>NC_140528.1:67396096-68656096 GCF_057382185.1 Mchenga conophoros
CAACCCTTCACTACACTTAATAAAGGGCAAGAAGACAGACTCGTTAAAGCAATAAACCGTTATCAGCACAGATGAGGGCTGGTGGGTTTTTTCTTTTCTATATTCCTCAAGAATTGGCACTCTATATGTCCTTTAAAATGTTGTAGTTAAGCTCTCTATTACTTTGTATTGTATTACTTTGTATGATACATAAGAACCAATAGTTTTAACTGAGTGTAGCGCTGGAAGCAAGCCAGAGTACTTGGAATAAAAGGACTCTCAACAGGCCTGTTAAGTAGGAATGTATTCATTTCTACTAGTGCAATGAACATAGACCTAATTAATATACAGTTGTGTGTAGAAACCCCACATTTCCACAGTGCAAACAAAGCCTTAATAAGAAATGCTCAGACTCTGAATGCACAAACGTGGTCGCTCCATGATTAGAATATAAGGACATGACACAAAGGACAAGCATCTTGCGTGTGAGGCATAATGAAAATAAAATGTTGATATGAATTTTTCATGGAGGGACCTGTGACAATTGCCTACGTGTGCACTTTCCGACTCCTATACATTATTCAAAGAGAGTTTATTTTTGAGTTTCACTCCAGAAAAAGTAGAATCCAGTATAATTTGCGAATAAAATAATGATATAATTACATATGAATAAGTCAAAGATTTTTTTAAAAAGTCTTTTTTTTTTGGTCACAGGAATTCAAAACATGAGTTGAGATGCTCTTTGTGGCTCTTGGTTAGCGTCTCTTAAAGCTCACAGAGATGAACATAGATTACAGCTGAGTATACAGGGGATATCTGCTCAATGGATTAATGGATCTTAAATCTTTAGATATTTGGAGAAGATTTACCATGCGAGAAAAGCTTAAATTATTCTGTTTTGTAAACCAGAAGAGAGCAGATGTGAGCTTTCAGCAACTGAACATGAAAAAAAGAAAACGCTTAAAAAAATGCATAATAAACCTGAAAGGAATGATGGTAATTATCATTAAACATTGATGTTTATAATTTTTTTAATGCCACATCTCTACCAGCAAATTCACTCATATTAAATAACTTTAATTATCCAATGGATCTGCCTGTAGTTATAGTTTTCTCGCTGCAAAAAGTAGAGAGATGACAATTTATGTGAAAGAAAAGAGAGAATCTCCAATTCTGTTACAGTCTCACACTGACACTTCTGCCATCTCCACTGTTCCCACCATCTGTATTTCTGTGGAAACACAGGAAAGGTAATTTTTAGCCAGAACTTTTGGCAAAGATAGAAATGTTTAATTAGCGGCGCACAACAGATGCAGCCGTGACACGAGAGAGAGACTGCACCGCTTCTCAATTTATGAATGTTTTCTGCTGGTTAGTAGCAAGTGTTACGTGCAACATTTATTTGGTCTTGAGCTTCATAAAAGGTGTCCATAAATGTGTATGTATATCCAGTCATCATCTAGGTAGCTCATTGTTCCATAGCAGCAATACAAAGAGAGCTTTCTTGACTGAACTTGAACGTTTTGAATACACAGTGGGTCTTTTTTGGACAAATCTTTTGCTCTGGCTTCAGTCGTAATCACGGAGGTCACCATATTAAAAGGTGTTAAAAGCTACTGCCCTATTCTCATTTTGACAAAACATAAATTATAGTAATGCTTTATCTAAGTGCAGCATTTGATACTATGGATAATAAAATAATTTTTGGCAGACTTGTAAATGAGGTGTTTTCTGGTTTAATCCTCAGAGCACATCTTTCAGGTATGAGATACATTGTAGCCATTTATATTTAAAAAAAATCTGATTTATATCAATTTCAATTCAACTCAGTTTTATTGCTATAGAACCAAATGACAGCAACAGTTGCCATAATGTGCTTTATGTTCTAAGGTCAAGAGCCTGCAATAATATAGAAAAATCCCAGCAATCAGATGACTGTCTATGAGCAAGCATCACATCACATATCAGAATGTGACCGGGACATGTGGAGTCCCACAGGGTTCGATTCTCGGGCCACTACTTTTTATTCGACACTCTCCGGCAACCTAATTATTTACTTACTTATCACCTGCACAACTCCTGTGTAACACAAACTTATAATCAGCCAATCACATGGCAGGAACTCAGTGCATGTAGGCATATTCAAGACAGCCTGCTGAAGTTCGAACTGAGTGTCAAAATGGGGAAGAAAGGTGACTTACGGTAAGTAACTTTGAATGTAGCACTAGTGTTGGTGCCAACGATGCTAGTTTGAATATTTCAGAAACTGCTGATCTACTGACATGTTCTTGCTCAGAACAGTACCTCTGAACATACAATATATCAAACCTTAAGGTAGATGGGCTAGAGTAGAAGGAAACTGAGGCTACAATTCACACAACTTCACCAAAATTGGACAAGAGAAAACTGAAAAAACCTTGCCTGATCTGATGAGTCTCGACTTCTGCTGCGACATTCAGGTGGTTGGGACAGAGGGTGGTGTAAACAACATGAAAGCATGTATCCATTCTGCCTTGTATCAACAGTTCAGGCCATGTTCAGGTAATGTAGTGGTGTGAGGGGTATTTTGGGACCCTTAGCACCAACTTATCATCATTTAAACACCACAGCCTACCTGAGCATTGTTGCTGACCTTGTCCACCTGTTTATGACCACAGTGTACCCATCATTTGGTGGATGCTTCCAGCTGGATAACACACGATGTCACATAGTTTTTGTAGTTGTTGTTGTTTTTTTAAGCTATTTAAGGTGCACTAAAAATACTCGGGTCTTTCAGCACCCATAAGCACTATAGACCCATAAACTTAAATGAGAGTCAGAGTTAGTTAATGACATAAATTATTGTATTTTTCTCACTTTGACTGCAAAGACAAAAGTCCAAGTTACATATTTTGGCGATTTAGGGCCAAGCAACATCATATTGATAACCAAATCAATATGCTTTAGAGGGATTTTCTCCAGTCTCCCTAAAATATCTTTAGATATCTACAGCTCTGTCAGAAAGCTGCTGCAAGAGCTGTAACAAGAACCAAGAGAACTGAGCACAATACTGATGTTTACACTGACTCCCAGTGAAGACATTGAGAGAGCTGCTACTTGTTTATAGGTCACTCAATAATCTCAGGCATACATACAATTCAGACAATCCCTAGACGAATTTATACCCAGGAGGACACACAGATCTTTAAGAAGCAGTCAGCTGGTATAACCTAAAGACACATCAGAACACACTAAAGATGCTTTCAACCACTTCCTCCACAGATGGATCCATCTTTCTGATAATCAGTGATTAATACAAACCAACTTCAGTTCTATTATCTGCATGTTCAGTTCCATTAGTGCGCTTTTATTTATTTTGGTTAGCATTTGAATCACTTCTCATTTATATTTATTGTATTCTATTTGAATCACCTATATGTTATTGCTAAAAATTGATTCTGTTTTGAATGTGGTCATGAGATTATGATCTCTTGCATCATCATGCTGATATTTTCTGTTTTCAGGCCTTTTTTCTTCTTAAAATATCAGAAAAAAAGATAACCCATAGAAACAAGCTAGCAAAATGTTAGTCCAGGATCAGTCCAAGAACAAATTAACCACTTAATGTCTATGAAAACGCTAAACATGAATGTGCAACTTCACTAAATGTTTTAGCACATTTATTTATATTTTTATGCTGTACATTAATTTGACATTTGGTGGCGGCCCCCTGCAAAGTTTAAAAATGGCATGGCACATAATCTTAGGCTTCAAAAACACTGCCAGTGGGGCTACAGTTCGGTTACAGTTGTAACAGTTACAGTGGTACAAAAACTGCTAGAACCATAAAAGCAACTACAAATAAATAAAGGTACCTAACACTTTGGCCTGTGTGCCACAGCCAGCTAATATTGTATCGTACTTCTATTTAAAACCATTACCAACTTGTGCACACCAAATCAGCTTTTTGTGCACCAACATGTATGATTGTATTGGCAGTGCTGTACATATCCAGGAGTAATGTTGTCCTGTAAGGCCACGATTCCCTGGGGCCCCCTGGTGGACTGCCATGGTGCTGCAGGTGGGGAGCAATAATAACGAACATTTAGCTTTGACATTACATTTATATAAATATGTAACTGTAGTATTTATTTCTATAAAAGTGAATTACAACTGGTAAGAGGAGGTGGCTAATTTGTGATATTACTCATTACACACATTGTCCAAAAAACTTTGCATATGACTGCGTAGAATTAGCAGCCTTTGCTGTTTTGTTTTGGGTTTTTTTTAAATAAATTTATCCAAAAAATATATTACTTTCACTTGTATTTTGATTAGAGAAAGATTTATTATTGGTTGGCCCCATGGGATTTTCTATTTTTTAAGTGGCCCGCAGCACTATTGACTTTGGGAATGGCCGCTGTAAGGTAGCAGCAGGCTCCTGCCTGTAAAAGTAAAAGTATAGTTGCAAATTCTTTGGCAAGGCTTTAGCTGGAAAAAAAGACATTGCATAAGCATTTGGAAATGTTTCCAGAAACTTCTGAGTTTGATAGCGGAACATATTTACGTAACTTTCTCTAGCTTTCAAACAGTGGTATATAAATCTTAATTTGTAGTGCTTGGGTCAGCGCCATGGCCAGCTGAGGTTTGCGTGACCTTTGCAGTCTCCTGCACCTGTTTTGCACATACCCATGTGCATCACCATCTCCATATATATACAAGTTCAAAAGCTCAGGTCAAACTGTGATCATCGCTCATGAAAGCAACTTGTTCTCTTTTCATTAATACTGTGTAGTCTTTCAGAAATGATCATGATACTTTATGTAATTTCCCCCTCATGTCTCCTCCTGTCAGTCATTGTTCTTGTTAGTGCGACCAGTCTTGTTCAGGACAGAGTTGAGTTCATTCAGCAGATTTGGAGGGAGTATAGCTTCCCCACCCAGAGCAGGTCTTTTATTGACCGTCTTACAGCCGCTTTGAGGGAGAACAGGCAAAGGCATGGGTTGCATGTGTCTGGAAGAAGATGGTGACGGGAGCCGTAGAGGCAGGCAAACATCCACTGAAGTTCTTCTGCTTGGGATTGCTGGGGGTTTGAATGGTTCATTGGACTTTGGAGCACCTATGGTGTTGGACTTTGGAACAGCTATGGGGTTGGATTTTGGAGCACCCATGGTACTGGACTTTGGAGCACCTATGGTGTTGGACTTGAAGTGGGGACTAGGATCCTTGGCGGGCCTCCATTCTCCATCTCCAAGAGAAACCCTCCTTTCGGTTGTCTATAGGTAAACATGGCAGATATAGATGTAGTGAAATCACAGACTCTTCAATCTTATAATCACTCATAGCATGATGCATGATGACAAGAATAAAACTAAAGCTAAATAAAAAGCTAAAGCTAAATAAAACTAAAGTTTTTCACAGTCTATCAGATAGGCCCGTGTTGGTGTTGTTTCTGTATCATCATAATAATGTTGGTCCAGGATGAACATGACAACTGACCAATCATCTGATATCTTAGGGATGTGGTGTTATTAGGTGTATGGTGACTGGTCTGCAGGAATACTGATCCTGGACTAATATTTTTTCTCTGATGTAGGAGCAACACCAACACAAGGATATGAGATTGTGTGTTTTCTGCTCTGTGGCAGGTGGTGTGAGCTCCAGACTACCTGTGACCATGAACTAAGCAGTAAAAGAAAAATGGAAGCATGGTCTGATGGCAAACATAGCCATATTTTGAAACTCTTGAAAAACTAATAATAATACTAATATTAATATTGATCGATTACTTTCCAACCTAACCATGGCAGCAAATAAGAGCTATAAAGAAAAAACCATCAGTTCTCAGCCTCCTAGTAGATACACCTATGGTATAAATGTGAAAATCCAACGTAACTTCTTTTGTGAGTTATTACATTCACAAGATTTTCAGAAAACATGACCTCTGACCTTGGGATCAGGGTCAGAGGACCTTGAGGTCGATGTTACAGAGATTTGAAGTCATCTGAGTTTTTTAGTAGATGCACCTTTGGTATCAATTTGAAAATCCTACATTCCCTCATTCTTGTGTTCACAAAGCCGCGCTGCCAACCACAACAATACCCCCCATCAGCCTTTTATGGCTGAGGGGTAAAAAAACATTGAGTTCCTCACCTGTTTGCTAGAGTTGAGGTTCTGAGGCAGCACCTTGCTCCCTTCAGTTAGAGCTCCACCTCTGGTGGATTTGTGATCTGCCATTTCTTTTGAGTTGGTGGATGCATGAAGGTCAGAACCATACTGAAGGCACAAGGCAGACATCATGGAAACGGGTTATATATCATTTAAAACAACATTATTTTCATTTATTGTCTTTGTATGCTCTGTAAGGTCCAGCTCTGCATGTATGAGACCTGTGCAGTAAAATGGAGTAGATGAGGAATAACATGAATGAATAGACTAATGATGACTCCAAGACGCACTAAAAACTGGATGTCTGCCCTTGACTGTATGAGAATGAAGGAAGGAAAGAAAAGAGAAACAGAACTGTCAGCAACAATATTTGTTTTTGAAAGTATGAATAATTAATAAAAAGCATGATATTGCTCCTTAGTCTAAAATATCTACGTGCCGGTTCAGTTTTCAGTCAGATTGAGACAAGCATCCTTAATAATGAGGGGAAGTCAAAGAATGATGATACTCTGTTCCAGTACAGCTGTCTGGCTGCGCTCTGATCTCCAGCTAAACTTTCTCTTTAACAATGTCCCCTTTTAAATCACCGTGACCCCCCCCCCCCCTCCCCCAACGTGTAAAACCGTCTCTCTTAAACAAATCCTTATTTCATCAATGCCAGGACCTGTCCTTGGACCTTTACACCCTCCCCCAACTCTCGAACACCCGCCATCACCCATTCTACCTTGCTTCAGAATGAGGTCCTCCATCGCCAGTTGCTATGGAAACTGTTGGAGCACAATGCTCGCTAACAGGTAAGGTAAGGGAAATCAAGAACAAGTGCTTTCCGTCGACTTTCTCATCTGCACTTTCTCTCTGCCCTTCCCACAAGTCCCGCGTCCTTCCCTCAAGCCTCGGCGTTGGAAGCTGACAATCCTGATATTTAGCAGATTTGGGAAGAGAATTCTAATATTTTTAGCCGGCTCCGGTCTGCTATAGATTTAGTTGTTGCAGAGCAAAGAGCTTCTGCAAAGAGCGAGGAGGAGGGGGAAAGTCCACTGAAATAAACACCTTGAAACACTTAGAAACAACAGACAAAAATTGCCTTCCCCTTTAGATCAATCTCTCCCCGACAGTGTTGCCCTTTTTACTTTCTAACCCAAACTAAGGCACTAAAAGGCTTTTACAGTAAGCACCTGTGATAAACAACACTTTGCTGCAGACGGGTTCCCATAAAGGGAGACAGCCAGAGTGCTAATACAGATGAAATGTGCTGAGCATACAATACAGAGCTGGCAAATCTTCCTTCGATCTTTCAGTTAAGGACGAGTGTGAAGTTCAACTTTGGTCTTTTACTTGAAAATGAGCAAAAAATAGACACCAGTGTTGAGTCTAATGAGAAAATAAGACGCCGTTTCTCTTGGAGGGGGGCAGAAATGACTGCGAGAGTGAAAATTAATACAGGATTATGACACGTGCGTAGCTGTTCTCCCCTTGGTTTGCTTTGCCCTGCATTATTTATGTCATATGTGCTGTGTCAGCGACTGACAGCGACAACACTTAGCTCTATCTGCAGGCTAAGTACCACAATGTGATTGTTACAGTCGCCTTGACCTTATTCTCACAGCTTTTCCACATAAAGTGATTTATGTTATTGCTGAGTGACCTCGAAAACTTTACAGTTCTCTCCCCTGTTTATGTATTTTTGTCTGCCTCACCGTACAATGGAAAAGGATGATTGGGAGAAAAACATATGATTTATCATATCTCCTTGTTCTGAGATATGGATTGTAAAAAAAAAGATGATTTATTCTGTCTGTATTTGAGGGTATTTTTCATCCAAATATGGAAGAGAAAAGGAGGAGGATATGTCCACAGCGTGCATGTCACATTCACTGATATTTTTGGCTCACGACACTGCAATAAAAGGCTTAGAGAGGGATGCACATAGTTCTCCTGCAGTCCTGCAGCTACGCCGCACACTTCAGCGTCTACTCATTAAATTGCCTTATCGAGCGTCTGCATGAGAGAATTCCTCGCTCCTGTTTTAACTTCCTCTCTAGTTGCGCGTCATCTTACCTTCATCCTGATGATGTCTGTCACCCAGTTGACCTGCGTCTCCCTCTTGTCGCAGCAGAAATGCCTGAGGAGGAGAAAGCTTGGTCACATCAGTCGCTGATTTCCACCTCATTATTTTCACACCCATTTTAATCAGGTAGCTGGACTTGGTGAGTCACAGCAGTGGACACAGTTTCTTCTGAGGGGATCACCGAATAAAAAAATAAATAAAAGACTGCGCCATAGCTGCACCTTTGAGTCTGTAAATCTGCATTAATAAAGTCTATATAAGCAGCAACGATTAGTTTTGTGAGACATAATCTTGGATGAAGGTTTAAAGTAATACCTGGCATGCACTGTACTCCAGGTTTGCTATTATTAAAAGAGAAATAAAACATACAGTACTGTGAAAAACTGGTTTCTCAGTTTTTGCATATTTGTCACACTTACATGTTTCAGATCATCAATCAAAACTTAACATTGGACAAACATAACCAGAGTAAACACAAACATGTTTAAAAGGTTAAAAGTTATCCAACCCTACCCGGCCCTTTGTGTGAAAACATAATTGCCCCCTAAGCCTAATAACTGGTTGTGCAAGAACTGCAATCAAGTGTTTGTGATAACTGACACTGAGTCTTTTACATCACTGTGGAGGAATTCTGGCCCACTCATCATTACAGAATTGCTTTGAGTCACATTGGTGGATTTTCAACCATGAACGGCCTGTTTTAGGTCAGGCCAAAGCATCTCAATCTGATTTGAGTCCAGACTTTGAGGTTTGGAGCGGTCTAGTCAATGTTTCTTTGACCCATTCAGAGTCGTCCTGAAGCAGCAAAGCAGCCCCAGACCGTGTCACACTACCACCACAATGTTTGACTGCTGTATGATGAGTTTTTTTCTAAAATGCTGTGTTAGTTTTATTCCACATGTAACAGGACTTAGCCCCTCCAAAAAGTTCACCTTTTGTCTCATCAGTCCACAGAATATTTTACCAAAAGTCTCTGAGATCATCAAGAGGGTTTTTTGGTAAATGTGAAACAAGCCTTTGAGTTCTTTTTGATCACCAATGATTTTCTCCTTGTTCTCTCCCATGGATGCCATTTTTGCCCAATCGCTTTTCTTATTGATGAATCATGAACTCTGACCTCAGCAGGTCTGACAATAGTCAGCCGTGGGTGTGGCTACTGAAACCGACCTCAGCTTTCCAAAAATTGTCGTAATCCCAATAAATTAACGATTTAACAAGCTCCATTGGTATTATGGGGCCTTACCCCCCTGCCCCTAAAAACTGAACTCTTTATTTAAAAACTGAATTTAGTACTTACTCTGGTTACCTTTTGCGAATGTTTAATGATATGAAACAAATAAGGGTGACAAATATGCAAAAAACAAAGACAATCAGGAATGGAGAAAATACTTTTTCACAGCACTGTAACAAAGTCATGTGGCCACACATATATAGGATGTTACTCTTGGCATTCAACTGCTGCATTCACGCTGATAAAACTACAGCAGAAAGTTTTGTGAGGGCGTAATTAACATGAAGGTTAAAGCAGAAGTGTGTGTTTCACCACATCCACAGATAAAATTAACATCAAATAAAATTCACTGAATTAATGTGCAATCACTGTAATTTTGTATCTTCTGCAGGACTGTAATATAATATTTGAATTATTTTGACTATAGCTTGGCTGAATACTCGATTATGTGAAAATCCATATTCCCCATATAATGAAGGCTTTAAATTCAACATATAATCAGCACTGGGTAATAATCACTCGTACCTAAACCTTAACTTATAGCTCGTGGATGGAAGTGCACCAACAAAAACTCTGAAACTGGGGATTTCTGAAGCACACACCCATATCAGGTTACTAACAACTCACTTTTAATCATTACTTCATGTTCATATTTTCGATTCTAGGACATCAAACGTGCACTTTTTTTGTCTAAATGTGATGGACCTTTGTCGAATGTTTCAAAGAACCGCTCGTTTCCTTCTTTACTTGCTAAAAGACCTACTGGCATGTAAGCTAGTCAAAGTTAGTCAAATAAAAATGTGAAAAATTATGTTTCTTGTAGCAATAACGAATTAATTTTCTTACGTTCTTCCACTACTGAAAGCAGTACCAATAACACTGGAGTGTATCGATGCCCCAGTTAAGACCTGAAGCCTGTTTAACACCAGGTTTTCGGTAAACATCCCTAGCCCCATGTCTACTGATTCTACATGTTAATACCTGCTTACAGAGATGAGTTTGACAGACAGCTATGAAAAGATGAACTAGAAGCTAGCACGTTGACTTAATGTTACTGGTAGTTGCTAACAGTTAGAGGACATTACTCGTTTCATGTCTCTTTTTTGTGATCAGGATAATTATGCTTCATTTCCTCACCGAGGTTTTAAACGCTGACATGCTTTGACATTAAGGGAATGAAGAACACTTGCTTAAATCTTTCAGGAGCTTATAGGGTCACCTGACTTTGCTGGCATCACATCACAGGTATTAAAAAAAATGTAAAAAATCTGATGAAATTAATAAATAAAGTGTGATTCTAACTATTAGATTCTTTCTGTTTTGGAGAGAGTTTAAAGCAGAAAAGGGTCAAACGTACAACGACGACTCATAGAACGTCAATGTGTTACTCACAATTGTTGCTTATCAGTGCAGATGGTGAAGCCCCAGCTGTGAAAAGAGGGAAGAGACAGTTCAGACTTGGAAATTTGGATTCTGCAAATCTAAATTTGCAATTTCCTGCATACTGGTATAATTCAAAAACAGGGTTCACAAGTTTCTCTAAAAGAAACGGTGAACGTTCAAAAATCCCACTTCACATAAATAACTTTAAACAACTTGAGAAAGTACTGTAAAGATAGTAGAAGGTCAAAACCTTTTCACGAACATCCAAAGAGGAAAGAGAGTTCCCAGCAAACACTGGGTGCCAAACAGTGGAATTAATTAAGCTAATTAGTGCAGTTTCAGCCCACATGTTTATGCATGAGCAGACATCAATATGCTCTGGGCCAAACTGTACAATACACAGAGCACACGCTGTTCACCTATAAGCCTTAAAGTATATTTTGTTAGGAGGGCTGCAAAAGACAGAACTTCTGACATGCTGGAGCGGTGAGCGAATCTGCTGGGGGTAAAAACAGATGATCGCATGAACACGGTTTACTGCGCCAAGCTGCGGTATTAGCTAAAAGGAACAACCCTCTTCCCACACTCCACCATTTCCATGCACTCAAAAGCCTATCGATACATGGACACGTGTGCGCTTCGGTGTAAATTAACCTGGGGGTAACATAAGGTGAAAAGACCACCTTCCTAGAGAATGTGCTTTCCTCAAAAACCTTTGCAGCAGCAGCTGAAAAGAAGCAGAAAAGTAGGGAGAAGAACAAAGCGAAGAGGGGTTGGAGAGAGCCAGCAGCCTGGAGCACCACTCCTGTGAGTGAGGGCAGCAGATCCAGCCCAGCAGTAGGCCGCTCACAAATAGACCTCAACCTAATGAGGTACTGGAGCGCTGCCTCTTCCTAACCCTCTCACTACGACTCTCTCCATTCTCCTCAGCACTCTGTCTTTATTTATTTATTCGCTGTATGACTTCTCCCACAGCCCACTCAACAGTATATGATACCAGCCTGCATCTTTCTGCATCTCTCCCTCTTTTCCCTCATCTCTCCGTCTCCCACTCCTGCTCTCTTATCCGGGTTTCCTCGCCCTGAAGGACTTCGTAATGCAGACAATCGTTGTCTGGGGTCATTTCTCACTTTTTTTTTGTTCGACTCGACAGTCCGACACGGGGAAAATTATGAGGAATTATAATCGCGCGATGTGAAATATAGAATAAATGTCCTCTTTGTTTGACCAACAAGAAATGCTGGCATGTGTCATCAATTCCAATAACAGAGGATCATTAAAATAAAACAGTGGCGGCAATGTTTTTCTACTTGCGGGAACAGAGTTTAATAATTTGTATTTGTTAAAACGCAATTACATTTAATCAATTTCATTACAGTGAAAAATAAGATGGGGTCAGGAGGGTCTTGGGCATGGATGTCAAACATAAGGCCTGAGGGCCAGAAATGGCCTGGGAACGACTCTAATCCGGCCCCACTGGATGCATTTGGAAAATGTAAAGCTAGGCATAAATGTTTTTACTTTTAGTTAGAAGTGTTGCAGCTTTTCATACTAACAAAGACCTCTCGTAATAGATAAACAATTAAATAACAGAAACATTCCCGTCTTTTCACTATTGACTATAAAAATGTCTGTTTTATTTGTTTTTCACAATGGGTCCACAGAAATAAGGACATTTTCTACGAATTAACAGAAGCTTTCTGTTTTATAATAACAGGACCATCTGGGCATTGAGCTGCCAGGATTTAGTCCTGTAATTTTACACATTTACTTCTTACAATTTAAGACTGAAAGCTTTCAGATTACAGCAGCATTTCTTTATCATGTGGAAAAACTGTGAAGTACTGTTGAAATTGTCCTTGTTCACATATTAAAATATGTCAGGGACTAATGTGTAGTTAAACTTCTTTACACTGACAGAAAGGTGAGTTTCACTGGCCCCATTTAAGATTAAAGTGAGGTGTATGTGACCCACGATGTAAAATCAGTTTGACATCCCTGGTTTTAGGGGAGGGGTGGGTGGCAAAACTTTGAGGGTCGAGGAAGGGAAAGAGGAAATACAGCGTCACTTCCAGGAGGACTGATTTGGTAAGAATGTACGCATGTGTGGACGGAGGAAGAGGACTCAAATGCAGACACTTGGAATTAAACTATAATTTTAAAAAACGTGAGACGTTTATTTGTGGCTTGGAAATACTACAAAATGGCACAAAAATGCAGATGCACACTGACGGGAGACTAACTAGAACTGGGAAAAACTAAATGCTAAACACAAAAGACAAAGAACAAAACCTTGAACATGATTAAAAATCTGAACATGGAAAAACCTGCAAACATAGAGGCATCGAAAAATGACAAGAACTCAACAAATGACTTGACAAGGACTAAATGAAAACGCACAGACTAAATGCGCATAGGAGTTGATCAGGGGAAGTGGAAATACATGGGGAAACAGCTGATTAGAGTCAACATAATACCCAATGAACATGTGACACCAGACCTCTTCAAAATAAAACAGGAAACATAATGAGACGCAGAAACACATGAAGGGCGAGGGAGACTTAAACACAGGGGTGAAGACACAAGGGGATTCGAATAAACAAACTTTAACAGGGCAACATGGGCAAAATAGAAATGAACTTAGAGAAGCTAATGAACTTTAACATAAACCATAAACATAAAAATATATTAAAACTCAAAACGCTGGATCGAATGATCGTGATTGTGACGATGCAGCATCCGTTTTTGGTAAAGATGACTCACCCGCATGCAAATATGCCAGAAAAATGTCCACGGGGGGTTCGGAAAAATCACAAAATCTGCTTTGTATTTGTTGCCTGACCCCGGTGACACAGGCAGTTGTGTCTGCGATTCAGCAGAGAATTTGTGCCACTGTTGTTTTACCGGTGGAAGAGAGAAAGCGACCTGTGTTTTTTCGGTAAAATCTCTGAGGCAATGAAGGCCCTTCGGTGGCGGAACAATTACACAATGGTGCAAATTAATAAATGCACATTAGCGGCACAACACAGGACTTCACCACAGGCTGGAAGGCAGAACATCCATTTTCCTGGAATTATACAGGCTGCAGAAGATGCTTTACTCTATGTTATAACTAAAACCTATTCCGCTATTCCAAATTAGTTTTGTCCATTTGCAGCTGTAATTTTATCAGCAGAGATGCGGATGCATTTCACTTAAACAGTCAAAGAACCAAAACATAAAAAAATAAAATCTCCCACGGTGTACTATTTACATTTTTGCTTCTAGACATTTTGTCCTGTGGTTTTAAGAAAGTGGATTTGTGTTTTCTCCCCAGTTTATTGCTCGCTTTAAACAACCTAGCATCAGGTATTAAAAGCAGTGCTTTCACATTAATTCCACTGCAGCTGTACTCGCTAATCAACAGTGAAGATGAAAACTAACAGCATGCACCAAATCAAGACGTGTATACAAGACTGCGAATTGGGATGTTTACATTATTCCAGCACAGGAGGAAAAAAAAAAAGGGTAAATCCTTCTCTCAATCGTATAATTTTAAGGAGGATGTTTTATTATACAGGATGTGTGAGTGCTGCTTACTTGGTTGGAGGTTTGAGCCTCTTCTTCAGGCCCAGGTAACACTTCACATCCTTCAGTGGGATTGTTTTCTCGGCTTTAGCGCTCTGCAAAACCAAACCAAACACACTTTGAGCAGGTAAGGTGGCACAGCAAAGACTGCATTCAGCAACAAACACAGAGACACTCATGGCCATTTTTATAGGTACACCTGTTCAGCTACTTGTCAATGCAAATATCTAATGAGCCAATCATGTGGCAGCCACTCAATTTATTTAAGCATGTAGATGAAACTGAGCAACAGAATGAAGAATAAAGGTAGTTTAAGTGATTTTGAATGGTACCACACATGCTGGTCAGAGTATTTCAGACACTGCTGATCTGCTGGGGATTTCCCCCCCCAACCATCTCTAGGGTTTACAGAGAATGGTCTGGAAATGAGAAAATACTAATATAACACGAGCGGCAGTTCTCGGGAAAAAAACGACGTCTTGATGTCAGAGGAGAATGACCAGACAGCTTTGAACTGATAGGAAGGAAACAGTAGCTCAAATAGCCTCTCTTTATGGACATGAGCATCTCTGAATAGACAACACATTGAACCTTGAGGCACATGAAGACCCAACCAGTGACAGTTAACATTAAACAATAAAATGTGGAAAATGTTGCCTGGTCTGATAAGTGTCGATGTTACAGTCACATGGTAGGGTCAAACATCCTCCACAGTCACCAGATCTTAATCCAACACAGCACCTTTGGGATGTGGTGGAACAGGACATTCACATCATGAATGTTAAATATGCACCAAATGTGTGATGATGCCATGTCAACATGGGGCAAAATCTCTGACTTAAGGCAGTCCTGAAGGTAAGAAGGAGTCCAGGTCGGTACCAGCGAGACGTGCCTAATAAAGTGGCCAATGGGTGAACACTCTGTTCCTGAGTGATGGTGTTGAATAATGGTCAGGAAAGTGTTACTGCAGAACATAGACAATGGCACAGCAGAGCTCACCTTTGACATTTTGGATATAAAACCCTCCTTTTCTAATATTAGCAGGAACCTTTGTCATAATTCGTGTATAAATATTTGAGTTCCGGGCCAAACCGTGTTTTGTGAGGTCACTGTGACCTCGAACTATCAAATCAGTTCACTTGAGTCTAAGAGAAAGCTTGCACCATACATGATTAAATTCCCTCCAGGTCCTTCCAGGATGAAGCGCTCAAAAGGATGAGATGGACGTGAGGCCAGAATGTGAGGTCGCATGTACCTTGACCTTTGAAAACCGTAATCTAATCAGTTTTTCCTCAAGCCAAAGTGAATGCTTATGTCCAATTTTAAGAATCCCCTCTAGGCATTCGACATATGTCGGATTCAAGACGATGGGCGGATGGTCAGATGGACTGACGGATGGACCAAAACATGATGCCCCCGACTGCCAGCTGTCACCAGAATGGAGGCGTACAAAGGAAAAACTGCATATTGTTTGGAATAATTATCTAAATTCAAGGGGGAGAAATAATTAAATTTACTGAAATAATTAAAACTACAATAAAATGCCAACAAGTGCCATTCCACAGAATCGCAACACAAATCATTACCGGCAAAAACCTCTTCTTCCAACTGACAAAGAACAAAGTGAAAGAGAACAAAGCGAGCGAAATCAAAGTTGTAGCTTTGCCTCTGACACCTACACATCACAACCCACCACACATTCAGTGTTTCATCCAGCATAATCTGCACTAAGTACAGACCTGGCAGTAATTGCAGAGGCCAAGGAATATCAATTAAGTTCCAGTAACACTTCTAATTTCCCCTGCATTTATGCAGTAATTAGCCACTCTGGTGCGACCTTAAAATAATTAAATAAATAAATGAAGCTTTCAGTGAAAGTACACCTCCCCGTACACACAGCACCAACCTTATCCATTTCCCCCCTCCCACCTACCCCTCACCACCCAAGCCTACTGCCAGAACTACTGCACCCCCATCAATTATTAACACTTCTTCACACTCCTTTACGAATCCTATGTTTCTGCAGAAATGTGCTGAGAGGAAAAGCCCTCTAGGGAGCTCGGTCCTGCTGGTCGTCTCTCAAGCACGCGTCGCATTCTTTCCCTTTTAAAAAAAATTTTCCTTCTTAATTTGAAAATTTGGAACCTTGAGACAAACACGTTGCCGGGGAGACGAAGCGCAGACCGGCTGGATTTTTGGTCTGTTTCGGTCGTAGTCGTATCGGCTCCATTCAAACACATCTCGGCTTTCTTGAGCAGCTCCATAACCTTTTAAATTACCCCGGGATTAATGGCACACTCTGTTCGCCGGAGACACTGTGTTTCCATGGCGGCGAGTGTTTGCTGTAAATGTGACAGCAGATTAAGGCGAAAGTGTACTTACTTTGATATCCCTGTAGAGCAGCAGCTTCTCTGAATGAAGCACAACATACTTGTCCTGAAATTTGTGCCCTGACAGCAGTTTGGAGCATCCGTCACTGAACTTCAGATAGTCGCCTTTCAGAAAATGCTTCTGATCTGTTGTGAAACAGGGAAACGCTGTATTGGAAAACAGAGAATTCAAGGGGTTCTGGGTTCGCTCACAAATCTGTTGACCTGTACTTATTTTTAATGAATGCTTTTAATTCAGTAAAATATATGCAGGGTTGGTTGGATACTACCACCACACAAGCTGCACATTTTGTCCAAACTAAACTAAAACTGTACTCACTGAAGGGCATCTACCTGTTACTGTGTCTGCCTGCTCCAACTACATATCCATTCACTTTAGCTAACAAACTGTAACATGTTTGCATCTATAACCACGCACAAGTTTGAATTTTGGGGGATACAGTCAAATATATACATGACTTTTATCCATCACTATTTAATTACTTAGCTAACCACCTGTAGTTATTGTCCACTGTAATTTCATATACCTATATCCTTTTATGTAATACTTACAGCTCTAACGCCATCAACTGTAATTAAATACATTGTACTTGTTTTTAAATGTTAACTCATTTATTTAGTGCAATGGTTTATTTATTTTATTGCTTTATTTTTAGCTGCCATTTTTACTCTGTTTAATTTTCATCAAACTATTTCCTAGAACTGAAAGTACCTGGCCTATCAACTGCTTTAGCTTGATGTTTAGACCACTTATTAATTGTGGCTAATAGCAACAACACGGTTAGCATTAACTTCAAGCTATACTTACTTACACTCTGAATTGATTTAAATACAGCTTTAAATAATTTCCTTACATCACCCCTCCACCACCGTGCTTCACAGCTGGTATGAGGTGTTTGTGCTGATATGCAGTGTTTGGTTTCCTTCAAGTATTGTGCTGTGTATTATGGTCAAACATCTCCACTTTGTCCAAAGAACAGAAGTTTTGTGGTTTGTTTCGATGCAACTTTATACACCTAAACTATGCTGCCATGTTCTTTTATGAGAAAAGGGGCATCCTCTACCGAACCTGAAAACAGGCCATGCTCGTTGAGACTTTTTCTAAATGTTCTTTCATGAACTTTAACATTTAACAAGCTAATTGACTCCTGTAGAGTCTGACATTTAGCCCTTGAATGTTTCCACTTGTAAATAATCTAATAATCTCTCACTCTAGAATGATGGACTTCAAATTGGTTGGAAATGTCTTTATAACCCTTCCCAGAATGATGGGCAGCAACAATTGCTTCATTAAGATCGTTTCTGCTTAGCATTTTGTTAACACGCATCTGTTTGCTTCAGACCAGCAAACTTCAAGACTTCTGTTTTACCTTTCAATGCTCACACTTGCCGATGATGAGATGGTCAAGTGCACTTGATTAGCAGCACATGGCTGATACTTAACTATAACTAAAATACTTTCTATGAAAGCAGTAAGACTTAGTTTTCTGGCTTTTTAAATAAATAAAGACACTTTTTGAGTTGTTCTTCATCAAAGAGTGTATGCACCCAATCTCAAAGCCTTCATTCATGTCCTGATATGCTAATCCAGGGGTAGGTAACTCCAGGCCTCCAGTGCCGGTGTCCTGCAAGTTTTAGATGCGTCCTTGATCCAACACAGTGATTCAAATTGCTAAATTACTAAAGGACACCTGTCTGACTGCTGAAGTTCTCCAGAGGCCTGGAACTAATCATTTGATTCAGGTGTGTTGACCCAGGGTGAGATCTAAAACCTGCAGGACACCGGCACTTCAGGCCTGGAGTTGCCTACCCCTGTGTTAATCATACAATTTCATTACTTTTATGAACAAATACTATGAACAAAAGTGTTGTACTTGTACTACCCTGGAGTAAAAGCACAAAAAAGCACAACATGGCTGGGTATTATGAGTTTAAACAGTCATCAATAAATGAACAAATGAGCTGTTGAGGAATAATGATGATCTGAGAAATAGTAATGCTGGATAACAAGATATGGAACAGCTGCTTCTTCTTTTGTAACATCTACAGCATACTCTACCTTCCCCAAGAAGTTTGAAACCTACAAACTTCTTTATAACAAGAAAAGCAGAGCTGGGGTAGTCCAAGGAGCTCCACTCCAACACCTGCTCAAGAATCTTCTCACTGTGGTGCAACGGTCGCTCTGTTAAAAAAAAATACATGAATTAATTAATAATAATTTAGCTCAGAAACAGAGAAATGATTAAAGATAAAGTATAGCAAAGATGGCAGAGATCTGAAGACAAAGTGGTCGCAAAAGTCTTTTGTGTTCTCTGATCTCACACGAATTATAAACACACAAAACAAAACCACATCATAAAATCCATGACAAACTCCAGTTAGCTAAATAACAAAATTATGTTGTTTCCCCCCCAGTTTCATCACAGAACAGATTAAATTATCTACAGCATATCAGGGCCTGATTATAAAAACACACTCATGTGCAAAATAGACCTATTATCTCTTCTTAATTGGCGAACAGGGTACATGCTATCAGCCAAAAAAAAGGAAGATAATTTGTGTACCACCACCCCTGCTCCGATGCTTCCATCTCTACACTCCCCTGTTTTTCATAACCAAAGAAGGTTTTAAAATAAATAAATAAATAAAAAAAGGGAGGAAGGGAAAAAAAGAGCCACAATGGCATAACCTATTCATAACAGTGGGCTTATCTTCTCCCTGGAATCTCTGCAGGCCCAGGCCATGGAATTAGTTCCTCATTTCCCCACAAATATTAGCTCCCCTTTTCTGCTTATTGTCCTCGATAACAGTGTTTATCGGTAGCTATATTCCAAAATGGCTAATTAACGCACTTCCCCTCCCTCCTTTGTGCTTTTACGAGCAAAACCTGTCACGCTACCGCCTTCGAAATCGCTTAACTATTTACTGTTCCACAGACATATTGTTTTGGCATAGAAAATATGCTGAACCTTCAGCAAATATATTCAGTATTCAACACACCTTCATTTTTAGAAGAGGACGGCTCGTCCTCTGTAACTTTGTGAAGAGCAAAACAAACACAAGAGTGAGGTGTAAACTTTCAGTGAACTGCTCCGTGACGTGCACGGGGGAGCGCAAGCTAAGCAACTTCGCGACAAAGCTCAACTTCGTCTGTAGGCCCCCGCCCCGTTCTTGACGTATACCGCGTTATGATCAAATGCAGCACGTGTAGTGCGTGAGGCGGCCTCCGTGCATATTAATGCAGGATGAGGTGGGTCATCTTTCTAGGTTGATCATGCAGGAAAGATGAAGGCAATTTATGACGTATGACGGTAAGGATGATTCATTTATGTGCATATCAAACTGACGATGCTTGGCTAATTTCCCTGCGTGCTGCCGCGTTCACAGGCGCTGGTTCATTAGAGATAGCATAATCTCTCACCAGGTCCTCGGATAAGAGGAAGTGTGATCTTTGTATGTGCCCCTAAATGGAAATGGCCACTTGAAAGGTGATGCAATGTTAATTGGACCGACGGAGAACGTGACGGCAGAAAAGTTTAGAGGGAAACTTTCATTTCATTTATAACGTAAGTTCACATTTTACTCGAAAAATTTGGAGGTCACACAGAAAAAGTGTCCTTTAGTTGTAATGCAGCAGGTGTATAAAAGTTTTAGCAGTCTGGAGTCAAAGCCAAATGATAGCACTGAGGAATGAAAGCAGAAGCTGGGTTAAAAGAAAAAGATGGGAAATTGCATATGATAATAACATCCATAGCATGTGTAAATTACCTCGTGACATTAACCGATGTTAATGTCAAAGGCAAAAGTCTTCACAAAGATCAGTGCGCATAAAAACTGCTGTCGTTCTGAATGTAGCATTTCAGTTCAAGAATAAATGACCTTTTCATCCCAACAAAAAGTACTTATTGCTAAAGAGGTGCTTCTTCGGTATTAGGCTATTTCCTTCAGATGGATTTTAAGAAGTTGCAATTAGTGAAGTGTTGTTGCACAAGTTTGGATAATCTGAGGGAAAGAGCTATATGTTATATTTAAAAGCGGATTAAAGTAACAGACAAGTTACAGTGGAGTGAGGTTCAATAGTTAGAGACATATTATACTCATTTCCAGCTGAATGCTTTTATTCTTGCGCTCTGCTGGGCCTTGATACAGCCCCCTTAGATCGTCTACAATTTAAATCAAGCCAAACAAGAAACCGACATAAAATCTGATGATTGGCTAATTTCCCAGTGTGCACGGGTGTGTAAGTAGGTAGTGACTTCTCAAGCTATTACTCATGCCCACGCCATGTCTGCATACTGTGCTACATGTGCCGCACATAGTGGCAAACTATGTGACTGCACCATTTACAAATCACAGCAAACCTCAGTATATATGCTGATGGCAAATATATACTGGCAAACCAACCAAGACTAAAAAATAAAATAAAAACTAAAAGTGACTTGTAAATAAGGCAACAAATAAAAATACCTTCAAGTAAGTCGAGGACAAAAAAGCTTGCTTTCTATGCTTACTTCACAGGAAAAATAAACTTATGACTCATGACTTCGACACATTAAAGTGAAAAATAACAAAAAAGGACAATCTCCTAGGAAAGGCTGTTGGTTTGAAATGTTTCACATTCAACCAATTACAAGTAGCTGCTACAATCAATCGACATTGCGCAGGTAGGAGGCAACCAGCCTCAAAACAGTCTCCAAATAAGAGCAACTTGTCTGGGATGTGTCTCTGTACAACAGGGAAACAGGAAATTGCCAACTTGAACCCCTTCAGTCCCAAACTAACAGTAGACTTATTCTGTCTTATTATATGGAGTTTTTCCTTCCTACTGTCGCCAAGTGCTTGCATATCATCACATTGAAATGCCTAAGATAAAGTCCATTGGTATATTCAAACTCCTGTGAGTTTTTTGTGAAAATACTCAAACATTTCTAAGAAGGAAGTTTAGTGGTTAGTAACCTGACATACCTAGCTCTCCATTTTCAATGACTTCAAAGGTGGTCCAAAAGTCGTCGGCGTTAACGGCGACGTTCCTCATATTCAGCGCCGTTTCTGCAAGCTCAGTGGGCCGCATGCTGGGGGAGACCTACCATAAATGCATAAAGGGAAACGATCACACAAAGTAAGCAAACTGTGGATATAAAAGGTTAGATCAGGGGTGGGCAATTCCAGGCCTCGAGGGCCGGTGTCCTGCAGGTTTTAGATCTCACCTTGGGTCAACACACCTGAATCACATGATAGTTCGTTACCAGGCCTCTGGAGAACTTCAGGACATGTTGAGGAGCTAATTTAGCCATTTGAATCAGCTGTGTTGGTTCAAAAAACCTAAAACCTGCAGGGACACCGGCCCTCGAGGCCTGGAGTTGCCCACCCCTGGGTTAGATTATAAGCTCTGTGGATCAGTCTCGATGCCTTCAACCATCTTTGTCTTGAAAGAGCCTTTCACTGCTTAACATGCACAACTATCCGACTCAGTTATGTACACAGCGCACAGTTTACATACTTGACAAATTCACACCAGGAGCAGTACGGATATACACACTCTCACCTTGATTAAGCAGCATTTCTCTGGCTCTCTCTTCTCCAGGTATACCTCAAAGATCAAGTCCCCAGCCGGAGCAAACTGAGGAGGGAAAAACAGAGGCAAAAAGAGTCACATCAGCTGAATCCCAACATCGATGAAGCACGATTAATTGGAATCATTTTCTTCTAAATTTCTGCTCCTGTGTGCCACGAATGTAAATGGAGAGAAAGGCGAGAAATGGTTGGAGGATTTTTGAAAAAGCAAAGGTCGTTTTCAGAGCCGGAGACAAACAGAATCCCGGTAGCGCTAATGGAATGCAAAACCCGGCTAAATAAAGAGAACATGTGTGAGACAGGCGCGCTCGGAAAGGTGGGAGAGAAAGACGAATGTTTCACCTACACCGCAACCGAAATGCTTTCCTCAGGTGTTAACTTTAAGTGTGCTGTCAGTTTAAAAATATTTTGAAGAAGCACCTAAAGATATTTTCATGTGTTATTATGGCAATGGAGAAAAAAAACAACACAAGTGTGAGAATGAACCCAGCAGAGAGAGAGATGGGTTTTCAGCCACTGACTTTTTTTTTGTATCCTTTGAGTCTTGTGCGAGTGAAATACCACCACACAAAAGAAAAGGAAATATGTTTATTCGGGGTAAAAGCCTTTACAAAATGCTGCTGTATGGGAAGTGAAACCTGACATTTTTAAATCAGAATGCTATGTGTTTATTCACCTTTCTTTGTATACATTTATTTGAAAATGTAGGTGGTTTTAAAGGCAGATATTTACTCTGCTGGTATTCATATACAGCATATACAGTGATATCTATTCCCATGGCATACATCTGAACGCTGAACAAAATAGCTCTCGGTTGTCGTCATCGTTTCCAATCTTGACACAGCTCAGATTACACTAATCTCCAGCTATTCTGTTCTTGGGTCCTACTTGATTAGTTTCGAATGATTCACAGTTCAAAAATATTTATCATATACTGGACCTCAGTGCAACCCCTCAGTTCATAAACAGCATTTACCCTTTGAGGCTACCCTCCATTTATACCAAGCCTCTTGTGTTTGGCTGTGCTTTACAAACAGAGTTTTAAGAAGCAGGTTTGTCGGGCTTCAGTCAGCTAAGAACAAGAAAATGAGGATATAGTTAACACAAGCTCGTCAAAACTAGATGATTGAAGTTTGTAAAATGTTACCTAGTCTGATGAGCAGTGTTGGTCAAGTTACTCGAAAAAAGTAATCAGTAACTAATTACTGATTACTTCCCCCAAAAAGTAATCCCGTTACTTTACTGATTACTTATTTTCAAAAGTAATTAATTACTTAGTTACTTTTTAAAAACACGATTTACAACCTGAATAGGTGATAAAGCGATAGATCTTTCAGCCCAATTCTACTTTTTCTGTATAATCCATCATACAAAATGTAATCAAATGGAAAAGTCTCTTTTTAAAACTTGTTTCATTAGTTTTAACTTTATGCATCAAGCAAAAATTAAATTATATGCCTTGAAGAAATTTGTTTAACATTTAAACCTATTTTCTGCATATTCCCGCATATAAAATAAAATTATTTTTTGTGTTTACACTCACTCTTTCACATAGATGCAAGTAAAACACAGCAAAAAATCTTCTTGATGCATTCTCAATCATCTAGGAAAGTAAATCTCCAAAAGTTAATTCTGTTCATCTGGACGTAGCGTTTTGTGGGAGAAACATTTCATGAGAATTTGCATATTTATGATTAAGCAACTGACCTCCCAGCCCAGTGTTCCTTCAGTGGGCTGGTTTCAGTCATTATGCAAATGTCCTGTTTATAAGATTTGGAAAAACCTGCAGTCAGCTGAGACTGAAGAAGTCACTTGGATGAGTGACGAAACGTTTCTCCCACAAAACTCTACGTCCAGATGAACAGAATCAACTTTTGGAGACAGCAAAAAATAAATAAAATCAAAGATTCAATGGCACTAAGTTCAGTCGCTCTTAAATCTATTTTCCCGTTTGGCAGGAGTAGAGCAGGCAGAGATTTGCCCGGTGCCATAGCGGTCATGTCGGTGGGAGGATCCGGGGGTTTCTCTGTGAATTTCACATTCCTGTCGCGGCTTGCTAGGTGCTTGCTCAGATTTGAAGGTAAATTTTTCCCTGTAGAAAGACGTTTTCTTCCCACGCAGACTGTACAGCGGACACTATAACGTTTTTGTCAACTAAAACTTAAAGAAATGTCAGTACATCCACGCTTTAAACGCTGCATGGCCGTACTCTCTCCAACACTCCACATTATCCATTTTCGATCTACACACAACTGTTGTTGCCACGGACGTCGCACATGCTTACGTCGTTGTCATGAGGCACTCTCACAAACAAAATCATGATGGTTTAGTAACGCAGTAACGCAGGGTGCTTACGGGAAAGTAACAGGAATCTAATTACAATAGTAATCCCTTACATCAGCGGTCCCCAACCACCACGGACCGGTTTATGCCCGACAATATTTTCATGGACTGGACTTTAAGGTGTCGCGGATAAATAAAACAAAATAAAACTAGTACCGGTACTGAAAAAAAGAAGATTTATTCATAACACGTGTGAAAAGACCCAGGAAAACCAAGTTAACGATAAAAACGATAACAAAATAACGCTGAAAACCGATAAAAACCCTGAAAACCATACATTTCACACCTGAGCCTCAACTCTCGCGGCCCGGTACCAAACGACTCACGGACCGGTACCGGTTGGGGACCGCTGCCTTACATTACTTGTTACTTGAAAAAAGTAATTGGCTTACAGTAACATGTGACTAATGCGTTACTGCCCATCTCTGGTGGTGAACCTTCCCAGGAGTGACCAACCTACCAAAAATACTCCAAGAGCATCAATGGCTCATTCAGGAGGTCACAAAAAACGCAGAACATCTGAAGAACTGCCTCACTTGTCTCAGTTAAAGTCAGACTTCATGATTAAACCATAACATAGAGACTGGGAAAAAATGGCATCCACTGGAAAGTTCCAAGAAGAAAACCACTGCTGACCAAAAAGAACACAAAGGAGCATCTCAAAAAGCATCTTCATGATTCCCAAGACTTCTGGGAAATATTCGGTGGACTGACGAGACAAAAGCTGAACTTGTTGGAAGGCTTGATTCCTGTTACATCTGGAGTAAAACTAACTAACTAAACAAACTAACGTACGTTCCATAGTTGATGGAAATATGAGTTCTGTTCTCTATTCATGCCTTGAATCTGAAGAGCAGTTGGGTTATTGCAGCAGGGCAATGATCCAGACACACCATTAGTCGACCTCTGAATGGCCTAAAAAAAAAAAGCCCAAAAAACAAAAACGAAGGTTCAGGAGTGGCCTAGTCAAAGTGTGGACTTAAACCTGTTTGAGATGCTTTGGTATGACCTTAAACAGCCTGTTCATGATGAAAAATCCTCCAATGTGTCTGAATTAAAGTAATTCTGCAGAATCGAGTGGGCCAAAATTCCTCCACAGTGATGTGAAAGACTCACTGCCAGTTATCACAAATGCTTGATTACAGTTCTTGCTGCCAAGGGTGGCACAACCAGTTATTAGGTTTAGGGGGCAATTATTTTTTCCACACAAGGCCAGGTAGGTTTGGATAGTTTTTCTGCCTTAATAAACAAAATCATCATTTAAAAACTGAATTTTGTGTTTACTCAGGTTGTTTTTGCGTAATATTAAAATTTGATTGATGATGTGAAACATGCACGTTTCAGAAATAATCCCCGTAACTCTGACTTTCATTTTTCACTTGCAGAAACACAAAGAGAAGAAGAGAGTTTTCTAATTCAATGTAAGCTATGCAAAATTTTTAAAAAAAGAGTTTTTAAATCTGCCCGACATCAAAGAGGTCAAATTCCAAGTAATGTCTCGCTTGTCGGTACAAATCACAGCACCTTTCTCCAAGTGCTGGAGCTTTAATCCTCTGCTCATCAAATTAAAAAGCGGCAGTGTGAAAAACTAAAAAAGTTAAGTGAAAACGTGAAAATGAATTTATATTTTTGAGATACAGGGTCATAGCTATAGCACCTAATCTGGATTTCTGGCAATGCAGCGGGAGCAGTAATCTGTCTCAAGAGAATTAACAACTAAGTGGGCACGACAAGGGTTCTTTTTTCTTAGATATCTTGAAATTACAGTTACTTTTCTTTTGTCATTTTAATGTGCAGGTGAACTGAGGTCCATTATTGGCTTTGTGCTGGGAGAACTATCGCATTGAAAAGAGGGAAGGAAGCCACTTCTGACTCCTGTGGCCCTCAAATGACACAAAAATTACAGTCATTCAAACCAATGGAGCTAAAGCTGTAATTGTGAAAATGTCACACACAGATATGGGGCCATCTTGCTTTCCTCCTTCCCCTTCATTGTTGTGTATTGGGAGGAATACCGGGACCACTTTACAAACATTACAGCTGTGGGCTGCAAGATAATTAAAGGGGAAAAAACATGCTGATTACTGTAGAGAAAAGGAAAGGGAAGTTTAAATGTTTTAAAGGGTTTTAAGGAGATTATGGAGTAAAGAATGAAGCCATTTCTAATCTCTCTAACCAAAGCCGTCCTCGGCCTGGCTGTAAATGCAAGCATCGATTTTTCAAGTGGCACTTCGAATTTAAAAGGCATGACAATGTCTCGCACCTCATTATATCACTGATTTACTCACTCCCTAAGTCGAACTATACTATCCACTTGCTGGCTGTCTTCTTGCCATTCTTCCTTGAAGACGAAACAGATGAGGTCAGAACCTTCACCTGGAGGGCCCCGAGTCCTCTGAGACAATCGTCTCGTGGTTTTCGAGTGAAAACCCAAGAGCCATTTGTCCTGCAAAGCTTCTTATTCATACTTCAGCTTCTGCCTAGGCTACACACACAGTCGCTCAGTTTCTTCTTTAGACTACAGCCATGCTGGCTGACGCTGTTCAAAGCTCTTTATGATGAAGTGACATGAAAACTGGCATCAACACCCCAGTCAATTTGGTGATTTATCTTACCCCCAATACTTTAGAAGCTATATTCCATTAGATTCAGTTGTACATTATACTTTAGTGCTAATTAACAAAGGTCAGCATGCTCTTATAAAAGTTTTTTGTGAAATCTACTCCTGTGTCTCAGGAGCTTTATTTAGCTGCTTCTCTTTTTAAAGGTTTGCTCGACTTTGCAGAGATGGAAGCAGCACCCACCCGTGCAGGATAAAAATTAATTCTCACATTCTTGAGTTTGTTGATTAATTCCACTCCAGAGGAATCTATAGACTGAATGTTGATGGTTTTTATAATAATGCAACATCATCCTGAAACAGTTGCTGTTTAGAAAAAAAAACAGGATGAATGATGACCGTTGCATTTAATAGAGTTCTGCCCTTTTGGTAACAACCCAGAGCTGAAAAGCAGTTTTTACCATTTTCAGATAGCCTGTTGAAAAAAAAAATGCAACTGAAGTGCTGTTTTTTACATGATGGCTTATGTAAAGCTGAGCCACACATCACTATAAATACACCCCATGCATACATAACCACAAGAGTGGCATTTATCTGTGGGTGGGAAATCTCATCTTTACCAACTTTTTCCATATTTCTAGAAGCGGAGTGCAAGTGGAAGGCGATTCTGCATAACAAAGATCAATATTATGGACATTTCAGTTTACTGCTTTAAACTTTTCACCTTCGTATCAGGCACAGACCGACTTCAATTGCTCTTTAGCTTTTGCTCCACGGTCTGGCAGTGGCCTTTACAGCAAAGCCAGCGAGTGATCATAAACGATCAAACAGAGTCAGTAAAACAAGATGGTTAATGTAACATTAAATGACTTTAAGCAAAGTTTTTAACTTTGCTAAAATTTCAAATCATCCCTAAAATAAACATACCTATTATCTCCGCAGAGAAATGTTCTCCACGCTGACTTGTAATTACACTAAATAATTGCTCTTAATGAAAAAACTAATAACTTTCCTATTTTAAGACCTCCGAATTCACATCCAAAATCAAAACCTCATCCCAATTTTCACCTCCGACGGCTTTCTAATAGCACTTGCTTTCCACTGAGTAACTCTTTTTTTTTCCTCCACAGTTATCTGAATCAAATGTTTTTCTCGGCTGAGGCATCCAGGCATAAAGTACCTGCTGTAAAGGTTAACAGGAACAAAGCCCTTTTTCCTCACCCGCCTGCTCCTGCCTCTCCCTTCATTTCTGCCAGAAAAACAGGAAACCTGTTCAAACGAATCCCACATTTTAGAGTCCCTGACGCACGCAGGCAAATCAATGCACACACACACACACACACACACACACACACACACACACACACTGAACACCCATTTGTGATTTCCATTCGGGTTCTGCGGGTCGACCTACTGTCGTGTCCTTCTTGTCGTTCCAGCGTGTGATGAAGCTATTCTCTCTCTCCATCTGTTGCACCTGGTCTTCACTGACCTGTTGAAAAAGCATCACAAAACACACACGCACACACACACACACACACACACACACACACACACAAACACACGTCAATTCAGACTGAGCCAGAGAAAAGTTTCTAATCAGGTAAACCGCACTTGAGAAACATCATCTTGCTTGATAGAATCCTGCAGCCATTTTTGATGGTCATATTAATTTCAGCGCTTAAATGCGATACGTGGAGGAGCAGATTAAACCTGGGAAAGAGTGGGCTGCTCAGCTAACACTTCTAAAACCTCATTTTGAAAGAGAAAGTTGGCTGCGATGAGTGCTCGACACTGAATACTCTCTTCTTTCATAAAGCTCTGTGTGGGAAATGACTTTTTTTTCTCCAATCCAACTTTTTTTTTAAACATCATTATCATTTTCAGAGAACAATTTCCTTTGTTGGAGTTATACGAGTGGCAGCAAAGATTGGGGTTGAAAATAAAATCCAAACAAACTGGGAAACTCATCGCGTGTATGTGTGTGTGTTTAGGCCTGATAATGGGCGCCGTCGACAGAAGCCACCACAGAACTGGTGCTTTAATTGGCGAAGCGTCTCTCGTTTTATGGTCACACTGAGCGTATTCGGCGCTATTGGGCTCATGATTGGTTGGGCTTAATGGCTATTTGTCATGCGAATGATGGCGTCGCCAACCGATTTGGAGTGAATGAACCTCCTTTTACGTTAGAAAAAGAGGGATCCGGGCGTTCCGAAGGGAATTAACAGTCAGTCGGTGCTGCGTATCCCATAAGCCAGGCAGCTCTCCAAGGGTAACATTGATCCTGAGCTCCCCCCCCTCTTTCCCATCCACACATCAGCAAAGTCAAGCCTGTTGTGGAGATTTGGCAACAACACTTCAGCTCCCCAGATGGTTGTAAGAGAGTGTAAATAAAGTCATGCCTGCAGCTTGGTTTAGATATGCAATATGGTAATATCTGGATACTTTGTTTCGGTTTTTTTACTCAGCCATTGATTGTCTACACATTCATTACAGCTTCTATCCTGTGTTACAGGATGAATGATAAACACGTCTGACACTGACTGTGCGAAACATGACAGCGTTCGCAGGATAAGATCTATATTTTTCCGACTCTTCACCCAGTTTTCAAATGAAGGCCAGATTTTTATCCTTAAAAAAAAGAAAGAAAAGAAAACACCACGCTGCCTTCACGGTGTGGAGAATTCCCAAAATATAGGAATATCATGGGAATACACCCAGTTGGCAACCAGTTAATTGAAGTGCCTTACTGCAAAGAGAGGCGCCACACATGAGTTACACTCAAGTGTGACTCTAATTAATTGCATTATGTTGTCAATCTGTCTGCATTTATAAATTAGATGATAATTACTTGCAAACCTTGGCCAATATGTCTGAGAGTGACTGCTGTCGGTCCGAGTTGGACAACGGTTACCTGGAGCATGTTGGTCCAACTAGGCAACCTGGGTAATTACCCTCCAATCAAAAGTGTGTCATGGTAACTACTGTGTGAAGACATTCAATGCAATCACATGGAAACCACTGATATTTCTTAGTCGCAAGGAGGTCGCGGACAACTTTTAACTTGAGAGACTGATTCATGTAAGATGCATCATATGAAATGTAAACTCCCGTGGGTTTGAAGCTCAGCTCAAAGCAAAGCAGGTCTAAAAAGTGAGGATGTCTTTGCTTCTTCTACAGTTCAAAGTCCTCTGCAATGTTTAAAAGTACAAACGATAAATTCTCTATATATATTAAACCACAAATACAAAGCTATTTATGTCATTTATTACCAGTGTCTGACTATTATTAATCTGCTAGGGTACCTTGTTGTTCATTTGAGGTATAAGAGGATCGTATGGAGGCATCTGCATTTCTTTATATTGTTTAACAAGCAGAAGTCCAGATTATAATCACGTGAGCCAGGCACGAAAGATAAACAGCACATTAACTTTAATCACAGTTAAAAGTTGTTTAACCCAACAACAGAAAACAAGAAACAAGAGAAAAAATGGCCGTTTAGTCCTAAAGATAGCATCAGATATATTGGTGATACCAGAAAGACTCCACACATATAGAAGAGAGCTTTACAAGGCTGGGCTCGTTTTTTACTTCGACCAAACATGTCCTGAACCACAGAGTCCACTGTTACTTTTCTGTTCTAGGTGACCTGTTTTTCCTTTATTAATATAATCTGTGCCACCTGTCTGTGCAGCGTACATTTGGCAATAACACAACGCGGCAATAACCTGAGTTGAATATTACTGAATGTACCAACCGTCTTGTTTTTGTTTTTTGGTTGTTTGTTTTTTTTATAACTTGTGCAATGTGTGTTTATGTTATAAAAACTGGATGTTATCTAAGGTACAAGAGGAAGATCCATGTCAAGCAGCTGAGCTCAGTCCAATCGGTTTTTCGTGGTTATCAACACAAAAGAAAAGAAAACCCCACAAGAACATTTCAGACTTACACTGAAGAGTGTAATGTAGTTGCTGATTAGGTCGTGGACCACACTAATTTCCTGTGTGGTTTGTCCTCGAGTCTGGAACAGGCAGGAGGAGAAAACGGAAGCCAGTTTTTCACTTGGCATGCGGTTCAGGTGGGAGCATTGCTGGATCCTGAATAACAGAGAGAAACATGCTTAGAAAATCCCTTAATGTACCCGCAGGTCGACACGAGTGGCTCATATCTTTTGCTGAATCGCTCTCGTGGCCTCTAAAGCCCACTCATACTACTCGCTGTGGCACGAGCACACAGAGAGCTGAATGAAACATCGGGCCTCGCTCCAAATTAAGCATCAAGTCAATTAAGTCTTCTCTAAACAATCTATATCAAAAGGAGCTAAATCTATCCACTGCAGGTTTCCAAGGGAAATCGAGTGAATGATACACGAAGACAGCAGTGTGCTTATATTTAAAAAACAACATAAGAGGTGGAAGAAGGGGTTTTTGTAGCTGCAGCACAGTATCAAAGTTGTGCAAGCTTTTTCTTTGGTTCTGTATCTTCTGTGTTGTTTGTCTCTGCATTTCCACTCCAGGTAAAACAAACAGTAAATCAGTAGTTTCAGTCCACAACGCGCGAGACGGCTGTAATTTATTACTAGAAATCTCCACAGTTCAAATTATCCAGAGGTGAAGAAGTAGAGAATTCAGCGGTGTAACCAACTGAGGGAAAAATAACAAAAAGCAGCGCACAGCCAGAAATAGCGCCGCTCGTTTTGTAGACCTCAGCTATGTGTTTGCTAATTGCCTGAGTCTTTAATAATGAGCCACACAATCTGTCTCAGTTGAAAAATGCCAGCGCTCGCTAGAAACAATATGGAATTGATTCATCGCTTTCAACCGAAGGACACTGTTACTTCACAAAAACAATCTTTTTCTTCTCAGCTTGGTTTGTTTTTCCCCCACAACAACTTTTCAGTGCATTCACTGTTCAGCAAACAGACTTAATTTGAAAGAATATTTAACAGTATTGGTCAGATGGAGGGGAAAAAAGCAAACAAAAAAAACGGGGGTCATTAGGGGAATAGAGGAAACAATGCAGCTAATCAGCAGGCGACAAGCAGCAACCAGAGGGCCGCTCGGGCCTCATGACCTTTGAACCGCTATGCTCGTTTTGTCTGTGATGCAGAGCGGCCTCTGCAGAGCCACACTTGTTTCATCAGCAACAAGGTCAGATAAGAACATAGGTCAACTTACAAATGCATAATATTGCAAAGTAGCTATCAAAGAATGGGTTTTTAATCCCAATTAGTGCCAACAAGTTGCTGCAAAAGTGGTCGAACTAATTAGGCTGGTTTTGAACTTTGCTGCAGTAAGTAAGAGAAAAACTTGTGCATCACGAAGATGCTGGGTCATGCAGATGTGACCCTGGTTCTCCTTTGACTTTACACTGCGTGAAGATGTTTTCGTGTCATATCCATCTGCTAACAACCAAAAGATGACTAACTGCTACATTGTGCTGCTGGCCCCAGGAGACAGAAGTTGATACCAGTGATAAAAAGTGAAACACTGGATGGCAAAACTTAAGTTGTCTGGCACTCAACTTTGCCTGTGTGTGCCGTGGGCATTTTTTGTTACTGATAACTCAAGGATCCAAATGTCATGTTTGTCTAAGTTCGGGACATTCTGCTCAGACAAAAATAATAATAATAATAATAAACTTTATTTATAAAGCACACTAAAAAACCAAGGGTATACCAAGGTGCTTGACAAAAATAAAATAGGAAAAGGGAGATGGGAGGGAAAAGAGAAAGGACCTGGCACGTATCAATTATAAAAACCTTGACAATCATAAGATATAAAAGTAGTTCACAAGCATAAAAAATGTACCAGCGCACACCAAGTGTTAACTAGGTGGAAAGGCAAGATTAAACAAATAAGTCTTAAGCCGTGATTTAAACAGTGGCATAGAGTCAGACGCCCGGATAGCGACAGGAAGGTTGTTCCATAAGACCGGGGCAGCTACAGCAAACGCGAGACTTCAGCCGAGAACGAGGTTGCTCCAGAAGAATTTGGGTAGCAGATCTAAGTGCTCTGACAGGTGTAACCTGAGAAGCTCATTGAGGTAGCTCGGCGCCAAGTTAAAAATCATCCTAACTGTTAACTAGTCATGATAAGTAAGCATGTTGCAAAACCTCTGCACTCTACATCAATCACAATAATTCAATTCAGTCATAGCGCTGAATGAAGCTTCCCACCCTCAAAAAAAACACAGTGCTAACTCTTTCATGAGCAAATCGCAATGTGTATATAAAAATCATAAAAACCAGCTTTATTTAATCATTTTATTCCTAACAGTTACTATATCTGTGTAAGCTGATGCTACGGCATTTGGACTGCACTTTGCAAAATATGTAAAATACATATAATCCAGAAAGCTATGAGTAATGTTTGAAAGCCAAATCTCAGCACTGACTAGCAACATTAGCTTGCTAACAAATAGGTTCATTTAGCTTTTAGCTGCTAACTAGCTGTGTGCTACTTTTAAACGGCTAAGGCTATCTTCTTAGCATTCAGCACTGTTTTCCCTTCCACTGAACATAATTTTTTAGAGAATGAAAGTTTGTTTAAACACAAACATTTAAATAAAATTAGATTATAGCAGAAAAAATATATACCTCCCTGTGAAGTCTAAGCACAGGTAGGATAAATTTGGTTAGCTAATGCAGCTAATTAGCTTATGAGCTTAGCTGTTTTCCATGCATAAAAACAGCTACAAAAAACTACAGAGAAATAAGGAATCTGGCAAATGCTAGGATTTTCAACAGGTTTATCTGGTAGGCTGATATCCTTCCACTTATTTATGGTTATTAAAAAATAGTCCCTGGTCTCTCTCTCTCTGTCTGTGTCTCACCCACTCTGTCTGCACTGTGTAGGTGCAGCAGTTTCCACTGCTCCATCTGTAGCACATAATTAGTGTGGATAGCGAGCATACATAAATAGAAGATGCATTTTAGAGTACAGGGTTAGTGGTTAGAAACCAGCTCTATCATCTTATTTACTGTGTTGTGTTATTTTTATTAACACAATGTTGTTTAAGTCGTCTTTGCGCCTCGGGTTTCGAGTTTTTAAAAACCCTTAAAGTTTCCCTCCCAGAATGTAAAAGTTGACCTTTGTAATAAAACAGCTTCACTAACACAAATGCTAAACATGTCAGAGCTCGATGCCTGTGATCTCGTGCGTTTTTACCTGTAAAGATGCTGCAGCAGGGCTTCAAGGGTTGACCTGTTTATCTTTGGCAAGCTCTCTATGAAAGCGGAGTACTTCTTCACTCTCTGCCTTTCGCTCTTCTCATCTACCGAACCAAGCAGAGAAGAAATATAATAAAATGAATAAACACAAGTACAAAAGCTTATGTTCAAACACATGCCACAAAAGGGTTTTTACAATATGTTTAAAATTACTCTGCAAATTCACACAGTTTAGCATGGTGGACTTGTGCATTTCTCTCTTTCCTACAACTCTGCAGACTTTATAGTGTTTGACATCCCACATGCCAGAAAGCTCACACACCCAGAGCTGACACCCAGTATGGATAGAGCTCCTTGGTCAGTAGTGCATCTTCTGCCTGAGACAAGAAGCTCTTCAGCGTGTCAGTCACATCCTGAAGTTGGTGCTCCTTCTCCCTCAGCTTCACATTACGGGCATCATGGGTGAACTCCTCCAGGAGGTGAGACACTCGACCAGGATTCCCAGGCCTCTGGTAGACTCCCTCCTGGCACAAACCTGGGTACAGTGTCAGAAGACAGCTGATTAATAAGAAATCGCCACCTTCCTTCTGCACATGTTCTATCCAAATGACAAATAGCTCTGCCGTGTAGCATCTCCAAGAGAAAATGACAGCATGTAGATTTTCTATATGACAGGATGCATTTATAGAAAAGTAAGCAGCCTTATGGACAGTGTGACTTGTAGGATTTAACAACGTTGCATAAGCACATTTGAATCTAAATTGCAGGTGGAATAAAATTGTCAGTGCAAGGTATATTAACCTTCTGTGCCATTTCACAGTCTCACTCAGAGTTAACTTTTATTCCAATCCCTCATTATACAGCACACTACTTACCGTGACACTGTAAAAGTCCACAGTTACCATACATTAACCAAGCCAGGACTCTGTATGATGCAGTTTCTAACTTTGTATGGAGCGTTCCTCTGATTAACAGCAGAGTGCAGTTGTGCTACATTTATTTTCCACACTTCTAAAAATGTTTTTTTAAAAGGGAAGAGATAGGATAATGGCAGCGCATTGCCAGACAACATTAGAAAGCATGAAACTCTCATCGCAACACAGTGCACTGGATGAATCAGCTGCTCAAGGGGAAATCATAATAATAGTAATGCAGAACTTTCTTTTTCAAATTAAAGAAAAACAACAAACTCTTTTAGCTGAGAGATACAATGTAGCTCACCATACTGAGTGACAAAAGCAATGCAGCTGTCGACTATAATAGGAACACCGTTTTTAGTCAGCTGTTGGTCGCCGAGCGCATTGCCGTCTGTGCCAGCAGCCAGTTTGATAGCAGAGTGCCACACGGTGAAATCCATCTTGTTGAAGCCATGAATGTAAACTGTTCTATTTATATATATGTGAAAAAAGAGAGACAGAAACACAGTAATTACTGGTGAAGAATGCCATCCTGTGATTTGCCCGTACAACACGGCGCTTCCTATTCGATGACCTTAAGTTCATATATTTAGAAACGCGCTGCTAAGTCATTAAATTAACAACCGACATGATTAAAGGAATCCAAAGAGCTTCTACAGAACACACGTCTATAAACAACCGCTGGTTTCCCAGTAGGTTTGATCAAAAAAAAAAGAAAGAAAGAAAAAAAAAACCATACAAACAAACAGCAATTAAAGACAAAGTTTTATTGCACAACGCTAAAAGCGAGACTAAACTGGTTGGCTTGTGCGAGGCCTGCGATGCTACGTGCCATCTCACACCTTCTCTCTAACTGAGGCGAGGTTTTAATTACCTTGGATGGTTACAGTAGGTAAGGTGCATTTGGACTAACAAGACAAAAGGCTGAGTTGAAGCTAACAGGACCGCATAAAGCATATTGTTGCTGTATTGCTAATACAGTTCCAATTAGCACAGGCTTTTTTCCTCTCCCTCTCCCCCCCTTAGAGACATACCTTCCACACGCCACCATCAGCAGGACTTGGATCTTGTCCTCACCCTCAGTATGTGTGGAGACAGCTGGAGTGGGGTTAAAAAAAAAGGCAACAAGGTTTAGAAAATGCAGGCATACATTCAAATGAGCAACATCTTTAGAATTATTTGATCTCACTCCAAAGCCTGAGAAAACTTTCGCCATGGAACTTGAGAGGTGATGCATTCATTCATCGGCTCTTAAGTATACATTTGCTGTTTAAATCAGTTAAATAACACCCTGCTAAAATATATCTAGACATATCTGACTGGGCTTTTCAAAGGTGTAGGTATACACTGGGAAAATGAGATAAGTGAGAAAACAGTGCAGTGATGGAAAATGCCAAATGCATTGGAGTTAATAGCGTTTCCTTGTTGTAATGGGAAACATGATTTCAGGCTGTGTGCGAGCGTCTGACGGCCGAGTTAAACAAGCGAGGGAAGTGGGGCGTAAACACTGGTTTCATTTGTCATCAAGGTTTACATAAATTTGGTTGAAATGCAACTAAACAAGATTGCACTGTGCGCAGTATTTAAGACATCAAATAAAAGACAGAAAGGAAAGGAAAACAGATACAAGGTTACTGGCATTCCTCTTTTGCAGAATCAATCTTTTGAAATCGGAATAAGAGTGTATGATCCACAGAAACTGGGCTCAGGGACTCGAGCGCTCTGCCATAATCTCTTCTGGGGCTTCAAACAGCTGCTTGGATCATAGCAACAATCACACGCAGCAGAGAAAGTACAAAAAAAGATATGAGGCTCTGCACAAATCTCCTAGCAACAACATCTGGCACTTTCATCACACTCGAGCACTGGTTGTGCTCACATATATAGACAGAAAGATACAAAATCGAAAAAAGAAGCAGGACTTCACCTTAAAGAACTGTTGAATTTTGGAGATTGGTCTGTACCTCAGTAGAAACACTTGCTATACAATTACATGCTTTGTTACAGAAGATTAAAAATCGGGGGGAAATGAGTGTTTTCGCTTCGTTTCTCCTCACAGAGACAAATCCAGTGTAGAAATCTAGTAAGTAACAGTAAAAATAGCAGCGCTGGCCCCAAACAGCCAATCAGATGGTCAAAATTTTGTGTGTAGTTGAAATTCAGTTTCTATAGTGTGGTGGTGGGCGTATCTACTCACTACTAAAGTACAGATGGATATAAGAGTGTATTTGGTTTCTTCTTGGCTGACTGTATCCATAAAAAAGCTATCCTATACGTGTGCTATAGCTTGTAACAGCAGGGATGTGGCACTCAAAGTGTCCTGCATAGAAATATATAGGAGAATCCATAGTTTACCAACTTATTTAAATATTATTTACTTAAAACCACAGTTACTAAGGCCTAGACACCAGCTGGTGACCACCTAGAAAAATCTGATCACTAAACATATACATTGCCCAACCAATTGGTGGGTGGTTAGTGGGTGTCGCCATGGAAGATGCTAGCTTATCTGTAAAATAATGTATAATGCAAACTGGAAACGGATAATTTTCGACACAAGTAAAACGTATTGCTGCTACCAAAACATTTGAAAAAGTGCAATTTCTCTATGGTAAATGAAGTGGTTCTTATATAGCGCTTTTCTACTCTGAGCACTCAAAGCGCTTTACACACCTTGCCTATGAAGGTAAATGTTCTCCGTTTCCTGTTTGCATTGTATTTTTCACTACTAGTTGGCAAGTAATTTGCGAGTGTTTGCAGACTAGCTGAGATCTTCCATGCAAACTATTGGTGACCGCGGCAACCTACTGAGGACCAAAAAAAATCACAAGGTTTTCAGTACAGCGCTGTGCACTTCTGTGTGACCAGTTTCATGCTAGCGACTGCAAGCAATCAGTCGCTAACTGGTCAGGAAATATACATGTTTACCAAGTGACCAGTCTCTACCAGGCCTGTGTTAAAAGGGCAGCAACCTCTGGCAATGACTCATTTTTCCCTAACTACCGGTTGTTGCCAGATGGTCCCCAACAAGACTAGTTCTCTGTGATTGAGGACTGAGGTACATGATTTGAGCCTGACCAATTTATCAGCAGGCTGCTGTTATTGCTATTACTTTCTATTGGCCAATTTGAAAGTGAAAGTTTTAAAAGTAAAGAGCTTCTGTTATGTGTTGATGTTGCATAGTTTTCCCACCGGAGGGCACTGTGTAACACATGTTTTTGGAACACCACAAACACGGTAAGCAGCAAAATCAGGCAAAGCATACACAAGTATACACAAGTATATAAATAACATATACGTTTTATGAAAATCCATAGATACTTTGGAGTATTGGATTTTTAATTAATCAAAAATCAATCATTGTATTTATTTAGGACTCTGGTAGAATAAGCTAAGGGTGATGGACTGGTTGGCACACAATGTTAAGTTAATGCTGTGTACACAGAGGAGGAACATCATTTGGAAGATAAACACTTTCAAACTGCGTTTTGTGGGAAGGTTTTTGCATCCCGGTGACCTCTGAAATAAAACTTATGGCTCTCGCCTCATTGATTTAGGCAGGAGCTCGGTCCTAAAATAACTGTTCGATGGCAATAAGCTGGCTGCTGACGGGAAAGACGTGCTTCTACAAGGACTGCTGGTTACTTTAACTCAACTTTAGAGTGTCCTTCACACTTTGTTTCTCCAGGATTAAACAAACAAGATATAATCTATAAATTGGAAAGCTATACAAGTCGAGTTATATTGATTTTCTACCTTTTTCTACCCTTTGCTTTCAGTCGTGCTAAAACTAACCCCACTATTAATCTGGTTCAGTCAGACTCTCGGTACCCTGAGGGGAAAAAAATAAGAATTCCTATGTGTGTAGTTTATTCTTTGTGTGAAATATCCATAACTGTCATTACTTTAGAGTGACAAGAAAAAAACTTTTCAATTTCCTCTACTGAATATTTAACAGACTGATCAATAATCTGTACAGACACAATTCAATTTGTTGGGACAAGCGAGATAGACGACTGGTAAAAGCATTACACATCACAGTGTTATTTTGGCTAGCAAATCCTTTGTACTCGTATAGGCCTTTGTATGTTGAGCTAAACAGCAAAAACTATTAATCCCCAAAAGTCTCTCTTAACAAGTAATTTGCTTTTTATTTTCTTTGGCAGATTTTCAAGGGCGCAGTGTTTCATTCTGATCCAAGCAACAAAAGGGGAAAGCAAAGAACTTCAGAGACTGATATTGACTTGAGAGAGGTTTATTAACAGTGTTATCAGGTAAATGTAAAACACTTGTCATAGCCGTTTGAACAAACACACAGCAATCCTCTTTTATCCATCTTACAGCTCAGTTGGAAATTTTTTATTACTTAATATGTTTGTGTGATAAGGAACTAATTCTGCGGCCTTGTTCTCTCTTTAATTTGCGCTGAGCTTCCTGGAGGAAATTTTCATTAAGTTTTTGTTCACAAAATGTGAGCAATTTTAAATCCACATTTCCATTAGCGCATTTTGATTCCCCTTTTTATTTTTACAAGTATTATGTGATAAGCTCACAATATGACCGTCCCACCTCTGCAGGGCTTCGGGTCTGATTACACACGGTGGTGTTTTAGGAACTGAGCTGTCAGTAAATACAACTGGAAAGAAAGAAAGTGGATTGTTTTTATTTTTTCCCTGTACTTGCAACTCCTGCTGGTTGTCTATGGCATGGAAAGATACTGTAAATAAAAGTCTGTTTGTCAGACTATTTATATGTTTTAGAAAAATGACTCATCTCAGTCATACAATAAAAGATGAGCATAGCTATCATGAATCAGACTGTAGGATTGATAACACTGCATGCTTATTGGCTAATGACTTGCAATTGACAAGTTGGTAGCCACTGATCTCGACTTATCTTCTTTCTGACTCAAATACTGACCAACACTTAAAAATTAACTTTATGTTTTATTCAATATGAACTGTAAACGACTCAAATCATCAGGATCGTGTTTACTGAGCTCACTAAGCAAGAGAGTAGAGGGCCCTTTTTCCATATACTTCTATGCAGCCAAAAGGCTTTGCAACTAGAGTTGTCGCCCCCTGCTGACCATTAAAAAAATGCAGGTTTAAGGGACTTCCACAAGCTATATTCATCTTTTTTACTGTCTGTGTCTCAATCACTGTTATAGCATACAGATATTCATTTTGAAAAATATGGAACTATTTACAGTAGAGCTGGGCGATAGAACGATAATGATATGTATCGCGATATAACTTTTACTCGATAGAGAAATTAAGCTATCGCGATAGACCTCGCCGCTCTTGTCCTCTTAAAAAAAAAAAAGAAAAAAGGTCAGCCGATCCAAATTAAGTAGCGCAGAGCCGAACCAATCACAGCCGCAGCGTCACGTCGCGTGACTTGTTACGTACAGCACAAGTGCCAAGCCGCACGTGTGTTTGTTTGGGAAGCAGCCAGCGGGTAACGGAGGAAATGAGTGTGCCGACTAGAAAAATCAACCGAGCGTGACCGAAGAGAAAACAGATGATGGTTCCAATGCCGGAGAGATTGTCGAACGGAAGAGCCATAGAAGTTCCGTAGTTTGAAGGTATTTCGGCTATTTCAAGCCTGACAAAAAACAGAGTAGCGTGCACTGTAAATTGTGCCGAAAGCAAGTCTGGAAATACAATAAACTGGTGCATGCGTCACACTGTGCGCCACGTTATTGTTTCGGTGAAATGAATTTCTACAATACTGTTACTGTTAATTCTACTCTCTGCAGTGTTTAAATGCTTACATATACACACAGTTACTGTCCGTCCACACATACGACTCGGTTCTGCTTCTATGCCGCAGCTTTGTTTACTTTTTCCCACCGAGGCTTCTAGACTTCTGATTGGCCAACATTTCTGCACGGTTAGGAATCTAGCGCCACTTGCTGCTTTGGCATGTTCATAGCAGCGTTTTCCTTCATTTCTCCCTTTATGTGTGGACGGGATTATTTTTTAAAACGAAAACGGAAAATCTCAGTTTTCAAAAATACCCGTGTACGTGTGGACGTAGCCTCAGTCTCTGACTGGAAGCGCTAATTCGTCATTCGGCTTTTGTCAGACTAAAGTAACTGTTAAAAGTGTTTGAAAAGCTCAGCTATACAACAAGGAGAGATTGAGAATTTCCTTTTAGTTCTCAGTTTATTTGATATTGACAAAAGTTAGTCAGTTTTGTCTGTTCTTCTGTAAAACAAACTAAGATTTATTTTTAGAATTAATACTTTGTTTCTAAGTGGAATTGACAATTTAGTCTGTTTCGTTTGTTCTATTTTGAAACTTAAACGCTTTAGCGGCTGCCTTTTGTGTAGTTTGCAATATTTGCCTTTATTTATCTGAAAAAGTCTCATGTTCCTTAAGTACATCTACCCTGTTGAACTTATTATGGGAAATAAATATTTAAAAACAAGCTGCTGATTATTTCACATTTTACTTGTGAGCAACGGCACATTTAAATCTTACAAATATAGTTATTTGGCTTATATCGTGATAGATATCGTTATCGCCTGAAATGAAAAAAACATATCGTGATATGAAAAAATCTCATATCGCCCAGCTCTAATTTACAGTAAAGACAATAAAGCGGGGTATTATTTGGGGTGTGGTTACTTTGTGATCGGCAGGTACCTACTGTGTGACTGTGCAATATGTATGATTTCTGTGTTTGGTTTACTTATCACACGTGATGGCCAGTTTCAATTTCTTCAGTCGATTTAAAGGTCACTTTTACTGGCTACTAAAAAAAAGGTTCACAATTTTATGATGCTTGTCACACCGGCAAAAAAGGTTTGCGATATCCCTGCAAGTAGGAAAACCAGTGGTCAACAAGCGATTGCACTCATTTGTGGTATTTGGCAGTTGCACAGGTTACTTGGTGGGAGGCAACCTGTCTCCAACCAATCACAGCCTGACTCAAACTGACTGCAATCACTTTCAGACAGATTAGCAAAGGTTTGCTAATATTTGAAGTCTAATTTATAAACACAAATAGATTTGCCAACACGTTGACAGCAACTTAGTCAGACTACACCGAGAAGTGCAAGTCGTCTGCAACTGGTCTCTTTGAAATGGCAGACCTGACTAACTTGTCTGCCAAGTGGTTGTAATCTGGTTATGTTCCTATAAAAACAAGACTGTGTCATGATGTTTTGGCACCATTTGTATCTTGTTATCTGTAAGCACCCTATAAGCAATCTTGTGTATATGTTATTACAAATTGAGCTCTAAAGTGCTACAAGAGGTTAAAGAAATTCCAGGGAGGACCTTCATCAATGTATTTGGAAAAGTGGACTTACATGGTATTCCCCATTTTCCATAACAGCACCTTCAAACTTACTGATACTGTTCAGAAAAATCAAATGACATATAACATATTAATGTAACGTTGTAGCATGTCATTAAGAGAAAAATTCTAGTCTAATCCGAATTGGCTATTTCTAACGTTAGCATCCATTTAAAGATGAATTATCAGCGACTTTGAAACACGTGTTAGCTGTGACCGGCGATTGTTACATATCTTAAAAATGAGTTTTTTAAAAATCTAATTTTGCCTTAAACAAACCTCATTGTGGACACATTTTAAATGTGACTGCCAAATATGCTGGACAGCAGTCTTGTGCTGATGCCTATCTCAAACTTTAGATGATTGAGCAGAGCAGTGGGATTAACTTCCTTTTTTTCTATTTAGGCCAGTGCCGATAGAGAAATCCACTGAGAAAAATCGCACTGAATGAGTTTAAACTTAATGTGCTTATCTTGTTTGAAAACCTTTCATTTCACAAAGTTCTGGGTGGGAAGGCTGATTTGTGCACCGTGACAGGTTAATGATTATCGAGCTCTATCTGTCATTTTCTCCTCATTTTACTTTGCTTCTTGTTATTTGTGCCGCAGATATCTTGACACAAGACATCACAAAAAGATCAATCTCCTCTCAAGTACACAGCTGAGCCCCCGGGAAGCCGTTTTAAGACGTATTGCACTCTCATTCTTTTGGGGATATGATTCTTTTTTGTTGCTGTTAACAAGTTACAAGTGCTTCATAGCCAAGAGAAATGAATACCGAATAACTAGCAAGGATCAATAAATCATTATGTTTAGTCATTGGGCTGAATAGAGAATAAATGACAGTCGAGGCAATTAAGAATAAAACGAATAAAAGACAAAAATTAAGGCTTGTGCTTTATCGTCAGTGGGAAATCTTTTTTAAATGCATTTTAGAGGTGACTGGAATGATTATAACTCTGGCAGCCAGATGCAAAAAAAAGAAAGAAAACATTCTCAGACATCACAGTTGCAAATAAAACTGATGCAGTCTGAGGTGAACCGTGCTGGAAACATGTTTTGTTTTTGTTTTTTTAATTGAAAAGTGTATTTATTTAATCCCCGAGTGTTACACAGGGGCACCTTTCATGCGGTGGTGTCACTGTAGAGAAAATAACAGTTAATCCCATGTCACAGACTGTGAATCCTAAAGGGATCCTTTCAGTGCTCCAGAACCTACCATCCCCTGACAAAACACAGTCCCTTCTGGCGCTAACGGCTCCCCGGCTGTGACAAATATGGTTTGAGAAAGCCGGGAATAAAAATGAACACCACTGCAGTTCTTTATCCCGCCCCAGGTGAGAAGATGGGGCGGCGCTCTGCGCGATTTGATCCATGTCGAGCTGTAAGTGGATTAAAAAGATCCATTGATTCTCCCCTCCTTCTGTTCGCACATCACACTGGCGCAATTCATTGAAATGTTCCAAAATCTTTATTATCTGCCAAACTATGCGTGAACTTTTGAGCCTTCCAGCCACTCCGCACCGACTGTCCTTTAAATAACTTGCAATTTTGCCAGAAATGAGAACATATTGGCAAAATTCGTGTAAGTGGGCTGTGGGAACAGTGCTACCGTGACACCCTCATACTGTGAACATTATGTGGCTTTTTGAAAGCAATGAATTCTTCTTCTTCTAAAAAAAAAAAAAAAAAAAGATCATGTTTTCATAAAAGATTTTGTTAGCAGCTCTGGGGAAGCCAAATCTCATCTGAATGACGATTGCCTGTCGATGCATTAGGTAATATTGATATTTACTGACCTCACTCTACCGGAGGAGCTTCTTATTCTCTCCTCTGCTCCTCCTCTCCGAGCTTGTCTTTTCTTTTTCTTCTTTTTCATATTATGGAAAACTAAGTTAGTCAGATAGAGGAGTGAGATTCAGCTGAAATGTGTAATGGTGTGAGAAGCTGAAATGTCTTTGCATCCTCCGACATCATTAAGTAGGTATAAATGCAAGCAGTAAGAGGGTGTTATGGATTGGTAGTTTTTTTGGAAATTACAGAGAGTATATGAAAATAGAGCGAATGCTACAAAGCCACAAATCTCAGCACATTCATCATGAAGTTACAGCAATTGACCGCTGACACTATCAAGCAGAAACAGATATGGTTGCTTTGGGCTCTGAGATTAAAAATGAAAAAAAAAAATCTGATTTATTGCCTATTAGAGGCCCACCAGAAGCTTTTTAAGGGATTGTTTGCTCATGTAGACTGTGGCAATTTAGGGAAAGCTGAGGTATACAGTTTGTGTTAACTAAGAGAGCAATATAACTTTTACTATTTAGGTTCAAATAAATTTTATGTGTACATAAGTCAGTAATGGGTTTTCTTTTAAAGGCAGTCAGGATTAAAGTTTGGGGGTTTTATAGTAATTCAAATAAGTCCCACGATCCCCCTCAATTTTTCCTCTGCATGAGTTCCAGATTGCTGAAGTCCAGGGAAGATTTTGTCAGTGCCAACTGGGAGCACCTGGACCCTATGTTCCCAAACTGTAAAAATGTTGTTGCCACGTCTTTTTGTCTTTCACTCACCTGCCTGTCTGCTAGCATGCTAGTAGTCATACATGTCCATACCACTGATCCCACCAGTTTCCACATCTAATTAGATTTGCATTTAATGTAGCCAAGTTTTTTTTTAAAGTTACTTTGTTGAAATGCAAATAGTGTGCCAAGCCTTTTTGTTGCAGCCTTACGAGTTAGGCAGTGACAAACTGGGGGCTCGTCCGGGATTCAGACACGGGACCTCTCATGTTTAAACTGAGAATCATGTCTCTGTACTAATCCTATAAGCTAAACTTGCAGTCATGTAAAAAAGAAAGTTTTTCAAATGAATCTCTGCAGTCCTGTGAAAGACGTACACCCTATGATTCAATAGTTTGATGAGCCAGCTTTAACAGCAATAACTTAAAGTAATGGTTTTCTGTATGACTTCTTATCATTATTTCACATCAGTGTGGAGGAATTTTGTCTCACTCTTCTTTATGCTGCTTCAATTCAATGAGGTCTGCAGACATTTTTTATATACAGCTCTGCTAATGTATTCAGTATTTTAATCAGGCTGAGGTGTGGACATAAACTGGGCTATTGCAACACCTTTTTCAGCCATTCTTCTGCAGATCTGCAGTTGTGCTCGGGATCATTTCCCTGTTGCATGACCCAGTTTCAGTCAAGCTTAAGGTGTCAGACAGACAGCCTCACATCTGACTCTCGAATACTTTGGTAAACAGAGGAGTTTTTGTCCAACTCAAGGACTACAAGGTGCCCACGTCCTGTGTCTTTTCCTCTTAATTCCTATGGAAGCAGTAAGGGTGTATGTCATTTTGCACAGAACCGCACAGCAGTCCTGTGCATGTGACTCCCCCCCCCTTCCCCACATGATTATACTTGTATAATGCATTTTGTCTAATGAGTTTTTCATATGATTGCTTTACATGGTGTCGTTACTGTTAGGTGGCTGAGTTGGTGAATTTAAATATATGAATTCAAGTATGTGTGCAACAATCTGAATCTTGAAAGCAGTACACACACAGTAGTGCACACTTGTACTTCTGTGCAGTAAATGTGTCTCAATTCAAAACTGGAGAAAAGACAGTAACCTTGCTATTGATGTAATGCATTTTTTAATATACTTGGATAAGATGATTCATGGTTATTTGTCAAAAAGGAGAAGTAAAGCCAAGACTTTCAGGAGCCAAACTATGTTATCATGGACAAAAAGTTATTAGAGCAAAGTTTCTTCAACAAGACAGGGAGGGTCTGTCTATTAAATTCAAGTTTGCTGGACTTTCAGTCCTGATTATGCACCACTGAACCTACGTTGAGTTACAATATCTAACTTCTTATCTGGCTAATGATACAGACGGCAACTTCACTGAGCTCCCAGCATGAGCACACAGTGAGAGGCAGGGGGGAAAAAATGCTTACTGAGTTCTTGCAGTTGCTTGAGTTGAAGTACTTCCTCCTCTCCCTCCTCCTCTCCTGAGCTGAAGTGCAGGGAAGAGCCTTCCAGCATAAACCAGCCCATCCTCCAGTAGTACAGATCGTGACCTTCTTTGTAGTGGAGTCTGCCAATCAGTTCACTCTCTTTCCGCACTAGTCCCTCAACTTTAGGTGGGATGAAGCACTGCGGATCCGATAAGTAAACAAAAAGGAGTCTTATTTATTAGGAATGTCTATAATTAAAAACACTGGCAGCGGCCAGTGCTACCCCTCAGCCTCCTAGTACTTGCATTGTTATTGCAAAATATTACATTGACAAGATTTTCTGAAAACTTGACCACTGACCTCTAACCTTTGGGTCAAGGTCACTGAGATTCAATATTTTCTGAGATTTTTAGTGGATACACCTGTGTTATCAGTTTCAAAATCCTAGGTGACGTCCCTGTCAAGAAAGATACATCCATGATATAAATTTGAAACTTCTATGTTGCTTTGATCTCGACTGCCCGGCAGGGTGACGACAACAGCCTATTTTATTGTTTTGTTTTTTTTTTAAAATGTGAAACTAATAGCACAGCTGAAGCCTCATTTTCCTTAAACAGACACCCGTAGACACATTCACTGCTATTCTTTAGACACTGTTCTGTAATTTAAGCAGGAACACTCAACTGTGCCTAGGTCTAAAAACGAATTGATTAAAGATGCTGTGTGTTGCAGTGTCCATGATTGGGTTTCCTGGGAGTTGAGGATAAAACAGGGACAGGTTTGTGTAGTGTTGAATGATTCTGTCAGTACGTGAGGGAAGGGAAAGAGAGACTACATCTCTTCATGAAATAAGCAAAGGTAGGTTGAGGCTCACTGAAGACACAAAGAAAATAATTGTTTACGAGTGTCATTGTGCACTGTATCTGCAAACTGTGTCACCTTTGTTAGCGCCTGAATCCAGTCATGCTGCGTTTCCTGTGTTTCCGCTCCGAAAATCAGCAGTCGCTCCGTCTGCAGGTACAGCTCCACGGTAAACACAGCCCTGCCAGAGATGCACAGCTCACTATCAGATACGAGGAAATGAGAACGGCCTAACAGACACACACAGAAAAACAGAAAACGGCTAACGAAGCATCCAAATCTAGCTTCAGTTTTCACGCGACCAATACATACGTTAAATCCAGGCAGATCTGCTGGGCAGCTTTCCTGAAGCAGCTGAGAGTTGAGTGCCTTTCTAAAGGCCACTTCTGTTTTACATTCCTCTACCAGATTTGTTTAGAGTGGCGAGTTTGTTTATTCACCACTCCTATGGTGCTCTGGCACACACGTTCATTAGTATTTAGCCTCTATAATGTTCTATATGTGGGATCTTTGCTGTGCTCTCAGTGTCTCAGAGTTGTTGCAGAGACACACTGCCAATGTACAGATACCGGCCATTTCTTTATATTTTGTTAGCTTTTCTATGCATGAATGATTCAAAGGTCAGTTTTAAGTGGCTTAAAATACAAAATAAAAAAATCATTCCTCTATAAGTGGTTAGGTACAAGGACCGGAGCAAAAATGGGTTAAAAGAAAAAAAAGGAGAAAGTTTTCATTAATTTCAATGCATTAATTTAACATTGCCTTGTGGTGCTGTAATTCATTAAACCACATATAAAATTTCATGTTCCTGTCTAACAAAGCGGTCAAACAGAAACTGGTACAAATAAATACATTCCTTCAAAGAACCATTACTAATTGCAAACTGCAAAAACCATTAAAGTTGTTTTACTGCAAACTGGAAATGATTATCAAAAATGTTCACTACAGCACAGTTCAAGCAGACTTTGGCTCATGTGTGGCCTCTGTATTTAGTGTTTTTCCCACCATTCTATACTTTTAATGCGAAACACACTTTATGAGGCGTTATCCCACCTCACGTGTTGACACAAATGCCATCGGCAATCTGTAAATAAAGCAACAACAAAGAAGCCCCCCCCCCTCGTATATCACAATCACAAGACTTAATTGGATTTCACCCACCAAGCTCGAATGTCTACATTAAGAGGACAGCTTTTATAAAATTAGGAGCAGTCGGTTGTTTTAACAACATTTAATAACAATAAGATTCTTGTTGTGATCACTGTACAGGTCTTTGCTTAAATGTGTTGCAGAGCAGATCATCGGTGGATATTCACCTGCCTGAAAACATATTTGAGCATAAAAATTGAAGGTGTGCGTGCACCAAACACGTGAAATGAAAAAAAGGAAAAAGAGAAAAAGAATAGGCAGTATGCACTCATCCATCCCCACACTCGCAGGTAAAACCCTTGCTGTCTGCAACCCAAAGGCAACTATTAATCTTTGTTGGTCTTTCTCTTCCTGTTGTTTCTGCCTCCATCTCCCTCAGTGAAGGTGCACGGGTCAGAGTATCACTCGCTTAATGGTCGGTACATACTGGCTTTCTATTGGTGCGCTACAACGAGGGCAGCTCTAAATGCTACAGCGACGGCTGTTTAAGGTGGCGTGTCGCTGGGGTCACGGCAGCGCCAAGCTGCTCGCTTCTAAAACGTGTCAGGGGAACAGGAGAGACATGGGTGTTTGTGCGCTCTTTGCGTGACCTGGCCCGCCCCCTTTCCCTGCAATCCCCCCCTGCTGCCTCCGCGCTGGGAGGCTTGCAGGTGCTTGTTAGAAAGGGGGTCCTAGAGGGAGTGCGAGGGAGAGAGCGGCGGGGGCGGGGTTACCTTGATGCGCTGGGGAAAATTCCTTTGTAAAGAAAGGACAAGAGAGAGATGAGAGATGAACGCTGCATCATGAGAGTCCCAGAGGGACGGAGCGGCTGAGGGGGAAGAGGAGAGAAAGAAACAGGAAGCAAACTAGAAGGAAGGAGAGACAGAAAGGTGTTGAAATAATGATGTGAGCAAGAACATGAGCTATAAGAAGCAAACATGGGTCACTGTTTTGTGTTGTACATGGCATCAGTTTGAAACGGTTTGTCCCCTATGGACCACCTCACGGATAAACTTTATCTGCACAACAGCAAACTACATGTAGTTATCAAACTTTATGCCTTTAAAAAAAGTTGATGTGGACACCAGTTTGGTGGGAGAAGTCAGCTTAAGGCAGTAAGATGGTTTCTGCCTTTATTAAACGGTGATCAGAATTCGGTCCTGCCTGCCCTGGTACAGGGTGCAGCATTTGTTCTCATGGAGCAGAGAGCTCTGCAGGGATATTTCTGTCCTTGCTGTTGTTTAAATTTTAATTGAGTTTGAAAGTTTAGCTGTTGTGTAACTTTCAGGCAGGGGAAAAGAGTCACTAGGTTGGTTATGCACTGTAACAAAGGACAAAAAAAAAATGATACAGATCACAATCACGCTGCAGCAGGCGAGCGACACACGAGGTAACAAGCACACGACAACAATAGAAACACTAATTTTAGTAAAGAGTTTACTTTGAAGTCACTCATTTTCCTCTGTCCTGTAGTGGGATTTATTCATAGACTGCGAGATGACGTAACTTTGAGATTTCTTAAAAAGGGACCTGTTATGGTTACTTCCAACTCTATATTCCTTTTTTTAGTATCTGTGAGAGCAGCTTTGCATGATTCACAGTTCAAAATAATCCTCGTCTGTCCCATACTGGGCCCTGCTACAGCTTAGTTAGTTCATCCAGCGTCATCTACTTTTAGGCCATTGTTTGAACAGCAACTGTGTGGCCTTTTTCTCCTCACAGCCTGTGCTGTGTACCTGAAATACCCATATTGGAGATATCTGCACACTCTGGCTGTTTCGTTATAGCAGTCTGGACCTGCCTCACAGGGATTCCTTGCACATACACCATGTTTAATATTGTAACCGTCTATTATTCTAGCAATATATACACATATATACCAGAAAAAAGTAGTTAGCCCTATGCCCTCACAGCAAGAAGGTCACGGGTTCAAATCCATTGCTCTGGCGTTTGCATGTTCTCCTCGTGTTTGCGCTCCTATCTCTCAAAGTACATACACTTGCACATGGGGTTAGGCTAATTGGTGATTCTAAATTGCCCAAATGGTTGTCTGTCTCTCTTACCTATCCCTGCGACAGGCTGGTGACCCGTCCACACTGCACCCACCTTCCCCCCCTATGACAGCTGCGATAGGTTCTAGACCCCCATGTGACCCTGAATTGGATTAGCAGAAGAAAATAAATGGACAGAAATAAGAAAATGAACACATAATGACATTTAGTCTCTTGCTTTGTGATGGTTAAAGTGCAACCAAAGAGGTGATTTGGTTAGTTTACACCTCAGAAGAGTCTGAAGTCTGTCTTTTTATGTGAGCCTGAGCCTGACCATCTAGTCTTAGTGACACATATCAGTCAGTTTTATCTGAATATAGATATGGAGATGTTCAAAATGTTGTCCTAGATGTACAGCTGTCTGTCTGGTCCCACCACGTTTCCACAAGAGAAATTAAGGCACCTATGATACAAATGATGCAATTGTTAGCAGCCCAAGAAACTTTATTGCACGCCACGCTGTGCAGGACGGATCTGATAAACTTGGGTATGACATCAAGTTTGATGTACATGGACATTAGAATGATAATTCCCAGCTATGTCCTCCTGCGTGGGGACAAAACAGTTTTATAACACGCTTCTGCCGCCATAAATCAGCTATATTTCTTCTTTGTCTTTGTTATTTTGCATGTTTTACCTCAATCTACTCTGTCTGGCTTTTGTTTTGTTCGCACAATGATGCCACTGCTGCAAAGACCACAGCATCACCCTAAAGTTTGACCGTCAGTTTCCTCCTAGGTCGACCAGATGAAACCAGATGGAACCGCTCTCCCTGTGCAGCTCTGGAGGCATATCCAAAGATATGATTCTTCCACACTTCTCATCTTTTTATCCGGGACTCTTTAAGTAAGAATTTCAGTTCTACTACTTTGCACAGATGAAAATCAAATAAGGAACCCTCAATTTTCACGCGCATGCTGCCACCTTATCACAGCAATCAAAAGAGCTCTCTGTCCTTTATTGCACATGTGAAAACTCCATGATTAAGGAAATATTTCACACATTACTGTAAAAAGCTGACCCTCCTTATTAGAGACCAGATTTTTAAATTGGTTCAATTCAATTTTCAAGTAGGCTTCAATTACACACGTGCGTGCTATTTTAAGTATAAAAAACTACTTGTTAAAATAGTTTTTTATACTAAGAGTGAGTTAAGAAACACTTCCTCACAGAGGAAACCTGCTGTACAAGACTTACCTGTGTTTTAAATGTGCACAAACTTATCTACATGTATTTTTGTAGTTTTTTAGTTTCTCCTCAATGCTTTCGTGTACCTCGGAAAAGTCTAAACTCCCTGCCCTACATAGAAACCCCATGTCACTTGCAAAGTCGAAGTCTAAGCTCTTCCAAAAAGCTTGCGTGCGAGAGGAGGACATGATAACGAACATGACAGATAATGAAACCGCACCAAAAAGCAGCTAAAAAGGACGAAAAAGAAGCAGTTCCAGGGCTTTTAGCTAAATCTGAAGGTTGGAATCGACTTACAAATATTCTTGTCAGAACAGGCAGATGAGTAAGAAAATAATTTTTAGGCAAGGAGAAAAAAAAATCAACTTATCACCAGCTAACATACTCCCTTTGCATTAATTCCTTAGGAGTGGATTTCTAATATTCATAAACTTTAGCCAACGTATGTTTTGGGGCTGCGCTATAATTCACGGTGTCCTCTGCCACGGTGAAATTACCCAAATGCCATGTTTAATGGAAATGACACCTACGGTCTCCTGCAGCACGGTGATAGGCTGCTGGTGGGAGTGTGTCATCTGCATACATTAATATTCATGAGCGGCAGACATTGGAGAGGTGAGACGTCCCGGCTCTCTCCGTGCACGGGCATGCTGGGAACGCTGGAAGTTGCAGGATTGAGACGGAGCGAGGCAGAGCTTAATCTAGTGAAACGCACGGCCATTATGAGCGCCAGCGACGGAGAAATAATAGCTGTTGCCGAGGTCACGCCGTGACCTGTAACTGAGATTTATGTGCAGGGCTAAAAATGGTGCAAGTCGATGCTGCTTTGTAGAAAACTCACCAAACACACACACGCATGATTATCAGTGTAACCTGTCACGGCAGTGTGTGTGTGTGTGTCCAGCTCATTAAAAAAGGTCAAAGTTTTAGCAAGCCAGATGTGTCTCTAATGGCTGTATACATAACATTTACAAATAAAAGCATTGTTTCCTCTTCATAACATCTGCTGCTATCATTAAGGACTTGGCTTATGCTTTAATCATAAGCAGTTATCAGACTCCGAGCTCGGGAACAGGGGGACAGGCACATGAACGCACATACAGGATGCAGTGGGAGTGTGACGCACGTGAGCGGGGACGTATGGGGACATCTGCTGATTCTTTTTTTGAGTGTTTGTACCACTTCCACAAGAAATAAATAAATAAGTAAATAAAAGTTTGTTGTCAAAGCAACTTTTTTTTGCTGTTTTTTGTGGTGTAGCTGCATCATAATCTGACTGAGGAGTGCTGAACGCAATCGGGGTGAGGTGGAACGGTAACACGAACACAGGAAGTGGCAGTTAAAACTGCATCCCCACCAAAGTAAATAGTAAACATAGCGCTCATAAAGCCCTGATGGTTCTGTAAAACTGAATAATGCTCAGTCTGAGGTTATGCTAATGAGACACACGACGAGGGGAAAGAAACAGAGCAGAAGCCTGGATATACATCCACGTCAAGCAGGCTGTGGTGCTGCAATAGATGAATAACACGTGCGGTAAAAATTATTTTAACCAATAAAAGAAATAAATTATTCAAAATGCCTTTTGTGTATGTGTGACACGTGTGTCCTTAAAGCAGATTTAACAATCACATAAATTATGATTTAGTAGAGAGGATGCAAATGAAGCATTTCAAAGCAGTTTAACTGCAGGGTTGTGCTGCGTATGCTTATGTACGAGGGATGTGCATGAATAAGAGTAAATTTAAATGTTGAGTGTTTATGAAAGCCTTATTACCTTGTTGATCTCCTGCAAAGTGTAATTTATGTGCGGTCCCCACATACTGGATTTAAATTAATGTTAAATGCTCGACATTAATAGCACAGCAGGGAAAGCTGTGAATATCTGGTATGACCAGGATGGGATGCGTGACTTGCAGAGGTGTCCCTGGCTCTAAATAATGGCACACAATAAAGACGGATTGGTGTGAAACATCGCAACAACTCTGAAGGTCATCGAAGGTTCGTAGAGATGCGCAAAGCCAGAAAAAGCTACAAACGCCTTTATGAAGACCAAAGTTTAAACCAACCCACAAAAACACAAATCATCTATAAGAAAATAGCTGGCATCATGCAAAGATCACACCAAGTGCAGAACGTTCAATCCTGAAAGTGGGCCAAGTGTAGAAACACAACATCTCTGCAGAAATCTCTAAATCTGCGTTTGTAGCTCCACTGTTAGAAAACACTGAATAAAAGTGATGCTAATGGAAGCATTGTCCCCCTCTGATATCTCAATTTGTTTCAAGTTGAAGGTTTAGGCAAAAATTTATAATGTTTTGTCTGAAAGCGGGGGGAAAAAACCCTGAAAAATGTAATTACAGCACGGGATAGAGCACAAGTAGAGGGAGCATCAAGGTTTGGGCTTTGCTTCACTACCTCGGAGCCTGGATAGATTCACTGAGGGAATGATAAATCCAAAATTGTACGAGGTGATTTTAAGGAAGAGTTTCATGGCAAAACTTAGAGGTTGGCTAATTTAGTAAGACAATGAGCCAATAAGAGCGAGGTTTAAAGAACTGTTACAGTCTCATGGGCTACTATTGGACATGTGATGGTGTTTGTTGCTGCTCTGGGAGGTTTGAGGTTATTTAAGAGTTCTCTCTGGACAGCTCATATTGTGAGTTTAAAAAAATATCAATATGTTTAAGAAATACATTAAAAAAAACAAATGCTGGCACTGTCTTACACCCATATTAAAATAACAGCAGTAAAATAAGTTTGATGTTCATTTGAAAAGAATCAGTTCAAGCTTAGGGGAACACAAAAAGTTTTGAAATCTAGTCCGTGATTTGGACTGAAGTAATTTCCTGAAGCCTTTAGATTTTCTTCTTCATGTACTCACTTTCACTAATTAGTTGATTTGTGTGTGCATTCATACCCAGCTCCAGTCATCGTCTCTGTGTGGTTGACAGCCAGGCTAATGACTTCAGTGGCGTCCACCCTGCCAATGGCTGAAGGGCTTCGCTCGCTCTCATAGTAACTCAGGAAGCCGCCTTCCAAAGTACACCAACGGCGTGCCATGTCTGAAATTCACACATACACAGAAAGCAGCATTACAAATACTGTGTATAAGGACCGGCCACTTACGAACTTAGTCATCCATTGGTGCATTCCAATGATAGAAAAAAGGACGTAAGAAAGCTTCTGAAACTACTAATTAAACACTAGTTGAAACTTGTATTAAAGTGGTGACTGATAAAAACGCTGCTCTTTTGCTGCCGGAGTTCGCTTTGTTTTCAGCCTTTTGGTTGCTGTGGAAAAACGTGTACTAACTTCCCGGTTGGGGAGCGGTTACTGGAGGTTGCTGGCAGTCAGAATCAGAATCAGAAAAAGACAAACTTTATGAATCCCAGAGGGAAATGGAGTCAACTGGTAAAGTGAGTCGCAAAGATTGTTCTGGTGCTAGTGGATTGTTGCAGTCGCTGTTGCTTTGCGCTGAAAATACCAACTTATCTGCAAAAGCCTTGGTAACTACAAGCAGTGACAGTTTGCCTTCAAAGTCAAAGATATAGCTTACCGGCACAACTTTTCCTTTTAAGGCAAACAGTTGCCACTTCACGTTTCAGTACCATTCAGGAGTTGGTTAGCAAGGTTTTGCAGACAAGCTGGTGAACACAAGCAACAGTTTTCTGTCCCACACCATGTAACTTTTTGCAGTCAACTGCACCTACCGGCAGCAAGCAGCCTCCTGCAACCACTCGCCAACTGGTCAGGGAACGCACATTTTTCCCTAGCGACCAGTGGTTACCATGCGGTTGGCTGGGGCCTTAGCTATTTTATCATATACTGTTAAGGGGTTTGTCTGCATATACATTACAATATTCTGATCTATGCCTGATGCTTTTAACTGTTGCTCATCCATCACTACCTAAACTAAATAATGAGCTTCTAGGTGGGACCGTGTAATGTTTCTGAACAGTCACCATTGCTGTGGCCACAACAGTATGATCTTTATGAGCCAGTTCATGGTGCCAGCGGTGTTAATGCAAACAACCTGATGAAACAGTCATCATTGACAAAACTTCCCCCAACTGTGCACTTGCTGCTATAAGTCACATGCCTGATGTGAAAAAGTTATACTGACTATTGACTTCACCTGATCAATAGTCAGGTGAGCTCAGCAGTCAGCTGACTATTGATCAGGTCCCAAAGCAGGAAAGGCCCTCACCAAGACTGAAGATTGAAAAATTCAACATCATAAACACATTAAGTCTTTATTGTTGGCTGAATAATGTATTTATCTGTTTATTTTTTGTATATAAATATGATTAGAGCTGAAATCAATCAACATCATTCACTGAGTTTGAGAAACACTGCGGTGCTTTACTTAACTTGCTAAAGTTTTACAGTGATTTTACTTTATGTTACAAAAGTAGGCTAACATGTTAAAAATGACTTATTTAATTAATTTACTTTCACTTTGAAATACAGTAATTAAATCACTCTATAGTGGTAAGGCTTTTCCCGCTTTATCTCAGTAAATAATAAAGACCTGGAAAACATGGTATTACAAAGGTACGGGGACCACGTCTTTGTCCACCTGAGGTTTGCTAGCACTGGCCATTTGGTAGCCAATGGATGCTTCTGATCCAAGCAAACAAAGTAAGAGGATGAATGTGTTTGTTTAATAACAAAAAACACACACACAATATGCATAACACAACTGTACTTATAACAATATAATCTTCATTATCTTTGGAGATATATTTCACACACAAACTTGATTCCACCTTGAGATAAATGTGTAGCTTGGACTCTTATTTGACCTCAATATGTTTATTATCTCTACTGTAAAATGTACATTTGCATTTTGATAGAACTGGATAAACTGTCTATTGTTTGTAAAGTCAGAAAAAGCCATTAATTAGAGGCAGTAATCTGAGTGATTGGCTTCGGGACAATTAGCACCACTCGAACCTTATTTAACTCAGCTAATGACTCTCTGCAAGCCGAAACAACACTTTCAAAAAAACTGTTTAAAAGTTCAGAGATTAGACGTTATTGCAGTTTTCACAGACAAACTGCAGCAGATGAGTAAATGTCACATGTCGCCTGCATACGCTCTCTTTGTGTGCAATTAACTCATAAACCAAACTAGTCAGATAATGGTACCACACCACCTACAAGTGGATATCCTTACACCATCATCTGATGTGCATGTTGTGGTTGTCAGCACACATGCCCCACCCACCTGCTGATCAGACCTTCTGTTTTTGGGAGGCAGCCAATAAGAAGAAAGTTAAGTTAAAGGAGCCTGAAGTGGCTTTTTTCAGGCACTGGAGGAACTGAGCAGCTGCACCAAGACCCAGTAATACTGTGATTCAAGCAAAGCTATTCTGCTCAAGTTAAATAAATCGTCTTCCTGCTGCTCTCCTTAGGGGTCACCTCAGAGGATCACCTGCCTCCGTCTCATCCTACCCTTGTGTCACACCAACCCTCTGCATGTCCTCCTTCCCTACATCCATGAGAGTCCTCTGTGGTTAAAGCACAACATTTTAAAAAGCCTTTCAGAAATGATGTAAGTTGAGTCCAAATTGGGCAGAAAGACTGTGGTCTCCATTTTTAAATGATCAAAAGTAGTTCTGGCATGGCGTGAGGAACATCTCACTGTTCAAAGCCAGATCTGCGTCCACGTGGCAGTTATTTAAGAAGACCGCACGTCAGTTTCAATAAAATATAATATACACAGCATGTGAGGGCATACGCACAAACGCATGCACGCAAAGATGTACACACTCTCAAAATTAGAACTGTTAAGAGACTCCAAGCAGCAAGCAGATTTCAATCAACAAACATGATCTCAGAGGAAAAGCTGGAAAACACACACAACATTGTCTTTCATGACTGTCTGACTGTGCGATTTACATAGCCAATGAGCATGAAGTTCATGAAAACATACCTAATTTTGGATTTTCAAAGTCACCGTGCCATCTGCTTTTTTGTTCCGCAACAAACATACACACTCACTCACACACACGCACGCACACGCACACACAAACAGCTTCCCACCCCACACCCCCTGTCGCTTGCGACTCCAAAGTTTCCACTGTATTCATCTCATGAATATGCTAATTGTGCATTCCACTGCCAACTGTGTGTGATGTTTCTGAAGGAACAGATATAGTTCCAATAAAAAGGAAGTGTCTACAACTGGCTGTTAAAAGAAAAAGGATGTGATAAGCATGGGAAAAGGAGGATGTCAGTTTTGCTCTATTCACCCTTGCACTGCCTCTCTTTGTGGCTCTTTCTGACTTTTCTTTGTGTCTTTTGTCTAAGAAAAAAAACTATTTGGACACAATTCTGTAAACAGCTTTAAAAATGCAGTGACTAACTGCTTGCTGTGGCATTAAAAAATACTTTTCTTTTGACCCCACTTCACTTCCAAGAAAAGAGTTATTCCAACAGCTAAAGATTCATCATCTCCATTTGAAAGCGACCAATTTCTATTTGTATGTAGGACACACACACACACACACACACACACACACACACACACACACACACACACACACACACACACACACACACACACACACTCACACACACACACACACACACACACACACACACACGTATATACATATACAGAGACACATACAGAGGGAGAGGCTGGAAGGACAGAGAGAAACAGAGACACTCTGGTATTTAAAGCCATTACCAGTCCAATCTATCTGACAGGACACAGTGTTGTCTCAGTGACGGAAAAGATTGCCATGCACTTCACTTTCGCTTCAAATGTGTCCCTGAATCACTAAGGTTTTGCAGAAAATGTCATGTCCATCATTTCTTAACAGAGAATAGCTAAGTCGTTGTTTCGTGCTACACTGCCTCTGTAATTTCGCTCTTCCTTCTCTCTGTCCTGTCCCTAATAGCTTATTAGCCGAAAAGTTTCCTTTGTACCACGTGAAACCTTTAGCACAATCATCCTCTTAAAAGGCACACTTGTTTTCTGAACTGAAGTCAGGTGCCATCATGAGCTCGCAGGAACGTGGCATGTTGGTAATTTTTTTTTTTTAAGTGTCTTTGTAATGGTTCATGTGGTGGTTATGTGGGATTTTAGGTCATGTATGGACGAAAGTACTACTAAACATGGCACGCAGTACTGTGCTGCTCTTATAAATCATACTGCTCAGTAAGTTAATGTTGTTATCTGTAAGATATATGTATAAAATATACCCAGGAGGATCTGGTGTTGTTTAAAAGGCAAAGGTGGTACCTATTTGGTGCTGTCACGGTTCAGTTTACTGCATTTTACATGAGGCTAACTAATAAATAAACAAGTTTTCATGGCATTATTTTTTAAATCACCCTCACTTCACTTTTGCCCCCTGGAACTTTGTTGAACAGGCTGAACTCTCATGAATTTGCAGATTCCCGTCAAATTTTACGCCACAATCACCAGGCTGACATTTGGGGTTCACATTCAATGTCTCGACATCTGCTGAATGTCGTTCAGTCCAATTACAAATTTAGTGCAGACGTTCAGGTTTTGTTTTGTTTTTTTTGGTTAAATGTCTTTACGAAGGAAAAACTTCAAATTGTCAAAACAAAAAAAAAATTGATCATCAAACAAGAAATGGGTTTGTTTGTTTTTTTAAATCTTCTTTGTGTTGCAGGCTTAACGGACAAGGTTACAGGAGGAGATGCTGACATGTGAAAACCAGTAAAAGAATGGCATATCTCTTCCATATAGGAATTGCTCCTAAACCTGGGAATCTGGGCCTCGACAGAGGGTAAGCGTTCACGTGGACACTCCATACAGCACCTTGAACGTCTTAAATATCCTCTCATTTCTCTAGATTTTGCTTCCTCGGAGTCAGACTTTGTTGTAATTTTTGAACATGGTCTACAGTAAGAGTTCTTTAGGCTTTCTGAAGGTTTTTAAAGTTTCAGCTCCTTTTTCACTCAGTCTTGCTTAACACTGACCTGTGAATCATTCAAGCATAAAACAACTCATAACTCAAGGGATGAACCGGCATTGTGTCTACACACAACAGACGATTTAGGCACTATGTTACTAGCAGTCTGTTGCAAAAACACATGGAATAGAATCGCCCTTTATTTTCATTGTGCAAGTATAATTCCCACATTCGTATTTCTTTAGATGAATTTATGAAAATACTACAGATAACAGTTTGAGAGGCATAAAACGGTATTTTGCATTAAGAAGGGATTGCAAAAGAGCTGTTTGTGAAAACTTGACATATCTCAGCATGGCGTGCTGTGTCACCTCCAAGTGGAAGACAAAAGCAGAAGTCCAAAGCCTAAAACCAATCTTCAGCAGTTGAATAGTATCTGAAAGTCATGTCCTTAAGAAATAGGAAAATATTCGAGCAAAGACCTGACACAGGACGTGAGACAGGCATCTGGCCCCTCGGTTGATTCGTCTACTGTTCACTGAAGCCTCATCAGAACGGGTCTCAGTGGAAGGCTGGCTGTCAAGAAGCCATTGTTAAAGAAGGGAAACAGGGAGAGGTATGTCTGAGGTATGCCAAGCTATATAAAACGTGTGCCGAAAATCAGCAGCAACAGGTCTGATAGAGGTATGAAACCAAATTTTAAACTTTGGTTTAGATCATATTTATATGTACAGAGGAGGTCAGCAGAGCTGTACAACAGTAAGCACCTACAGCCATCTGTAAAACACGGTGGAGGCTCTGTCACGGTTGGCCTGCGTGTAAGCCACTGGCGTTGGAGATCTTGTCAAAATTGATGGAAATATGAACACAGAAAAGTACATTCAGCATAGCTGGATAGAAAAACATAAAATAAATACGATTTTTGAAAGTCCTTCAAACTTTCTTGTAAGAAATGACACGAAAGCTTGCATAAGAGCTCAGGCTGTGTTGAAGCTCATCGACAAGCTCGTTTGAATTGTACAAATTCTAGTTTCCCTTATATGATATATTTACATATGCATGTTTGCACATTTCCCAAGAAATTGCTGCACAAATTTCCCATTTTGGTGAGAATATAAAGAGATGATGGGTGGCTCAAGACACAAACACAGTACTATAAAGTATAAGAAACTGCGTGCGATTAGAAATTTACAGCTGCCATAAGGTGTGTTTACCCATTTTTCCATAACTAATGCATATATATTTTATACTATTCATTTGGTATTGCTGCAGATGTCTCATTATAATCCCCCATAACAACTACACATTTAAAACATATTAAACTGACAACAGGCAGCCATCAAGGCATGATAACAAAGTAAATGTTGGTTGTGCAATGAATTGGCTATAGAATAATGACAAAATGAGTGTTTGGATTGGTTGCTTAAAGCCTTGTTTTCACTATGCAATTCTAGCTAATCTTCCAGGAAAATGAAAACTTGATCTGGGCAGCCAAAACAATCAAATAATAGTGGTTTTATTTTACTCCTGTAGCTGAAATAGTAGACCGTGAGTAACAGTTGTAAGTTGGAAATTTTGCTGTTGGAGGTGCAGAAAGAAACGTGGTGCAATATGAAAATTCAAACTCAAAATGGTGAGCTTTTTTTGTTTAAAATAACTCTTAGATATTGATTTTTATTGAAGGTTAACATGCCGGAGAGGTCCAAAACCTCTCATCAAGGTCATAAAAAGTTACAATGCCTTTGAAATATGCAAACGAGCAGACCTGGATATTAGGAATATTAATGGATATCATTGCGACGCTGCCATTTGTGGCATCTAGATCCAATCTCCCTGAACAGACATGTTCAAAACCTTCCATCTATGCCGAGGACACAAAGAAAACATTTTTAATTTCCTCTTCGTCCAAGGACAAAGACACTAAAAGTCCCACTGTGAATCCAGGAAGCAAATTGCTGTGGGATCCTGAGCCTAATCAGAGTGGACACATGAGTGGGCTCCCTACTCTACCACTTTTAGAAGAATTATCCTAATAATGGGCAGCAAAACCACAGGTACAGATTCTCACATACAGCCTTAACACGTCGAGGAGATCGTAGAAAGGGGGGCAGCCACAAGGTGTCACAAGTCAAGAATTAAAAAAATCTAATTGGAGACATCAGTACTGATCTTCTTCGGGCTTGAATTGGGAATGAATGTTTGATTTGATGGATTATGGATAAGACAGAAGACACACAAAGTAGACGAATGTCTATAAAACCAGGCAAGGAAGTTGTACTCTAGATGCAGGACATGTGATGCTGCCATTTCAGTGCCATACTGGCATGGTCTCTGTAAATAACTACAATGAGTTTCAATCACTTGAATGCAACTGTGTTAAAAATGTGTGGCACAAGTTACTTCCTAACACAGCAGTGAATGCCTTTGGATCCCTTGAAGATATTCCCCCAGGAAACTAGCTTTATCAAATATCTGCACATCACCCAATCATGTGCATCTATCTTCCCTCTTTGTTTGTGGTTCGGCATTTCCTTAGCGGGTGGGATACCACTAGCTTCCACACAAGCACCAGCGCAATAGCAGGAACAATGGTGCTTGATTTACAATCAAGCAGCTGCGTCCATTGCCAGCTGTTCCCCACACACAGCAACGGCCCTGCGGCCCAGCCGTTCTCCGCAGGAGTCCACAACCAGCCGCCAGAGACAACGCCTAGCGGAAGCCAAGCGTGGTACAAGCCTGCACCCGCTAAATTGGGCCAATTAGCTTATACACTAAAAGCTCTCCCCGCATAGTGTTTTCCAGAGGAAATCTACTATGTGGAACCTCAGTTTCTCCTTTTGCTGCTCCTTTTCCCTTCACCTCCTCTCTCACTACAGCAATTTGTGAAATGTGCTAAATGCTCCAAGAGCGCACGATGAGCAGGCTGATTAGACAAATCAGCCAGTCAATGTGGCATTTAAACTGTCTTATTGTTCATTGACTGAATGGGCCGCATTTAAAGAATAACAAGTTTACTCAAAAGTTTTAACTCTGAATGTGTATCAAGTTTTATTTTTAACCGCGCTCGCCCAGATTTACTCAAAAAGTCCCCCGAAACTTTTTATCGACGCGGCGCAGGCACCCATTTCAGTATGCATCGAAATAGCCGGCTGTGCCCCTCTTCCACTGAATCAACCTCTTCCCTCGCTCACTCTCCCACCTCTACCCCTTCCACCAATCTTCTGTCTATCTTGCCATCAGACTAAAATATCTGTGATGAAGACATCTGCTGGACAGCTTGTCAGGGGGGCTGGAAATGGAAATCGAGAAACTGAAGGGATCTGAACGATCTGTCTGTGCCAGAATTACAGCCCACTTCATTACAGGGAGGAATGGACAGATATGGCATAAGATAAAGGGAAAAAAATACACACTATCTGCCATGTATTTCTGGCTTTAGCAACAGCACTGCTTACTCATTTAGGCAGGAGGCGCGGTTACATAAACACAGACACCCCAAAAAGTACATTAGATTAAGACAAATTGTTTCAATGGGCTTTGTCTAGTGCTCGTGAAATAAAAACAGAGCAGTATAAATGTGACTACTTAGAAATTGTAATTATTTAAGCAGTCTTTGAAAGCAAATTTTTACCATAAACCACAAAGAAGATTTGGTTCACTATCAAAAACCCGACTCTAACTTTGTAGCTGCAAGTAACTGAATTGTCCACACAGATTTCTGTCCTCAGTAAAATGTAATTCCACATCTGTCTCTTCTCTCTTCTCTTCTGAGCTAGTGTTGCTGGGGAAAGGGAAAAAAACAGAGCACTGCTGATGAGGGAAAAGACAAAACTAATCAAACAAAATTGAGGATGCCATTTCCTTGCTGCCACTCACCATTTCAGACACTAACTGTCTCGCTTTCCCCTCAAAGGACTCACACGAGCGCACACGGAGAAGTGCACGCTCTTCAGTGTGGGAGTAGCATGAGTCACCGCTCGGCCCGTTCGAAGGGGGAGGACTTAATTGACGCTGGAATCAACTGTACAAACCGGATATGAAGCCGAGCTCAAACACAACAGGAAGCGGGAGGTAAAGTGGTGCCACGCTGCCAAGGACGGTGGAGCGCTGTTAAATTAAACAAGGAAATTTGTTTTTCTAACCCTAATCTATATTAGCAGCAGTGTCTTGACTTAACATGCTGCCAAATGCAAAGCAGGCGTTGTATTTTATTTCATTACTGTGGGCCAGCACACTGGTCCTCGCCCCCCAGCCACCTTTTCAAAGGCATTACCAAAACTGCTTGCCAAATTAATTTACACATACTAGTTCCCATCAGTGGAAGCACAACAGCTCACTAGAGCTCTCTCCAAGCCAAAAAAAGAAGGTGAAGTTTAAGACACTGTGGCAGAGTGCTTTTATTAAGCCATGAGCACAAGCTACTGTATGAATTATTAAGGACTTTGGTGCATCTATAGACCATCAAACCATTAGCCTGCGAGCAAAAGACATCCAGGAGAGCACATTCAAAAATACCTCACCCCTCTGCGCTCGCAAAGTCCTGACAGCGTTTCCTTGTGATTGAAGAAGTTGGAACACACCGAGTTTTGAACCCAACCCCTCTGAATTTTTCAGCAGCTGCAGTTAAAGCACCATTAAAGCACAAAAGCCGTGTCTGCGTGGTTTTCTATAATTGATGAAATAACAAGGTATTTATTGGAGGAAATATCACAAGCACTTATCTGAGGAGATGGCGCGGCGACTGCAAGTGGTATAAAATGCACGACAGTGACCAACAAAAATGGGCACCTGTAGTACTCTGTCTGAAACACCCGCTGTATGTGGAACAACAACCCATGTACTCACGTTCCATCTCGGCTTTTATATTAGGATACAAGATGGTAAATGGAGTGGTAACTATATAGTATTTTTCTACGCTAACAGAGCACTCAAAGCGCTTTTTTTACTACAAGCCTCCTTCACTCAGTCACATTCATACAAGTGCTTTTCTTTCTATATCCAAGCACCTCATCTAATATTCGCACACACACAACCTCTGATGGATACATCAGGGGCAACTCAGCATGTCAAAGTACGCCTAAGGATACTTCAGCATGTAGACTGGAGCAGGTACTGGATAGATGACCGGCTCTACTTCCCAGGCAATTTTCTAACAATGAGGTGGAGTTGTTGCTGCGAGTAACACAAAAGTACAAAGTTGCAAAAGCAAGTGAGAATTAAAGAATTTGAAGAAAAGCTATCTGACGCATGTACAGACTGATATTAATCTTTAACAAGGCTGTCAAGATTCAGAGCAAACAAAACAACTGCTGTATAATGCCCTCTGCTATCTTAGTTTAATTGGTCACGTGACTGCATCACATGACTAAAATGTGTCATCGTTTTCGAAAAGGCTCCGGGTTCGCTGTCCACACTGCGAGGCGAAAACTGCGTTTTCAAATGTATCTGCTTTGGAGAGCGTTTTCAAAACGCTGCATTTTCCTTGAGTGAAAACGCCGTCTCAGTGTGGACAGAGGGCCAAAACGGAGAGAAAAAGATGCGTTTTCAAACGAAAATGTATTAGTGTGGACATGGCCTTATGTGTAATGCGTAGAAGGCTCTATAGCAGGGGTGGGGGAACTCCAGGCCTCGAGGGCCGGTGTCCTGCAGGTTTTAGATGTGTCCTTGATCCAACACAGCTCATTTAAATTGCTAAATGACCTCCTCAGCATGTCTTGAAGTTCTCCAGAGGCCTGGTAATGAACTAATCATTTGATTCAGGTGTGCTAAAACCTGCAGAACAAGTTCCCCGTCCCTGCTCTATAGCGTTACAGAATAACATTTAACCATTTCATTTGCTTTCATTTCTATTTTAATGAAAAACATGAAGAACAAGGCATGAATAAAAAATAATAATAATTTGTAAATTCAGTTTTTCTAGTTTCATTCTGTTGATACAACATGACCAGAATATAAAAAAAATGAATTAATCTGACTTTTTTTTCCCTTTCAGATACACTTCAAAACTGGTCATTTGATCATTCTGGTTTCTTGTCGAGCTTTTTTCTTTTGCAATGAAATCACCTTGTTCCCCATTTCCTCAGTGAGTAACCACGTTATTATGGCTAATACAAATTTTGGCCAAAAACTATGAAATTAAGAGTCAAGTTGCATTACACTGGAATTATCCTTTAACAAATGAAATGAAAATGAATTTCATTTGTGCGGATAATGAGATTTTTCGAGAGATACTCGGCTAAATTTTCCACAATTTTCTCTAAGAGGCAATTTCCCCAGACCTCAGCCCTGTTCATTAGCCAGCATGTACAACCGCCAATGAGAGCAGTGCATGTGTGGGATAATGGAAATGGAGGTAGATCATGCTGAACATGAAGGAGATTTAGCTCATTCAAGTGGCAGGTAGTGTTTCTCCCCCATCCCTCGTCCCACTCCTCCACCTTCCCAATAACCCCCTTCCCCAGAGGCATTACCCAAAGCTGGCTCCTTCTCCTAATTACCCATGGGCCCTAGAAATGCTCCAGCTGTTTGGAGAAGTGGGACCACTGCAGAGCAGGAGGTTCAGCAGCAGCTGATGAGTTGGGTGAGAAATGGAAGCTGATTAAAAGTTTTAAACTCGCTTGGAAGACAAAAGAAAGAGAAATTTGAAGTTTTGGAGAAGGCATCTCAGGTACATTTCCAACGGATTTGTGCTAAAATTCTTTCTTTAATTTGTTTTTTTGTTGTAGTTTTTTGTCAGATTTGCTCCGTGCTTCCGTAGTGCATTCACTGATGATTCATCTAACATACTTGTGTCTGACAAGACCTCCCAGAGGACGAGGAAGAACTCGTTTGAAAGACAAATTCATTGATCGTTGTGACTGTGACTGCTTGCTGTACAGATTAAACGATTGGCAGTTTGACAGCTGACAGACTGACACTGATTGATCGATCAGCGCTTAACTGGAGGAGACCTCTGACAAACATGCAGCTTATATTGCTTACAAATGGACTGATGGATGGATTGGACTTGCCTGTGATTTGCAAAAGTGCCATTTTGACTCACCATCCCTACCGCGACGGTCCAACGTCGCCTTGGTAGATGAAGATGAGATGTAGAGGAAACCGTCCATGAAGATGGAAGCCTCAGGCAGGCAGGCGTTCTCTGACCATTGGTCCAGTCGAGGGAAAGCTACAAGGGAAGCAGAGGAGGAACACATGAGCAAAGAAATGGTTTTCCTCAAAGAATGTAATGGCACCCGTCTATTCATTCATTCCTTTACTGCCATTTATGTTACCTTTTTCTCAAGGGATGCAAAGCAAAATTAAAGCTGGAGTAATCAGATTTTTTAAGCAACATTGGAGAAAAAAATAATAGTTACTTATTACTTTTATTCAAGTATCCGGAGAGAGATCAGATCAGGTGAAGTAGAGGCCCAGAGGGATGAAGTATTAAGTAAGAAGCTGTGGTGCAATGGAGTAAAGCCAATGACATTTTCACCTGAGAGATTAGGGTTTGAACTCCTGGTTGTTGTAGGTTGCTGGTATTCAGCCAGTACAATTGGTCACAAAGATATATATCGCTGCACCAAAAACCTAGTAATTGCTTTGATCACTAGCAAGTTGCCGTGGTTGTCTGTATTCTGCATGCAAAATGCCAAACATTCTCCAACCACTTGCCAAGTGGTGGTTAAACTGCAAGAAGTGCAGGACAGTCCAGAAATGGGAAATGTTCCCCTTTGAACAAAACTTTTGACTTACCGCTGGAGTCAACAAATTTTAAAAGCTTACTTTGAGGCGACTGTTCCCCATTTTTGGTTAGTAGTTGACATATGCACACTATGGCTAACTGCAGAAATCCACTAGCAACCAACCCAGTTGCAAAGAGGTTTTTTGGTAGACCACTGTATACCTCTTTGCAAACAAATTTATCTACCAATAGCCAGCAACCTCCAGCAACCACTCACCAACCGGTCAGGGAAAGGTTTACAGTGGGTCGCGAACCAGTCTCTAGTGTGGCCCAGTGAGAGTGTGGCCTAATTTGTAGTGCAAATGCCATTTCCTGTCCAGTGGTGCTTTCGGTTGGTTCAGCTTTTCTAGATCTCTGCCTACTGCAGCTTTTAAGAATTGTTTTAACGTAATAAGTGAGCATTTAAATTGGTTTAACAATCATACGATATGCAAAATCACATAAATAGACGAAGTTATCGGCAATGGGAAAATAACCGAGTGCACCCAAAGCTGTTTTCTGGGGTAATTTTTTATACTGTATTCAATAACTTTGTGATCTCTCTCCTGTAGAATTCCACTCAGTAAATAATTCACTTGCAAAGAACATTTGCTGAAAGGGGCAACAAGGTGATGCGTCTGCCCTCTAACCATAGTACAGTGGCTCCACTACACACGCTAACATGACAATCACTGCTTGCATTAGCTGATATTCTAACAGATCCCCTAACACCAGCCTCCAGTGCATGCCAATCACTGCTGAGATCTCATTTTGCTGTTCAGATTTGGGATGTGGAAAGTGTTTTAGATTAAAATAACACCAATCCCACGCGTGATTCGAGCTTTCTCTCCCAGTGTCATCCGTATAAAATACCTGACTGAAAAGTCTGTCCTTCAAGCCGAATATGTGAATCCCCGATCCAGCTCTGGGAGGCTTTCACACTACTGAAGGACCCATAAGCAAGACAATGAATCCCCACTGGCTTCACAATTGCTGTTCTTGAACTCATGCACTGACCTACATATGGAAAGCATTTTCCCGTGGGCATCAATAAAGCAGCACAGTATTATCTTCTTTTTTTTCACAAGCAGCATAAAAAGTGATTATACAAGGTGGTGTTTATTTATTCATGACATTGAAAGAGAGTGACCATGTGACAAAGTCAAAGACGCAGCATTGTGAGAGCACTTCGTGGCAGAGTCCTCCACGTGCTGTATCTGTTAAAAAAACCCGAATAATTTCTACACTGTGTCCTCGCTTCATCTTTGTCCATTAAAATTAGAAGTCACTCATTTTTCTCTCTTTTTCTCGCAAACTTCAAGAGCTCCCCACATTCAACCTTATCATTCTCAAATTCAATTAGCTTCAATTCTGGGGTTCAATTTTCTGCCAAAGCCTTGGAAATATCTTACAGATTTTATCTTCACTACCTCCAGCTCCCTCATCAAGCAAGGTAAAATAACTTTAATTGAAACCACTTTTGATTGAAGTGACATTTCTACCCTTTAGTAACACCACTAATGCCTCTTCTCAGGACGGCGTATCGTTCCCCAGCGAAAAAACAGCCAGTTAATTTAACAAGAAAGCTTATTCTGAACATCGTTATGTGTGTAGTTTCATTATGTCAGACGAGCTAATTGTGTTCAAATGTGCATTAATACTCTTTGCTTTGAAGTAAACTATCAAGTAAGCACGTAATAAAAAAGGATTTAGAAGCCCAACTTACAGAGCATTTAAGAACTACAGCAAAAATCATACGTCTCTATAGAAAGCATTTTTTTTACTGTCCAAAATTGTTTCAGTGGTGCAAAGAAACCAAGAAGAGAACAAGCCATGAATCTCTAAAAACTGAAATGTAATTATAGACTCAAACACAAATAAGGACAGTATATATATTGCAATTTCAAATCCATGTCAAACGTAAAGGTTCAAAGGGTTCTAAAGGCATAAAAACATATCAAAACATAAAAAATATGTTTTTCTCATATTAAAACAAACAAGCAACCTATTAGAAATACACAGAGAAATGTGAATAAGAAACAAACTTAGGCTACTGCTAGATGTAATCACTTGCAAGCAGGGTACTGGACAGGAAAACCACCTTACGAATGTTTTGGTCAGTAGTGCATTCTTATTGTAGCGCGTTATTTGTTTAGAAGCTGCCAAGTCCTTCACAAACAATTGCTACCTGATCACCAAGTGGTAGCAAAAATTGATAAAAACGTGGCAAAATGTGGACAAAACTAAACACAGTGACACTGAAGACCACTGAAACCAATAGGTTTCAAAAGCCACGGCTTTTATTTTGAAAATTAATGGTGCGTCCATTCGCAGTTTTCATTGCTCTCTTTACAGTCTCACAACCATATAGCAAATAGTTGGTGAGTAATAACAGACTAATTGGCATCTTCCATGGAAACACTGACACTGTGGTAATCTGCTGGTGACCAAACCAATTGCAAAGAGGTTTTTTAGTGCAGCACTATACACCTCTTCTAATATGCCAGTTTTTGTGCAGCGACAGCAAGCAAACGCGCAACTGGTAAGGGAATACGCATTTTCCCCCCTGGAGACGAGCGGTTATCAGGGGGTCATCGAGGAGTCTCTGGGCCTGTGTTACTGCAGCATCTTATTAGCAAACTGTTAGCCAATGTTAGAGAGATATAAGAACAGATCAAACTCTGCCTTAAAGTTGAATACAAAACAAGAAAAACATTATGACTTAATATCCGTTCAGCTTATTTTTGTCCACTTAATAATGCTCGTGTGTTCCCTCAGTCATAATGTCTATGTTCATTTTTCTATAGAAGTAGGAAATCAAACCTCCCTTTTCCTGCAAGTCTCTGCAGCTGCTGCTTTGTTCACGTCATACAGTTTGCATTAAGGCTGGGATTATGCTCCCGTCTGGAGAGCCTCAGACACCATGGTTGAGTAAGTTGTTGTTATTACTCTGTTTGGCAGTCTGCGTGCAGGAACCACGTGTTGTCGGTGCCTCTGCAGTGCAGAGTCCTTATAGACGTACTACACAACGTCTGCACGGAGCCTCATGTTCACCCTCTGATGACGACATTTATGACCCCTGCAGACTCGTAGGTGTGAAAAGTATCATTTCTGAATAGGAGAAAACCTTCACGCTCAGACTTCACAGGGGCATTTGCATGCTTTAAAGGCTCAAAGATCTAATACGGGGATAAAAGTCAAAAGAATATTAAAAATTCAGAGAATTTTCATTGTGTTTTTAACTGAAGGAGCTGACAAAATACACAGATGGGCATTTTTTCATTTTTATGTGATTGGACAGTTAAAATTAGACAGGAAGGTGGAACGATGGGTGTGGGAGAAGACATGCAGCAAAAGGGTCCCAGTCAAGACTTAAACCAGGCCACTGTGTTGAGCCTTGTTGAGCCTCGACCAGGTGAGCTAAATGGGCCCTCAGCCAGATGCATATCTATATAATTATGGTTCTCGGGGCCATGATGCATCATAGGGTACACAAAAGAGTCCAAGAAGAAGTAGTTCCCACCCTGAATAGCATGTTTAAAAATTAGCCTTCAGTACAAAATCCACTTATTAAATCCAAATGCTCCATTTGAACTTGGATGGATTGTTGTTGGTCAACAGGCAAGAACTACATCACCTTTGTAGCTACTACATTATTCAGCACTAACATCAGCTGCAATAGCCAAATTAATCTTTAGCAAGTTATTAAAAAAAAACAAAATATAAGAAGTATAAAAAAGTTTTAATGCTAATTAATAATCCATCAATGATTTAATTAATAAACATGCATCAGTTTTGGCATTTTTTCTTTACGTAACTGTGATTCTGGCCAAGTTTATCAAGTAAATATCAATGAAGACTTCAAGGGAAAATTACATTGAAAAACAGCTCACAAATGCACGTCATCCTTCATCCATTTACAGCCGAGCTCGTATAAAGCAACATCCCAACAGCAGCAGCATCATTTCTGCAGGACACAGGCCTTTTTTCTTGGCTATTCGTAACAAGTAATATACTTTTGATGTGATGCCAAGGAATGCCGTGCCAAGTTAGTTAGCAGCATCTGTAATCTAGCTGTGAATCTAACAGAGGATATGTCTGCCAATTACGGCATCATAAATACACGGAATATGATTTTCGCAGTCAAATTGCCGGGAAGTGAGTCTACGCACACACATACGCGGACGCACATGCACACATTTTCCACTGTCGACCATTCAGATTGACAAAATGTAAATAAGCCAGTGGCTTGATGTGGTATCAGTTGTAACAAGGCTCCCTTTGTGAGCTTTCTAAACAACCCCTCTGGGCCCCTAAAGCTGGACTCTGTTAAGATGGGACTGTGATGTCTGTGGGGGCGGCAGCTGAGAAGTCTGGCCTGCGCCGATTGGCTCAGTCCCCTGTGAAGGGAGGTGACATGACAGAGTGCTCAATTAGCCATCTGGTCGCCCACGGCAACGGTCACAAAGTGGTCCCCAACAAGCAGTGGACAGTGGGGTAATCAGAGGAGCTCGGTCACACACATGCACGCACACACCTACACAAACGCGCGCGCACAGAGCAATGAGGTAAGCGATAACACAAATACAGAACACGTGCGGGAAGAGCGTAAAGGAACGCCTAAGTCAGCTAAAGATAAAAAGAGCCAGAGGTTTCCTCAGTGTATAAACTTATAGTCATTCTTAGGATTAAAGAAAAAGAAACTATTGTATTTATTGAGCTGTATAGCTGGAGGCCATGCTCACACACACATACACAAACACACACAAACACTTTTAAAATTCAAACCATCCACAAACAAACACTTCACCTTAATTTACCCAAACACTGAGCAGCTTTTTGCGACCTCCTAACCCTCTTACTGCCCTGCGTACAGTCAGAGGGAACTGGTCGAAAACATAAACAATGTCAACAAGGACAGAAAAAAAAACCTGCCAGTCTTGCATTGAAGCTAACAACGGGGTGAAATAGAGACGCGAGTTTGATTTAGTGTCTCTCTCTCTATATATATATATATATATATATATATATATATATATGTGTGTGTGTGTGTGTGTGTGTGTGTGTGTGTGTGTGTGTGTGTGTGTGTTCCTTTTATTACCCACACTGAAAAGTCTGCCAGATAAATTTTTAATGTGACGCAAGATTCAGGGCATCAGGGACGCTAGGGCGACAACAATAAAACTTCTTTGCCTCCAAATCCATGGTGTGTCATTTAAGGAGTGGAATGATGCCAAAAGTAAGAGGCATTGCTGTACGGCTCGGTTTCACAGTACAACGGCCTCCTGGGTGGAGTGAAGAGCCTCCATAAAACACTATTTACATGTTTACATTGTTCTCCTCACAGTTGTAGGCATTAGCTGATGCCTAGCAGGGCGGGTGTTACGCAACAAGATGTGCAAGTCGTTTCGTTAAAACTGTGAGCTTAAAGCCAACATTTGTACAATTTTTATGGGGTTTAGCATTTTACAAATAGTTCAGATGGCAGGGGTTTTGCGTTTACAGAGAAGTGCTGCAGTCCTGAGGAGAGCAGGCTTTTCTTTATGCCACGCTTTGCACTGATATTATCTGCTGGAGGAGCTGCTTTAACAGCTGTATTATCTAATATTTCTATAACCGGTCAAATTGCTCTTTCAGGCTTAAACAAGTTACACGTAATGCTTTTTAAGACCTTTCTAATATCACTTTAAATGAAATTTAGGCCCACAGTCGGTGTGGAAATATGAATAAAAACATGCACTCTCTAAGTGAAAACACTGTCTGTTCGGTAAGATCAAATACACGTCATTTTAAAAATTGTAAGAAAGCTGCAGCCCAATCTGAAACCTGAAATCTTTGCAGACACCAACCACTCTTTCACTGCAGTCTTCTATAATTGAGACTCAGTCTTCTGACATCTTCCCTTTAGTCTCACGGCAGCCACGACACTGCATTTGAACACTTTCTGTACCAAGCACCAGATACAGGACACCCTCTGGTTCAACTGGGGTCAAATAAACAAAGAACAACATGCAACTTAAATCCTTCTAAAATTGACATTTTGGGAAACCAGATGTCCCTCTGTATGTGAGACTGCACAGCACTTCTTCTCCCCTGTCCTGTATCTGGAGACAGAGTCCCATTATTTTGACTGGTTCTGCAGGACATGCGCTATTTTAAAGGCTGACTTTTACCTAATGCACATAATAGGAAGGCTTTTTATTATTTTGTGAGTCAAGGTTAGCTTATCTAATGCTATAGCCTTACTGAAACCCAAAGATGCATTCAAATATAATATATCTGACCACCTCCCAGCATTGTTAACGTGTCCCACATCATCCCACATTTAGTTTGTTGGGATCGGCTCACCCTGATGACGTCTTACGGCACTGTCACCTCACAGTAAGAAGGTTACTTGTTCAAACTCTGGCTTGGTTGTTTCTGTGTCCTCACTAGCTCAACAAAGCAACATTTGTCAATGAATGACTCCCTAGGAGTAAGGACTTGGCGACAGTGGGAAGGAAAAACTCCCTTTTAACCCCTCAGAGAGGGGTGACCATCTGCCGTGACCACAAAGCCTTTTCTCTTTTTGACAAGTGTTCTGTCAAAAATCACGAGTCACTCCCCGCTGATGCCTCACTGTTGGATCTTGCTGTCCATGTAAAAACGTAGTGACTCAGATTCTGCCTGGAGACGCCACGGACCTTCTTTTCAGCCTCTTTTACTTATAAGACCAGCCACACACATCACGTCTTATATTCAGAGGGTGAATAATGCAGAAGAACATGCAATAAACACTAACAACTTGTTATGCTGAATGTTCTGCCTGGTCTCACAAGACTTGATTGGCCAAACCAGTCCTCCATGTCTTCTATTTAAGCCATGGGCCTAAATATTGCACCACTACATCAGATGTAGAAGTCTCAAAAACTCAAGCATCAAATATAAAATACCTGGCATTAATGGGTTATAGATGGACATACAGTTGCACTGCCCTTCAAACACAAAAGATGGCACACAATATTACGATAACACCCCCATGTGACTTTTCAATCAAGAATGACTTAAATCGCTGTAGAGGTTTCGACACCGACTACTGCTGCTATAAATTATATCTAACAATTTCATCTATAAAGGTCTCCTTGGAGGTAGAGATACACCAGACATGAAGTTTATACAGGAACTTAGAAATATACAAGAAATCATCACAGGGAAAGCCTTTGACTATAAGGAATAGAGGCATCAACGAAGCTGCCCTCGGGGAGTTCCTAAAATGTGAAGAGACACTGCCACGGAAAGCTACCATTGGCTTTTTAATAGAATCCGGGATGGTAATGTGCACAGGAACGTGCTCCTACAGTGTCCCGAGGTGCTTTGAGGCGAGCAGGTGCGAGCATGAGAATGAGGTCCGTGGAGGCCCCCTCCTTACAAACACGCAGAGAAAGGAAGCTAATGAAGTGGCCATGCTATCTGCTATCAGCAGATGTCCAAACACCGGGGCTACAAATTAGCCGCCATGGGGGGAGCAGAGTGTGGAGACGGTTTTGGGAAAAGCGGGGCTTGCAGCTTTGGTTTTTGGCTTTTGGGGGGCTTCACCGCATCCTGGGATAATAGAGGGTTTGTCCCTATTCTTATTTTCACAAACTGGGAGCGCAATTCACACTGTGAACGGAGACAGCGGCGATGTTTTACACACACACCAAGAGGCAGTCCGATTTGGAGTTTAGTTGTTAGGAGAAAGAATTCTTCAGGGTGCCTGTTTATTGCTGGCTCATTCCAGTCTGACACCACAGGGATAGCGAGTTTTGAAATAGGCCGGGTTTGTCTGGTTTACAGCACGACGTGGTGGTCGAATAAAGGCCTGAAGGTCACTCTTTATGTGAATTTGGGTTTTACAAGATAAGCAAACGGGCAGAAAAAAGAAATTTGCTCACAGCCAGACATAGTGGTTTGCTTCTGCAAATGCTTAAAATACCTATATCTGTCCTTGCATGTGTTCAATCGTTATCCTGCTGGAAAATTCAACTGTAAGGCTGAGGTCTTTTCAAACTCCAAACTCGCTCTGAACTCAGTTTTGCCCTCAATATTGGCTGCTGTGTTTCTCCTTTTATTCCTCCCTCTGTCAACTCCATGCTATACAGTAGGGATGGTGTCATGTGGGTATTGAATTGTTCCCGGAATCTGCCAGACATAACGCTGCACACAACAAATGAAAAAGTTCATTTTCTGTTTAATCAAAATTTTCACGAGTCTGCCTGCAAACTCTGGGGGCCCACACGCACAAAAACAATGCAGATACTGCTTTCTGCAGCTTTGTGCGATCTGACAATGCGTCCAACAGTAGGAAAATGTCAGAAGAGGGAGTCCGGACACATTTTGTGGTGAGGTTTAATCTTTTCACAGCACAACTATTTATTTTTCTTTCCATCACATAAAACAGCAGGACAGTCTCCTCTCTCGGCCTTTTATTTGGAATCTTTAGTACCTGTAGGCACCTGTGCAACCATGATGAAAAACATGTTTGATCGTGGCTGTAGTTCGTTTTACTAAATCTACCTTAACACGCAAGTCTGTCTCTCACTTATTTGACATTTCCAGCCTGTCTGCGGACTGCATATGTACAGCAGATCGTCACAAAGAGGTCCCAGTCCCGCAGCGTCGCTGGCTACATCCATAGTGAGCCAAATTGAAATCAAAAGCAGAACCAAACACATGCACGATACAAAGCTCCATATAAACCTAAGATCTCACTACAATGGTAGTGATTATGATTCAAAAAAATAAAAATCAACAACTAGAATTCGTCTCACATCACATTTCTGCATTATTGTTCGCCGTGTGTCTATGTGGGTTCTCTCCGGGTACTCCAGCTTCCTCCCACCGTCCAAAGACATGCAGTTAGTGGGGTTAGGTTAACTGGTGATTCTAAATTGTCCAAATGTGTGAGTGTGAATGGTTGTATATCTGTGTTAGATTTGCGACTGCCGACCTGTCCAGGGTGTAGACTGCTTCTCACCCTATGGCAGCTGAGATAGTCTCCAACCCACCTGCAAACCTGAATTGTAGAAGAGGATGGATGGATGGATGGATGGATGGATGGATGGATGGATTGATGGGTGGATGGATGGATGGATGGATGGGTGGGTGGGTGGATGGATGGATTGATGGGTGGATGGATGGATGGATGGATGGATGGATGGATGGATGGATGGGTGGACGGATGGGTGGATGGATGGGTGTGTGGATGGATGGATGGATGGATGGATGGATGGATGGATGGATGGATGGGTGGATGGATGGATGGATGGATGGATGGATGGATGGATGGATGGATGGATGGGTGGATGGATGGATGGATGGGTGGATGGATGGGTGTGTGGATGCTGTCATCTTCACTGCGAAAAAACTGAGCAATGTGTGCAGTGAGAGGCTACACGCTCTGCTAAAATCGTAAAGCCTACATAAAAGTCCATCCACACTAAAATAACACAGGTTGCCAACCTCCTTGTGACCAACTACAAATAGCTGCCACAACTGGTTGTCCAGAGGTTGAATGTGCAGCACCTTCAATCACAAAGTGACTGCACAGGTGGTTCCCAGCGAGGCAGTCTGACTTGAACAGGCAGAATTTAATTGTAAACAATTTTATTCGCCATTAAATCTATAAACAGTCAACACAAACACTGGAATCAATCTGAGTCAGTCCGTTCCAATGAGCGTAACAGCTCAGTGGACTCAACTGGTTGCCATCTGGTTGTATACTGGTTATATTCCTATATAAAAGCAGGGTTGTCTACATCACTTTGCAGTAAAATCTCCATCTTGCAGAAACGACGTCACTATTTCTGGAGGAATTTCCGAGTTTCTAAATCTATGAGGTTCTGGTTGAAGTGTGAATGTCAGGAGCTGCTTTTGCGTATGTCGACAGCAACAGATCTGCAATTTTCACAGATTTGTCACTAACGGATTGCATTCAATCCCCAGCTTGACCCACTTACATCACAATCTGACTGATAAACAGACCGACAGGCAATAAGATCACAAGTTCACTGCACACAGTCGCTGTAATTCTGATCATGCTGCAATCTCCAACCACAGTTTTCTCTGGTGTGACTGTAGCATTAGATGGACACTGAGATTACTAGTTTCAAGCCATATAAAATGTTTATTTTGTATAATACCCACTCGAGTTTTTTGGGTTGAGCAGACTTTGTGATTAAACCATACCGTAACATATGCAGTGTCCTTGTTCCTCACTTCTGATTGTAAAATACTGAGAAGGTGGCATTTATATTGAAAAACTGTTCTCATGTCCATCTTTTAAATACAGCCTAAGGCTAAAATTCTCACGCTACACAAGTGTGAGTTTATTTTGCATCAAGTACAAGATGCAAGAAGTATGCAAATTGACACCAAGCCTAACTGCTGGGCTGAGATACGATCTAAACTTTGATCTCCTGCAAAGAGCCACCTAACCACCACAGCCTCCACATCTGTACTTTCTGCCTTACTAAATAAAAGGCACACTGCTTCCTACATTGGTACTGAAAGTTGGTATTGAACATAAATCATGTGGCTGCAGAACTGTCAAATATAAATGTAATTTCAGGGGATACTGAGCTGCTATTTCAGGATATTAAGAAAAGATTGTGGTACCATGTTGCCAGTTTCACATATATAGAGACATTTAGTCATCCTTAAGGTCTCTGTTCTGGCTAAACTTTACGTTTAGGAGCACTTTCCTTGTCTCTGTCATTTAGATCTAATTTCCAAAGTGCTGCAGTGGTGATTGTTCCCTCCGTTACAGCCAAAGAATAGAGTCAGTCTGCAGGAGTCATATTTTTGGTTTTCAGTAGCCTCCCTGGCCCTGGACCTGCTTGTCCACAATAGATGTTCAGTTTATTCAGACAGGAAAACTCTGTTCATACACATCTATCTGTTAATGATGAAGCCCTGCAACTCGCAGGCACATAATGAGCACACAGACGTGGCCTTTCTACACATTTCAGATCGACAGTACGTCTGAAGCGTGCCGCAAGAATGCGCGCGCATTTATCTGGCCGTCCGCTCGCGCGCTTCGCCAGCACACCTCCAAGTAATGGCCGTTGCCACAGTAACCAGGTGACCCACGCTAGCAATTAGAGAGTCCCTAACAGGCTCGGTGCCGGCAAGTGCACACAGATGCAGCGCATACATTATGTAAACTACAGTCCCCGCGAAAGTCTCCCTCACCTGCCTCAGCCAACAGCAGCCCGGCTCGCGCTTCTAATTTAATACGTCCTCAACATCGGCAAAAAAAGAGAAGAAAAAAAACCCACATCCATCACGAGGAAGCCACACGACACAGCACATCTGTGGCGTGCCTCCAAACCGGGGACATTAGGTGGGTATTACAAAAGGTGGGTGCAGGGGGGGAAGTAGACAGAGGGAGAGATGGAGAAAGAGAAAAAGGGAGAGAGAACTTTTAACTTAAAACTCACCAGCTTCATATTTGTGGGTTTTTCTGTCTTTATTTCCTATTCACGGCGGAGAGGGAGGGAAAAAATAAAAACTCCCTCTGTGCTTTTATGAACGTGGCGGCACAGCGGTGAGTATGGGCTTTAAACATGATTGGCTTGTTAAAGTAGAAGGGATAGGGGCAGAATATATGTGGTGCTGATGGTTGTAAAAGTCCAACTTGCACACCTGGTTTAAAGGCCTTTTCACAGATTTATGAGAACGTGTCAGCTTTTTTCTTTTCTTTTTTTTTTTTTTAACTCGGCCAAAAGAATACATGAGTTATTCTTTCTGTTGCCTTGGCACCTCAACTGTGTTGAACACTGACCACGGAAAAGTTTCCGAGTACAACTCCCGTTGCCTTCGTTAATGAAGCAAAACGAGTATGCGCAGCGGAAACGCGCTTTTCGGATGCTTCAAAGTGAGAGGAGACAGTAACAAAGTTGCTTACCGCACAGTTTGTTCTGGTGCAGGAACTCCATCTGCAGCTTCTGGCCAGCGCGCTGAGCCAAGAGGTACGGGGTGGAGTAGGTTGGATCCCCGGTGGCGCACATAACATCTGCCCCGCTGAACACGAGTGCCATGGTCTGCAGCACATCAGAGGACACCACAGCTGCACACAGCGCCTTCACACATAAAAGAAGATACAAGGGCCCGTGATGAGCTTATTTGCGAGTTTCGCTCACATTTTATTTGCAGTTTCGGCGTGTTTGTGAATCAGATTCCCGAGGCTCATTTTTAGTGGTCGCAAATCTCATTTATGGACGTCCACCTGCCACTTTCCATTTCCTGCTGTGATAGCCTAATAAAAGAATGAAGAAGTGGAGCAGCAGCTCATTGGATTTCTAAGTAGCTTTCTGTAGCTGGATTAATGCCTTAAAAGAAAAAAAAACAAAACAGACAGAGACAGTGAAAAAAATCTCTGGAAATGTAAGTATGGCTTCACTTCTCTGTGTAGGAGGAGCAGCGTGGTGTTGCTGCGTACGTGTATGCGCGATTGCCAGGTTGATAGAGGACAAAGAGTCTATAAAGCGGCGTCAGAAAACCACATAAAGTTACGAATTGAGTTCCACCCGCTGATCTCAAAAGAGAAGTTAAAATGCGATCAAACTTTAATACTCCCAGTGGGAATCATTAAAGCTCAAAACCCTGAGCTAAAAAAAAAGGAATATAGCAAATAAGGAGAGGACAAATGGGCCATATTAAATATAATGAAACTAACAATTTTCACAAAGAGAAATGTGGGAATAAAGACATGAAACACAACGAAGTGAGCTAAAAGTACAAAAGAACAGCAGCAGGCTGCGATGAAGCAAGATAGAGTGAATTTCCTGCAGGAAAACAAACCAAGCATGGAATATGTATATATATATATATATATATATATATATATATATATATATATATATATGAATCAGAAGCTGATAAATACAGCCATGTAATCTGTGCATGGATAAACAGAGCATGTATTAAACGTTCAGGATGAGCCTAAACAAAGAGTGCAGTGTGCAGGCGGGTAATAATTAAAGGAAAATCCTTGACCCCTCCTCTCAGGAAGATCTGTTGCTCTGTTTGAGCACCCTCGATGCCCTCCTTTAGAGTGAGGGTCAGCGCGAATCAATACACAGTTGTTCCGGGTGATCACCTTGATCCTCTGATGAACCTTTTCTATCCTGTTGGAAATGGTCTTTTTCAGGACTCATCGAGGGGACACAAGAGGTCTCCGAATGGTTTGGTAATTATGAAAATGATGTCACGGCTTTCTCATCACCAGAACTCAACACACATGGGAGCTTTCCATCACTATCAAAATGACACATAAGGAGTATCCTTTGGAGGAAAGGTGTCTCATCACTCCAGCAACGCAAGAGAGACCTACAGAATCAATGCCGAGGCAGACTGAAGCGGTTCTGGTGGAACAGAGTGAGGTTGGTTTTTCCATGAATTTTATACATTTGTACGCCTCCACCAGTCACTATGAAACTTCAATAATGAGCAGGGTTCTCCAACTAAGAGACACAAAGCTACTGCAGAGGAAAACTATAAGGAAAGAAGGAAGGAAGGAAGGATGAATTGATGGATGGATGGATGGATGGATGGATGGATGGATGGATGGATGGATGGATGGATGGATGGATGGATGGACGGACAACCACAGAAGACTTTACTGATGCCAACATTCTGTTTCTTATTCATCCAACATTCACCTTGTATACTGTTCCAGTGTACCATCACTGACTGAAACTGTGGGGTGTGTGGCATGAAATTCTATTTATTTCTACCGAAAACGTTTTTGTTTTTAGTCAACAAATAGATTTAAAAAGAAAACAAAATTAAATGCAGCCTCTCAGTTCAACCGCAACGTTTTTAGCTCCTCCCCTTTTAAAGCCACTCGCTTCTTTAAGCAGACCTTTTCTGATTGGCTGAATAAAAATGCCCCCAGCAGTTATTATAGATGTTAACCTGGCTACTGCACATGTTAATGCCACTTAGCTACTAGCAAGTAGCTTGTAACCACCTTAGCTGCCACATTAATCAAAAATATGTTGCAAAGTCACCAGAAGTGCAGCACAACAGACAACCTAACCATGTTGTGTCATTTGGAGTTTTTTTTTTTTTGCACTACCTAAGAGAATCTTAAAGTTATATACTGAATAATATTTGGAAAAGTTTTAAGCTGCTAAACCACTCCTCACGAAACGCCAAAGGGATTTGTGTCTCACTGGCCAAGCCAATGTGTAAACGACTACACTATACACAACAGAAAAACAGTGTTGTCACTGATGGTTTTGTTCTTTTCTTTATAAGAATAAAATGCATATAAACATAACCCTGCTTCATAACAATACAAAGCAGGGCCATTATATCAAAGACATATTTCCTACTTCGATGCAGAGAAACCGTAGCTACACTGGCCCGGACACTCAAGTAATACCTCAAGGTGGGATAGTGAGTCAGTGTAGCATCCAGTCTGGCCCTGGTCAAGCATGAGAAGCAGTAGTACTGCTGCCCAGATATTTTCGTATATAGACCATGACTGTGACTTCTTGTCAACCCTGTTGAACGACAGGCAGAGAATGAACAAAAGAGTAAATGCGACGATAGCTGGAGGCTTTTGACAAGCGACCACTCGAGAGAATATTATTAGGAGAGCCAGCCAGCTGGGCTTCCTTTCTCTGCTGATGCTTCCTGGCACGTAGCTTGTGATGTTCCCTCTCCAGTCCACCAGTACAAGACACGGCCGGGGATCAGTGGCTTGGTTGCTCCATCAAGCCAAAACAATGTAGCTTCTTCAGCAGATCATAATAACGTCTGATTGGTAACAGTTGCGGTGTCTAGTGATGGAGGACATCAACACGGGTGGTTTCAAGAGATTAACTAAAGCCTGACAGAAAAGCAAAAGCAGCCTCACTTAGGATTCTATTACACTCCATTCTAAAACAATACCAACACCTTTTAAGGCAACTTATTTAACGTATTGCACTTTAAAGAAAAGTATCTAAAAGCCACTAAGAGGTTAAACAGAAGGAGGCAGTTAAAACTAATTCCTGTGAGTTTCACTTTTTCTTCCCATCTCCTCTTGTGAAGCCTTAACCTTCATTTAAATACAGACTCGATATTCTTTAGACCTTGCTGACATCAAACTAAATGCGGTGTAAGGTAACGCCGCACTGGTTTCACGTAAGCAGGGAAGGTAAATAAATACATTTCCTCTATACACTCTTCTTTACATTCCACCTTTAACAGCGCCTATAAGATGAAGAAAGACATTGTTATAGAGCGAGTGTGGTGTCTGGCCATGCAGACATACTTTGTGATCCCGCTAAGATAAGCAAGATAAAAGAGTCTGAAGAATACAGTCTGAGCAGGGAAAATATTTTCTGTCTATTTCAATCTGTCCAGTCGATTGATGTGACACCGTGCACGATGACCCTCAACAAAGGGGATCAACGGAGGAGTCGAGTGGCAAATAGCGGAATTTCAACGAACAACCTTTCCTTTCACTGGGCTTTGAGCCGAGTCAGTAGGCTGCATCGATCCGCCACAAACAAGCAATATCCATCCGAAAGTGAGGCACGCCGAGGCTTGTGCATATACACGCACAAACAAAAGTACCCGTCGATATAACCTGGCCACCCACACAAAGGCCCTGCACTGAGATAAAGATGTTCAAATATGCGTGTTCCCAGAGCTGTGCCAAAAAAAATAGATATCTTCATCAGTAGCACAATAACCGAAAATTAATGTGAAGAAAGATTTTAAAAAATTATAATTACTTTAGCACGTGCACACACGCGCGCGCCTCTGTCTTTTTCCCGCACACGGAAGATGGGGTCAGATTATGGCAAAATAGTCCCTTGCAACTTGGCCTTATTCTGTGTCGTCTCTGGAAATGACCTTCCGTGTCATAGCAATTACCGTGGCCACAAGAGGGTTAGGGTGTGCGTGTGTGCGAGGGTGTGTAATGATATAAGAAGCTCCTTTGACACCGCACTCTCTAGGTCATGTGGTCTGCGGAGAGTTAGTGGAGGTCACTAGGATATGAGCTTCTAATGGAGGGGAAATGGGACTGAGAAAGAGAGGGAGCGGGATGAAGAGTACGCATTAAATGAAGGGGGAAAAAATGATGGGTTGCAAACAAAAAGAATCCCATCGCAACACACACTGCTGGGATTATGTAAGCGAACATATTGACGCAGTCACCTATAAATCACTACCTTTACTTCATTACCTGAAATGACGCTTTAAGCGGTGATTTGCGGCATGCGCTGAGTAAATCTCGTGACCCCTGAGCCCCATAAAACCTGTTGAAATGCCATCGCATGATTTCAGAAAAACTGCTTGAATGTCAACAAGGAAACTGCTAGTATTATTGTCTTTGTCCCGAGAGGAGTCCCAGAGGAAAAAGGTTTTATATAGCTTTCATTATTTCATATTCGCGCTTGTGTTACAGTAAGTAAATGTGACACAGAAGTGGAACAGCGTGTCCGATGAGATTAGACTCAGTGTCCTTGTTTATGTTAAAAATACTGGGTTTTTTTGGTCTCTTTTTTTTAAACACGTTGTTTGTGATTCATTAGTTTGTGTGGAGATGTATAGAGTTGCTTTGAAGACTTTTTAGTGTTTTAGTGCACTTTGGCGCACATATTTTACATCTGCAGGTCACCACAGTAGATTTTAAATGAAAGAATTAACATGTGATTGATGTTCAGGCTTTCAGTTTTAATTTAAGTGGTTAAACAAACCCCAGTTTTATAAGTACCCAAGAATAACTGGACACACCAGCTTCATTTACAATATAAGGATTGTTTTTAATACTTGACTAAAAGTCCTTTGCAGTAAATAAAGTCTAGAATTGTGTTAATGTCCACGTACTGATAGACCTAGCTGCATGTATCGTATTCTATATGTGCCTCCATGACACTTCAAGTGTGTCAAGGCCACTTCCAGCCCTTCCCTGCATTCATCCCTCGTGCACTCACACACTAAAACGCCCCTACCTCTCCAGTGGCTTGACTCTTTCGGGGTGCTGCACTCCGTCTGTGTTACACTTCCCCTCCTGCACCCGCCTGCAAAGAGCTCCCACTAGAACAGCAAATTCACACATCTCAAGTGAAGGAGCACACATGTTCACACGCATGTACACGCCGCACACCCCAAAGCGCACGCTCGCGCGAAAGCTGGCAAAGTCGTAATAAAACCAACCCAAGCGTTTCTGTTGTGGATCCTAATCCACTTTTCCACTTAGCTAGCTAGTATATCTCTTCCTTACTTTCTCGCCTCATTCCCCCTGTCTACATTTCCATTTCCCCTCTTTCGGTGCAGGAAAACAATACAAGGGGGCTGATCTGCGTAAATGCTGATGCCGGTGGAAACTGCTTCACTGCTTAGAGCTCTTAAAAGGAGGCCAGAAAAAGCAGACCCTCTCCTTTTTTTCTTTTTTTACAGCAGCAATAAACCCTAAACCCCAAGGCCTAAGCACCAACATGCCTATACTTGAGATCGATAAGACTTCTCCTTTGGCATCTTTAGGCTTAAAGTGCGGATTTACCAATGGTCAAAAGGTCAGGAAAATATGGGCTTTCTCAAGTTTAGTGGATTTAGCTTATGGAGTGTACCATGTGCACTTTTCCTTAAAGGTACAAACGAAGCTATAAAACAGATTTCATGCTCGGGGAACTCCTGCTATCACTGCCCATCATTAATTAAAATTACTTAGCTAAGCAGACAGAGAAATATTACACTGAAGGTCTGCAAGGGTTGTGTTTTTTTTATGTTTTACTTACATTATGCAGTGGGGAGGACTCTATTTTACACATTTATCTTGGGGGAACAACATTACAGAAAAGGATAATTGTTTCCTGTAAACATATGCTGACTGGTGCTAATATTTAACCTGGCATTTTTGATGTGGAAAACTTAAAACTGGCAGGTAGAGTGACTGCAGACTTAAGACAGAAGCCACAAGTCAACAGAGCAATGTGGTTATTGGTGTAGCATACGTGTTTTTGCCTAAAGACAAAGTCAATGGCAGCTTTAATGTTAAGGGCATTGCTATATGCTCAGGACTATGAGGGTAGTCGGCTGTGGACCTGCTGTACCTTCGCCACATTTGTTCAGCTTAGAAAGGCAGACAAAATCCATCAAGTCACATACACAGAGTACTGTTAGATGTTCTAATCTGTTTAAAGTGGTTAGAGGAGTCAGAAGAAGTCTCTTCTATTTCCTTGCAGAGTACGATCAATACTTGATTTCTGTGGCTGATGGTGATTTTTAGGCTGTTAGAACTTCAGAAAGTGGGACATCAGCTTATATTCTGTACATGATGACATCATTGTAAGATTATATTGCTGGAAAATTCATAAACAAACTAAAAAGCATCTGTGACAGACTGGCAACCTGTCCAAGGTATACTCGGCCTTTTGCAGTATGGCAGCTGGGGTAGGCTCCAGCCCTTTCACAACTCTGAAATGGAGAAGTGGTTAAGAAAACGGATGGATAGAGTTACCAACTTACCACTAAGACACTGAGTCAGCACAGATACAACAAATACAGTACTGTACAAACGTCTTGTGCCACCTCTAGTTTCTTTATATTTTGCCAGGGAAATGGGGAAATAGGGGAAGTGATTTATTAGATGATGTACAAAGATATAAGTCAAAAACAGACTTTATACAGTGTACAGAAAGTTATATTTGGTTTTACCGCCTTTATTCTTCAACACAGTCTGAACTCTCTTAGTCAAGCTTTCTTGTCATTTCTTTAAGCAGACTTCAGGAATAGTTCTCTGCGCGTCTTGAAGGGCATTCAGAGCTCTTCTTTGGATGTTTCTGCCGTTTGTTCGGTTCTCTGTCAAGATGATCCTACACTGCTTCAATAACGTTGAGGTCCGGGCTCTGGGGAGACTAATCCAAGACTGATAGTGTTTCACTGAGTGTTTTTCTATCCAAGTATGCTTTTACTGCACTGGGAGTGTGTGTGAGATCATGGTCAAGCTGGAAAATGAAGCTGTTGTCAAGCAAACGTATTATGTGGCGAATCAAAATCTGATGGTACATTTCTGTGCTCATAATTCCTTAAATTTTGACAAGATCTCCAACACCGCCATGCTTAACTAATGACTCTGGACACTCCCCTTATAATTCTCTCGGTTTTTTATTTAGCCACCAACTCATTAAGTTACTGACTTTTAACAAAGTGCCTAAAGATACAATTTTCAGTAAAAATGTATGAAAAAGCAGCCAGTGTCCAACTACTGCTGCTCAAGAGTGCTGGGTTCCTTGGACGAAATACAAAGAATTGAGGTGTGGCTCAAGACTTTTGCACAGTACCACCACTGCAGATAGTGTAGACAGTGCAGCCTACAAACACACCAACACCAATAGCGGTAATGTCAGTAAACTGGCATATCAGCTGAACTCTTCTTCACAGAAAACCGTTCATGAAGTCATTTATTTATGACTGCCACTACACCTCAGAACATGACTTCTATAGCTTCAGTTTCAGTTGGTGCTTCTTTTGCTCCAGTACATCCATACATAAAATACTTAATGATATTTTATTAATCACTGACTCAGGAGACCCAGCTGTGCTCCTGCTCCTAGACTTAACTGCAGCCTTTGATACTGTTGACCACAGCATTCTGATCTCCCGTTTGGAGCAATGTGGTATCAAAGGTATCCCCTTGGAATGGTTTAGGTCGTACCTCTCCGAGAGGACTTTTTCCGTGAGCCTTGATGATTTTATTTCTTCCCCAGCTCCTTTTACTTGTGGTGTCCCGCAGGGTTCCGTATTAGGCCCAATTCTTTTTTCAATCTACATGTTGCCCCTAGGCCTAATCTTTAGGAAGCATAACATCTGCTTTCACTCATATGCCGACGACACCCAGATTTATCTTCAGTTTAATAGAAACACCTCCACGCCCATGGAATCGCTAGTCAAATGTCTTGACGAAGTTAAAACCTGGATGGCCTCAAATTTTTTTACCTTCAACCAGGATAAAACTGAGGTAATTATTTTTGGACTGAGCTGTAATTTCAATGCCCCTGATTTGGACTTATGCAACCTAACATGTGCTGTTAAAACGCATGTAAAAAACCTGGGGGTTTCCTTGGATAGCAAACTTACATTCGAGAAACAAATTAATTCAGTTGTCCAGCAGTCCTTTTTTAAATTAAGGCTCCTATCCAAAGTGAGATCTTTTTTATCTTTTAGAAATTTGGAACGAGCAATTCATGCGTTTGTTTTATCTCAACTGGATTACTGCAATTCACTATATGTGGGTGTCAGTCAGTCCAGCTTGCCCATATGGAAAAGATATATATAAATCTTATAAAGTTTTTATCTGTCTTGTATGAAACTTGTATGAAAAGCATACAAGAGTGAAAACACATATAAGATCCCTTGAAAAATTATATAATGAAACTTGTATGTTTTGTATACTTACTAAAAAAATATATGAAAGTAATGAGAAAGTGGCCACTTTCATGAGTAAATCATATATGTTTTTACTATTTCTTTTCCATATGGGTGGCCCGGCTCCAACTTGTACAGAATGCTGCAGCTCGCCTTTTGACTTGTGTGAAGAAACACCAACATATTACTCCGGTGCTTGCTTCCCTTCATTGGCTTCCAGTGCGTTTTAGAATTAAATTCAAAATCTTACTTTTGACTTATAAAGTGCTAATTGGCCAGGCACCGGACTATTTGTCTGACCTATTGCAGCTTTATACGCCCTCTAGTACAGCGGTCCCCAACCTTTTTTGCGCCACGGACCGGTTTGTGCCCGACAATATTTTCACGGACCGGCCTTTAATGTGTCGCGGATAAATACAACAAAATAAAACTAGTACCGGTACCGAAAAAAATAAGATTTATTCATAACACACGTGAAAAGACCCAGGAAAACAGAGTTAATGAAAAAAACGATAACAAAATAACGCTAAAACCAATAAAAACCCTGAAAACCATACATTTCACACCCGAGTCTCACTCTCGCAGCCCGGTACCAAATGACTCCGGTCCGTGGCCCGGGGGTTGAGGACCGCTGCTCTAGAGCCCTTCGATCAAGCGATCACCTGCTACTTACCTTACATAAGTCTAGGATGGTTCATAGAGGAGATCGGGCATTTGCGGTTGTGGCACCGAAAATGTGGAATGATCTACCTCTCCACATTAGAAAGGCCCCAACTGTTACTCTTTTTAAATCGCATCTTAAAACATATTTTTTTACTCTGGCTTTCGAAACTGTATGAGAGTTCTTATTCTTATTCTTCTATCCTAATTTTCTTTTAATTTTCTGTCATTGTTTAACTGTTACGCTGTACAGCACTTTGGTCAGCTCCCTGTTGTTATTAAACGTGCTTTATGAATAAATAAATGAAATAAATGAAATCCATCATTTCTGTACCTTGTTTAGATGCTCCAGGTCATTAAAGCCCTCCAGGACACTCGTGTACTTCCTTTCCCTGTATTTCCTGCGGATAAATGTGGCCCGCTGCTCTGCAGAAGCCTCTCTGTAGAGATCCTCCTCCAGGGGGAGATTAGCAGCCCAGAAACTGTTAGCATTCTTGTTCCCCACTTCCAGAAAGAGCTAAGGGGTTGCAAAACATGTACAAAGTGACACGTTTGGATGAGAATTATTTGCAGAGGTATTACTGTGATTTGAAATGACTATTGATCATCATTGCGGAACTGTCAAGCATCTTCCCAGTCTTTTAGATTAGTTCTAGTACAATGGATACGCTTTCATATAATGGGATTAGGTAAAGACAGGAGTAACACACATGTCATTTACCTCCACTAGTTCATTGCTCCAGACACTGCTGTCCAACTTCAGGCTCCGCACTTTAGAAATACTTGGCCCGAGAGAGCGGTGCTGTCCTGGCACACATGAAGACACGGTCATCAATATTAGTGCACAGCCACACAAACAGACTCACACATTCATTTCCCCATTGGGTTCACAAGGCTCTCTCAGGCTACATTTTTGTTCCTGAAAACGTCACATTAAATAGCAAAAATAACGATTTACATATATGCACAGTGTTCTCCTCGGCGTGCTGAAACACACACCAAATGCTGGTGATGGAATAAACAATAAACAGGCAGTTACAAGATGGAGAAACAGAGCATGACTGCGAGCTCGTTCGCTCACTCACAACAGACATATTTAGTCCCCTCAGCTCTCCTAATTGGAAATGAAAGCAGAGAACGAGGGCCATTAATTGCTAATGAATCATGAGTAATTCATTGTGTTTGTTGGTCGGCCTGTTTATTTGGGTGAACGAGAGGCTTCTGGGGTTGCTTATGGCCAAAGACAGAGCACACATGCATAATACATTAGACAGAAACATGCTGTATGTGTGAATGTGAATTATTGTCCTGTGTGTAATGGCGGATAATTTTATATTTAGATTTGGCATGATCTCATTACCGTCTTCTATTCGCTAGTAGAGCAGCTGTAAATGAAAATGAGGGGCTATGAGCTGTGAAAAGCTATATTGACACAGTTCAAGAGAACACAAGTGGGAGAAGTCTGAGTTATAAGCCACTTAAGAGATTTCTTTTTACAAAAGCTAACTAGGAAGTCATTTTTTATAACTAGTCAATATTTGCATTACTTACATAGGCATAGTAGCACTACCCTGCATGTATTTTTATTATTAAGCCGTGTGCCATTCATAAAAAAAATTATCACTCACCAGGACACATAACTGACAGGTCTAATTGCTCCCAGACTGGATTTTGAATCTGATATGCCAAGACATGTCTCATTTTGGTCAGGCTTGATGTGATCAGTTGGTGCATTCATTAGAGACAAAAGGACGGTGCCACCCTTCCTGTCACAGCAGTTTTGAGTCTATACGCTTTCTTTCATGGGCATCTAGACAGAACCACATTTATACTACCTCTAAGATTTATAGACATCTTTCCTCATCAGCACCAATAACTATGAACTCTGAAGTCATTTCATTTTAAATGTCACTTCACATGCAGTTTCATAGGGGAGTTTTAAAGTGGTCACAAACGCGACGTATGCTACGTCATCCAAACGTTAGTGGACCCAGTGTTAAATCCTGTGGAACGCCATGTTCACTTTCAAACCTCATTCGGTATCTCACTATTGGAAGCGTCTTCTGGCATGAAAAAGCGGGTAACTAAATGTTTCCCTTTTAGTTAATTTGGTGAAGTCAGATCAGGGACTTCATCAATATCAAGTATATCAAAATTAAATGTGATGTTAATTTAAAATCCACACTCTATCTGAAGTTATAATTAAGGTTAGGAGTTGAACATAAATGTCTTACCCTATTAAGAAAGCCTGCGTAAAGATGATCCAATGTATTATTTAAACAATATTATTAGTTCAACAAACTCAGATCTATAAACATGTCAAATTTCAAATATCTTTCTAGGAGATATCACACACCTCTGTTCTTGTTTTACTTGGCAAATCAATAAATCTGATCAAATCAGGGCCTTAGTTTGCCGCTTAGATTGATTCAATCAAATTAGTGCAATAACAATACCTATGGGAACATTGACATCCTTGAAAGAGTGACCTTTATCCTAATAAGATGATTCCTCTTTATAGCAGATGAAATGTTTCTTAAGTTGTAGCTCAGTCACAATAGACTTAAAATTGACTGGTAACCTCTTTGCCATTAAGAACAATCTGCTTTTTCCTGGTAATTGCTTGGAATGTTTTAGCATTTGGCGACTAACTACAAGTAGTTGTGGCAACCAACTGGTCACTCAGTGGTTGACCTCTGGGCGATCACTTTAGATTAAAAGGTCGGTTGCATGGGTCGAGTGACGGAAGGCAACTTGTCTCCAAACGATTGCAGTGCAGCTTGGACTGACTGATAGATTTCCAACACAATACACTCAATCTAAAAATAAGTTCAACTTGTGACTTAGCTGGTTGTACTCTGGTTATATTCCTAGTAACTATGCAATTAAATCAGCAGCCTTCAGCAACTACGTCACTGTTTTTAAAGGAATGTCAGAACTTCTGTTTCAGGTCTACGAAGTTCTGGCTGAACTCTGAATGAACAAAGTTGATGTGAATCTCTGCAACCTGTCCAAGGTATACCCTTGGACAGGTTGCAGAGATTCACTGAACTGAACTGAACTTTGTTCATTCAGAGTTCATCCTTTTGGAAATGCAAAACAGATTTGCAATTTTCACTGATTTATAACAGTGAATCAATTTGTTAATGCAAACAGATTTCTTCTAATTGCCAACTTAGCCCTATTCAACCACATCCTGACACCAAGCTGAGTCCACCTTATTGCTGCTTTATCATCATCTCCATTGTGCACCAAAGTGTCTTCGAAAATTATATCTGACTACGAGTGGTTACAATCATTTCAAAGGAAGTGAGATTGGAAGTTCATTTTACACAAATGCACTAATTCTGGTCATGCCGCAGACTCCAACCACTCTTTTCCTTAGTGTGACTGTAGCATTAGACCCAAAAGACAAAAAAGAAAAGAAAAGATAACCTTCTTCCCTGCCATTAAGACAATTTATTTTTTTATTCTCTACACATATTGAGGGTGGATACAGCAGTGGGGTCTAGGGTTACATTTAAATCTGTTTTCTTCCCAATCTCGAAAAATACACTGAAATGTCAGGGATAATAACAGTCTTGGAGATCAGAAGTCCAACTTGACAAATGAAGGCCAAAGAGTAAGAGTCTGTCCCTGTGAAGGAGTGAAACTATTTTATTCGGGGTGCTTGCAGCAGAGTATTGCCATGCTACATCCACAGAACCTTTGCAACACCACAGGACCATTTTCACTTGTGTAAGGGTAATGAAGCTGAAAGAATCGTGCATGTGCATGTGCCGCCAGGTATACAGTGAGATCGTCTCATATAAATAGGCTGCTGTAAATGTCTTCATATTTCCGGTGGAAAAAAAACAACACACAAAAAGGCATTCCCAACACTGCAGCTTTCACACAAAAAAATTAAATAAATAAAAAAATTAATGCTCAACCCACCAAGGACTTCACCCCCAATTAAAAACTTTCCCGGTGACTCCATCCACATCACACGGAGTACTTTTTAACCTTGTGTGCTTGTGTGGATTCCCCCTCCTTCCCCTCTCGACCCCTTCACTCAGTGACAACTCATGAGGAAGCAGAGCAAGACAATGAACCCTGTAATTTCACATTGCCATGGCAACTGTTGCCAGTGGACATGCCTACAAGTTGCATCTTGGGTTAAAGAAGTTTATTGCATTATATGTGTGAAGCACAGCATAAGGTCTTTGAAGCACTGTCATTTCCTATGGCAGCCGTCTTGAGTAGTAAGCATAAGGACACAAAGAAATGAGTGCATAGATGGAGAGGTGAGTTAATTTAATGAGGAAATAAAATAAGAGAGAAATGTGGGATTGACCTGAAGCCTGTAAAATCGGGGCATGGTCACCGTGACATCAGCAAAGTGAATCATACACAACCATCAAGAAGCCTTGATCTTAGCATTTTGCATAATATTACCTTGAGCTTTTGGAGGTAGAGGAAAAAGTGGATTGCTAAGTTATTACATCTGTAGTGTATGGGTGCATTGCACATACAAAAATACAGACAAATTACATGAAATACACTCAAGATGTGGCCTGACATCTTGGAAGGGTGTTAGCTCATTTAATCAGACAGTAAGCCATGCTGTTTATCAGACAACTGCACCAATGCTCAAAACACGGATAAGGTTTAGTTCAGTAACTTGAATTACCAGACAGCTAGCTGCTATAGTTACACAGCATAAATAACGCATCAGGTAAGTGTTATCAGGATTTAAATGGGTTAGTAATATTAAGACGTTATTTAAAAAAGAAAGGAAACCCCAGACAGTTACTAATAGTTTTTACCAACTTTTTAACAAACAAATAAAAATATTTTAGTAAGATCAGTCAGATCCTGTTGAGAAAACAACAGCTAAAATATACTTGAGAAATAGGTCTGTGTAGCTTCTCAGTCGTCAGGTCATGGTGATCTAAGGAGCCTGGAAAGAAAAGTGACTGGATTTTAAGTTTCACCTCTCATCTGAGAACCTTCTTTAGTTCTAAAACCAAATGACCAAACTACCCAAGAAGTAATAACCTTCACTTCTCACATCAACTCAGTGGACAGAAACAAAGTTCACCAGGGAAGATACAAAGGATAACAGTTTCTCATTTCTGGACTGTGCTGCGCTCACTGAGGAGAATGGAAACCTCAACATTGAAGTTTACCAGAAGACCAGTACCTACTCTTAAACTTGGAGTAATTAAGACCCCGCAACACAGGGCATAAAACGTTCCCTCTAAGCTTGAAGGGAAAGAAAAGGAACATACACGTAGAGAAAACTCTTAAAATATGTGGTTATCTTGATTGGGCTTTCATCAAATCAGAAAAGATGCCCAGTAAACAAGGTCAGACACCAACTAGGGCGAATCAGAAGGACAAACAGAATACTGTCATTCCTTATGTAGCAGGTTTATCAGAGAAACTCAGGAGAATTTTCTCCAAGCATGACATCCCCAGTGTATATCAGACACAGCCATAGACTCAGACAAAAAATGGGTCATCCCAAGGACAAAACTCCCAAACACAAACTAAACAACGTAGTGTGTGCAGTGCAGCGAGGAGAGCTCAGAACTCAAGATTGGAGAGACCAAACAGCCACTTCATAAAGGCATGGCACAACATAGAAGAGCCACCTCCACAGGACAAGACTCAGCTGTACGTCTACATCTAAAGGATAAAGGTCACTCTTTCAAGGATGTCAATGTTCCCATTTAGGACATCGAAGACAGATGGTTTGAAAGAGGAGTGAAAGAAGCCATCCATGTGCACAGTGAACGGTCATCCTTGAACAGAGGGGGTGGCTTACGACACCAACTGTCTGCCACCTACAATCCAGTTTTGAGATCCCTTCCAAGACGCCTCTACAACCACTCACATCATGTGTCAGTTCATCTCAATAAGTCACATGATAGGGCGAGGTAAGGTCCCGCAATGGTTTTACCCCAAACCTCTGCTGATAATGACCCGCACCCTTTTTCTCACCATGGCTCATTAGATACAGCACATGTGAGTCAACGGCCCTCTAAAGATACAACTCCAACTAGAGCTGGAGAACTCTTAGAACCAAAGAAGCTTCTCAGATGAAACGCCTTCAAGAAACTTAAAGTAGTCCAGGCATCTTCTATCCAAGCTCCTTAGATTACTTTAGAAATAAAAGTTGTTGTTGTTTTTTTTTTTTAAATAAAAAAATTCAAAGATAATTAGAAGACCGGGCAAGGTTATCTTACAAAGTGTTCAAGGTAGACGCGGACAGTATCCAAAAACATCTTTGAACAAATGCATGTATTACTGCATTTGTGATTAGATAACACTGTAAATATTAATGAACAGAGAAAAAAATCACTATTATTAATTTAATACTCTCTGAATATAACAGACCCTATCAATTCTTAAAGTGTATGTAAACACAGAGAAAATACTGCAGTTTTAAGCTGTTCATATCAAAGACTGAAGCTGAAGAATATTAAAATCCATTCAGTCTTAGCATGAAAAGACGAAAAGCCAATCTGGGATCATTTTTACCATTAGCCTCCTCATTACTTCTTTCCTCTTCCTCTTGTTCAGCATTTCTCTTTATTGTGCATGACAATAAAGCAGATCGCTAATTAAAAGCATGAGCAGTCACTGGTATTCCAAATGGACCACAGCCCAATTTAAAATAGAGCACAGTGTGAGGACAGCTTCCCTCGTAGCAAATATCCACCCCTCCTGCTCCCGGCGTGCCGACAAAATGTAATATTAAACACCTCAGCAAATGAAATCATTTAAGGCTGTTTGAAAGGAGATGTTGGATATCTGATGTGTACCAATTACACAGGCTTTGCACAGGTGAGGTGAAGAATTGCATTAAATTGCATGACTCTGGGAGAAATCTGGAGCGGGAAGATGGGGTGTATAGGCATGCACACACAAATAAAAAAAATAAAGAAAAACACCTACACACCAACAAGATATCCCTGCACATCAAGCATGGCTGCCACGTCTCTCTAATCATGTTTAGCGGGTCAAGAAGGAGTTCAGGATCCCCCAAGTTCTCGCCTGTGGCTTAATCTTTGTTGTCATTTCATCTGAGCCATCCAGTATAGCCAAACAGATTAGAGAGGCCAGAGGCCAGACGCCAACTCCCATATGTGGCTTATCACCTGAGATCTTATTCCAAAAGAGCCTCCTGGTCAGAGCACACGCTCAGACAGGCACACACATCAGACCACACATGCACAGAGAGGAGCCGAGCACTAACATGCATCCCTTTTTAATTTGGCACGTCTCTGAGCATCAGTCATAACTTTTTACACGCGGTGTGGTGTTTATTTTTTTTCTTTCCATAAGTTATGACTCCAGAGAGACACGAGGAAATAATATTCTGCTGGCATTTCCAGCTGGTTTGCTTTGTGCCTTGCTTGTGAGCTTTTATAGCCACATAGTGCAAACTTGTGATTCCCCCCAAACACACATGAATGGTTGCACATGTGTATGTTTTCTCCCACTGAAAATGCTACGTCCAGATAAACAGTCAACTTTAAGGATAGTAAAAAGCACACCGGCTGCTTATTAACCATTTTAAAGCATCTATTAAAGTCGTCATTACTTTATTGCAGAACTCTACATTATAAGAGTTCAATTCAACAAGCTCATTTAACTTTATTTATAAGAAGTATTTAGATAAATCATTTTTAATTTGATTTTTTTTTCATTTAAGCAATTTCAATGAGGTTTTCGTTTAGCAGTTTCACCTACAGATTGCCAGCAACCTCCAACGACCACTCGCCAACTGGTCAAGGAATATAGTTGTTTCCCAAGTGAGTGAAGGTTGCTCACTGGTTTGTAGGCCTAACAAACCAGTGAGCATTTATGGGGCCTCACTAAGGCCTTAGAAAGACTTTTAATCATAATTAATTTATAACAACTTCCACATCTGCTACTGATACGCAGTATTTAAATTATTACTCTACAATAACTAATAGGGGTTAAAACCACCGTGCTACTGATATGTCTGCAATTAAACAATTAGTTATTGGCAAACATACCTAACATAGGGTGTTGCCATTAATCTGCAGTAGTTGTTGCATTAGCTGACAAATATTACAAGGCCCAGGGCTTGTTTCCATCATATTTCCCAGAAAAAATTTAAAGATTATCTGATTCACAGCCATAGAAAACATTTTTATGTGTTTTCATCATTCAGCTGCTTAAATATAATAATCCAAGGATCCATCCTCATAGATGAGGAATCGCAGCTTTTAAATTAACCCTGTTGACGGGCGGCTTTCATTGGCACAAAAATGTGACTCTGAAAAACATTCATGTACATTATGTTTATTATCAGCAGCATGCCCACCTCCATCCAGCATGTGTGTGTCTGCACAAGAAGCAGAGAAGCATACCTGTGTTCCTTACCTGCGCATTTCTTACAGATGACCACACCCAGATTGACCGACGCCCACTCCGGCTGCGGCGCGCGGCAGTCGGCGCAGCTTCTATTGGCCTCTTTAAACCAGATCTTCTCTGCCACTTCATAGTCGTAGAGTGTCTCGGCAATCGATTCTTTCACTGCTTCAATCCACTCCTGCTTCTCGCGTTCTGACTCGGCCGTGAAGCTGCAACAATTGATTTTTTTATTTTATTTTTTGCCCCCACCCAACACATACCTCACTGTTATTAATTTGATTTGAGAGAGCAATTAAACAGCACAGTATCGCTTGGCAGGGGTTACGGGGGTGTGCAGTATTTGGAGTAGTTTTGGAGGGGAACGGGGGTGCTAAGTGTGTATGCCTACGTGTGATTGCAATAGCTTTGGTGAAATTGATAGGGGGGAGGGAAGGGGGCAGGTAAATCAATATGTCTCACCATGCACCTCTAAAATCTATAAAGTTCTAATGCGGGAGTGTTTTTTTCCCCCTTTCTTTCAGGATATTATTTCTACATTAGACCCAGAAAAGTTAAAAAGTGCTGATGGAAAAAAAAAAAAGGATAAACATAACCCATTTATAGCTTCAATATATATGTATATATTTTTAAATCAGATTTACACTGTTGCTCCAGCACGAGTTGGAGCAAGAGCTCTGTAAATCTGAAAAAGGCTAGGCAAAGGAGTGAGATGAGCTTGGCAATACAGATGGTGCTCCTTCTGTTGACATGGGTGCAGTAAGTGAAATTACTGCCACATGATGGCAATTTGTTAGTTGTAGCCAAGCGCATTAAGAATATTTGGGAGAATACATCATTAACAGTCACTTAGGTTTACATGCACTATAATAACCCAGCTACAATGATGAGAGCAAATATTTCAATCTACTCATGTTGCTCTCATTAATTTTCCAAAGTAAATAGATTTTTTTTTTGGTGCGCACACACACACACACACACACACACACACACACACACACACACACACACACACACACACACACACACAGTATAAGTCTGTTACTACCTAACAAGCCCTCATGCAGACATCTTGCAGGGACAGAAAGCAGAGGTTTCCAATGAGGAAGACAGTGTTTCATTTTGCGTGCATTTTGAAGAAGAAGCTGCTGAAAGTAATGACTATCTCAGTATTATCTAAATGTATTCCAAATGTGCGTAACAAGCAGCCTGTGTGCACGTATAAGCTGAAGCAGGAGCAAGCAAGAGACAAAGAGACAGGCAGGGGGAATGACAGATAGACAGAGATATAAAACTGAGGGGAAAGAGACGGAGAGCACCCTAGCTTGACTGAAAGAAGCACTTAGACAAGAGAAATGGGACCAGCGGTCTCCATGGTAACCTGGCAACCAGTGTAAAGTAAGACTCAAGATGTTGAGTCAGAGGGGTGTGGGTGAGGGTGGGTGGGTGAGTGTCGAGGTGAGGGTAGCCTAGAGCAGAGGATGTGCACCAGGCCAGCCTCGCCCAAGTAACCCAGGCGAGATCGATAGGTTGATTGGGTTCAGCTGTTCTGTGCCCACTGGTCTCTGCCCGGGGCCCATCAAAAGAGATGACTGCTCACACCGTCTGCTCAACTGCAACACGGCCCCGGAAAAACCACAAAGGGACCGATGGGAGGCGGCACAGGAGTATGTGAAGGTGTCAGAGTTTTTTCAGATATGAAGTGAAGGCTGGGTCAAAAGTAAGGCCATAAAACAGACTGCAGCTTTAAGGACAACAGACGTTAAACGGAAGGAAAATAAAATAATTTTGAATGGAAATTTGAATCATACACCTAGTTTTCTGTTAATGAAGACCTCCAAAAATGGATGAGATTGAGAGGTTATACTGCTTTACAAGCTAATGGTAAATAATTTCTTGCATCTGCACTGTAAGTTGGACATTTTACAAGCAGTCTTGTATTCTGATGAAATCTGTCAATTACCCTTACCAGCAACAGCTACAACCTTATATCCTCTGGTGCTATTTCATGCTGCTTCCATGTAATTATCTGGCCATTTAGAAAAGCTGAAAGTCATTTAATCGAGGGCCTTAAATCACACCCTTAGGCAGTAATAATAGCAAGTAGCTACTAAATACTTGCTATTATTATTGCAGAAGTGCTTTTCACACAGTCAAGTGTGGCTACATTCAGTGCTTTACTCAAATAAGGTTAAAAAGTTGAGTGTGAAACAAAGGCTATCATAGTTAGCTGAAACTAACCTAAAGAAGAAAACTAGGTGCGCAAAACCTAAACCTTAAAATAAATAAAAACTACATTCCTGAGAAACATGAAGACACAATACCAGTAAAACCAAACTTTCTTAGTAACGCTAATGCTAGCTAGCTAGCCAGTTAGCAATGTTCTATCTCTTTTTGATGTCATGGCCCCCTTTGGGAATAAATAGTGTAGCGTGCTGGCAAGTCCTGAAAATTCTGCACAGGTGGCTGTTCAGCCGTATAAAAGACAGATATAGCCCTTGCAATGTTGTCCACCAGTTTCTGGACTCAATTCATATTTTAAAGCCTAGCATTTTGTCTGTAGCAATGTTGGTTATTTGGAGCTATGAGTTACCATATTCGGACAAGAAATTGGATTTCTAACTTATCAGCTAAGCCTACTAAAGTCAGTCAGCAAGCTGAATCCATACACTGTAAGGATGGGATGCTCAACTATATGGAAAATAGCACTGCGCCATAAATCTAAAATCCTAATCTTTCCATTCTAGTGCTTTCCATCCAATTGTCATGAAAGTTTTGGGGTTGTTACTTTAAAAGAGGCCATACACACAATCTTTTAGTATTTACATATAAACACAAAGCCAACAACACAATGCAAAGCTGAAAACCAGCTCAAAAAGACTTCAAAGCAATCGGCATGTTGATTCTATTCTAGAAAACATGGGGGGGAATTCAGGCTACAATACGATATCGCCACTCATTAAAGTTGTAGACCAGGGGTGGGGGAACTCCAGGCTTCAAGGTTACAAACGTTCTTTTTAAAAATGCAAAGTTGTGTACTGTAGTTAATCATAGGATTAACTTGCTTTTGGAGCCAGGCTCAAACAGCTATAGGTTCTACATTTTTAGTCACTTCAAGGTTGACATTATTTCCACCCATGGAAGTGAATCCTGAAGATGGTCGAGTCCATGGAAATATATAAATGTTTTTATAGAAATTTACTGAATGTTGGGAAGAATGGTTAATAAAATTGGTGTAAATACATTACTCGTGTGCCATCTTCTTTTCCAATAAAGCTTAATGCCCCTCACGTCCGTCGATTAAATCTAAGCTAAGAGACATTTAACTAGGAAATGAGGAAAACAATTTCTTTGAGATATAGATAGCAAACGATTTCTTTGTCAGGTACAATGACATCCTAGAGTCTTCATGTTACTCTGAGCACAATGTGATATTTTTATAATTGGGTTTGTAGTCTTTATAGTAAGTTAAGCAGCTCATCTAGCTCCATATTTCATCTGAAATACAGAGTGAACAAGAAGAAAAGTCAAGCAATTCCATTAAATAAGACCCTCTAACAGTAAGTTTCAAATGCCCTACATGGCCTTCATGGTCCGCTCTCTGAAGTCAGCTTCAAGATTCCTCATTCACCCAAGGATTTAATTTGACTCCCCACTCATGAAAATGTATTTTACACAAAAAGCCCTATGACTATCAAATTTGGTAATCCAATTTTGAAGTCTAGTGGCTTGACATTCTCAGTTTCTCTGGCTTGTTATATGAGAAATAGTTTTTGTTAAACATAGCACTTATATATTGAGTAACAGCCAGTTTAAGATGGAGAACCTCAATATTTCTTGAAAAATTCATCTGGCCATGACAACTAGTCACTCCCAGAGGTGTTTATTACGGAGAGAGTGACACACTTTTAACTGTGGATAATCAATACAGCCCCTATGACCTTGACAAGAAACCAACAAACATCGCTTCTTAGAGTTGCCCTCCTTTACAGAGAGAATCCCACAGAGCTCATATCCTGCAGTCTAAAAATTTATTTAACCACGCGTCACTGACACCACTAAATTGACCGTGTTATTCTACATGAGTGGCATCTATCATTATGTCCATCTGCAATGTTATTAATGAACAAAATCACTAAGAGATAATAATAAAAAAAAATTTAAAATCACCCATCTGTGTAAAATGATCTACAATAGAGAAATGTCCAACTCCTTAAAAGTCTTTTCATTTGTACCCCGAAGACCTTATTGGGCCTTGTGTACCATAATCGACTGCATCGGTGCATCAAGGCCTGTAGCTCTGCTGAAGTCCAGCCCAGAATGCTTTGATAGTAGCTTCAGCTCATCTGTATTTTTTGGCTTTGATGTGTTTCATCTAGGGCTGCACGATTTTGCATAAAATGAGAATCACGATTTTTTGGCTTAGAATTAAGATCACGATTCTCTCACGACTTTCTTTTCCAGTATAAATATTTATTGCGCTTATTGACCCTTTAAGACCTACCATAGAACCAAGTCCGCCACAGCTTATATTATATTTTTACATGCTGTGGAGCCATTTTTGGGAGCATTTTAAGTTGATATACATCAATACAACCATTATAGCCCAGATTTTAATAATATGTATGTATTAAGTGCATAGTAATTACATAAATTGCAAAAAAGTGCAATAAACTACAAATAAATTGAAAATCGTTTTTGTTTTTTTAAGATATATTTCTAGTTAGAGAAATTTAAGAGGCTTATCCCTCAAAACTGTAAATACAAAAAAGTTGCACAAACTAGTTTCCTACCACAGGAAATTTATTTTAAGTGTCTTCATAGTTTTATTTTTGAAATACACCAATTTTCACATACTGCAGGAAAAACGAAAATAAATATTATAATGCAAATTTGCAAAAAAAAACAGCATATGCATAAAAATAAACTATTTCCAGCAGTGCAATATGAGTCCTAAGCATCCCAGAAACGACACAGAAAGACAAAGTCAAACATAACTTTTAAAAACACAAGTATGGGCTCATAAGGCCAGATGGTAAAAAACTACATTTCCACAAAATGACGTCACTTCCGGTTCCTGGCAGGTCAAGGGGGACATGCGATAGTTCGCGTTGATGGACGTAGGAAGTGTTATGAACAGCTGATCGGATCGGCAAAGCGTGCTTCTGGAATATTATGTTTTTGTTGCTGCAAGTGCTTTTTATGCAATTTTTGCAAAGCTATATGTGGAAGGAAACCCTGACTTAGGACAAGCTGATGGCATAAGATGTAAGTACAACTCCTCCGGTTTCATATGCAAAAAAAATTATTGCGCTAGCTTACGTGATTGCAGAGCTACCGGGATTTAAAAATAGTTACGCAAAATGGAGCGTGTCCGCTCCGACCGGCTTTAAAGGGTTAACTGCACATCAACTTCGTAACAGTTGAGATTGAACATAAAAACAATAAATAAACATAAAAACAACAAATGTCTCACGTTTTGTTGTTGCCGCAAAATGTTGTACTGCTTGAAATTCCGTCTCCACCGTTGCTCGACGCTGCGTGTATAGAGCAGGTAGTGCAACAATAGAAAAATAGTTGCGGGACGGCACTGTGTAGCGTTTGTCTAGGGTGTTGATCATTTTCCTAAATCCCTCGTTTTGCACAGTGTTGATGGGAGCCATATCTTTGGTCAGGTGATAAGTAATAGCCTCCGTAATTTCTTTGTGCCTGCGGGAGTTCGACGGGTATAGGGAAGCGCTGTTCCCGTTATTGATATTTGGGTGGTTGACCGGGACGGATTTTCTCCTGTCACTTTCTCGTCATCCCTGACGTGCTCTCCGTTGTTTTTTCCCTGCTAATTTTAGCATCACACGGCACAGCTTCTGTACCACGTGGTATAAGGCTCCGCCCTTGTCATTTGTTGAGCAGGAAGAGTGAGCGCTTGTTTTCATGCAGATTACGTCCCGGATCAAAATGCAGTACAATCGTCGTCTTTTTTTTTTTTTTTTTTTTTTTTTAATCGTTGTCATTTGGAAATGAGATCGCACATAAGTATGAATCGAGATCGCGATTTTCTAACGATTAATCGTGCAGCCCTAGTTTCATCTTGACAAAAGATTGTTTTTTGGGGGTTCCTATCAGTTGGTTTGCCAGTAAAGCACAGTAATAACATGAGCAGCAAACCATGTGGTAGTAGTTTTGGCAATATCTCCATACAGCTTGTTGGAAGATGGAAACGTTGTCCAAAACTTGGCAGATTTTGCGTTGGCTTTGGACACGATGAAACACAGTAGACCAACCGCCAAGAACACCAGCAGATAACACAGTACCCCAGATCATGACAGGTTGTGGAAACTTCATAGTGGACGTCAAAAATCGTGGATTATGTGCCTCTCAGCTCTTCCGTCAGGTTCTTGGACCTTGGCTTCAAAATGAAATCCAAAATTTACCTTCTTCTGAAAAGAGGAATGCTAACTAAGTATGAGTCCAGTTCTTTTTCCCTTTAGCCCAGATAAGATGCCGATATTGTCGCTGGTACATGAGTGGCATGGCATTAGCAACACAACAGCTGGAGCTCCTTTCCAGAAGACCTTACAAGACTGTGCGTGTTGGTGCTTGATGCACTGAAACCACCCTCAGTCCCCCTATGGAAAGCTCCCAAGTTCTTGACAATCTTCTCAAGACTACAGTCATCCCTGTTACTTGTACACATTTCTTTTCCAGTCAGCTTACCATTAATATACTTCAGTAGAGAACTCTGAACAGCCAGCCTTTCAGCAATGACCTCCTATGGCGATCCTCCTTGTGCAGGGTGTTAATTATCATGATCTGGACACCTGTTGAATCAGCAGTCTTTCCCATGATGATAGTTCTTAGGACTTAACTAGACTGAGAGATGCACTGTGTTTACACTGTGTGAAAAGTAATTTACTCCAACTTGAAATAAAATGAAATTCTAATAATCTGAGATACTGGATTTTTTATTTTTCATGACTCACAAAGCATATTCATCAAAAATAAAACATAAAAGACTTGAATTTCTGCACATGAGATGTAATACATATTTGAACATGTATCCTTTTCAATTAAACTATGAAAAAATAAATTTTTAAAGATTTTCTCGCCTTTTGTGGGGTTTTTTTACTTTTTATTTTTTAGATGAACTAGTAGAAGTGTGCGCAAGCCACAGGCTGTTTGAGTTCCACTCTGAAGCTGTGTGTGAGCACACATGCTGAAAACATGAAGTGGCCTTCAGCGGACACTGTAATCATTCCTCCCATTGGAAACACAAAAAAAGACCTCAACAACAATTACACTGAAAGTGATGGCAGACAAAATCCACAGTTAAAAAGAAATAATGTGCAAATACAACACCGGAGCCCGGCAGTTTTCACAGACAGGTGCAAACAGTAACGCGGCAGAAATGGACACGGGGACGGTGACTAGAGAAATATAACCACCATTTTAAGGGTCATTTTCCAAATTACGAACGCTTACTAGGGCTGGGCGATATGACCAAGAATTCATATCTCGATATTTTTTAGCTGGATGGCGATATAAGATATATATCTCGATTTTTTTTTTTTAAAGCCATAAGTTAAGAACAAAAAGAGAGTTCTAGTCACACTGTGTCCCAGATGTGGGCGCTTTTATTTACATACAGCGTAGATGTACATGAAGAAATTATTCAAAAATAAATTATCAGCATTTATTAAATAATCATGGTCCATAAATAAAAGAAAACAATGTTTTTTTGTGCATAACAAAAAGCTCACAATTGTGCAGTCAAAATGTAAACTAATAGACGCTGAGCATAGTAACAAAGAGACAGATTTCACAGCTGCACCACGTCTCTGAACAGGTGCCGTTTGTGGTCCTTATACACACACAGTACGGTAATATTACGTTGAAGCACAGTACGTATCACTCCGCGAGGCTCCTCCCCGGTAGCCCTAATCCTCCAAGACAATCCATCAAGCGGTGCAGCTCCGTAGCTTAGCAAAGTCATATTAAAACATTTTTTGACAGATTGCTGAGCGCTGTGTACCACATAAAATCGGTTCGCGGTCAGTAAGCACAACCAGAATTCATACATAAGGTGCACTGTCGAGTTTTGAGAAAATGAAAGGATTTTAGGCCGTGCAGCCCCTCCTGGCTGCATGTCGTTAGCGCGGTTAGCTCGTTAGCGCGGTTAGCTCGCTAACACGTTGACGCCGTCCAGCCCCACGCACGGTAACTCGCTAACGGAGATTTTCCGCTTTCATCTTGTCATTGCCTGCAGGTGAAGCTATGGGGGAGGCGGAGTTGTGTTCAGTGAAGGAGAGGCGAGGCCGAGTAACGTTGCGTAGAGACAAAAGTGGACGAAAGAGAGGCAAACCTGCGGCTCCACAAGTATAATTATAACGTAACATAGACTATATCGATATAAACGATATTGTCACATCTTATATCTCGTATGAAAATATATCGATATTTTTAAAAAACTCGATATATCGCCCAGCCCTAACGCTTACCCCTGGTGATTTCTAGCAATGATTTCTTAATGGCTTTAGAGAGAGCTTTTTTATTTTTACGCTATCCACCTCAAGATCGCTTTCTGTTCACTTGATACAATGCAGCTGAAAGGAATCAGTGGGCAACAGATTACATTTGAAAAACTTTACAGTAATGAGTCCTTCAAAAACCAAAGCTCCCGCACTCAGAACAGCCCAAACACCAGGCTGCCGAGAGCTTTCATTACCAAATACTTTCTGTCCAAGGCAGAAAAATTGTGAAACTGTCCAAAGACCTCAATACACATCAGACAAACAAAAAACAAAGCAGACAAACATGGATTTTCTCCAATATGCCCTTGAGCTAGGCATTTATCTGCAGCTTTACTGTAGCACAAGTGTGTTCTGATCATGAGCCCAAAGTTTTTCTCTCTCCCCAAAGTTGAACGTCTTTGCCTGCCGACGTCTCCTCTCCTCTGTGCCTCATTGTCATTCCCTCTACTCTTAAAAGTTTGCTATTGTATCCAACACAACGGACCGTCCACTTAACGGCAGCGAAAACAATAGAAAAGCCAAAGTGAGTCTCCACAGCTTAAAGTGATTAGATGAATTTCTCACTAATCCCCACCTTGAGCAGGTAGGAGAACGCTCCCAGGGCTACCAATCGATTTGATACACACTCTCACACAGAGATACACACACACTCTAACCTTTTCTAAAATCATCTCATCAAAACTATTCGGGAGCTCATTTGTGTTCGGTTTTTTGGGGGTCCTTACAAAATGGCAATTACATCCAGCGTATTAACGAAGGTGCCAAACGATGGGACCATTAAGGGAGCTGACACAAACAGATCGATCGGATATACAACAGACACGTGGAGGAATGAGAGCAAAAATAAAAATCTTTACGCGAGGCAACGGGCAACACAAAAAAAAGAAGAAAGAAAGAAAAAAAGGAAGGGCTGAAAAGAGGAAACGGTGCAAAAAGCACACGCAAACAAACGAGCCGTGCTTTGTCCAGGCAGCTGTGACGGTTGTATTCTAAATGGGCCATTACAGCACAAACAAGCAGCACGCTCATTGATCGCAGGCCCACAGGACTCGAGGCACCTGAAAGGCTTTGTGCCCTACAGAGGCAGAGATACCTGTACAAAGCTCCCAGAGGAGACTTCATAAAAAAGCATGGTGATCGTGTACGCCCCGCTATGATCAATATGTTTATAGTTTGTAAGAGGCGGATGCGGTGAGTTACAAGATGCTCCGTCACAGTGATTTGACAGGAGTGCTGCTAAATGCGGTAAAAGCAAACTTATGAAGAGTTTCTCTTTTGTCTCATTAGAGCTCAGGCTTAACTTTGTGACACGGCTGCTCATTAGTTACACCCCAAAGGAAAACAAAGGGTAAAAAGCGCATACATTTGTATTAAATGAGCCTCCGGACTAAGACCACCAGGTACCGGAACAGCTTCTTCCCCACAGCTGTCAGACTCCTGAACTCTGCCTCCTGACATCTGACCCACGTTAAACTCATGGACTGAACATACACACACCCACAATGGACAACTGTACCCTCAAACACAATAATAACATGGACTGAACCACCACTCACAACCACTAGCACTTTATATAGCCTCTGTAGAAACTATCTACACCCTCACTTATCTTAACTGCACTACTGTATAGCTCTGTGTAAATAATCATTCTGTACATTCGATAATCTTTAATCCTACAACTGTTTACAACTTGCATAGTTCCCATTTCTGTATAGCTGTATATCTCAGATTTCTGTAAAGTTATTTATTTTATATTCTGTATAGTTTTTCATATTTATATCCTGTTCATATCCTGTACATAGCTTGTACTCACTACAGCCTGTACATACTTATAGTTATAGAATATTCACAACATACTTCATACCGTGTACATTATAACATACCATAATAGACCCATTTCTGTAATATACTCACATATCTATATTATTGCTAATATATATTGTAATATATCTATATCACTAAAGCACTTCTGGATGGATGCAAACTGCATTTTGTTGCCCTGTACCTGTGCATGTGCAATGACAATAAAGTTGAATTCTATTCTATTCTATTCTATTCTAAATGACTGACAATGAAAATAAGTTTGGTTCAATGGCTTTGACTGAGCTCCTGTTTAAGAAACTTTTTTTTTTGTTTGTTCAGATATGTAACCACTAAGGTCACGTTCACATCTGTGGTTCTGCTCAGCTGGTCCAGAAATGAAATATTAAATTTGCAGCCTCGTTATTTAGATCTGCCACAAACAAACCACGAGGAGTAAAAATGGAGCCTGGCAGACCGACAGGTAACTCGCTGATTGGGCGGGCTTAATGATGAAATCCTGCATCATCGTTGCAGGGCAAAAAAGTTGGTCAAGTTGTTTTGTCCAGGTTGCATAACAGAGCAATTTGTTTCAGTCTCAGTTTGTCTGCCATGAATTAATCGTTTGGTCTGCAAAATATCCTACAATGGCAAAAAATGTCCATCAATGTTTCCTTGAAGGCGAGGTAAGGTTTGCAAATTGCTTCTCTTGTCTGTTGATAGACTGAACATATTCAACATCTACTACAGAAGACCAAGATGATACTCAATTATGTATTTCATCGAGTCCTTGCAGATTAATTTGTTTATGAAAAAACTGATCATTTCAGCTCTAAATCTCTCAGCTGTTTTCAGAATCGTGCACATTTATCTGAAGAGAGCCAAAAAAGTAACGACTAATGTTTAGTATTATTAGTAGGAAGAAGCATTGCTTCTCTTATACCATGTGTAACAGGCAAATCGTGTTATCATTTTTATTATTATTTTTACCTCTCAAAGAACAAAGTCTATGATTATACCAGTGGACAACGCCTTCGCTATTACAGTAATGTCCACAGGTTCCTGGATGATGGCCCTGTTTTATGTGACTACAGCAGATGGTCTCATTTTTATTTTAGTTTCACCACATCTAGGTTTAGCTTTTAGTTTGGTTTTAGTTAACTATAATAACCTTCATAGTTAGGCTAACTTATGATAAGATTGTTGTCCGTATTTTACTTTTTATAATTGTGTTTTTGAATGATTTAGATTAACGGTCACCGACAGGAAATACTTCATCTTTGGAGGTCAGCTATCAGCCACTCGTGACACTTCCTATGGAGTTCCACAGGGCAGCTATCTGAGCCCGTTAATGTTCTCACTATACATGTGGCCGCTTGTTAATCAGACAGCATAATATTTGCTACTGTGGTTATGCAGATGATACACGGCTATATGTTCCTGTAGAGGCAGTGATGCTTTGACTAAACTCTCTATTACTGTATTTAATTGGCAGTAATATCAAATATTATCTATTCAGAAGTTTGGGACATTAGCAACGAGTGTAAAACCACAAGTTAAAAGTTTTCTTTCTCATTCAGATTTGAGCTTTAAAGCTCATATTAAATCAAACAGTCATTTAAGTGATTAAAATGCAACTTTAATTCAAGGGGTTTAACCAGGTATTGTTACAGCCATTTTTATACATTTGGAGAGCCTAACCAGCAACAGTATGATGGCCAGGTGAGGACTGTTTTATCAAAAATTAAGTATAGAACTTGCATTTGGTACTAGAACTCTCAATATGACGTACCAAGAGATGTTAGTGCAGGTGAGGGAGACCATCATTACACAGAAAATACTACATAAATCTACCAGGAAAACAGCAAAAACGTTAGCAGCGGCCAAAGTTAACAGTCTGCAACAATCTTCTCAAGAATAAATGCACCGACCAGCTGACCATGACAACTAAACTAGATGATTACAGGATTGTTTTCTCAGTCTGGAAAACTCCTTCACAACATCTAATCAAGTCAAAAACACTCTCGAGGAGGTAGAAATATCATCATCAAGTGTCTACAATTACTGGTTACACTTAAGAATAAGGAGGACGGATTAGAGACTGCCAGAAAACATCTACACATTTCTAGTGTTTAATGACCATGTGACACCTGGTAGAAGCAGCAGGATGAACTGTGCAGTGTACAGGGCTTTACTGCCCGCTCAGATTCAGACAAATGCTACAAAAGTGCCTGGATAATGAACCAAAGCATATTGCAGGAGTCTCACGAGGCAATTGGATATTTTTCAATGGCCAAGTCAGTCATCTGATCTCAACCCAAAAGGGCAGCTCATCAGTTATTAAATACAAAACTGAATGCAGAGACTCACAAACAAGCAGCAACTGAAAGTGACTGCAGCAGAAGCCTGGTCTAACCAGAACCTACAGGGACAAGAGAGTAACTGTAGAGCCAGATCACTCGCATATCACAGTTACTTGGTTATATTTGCACATAAGCACCTTATAAGTATATTTATTGCCTCCTTGTGTGTGCACACAGTGTACATGTGCATGCCCTGTACTAGAAAATATATCTGTGAAACTCCACAACACTTAATACAAAAAACATATATATTGAAACAAAACTGCTGAACACAATGAGCTTAGAGTAGCTAATTAACATCATGATGATATAATTAGGTGAACAGCTGAAACTTGCACACGCTGAATTGTGCGCACTAAATCAAATACCTGTCTTTGAGGTTGATGAACTGCAGTTGTTTTCTTTATGCACCACTGCTGATATATGTGGGGGGGGGGGGGGGGGGGGGGGGGGGGGTTTCCACCCCTCAATTTTCAGCAGTTTTCTTGCCTGTGGCATCTACACCGTTATATGAAGATGAAGCATGGTTGTGTTTTCACAATTTTTGTCATTGACTTGGTACTTAAGCCAAGACTGCAAATGCATCTAATAAGTCAAGGATTTAGCCATGAACTTGCTGAGACCTGACAAAAGAGGCATCTTCAATCACTGCAATATAGCAGAGATGCAGTTAATGTGTGGCTGTTATTGTGTAGTTTGACTCCACTTTTTCAGAGGCTCTGCTAAAACAGTGTTTTAAATCATTTTCACTAACAAAGTAACACTTCTCATCCAGCTCCCTTCATCAGCACATTTGACTGTATCAGCTTAATTGAACTCTTGTTTTTCACAGATAAGGAGCGAGGGATAGTTTTCTTTTTGCACATTTCATAAAAATGAAGGGAGGAAATGAAGTGAGGTGTTAGGCAGGTAGCACGTACAAAAAGAACAAAAACAGAAAGAAATCAACTTCTTCCAAACAGCTACATCTCATTAATATTCACTCCCAAAAAATACAAGATACTGGTGAATAAATTCTCCACCTCTGTTACAAGAAAGAAAGAGGCCACTATGTGAATATTATTTGACTGAAAGTTCCCTAAACTCTTATCATACTGTGTGACTGTTAATACCCTCAATATATGAGAGCAGCTTAACTAAAACCCCTGTCCTCACCCTTTACTGTAGCCGTAATGGATGGTTTGTGAGATATGACTTCTGAGATTAGAGTAAAGTGTAACAAGAGACTTATTGTAAGGACATTTCCTAAACTGTGTGGCTAGAATTAGAAGATGATCCTGCAGGATTTGTTTGTAAGAGAACTGGAAATCATGTCTTGACTTCCCACAGCCTCCTATGGTAAGATTTAAACAAATGTGGAGGTGTACAATGTCAACCTGGCTAAAAGAGAGTCTGTATCGAAGGCGAGGGGCGCCATCATTTCCAACATTCGTCTTTGAGAAGATGAAAAAGAAATAAGAAGCAGAGTATGTGTTAAGGTAAGAGCTGAAAGATCAAACGGATAGAGTGCACTCTTCTCTCACACACATAAAAAGACAAATCAAATATCACGTGCAGCCGAGCATGAATAGCTCTTTGTTGGTGGAAAAAGCGTGCAGAAACATGCCAAGATACATGCCGTACACATGCTGGTGAGGCAGCCGTGCACAAACACAAATGAAGAGTAGACATACCAGAAGTTTTTGAAGGGCGTGTTGATTTCAAAGCCCCTGCGGTCCACGTCTCTGATGTTGGCAGCGGTCAGTTCCACTTCAGCGACAGCCAGCCCCGCTTTGTAATCCTGAAAATCACAAACACAAAGATAGAAAAAAAATGATAACCATTTAACAGATTGTTCACATTTTCTCAGCAAAAAATATAAAAAGGAACCGTTTATCCTCTTCTTACATTACAGGATTGAGTGTTTACCTCACTGTTAAATATGGAGCTAAAGCCACAAGATCGTTAGCCTAGCATTAAGGCTAGAACCAAAGAGAAACAACTGGACACAAACACTCGTTATTTCTACATTTTTTTTTTCATTATTCTTTTCACCTGCATCTTTGCAACAAAACAAACAAGCATGACCAAACGTTTCGTAACTCAGAATACACAAAACATAAGTCTTTCTTTTAAATTTTTAACAGAGAGGCTAGCTAAGCTAAGCTAATATTACATGACATTTACGCTAACATCATGTTTGGAAAGTACACAATTAAATACCTTGAATCTTCTCAGCTTAGTCTTAATAAGGATGCAAATAAGTATTTTAATGAATTAAAATTCACTGTACTTTGAATTGCTTTTTAAATTTTTATTCTAGCTCATCAAACAAGCTAATAATCTCAGCGTTCTCCTACAAAGAGAAAGAAGTCTGGGGCTTTTCTGTGTGGGTTTTACATGTTCAACCCATGTCTGTGGAGTCTCTCCAGGTACTTCAGCTTCCTCCCACAGTCCAAAGACTTACATTTGGTTAGATTATCTAGTGATTATAAATTAGCCATATGTATGAATGTGACCATGAATTGTTGTCCATTTATATCTGTTATCCCTGCAACAGCCAGTTCAGGGTGTAGCCTGTGTCTTGGCCCTTGTCTCTTAGCCCTCCATGACTCTCCATGACTCTCAACTGGATAGCTGGAAGAGAATAGATGCATGAATAGATGGATGGATGGAAGGATGGATGGATGGATGGATGACCATTATAAATGCAGATATTGAAAGACTGGAAAGTAGCTAATATCGGCCTGCTGCCAAACCGGTCGGACTCTATTAATGTTGTGCTTATTTGCCTCTTAAAGGCCCCTTTTATCTTCTTAGTAAATAAATAAGCATCAAAATTGATTGTGAAGTGTTGGCCTAACATGGCATTCTGAATTGTACTGAAGCAAACTGCGAAAGTTTTTTTTTCCTCACTAAAAGAGTGTTACTTTCCTGTACATCTTTATTTCCCCCACTTTTAAAGCACAGACATATGCTTCAAGTTGAAAATGAATGCAGAAAATATTAAAAACAATGTTCCCTAAGGGGCCCTGCAAATATTTGGCTTCAACCACTGGGCAGCACTTCAAGCCCCTTCTGGTCAAATTACAGATCCTGCTTAATAAGGTGGGATCAACAGGTCAGCTCATTAAAGTCGCAACCTGTTACTCAAATGAGGCTTGAATGTCAACACTGAGGAAGAAGCACAGTCACAGCTGTATATTATATAGTATATACATAAACACACACAGGAAGTGGATATAATGTTAGACTCGTGAGAGGGACCTGCTGAACTGTCATTGACTTTCTTCCTCTCCTCACCAGTGACGCACAAACTGCCTCTGTATGTGGTGTGCGTGTTTGTGTGTTGCAGAGATACACCGGGATAAGTGTGTATGTGTGTGAGACACATAGAAAGCAATAGAAACCAGAAAGAGATAGGGAGAGTATACCTGCGCATAACAGCAAAGCTCTGTTAAAGCCAAAAGTTTCATCTCGGGAATCCAAACCAACCCGAGCTTTCAGCTTCAATGTTTTCTGAGGCACATTTCAGAAAATAGGGGTTATGTGCAAAGGCACAGTTTTCACAAGTTCCACTGTAACTCTACATGCCCCTCCCTTCTCCCACTTCACCCTCAACACTCACAGCAGTTTAGACCATTTTCTATAGCCTAGAGCTCCGAGCCAGAAAGAGACGGAAAAACAGACGGGGAGACGGAAGAAGCGCACCCACTCCCACACATATAAGCAAAATATCAAAACAGAGCCGAAATCCGAGGGGTTCCAACTTTACAGTAAAGAATAATACACACTCGAAAGCATCCCTGATGCACTGAGACAAAGCCAAAAAGACGTGACTCAAAAAGATGAGGGTGACAAAGAGCGCGAGAACACAGAGGAAGGGAGAGACCGGTGAGAACGTGCATGTGAAGGGAGGTCATGATAATCCTCACTGAGAGTGGGTGAGACAGGCGAGGGGTCAGCTGAGCAGTTGACAGAGAAAGTGCGTGTGTTTGTGTGTAAAAAGCCAGAATAAAACACCATCTTCACAAATACTCCAACAGCGAATTACAAATACTGCTTAAGTGAGGAGCACTAAACGCTGCCACGCTGTGCCAGCTATAAATCATGTGTGTTTTCTGCGCTAACTGTTCTTCAGCAGCGAAAACAATTTGCACTAATTACGCCCAAACAAAGGAGGAAATGAATCTACGCCATCGACGCTGATTAGGCGCTTTTTTTGGAAACGCACGACCTAGCGGTGAGAAGACGCGCGCACGTGTGTGTGCGCGTGTTTGTGTGTGTGAAGGAGAAGAGCGCTGCCATATCTCTTGCTAAATAATTAGCAACCACCTTCTCAGAGCAGCCAGATTTTACAGATTGCAATCCAAGATGGAAGTTTACTTAAATATTTTTTCATGCTGCAGCATTTCCAGCCTGATCTTTTTGCTATTGTGTGGGCTGGATCAATTGAGGCTAATGTTGTCAAAATCTTCATTTGGCCATCGTTAGCCCCAATTAGACTACTTCAAACAAATTTAGAGGACTGTAGTGAAAAGCGCGACCAATTATTCTCCCGTCCCACAGTTCCGCGCAACGATACCAGGAGAGGACAACGAGGCAGCGTCATGCGGAGATCCCGTGAAGCTTTATGAGTAATTAAGACCCTTTGATTTCACAAGAGGATGACATAAGCGACGGAGAGAAAGAGAGAGATAATGTGAGAGTGAGGCTTGTATGGCCAGGTCCTAATTGAGCTGAAACTTTTGACGCGAGGGCCTCGAGGGCAGCAAAAACTTGCCTCTCTCTCCTATCAATTACAGCCGTGTACAGTTGTTGCTCTTTTAAGTTCAGCGCGTTCAGAGGTTTGAAGACGCATGACGCTGTAATGAGAGCGTGGGGCTCATGGAGTAGAAATGCAGTCTCCTTCAAAGCTCGCAGTTGCCGTCCGTTCAGATCAGCAGAGGAGCTCGATGTGGCGTTATAAAAGAAAACACACGAAAAGCCCCGCAGAAGGACAAACGATTTACATGGAAGAAAAATAAATGACAGCAGAAGGATGTCTGCATGTGTACGCGTGCATGCAGGCATGAGTGTTCACGCCTGTCTGAATGCATGTGCCGAGAGGGCAAAGCAGTCACCTATATCTAATGACCCTCATCTCACTCGGGCAGCCAATTAGAGAGTTGGGTGTTAGCGGCCGTCCAGCCCTCACCACTCGTTACCTACCCAATATGTGCTGCAGCCTCCTGCCCTCTCCAATTAATTCACCAAGTATGGAGGGATGGAGAGAAGAAGCAAAGGCATTAGAGGTAAAAAAAATAACCCTTTTTACAACTGCTGAGGGGTAGGAGGCATTAATGGCGCTTATAGGAGGAGAGAGAGGGGAAAAGGCCCTAAGGCGAATGTTCTCACGCATGTGTATGACTTACTACTTGTGGTCCATATGCAAAGCATCTCAGGGAGGTGAAACTAATTTTTTATTTAAAAAAAGTAAAAAAAAAAAATCAGCTCATATCAACAAAATCTCGAGAACTGTTACAAGGCGTGAAGGACAAAGTCTCGCTCACGCTTAACCTCGTGAATTCTGCACAAAGGCCGTTTGGAATATTCCAATTATTTCTCTCAGAGCTTTCCAAGTCAGTCGCTTCTCAGCACAGAGCCGCTCTGAAAGAAACCCAGACAAATAGAGGCAGGGCTCCACGTCTATCTCCAATTCCATGACCACTCAACCACTTAAAGCTGCTCTAAAAGCATGCAGGGTAACACCGTCTCACACAGAGGTAGGCGAGTTTAAAAGAGCACACATGGAGACAAAAGACTATTTGATTATTTTAAACATCGGGCGGCGAGGCAGCGAAGGGCAGCGACAGGGTGGAGAACACGGAAGTCACATGAACGCATGAAGACAAGAGTTTGATGTCTTCAATTTCTGTATTCCTCAAAGTCGGTTGAGGGCGCGTTTCAACCAACAACCAATAAAACACACATTTTTGGTCATTTGGTTAAAACATTTTCACAGAGCTTGACTGGGGATCCTGCAGGTAGCTGTAAAGACTTTTAAGACTCTCACAGCTCTTCCATCGTGAGATTGTCTGGAAAAAACATAAAGATCATAGGTTTCTGTAACTAATAGCACATGACTCCAACGAGCGTCAGTCCACCCGGACCTTAGCATGCACAGACCTCAATCAGGGGGACTTTGATTATTCTGAAACTTTTATTCTAGCTCCAGTAGAAGGTCAGATTCATTTGGTTTATTTCCCCCATCAGCCTCAGCTGCTCTTTGTTCTAATTAACAAATGCTAGCATGCAAACACACAATTAATACCACTTTCAGACAGCTACAAGAAGCATCGCAAGTAATCTTCTCGGTGCAACCTTCATTTGACTACAGCTGACAGCGTCTGCCCACAGACCTGACAACACACGACAGTGTCACAAACACACAAGACAGTCATGAATCTTTATTTGTGTGCAGCTGAGATCAGATGAGTCCTGAGTGTGCGTGCAGCAATGACTAGGAACAGCAACGTGTTTGCTGGGCACTGCAGCAGGTGTAAACTTACTGCATGATGGTGTTTGATTACAATAAAGTTAAAATTATTGAAAGTGCAACCCCACCGTGAGCTTTTGTCTAGTCGCAATTTGTGGTCACATTCAGTTTTAGCTTCACATGCTGTCTGGTCCATTTTCTCGACTCACGATGTTACTGAAAATAGTGTGATGGCAGCGCAGGCTTCAAGGCTGTCTATATGTGATAGACAACAACTGCGAACAGAGACACAAACCTTTGGCAGCGAAACGCTTTTATATTCAGATTGGCAAGAGGTCAGTAATGCTTCTTTTCCACTAGCGCCTTACTCCAGGGGTGTCCAACTCCATCCATCGAAAGCTGGTGTCCTGCAGGTTTTAGATGTGTCCTTGATCCATCACAGATTTCAATGACTAAATTATCTCCTCAACATTTTTTGAAGTTCTCCAGAGGCCTGGTAATGAAGTAATCATTTGACTCAGGTGTGTTGACCCAGGGTGTTATCCAAAACTTGCAGGACACCGGCTCTCGAGGCCTGGAGTTGGCCACCCCAGGCCCCTGGCCTCAGCTGGACTCTGTTCTTAGGGATTTCCATTAGGTGGTAGTCCCCAGTACCAAGTACCAAGTACCTTTTATAGTACCTACTTGGCAAGAGTTCCAAGCTAAGTCAATAGGTACACGACGAGGTGCAGACGTTTTAGTGACAGATCAACCAGCTGGTATACAATCGCCTCAATGCCCTCCATTGTATGTATCATACAAATGAAGTCATGATACTTGAGGTCGCCTTGCTATAACAATCCCACCCACATTAAAACGCCTGAAACTGAATAAAGTCAAGTCGAGTCGAGCAGGTGCTAGTAAAAAAGAGGCCTAACGTGACTGGGTATAAAAAGAGCACCTTAGACAGGCAGAGTTTCTCAGAAGTAAAGATAGGCAGAGGTTCAACAATCTGCAAAACTCTCTCTCCAGTTTCAGAATGATGATGTGCAGACTGGTTATCTCTCATCATCCACAGTACGTAATATGAAAAGAGAAATCTGTGCAAGTAACATGGTAACATCTAGAAAGGCACCATCAGACTAACATATGGTCGCGTCAACACGACGTCTTTTTCAGGGAGAGCCTTGAATATTTTTTGCCCCCTCGCTAGTCTGATGATTACATTTGTTCTGTTTGTTGTGTCTTTGAATACATAACCAGTAACCAGCTCACCAAAGCTTGTTTTAGTCTTATTGTGTTAATAACCAATCAAATTAGTACTGTCAAAAAAGTGGTCTGTACTGATGAACCCAGAGAGATTCATTACCCCACAGTGCAATTACCTTCTGACCATTTTTAGCATCTTGAATGTTTTAGTTTTTCTGCAACTAAGCGGCCTTTGGTGCTCTCACTGCTACATTTCAGCAGGCAGCTAAGACAGGAAAGTACCACTGAACACAGGATAGTATTTAGTAGCTAAAAGGAACAGTATTTAATTTGTAATTAGTCAAACATTTTCCATTGCAATCAACTTAATATGCAAGTGTTGTAATCACGGCTTCCAAGTATGAAAAGAGAAAGAAAGGCAGGTGTAAACTGCTCTTGTTACACAGCAAAAGATTTGAATTTGTTATCTTTCAGCTAAATCAGGTATGAAGACAAAAAACGAAGAGCCTTGATCTCAAATTCAGTCGCAGCATCAGTGCTACAAAACGGCCTCGAAGTCTCTGGATGATGTTAAGTCTCACAGAGAAGATCTTGTGAAGAGTAGAGAATTTAATTAAAGCAAAGATTAATTAAAATTTCAGTCGCAATCTCATTGTGTACTCTCCCCCCCCCCCCCCCCCCTCCTTCCACCAGGAAAGGCTCTACTGCATGTTGAAAGTTTTCATTTCAGCTAAGATTTAACTTGGAACTGGGAGGAATTCTAAATTATACACAAGATGACAGCGAGAAATATGATCATTCAACCATCAATCAATCCCTCAGCTACCAGAGTGAAAACAAAGTGGGCAACACTTGTGATGTACGACACGATAAGACATGAAACAAGTCACTCTGCTTGTGCCAATTTGCCTATGCAGGGCATGGCAGAGAGATGGTTCTCAGAGTAACCGTGTGTGTGTGAGAGACACACTTTGCGCACTGTCTGACTTTCTTTACCTTGGTGTTTAAGTGACCTTAACCACAGCTCCATCACGGGGCTTACGGTCCATGAGAAATGGGGTAGGGGTGTTGAAGGAGGAGCTGGGAGGATGATGTTTCCAATAGCTCGTTCATCATGTTAGATTAAATACTCCACTCCACTGAACTTGAACAGGGCTATGGTCTACCTCCCTCCCTGTGCTCTTGCTCTCCATCACTCTCTCCTTTTCTTACAAAACCACCAACGCTCGATTCTCACTCATGCAAGCCCTGCACCGAACTGGTCTTTCCACCCTGTTCACTTCATCTTCCTACTTCCATCTCTCAGTTTCTGACTCTTAAGTCTCTTGTCTTTCATTTGCCGCCTGCTTTCCTCCCTGCAAAATGCACCGCAGCTGCTCCTGCATTTATGCCGAGGATTTAGCTTGTAAGCTAAAATAATACAATTAATTTGTTCACTCCCCGATTCTCTCTTTCCCTCCGATTCTCCCGCTGTCTCAGATCAAGGAAGTGGAAATGTGCTGACAAGGAGTGATACCCAAAAGAGAATTCTAACAAAGATGTTTGTTCAGGCTAATGAAGAAAATAATGAAAGGCAAACAACAAAACTACAAGAGCGAGCGAAACGAAATGAGAGCCGAGGAGGGATGGAAATGAGTCGAATGCATGTAGCATTATCAAATATGCACACAAATACGTGTCAGGCACTTTAAGAAATAGTATCACGGCTGTGAGGTATCTTTCCATCTCAGATGTTATATCTCGCTGTCGGGACAGGAGCAGGCAGAGAACAGGGAAGCTGTACATGAACAGGGACTATCAGGGTTTAATTGGACTGACATCAAATATGAGAGACTCAAGGGAAACTTTAAGAGCAAACTTATCTCTTCTTTATTTTATGACTAAAATGGAGATGGAAGGTCCACAACAACAAAACAAAGCTGTACATTAACACCAAGTCAGCTACATCAGGGGCGTTTAATTATTTTGTTCCTATAACAAGCATGCTAATGTGCATGTAAAGTATTAATACCACCAAGAAGCCTCATGAGTACTTGTAATAATTGTACTTGTAATAATTTGAATATATACAAAGGAGCTTGCAAAGAAAAGTGAATATATACACTACTACAGTAAAGCTAAGTGGTTCATAGTTTATGGTGTAGCTGCTTTGAGTGTCATGTAAGCTTTCACTAGCCAAAATTAGCATTCAATTTAACGCTAGGATGCTGTAAAGTTGTAACTTACTAGCCAAGTTTGTAGGTTATCACTAGTGTTAGCTGCTAATGTCAGTTTAAACATTAAAAAAAACCCTTCAAAGTAAGATCACATGTTTTTCTTACAGAGTTTCATGCTAATTTCTCAGTGTGTCACATACAGCTAAATTAGCTTAGCATTAGCACCAAATCCAGACTGTACTGTCATCCCTATCCAAAATTTTAAAGTAAGCCTGCCAGCACATTTAACTGTTATACACAGATATGCATAATTTATATATGTGTGTGTGTGTGGTGGACAAGTTAGCATTACATGGTTAGCATCACATGGGTTAAGATGGCGGTGCGCATAGACGCAGCAGCTCACTGCTCCTCACGTTCAGTGTTTTGTTATTTTCTACGTATATGTGTGTGGGTAGGTAGGTGTGTTTTTTACTACTGTGTTGTGTTGTCTTGTTTGTGTTGTGTTGTCTTGTTTGTGTTGTGCTGACGCAGGACAGTTTCCAATTTCGTTGTACTATTGTTCGAGGTATGACTGTGCAGTGACAACAAAGAGTTATCTCTGTTATCTCTAAAGGTTTAAGTCACATTGATATGCGTTTCACCTTTCACACCCAGAAACCATGACCATCTTTTATGCCATCTGCTGTTAGTAAGTACATTTTCTCATCTTTGTAAGGCTAAATTACACTCCCTTCCACTCACGACAAGCTAAGCTAAGAACACTTTTAATAATATGTAAGTAGATAGATAGATAGATAGATAGATAGATAGATAGATAGATAGATAGATAGATAGATAGATAGATAGATAGATAGATAGATAGATAGATAGATAGATAGATAGATAGATAGATAGATAGATAGATAGATAGATAGATAGATAGATCTTTATTAATCCCTCGGGTGGGTTCCTCTGGGAAATTCGATTTCCAAAAAAGCACAGCACCGACAGAAGTTACAGAATATTTTATATATATATATATATATATATATATATATATATATATATATATATATATATATATATGCTACTATGCAAGTAACCCCGGCGGAAGGGGCTACATGAATAGGATGAGGGACCTATGGATTCTTCGATACCCAACATCCACAATGACGGCGAAACAACTAGTAGCTCAGTGTTCCAACATTCAAAAGAAGGGACTGCTCTCACAGCTAGAGATTGACGAGGTACAACACAAATGCTACGGCAAGGAGGAGTCAGGACGCCAGGTCAGGGGGGCAATATCATCACCCCCACCCGAGATTGGGTACATAGCCCCAAGTGCGATAGGAGAAGGATCGTTGAGTGCGAGAGGAACTGACCTGAAAAATAGGATCATGGCCAAGCTTGAAACCTGGATCCCGCGTAGCCGGTTACCAAGATTACGTGAAGTTCCCTCAGAAGGTCTGCTAGATGATGTTAATGCAGCACTACGGGCAATACCTACAACCACGATTACCGACACTAACAAGCTGATCTACAATACGGCAACAGTGATCAGTGAGATGCTTGGCTACAAGTTGAACAGCGACAAGGGGCAGTACCCTCCATGGAGAAGGAGGCTAGAGGGCAAGATCAAAGTAGCACGGAGGGAGGTTAGCCAACTAACGGAGTCGCAGAAAGGTGCGACAAATAAGGTGCCTAAGAAATACAGCAAGCTGTCCATACCTGAGGCCTTGGAAACTGCCAAGCAAAGACTCACAGCCTTGGCCAGCCGCTTGAGGAGGTACACCAGAGAGATAGAAGGCAGGAGAATAAACCAGCTGTTCTCCACAGAACCAGCAAAGGTGTACTCTCAGTGGCAAGGGAACAATAAGAGAACAGCACCACCAAGGCTGGAGACGGAGCAATACTGGAAGAGCATATGGGAGAAGGATGCAACCCATAACGGCAATGCTCAGTGGCTAGAGGATCTGAGGGCTGACCACAGCGACCTCCCTGAACAGGGTCCAGTAACCATCACAGTGGCAGATATCCAAGAAAGGGTCTCCAGTATGAAGAGTTGGACAGCACCAGGGCCCGACATGGTTCACGCCTACTGGCTGAAGAAGCTGACTGCACTCCACGAGCGTCTGGCAGCACAAATGAACCAGCTGCTAGTTAACGAGAGACACCCGGAATGGCTAACTGAAGGCCAGACGGTCCTGATCCCCAAGGACCCCAAGAAGGGACCGGTCCCCTCCAACTACCGACCAATAACCTGCCTCAGTACTACATGGAAGCTCCTGTCAGGCTTCCTATACACTGAGTGTGAGTGGAGCCCTCTACTGGTCCACCACACATGCCCCCCCCGAACACCCAGCAGAACTAGTCCAGGACCCGGGGCTTAAGCAAACGGCCGGAACGGCTGAACTGGGGGGGTGGGGAATTGACAGAGGGCAACCCAGCCCGGGAGCGAGGCTGGCACTGGCGGTCAGAAAAAGCTGCAGACGACTCGGACTCCGTTGATTTTGGGTCGCTCCTGGGGGGAAAAACAGAATCCATCAGCCCGGTGGCAGGTGGGCGGCCGCGGCGAGGGGCCTGGGCCGGGACCACCTGATCCTCCTGCATAACATGTGCAGGCTTAAGTCTGTCAACAACAACAACAACAACAATCTTTATTTATAGAGCACATTAAAAGCCCGGGGCATGCCAAAGTGCTTTACATGAAACAATAAAACAATAAAATGATTTACACTAAAACATCAGAATCATATAGGTGTGGGATTATGTTCACAGGTAAAAACCACTAATAGGAACAGTCAATAGCACACAGCTGTAGCAAAGAGAACTGTACCATCATACACAGTGATAGAGGACATAGGCAACGCAACAATAAAATAATAAAATAATTAAGACTATAACGTCAGAGTCATATAAGTGTGAGATTATGTTCACAGGTAAAAACCACTAATAAGAATAAACTATAGCACAGAGCTATAGCAGAGTAAAGCTGTAAAGCTGAACCATCAAACACAGTGATGGAAAACATTGACAGCACAGGACAGCGCAAAACAACCAGACACATTAGAACATTAGAACAACACACTAGAAGCAAGGCGAGAAATTAACTGGTAGGAAAAGCAAGTTCAAACAGATATGTTTTAAGCCGTGATTTAAAAGATTGAATAGAATCAGACGCCCGGATGCCAATCGGGAGACTGTTCCACAGCTCAGAGACAACCTCCTGCCGACCGCCAAAGTCCAAAATGAAATGTTTGTTGCCTGGTTTAAGAACCCTGTATGGCGGACGCAGCGGAGTCCTATGGGCATTGTGCCTGACGAAAACGAAACGAGCAGAGTCCAACGAACTCGGAACAAAAGTGTCAGGCAGGCAGTGGTGCACAGGACCTTGGGGGGCGAAAAGGCAACAAAGAGGTATCGAAACATGGGGGAGGGCTCTCAGGTAAGAATTCCCCGGGGACCTGGAGAGGCTGGCCGAGGACCAGTTCAGCCGGGGAAACCCCGAGGTCTTCTTTAACCGCGCTACGCAATCCCAGCAAAACCAACGGAAGACGGTCGACCCATTCGCCACTTGTTAAGGAAGCCCGGAGCGCGGCCTTAAGTGACCGGTGAAACCTTTCGCACATCCCATTAGCTTGCGGGTGGTATGCTGTGGTGCGGTGGACCTTGACTCCCAGGCCGTCAGCCATAGCAGACCGAAGTTCAGAAACAAACTGGGGGCCCCTGTCTGAGGTAATGTCAGTAGGAGGCCCGAAACGTGAAACCCACGTTGACAAAAATGCCCTGGCCACCGTCACCGCTGTCGTGGACGCCAGGGGTACCGCCTCCAGCCACCTGGTCGTGCGGTCCACCACAGTCAAAAGGTGCGTGAAACCCTGTGACTGCAGCAAGGGACCAACCAGGTCCACATGAACGTGATCGAAACGCCTACCCGGGACACGGAAAGGTTCGAGGGGTGCCTGTGTGTGCCGGTGGATTTTCGAGCAATGGCATTGCAGACAGCAACGCGCTCTGTCGTCAAAACGCTGATGGTAGAAACAGATGCTCTGTACACGGTGCCGGCGTGTAGCAATCCCTGCCATCAGCAAGGAGGCGTGGAAGGTGCCGCCGGCGAGTCCGTAGCCAGGGCGTGAACGTCGAAAGTGCGGCTAGCCAGGAAAATGCAATCCGCTTCTTCAGCCAGGGAGCGATAATCCTTCGCAGGCAGAAGTGGGGAGTTTGCGAGGACAGCTCTCACGGCAGCCGGTAGTTGGCGGAGGAAGAGGTGGGCGAAGAGGAAACCACCGTCATCCGGCCCGATCAACGATAGCATGTTCTCCATGAGCTCGAGCGCGGTACCGCCACCCAAGCCTGACAGGTTGAGGTGCTTTTCGGCTCGTCCAGTGTCGGAGAGGGCATAGCGCCGAAAAAGCAGCTCTTTGAGGGCGGCATATTTCCCTTGGGCAGGTGGGTCCCGGAGGAGTGCCATCGCGCGACGGGTGGCCAGCGGGTCGAGCGAGGCCACTACATGGTGATACTTCGTGTCGTCAGCCGAGATGCTGCGAAGGGCGAACTGAGCCTCCACGTGTACAAACCATGACGGGGGGTCATGGAGCCAAAAGTCCGGCAGTTTCAGCGCCACAGCGAACGTAGCTGCAACAGGAGGCGGAGGTCCCGCAGCCGCTGATGCATCCATAACGTTATCTGCGGCTCGTTGCATGCTCGAGTCAGGGGTCACCAATGTGGAGGTAAGCATCAACGACACAGAGTTCTCAGTTCTCACTCCTTTATTCGTCTCCAACATCAACTGCGCATATCGCGCCACAATACACAGGAACACACTTCCTATACACTGGGTGTGAGTGGAGCCCTCTAGTGGTCTACCACAACGTCTTCAATTAGTGCATTTTTATCTGGGAGTAAAACAGGCTAAAAATAAAACATAAATGCGCAAAAAGTAAAAACATTAAAAAGTGTTTTCTAGAAAATACATTAATTAAAAAAGCACATTTTAATCTTCCATACAAGCCATCTCTCTCTCTCTGCTTCTAATGTATTCACTCATTAAAGAACAAACAGGTTGGGTGCTAATTCTCTCAGCATCTGAGATTCAGTAATGATGAGTGTAAACAGATGAAAACTGCTACAGTTTAAGGGGTCACGTCAACAATATGCTAACAGTACAAGTCTCATCGCCACTGGAACAAACAGTGGTAGGTATTTTTGTCCTGCCACTGTTTGGACCATAACAAACTTATCTCAGTGTATCACCTTTGAATAGGGCCAACTTCTCTTATTCTCTGCTTAGCTCTCCTCCTTCCCCGTCTTGCGGTTCTGCATTAAACACTCGCATAAATATGCGATCGGATGAGGTGCTGCAGTTGGGAGAATCCTTGCATGTTAATAACACTGAAACAATAACACTGTGACACCTGTCTGCTCCTGACAGCTTGCATTCAATCGGATGAAACTGCAGTTGCACGGAGACAAGTGTGGGCTTCGACTCGCGTCCGCAAATTAACAGAACGCTGACAGCCATCAATAGCAGACATATGGACAGATGGTCAGAAGTGTAAGAATTTCAGCGGGCGATACACTTGTCTGTCTGCAACTCTCTCTCTCTTTCCTTCTTTATAATCCGCCTTTGTCTCACTCTTCAAATGTTTTCCAAACGCTGTATGCGAAAATGTCATCCAAAACAATTAATGAGCAAAAACAATAAGCAGAACATACTTTGAAGAGAAAACAATCGAAAGAATCATAGTGCACATGCTAGCTCCAATCTGTCTGTATGGCTAAAAATATGTAGATGTACTTATCCTCCAAAATGCCGTGAACCTGCCACGCGTGCCTGTTATGTGAGAATTTTAATTAGACTTAGACAAACAAATAAACCCCGACACATGCACTCAATAACATACTAATCATATGAATGCCAATTAAAATATCTGAATGAGTGTTTAGTTATCGCCTCAAAGGTCCCCACACTCAATAAACCTGCAAATTTAAAGCAATCACTAACATCCACTGAGGCACTATGTGGATGTTAAAGATAACATACAAACACTAGATTTTTCCTTCTGCTAATTATTTAACAGAATTTATTTATGTAACACTTTAAAAACAACACATGGCCAGCCAAAGTGTTGTGCAGCAGAAATATAAAAAGTACAATGAGAACAATAAATACAATAAATAAAGTTACCCACTGAGCGAGTTTTTAACCTGGATTTAAAGAGCACCACTGAATAGGGCTGGGCCATATTATACCGTTCACGGTAATACCGGTATAATGTTAGGCAACGATAGGAAAATGAAATATCGCGATAGAATATGAGTAAAACGCGCATGCGCAGTGCCTTTGTTTTCATACGCACATGGCCGATTGTTGAGTGAAACAAATGAACCAGAATTGGTTTGTAAAAATGGTGCAACTTCAGTGATGTGGAACTGGTTTGGTGCTTGTCCGTCAGATACACAACAAAGCACGTTTTTTGGCAGAACATGCAAGCGGCCATCGTTATTGTCGTATTTGTCGGACTAAGATGCTCTTAAATCTGAGAGTAATCTGGGTCCTAAACTCTGTATGCTTCAGGTCAAACAACACTGCAGCATCACTGAGAGTTAAAAACTGTCTAAATTCTTTCATCTTTAATAAAACGATCAGCATTGCTGCTTTACCAGGTGTAACTATAAAGTTTAACTTCCAGGCATCCATGAAAACAAAAGTTATAACATTTAACGGAGTTAGAAGTTAGCAGGAAGCTAGCGGAAGTTAGCTCACTAGTTTCGCTAGTTAACTAAGCATGATATAGCATGTTCTGACTGAGAGATTTCTGAAAAAAATTCAAACGTACAGCTCTGCTATCACTTCCAACATAAATGAAGACAGGAAACTAAACAGCAGTGACGTTTGTAGGGTTACTGAAGTTGGGCTAGCTGGTATATAATGATGTGCTACGTGATCGCTAGCGACACAGCTATGTTAGCATAACATAAACAGTGAAGCTGGAGGACGAACACTAACACTTTTTCACTTATAAAAGTTAACATTCCTGATAGTTAGAGACAAATGCAATCGCATGGCAGGATGCTGTAAACGGACCAAACTTCAGTCAGGAGAACAACTGAGATAATCCATCCACAATACAAGGTTAGTCATTAATATACTGCAACAACATGGGAATAGAACAGCTGCCAGAGAATTCAACATTAATGAATCAATGGTACAGAAGTGGAGGAAGCAAGAAGAATGAGTTTAATAAAGTTTGATTTATCTGACTGCTTTGTTTCGCTTAATGTGCCTTATAATCCCGTGCACCTTATGGTCCGAAAAATACGTACTGCGCACTGCAGTTTAATGTTGCAAAGCACCTCTTTTTAACTTCAGTGGATATTATACATGGTTATGCTCAGGATATGTCAGCCCATTTCTACTGGAAATGCCTTTTGGTTAAACTTTCAGCAAGGAATTTGCATTTGCACTGTTACATTTTTATAAAGCTTTAATGTACATAAAAACCAGCTTCTTGTTTAAGTGAAAATAAATGGAAGGTTGTCTTTTTGCGCTAGTAATGTTGTGGAGTTGTATTTTGTCTCGCATCAATTATATTGTCAGTTATATCGTTATCGCAAATTTTCAAATATATATCGTGATAAATATTTTTGGCCATATCGCCCTGCTCTACCACTGAAGTAGATTTGCCTAAAGAGGCCATATTTTACATAGTAAATATTACATAGACTGTATATAAAAGATGGACTTAGCCATCTTTACCAATGGGTTAAACAAGGCTCTGTTCCCACATGGATTGATGACATGTGGGAACAGAGCACTTCAGCTGCATAAAGCGTGCTTTGCCTTGGTTGCTAGCAGGTTGCCGTGGTAACTCATAGTTTGTATGGAAGACACCATCTTGTCTTTAAGCGCTCTCTCCGAGCTGCAGTGAAACTTGAAAGTGAGGCATGACAAACAGAATGTTGGCGTTTAAAGTCAAGGTTGTGCCTTATTGTTGCAACCACAACATTTCAACACGCGCAACTTCTACTTTGAAGGCGAACGTCCAGTATGCATCACACTTTCACAGTTTCACTACCACTCGTTTGCACGCGTTTGCAGACAAGTCGGCATTTTTCATGCTAACTACAGGTAACTGCGGTAACCTACTAGCAACCAAAGCGTATTCATAGTGAGGTTTTCAGTGTGGCACCTTATTTCTCTATGCAGCCAGATTCCTGCTAATGAATGAGTGCATTCTGTCCCATTGAAACTGCTGGTGATGAGGAGACTGCAGACTGGTCACTAAGTCTACAAGCCTGATGCTTTACGAAGCCTCAAACTAAACATTTTCGCCTTAGCTATCATTCTGTTTCAAAACTTGATGTTACAAGCAGAGGGTGGAGCTGACTGAGAAACCAAAAACACTTACATGAAAGCCACAATTCACAACCTAAATGTCATGGTGCATTCAAAAAGACTCATAACTATTGCTTGAACTCAAATGTATCAACTACTCAAGTGAGTATTTGAGATGTTTTCCAACATACTTTCATACAACCATGTAAACAGAATTATTGCCCTCTGCTGGACATTTAAAAGAACACAGGCTTAAGACATTTCAGCATCTGCTTCTATTTTCAATTTTCAGCTACATGCACAACACGTCAACTTTAACTTCCCTACATTCTTCGTCTTGTATCATTTCTTCTTCAGCCCGTTGTGGCTGTGATCGAGCTTTGGGTCAACGTGGCTATAAGCAGTCTTTCCAGAGAGCCCAATGCATCTCAGTGTACCCTAAAGCAATTTCAAGCAAATATATTTACTTTATGCACATTACACATTCAAGAGCATTTCCACATCTGCCACCACTGCTTCAGATAGGCTCTCATCTTCCCCTTTTAAAAACAAAAAACCCAAAAAACAGGAAGCTGTCATTCTGTAGAGAGGAAGTCCCGACGGTGTTGGAAGTACCTGTTCTGTTTTGCAGAGCCTGACTTTACTCCCCGCCAGGGACACCAGCACTCTGCCTTTGTAACCGCGGAGCTCCAGCAAGCCTCGCTTGTTTGTGGAGGAGGCGTGAGGGAGGGTGCCGGAGCGCTTCTGGGAGCCACAGGCGGGGGGGCGCGTGGCCGTCTGAAGAGTTTCCATCCACTCCTGGCGCTCCCCTGTGGACACGTGCATGAGTGAGAGACAGATACGAGAGAAAAAGGGAGGCAGATGGTGCATGTGGATACAAGTGTGAGCGTGTAAAGGAGTGAATACAAGAGGGAAGGAAATCAAGAAAAGCCAGGGAGAGAACCAGACAAAAAGAGATCAGGGCATCCTAAAGTCTTTGAATCATAGTGTTAACTCATCATTTTTGCATTTGTTCTGTGAGCTACATTGGCTCCTAAACCTCCGCTGCATACTGATACAGAAAACTCCAGCCTGAAAGGAAAAGTAATTGAAACACAGGATGAGCTACAATTGGTGAAAATTAACTCAGCCGCTGGAAGGAGAAAAAAACCCCACTATCCTGCAAAGCTGAAAAGTGCTAGCAGTGGAGATACAGATGGCTGCTTCTCAGAGATTTGCAAGCCTCAAGCAAAATGTGGCGGGGATAATTTCAGTCAAGACAACACCTAATTAAAATATACGATAAAAAGAGAAGAAAAAAAGGTACAGGTTTTAACGAGAAGCAGCCACACTTCTCTGAATACTCTAATTTGTCTCAAGTTTGGAAGAAAACAAAGAAAGTCACAAAGAGGAGTGACTATATTTCACAGAGCAGCTTATCTTGGCTTTAAGAGCATCGCTTCTTCTGAAATTCTTATTTTGGGGTTCAAATTGTTCGTCGATGTCCAAATCCTTATCTACTGCCGCTCAGGCGTTTCAAACGCTCCGTTTCATGAAATGTGATAACCACTTTAAGTTATTAATATCTTCAAAAAAACAAAAAAAGCTGCCATGTCATTGCATCAAAGAGAGACTTAAGAGGTTGTTACTTCCACATGCTGACCACTTTTAATGAACAGCAGCTACTGCTACGTTAAGATGATGAACGACTTTGTTGAGGAGAGCTCTGGATGAACAAATGCCAAACATAAATGAACACAAGCAAACGGGCCAAAAGTCCTCCACAAGCAAGTGAGACAGTGATAAAGTCATGCAGAAAACTAGTATTTCCAGTAAATTCATGTCATTGCTACTAAAAGTGGGGCGCACTTTTTCACAGGATTGCAGGATATAGGAGTCCTATAGCAGCAGATAAACACATTAATCAGTCAATTTCTTATATTTCTTGCTGTTTGGGGATTTGATAAAACCACAAAAGAAGACATTGCAGATTGTCTCGCAGCACAACGCAAACAAAGGAATCTAAAGCTTTACAGGCCTTAGACTCTTCGGGTAGCTATCATTAGACAATTGCTGCTGGAAAGACGGGTTTAGCAAACAGTCAATTGTCCCATCAATGGCACATCTAACGCAGTTTGGAGTCTTCAAGCAGTGTCCTTGAGCGGGACAGGACTTACTGTAAATCCCCCTGGATTACTGTGCAGATAAATGGCTCAAACGTAGTGTGCTCCATCATGTTCCGCACAGGGTTTACATTCAAAAGATGTATTCGAAAGGCCTCTCAGAAATCTTCCTCTGCAACTTTTCAAGCAAACATAAAAGCAGACATGAAGCACACGCTGTAAAGCCCATCCCTCCACCGCCCAAGACACGGTGCTATCAAAGCCCGCAAAGTGGAAACACAAGAAATACCAAAGGACTGTAAACACACACAAAGACTCGCATCACAGGTCCAAAGCAGAACCCACAGCGGTAGCTGTTCTACACAAGCCGGAATAAGAAATGCATTTAAAAAACTCTATAAGCTGATATGAACACTATGCAAGCAGCAATGCTGTCCTCTAAAAAAGAATTTATAAGTTACTGTATGTTTTTGAAATATAAATATCCTCCAAGTGAAAATGTGCAAAGCATCAACTCATCATACGAAAAGCAAAAAAGCAAAAAGCAGCACTGACAGCATGACAGTTTATCGGAATATAATATGATTAAATGATGCTCTCAGAATAACCACAAACATTTGTGTGTGGTCACAAAGGGGGCGTCACACCGCCCCTTTCAGGAAATGTATTTTTGGATACCTCACGCATGGGTTTAATGTGCTTTGCTCAAATGTTCAGGATGAAGAAACACCTTCGCTTGGTGTAACATCCTCTCGGCTTGCTTTTTTTCATCCGTTACATTTCTTTGCTAAGAACAGGAAGGAAACTGCACGAATCGTGATATGAAAGTTATTGCAACTGGAAATGCAGACTAATGAAAATGCTTGAAAGAGGTTAACAAACTGCTGTAGCATGCCAATGAACGAATTTTATTGATTTCCTTGATGGGAAAATTCATCTTTTTCCCTTTTTTGCCACATCTCGTTTTTTAAAAAGTAGAATAGCCTGGAGCTAGCGGGGACTCAGTGTCTCCCTCGAAGAATGTCAAAGTGAACAGAAATCCAAAGAAGAACAGCGTGTGCTGAACCAGTGAAGGAGAGGAGGCTCACTGACATCTCACTGTTTGGATGACTAAAATTCATCTAAACATACAATTTTTTAAAAATAATTCAAAAAACATAAGCTGCCATATATCCCATACATAAAGTGTAATATTTCAAGCCTTTTTATTGTTTATTTTTGATGATTTAGGCCTAAAAACGTATGAAAATCAGAAATCCTGTATCTCAAATTATTAGAGTTTGAGTAAATTAAATATTGTGAATGTCTCAGTCTAATTCAGCACTCGCAACCAATCATAATCACAGAAAAGACTGCTGATTTGGACAGCATTTGTCCAAATGACACGTATCAACACCCTTCACACCAAGGGTAAGCTATGGGGGGGTCACTGCTGAAGAGGCTGGCTGTTCACAGAGAGCTGTACTGAACCATAGTAATTACAAGTTAACTTGAAGCGAAACATGGGGTGAGAAAAGCTGCAAAAGCAGCAGGGATGACTATAGCCTCGAGAGGACCGCCGAATAAAGTTGATTCGAGAACTCGGAAGAGATTTATGCCGAGTGGACTGAGGCTGGAGTCAGTGCATCAAGAGCCTCCATGAGGGAAATCTTCAGGAAAACGACTGTAACTGTTACAAGTGAGGTGCTGTGTCATCTGCTGGTGTTGGTGGCATTTGGTCAACTGTGTCAGTCAGCGCAGCAAGCGTATACCAGGAGGTTTTAGAGCCAGCCATGCTTTCATCTGCTGAAGAACTTTATGGAGATCCTGATTTCCTTTTCCAGCAGGACTTGGCACCTGCCCAGAGAGCTTGTGCTCAAATGGCCAGCCAAGTCACATGACCCTAACCTTACAGAGGTTATATGAGGTTCAGGTTCAGGTTGGTACTTGACAGTACCTCACAGAAAAGCTGTGAGGTACTGTCAAGCAGAACATAAGAAACACCAGAACCAAAAACATAGATGAGCTGAAGGACACTATCACAACAACCTGGATGGTATAACTCAAGTTGGACTTGAAACATCGTTTTTTTTTTTTTGATTGATTGATTGATTGATTGATTGATTGATTGATTGATTGATTGATTTAACATTTAGAGATACTGGATTTTCACAAATAGTACATACAACAACCAAAAAAAGTGATTTGCAACCATGTTAATAGAGCCAGACACATTTATTACCTGATGTATCGTATCGGCCAATAGTAGCTATTTAGTTTCAAAACTGCACACTGGAGGATACTCTGCAACTTCTCAGTTAGAAACACACAACAATCGATTGATGTAAACGAGTACATAAACACACAAAAAATATACAGAGAAATCCCCCCCACCCCAAAAAAACAGATCTTTTGATTTTTATATCAAAAGATCGATATCAGAGTTTAACACCGATATCAGATTTTTGATATCGGTGTTAAAAAGGACAGGCTCTACAAGATACAAAAGAACAGTTAAGTAAAAGTGATACAAAAGATTGATACAAAAAGGAAGGCACTGATAACTTGAGATTTACACACAAAGGACAAAAAGTGAGATACAGTGGTCCCTCGTTTATCGCAGGAATTGCGTTCCAAAAATAACCCGCGACAGGCATGAACATGTTCACACTTTTCTCTCTTGTTTAAACGCTCTCAAAGTTCAAGCCTTCTAGAAAAATAAGTCTTATATAGAATGAAACCAGACACACCTGCGGTTGCCTTTGAGGGTGCAAAACGTTTCGTGGACATTGTTGTGTTTGTTGGGGAGAAAACTTACAAACACACAGTGCAGCACTTCAGAGTCACACTGCTAGAGATCGAAGATTTATGTAAATTTGACAAGCTGAACGCACTCTGCACTGTACAGGAGACACGGCACGAGATTGATTGACAATGGTCTACAGCCAATTAGGATGTAGAACACTATGCGCTGTAAAAAAAACAAAAAAAACCAAAAAAAAACATGGAAAAGTGCACAAAAAAATCAGCGAAACAGCGAGGCCACGAAAGTTGAACCGCGTTATGGCGAGGGACCACTGTAAACCTTTTGCTAAAAGTATGGGCAAGCAGGAAGTTTGTTGGCTAAAACAGTGTTCAGCTCATCTATAGTTTACTTGGGTCACTATTGACAGTTGGTAAATGGAGTAGTAACTGATAGCAGATGCATTCTTGAGACATTTTTGCCAACCATGACTGATAAATGGTACAGTGAAAGTAGTCCAGTTTAAAGAAAGAGTTCAACTGTACACTTTTGAACATGAGGCACAGTGAAGATGAAGGGGTTCTTGAATCCATCTGACAGGGCTGTGGGTGTATGTCAGATGAAAAAGGTCGGTAACCACTGACACACACCATAGAGTGAGGCGTATGTGATGGAAAGACTGACACTAAAAATATTCTTCAAAACACGGAAGCTGGTCAGCGAACCACAAAGCCCACATACTTCCTTTTTCTGTTCAATCTAATTTGCTCAAACGAGCTCCAAGTTCATCTTAATCGTCAGAGCAAAATGTTTTTGGTACCCTCTCTTGTCACCAGATAAATCATTGTGGAGCATCGCCTTGCTCCGGAAATTTTAAAACGGACCGTTTTACACTCACGCCCATGCTCACATGACACAGTGCGCGCTCCTGTTCACGGCATCTTGCTATTCCAGTCATCTCCAGGTGGCAGGATGGCAGAAAAGAAGACTGCCTGCATTTATGTCAGCAGTGCCGGTTTCTGAGTAAAAATCTAATTCACTCAAAGGAGACATCCTTAACATATAGTATATAATTTTAACAAAGTTCCTAAAGGCAACCATCAACACAACATTACATGAAAGCCGCTAAAACTACAGCTTGCCCACCCTCGCCCACCCACGCCCCAAGACGTCAGCGTGTACAAAAGAAAATTAGCCATCAAGGCCCAAACAGTGCATCAATTGCAATTTGTCTTGCTTATTTGTAGCATAAATAAACTAAAGAACCAATTTAAAAGCATAAAAACAGGCCTAATGACCTAATAACCCCAAAATATTCAAAACACAGTCGTTACAGATTTATTACGTGGGTGCAAATTAATTTAATATATCCAGAATTTTAATGATCACAGAAATTAGTTCGTATTTATAAAAACAACAAGGTGATTCTTCAAGGTCTTTTTTTTTTTAAGGCAGACTACACCTCCATTTTTCTCCTTTCTGCTTTGACAGACTCAAATTTGAACTTGAGCTGCGTCACCCCCCAGAGTGACCTATCGGCGTGTCCTCCACACACACAGGAAGGGACCCGTCAATCATTTTTTTGGTCACCGTCAACCTGTCACCGTCATAAATTGACCTTAATCATCTTCTCGACTGTGACCTTCTGACCCTCCTGCAGCCTTTGTGGACGTGTCTCTCCTTGAATTTGCATGCAAACATACCCTCTCAGGTCTCTGGGCGTCCTCATCGTCGACAACCTTAACCGCCCCCCACTCGAGCACCAAAATACTGTATCTGCTGCCCGGTACCAATCCCAGCTCAGCCCCACCCTCAGACTCTTATGAATTCACAAGGAGCTGGTATCAATAATAAAAGGCCTGCTCAATTATTGACCGCCCTTTACATCACTTGGCTTTACGGTTCCCTTCCCATCTTGCTTTCTGACTTCCATTACCTGTCCTGCTCTCACTTATTAGCCTGTTCATTTATTCAGATGGGGGGGGGGGGGGGGCTCCTTCCTCCTTCCCTCCACTTTCCGCTGGCCTCCTCGCCCAAGCTGTCAATCTGAGCGCAGGAGGGATGGTAGCAGAGGAGGAAGGTGAAAGTAACGGTGGCGTGCCTGTACGCCTTGCACGTTAGGATTTGTGTATGTTAATATTTGCCTCGCACAAGAACCTCGCAATGATTTTTTGCTCAGTGCACAAACACGGCATCACCTCTGCATGCACAGAACAACTGCCAGCCACTAAAAATCCAGCGGCCAAAACTAGTGCTTATTAAGGGATATATGCAAGGCCATCTATTTGAAAGAATATTCGACTTTTCATGGAGAGAGACGAGGGGAGAGGCAGATAATCCTCAGCGAAAGTGGATGAGATGAGAGCTAGGTCCACTCAGCGCTCAACAGAGATCTTAGAAGCCGCCCACGCGGTCTCCATCAGCAGGGATACAAAACAAAAGGGGAGGAAAACAAATAATAAAAGATACACAAAGCTGAGGGACTGTGGCCATTTTCTGTTTCTCTCCTTTTAATCATCTCAGTGCCCAAACTCACCAACACTGAACGAAACATTTCTATTATTATTTAGTGTTTAATCTACACATTTGCCACAAATTACGTCTTACACTCACATTCATCCTCAGTAAAAACTGTTTATGTTCATCAGAATCAAATTTCTGGCAAACGTATCCAAACTGATTTAAGTGACTTTGAATGTGGAGTGGTTGTTCGGTCCGAGTATTTCAGAAAGCAATGATCTGCTGGGATTTTCCCCACACAGCCATCTCTAGAGTTCACAGAGATTAGTCTGGACAAGAGAAAACTTCCAGTGGACAGCAGTTCTATCCATGAAAATGTCTTGCTGATGTTATTAATCTCTGGCTCTCTTCCACAGCATGTCTTTATCCTGTCTTCCTTCTCTCACCCCAACCGGTCCGCAGATGGCCCCGCCCCTCCCTGAGCCTGGTTCTGCCGGAGGTTTCTTCCTGTTAAAAGGGAGTTTTTCCTCCCCACTGTTGCCAAAGTGCTTCCTCATAGGGGGTCTACCTACCCAGGTTAGGAGGGAACTGAGGAGGATTAATGGCAAGAAGGCAGCGGGTCCAGATGGCATCAGCTCGAGGGTCGTCAGGTCCTGCGCGGACCAACTGTGTGGGGTGATGGAGCACCTCTTCAACCTGAGCCTGAGGTTGGGAAGAGTCCCACAGCTCTGGAAAACCTCCTGTGTTGTACCAGTGCCAAAGACTTCACGCCCCAAGGACCTCAACAGCTACAGGCCGGTGGCTCTGACATCCCACCTGATGAAGACCCTGGAGCGGTTGGTCCTGGCTCAGCGTCGGCGCCTAACAAGCTCATCACTGGACCCACTTCAGTTTGCCTACCAGTCTGGCATTGGAGCGGATGATGCCGTCATTCACCTCCTACATCGTTCCCTCGCTCACCTGGAGACCGCTGGAAGCACTGTGAGAATCATGTTCTTTGATTTCTCCAGTGCCTTCAACACCATTCTTCCCTCGGTTCTGAAGGACAAGCTGGAGAACTCTGGAGTGGACCATCACCTCACTACCTGGATTTTGGACTACCTCACCGACCGACCACAGTATGTGAGGACTCAGGGCTGTGTGTCGGACAGGGTCGTCTGCAGTACGGGGGCCCCACAGGGAACGGTTCTGGCTCCGTTCCTCTTCACCATCTACACTGCAGACTTCTCCCACAATTCCACCCAGTGCTTCCTGCAGAAGTTCTCTGATGACTCTGCAATAGTCGGCCTCATCACTGATGGGGACGACAAGGAGTACAGAGGACTGACTCAAGACTTTGTGGACTGGTGCCAGCTGAACTACCTCCAGATCAACGCCAGTAAAACCAAGGAGCTGGTGGTAGACTTCCGCAGGCACAAGCATTCTCCACTGCAACCACTGAACATCCAGGGTATGGACATTGAGGCTGTGGACAGCTACAGGTACCTTGGTGTTCATCTGAACAACAGACTGGACTGGACTCATAACTCAGACGCCCTCTACAGGAAAGGGCAGAGCAGGTTGTACCTGCTGCGGAGACTCAGGTCGTTTGGGGTGGAGGGCCCACTCCTGAAGACCTTCTATGACTCTGTGGTGGCTTCTGCTATCTTTTATGGTGTGGTCTGCTGGGGCGGCAGCATCTCTGCTGGGGACAGGAAGAGACTGAACAGGGTGATCCGAAGGGCCAGCTCTGTTCTAGGATGCCCTCTGGACCCAGTGGAGGTGGTGAGTGACAGGAGAACGGCGGCTAAGCTGTCATCCCTGTTGGACAACATCTCCCACCCCATGCAGCAGACTGTGACAGCACTGAGCAGCTCCTTCAGTGGGAGACTGCGGCACCCACGGTGTGGGACGGAGAGATTTCGCAGGTCTTTCCTCCCCACTGCTGTCAGACTCCACAACAAAGACTTTAACTGAACAAACACACACATCCACACATGTGCAATAACACTAAGTGCAATAATCCTTTCTGGCATCGTTGTATTTTTACTCAGTTGTATATAGCATTCGTATTCTATTTTTATCTTATTGTATATTTTTATTCTATTTTATTCTACTGTATATGGTATATTATTTTATTCTATTCTGTACAGCTGTGTACTGTATTTATTCTTATTGTATTCTAATTTTTGCGTCATAACTTTTGCACTGTCCACTTCCTGCTGTGACAAAACAAATTTCCCACGTGTGGGACTAATAAAGGTTATCTTATCTTATCTTACCTTACAATATAAAGTGTCTTGAGGCAACTATTGTTGTGACTTGGCGTTATATAAATAAAACTGAATTGAATTGAATGTCAGAGGTCAGAGGAGAACGATCAGACTGCTTCAAACTACAGCTGAGGTATGCAGAAGAGCATCTCTGAACTGGGTACCACTCTTGTCAGCTAAAAACAAGAAGCTGAGGCTAAAATCCCACAGGTTCCCCAAAATCGCGCTGATGACTCTTAACTTTTGCTGCAACACTCAGAATGTCGGTTAAGTATCAAAATGTCAAGCTGCTGTTGGTGTAATGGTGTAGAAGGCATTTTCTTGGCACACTTTGGGCCCCATTATACCAACTAAGCATCACTTAAACACCACAGCCCACCTGAGTATTGTTGTTGACAGTGTCCTTTATGACCACAAAGACTGAAACAATGTTTTTTAAAACGTATACAGCACATACAATCAAGATCTGACAGACTGTCAGCCCCCACACACTTTCATGTCAGAAGGCCCAAGTTACAGACTACCGGTAATGTGTTTATGTATTTTACACTCTGTGATCTGTAGCTAATTTTATGCATGGACTTTTATAGCTGTACGGGGGTGAATTTTCATACATCTCAAAATGTAGCGAGGCTTAAACTTATCACTTTGAGGTGACATCTCTGCTAGGTGTTACATCAGATAACTTGAGTGCCTTAACTCAAAGTCCCTGCAGTAACTGTGGCCTTTATAACTTTGAAAACATTTTTAAGGCAGTTATTTCACAAACGGAACGGCTTGCTATGTGGTTTACTGCGACAACAGATCTTCTAAGAAGTCTATTCTTTTATTTTATTCTGTGACAAAACTATTAGCCTTATAATATTCATGGGTTAACACAAAGGCATCTGTGTCTCTGCGAAGATCCCATACGGTTTATAGGCGGGCCTTCTGGCTTTCAAAAAAGGAAAGACGTCCAGCTAAAGAGAGTGTACGCTGGACTAGCATTCACCTGATTTAGCTAAGAGGAAAAAGCACTCCAAAACCCAACCACTGTAGCAGTGAAGTATGAAATAATGTGAAGTGAAACATGTACAAACATGTACAAATCTTAAGTCTCACTGCAGGTCCTTCTGAGTTTATAATTCTGCCATCATTTTGTCTCTGGGCTGCTCCCAACCACTCCTCTGCTCTTCCTTACTCATTCTCTACACCTCTCTAAACGTCTTTCCTGTCATCTCGAGCAGAACCAACATGTGTTACGAGCAGGCTTGTGGAAAGGCAATTGCCAAAGCATCAGAATACAAATCATCAACCTTTTTTTTTTTTTAAACACAATAAATCTCATCTCCTGTCTTGTAGCGCATTTGTCTGCAACCCCTCCGCACATCTCCAACATTCCCCCTTTCTGTCCTGTCTGTTTTCCATCATTCCTCGCCGCATCTCTTCCTGCCGCACTTTCTTCTCCCCCACCGCTGCCACCGCTCTGTGCATCACTTCTTCCCTCCCTCCTTTTTTCTCCCCCTGCCTGCCTTCCTTCCTCCTTCCATCTTTCCTCTCTCAAGCTGACAGTACCTAAGGGAAGGGGCCACCTGCGGACCAAGTGGGGAATCAGCCGACAGCTGTGTGCACACTCTCTCCGGTGGCCTTCAATTATTCACTCACTTCTCACTCCTCCTTTTCCCTCTCTCCATCTTCACTCTGCCCTTTTCATCGCTCCCTGCCGTCTCCGCCTTTACTTCTCTGTTCCTTTTTTTTTTTAAAAATATCGAGATTGCATGTCTGCTTCTTGCACTATCCACTCCTGCCACTTCCTCGCCTAATCCCTTTCTTCCCCTTGTTGCTCTTCCTCCCTCTTCTTCTATGCCTTTTGGATGCCTTTAACCACTCTCGCACACTCCTCCGACCATCACTCCATCATTTTCTCCCCGCTCTCGCCCCCCACCTGTATCAGCCCAGCAGCTCCTTAACTCCACTTCACTAACCAACTCCTTCTCTTTCCCTCTGTCTGCTCGTGTCTCCTTCTTTTTCATGTGTTTCCCCAAAGATTGATGACTCTCCGCCACAAGGCGAGTGGGCCTGTTTAAAGATGCATGAGGTGATGAGGCCAAGTTTTATCCTCCTTTCTCCCTCTCTCTCATTTCTCCTCACAGACTCGTCTCTTGATGGCAGGAGCCACCTTCGCGAGAGCCATCCGACTGTTCCCAAGCGGTCAGAGGCCACCTCCAAATCAGACAGCCCTCTCCCCTTCCCAGCTCTTGTCAAGACGACTGAGTGTGACGTATGACGATCAGACAGCGTGATAAATGATGCCATCGAGGACCCGCGACTCATAAACGGACCAAACAAAAGAAAAGAAAAAAGGCTGGCAGTCATCGATATGATGATCCGCTGAATCAACAGAGAGGGGAGGGGTTGTCGTACACCCTTGGTCCTCAGAGTGGGGGGAAAAGATGAAAAAAGTTTTTGAAGGGCAAGTTGTTTTTTTGTTTTTTTTTATGAGCTAGAGGTGAAGCAAAAACAAAAAAATCCTGAATGAAAAGACTGGATGCAAATCTTTGCTCGGTGGAAGCCACAAAGCAGCCAGAACTATTCATATCTCGTATATGCATAGTGTAAAATCTCCTGTTTGAGCTTCCATACATTTCGCTTTAGCTCTCAAACGTTTGTGCATCTGTGCACAATATAACTGAAATCCTTTGTTACCAAAATGGGATGATGTAACATAACTGATGGGCCACAACCTCAAAGAGTAACGAAGAAGCTCTCCCTAAGACGAGACGCTAAGAAGCTCTCCAGCTAGCTAGCTAGCTAGCCGGTACACACTTTAAGCTTTTAGTCTTTTGTGGCGTGTTTTGTGGCTAATTTCGCTAAGGTCAACTGACTGGGGAACAGAGAGTGAAGTTATCGGCAGTTCAATGTTATTGGTCAATATTTGCCAATCTCTCGGTATCTGCCTTTATAACAGCCCATAGATGTAATCTTAAAAAGTTACTTCCACCATGAGCCTAGATGTTTCATAATTTGTCCACCACAACTGGCAACAACTGTTTGAAAGGCCACAAACACAACAAGCAGCTGATCAGATACATATATACAACCATTTTTGCTGTATTTAACTTATCAAATATTCTGGTAACACAGTAGAGCAGCAGTTAGCATTGAAGCCTCACAGCAAGCAAGTCCTGGGTTCGAATCTACCATCTACCCAGGGAGTTTGCATATTTTTCCCACATTTGTTTGGTTCTGTGAAGGTGATAATGAAACACTAATACTTCACTTTATTTTTGCTCAGCTTTGCTGAAAATGCACCCATACATCAAACAAAAAACAGTACTGGCCAAAATCAGCCTTCTTGTCTGTTCCTGTCCGCATCCTTAATGACTTTTCTCCATGGCAGTAGCTGATGGTTACCTCTTTTTGTTACATCAGGTCTGCACTGGCTAATATTCAAAGGTTATTCTTCAAAATGAACATTTCTTTGTTTCCTCTGGTACATTTTGGAGAATGAGGATAAACCTAAATAAAATGAAGAAACACAAACCAGCATCATCAAGTTTTGCAATTTTGCGTCTAAATCAAGCTACATTTGCATCCCTACACAATCTTTTTCTCTTTAGCTGCTGAACGGGAAAACCGCACACTGCAAGACAAAAAAAAACAATTAGCTGAAAGAGGCTAAAACGCTTAGTTGAGACAGTAAAACATTTTACAAAAGTGTTTGGTGCTAATTAATTCCATACAAGCACTGATTAGTACGGCTTTGAGTGCTGAGACTTCACAAGTGACGCTCTTCTCGACAAGAATGGTGTCAAGTACAAACACTTTGGGAACCATCGAAAGGTTTTAGCTTTTCAAAAGTCCTCCCAACCTGTCGTATTTTCTAAAGGAATGACCTTCTTCGCTTATTATCTGCACGTACGCCTCACAATGATTTGTATGCATTTTGGTTAAAGAGCAAATAACGGGAGATGTTCATTTCTGTCCCATTAAGTCCCTTTATCGTCTTCAGCTGACATTTTACATGGATCCACACGAATGCTGGGTGTTTTTACAATTTCTGCTCAGACTTAAAATGAAATGCTTCTTTACATAAATAATTATCCATTAAACGTTTCAATACGGGTTTCCATTAATGAATAACTGTATGTAGTACTTGTTATTCCTATGCCTTGGTCACCATTAAACTGACAGAATACCAGAGTAAAAGTTAGATTTTGTGCAAGGCCTGATGCTTAATGTCTGCTCCAGTATTATGCTGCCATTAAAAGACCAGTAGGGCTCTTCAAGAGCAATAAGGTGATCCTCAGTAATGACTATTAGCAAGTCAAATATTGAGGTTTCTATTCTTGGCTCAGATGTCAGCGTGTCACAAACCCGCGCTGAGGTCTCGGTGACCCAGTCGATTAAGATCTTTCAGCTCTACCTGCTCTCACGTATTTACACTGTACCACTCAATGCCATAACCACGCAGAGCTTGATTTCTGCAATCTAACTTATTCCCATGAATCAAAGGGCAGCCAGCATCTGACCCCAGAAACAGACCCTCATTTAGTGAATGAGCTGTCTGACCTGCGCTGCCTAATAGACTGCCATCAAGCAGGCGGGAGGTGAGGAGCAGAAAGTGTCTCCTTCCCCTCTCATTAAGGCCGACACAGACAAAGCTTCCACCTCAAAGACGATAAGCGGAGACAACTCGTGCGGCGTTTTGTGTGTGACAGTAAGATGAAGAGTAGAGGGAGGAAAGATGTTATTTAAGCAGAATTCCTGCAATACTGACCTCTTTAATAACCACATGCACACTCATCGGTAGATCATAATTTTCATTTATTCAGCTGGACAGAAAATAACACTTTTTCAAGCGTAATGGTAGCTCAACCAAACCAAGTCCCAATCCCCAAAGATTGGTTTACGTCAGTGACAGAAAACATCAGCTGATTTCCTTCTAAAGTGGTGTTTACACGGAGACAGGAGACTCCACATCCAAGCAGTCACTCCTGCTATAGTTCTAGTAGCTGTATTGTAAAGTCTCCACAGTCGGGTACAAGCGATCACGAAACACTCGTCACCCTCTGATGATAACATTTCCATCACTTGAAGCACAACTGCAGCAGACTCGCTAACATGGAAACTTTAACACACTTATAAGCAATCAAATAGAAAATCTCAAAAAAGGTGCCAATAATAAAACTGCTTTTTTTTCCTCCAAGCCACCTTGCAACCCGCCGCAGGTCCTATATATATCAATATCTGTTGTCACAGATGGCACGCAACATCTTTTGCACTTAAAGTTCAGCTACAATGCTGACATTTTCCCTCTCTGTGGCCCAGTGATCACGAGTTGTAAACATGGCCCTAATCAGCCTACACATACTAACACTAAGTATAAATTTAGAGCAGAATCCTGTTTCCCCTTAAGTAATTTTGCTTCCTCATTGACCAGCTGTTCTGCTACAGTAAACTCGAGCGGCGCAGATATATTGGCCAATTTTACTATTTTTCTCAACATATGTGAATTAGCAAAAAGGCCAATAAATGAAAGTTTAGGAAGTTTAGAAATTAAGAATCCAAAGGAGAAAGTTCGTCCACCAGGGGCGCTCTGCAGCTTCCCAGTTGGCTACACGTGTTTGGAACACCAGAAACACGACAGCTAATCTGAGCAGACTCAGTTTAAATGAGTAAGTAAAGAACTCAATATAACAAATGTTACAGAAATCAATTTGTCTCCAGCAATATATGAATTTTAAATCACTAAATATTGATCTTGGTCTCCAAAATTATGCACTTGCAAGTTCCCAGTCAGAATTTTCAACTAGAACAAGTCAAGGCAGTCCCACCAATCCCGACTTCACAATCCAATCCAGTGCACACATGCACAACTGTCAAACGTGCAGTTTGTACAGCCACTGTTATGTATTTGTGACTTGCTAAATAAGATGTATCCAGAGCACTGACTGTGCTCTGTCCATGAAGAGGCAGCAGTGATGTTTTTAAGCACAAGAAACAAAAACCAAGCACTGTGCTGGTTTTCTAGTGACACATGAATGCCTCTACGTTGCTAAGGAGCAAAACAAACCCCATTTTTCCTTGCTTTTCCAATTTTACCACTGGAAAAAGCTCACCTCGGGAGTGGTGTCACTCCCAGTCCCAACATCCGACTTGCGAGGCAACTGGAACGCTGCGTTAATCTTCATGCTAGGCGAGGCTAAACACCACATCGCTGTACCTAACTCACAGACATTAAATGGATCTTGATCCTTTCATATCTGTCTTCAAAGACTGAAAATAAATGTATACAACCGTTTCTTTACACAGGGGTGCTTTGCAAAAGGATTCACAGTCATACAAATGAGCCTAATAAAACTGAAAATGAGTATGAGGAGAAAGAAACTGCAGAGAGAGAGCGTGTTAGAGAAGGAAGAGAGAGAAAATAGAGGAAAAAGGAGGTGAGACAGAAGATTGTCACGGAGGCATTCAGATATTCAGATGGCGAGGTAGGAGAAGAAAGAGACAAACAGGAAGGGAGGGGGGAGAGGCGGGGAAACAGGGGCGAGCGAGGAAGGAAAAACAAGGCTAGACGGGGAATCAGCCGGTCAGAGTGACAAACAGAAAGAACGGCACGTGTGGCTCATAGCTGAATGCAAAACCACAGAACAAAGAGGAAAAGGAAGCACTTGTTGTACCTTCTCTCTCAGCTCGGAATATGAAGGTCCGCAGGGAGGTGACTACCTCAAACTTGTTGTCGCCCAGTCCTCGCACCTGCCTGATAGCGCTGGCCAGAATCATCCCTTTGGAGTACATCTCCTAAACAGAGGAGGACACACACACAGCGAATAAACACAAGCACACACGCCGCTTCACGCATGTTAATAATGTTATTCAACTGCTGCTTATTCCTATTATCTGCATCTGTAGGCCCACAGTTATTATTTTCTGGCGCATTGTTTGTATCAATAGACGTGAAATCCTGAGTCGTATTACTCTCTGTTAGGACCACATTCAATTTCAAACAGCACTAACAGACGTCCTCGTGAAACCACAGAAACATCTTATCAGTAGGCCGTCAGATTTATCTGCAGAAATGAAGCAACCCTGTTCCGTGTCCAGCAATAACTTTGATAAATCGCACAAACGCTCTCGGACAAGGAGCGCTGCTCCGAGAGCCGGAACGAATTTGCATTGACGCGACCTCCGACCTCGAATTGGATACTTGAAATGTGCAGAATTTCAAAAGCAGGAAACGATGTCCAAACGAAAAAAAGTGAACTGCGCTACATTAAAGAACGCCAGCGCACGTGGCGAGACGTCATCTGGAAGTTCGTGAAACAAATCTACGAGCTGAAAACAAACTTTTAAATTTAAAAAGAGACGTGCACACGTGTACTGGGGATTCAGCACAGGAAGTGAGTAGGTAAAGCGGGACTTGGTTGTGTGCTTTGTTTCATTACCCCCCCTCCTCCCCAGCAGCTCTAGTGGAGGCATCCAAATAAGGAGGATGTTGCACTGGAGGCTTCGTGACCCTCTTTACAGTCTCCCTCGACAATGGCAATTACAGTACTGGGTCATCATGAATGGGAAACGAGATAGAATGGACAAAAAAGGAGAAAAAACCTCCAAAGTTAATATTATGACTACTGAAGAATCAAGGACAGACGGCATCACTATCAGTATTCAGAACCTGATGTGAGAATATAACACAGAAATGTCCAAGAACATCTCAGACTATAACGTTCCTGCAATAGAGGGAAGTGGGGGGAGGGGGGCAGCACATTATGCTTTTGTAGTGGCATGAAAAATGACATGGCTGTTAAAAAAAAGGGGGGGGGGGGGGGCAGACACGAGAATGCATTATTCATGCTGATAATTCATTATCATTGCAAAATAAGGAGGAAAAAAAACACAGAAACAACAAATGACTTCATATGACAGCTTTTTTCCTTTTCCCGTTTTCTTGACCTGAATTTTGATTCCTGTGTATAAACTGTAACAGTTTGTGTCTGTGCTTCACCGTGCTTCTATCCCACAGTCACATGCAGAGTGTGCCGAGTAAGCGAAGGAAGAAAGGATGGATGGATGGATGAAAGAGGGAAGAGGGTATGGGGAAGACAAAATGAGAAATTTAAAAAAAAAAAGGATGTGAACTTTTGACTCCCTCTTGTCATTATTAATTAAACCAGTGACCTTGCCATCCACAAAAACCTATTTCTAGAGACCACGCAGCCAAAAATATACCAGCCGGCACAGTCAGTTAAGGAGAGTAGGGCTGAGTGGGAGGGATGGATGGATGGTGGGGGAAAAAAAAGAGATAAATTAGGTTTGGGTGAAAGGCCAAGGAGAGAAGTAAGGGAAAGAAAATGGTAAGAGCGTTGTGTGATACAATCAGAAAAAAGAGGTAAGGAGGGGAAGGGAAAAAAACAGAGGGGAAGGGATAAATCCATGATCAGAAAGAAAAAGAAACAGAGAAGAGGGAGGACAAAGACAGGAGAGGAGGCGCGTGGGAAAAAGAGAGACATCATGTAGAAATGAAGACGCCTAAGAGGGTCAAGAAGGGGTCCTTCTCATATTAAAGCAGGATGTTAACAATGGCAAGAAGTGGCTCAACCTAATTACCGACAGGCAGCCGTGTGCGTTCCTCTCCCCGGGAGTTTCACACCAATATCTCCCTCTTTCTCTCTCTAAATTTAGCCAGAAGTTAAAGGAAGGTGAGGAAAGGAGAAAGTAAGAGCGCGTGTGGATGAATTAGCTCGGCGGCTGCGCATGGATAATTATACCCCGGCATGGGTTAATTAATTGTTTTAATTCCAGTTTTGGGGTCACGCAGGAGAGACTTGTTTAATTGCGAGTTGTGCATCTGTAAATACTCTCCCAGCAGAGTCAGCGGAGACGTGCGATGTGACGGGAAGCGGCGGTCGGCATTGAGATGACGCCATGCGCCGGAGCGGCAGCTGCCCGCCCGCATGCACGTGAAGGTTTTTGAGGCTGATCTCGAGAGGACTGGCTGCCAAGGAAGCAATGAGGCCTAACTATCACTCTTTCTCCAATAGCCGACACACCTGACTCACCTCCGTCTGCCAAAAGATCTCCTCCACACTCACCTCCCCTCCTCTATGACCTCTCCCCACTCCAACTTCAGCTGCTCATTCTTAGCCATACAAACCCTAGGGAAGGCCTCTCATTTGGTCCTCCATAGGGTTTGTCACCCCATGTCATTTTGCAGGGCGGTGTCGGTACTACCTCTCCTTTTTTGTGCGTGGAACTGCCTATCCTGCATGGATAACTCTCTGTTCTTTTCAAAAACAACCTGGTAAACTTCAGGAAACAATTAAGGCAGAGCAATGGAGCTAAAGCCTACAATAATAGAGGCGCCGTGTGGAGAGAAGAAAAAGAAAAAAGAAAAGAAAAAAAACAGGGAGGAGGGTTAAAAAAAAAAAAGGAAAAGAAAAAGGATGGAGGAGGTTTTACCACCAGCATGGAGTTAAGGTTCTGGCATCTCAAACGCTCAGATTTTCAGTGGAGGCATGAGGACACCAACTGGCTGGAGGGAAAAATTGCACCTCCCGGGAAAAGCATCCACGATCAGCGAGCTGCCTGCAGTATTTAGAAGTCGATGGTGTCTGTGTTTTCTGTTTTTTAAACATGTAAAAACCAAATAATTTATGCCTAACTCTGAACAGTGAAGTTGTGAGATCATTCATGTCTCTCATATCTGTTGTCTGAGGATCAGACCAGAATAAAAGATTTAGACTTTAAAGTCCTAATGGAGTTGAATTATAATCCTCATTTTTAACCAAAGTCTGGTTCCCTTCCAAGTGTTAGTTTAGAGGTTACGCTGTTTTTCCCTCCCCTCCTTCTCTCCGGGACAGCAGAACTCACTGTGAATAGAAACAGCAAACACTAATACCACCGTCTCCCTACTGCTGACAGACAGAATCCGTTTAACGGTATTTATTTCAGGCTGTGTTTTTGTCCATTTGATGGATTTAAGTCGCTCGGCGTCCTCCATCACCCACCGCTGAGCAAAATATCAGGCTATTTATTTGTCAAATGCTTCCCTACGTTAGCGAGTGGCATCGGCTAATCACCAACTTTGTCTGACATGTGGTGCCGGGCAGGATGTGTACACTGGGGTTTGGATTTTTTTTTTCCTTAGAGCTCACTGCCTGCTGAGCTGAGACTAAAAAACAAAACTAGTGAGAAAAATGAATCAGAACGCTTATTTTGCAGATCATAAAATAAAAACATGAAGCTGACAGATGATTAAAAAAAAACTTGAAAGATCTGAGGAAATCTAGAAATTTAGGTAATAGATCGCTTTCACTATAAACATGTTAAAACATAAAAGCAATTAATGGGAGCAGCTAAAGGTATGTTAATAATTATTGAACTTGACTGCATTAGGGCACTTGATCAGGGTCCTGGGAGTCAAAATAAAAGCCATTTTAAGGATTTATACACACACACACACACTCACAGTGAAAAAAGGAAACACTCAGCATCAGAGCAGGCATCTTAGGATGATACTGGAGATAGTAAGTAGAGAAGCTTTCAGGCTTGCAAGGGAGCTTTTCCACATCAGACTGACTAACACGCAGACAGACAGATAGACACACTGAAAGACTGATCCCCTGTCCTAAAACCTCATCTCCCCTTTGGCCTTCTATCCAGCTTCATCCCCCACCCCAGCCTCTCATCTCTTCATCCCTCGCAGCCATCCTCCTCCACTTCCTCCTCTCACTACCCCGAAGCAAGGCTTTGGACTGTCTTCATGCACGCACACACACACGACACCAATATAGGGACCCCGGAGACTACATCTCAGGCCCGCAGCTTTCTCCCAAGTCAATCCCACTGTTGACGAAATCAGGCGAAAGGCGTGATTGATCAGACAGATTGGATACAATGCTGCACAGAGAGAGAAGTGAGACTGCGAATCTCGCTACTCTCCCACGCCACCTCCGTTACCCCTATGATGACATCATCGTGGCCAGAGACCTTCAAGTTGCGACTGAGATTAAGTGCGATTAGTTCTGTCTGGTGCTGACAGATCCCAGGGGGGTTTTCAGCTACAAAAAAAAGAGATTTTTGGGTGTTGGAAAGTTTGGCAAAGAGAACAAGCATGGGAATGTTTTAGCGTGTAGGCATTTTTGTTTTTGTGTACGAATGCTAGAGACAGAACGTGATAAAGAAAGAAAAACATACTCATATCAGTATTGACTCGATCTAAGAGTCCAAACTGAAGCTCAGCGCAGACTGCAGAAGTCTGTTTTTTGCTTGTGTCTTTTAAGATATGACTCAAAAGGGCAAACCGTTTTCATTTAAACTAAAGAAAGAAGATTTGTCTGATGGTTTTATAAGCAACTTTGACTCACACAGTTACAAATGCAATAAAATAATATTTTTTGTTTCATTACCCAATGCTCCAGGTTTAAATCTTTTATAGACATTATCATTTGGTAAGGCTTCAGAGACACAGGCCTAAAGACTTATCAGCAAAAACTGTATAGTCTCCAACCAGTTAGCAAGGGGCTGCTTGTGATGGCTAGGTCAGATTGAACCTCCTTGCTTTGGTAATATTGTGAGTAGAATGTGAAAAAAATATGACAAACTGTAAGTGAGATTGTTTAAAGTAAAAGTTGTGTTCTACTGCTTCAGTCAACATTACTTTGAAAGTGAATTATCTCTGTGTCTAGTTTGTTTCACACTTCTCTGTTTCACTGTCACTTGGCTAGTGGTTAGTGTGTGTTTGCAAAGAAGGCTGGCTCCTCCACGTAACCGATGAGCAACTGCTGCAGCTGCAACGTTTTCCGCTTTGTGAGCAATTTCACCGAGCACCAAGCATTCATTCACCAACTCGTAGGGAAATACACATTATTTCCCCCCCAAACAACCGGTAGTTGCCAGAGTATTGTCAACTGGCATCTAGGCTTGCGTGACACAGGCCTGGAGACCAGTGAGATACTTGGTCAGTTAGCAGTGTAGCTTTGTAGCATTAGCTGCAATTAACCACCACAAAATACTAGTAGTATTCAAACACTTTTTACTGCTCATGAAGGACATGTTTAATTCATAATAGAAAGAATGTAATGTTTCAGCTTGTTTAATTAGCATAATCTCACATAATCTAGTCAATATTTGATTAGCACGGTAAACATGTTAGCACTGTTAGCATCACTAAGCTACTGACTATATTGCTGTATATTAAGTTTTACCTAATTAGACACAATTTCACTGACTAATATGAGCCTAAAAATTCAATGTAAACCAAGTCTAGCTTAACTTTATTTCTTGCTTTAACTTAATGTTTATAGGTTAATTTAGCCTGCAAATGATCTCTAACTGGTGCCTAGCATGCTTAAATCGCTTTCCTTTGAAAATAGTTCTCAAAATTGCTTATTTTTGTTCTTGTATTTACTCTTGCCTCAGATCTCTCTGACTGGCATAATCTTGTAATGAGTACAACTCCTCTGAGATGAGCTGTGAACCCCCACATCAGGAAGACAACAAAAAGGTTATGTAGCTTGAGGAGTACAGCATTTTTTTTTTTGTAGTCACAAGAATACACGTCTCAGCACAGCGAGGGAAAGAAAGCCACCAACTCATAGTTCAGTTTCTGACATAAACCAGTGCTGAGAGACTTCCTTTTAATGTTCTTCTACCCCCGCGCTAACCCTCTGGAGGTGGCAGTGGGTGGTATGCTGGGTGGTGCAGCCTCAGCTGGCCGCACAAAGCAAGGATGACAGAGACATTGTACTCAACCTTTCCATTCACCCAAAACATGATGAAGTCCTCTACTGTCTCACAGGGGAGAGTCACACTGGCAGGGCTTTAGAAGTCTTTTTATACTTTTAAAAGTCTAAACAACAATGCTCGCTCACACACACACACACACACACACACACACACACACACACACACACACACACACACACACACACACATTAAAGCAAACTTTCATCTTTCCAGAGACTGTCATCCCTGCACCGACAGTGACACAGAGTATAAAGTGCTGACTCGTTGGCCTCCCTGCCGATTCCCGCCCTGCTGTTGATGGAGCGTGTCCTGATAAATAAAGCGACATATGCATTGGAATGGGAAAACGAGGGGAAAAAGAGAGAGAGAGGCAAAGGGAGCGAGAGAGCATGGAGAGCTATAATTAGTAAGTGATTAACGAGCAGGCATCAGACAGGTCCCACATCATTGATTGTGATGTTGTGCAATGCTGCTGCAGCGAAAACAAGTTGGCCCTAGGAGGAGGATATGGGGTCACTGCTCAAACACACATCCACACACACGCAGTAAATATGCCTGTTCCTACTGCAAAACACATCCAGTGGTCATTAGTGAGAGCATAATGGCAAAGCACATTATGTCAGACTTGAAACTAAAAGACTTGCATAATAAAAAGTTTGACTGTGCTAAATTCCACATACTCTAACCATGTATCCAACAACTCCTTCTATACATGATTTAATGTTTGCCTTTCCCATCAGGCTCCACTATCAGTCAGCTCCCAGGTTCCCAAACTGATGTGTGTGTTTAATCATATCCAATGTACTGCAACAAAAAAAATTTCTGAATGCAGAAAATATTTAATCTCAATAACAGTTTCTTGACTGTGGTACAAGCGAGCATGTAGATTTTGCATAGAGATTTGGGAGGATGTTATACTTTGATAGCGAACAGTTTTAGCTTTATGTAGGAATACTTCCCTTTTTTAAGTTCACACTTAGTTCGGGAAATCACTTCTCAGATTAATAAACAGTTGGCTCAGAACTTCACACAGCACCGCTGTAGACAGACAGGCACACGGCCCCTCCCTCCACTAGAAGCTGAACACATGAACAGCAGTGGATATTCAGAAAACTAAACAACATTTTATGATGAATTTGGAAGTCACTAAAGCTCCCATTTTAACAACTTTAAAGCAGCTATCATAAATATTGATCTAGTAAACAAACACATTAATGTTAGCTGTTAAATTATTAGCTATTACTCAAAGCCAACATTAACTGTCAACTAAATTAGCATTAAAAGTTAGCAGCTATGGCTAATAATAAAACAATATGTTTGTGGAATTTGTCTTGATTTTTTTGTGTCATTTATTTCCCTTATGACATCAAAAACAGCACACAACACACTGAGTATCAGTATCGAGCTTAAAATTCTAGCATTGTTACAAAATTCAAGCTTATTTAAAGCATTGCAGATCAGCTCATTTCAATGCATTTCCACATCACCCAATACGCTTCTATGTGTATTTGAAACTTCAATACAGAGCATGACATTTAAGCTTCTCTACCTTGCTTACAGTTGCTGGATGTCTGAAAGCCGCTTTGCAACCCCTCGAATGAAAAAACTGATACTGTTTTTATGTTTTAAATACATTTGTTGTTTTCTCCTCTGATTTATCCTCTAGACCAGAGGTAGGCAATCAAGTTTCCCAAGGGGACACATGAGAAACTGGGACTGTTGTGGAGGGCCGCATCAATAAGCTTTGAAGGAGTTAAAATTAATATTGCGCATAACTAAGTTCAGCTCATTGATGCGGCACTCCACAACCCGTGCTTTAGACTTTTCAATATTGTATTGAGTGGCTGAGGACACATCAAGGTTACACACCCCAACACAAAGTAAGAAAGTTATATGTGGAATAATAAATGGGTTTCGGTTGATTAGATTCCAATTTGGAACTGACGTGATTTCAGTACTACTATAATTAAGCTTCTCTCAAACTCAAAATTGTTTTAACCATTACCATCTATAGCTCGGTCATATTTCCACATTTTGTTTAACTCTTTACTTAATCTAAATTCAGACATGTCTTACTTTGAAAATCTCCTTGTATTTCCTAAGAAAGGTAAGATGGAAATGGTTCTGACATAGATATGACACATCACTACCCATTGACAAGCCTGCTTACCTCACAGATGTAGCATAACGGCGACAATAAATACGGTCTTCAGTCTGCCAGTTCACAGAACTTGTATCATTTAGAAATTATTGGAGGTCGATGGAAAAATTGTTTGATTCACTGTTGCATTTTATCAAAACTATTAAATGATTCAGCATTCAGTCAATGTTTTAAGTGACTGAATGCTGAAGAAAACCAGTGCTTGCATGTATGTTGGCAGCCTCTGTAGTATCTTTTACAACTCTCACCCAACCCTGACGCAGTTCTCTCTTCGTCTGAAGATGAGTTAGGCAATACTAAGCGAAATTTAAGATGTAGGGAGAATAAAACGAGAGAGAGAGAGAGAGAGAGAGAGAGAGAGAGAGAGAGAAGAGAAAGGGACAGAGAAATGCTGAGGAAGGCTTTCCCTCTCCATCTTTCTTTCCCAGAGAACTGGTCAGGTGCCAACATCAATGTACTTTACTGTATGGCTGGGTGGGCACAGAGAGTGCTGGTCCATCATGCGTGGTGTAATGTCGCTCTGTCCTTGCCCCCATTCTTTACTCTGCCAAGCTAATAATGATGACAATGAGAGAACGAAGGGAACACTTAGGAACTTGGCTCAGCTGCTCGCAGCACAGAGGAATGAAGCAGACTTTGCCAGTGTGACAGTGGAGGATGTGTCAGCAGGACACAAGGAAGACAAAAGTTTGGCAAAGCAAGACGTTTAAGGCCGTATTTCCCCCCATTACCTACCTTGTCGTTGTTGTAGTAGGTCAAACTCTCACCATCAAATCTCACCCACCTCCTCTGAAAAACACATTTTCTGCACACAAAAAAAGAGAAGCAGAAATGTGTTTGATACACTCACAAAGTAATTAACCAAAAAAAGAAATCAAGCGAAATCCCCAAATCTCAGGACAGCGAGTCAGTGATCCGCTCTGTACAGGTACTCATATTTCATCAAGAGTGTCATTGTTTCATTAATGTCAAGAGTTGTTTCAACAGCTGTCAATTAGCATAATCAAAACAAATGGCCACTTCCAATTTGAATATTCAACAGCCCAAGGGCAGTTTGCCAAAGTTATGCTAATCAGGTGAGGAAGGAGAATATAAAAAGGAAGCAAATGACTGATAGCTGTGGCTTCAAGCAACAGTGGAACGTGCAGCACCGAGGGAGACACGGGGAAAAGAAAATGTAGTTTTTGACAGGAAAGCTGAACGAACTGAAATAAGACATATCGTGCATCTCAATGCTACGAAGTTATCTCCCATCTTCTTTTTTCTTTCCTTTCGATAGTGCCTTGCATTAAAGATAGATCTGCTTCTGTATCCAATACCATTTATCAGTTTTAAGCAATCATCCGAGATAGAAGACACACGGGGAAGCAGAGAGTGCAAAATTTATTAGAGAACAGTTTTCTGGCCATTTGAGATGCATGTTGGGATTCAGAGGTGTAAAAAAACAGTATATACACTAAACCTGCACTGATCTTAAGAGGATATAAATATCCTCCAGGCAGAGTGGAGCTGCAGAAAAATTGACCTTCATGCATGTAGAGCTACCTCTAAATACTAGTATGAAGCAGTGTAACCTACCCTTGAGGTGACAGCTTGTCCAGCCAACCCACTTTGAGCACCTGCCGTTTGGGAACTCCATAGAAGCATGCATATGGAGAAATATCAGGCAGTCCACTTTTCTCTGCAGCCCCCACAGAGTCTGCAGCTTGTGAGTAGAGGTCACAATTCACCATGATCAAGGATTTATTATTAGAGCCGGAGGCAGCTGGACCGACAGCAGCAGCGGGGTCAGGGGTCTTGGAAAAACTTTGGTCCACACATGCCTGCGGCAAAACGGCAGCACACTCGTCCACTGTGGAGTAGTCGTCCCCGTAAGGGTCTGGAATAGCTGGAGCTGGTGGAGACATTTTTTCTTTGGACTCTTTCTTCAGTGGTGTCTTTTTTCTGCACAGAGGACATCAATAGTTAGATGGCATTAGCAGTTAATCAGGAATTACCTTGTGTATGCATCACATGTTAAGAGAAAAATGCTGATTTGCTAAAAGGACCCAATTGTGCTTATTTCCAGGTTTCAGTTCAGTTCAGTTTTATTTATGGTCAAATCACAATGACACCTGCCTCAAGGTGCTTTATATTTTATGGTAAAGACTCTACAATAATACAAAGAAAAGTCCAACAATCAGATAACTGTCTGTGAGCAAGCACAGGCGACCGTGGGAAGGAAAAACTCTCCTTTAACATGATGAAACCTTCAGCAGAACCAGGCTTAGGAAGGGGCGGCCATCCGCGATGAATGGTTGCCTCTATTAGAGTAGCTTTTCATGATCTACAGCTTAAAATAATTTTGAATTATATTATTCTGAGGCCTTGGTGCAGCCATTGTTCAGCTACTTTTTGTTAAGCCTTCACTTTCTCCTGATTGGCTCATCTACTAAAACCAAGTTTGGAATAGAGGGTGGGCGGGGCTTCTTAATCTGAGAACAATGTGACTGACATGACATTTTTGGAATACCCTCATTTCATTGACATCAAAAATGTTGTTTTGAAGCAGATTTTGACAGGAATTACTAACTTGTTAATTATTTGCTTATGTCATTCAGCTAACTGATTCTTAAACTGTTTGAATCAGCATAAGAAACAGAAAAAACCATACAGCACAAAAGTAAGCTAGGCTAATTGCCTCCTGAAGTATTTATATTTATCTATGTAGACTGTACGAGTTCCTCGGTTCTGTCGTCACTAAAGAGACGGCTGCCTTCACTTACACACAATCAAGTAGTGAGCAGTTTCATGTGGGAACTGTTTCCTTTCTATTGAACCGACCGTGTCACTGGGCAGAGGGAAGCGTGCACTGAAGTGTGACAAGAGGCACGTGTTTCTAGCAGGAGTACTGGAATAATGGTGTTCTCCGGAACTGAGCTGCAAAGTTAGCTAGGCTGCATGCTTCGTTTGCTTGGTGAATGTAGCTTGGCTATAAAGAAAACGGTTCCTACATGAAATTGCTTTCTGTAAACACTGCTGCAGTAAAACCTGGGAGGGGCACTTTCACCAGCACAAGGCAAGTGCAATCTGGTTTCATTACATTCAGGAGAAGAGAGATCTCTGCAGCCAATACCTGCAAACTTAAGGCAGCCTAAATAGGATGGCAGCAAGAAGGAAAAGAAGAAGAAAGAAATTGATATTTCGGTGTTCTGCCTCTTTAAGAAGGCCCATTCTCACAAATCTGAGGAAGGACATATATATTAAATATTTCTAGTGTAGCTAATCACAATAGTTATTTTTTCTCATGCAAAGTGGCCACATACTGTTATCAGCACTTTACATGCCATTATACAACAAAATCTGCAGTGTATGAATCCCAGTCTTCATTCAAATATCTGGATTTCTTTGTGTGTATATCCAGAGTGGGCTGGAGCAGCATTACGTGAGCATACTATACCTCTGTTTCCTCCGTTTTATCTTGTCCTTTAAACCCTTGTGGGGCTCTTCTTTAGCACCTTGGTCCTAGAGAACACAGCAGAGATTAGCATCAGATGAAAAGGAGGTGTCCATCTTTCAGTCAGACACAGTTATTGTCTCGGTGCACTAAACTATGTTAACTTTAGCAGCGAGGTGACATTTCTATTAACCTCAGGGGGCAAGCTGAAACGAGCACATTTTACACTCTGTGTGTCTACAGTGACAGCATTAACACTGAGAGGGAAGTTGAGTGTGCGGACTGCAGCCGAAACACCGAAGATAGCGTCGAAGATCTGAGAAATGTCTGTTCCTCTTTGGCGAGCTGCTACTCACTGTCCAGTAGTGGGAGTGTACGCTGTCTTACCGGAGCACTTTTGGGGGTGTTGAACAGGAATATTTCACCGTAGGGAGCAATAGGCGTCAGGGTTCTTTGAAGTGGAGCTAAAAAGGACACAGAGACAACACGATGGTGGTTTGTCACGGCACTGACACTTGCAAAACACAGTGTGAAAGCCTAAACGTGGTGCTTGAAAGTAGAAAGCTTAACTGGATTGTTCCAGTTCAATTTTTAATCACTCAGATGTTATAGTGTCCTTTGATTAGACTAACTCACTGATCTGAGCAAACGTGTCAACGATTGATCCGTGCAAGCAAATACACCAATTAAATTTCGCTTCAGCATGCCTGTGTTTCTGCCTCGGCCCTCATCCTAACACACAAAATGAAAGTGCGGTCCTCGCTGCCAAGACATTTCTCTGTCTGGGCTCCTGCAGGGACCGTGGTCGGTGGAAGCAAAGATGAAGAAGAAGAGCGTAGAGACTCCGGCCAGACGCTATTAGTCTGGAGACCCCGGGCCACCCTGCGTGGGCTGCTGCCTGTCACTGTGAAAAATGACGCCGCCCTCTCCTGAGGATTGTGAGGGCCAGAAGACGCCACCACAGGGCTGGACACACACAGACACGGGTGGAGGAGCAGATATGCGCGCTGACAGTGGCGTACAAAGATTGAAACACCCTCGGACGTGTAAAGACGCCTCGAGACAAACACAGACATTAAAAGGATCTACAGCCATATACGTAGACACTCGCACTCCTACGGACATGAATGTACTACTTTTGAAATCCTTACAGACACACACTTCCAAACAATGCAGCCCATTACCGAAGTACACAGAGGGCACGGTAAGCTTTATGAAGAGGTCAATTTACTTGATGACAGAATCCACTCCAACAAAGTCGCCTTCTCCACAGAGAGGCTTGGTGCGCAGATAGCGACCATCAATCATCATCCATCAGCCGACCTTCAGGCCACTCATGGGTCTCTCAGAGGGCCGTCAGATGCCGCTGTATTCAATTCCTGTCTGATTCCCTCTACTCTTCCCTCGCTGGATCGGTTGCCAGCTTCTGCATTTGTTTCTCTGCTTCTTTATCTGCTCATGAGCAGACTGTCAAGTCGCAATCTGGGAAACGATTTAGATGCAACCAACAGCTTGGTGTTAGCGTGGAGATTATTTTGTTTCTCCTGTCTTTACGTTGGGGTGTTATGGGTTACTTTGTTATTACTTGTTTGTGACACCTCATTGCTGAGCAGGGAGGACACGGAACTGAAACTGCATGAATTCAAATTAGTCACCAAACAGTTTATTTGGTGCACTGCTTCCCTAAAGTTAGCAGTGTTTAAAGCATGAAACTCTACAGCACTGCTTTACTAGCTAACATTTAAATCTTTTTTTTTACTGTAAAAGTTTATTTCTAATTCTGTACAAGAAAAGATTAATTTACAAAGTAATCTACAATAAGATTAACTAGAGAGGCCTTTATTTAGTGCCGTTTAGAAAATGTTAGCATGCTAACAAGCTAACAATATTAGCTAACCTTATTAGCTAGAGTTACTTCAGCTGTTCAACTGCGTGCTAAACAGCTAACTACAGTGAAGCAAGGTGATTTACACTACTTTGAAGGTGGGAATCTAGTGTTGCGCTGTACCATATCATATCATTCACAATAATACCAATGTAAATTTAAATAAAATAGCAATATTTTTGCGATGCATTTACATTGCATTTACATTACGTAGTGTGGGCATTTATGAGAAAAGCGTGGGTGTGTCTGCCTCCAAAAATATACAGAGGAAGCTACTTGAATATCTTCCCAGTGTTGCCAACTTAGCGACTTTGTCGCTATATTTAGCGAGTTTTCAGACCCCTTGTCGCTAAAAAAAGACGTGAAAGCCCGTATCGCTTTTACTCTCAACAAGCAGCGGGTGCTGTAACCCAGTCAGTTCTTCTTTTACTCTTTTACTCTTGTCGTGGCCTTTTATGTTCCAAACACCAAAAAAGTCCAAGAAAAGGCCGTGGGTGGCAACGGGAGGTTTGTTTTAGAACGTTTGTTCTTAAAACTTAAAATTAAACTAAAGTTAACTTCATTTGCTTTAACAACTACAAAAGTGGTCAAAAAATCATTTTCTAACCCTCCCGTCTTCCCATCTGACATTTGGCAAACAAAAAACAAAAAACCTCTTTACCACACCCATCCAGGGTGCTCTTAATCTCTTGATTAATTGGAGGGTCCATAAGCTAATAAACCAATCACTTTCCAAAAGCTTCTCCAATAAAATTAATTACAAATTTACATAACAAAACTAGGTCCGTATATTCTTACACCTTTAAAGAAAAAACAAAAATGAATACAAATTGCATTTTATAAACATTCAACAAAAATAGCCACAACAACTCTTATGCTGTTTTGTGGATCACAAGGTTTAAAACTACTTATAAACACACACACACAAAGTAACTCCACCAGAGTGCCAATTTCGGGTCACTTTTGCCGGTCCAAGCCCGGGTAAAGGAGCAGGGTTGGAATTGTGACAAAAAAAAACAATAATTGCTAAAAGAAATTTAATTTGTAGTTCTAAATAAACTCTAAATGCATTAAGGACGTTTTTTACTCACTTTATGTCTCTTCCACGATGTTATTTCTCTCTCCAACAACATAGGTTATAATTAGATTAGCATGACCAATTATGCAAATTAGGCGATGACGTCATTTAGCGACTTCTAGCGACTTTTAGGACAACTAATAGCGATTTTCCTTACTGAGGAGTTGGCAACACTGTATCTTACGACAAAGCACAATACTCTTCAAAATATGAAAGAAAACCGCTTTTGCTTTGAAACAACTAACACGTTTCACCACTTGAGGTAAAGACACACAGTCGAGTAAATCCGGGCTGTGAAGGAGGAGATACTGGTGATGCAGCTGATGTGCGACCCAAATGTAATCCAATCACATAACCTTGCTAGCTGCACGCCATATGACAGAAAGCGCAAATGGTCTTTAAGCAGCTGGTCAAAAAACTTGACCCAAGGCTCAACATCCCAGGCAGAAAACATATTTATGTTTCATTATGTGAAAATGTTGTGCAGCTGCTAATGAATTACTATGCCAACTTACTTTAGATATTCTTACACTAAATTAAAATCTGCCTAGGCTGCTTTTGTGCTTATGTCTAACTTATGCTGGGTCATTACCACTGTTTTTTTTTTTTTTTTTTTCAGATCTACCATTTATCAGCTCAAACATCCAACGACATGAATGCTTTAAAAGCATCAACATCAGCTCTTCTCTGACAGCATGGTGGGAGTTTCTAAAATTGATGGAGTCTTCATTAATCCCATGCAAACGTACACCTATCTGGAACAACCCTGACATATTACAAAACAATGATATGATAAACTTTTCAGATTGGAGTGGTAAAGGAATCAAATATTTAGAACATATACTAGAAGGAACAGAATTTATTTCATTTGATGGACTAGTTACACAATATGGGATCAACAACAAAAGATTTTTAGAATATCAACAAATTAAATCCATAGTAAAAAAGAAATTTAAACCGGGTCAAGTTGAACTACAAACACCACCAAGTGTGGTTCAATTTCTTACTCTTAAAACCCCCAAATTACTATCCAAAATATACAGAATGTTTTCTAAAACAGGGTCATTACCACTGTACTATAACGTTGCTGCTGTTGGCACCTTGTTTCAATAGGTTTAAAACGTCAAATTAAGAAGTGTGCCATCATTGACAGGAGCTTGATGGAAAAGGATGAAAAATCTCCTTTATTTACTTACACTTAGAAGTAAATACCACTGTTATTCTGAGTTTTCTTGAACTATAAGCTTGAGGCTATATCACCCATGTTCACTCGAGGGTTTACAGAGAATAGTCCAAAATAGAGAAAGTATCTAGTGCCTTGTTAGGGGAAGGTAAGTTAAGAACAGTCAGACTGCTTCAAGCCAACAGAAAGGCAACAGTAACTTAAACTCCTGAGTATTGCTGCTGATTGGAGGGTACCCATCTTCCAATGGCTGTTTCCAGTAGCATTACACGCTATGTCTCAAAGTTCAAATCATCTCTTGACAGTGACCATCACTCAATCAGTGAGTGGAGGCCATTTGAGAACAGCCAGTTCTCAATCCAATAGAGCACCTTTGGGATGTGGTGGAACGGGATATTCCCATCATGGATGTGTAGCTGACAAATCTGTGGCAACTGTGTGACACTATCAGGGTAGCATGAACCAAAATCTCAGAGAAATGTTTCTAGCACCCTGTTGAGTCTGTGCCACAAAGCAGGTTCTGGAGGCAAATGGATGCATATACATGTCCAGCACTTACAGTAGTGCATCAATGTGGCCACTGTTTCAGTACAGGGTATTAACCTTTGTAGTTTTGGTTGTTTGTCTAGCAGGTCAGCTGTTTCCCTGTTTGACTTGTTATAAATGACAAATACACATAAATAATACAGGTTTTCTGGATGAATTAAAAATACACATTCTTAAATTATATATTTAGGAAAAACTACATGAAAATTCTCATATTAAATTTATGGAAAAAACTCCTAAATTTAATTTAAAGTAAAACGCAATAATACTAGTTTTACTTTAATGAAATGTGGCTTCCACTTGCTGAAACTGAGAAATTGTGGCTTTCGAAATGCATATTTTAATTTTGAGAATCAGCTTGTAAATTGCATGATTCATTTCCTCTTCTGCTGCAGTGCAAGACGGTTTAACTGTGTTTATAAGTAAAGATTTTAATTTAAAGGACAGCATTTTGCAGGTGTCACAACGTAGCTTTTAATTACACTTCAAGACATTGTTCTCATTTACGGTTGAACACAGAAACTGCAGTCTTCATATTGCGAGTCAGCAGGTTCACACTGTGACAGCCCAATCTCACAGTTTTGTACAAAGGAAAATTCATACACTCTTCTGTTAGTGCCACAAATCCCAAACACGGATTCTCAGTAAACAGGAACTTTTCATCCTCTGCAAAAAGCTGGCGTGTCTTATCCCACCCCCAGAGTTTGGCCTCGTTCCCTCCCTCCCCTCCCAGCCCTAAGAAGTGGTTTACAGACCGCCACTCATCCTCTGAGACCTCTGCTAGACAGCCTAGTGTTTACCAGGATTTCTGCAGGCTGGAGTGTGGCGTTATGTATTTAACAAATTCTGTATGATTCTTTATCTTTCAGCTAGCAAAGCCTAATGTACTGATCCTTCGAAAGCACGATCTCACATTTGGTCTGCCTGATACAACTGATGCAGTTTGTGCAGAGTGTTTTTGGAAACCTTCAGTGCAACAATGGTGTCACACTTGGAGAGCCCCTCTCTACTTAGAATAACAATTTGACTTTTGACACTCTCTGCTCTGATGCTGTTGTCCCACCATCACACTGGTGAGCAATCCTCTGGTGTAAACTTAAGTCACAGCCTGCAAGTTAATTTCCTTGAACAAGCCTTTAATGAGATCAAACCCAGCTGACTGTCGTCCTCAAGCTGATTCAGTACAGCTCAAAGGAGGCTGCATAATGAACAACGCACCTTTGCTCAAACTTGATAGCTGACTTAGAAATAGCAGCTAGTGTGCATACTCATCTTCATTTTACACATCAAGCTTTCTTGTGTGCATTTTTTTAATCGTCAGCATCTCTGATAAGTTACATAAAAATTTCATAGATTTCCATTCATGCATTACACCAGTTGTACATCAGCAAATTAGCATTTAAACTGCATCACGGTAAGCATGCTAACTGTTCGAAGCAGATGTGATTTTATCTGCAGCATCAGTGTATTACAAGCATGCTTTTATCTGCTATCGTCTGATGAGTACAGTTAGTCGTGTTTACGTCTGGTCAAGCTACTGCATTATGCTTTTAATCTGATAAGGGCGATTGCTTTGGTTTGTCTGCGCGACCAGAGCATTACCAACACGGCGACGGTCACCAGCATCGCTAATCTAATGTGAAGGTAAATAAAGCAAAAAAACCTCTCGGCATCACTGAATCAACACAGATCCCGATGAAAACTCAGAGGATATGTGTTAGTCTGCTTCTTTCTTGCCAATTTGCTCGGAAAATAAACTTAAAGTATCGTTTTACACAAAGACAGAGTGCCTCAGTAGTTTTCTATAGTTACACATGAACCACACAGCATCTAGTTTTCCTGAATTTTGTTCTTTGTACTTCTACCTGCCCAACTGAAGAACACCTGTCAGCTCAGCCATCAGAGCCACGCAGCGCTTCCTTTTTTCTTCTATTTTTTTGCCAGCACAGAATAACTCACGCCTACTCGCCACAATACAAACTCAGCACTTCAAGTAATCACTTCAAATGAAAAGCCCTCGCATCCAAGTGAATGTGTGTGCCAACTTTAAAGAAGTTCCATCAAGGCGTTCAAGAGATATATACGCTGAAGCGAAGGCGATGAAAACACAAAAAAGACGACTAAACGGAGTTGTCTTTGTACCATAAGACACTGAGGATTATTTATTTATCAATCACCATCAAAATGAAACAAGTGCAGTAGTTTGACACCAAGGTTATTAAAGTTAGCTAAAACTAATTCAAGTGTTGAAACAAAAAATAATAATAAAAAAGCGTAAAGAGTAAAAAGAGTACGTCCTTAGTTTTAGTATTTGGTCAACACAGCAAGATCAACACATGATTTCTGCTGTGACATTCAGATGGTAGTATCAGAATTTGGTGTAAACAACATAAAAGCATCAATCCATCCTGCCTTGTATCAGCAGCTCAGGCAGCTGGTGGTGTAATGTTGTGCGCGATGTTTTCTTGTCACATTTTCGGCCACTTAGTACCAAATGAGCATCATTTAAACCCCAACCTGAGTATTGTTGCTGACCATGTCCATCCTTTTATGACTACAGTGAACCCATCTTCTGATGACTGCTTCCAGCAGGATAACACACCACGTCACAAAGCTCAGATCATCTCAAACTGGTTTCTTGAACCCAACGATGAGTTCACCATACTCAAATGGCCTCCACAGTCAATGAATTTCGATCCAATAGAGCAACTTTGGGGTGTGGTTGACCAGAAGATTCGCATCCTGATAACTGTGTGACGCTATCATGTCAATATGCACCAAAATCCAGCACCTTGGTGAATCTATCTTATGCCTCTATAAGCCAACGATGAGTAACCCTTGAAGCTCTTTTCTGAATTGAGAGATTTCTGATATATTTTAGGCCTTCTTATAGAATAACTTGACTGGGTCAGAAATGAGTGAGGGTGGTCTCTGCCTATGCAGCTATCCTTTGAAAAGCCCAGATGGTCGCCAAACCATGTCTTTATTGATATATACTTATATGTTAAATAGGGCTGCCACGATTAGTCGACTAGTCACGATTACGTCGACGACATATTTAATAGTCGACGCGTCGTTTAAAGCCTTGTAAGATCCTGAAAGACGCAGGAATAAGTAAGTAGGATTTAAGAGTGTAATAACGGACTGAAACAGAAGATGGCAGCACTGCATGTACAAAGATGCCAGCTGCCGTTAAACCCCAAAGAAGAAGAAGCAACTCCGGTATCGTAGCTGTGTCCAAATTCAGGGGCCGCATCCTTCGCAGGGCGCATTTGTAGGCCGATTGTGTTACAGTGACGCGACAAAGTTAGTCCAAATTCTAAGACTTCTGCAAATGCAGCCGACAAATGCGTCCTACTTTTCCCCAGATTTGAAGGATGGGTCGGGCGTATGGCCCAACCTATCCCAGAATTCATAGCACGGCTCAGCCAATTCCAGTTTCCAACAATGGCGGCAGCTACTTAGTTTTAATATTACTTTTATTATTCTTTCTAGGTCACAAAATAAACTTTTAACATATTTTCGGGCGAGAATGTAGCTGTGTAAACCTCAAATATCTGCTCGGTTTATCAAGACACCACATATTTGTAAAAGTGCTCCGACGTTTTCGGAGACGTCTGTTACCCACCAGCTCGATAGCTAGTCGGGGTTCAAGGCTCACTAGAGCCGGCGAGAACAGCAAATCATTTTCAAACCCCCCGCTGTCTTTCGCTACTCAGGTTAAACATATATAAGTCACTTAGATAACTTAAAAATGTTATTGTTTGGCTTTTTTCAGTGTTTTATTTGTTCCTGAGTAAATCGGTTCGGCTGAGATTAAAGTTATAGTTTTGACACAGCTGAATAAACGTCAAACAGAAAACTGATTATCAGAAGTGTGAGATGCTTGAGAATATACTCCGGTGTCCTGTTATATTTTAGATAGCAAGGAGCAGACGGCTGAGTTTATTAAACTCCACTGACACAATCTGCAAAATTCATCAAAAGTTTAATCAACTATCATCTTGTCTTTATTTTTAGTGAGCACATACCTTAAACACTTCAAGCTGTAAGCTAATGACAGTTATATGAGAGCAGATGCTGCTGGTGCAATAAGCTGTATGTTTTACGTCCAATGGATGCACGATTCGATTAGTCGACTAATCGCAAAAATAATCGGTGACTAGTCGACTATTAAAATAATAGTTTGTGGCAGCCCTAGTGTCAAACTCGTCATTAAGGGTGCGAGGTAGGCTGTCTTTTTGGAAAAAGAGTTATGAAGGTGGTCCAACATAGTAGTATCAAGGTGTAACTAATAAAGTGATACTTTTTTTAATTCAAATTAGTGAAGACCCAGAACAGTCTGCTGTGCTGCTGTAGAGCTGATAGAGAAGCACTAGACAGAAAACTGCGTCCTTAATGAGATTTTAAAATTAGAGAGGAGGAGAGAAGGTGTTAATTAAAATTCTGCCAGCCTCCAGTAGCAAGTTTTGATTTAATACAACAATCATTCTGTGAGACTGCACTGCTTGTTTCTCATCTCGGCATAAACTCTTCAAATATGCTTGGGTAAAATGATATGTCAAATAACGCCTTGCTAGGCCTTGCTGTGCAGGGAGTTTTTTACTTGCTAGTCGAGCTCCTCATTTCCCTGCTCTGGGACCGTCTCGGCTCCCTCTCTTCCTCCGTCTCTCTCAGCCTGCTTTGCATCCTTCCCCTGCTCGTTCCTCCCAACCCACTTCACTGTCGTGCCTTTCTCTCAAGTCTCACTCCCTGCCTTGTTCCATACAGAGAAGACGTTGGAAAAACAAGACCGCCAGGAGACTGCTGCGGTAAAGGCACGTGGAACAAGAAAGGAGCGTAAAGGAAATGTCAAAAAACGCAGACAGAAATCTGTTGATTCGCTGCGAGGGGCGATGTTACCATGTGGTCACATATGGTCCCAAAAAGACTGACACGTTCAAGGGTGTTTACCACATATTTGTACAGACTGTCATCATAGAAGAGCATCACATAATCCTGAGAGAGTGCATCTACTTCAGGTGGCGGGGCCGACTAGGTCCAATAAACAGGGCTGGGACGGATTCAAAAACATATTTGTAATGGTTGTACTACAAGTCTGTGTGCTGTTAGCAAACTTGAACAACTTCTAAAAAACTTTGGAGAGCACTGTGACAGAAATATACACCAGGGTCTCGCTGAGGGACAAGATGTGAGAGAGCATATTCCCTGTGAGATCACCTCTTGAAAAGGGGGGTGCCGGCGTTTCCCACGACACCAGCCTCTGAACACCCTCACCCCACCTACGCACTACCCCTCATCTCCTCTCCCTACTTTCATCCGGGCAAACAACAGCACCGCTGCTGCCTCTACTGTGGAATGAAATATTCATGGCAGAGATAAAGCGGATGCAGCTGAAAGACTGTGTGTACCTTTCTGTATGCCGTTTGCACCGGTGGGACCATCGGAGCTGGTTAGGTGTTCAGGGCTGGTTGTTTGCGATGGCGGTGCGCTGAGGAGGAAGAGGGAGAGAGAAAAAAATCAGTGGATTAGAACCAGCATAGCAGCACGTGGGAAAATCTGTGACACCACGTAAAGGCCGTTAGAAAAAGAGATGCGGAAGTCTGAAAGTTAGTTTCACAGTTTAAAAGTACATCAGTGAGAGAGATATTAATGCGCGCGGATTGCAGATTTGAACATGAAATTAGAGGCCTCGGGTTCTCCATCAGTGTAAATCTGAAAACAATGAGAAAAAGATTTGCCTTTGCATTAATTCCTAGCACGGCAGCATGAAAACACATCTCTCCAAGTGTTTTTGCCTTTGTTATTTGTACTTGTTTGATTTGGACCTAAAAACCGCTCCTAAACTTTTGTAAAGTCAAACTTTCTGCTTATATGAATAGTTCAACATTTGGGGGAATTGACTTGAAAATGTACTCCTTGCTGAGCGTAAGAAGATTGAAGTGTACCTCTCGTGGCCATGCAGAGAATATGAAGATACTGCCAAAGACAAAAACTGAAACTAAATAAAATACATAAAGCACACTCCTTTATAAAGATGTTAGCTGTTTCAGGAAATAGTTAAATAAAAACTATGATTACATTCACAGAGTCTGAGTTTAGACACGAAGCGATCCCTAGCAGCAACAGCTAGCTTAGCTACATCCTGTCGATGATTATGCCGAGAAAAGAATTTAAAGAAATGGAAATAGCTAGCTTCACTCTGTACAGATGTTCAAAACCTTCCTATTAACACAAGCAAACCAACAAGTAGTATCTTTTTTGTCACCAACGTAGGGTAAACATAAAGCCTATACCAAAAGCTAACAAGCTACAGCTAGCACAGAGCATCCAACTGCCAATTCGGAGATTTCCTGGCCTTTAAACGATTGAAACAGGTACACGTTGGCTGGGCTCCGTCTCAGTTAGGATCACATTATATTATTATTTATGTTCTTTCAGCTGCATTAATCATCTTATTTACTTTATTCTTTATGTATTCGCTGTTATAAATGGTGACACCAACAAATAAGCAAATAGCTAACACTTCCCCAGCAGTTGGTGAGGCTTTAATTACATATCTGTAACATAAATATTCAAACTACTGCTACCAACTGCTTATCTTACCACAAATGCAGAGTAAACAACAAAGCTAATCGACTACTTATAATCCATTTATATGGTTTTCTTATATGTGTTTGGATTTTTTCCTTCTTTTTTAGAGCCTTTTTTTGCTTATTAATTCTATAATTAACAAAAACATGTTCGTATTGTATCCAACTCATGTGAGCCTATTTCCCAAAATGTCAAACAAACACCAAATGAACTTAACTGCAGTACCTGTCCTGAAGTGGCACCGTGGTTGGATTTGGGATTTCAGGAACAGGCCGGTGCCTGAGTTTGTAGGAGCGACTAAGCCTCTGACCAACAGGAGGATTTAAATTGGGCGGCCTCTCATAAATTGAGTTTTCAACCATTTCACCTTGAAAACCCCCATCGTCACCGGAACAGGCGATGGAGTTCGTGCCATGCAACGGATCTTCTGTAGTAATCTCTCGATCTGGTATTTCAGAAGCGGAGAGGGACTCGCTGCTGCTGTTGGAACATGCGGAAGCAGGCAGGCAGGTCTGTGCAGATTTCTGAATGTTCTTGGGGTTACGTGGGGCTGGTCGAGGCGGGACGAGGTAACTGCTCCTTGGAAGGTTTTCAGCTTTTTCTCCCAGTCCTGCTCCTGGAGGTAAACTCTGACTTGCTTCCAAATCGTGATTGCTCTGTTCCTTTGGTTGCTGACATGATGCCCCCCTCTTTCTATCTTTCAGGAAGATATGTCTTGGGTATGGCACTGGCTCCCTCAAGTTCTTTGCTCCATCCTCTTCACTTTCATCTTCCCCTCCACTCAGCTGCTTGAACCCCAGTGCCTCCAGACTCCGGAGGATGCGTCTACGGTGGCCTGTCGGCAGCACTTTGAGCTCAAGAAGACTCTCTTCTGTCAGGTCCATGCAGTCTTCCAGAGATTTATAACCTCCCTGATGGAAAAACGGGGCATAGTGAGACAAGCGGAGGCTGGAGAGCCACTCCACGATCTCTTTGCTGGGCTCTGGAGCTGCAAACATCATCTTCTAAACCCACGTTTGCCACATTGGGGAGACTTTTAAAAGGTGGAGAAGGCCAGCTTTACTCTGTAGGTAAAAACAAAAAGAGAGAAAAATAAATGACAGGTAAAGCAATCCACAGACAAGACAAGTTCCAAACTCATACAGTATTTAACATATAGAGTTAGGTTCTTTGCGACAAGCTGCAATTTCCCAAACCTATAACGGATTTAACTTACAGAGAATTTTTTAAGTGTTCAGTTTGATGGTGTTAAACAATTCTGGCTATGGAAACGTGACCCAGTTTAAGAAAGAGATCAATATTTTGAAAGATACTAGCACTCACTTCTTATTGAGAATTAGATTAAAAGATCAATAAGGTCAGGCAATTTTGCAACCGGAAATTAAATATTTGCGAAGACACGCGCGTCTGCTCTGCACAGAGAAATGATTTTCAATCGCCATTTACAGAAAATAGTGCAAGATCACATGTAATATGCACCAATCTAACTATCAGTTCCTTTAACTTCGCGCTTTCAGTTGTCGCTTTATAGTTATTTACCAAGGTGAATTTTCAAAGACGGAGACGGCTAAAACTGCGAAATAAAACAATAAAATAACCAAAACAATCGCCTCACAACAAAAAACAGCTAATGATAGAGTGGCCGGCCATCAATCTTACCCTCCAAATCAATTACAACTGAATTTCACGATATCAGATTTTCACTTCCCCATTAATGTGGTCCCTGAAGTGAGTTACAATAAATTTCTCTGGATATGATGATATTTCTCTACATATTGCTCACATTATTGTTGTAGTCAGATCCTCCTTTACGTATGGTGGGGTTTTTGGGGCCAATGCAAACTCAAAATAAAAGCAAATGACGGCAACAAGAGAGGTACAAAAATAGCTGCACAGAAGCATATAAAAAAATCATTGCACAACTAAACAAAGCAACAGGCCCTCTGTGAACCTCACCCTGTATCCGACCTGGATACACAAAAAACTTAACTAAAAGATGACCGTGGGAGTTTTTGATCTTCTGAGGGTGGCACTGACCACCTTAACAAGCGATAAAGGTGACTAAATATATCTTCTTTAAAGTCACTGTGAGAATACTTATATGCAGCCAAAATAACACGAAACACATCTGCAATACTCCTGGATGAAGCAGCAGGAAACAGCAAGAGCTATGAGGAAACACTGTACACCTTCACAGCCTGGCCCTATGGCACAGCCTTTACAGAGCACTTACCTCAACTGTGTTTAAGAATCCAGGCACCACAGCTCAAAGCCAACATATCATAACCCTTCTAATGGCGGGCTACTTTTAAGCGTCTGCATCCTGACATCAGCAAGTCTTAAGAGTGAAGGGCTGATGAACTAAGTGGCACAACTGGTCTCTCACTGCTAGTTCTCTATCTTGCACACAAACACACACAGGAAGATACATCAACAACCTCTTGTCATGACTACTTCTCTTCTTGAGTTGCAACTCGGCAGCACACAGGCAACCTGAAGTGTTACTTCTGCTTTTAAGTAAACAGGCTTTTGTGTGTGTGTGTGTGTGTGTGTGGGGGGGGGGGGGGGGGGGGGGGGTTACTGCATGTGTTTGTCATTTATAAAACAAGACGCTGATGAAATTAACACAAACGGAAACTGATTCTATTATCGCTTTTATCACGAGAGGGATATGAGCCTCTGGTGTGATATCAGCAGAGAGGATGCAGGCAGTGACGCAGTCCACTGTTCCACAGTCCCACATCATATTTGACTGTATTGTCCTCATAACGGGGATTGATAGAGTCTGTGGAGTAGCCCTTCTGAGGACTGGGAAGCCTCAGCACCACCCAGGGATCTGTAGTGGCTCGCACTCTGTGAAGCTTGCCAGCACATTTAACCTGACCTGCTCCACATCCACACACAAACTTCAACCTATAAAAAGGCACACACACACGCAGTTAAGCAAGCAAACATTATTACAGGCAGGATATGGGAGTTTTGATCCACAGCTGCTGCCCGGAGTGTGGAACGTTAGATCAGGGTGTGCAGATCAATAGCAAAGGGCAAAAAAAAAAGGAGAAGTTCAGCAGACAGACAAACAGCTCACACATGCCACAAAGGCACACGAAGCTGTGTAGACATAATAGAGTTATACTTTTTTGCGGGGGTGTCTACAAAATAAATGGCTGCCAACACAAGATGGTTGTATGTCTGTGTGGGTGTGTGTGTCACCCACAAGCCAGCAACTTCACCCACACCACAGGTATGGTTATACAGTGCAGGCAGTGAGTCAGAGAGGACGCACGCCCATGCATGCACACACAACCTACCTCATAATATGTGCACATCCTCTCAGCCAGCCCACTTTGAACAAAGTCCAAATCATCGTCCAAAATCTCAAACCCTTCCTGTTTTCACACAGAAAATACCCGCAAACCTTTACCATGTTTTAACCAGCCTCTGCTGTCACCTTCACTGTTTCAGCGGTGTGTTTTTTGGTTTTTTAGTAGACGAAGATAAAGCTAGTAAAATGTAACACTCAGCTGTCCGTATTAACCTCCTAAGACCCGAACTCTTCCACGGCATTCATTTTTAATTTCTCTTTGATATTTGGGCTGATTGGGACCTGATGAATGTAAAAGAAAGAATTACCAGATTTATTTTTTACCTTATTTTTGTTTCTAAGAAAAATAAGAGCCACATATGAGGAATTTCGTTTAGGTTAAGAGCCGGGAGTATGCTTTCACTGAGCGCGAGCGGTACCGGAGGCTCGCACGTGCGACTACGTGTCGACACTTTCAGGACTTTTTTGTGACACACACGCACGCACGCACAAAGTGCGTTACACACCACTACGACATAACGCAACACGTCAGGTCTGAGCGAGGTAGTCCGCCTTCTCTTTACACGCAGTGCAACATGTATAAATCTGTACCCACACTTCCTGTGGGAGCGCATTAAAAACTAAAACGGACTTTGTTTATTTATTTATTTATTTTCAGTTCGGTTCCCACGTTTCTGGGTTTTTCTTTTTTTTTTCTAACCATAAACGCAACACTTTACACTAAACGCTCTGCTTTACAAAGAGGAGGAAAGCTGCTCACCTTAGCGCACCGGCTGCGTCCGCTTTCTCTCATATTAGCGCCTCTCTGAGTCTCTGTTGACTCCTTTTGTTTTTCTTTAGTTTTTCTTTCTTTCTTGGTTTTACACACTCGACTGTTTCCGACTGTTGAGCGCAACTCCACGCCCATTTCACGAGTACACTGCCAACAAGCAGTGACCTTCCCTCCGCTCAGACCGCTCGTAAAACTGAACACCGCAGGCTCCGATCGTGTTAATGATCGGCTGCTGCTCTCTGCTTATTACTAAACTGTCACCGAGTTTTTCTCATTTCTTTTTTTAAGAAGTTGAAACTGAGGCACATAAAAAAAAAATAAAGAGGAAGAATACAAAGTGGAGGGACTTGAGAGGTATTTGTTGGGAATACTTGCATGTCCCGGCTTGATCCCGGAGCCCCGGGATATGCATTCAACACTGGCAGGAATGCAAGCTGGCTGCCAACACGTTCACTTAAAACAGCATAGATGATAAAATAATAATAATAACGAAGCTCCGGCTTATTTTCATTCAAGTATAAAAACTACAAGAAAACATGATTAATGATGGCGTTTAAAAATCCCTTATAAGATAAAGTTAAGAAGAAAAGATAAAGTTTCAAAAATAAATAAATGTATTTACTTTCACTTTTACTTTTTTTTTTTTTTTTTACAATTTTCAGATAATTTTCATTTTCATGTTTTCCTTTGTTTTTTATAAATTCTGGGCTTTTTATTTATTTATTTAAAGTAATGAAGATCTTAATAGGAGGGAAATGCGTGCAGTTTGTGGCATCGGCCACATGATGGCGACACAGTGCTACATTACTGCGGCCTGCCTCTGAGGACGCCTGACCCGGCAACAGGTAAGGCACAGCTCTAAACAACACGATGAATAATAGTCATTTATTATTAGTAACATCTATTATAGAATGACGTGAAATTTTTAAATGCTTTCACGTTGCCACCACCTTCCTAAGACTTGGAATGTTAGGTTAAGAGGTGATTCCCAGCTCCTGTCCAGGATATATCCCGTGATTTCTTTTGTTAGATTAGGACTGAATGCATGCTGAGTGCAATGCCATTGAACATTATAGCAGTACAAGATCAAAGGACTTTGATAGGACTCGTTTATTTTATGTTAACATGATTAGAATTGAATGCCAACCCATTCTTACAGTGATGCTGAGTATTCTTTTAATTCCAAATAAGGATCAAGAAACTTGTTTTAATACTGATGTCAAAGTAACATCGTAAGTCCCACACAGGAAACCCACAAAACGACTCTGTGGTTGTGTTTGTCTCCACCTTTTTCTCCTGTAAATAGTTTAGGTGCTGCCCAACATTCTAATGCATTTGTAGCAACGCTTGTGGCGTTAGGAAAACAAATGATTTATGAATGTGAATGCATTCAAACCAACAGGGGAGAACTCCAGTAACGTCCTGCTGTGCTTTTGAATGATTCCCGGCTCCGTGTGACGTTTTTTAACTGGCCGGATATGCAAGCAGTGAAATGAGTGACAGGAGACCGTCAGACGTGGGATGCACAGAGCTCTCTGCCTTCCTGTGAATCTCCTCTTTTGTCTCTCCCTTCCACGCCTCCAGGGGTCGCCTTGGCAACATGTTTTACTGCTGGCAGCCAGATAAATGCAGCCTTGGCGCCTGTAAACTGGGATAGCCGGACGCAGTAATGCTCACTGCCAAGGACACAGCAACCCAGCAGGGCTTCGGCTTCGAACATAAAAGGAGGTACACAAGAACTGAAATCCTCTTTTAATCAGTATTTGACGCTTATCAGCTGAATTGTGTAAAAGCAGGGAAAAGATTTTGCCAAATGCAAGATGGACTGAAAAAGTAAAAGGCCCGAAGAAAAGCCTGAGCAGATACTTCTGACTCTCAGCTTTTTTGCATTTTGCAGTCCAGCGTGGATACGAATCTGCATGCAGACAAACTCATGGAAGGACAAAAGCCTCCTGACTGCACAAGCGAGGACAGACTCCTCATTGCATTGGCTGAAACTGTTCAGGAGCTTGAAGGTGTCCAATGCTGCGGTGATCATCTCGATACAGCAATGGGTGGGAGGATGGAAGAAGGAGAAGATGAGAGGGAGGATGAAAGAAGACGAAGGAGTAAAGAGCAGCAGGAGGGAGACTGCAAAAAGAGAGCTCTGGGAGTGCTGAGGGAAGTCAGTGTTTTTCATTCATGCAGACTCAGAGCATGGAAACAAGCCCTCAGACGATGTTCCTCCACGCTCAGCAGCTCTCCACCAGGGGGTGGAGCTCAGCAGCATCCATCTACGACAGGCAGAGGTGGCAAAAGTACAGATGTTCTTTACTTAAGTAGAAGTACAGATACCTGTGTTTAAAAATACTCCAGTAAATGCTGAAGTACTGATTCAACGTCATTACTCAAGCAAAAGTAAAAAAGTACAGGCTCAGAAATGTACTCAAAGTAAGAAAGTAAAAGTAGCTCATTGGAGGACGATTCTAACCATTCTTGTACAGAGGTAACTAAACCTTGTCTGTGTTAATATAATAATAAAATAATATTAGTGTACAAGAATACAAACATTATCCCGATCTGTAGTTTTAATGAATGTACTCAGCTTGAATCTGTTATCTAGGACACAATCAGTGACAGAAAATTGAAACAAATAACTATTTTCTGTTGCCAACATTGTAGAGGGAGACTTTGCCTCCATTGCTAAACAGTACACTGAGAACAGTCAGGGGTGAAAGTGCGATTTAGCAGGTGGAGGAGCACTAAATCTGTGTAGTGGCTCAGCATAGGGAAAAGAATCACAACTCACAATACTTTCTAATATGAACTTCAGTAGATTTTCTTAGTGTGATCAGCTGACCTGCTGCTTGCTTCACAGCTGTCCCATATCACTGATACTATACTCTCTATACTTTATATGCAGTTGGTATAAAGTTGGAATTCAGTGAATGAATCTAAGCATCATCTGCGTAAATGCAAATTCATCTCTGCAACACTTGATATAACCTAAATCTGACTATGACCACCACAGCCACTGTGCACCAGTTCAACACAATGGGAATTCACCACATTGATGCAAGCTAACCTGTTTATCCTGAGCTGCTCAGTATTTTCATGCAACCTTTGAGTATCAAAAAGTTAGTTTGTTTTTTAGGATATTTCACGACAAAAAAAAAATGCATCATTTATCAAAACATCATATACAGATTCAATTCAAATTATGACATCATACATCTGGAGTTTATCAAACACCACTGAGCTGTCCTTACCTTTAAATCTACTCTCTCTTCGTCTTCTCCTGTCCTGTCTTTTTTATCTTCCTCCATCTCTGTGAAGTTAGCTCTCACTCTTTTATCCCCTGCGAAATACAGCAGCTGGAGCTTTAGCTTGCAGACGCAGTGTACGACAACCTGCACACAAACAGTTTGTGTGTTTCCTGAAGTTTGTTGAGCTGATAGAAAAAATGTATTTGAAATGGCCTGCCACTTAAAATAGCACTCTCTTCATGCTTCCTCCTTTTCTGTAGCACTAGCTAAATGCTGAAGTACCACAACCACAACTAACGGATACATTCAGTCCTTCCCGCCCACTTTAACCCCTGAAATAAACCCTATAGACGAACTTATAGATAAACCAAAAGTAATGAGTCTGCTTTGAAAGCGTAAGAGGAGAAAGTACAGACATTTGTTTAAACACGTAGGGAGTAAAAGTACAGATGCCAGAAAATAAAAAAGTTACTTCTCATCTCTGACGACAAAATAAACTTCAAATAGAAAACGAAATTAAATTGTGGAATTCTCAGAGCCTCAGAAGTAACAATGTATTTATTTTCATTTATTAAATTTCACTCTCAAAGTTGCACACCTCCACCTTCATATCCCCCTCAAGCTCTCCAGGGTCTCTGAAGGTTCTTTCAAAGTGTCTATTTGGACTCTGGGTCCTTTTTTATACTATTTTTCAGTCCAGTCCTTGTACCTGACCATTTTTAGAGGAAAGAACGAACCTATGAACCATTCAAGTACAAAGATAGCGTTGTGTCTACACATAACAGAAAAACTTTCAATCTTTAGGCACTTTGTTACTACTAGATTGTTGCAGCAACACATAATTTGATTTTAAAAGTCCCATCAGATTTTTATCCACCATGTAACACAATCTGGAAAGCATCTGATTGGCAGCAGGTTCATTTTTCAGTATGACAATGATCCCAAACACACTGCCAATGCTGAAAAAATATACCTGGATGGAAAAACACACAGTGGAGCATTATCAGTCATGGATAACAATATTGAAGTGTGCGGGATCATCTACACAGAGAATAGAAAAAAAGGCAGAAACATCCAAAGAAGAGCTTTGAATGTCCTTCAGGAAGTCTGGAGAACTATTCCCGACAACTATTTAAAGAAATGACATAAAAACATGCAGGCTTTCAGTGATGGGTGTGTAACAAAGTGTAACTAATTTAAAAACTCAAGTAAAAGTTTACTTTTTTTTTCAGAGGATACAGGATGCAGGCCCTGTTCGGGCTCCGTCAGTGACATTTTTCTGAGTGTTGGAGAGGACGTAGAGAAGATCATCGACAAAATAAGCTCCATCATTATCAAGCTGGATGCAGCGATTCAGCAGTTATCTGTAGATAAGACCTCGATCGCGGGTGAAGCGCGTCGAGAATACAGAGACACAGACACTTCGGCGCAACCTGAAGACGTTAAGAATCACCTAAACTCCCCCGATCGGCTCGAGTCTGACTCAGGTCACGAACGGGTGATTGAGGACGGAGCTGATCGAAGGCGTACAGAGACATCGGCAGACACTGAACAAACACTGGACTCATTCAGTGGTTCTAATTGTGACAGCGGGGCAGAATCACATGTCAAAGGTCAAGCAAGAGACGTTCTGGAGGAATCTGTTAACTCTGAGACTGAGTTACTAGAGGAGACTGAAAAGGAAGATGAGAGCGCAAAGAGAAAAAGAAAATGGATTACTGTAGGGTAAGCTGACTAAATCATCGCAGCTCACCGTACTTAAACTCTTAACACATAAGTATTTATGTTTAACCCACACTTCCTGTCAGTGTAATATGCAACATCTTGCATGTTTGTGGTCTTTTGCTTAAAGCTCTATGATGTTCGCAGTCAGTTTTGTGTTTTTTTGATGAGGCTATTCAAGCATAATGAAATCGAAACTTCTTCCGTGTCAGTTTACACACGGTTCGTGAGGTAGCACATCATTTTACGTTTGTTGTAAACAAAGAAAGTAGTCAATATTTTCTTCCACTTGCTGACAACATACTGGTAACATCAGTAATCCACACGCCTAAAACAAAAATGAAAACAAAAAGATGTTGAGTATTTTGTTCTGTGCCCTCCGTTGGGATGATTGCGAGTCTGGACATGATTTCCTTCCACTCATTTCTCCTGCTCACTGATACAGGACAAACTCTCTGCAGTGCTTTATCACAAGTCGCACACATTTTTGACCTCCTGGCCTCCAACACAGCCAGCTGTTTCGCACAGTTCACTGTCAGGCCACTGCACACATACATCTAAAAGCCAAAAAAATCAGGAACATTAAGATCCGAGGGAGAGGCTAAGTCTGGAGAGAGCTGATATGGAAAGTGCATGCTCCGGCATTTCAGCAAGTCTTAATATGTTTGCACTTGAAAAAAAAATCAAGATAATAATATTTCTACTTAAAAGCATTAAGAGCAAATGCAAGCATGCAAAAAATATAAATAAATAAAAATAAAAGGAAGAAACAAACAGCCAAACTTTATTTCAATCATGAATCGTTTTCTAAAAATATGCATTTATGTGTTTTTAAAAACATCATTTAGGCTCACTGCTCAGCTGGAGGGCAGCCATTCTGATGTACCGGACGCGTGCTTTATCAGAGCGCCTGCAGGTGCAGCTAAAGTCCTGAGGTGTGAAGTGGCTGATGCCCTGAGCTGCCTGATGGTGACTGGCTCAGAGGAGTTGCTTAGCAGAGTGATCCGGGTCAAAGTTGAACATGGAGCAGCCTTTAATTTCCCCCTTACTGTGGTTGTGCCTTTCCAAGCACGCCATCGCAGCAGCTACAGAGATGTCGCTGTGAAGATAATAGACGAGGACAAGAGGGTCAGCTACATCACTCCCATAACAACAGAGGGCATGTATGGAGGACAGAAAGTAAGGTTTTCCCTTACTTACAAATATTTGTTCAAATATTGATCAAATAACATAATTTTCTCCTGCGTAATGCTTATTTTATGTTATTTTACTGGAAGCTTAATATAAGCTGGAGCTGTATACTGAACCTTTTTCTTCTTAGTTATAAATAAATTCTTAGTTAGAAGAAAAGTCTTCTATAAAAGGTTCATGCTGCATGTATATAAAGAACAAAGTATGGAACAACTGAAAACAGAAGAGGCTCTAACATAGAGCCTTGTGGTACACCGTTTACTATTTTTGGGGCGTTTTAACCCAAATCAAAACTGTTACATTTTAATTAGATAAACATATTCCCAGTGTTTCTGTATATCTTTGGTTAAGAATAAATACAATTACATGAGTTAAAATAAAAAAACTGAACTGTTGTTTTAAAGAACATGTCAGCACAACTTAGGTTTGCAAAGTTGTATCTGAATAAACCACAAGAACTCTGGTACAGATGTTTGTTTTTAAAGCACAGCAACACATTTGGAGACAACCAAACACAGCATATCTGCATAAACACCTCATACCAACGGTGGAGCACGGTGGTGGAGGGGTGATGACTTAGGTTTGTTTTGCAGCCACAGGACCTCGACAACATGCACTTATTGAGTAAAGCATGAACCCCTCTGTATACCAAAGTACTCTAGAGTCAAATGTAGGGCTGTCTGTCTGACAGCTGAAGCTTGGCTGAAACTGGGTCCTGCAACAGGACAGTGATGCCAAGAAAAGCAGCGAATCTACAACAGAATGGCTGAAAAAGAAAAGAATAAAGCTACTGCAATGACCTAGTTAAAGACCAGATCTCAACCTGACTTAAATGCTGTGGTGAGAGCTGTACGCAAATAAACCTGCCCACAAACCACAATGAACTGAAGCGAGGTTTGAAAGAAGAGTAGGCGAAAATTGCTCCATAGCGATGTGAGAGACTAATAAAGTCATACAGAAGTTAGTTCTGCTAAATGTGGTACTCTAAGCTATTGAAACATTCAGTGTACTTACTGTAGTTTTTCATGCACTGTTTCTCATATTTGGCTTAGATTTTGTTAAATAAATAATGATGTGGTATAATAAGTCATGCTCTTGTTTATCTGTGGTTATAATTACATCATTTTAAGACTTGCCAAGTTTTTGTTGTATTATAACTCAATATGTAAAATCTTTGAAATGAAAGACGGTGGCTGTATCTTACATGAGTGCAAAAAAGTAACAATTGCAACTCCTGTAATTGTACTTATTCTTAACCTAAAAAACATAGAAACACTGAGTAGAGTTTTTTTTGCATGAAAAACTACAGTAAGTACACTGAATGTTTCAATAGCTTAGAGTACCACATTTAGCAGAACTAACTTCTGTATGACTTCTGTATTGGTGAAAGATTGTTCAAATGTTTTGCCGTGGTTTCTTTCTCTCTTTGTTAGGGCTCATTTGCAGAGGTGAAGGTGTACTCTGTGGGTCTTTTTGCAGTGGTTTCCTGTTTAAAACTAGAAAACTACACCATTCCCAGGAAGGGGTTGTCACTAAAACTCCCCATGGACCCCCGAATTTGTCTGAACTACCTCCCAGGATCCTTTACTGCACCTGTAATAGCGCAAACCACGGTATGACAATACCCTGATCATTACCCCCTTTTCTCCTACTTTACTTTCAGTAGAAGTAAAGAAAAGAGTTGCAGAAGTGAGGTCTGGTTGGCATTGAGAGATAGGAAGGGCTCCTTGGGACGAAGCCTTTGAAATGATTCCAAAACTCGGATGAAAATAGAGAGGAGAAATGATGAAGTAACAGAAAGCTTGCTTCTGATTTGCAGGTTTCACAGATGTTTGCTGTGAGGCACAAACAGCTGTGGCCGATTTCTCAATTGACTCCTGAGACCAAACACTGGTGTACGAGCAGTTTGTTCCTTGATCTTACGTCAAATCCACCACCTCCGTCTCTGCACAGCTCTCTTTTGATAGAACAACAGAAAAAATAGACAAATTCTCATATCAAACGGCTTTTGTCTAAACTGCTGCCTAAATCAAGCAGAACAGCTGTTTCCTTGTTTGCTTCAGATCCAGCCGCTAGACGCCGTGCTCCTGGCTTCTGTCAAGTCCAGAAATTATGCCTATCATTCGGTGGTGTCTACCAGCCCGCTGCTCTACCTCACCCACCCAACCTCGAGGCCCCTGAGAAGACCCCTCACAGTCACACTTCCATGTCCCCCAAATCCTGCAAAAAAGAAAGCAACAAGGGGACAAACAGAGAACCAACAAGACCAACAAAGTCAACCTGTCAGGGATTCTCCCCCATGGGATCATTCACCTTCCCACAGACTGAGGTGACACAGATGTCCTTGAACTAAAATATATTATATATGTGTCACAGCATCATATAAATAGGGATCTTAAAAGGTTTTGTTTCTATGCCAGATTCATGGACACCTCTGTGAAATCCAAGGAAATGTCCAATGAGTCGCTGGTTGTTCTGGGCTCAAGGGACAAACAGTGGAGTGTCATGGATAAAGTCACCGTCAGGAGCCTGCAGAAAGGACTGGTGTCCTTTGACCTGATGGAGAACTTTGACAGGTTTGTACCACCACGTTTTCTCCTCTTACAATAATCACACCTGCAAATGGAAATAGGCAGTTTAACTTTATTTAAAAAGACAACAAAGTCAATTGTAGTGCAGGACAGCAAGGAGGTAAATAAAAACATGTCTGCCATCGACTACACATAAAACAGATGGATGCACCTCCTGGGACTGGAAAATGAAGCCAATGAGTGAGTGTCTTAACTCTGAACTGGCTTTAATGGGCACCAAGGCATGACGCTGATGACTGCATAAAGGCTTCCAGTCCTATTGAGGTTTTGGCAGACAGCTGCTGAACAATGTTCACATGATGTCAAATGAAAAACCACAAGTCTGTGAGCTTCCTGTCTGTACCCATGTCCACATTTTCCTGTTGAGTTTATGAGATCAGCCACTGGTTTTGACTAAAACGTCAATTCTGTTGTGTTTGAGTTATTTAGTGTCAGAAAGGAGGATTATCTAGAATAGGCTCATTGGCTGATGATTTGTGATTGGCAAGTCAGTAGCCAATGAGTGTGCAGTTTCAGTAGTCATGACATCAACCATTGTCCATCTTCTGTGTACAGTCTACATTGCACACGTTTAATATATATACATATTGGGTTTTTTTTTTAAAGCCAGTAGAGAGGTGTTTGAGTTGTTGGGAACAATAAAATGATGAATGGGATCTGCAGAATAAGCAGTGATTATTATTTGATATGAAGCAGAGAGGAGACAGTGTGCTGGTAATTATTAGAAATGCACTTTAAGCTCTGAAGCCACCTGTGTGGAGGTAAAACCAAATGTAAGATGGTTTTCGGTCATGTTGGAGGGATAAGCAACGATTTGAGGTTGCACGAAGAAGTTTGAGCCTATTCGTTAAGAGTTACGGTAGATTAGCATCTCTGTGACAGCGGCTGACTCAGCTGATGCGTTGTCGTACTCTCCAGCCGAACCACATCACTGCACAAAGAGCAATGTGAGGCAGGAGCATCCAAAGCAGAGCCACGGACAGAGCAGATACCCACAGAGCGAAACTTGTCGGGCGGCGCTCATTTGCAGCATCGTTTCTTTCAAAGCCAAGGCCGATTTGTCCTATTTGTCCATCCAGCAAAATAAATACCTGAAAAAGATAATACTGTGTTCAAAAGCAGGCTCCTAACAGCATTCTCCAACAAGATTTCAAGTAAACGGTGATCATTTCTTACTATATCTCCCCTTGCATGTGCCTTTCTGCCAAACTCAACAAGCCACTGTAGTTTATTCGAAGGCCTGAACACTTTCAGCCTGATGTCGTTGGCTCTAATGTGCAGTTTCAGAATTCGCTGGCGCTTCGAACAACACAGGAAGATGTAATAAATCCTGCACCTGAATGCAGAAGAGTTCACACGCTAGAGCTACCTGAAGTGAAACTTTTCGTATTAGTCAAAAGCGTAGACACGTCCAAACGTGGGATATTAAACTGTGAACAAAACAAATGACATTTGAAAATGACTGCAAAAAGAAATAAGGCAGTGCCGTCTTTAAGGAAATCTAAAACATGAAACATGTCGTTTTGTACCTTTTTTTTTAGATCCAGTTGGCAGGCTTTGACTCCAGGTTTGTTGGATTGTCAGGGGAACCGAGATCTCCCTGTAAAACCTTAAAATAGTCAATTTCGCTCAGTCTTGTCACGTCAAGGAGACTGCTAAGACTGGAAACATGTGGAAGTCTATTAAAAAACATGTACATTTGTCCCAATTATGTATATGTAAGCAGCACAAACTAAGGAACAGTTTTTCCCGAACCTCTCAGTGAAGTGCAGATGTTTCAGTTTTTGTTTTACCAAAGACGTAACCTGCAAGATATGAAGGAGCACATAATTAGAATAGAGTAAAAGTGTGTTTGATTTGGCAGTACATTTAACTAAAAATGGGATCAGTGGTGTTTAAAGCTCTCTTGGACTCTACTAGAGTAGCTATGCATGCAGATTCTTATTAGAACTGGACTTAAAGGACTTTCTTACAACATATTTTTGACACCTGTTGCCTACGAGGTTGATGAGAGTGTGTGACAGGCGCAGCAGGTTGTCGGGGTTATGAGCTGTCCTCACAGCCAAGTCAACAGTGGCTGCAATCAGGAGTCCCCCAACCATGTAGATGGCGTAGAAAACAGTCCCCCTGACCACACAGTGACAGTAAGAGACACAGGATGAGGCTTAAATTGTGCAGCTGTGCAGGAAAAACTTTGCAGCTGTGGGACCCCTGCAGCAGAAATACATTTATATTATATAATGGCATTTTTGTGCAGCACATTCAGAGATGCCCTTCTGCACACCTTGGTTGTAATGGGTGGTTATTTGATGTTGCTGTTGCCTTCCTGTCAACTCAAAGCAGTCTTGTTCTTGCCTGCTGACCTCTGTCATCAACAAGACGTTTTCTCCCAGATGTTTTCTCTTTTTCAACAACCCAGATGTTTCTTTATTTTGCTTTACTCACATGGCAGCGAACGTAAGCAACAATCCTCGAGTTAATTTGGTTTAGTGAGGTTATGTTGCACTAACTTCCAGAGCGATTAACATTTCCTTTGCTTCAAACAGGAGAAAACAAATTATTTCCTCACTCACGGCTCTGCTGTACCTCACCGGTGCCTTTCATGTATTCTCAACATCACGTCCATGTCTTAAGTGCCAGCATTAAAAAATAAAATAAAAACAAAAGATAAATGCTACACTACGCTACAACAAACCAGACTTACAGAAAGCTTTTACTTTACATAAGGGGCTTAAAGCAAGGCCGCATGGATAAAGGGGGGATGGGTGCAGCTACATGCTTTAGATTCCAGGCTTTAACGTGTCAGAGCATACGCACATGAACAGCATGGCAAGACTAAAGTGTTAAGAAACCCCTAAAGACATTATAAAGAAGGAGAAAATTAAGTCTTACTCTAGTCACCTGTTTAAAAGAATAGGCCCAGCTGTGATAACGTTGGATTCTCATTTCCATCCCGAGTTATAATTCTCTTCTTTCTTATCTAAAACAGCTTCTTCAGGGGAGAAAAAAAATGTGTGCAGTAGGTTTTCATGAATTCTCCATTCTGTCTTAAGTCTATTACATCTGTATTCCCGCCTGCGATAACAAAGTCTTTTCCCTGTTCAGCGGCAATCTAATCTTTCCCCAGAGCTAGACTCCTTAACTTGTCCTCCGTCTGCTTCTCCGCTCAGACTGCTCGTGCTTCGTCTCCTCTCCCCACTGCGCCCTTGTCACCTCGCCTGCCTGGCCGAGGAGCTGGAGGAGTCGGTCTGCTGCCACGCCGTCACCGTCGTCCTCCTGCGAAGCCGAGACGAGCCTCGCGCCCTCCTGGTGGCCGTTGTGCCCGGCAGAGACCTCAGCTGGGAGCTGCACAGGCTGCGAGCTCAGGGCTACAGCGACCCGGTGGAGACCTCCTCGGAGATCTCGATGCGTGAGGCAGATCAGCTTCTCCTGCGTTTCACCGGCAACATCACCTGCACAGGTAAAGTGTGAAGCTGGCTCACTGGCTTCTCCTACAGAAGCTTCATACGTGGTTTAAGGAAAATAATTATAAGCTGACAAAAGAAACACAAGAGAATCTTCATCTTTTTATACATTTATGCTTCTCACGGGTCTAATGTTGGCTTTTCATCAAGGATTGGGTCATCATTTATTTTAATTAATTAATTAATTCAATGGTTTCTATCAGTGAATCTGAAAAAATAATCAGCTTTATCTATCATAGTGAACACTCTAAACATCATACATGCTTAACTTGTTTGTTTGGGGTTTTTTTTGTTTATTTGTTAGAAAAATAATCCCGATGTTCAACTTTTAGCTCCGTGAGCCTCAAACACAGCTGCTCGCTCTTGTGTTGTCATTGTTCTTATTAAAAGAGGCCTGTTTACTTTGGCTGGACGCGCGTGACACTGAAAAAGGCCTCGATTTAAAAGTGCAAATCCTTGTACGCTATTGTTATTGCGTGGTTAGCTGGAGCACTGCACATCTAGTGCAGTAAAAAAGAAAGATATACTGGGAAATGTGAAACAGTTGCTGCAGCACCAGGTCTAAACCGGTTTAGCCTCCATCCCCTGGTCACCACGTAAGACAGTAACCACATAATAAAGTGGATGAATGATATGTTTGTACAGCCAGCTGAATGCTTCAACAGTACAACACTCTTATGTTTCCTCTTTTGTTTCCCACGGTACAATACAGCAGACAGTACAAAAGATGGGGATACTGCCTGTTTAGAAGCCTCCAGATGAGTGTTTACGCCGTCTTGGTGTGTTGAAACTGGACGAGATAGATGGATTACTCGATGTTAAACACATGTTTACTTACTGGCTTTAAAACATTTTAAAAATCTATGGTTAAAATGTATATCTATATATATGGTAGACTGTATACAAAAGATGGACTTGCTGTGTGTATATGATATTTTAAACTGGATGAGACAAGCAAAAGGTGGATCTTATCGACGCTACGTGCTCATACTGTAGAATCTTGTAAATGTCAATCATGATATAGGCCCGCCCCAGTATACCCTACTCCGTCCTAGCTTTTAACTCTATTCCCATGATGCATTGAGTATTTCTTCTTCAGTCATTTTTTCACTCACTATGCATGGAATCATCACTTATTATTAAACTCTGTCTCTCTTCCACAGCATGTCTTTTAGCCTGTCTTTTTTCTCTCATCCGAACCGATCGCTACAGATGGCCCCGCCCATCCCTGAGTCTGGCTCTGTAGGAGGTTTCTTCCTGTTAAAAGGAAGTTTTTCCTTCCCACTGTCGCCAAAGTGGTTACTCATAGGGGGTGATATGATTGTTGGGTTTCTATCTGTATGTATTATTGTCAGAGATGGGCAGTCTGATTACAATCTGATTACTTTTTTCAAGTAACGAGTAAAGTAAGGGATTACTATTGCAAAATCGGTAATTAGATTACCGTTACTTTCCCGTAGGAACGCTGCGTTACTGCGTTACTAAAACCGTGATTTTTTTTGCGAGAATGTGTCATGACAGTGACGTAAGCAAGTGCGACGTTGGTGACAGCAGCTGTGTGCAGATCAACAATGGATCACATATCGAGTGCGGGAGAGAGTATGAGCGTGCAGCGTTTAAAGCGTGGAAATACTGACCTTACTTTGAGTTTGATTCCATAAGAAGTGACAAAAACATTAGCGTCCATCGTGTGTGGGAAGAAAACTTCTTTTTACAGCGAAAAAAACCCCTAAACTTCCGAGCAAGCACCGAGTAGCTACGACGTGATGGGAAACTCACAGAGACACTCGCGCGGATTCTTCAACTGACCGCAGCACACCTGCACCAGGGTAACCCTCCGCCTACCCTGCTCCTGCTTTACAGGTGAAAATAGAGCAAAAGGACCGCTGAGTCTTTGACTTTATTTATTTTCTGCTGTGTTTTACTTGCATCTGTTTGAAAGAGTGAGTGAAAACACAAAAAATATTTTATTTTATGAGCTGGAATGTGCAGAAAATAGGTTTAAATGTTAAACTAATTTATTCAACTCAGAGAATGTTGCATATAATTAAATGTTTTGCTTGATGCATAAAGTTAAAAGATTAAAACTGATAAACCAAGTTAAAAAAGAGACTTTTCCATTTGATTACATTTTGTATGATGGATTATGTAGAAAAAGTAGAATTGGGCTGAAAGATCTATCGCTTTATCACCTCTTCAGGTTGTAAATCGTGTTTTTAAAAAGTAACTAAGTAACTAAGTAACTAAGTAATTAATTACTTTTGAAAATAAGTAATCAGTAAAGTAACGGGATTACTTTTTGGGGGGAGTAATCAGTAATTAGTTACTGATTACTTTTTTCAAGTAACTTGACCAACACTGATTATTGTAGGGTCTACCTTACAATATAAAGCACCTTGAGGCAACTGTTGTTGTGATTTGGCGCTATATAAATAAATTTGAATTAAATTGAATAAAATTGAATATTTAAATCTACTTTTGGCTGCTGTCATGCTACGAGGGGGTCGCCACAAACATCTCCACGTTTGATTTGGCAGGTTTATGCCAGATGCCCTTCTTGACACAACCCCAAAGGAAAAGTTTGGTTCACTTTATAAAATTAAAATCATGTTCTGTTCAATAACACCCGAAACTAGTTACTGAGGCCACGGTCTCATTAAAGTGTTTAATGAGGTCATAGTACAGTGGAGCTGAAAGGCCATTTTCCCATAAACTTCTCTCCATTTTAACCAAAATTTGCAAAATGGAATCATTGTTAGTAAGTATCACGTAAAATAACCTGACTGAAGTCAAGTCCGAGGGATAGACTTCTACAGCACGGAGAATCCTTTTGAAAGCAGGAGCAGCAGTTTAATGAACTTAACTTTTAAGACCATCTATTATACTGTCTTTATACACCACAGCCCTAACTTTCTCCATGGCTTTGCTTGATAAAACTGTCTTTCTTCTGGCTAATGTTGGCTAGCATTAGCTTACCTACTCACACAAATCACTTGCTACCTAACATAGCAAATAGTGAGGACCCAAGCTAAGGTAACGCTGTTGCTTTTAAAATATCATCTGAACCCATCTGAACTCAGATATGTTTCTATTTTTATGTGAGGTTTGTTTTGAAGTCTGAGTTGCACTGGGAGCTCATTTGTTGGCCGCTTGGTCCTTTTCTAAGCTAGCCTGAGTTGAAGTTGCTTGTTATCTAGATGTGTCAGGGAACAAAGGAGAGGCACTTCAGAGTCCAACAAGTCAGCCCTAAGGTCTAAGTTTTAAGTGACTTTACCCTCTGTTCACAAACTGGCAGTAAACAAGTTTAATACAGGAAAATGTTACAAACATAACCTAGAAAATTCAGTTAGCATCAAATTCAGTTAGTAAAGCAGTTTCATATAATTGCATCAGGCCTCTTTTTAAATGTGTGCATATTTATTTTTCTGCAGCCGCTGCTCAAACCAACAAAAATGAAGCCACGCATGAGCGCATCACCTTCCACAGCCAGAGGAAGAATCACCTCTTAGTGCATCTGACTGAGGTGGACCTATTTGGAAACTACAGCTCTCCTCACTACAAGGGCACAGCCATATTTTATAAGGTCACCAGAGGTCAGCTGGAGTGGCGGGATGACAAAGCTGTCCTGAAGGACACGAAGCTTCTGGGAGATCCCGTCTGTAAGCTGTCTCTGACTTTACCCAAGGTAAAGGTCTGACTTCACCCCCTCACCCCCCAAAAATGAAACATTATGCTTCATGTAAAAGACTCAAATAAAAGAATGCTACTGTTTTATGTCATTTTAGAAAGTGAGAAACCTTACTCGGCCCATTACAGCCCAGGTGAAGTTCTGTGAGGACACAGGTGGGTGAAATTCTGCTTGCTTGCTCCACGATCCATTCATTGTCTCTTTGCCACACTCTTTAATGCTGTCTCAGCTCCAGATACTAAAAAATGCATCATTTATCCATCACCTGCCCATCCAACCAGGTTCCCTCTCAGACTCTCTTCTTCTCTGGCTGTCCGAGGAGCTCTCAGAGGAGGAAACGGCCCTGCTGGCGCTCTCCCTGCGTCTCTGCCGCAGCACCGCTCAGCTGGTGACGACCCGAGCCGGGAGCGGCGGCCTCTCTTCCCGTGCCTTCACCATCCTGGCCATGTGGAGGAGAGGGCTGCCCGCCGTCCCGAACCAACCCAAGGCCTCTCTGCTCGCTCGCTACTTGGCCAAGATCGGTAGGCCGGATCTGGCTAGAGAACTGCTGCTGAGGCAGGCTGGAGCTACCAGGCAGGAGTCACAGAATTAAGGAGGCCCAGAAAGGAGCGCTCACACTGCCTTTTAAGTGCTGCTTTTAATATGAGCCAAGCCACTGGGTCGCAGTGCTGCGTGTGATCCACACGAGGTCAGCATCGCACAAGGAGAGTCAGCGCTCTTCTCTGGGCTTGCAACCCCACCTTTTGTTTTTGTTTTGGTAGTTGTCTTAGATGTAAAGTCTAATTTCAGACCATTATTATGGTATTATAGTATCATTTAGCTCTGAAAACTGTGAAAAACTGGGGAGATTTTAAAAAATGAACTGCAGTACAGATGAGCAAATGTTTTAACCCAGCTGTGATATTACTGTTGTGACTCCTTGCAGGGTCCAGACCTCTAAGGTTTGGAGCATTTATATGTGTGTTGTTATATCGATTTATGACTCACAGTCTTACCTCACAATGCAGTTTATAAAGCAGTGAAAGCTACAAAGTTTGAATGCAGATGAGCACAGAGCACATCTGTGGCGTCCGGATTATTTTTCTTATCAGCTAGACTCGTCGCTGGTTTTCTGTCCGTCTCCAGGTTTTCTCAGTCTTCTTTTTAAACTCTTGGCAGCCCTAATCTGTGACAGAGCCTTCACTTTCTCACTTCATTTGGTAGTTTGTCACCACCGCTGGCAGGGAGGTGATTTAGTGGACCAGTCAGCCGCCTCTCCCCTCTGCGTAAACAAACAACGACACAGAGCTGTGACCTCCTTTCATCTGCTCCTGACACCGAGTCATCTTTGAGACGTGACCGAGTCAGATAATGACCGAGTTGTAAAAGTTGTTTTCTTTGTTATGAGGATACTAAAATATATTTCTGTTTGCAGTATTAGTTGGATGAATTCAGGACAGCATTATGAATTTGTGTCCATTGAATTTGTGATATTAAAACAAATCCTTTCATTGTGTGTACTTTCTTAAATTAAGGAATTTGAGGAATTGAGAAATCATCCATCCATTCAGCAGCTTTTCTACTTTGCAATTCAGTGGAGTTTCACATTTCACCTGCTCCTTAAATCTCACCGCTTGAATGGCAGCTGTTTGTAAGCAAGCCGCAGCTCGCCTGTTAGGCTTTTAAATTCCTGCCACGCAAAAAGGGGGTTTGGGAGTAAGTACATCATATGCGGTGTGCTTAGTTTCACAGGTAAAGTCTGCCTCTGCACTTAAAGCCTTTTTTGTCCTGGATGCTAAGGATTTAAGCTAACGCTACCACACCCAGCACATTCTTCAGCGACTGCATGAAGTTTGCAGCGCAGTTACTGCAGACAGTGGCTCCAGGCAGCTTCAAAGGTAAAAACAGACTGGGCTAAATTTGCAGATCATGCTACTAAAACCAGGAGTAACCAGCTTTATCTTGAAGTACACACTGAATGATTAGCTGGAGAAGATGCTAACTTTATAACTTTTAGTCGTTGTGGAGGTAGATCAATGTATTTGATTTTCACAGATCCTTTTTAAGCTGGATGCCCTTCCTGATGCAAACCTCCCAGAGATTCTCTCACAGTCTCAAAGCACAGATCTTTCATGTTTTAGGTGATTGTACCCAACCGAGCCACCCAGGGATCTACGCCTTGACTGAGTTCTAGTTTTAAAATCATTTTTAAGGAACTTTTCATAAGCAAACATTAGGTTAACTAACATCTTGTTTAAAGGACTGTCTATTTTGGTCGTTCTGGACAAACAAATCTGATCAATGGAGGCTCCACCTCGCAGCTGAGAGGATTTAAAGGATCTGTTGCTAACATCTCGGTGCAGATACCACAGCACGCTGTCACAGGTCGAGTGGAGTCCATTCCTTGTTCTCAGGACTGTTTATATTAGGTGTATATAGCACCTTTCTATTCTATTTTCACTACTATTTTCTACTAATACAAAATATAAAATAAAGTATTATTATTCACCCAGTCACACACACATTGATCTTATCTATACCTAAGCACTTCTAACATTCATACACTTAGTCTCCGATGGATGCATCTGAGGCAACACAGTGTTCAGTATCTTGGCCAAAGATGCTTTGACACATGGACAGGAGGATCCGGGGACTTTCCATTTGGTAGATGACCCACTTTACCATCGAAGCTGCAACCGCCCTACGCCTACACCGTCACTACATTTTGCCACTGGTTGTGGTTGTGGACGAGTCTGACAGTTGAACCAAATAATGTCACTCTGAGACTCACCGTCTAAAAGCGGTGCAAATTTCAAACAGCACTGGCCACCACAGGAAATTCAGCGTGAGAAAAACAAAGTGTCTAAAAACCCCGACAGAAGATCTGCAGATAACTGTTAGATTTGGTGTCAAAGTGCATGCATCTGCAATCAGAAAGAAACGCCTATATTTGATGTAGCAGAGGCGATCTGGTTATTGGCTCAATGGGATTAACTAATCAAAGACAGCCTTTCAGCACAAGAATCAGACACCGATCGTGAGGTGGGAAAGTTTGCCTCAGAAATCGTTCGGCTTGCGGTCAACAATTCTTCGGTCTGCGGTCAACATCAAAGAGCGCTCGGAGCATACGTGACGCCATCTGTCCGAGTGCTTCCGCTGAACCGAAGGTGGACCTTGCAACAGGATAATAATGCCAGGCAAACACATCATTCTCAGTAGGCTCCGTCTTTTTAAAGACATTCAGAGGGTTTTTCTGTTTCATCTATCTTCAGAGCTCGTACTCCAGCTGTGTGACATTCTGCAGGCCCTGAGCTGGAGCAGAGAGGTAATGAGATGCCATGTGTCCAGGTGGGGGGTAGGGGACACCCCGCGAAGACGGAGAACACCACCCGCCGCTTCAAATAGGAGAGACGCTTAATGAAGTATGAAATAGTAACAGGTGGAGCTGATAGCTCGCACGAGGCGATCCCCCCTTTGCTCCTTCTCTGCCATTCGCTGACAAAAGCGGCCTCCTCTCGCCGCTAACCTTTTCTCTTCCTTTTATTTGTCGCCCTTCTATTGTGCTCCTCCTCAGCTCCATCTGTGGATGGAAATATTGTTCGCACAATTCCTTTTCAACTCCTCCATGCTCCATCTTGGCTATTACCTCCTTCTTCCTTCCTTCTTTCCTTCCAGTGTGACTCTAAAGGACACGTGTGGCATCGCTGGCGGGAGAGTTTTGTGCTTCGACTGTGCGTGGCAGAGGGGGGCATCATTAGCGTGGCACGGGGCCATCACACACACACACACACACACACACACACACACACACACACACACACACACACATTGAGGGTGCCACTAGAGGTAAATGTCACAGAGGGGGCTCCCACAGTGCCAGGAAATCGTTTCCTCTCTCATTTTATCTCTTGTCTGTCCCCCTTTACATTATTGAAAAGGCCACACAGCAATGCACTCTGGGAAGTTGAAGTAAGGAATTCCCGCCGAGCGCCAGCATAAAAATATTCTGATTTAAACCTCATCTGTTTCATCATTTCATTTCATCAGCCTCCTCTTCGTTTTCAGCTCCCCTCGCCTTTTTTTTTTCTTGGCAGGAATCCTCGCCGCCTCGATCAATCGCTGCTCGTGCACTTCTAGCTGTCAAGGTAAAACAGTCTGATGCGACCGAGATGCAGAGATGCAGTCATGAATGAACATATGCACTGTAACAGCTCGTCCTGTGAGTTATCAGAGCGCAGCGTTCACATCTGCAGGGCCCCAAAAAAATCACTTCTTTTCTTTATATATATATATATATATATATATATATATATATATGAAGAAAAAAAACAGATTACTTTTTGTTAAATTAGACTGTTTACGACAAAGTAGAGAAATATGAAGCCCATTAGTTACAGAAATCTAGCTGTTAGTTCCATAAATGAGCTCTAAGGCTGGTTTAATTACCCATGCTCTTATTTACTCATATAAACAAACATAATTTATTCTTTATGAAAGAACATGCCACACACAGTGCTGTGCAAAACTATTTTTCCTCATCTTGAGGTTTTCTTTTTTTGCATATTTGTCACACTTACATGTTTCAGATCATTAAAGACATTTTTATATTAGACAAAGATAAAGACGAAGAAATACAAAATGCAGTTTTTAAATCATGATTTAATTTAAAAGAATAAAACTTTTGTGATCACTGGCACCCAGTCTTTCACATGACTGTGGAGGACTGTTGTCCCACTCTTCTGTGCAGAATTGTTTTAGTTCAGGTATATTGGAGGGGTTTTCGAGCATTAACGAAGTGCAGACTTAGTTTACTCCAACCATCCGTTCAGGGAATGAACTGATTTGTGCTCTTGGTGTTTTTTTTGGAGCTTTTCAGCTGAGTAATCTGACCAATATTACGGCTCCCTGTGTGGTACAGAAAATGCAAAAAGTTTGCACTTCAGTTTTATTCTAGTGTTTTATTAGTCAGTTATTTATCAGTATAAGGACTGAGTATTGTTTAACTGAGTCTGTGCATTTCAGACATACAGTTTGTAGCAGCAGCTTGCTAAGCAAGCTTTCTAATGTTAGCTGGGAAAACAGCATGCAACCCTTTTTGCCAAATATGGCAACTCCTGGTTCCAAAAAGGCAGCATGGTGACAGCTGAAGAACTAACTCTCATACTTTAAAAAAGGGCTAAATAAAGCTAATAGGTGACAAAAACCCACATTTTATACTGTTTATTTTTATCATAAAGCCACAACCAGGAACAATATAAAGGTTGGACGTCATTTGTTGGTTTCTGAAGTCTTGAGGTGTGTCTCCACAGCTACCGCAATCTGACCGCCTTCTGTTAAAGTGCAGGTTAAACACACTTCAGCATTGGCTTCGTTTGTCCAGACCGCTAGCAACAAGCATGCTTTATACGCTCTATGGTCAATGGCAATGCTACAGTTAGTGTGGACGCTAGATAAATGTTCACAGGGCCTGCCCTCAGTTTACTCTAACAAGTCTGCTGCTGGTGTCATGACTACGCTCTGCTAGCTAAGTAGCTAAGCCAGCAGAAGTTACATTATTCAAGTTTCCTCCCCCACTTTTCAGGTTAGAGTAGCAGCACTGAGTTATCTAGCATTAGCATTAGCAGTTGTTATTATCACTCACCACCATTTTTTCCTGTCTCTGTTCACCCTCAGAAGGATAACTCCTCTTTATTTTTTCTTACGTGTTTTTTCTCTATAACAGAATCATGCACTTGCAAAGGGACAGCGTGGATTCAGGTGGGGTCGCCTTAGGAAGGTTACATTTCTCAAACTGTTACAAACTTTGTACGCTGCCCGTTGAGTCCGAGGCTTAAAGCCTCAAGATCAAGTTCCCTTTTCAAGCAGCACCTCTGTCTATGGCTACACGCAGCAGCTGGCTATCTTTTAATGTTGATTTAATCAAGTGTAAAACTCTCAGTGTAAAAACTGCACGTGGTTTTCTGAGGGCAAATGCAACCCATTCTTTTTTGGGTGAGTAGGAACTTCCTCTTTTCAGTATTCTTGCCGGCAGGCAGCAGTTGAAAACCACAAAAAAATAACCTAAAAAAACAGTTTAGCACCAATCTGGAGGATTAGCTATGCAGAAGTAAGTTGAAGGTCATGATTCTACAAAAAGCTAAAGGTACATCTCTTCGTGAGAATGAAAACTCTGTCACAAATAAAAGCTCATTATTTGTGCTTTCCCATAAATAAAAATATGTTTGACAAAAAAAAAAGAATAAATAAAACCAGGATAGTTCCTACCACCTAATGCTGTATCTATGGTGATAAAGCAGGGTCCTTTCAATTATTAAAAATTATGCCAACTGATGAAAAACAAGATAATTTTGTTATTTAAACCGATTATATTTTATTAATGACTTCATACTACATATCTAAGTGAAAAAAAAATCTGCCACATCTGGATAAAATTTAATTTATGTCTGAAAATATTCACTTTGTAGTGACATCATACCCTTTGACAAGGAGGGCAAAAGGGCCAGTGGGTACATGTGCAGGAGGTTTAAAAAAGGAAAATCCTGTTTTAAATCAGCCTAGACATAAATTTCATCATGTGCTCTAGAAAATACTGGAGCTGAAGCACCCAAAGGTCCAGTGGGTGATCCGGGTCGCTGTGCCGTGCTGAACCCAGTGATGTTTGAAAAATGGAGACAGCTCCTGTGTGGCTGCCCGCTCACACAAAAACAAGGGTGGATCAAATCTCTGGGGTGATTCTCTGACTCACAGCTTGGCCCTGACTCCATCCCTCTGTGTGTAGAGAGAGAGAGCGAGACCTCGCAGGTGTTCTGCTCTCTGGCCCGTGACAAACTCTTCATTTGTCCCTCGTTTCAGTGGCGGACAGGGCAGCCAGGCCGGATAACCGTGATCCGAGAGGGTCCACGTTACCACTGCAAGGAGGGCCTGGGGTCATGATGAGGGCTGTATTAAAAGTGGCATGACATTGTTGTACATGTGAAAATCAGAGAATTTCAGTTTTCTGTTTTAGTTTTTCTGATGCACAACTTTGGTGTTTTGACTCTCACTCCTCTCCTAGCAGGAAGCTGCGTTAACAGTTAGCTGGAGCAGAACCTATAGAGCCAGATATTTCTATTTGTAAGGGGGCTATGTGAGTTTAAGGGAAGTTTAAGCCTCTGTTAGTCCTCTCTCTGTAGATATGACGGTCAGGTCTACTCTGTAGCTGTTTTGCTAGCAAATGCTGGAGGTATGCTAGAAATTTCTGTTCGTCCTTGTCTGTTTTGTTGTCTTGTGTTTTGCTGTGATCTCTCTCTAAATAAATAAATAAATCTGGGTAAATTCCCAGATGATTAAACATGCAACTATTTTGCTGGTAATAACTGAAATGACTAAAGAAAATCAACAGCCTATTTATACAAGATAATTCATAATGTTATTGGGGGGTTATATTGGTTGGGTCTGATTATAGGGGGGGTCATAACCCCCTAACCCCCCTGGAAATTACGCCCCTGGGTGAAGGCTAATGGTGTTTCAGAAGAATACAAGGTGAGAGATGACCAGTCTTGGCTGTTACTATAGTAACATAAAATATTTCAGTATTGCAGTAATGTTCTGTACTTCAGTAATTACACTACAGTTACAACTATATTGTTATTGTGCTACACAGGCTCTTCAGTTATCTCTATGCCAGTAGGGATGGGAATTGAGAACTGGTTCCCAGTAGTCCAGTTCCTTGGATTTGTTAATCAGGAGGTTTCAGTTTGTGGGCCGGAGGAGGAAAATAGTGGTGTGGTCTGCAGCGTGGCTATGGACATTACTTTTATTATTATTGCGCAAAAGGACGAGAGCACGATGGTAAAGTGCAGCCTGCATCCAGGACAGAAACAACTGCACTTTGCTGCAAACACTTCTGCTCTTTCCAAGAATCTGCACAGACAGCATGCTAACGCTAAGCTAGCCAAAAACCTAGAGTGATGCTTAAGCTGAATGAATGTCGACACCAGCCCAGCAGCCAGACCCTGAACTTCACCAGGTAACAAACGAATGAACAATCAGGCTGCAGTGTCCATTTCTACCTGTTCATGTTTCTACAGTAAAAACACCATGACGATTTGAAGTCTCTTTGTGCTGGTTTTCATCTTTGGTTTGTGCTGTTGGCTTTGTGTTGATAAATAAAAATACTGGTGGCTGCAAGTGCTACCCCTCAATCTCCTAGTATGTTATAAATGTGGAAAACCTAGGTGACTTCCTTCTTGCGATATCACAACGTTTTTAGAAAACTTGACTTTTGACCTTGACCTCAAGGTCAAGGTCACTGGGATTCGCATTAGTTCAAGATTTTTAGTAGATGCACGTATGGTATGAATGCGAAAGTCCTATGTCACCTAGGTCTCGAGGTACTGCATTCACAAACTTGCATGTCCACACCGCCGGCCTAGTAGGATGACAGCAGTGCTCCATCAGCCTTTCATAGCTGAGGGGTGAAAACTAAGAGTCAGCTCGTCACGTGTCCTCATTAGGATAGAGATTTGTGTTCAGATTTCTATTGTTAAACATTAATTATGAGACAATAAGTTTCCGATTATTTTACTGAGTAACAAGAAAATAATGTAACGAGTAGTGTAACAAATTACTTTGTCAAGTAATTAGTTACCGTACTGCATTACTCTTCAACAAAAGTAACAGGTGTGTCATTAGTTGGCTTTTTTAGTATCAACCTCAACACTGGAAATGTTGTCAATACTGAAGCCCTTAACGTAAAAACAATATCTAAGAAATGCTAGAAATTGATCCCAACACTAGGGTTTAAATCTGGGAAACAGGATTCCCCAAGAAATCCTTTCCGAACCATCTCCTAATTCCCAGAAAATGTAGTAATAGGATAAAATGTAGTGCATTTATGAATTGTGGTTAAGTAGCACAAGCATGCTCCCCACACTAAGTTTGAAGTTTCCAAACAGAGTTTGCAAACAGGATGAAAAAAGGAAAATATGGTTGTGTGTTTTGTGCCAAGCTTGTTGGATGCAGTTTCTAAGCTAGCTTTTTTCTGAGGGAACTTGGGGTTTCTGATTGGCTGCTGTGCCAACCTGTTCAAGCCAAATGCAGAGCTGTACTGCTGCTCCCTTTGGTTTTGATAAGAAGCTGACAAAGCTGGCACCAACATAAAAAGAAAACATAGAAATATAATGTGCTGTTGTTCTTCTTCAGACACAAAAACCCCTGAATTTGTATTGTTTTTGCATTGGTCCAGATACTGCATGCTCACGTACAGAGTCACAATCCCAGCAACTTCTCAATGTCCTCGATTTTCATTTTCTGGTTGGAATACAGCAGTATTGTTTACTTCTCCGGTAACGTATGAGCCGCTGTGAGGTGGAGCGGGAGAAAGAGGGTGAAAAAAGGTCAGGGTGATGGAAAGGGAAACGGTAGGAGTGTCAGCACGGGTGAAGAGGTGTCGTAGAAGTGCCGGAAGAGCGAATAAACCGGAGGAGAAGGTGTGACGTGATGGGAGATGGTGAAACGTGTGGGGGAGAAGGTGGAGAAGCAGCGTCTCCAGTGGTGCACGAAACCGTCCTGACACGTCTATGCAAGTGTGATCGTAAAGCGAGTAAAGACGCGGTCGATTTCGTCTTCTCACACCACACAAACACTTTGGTGGTGTTTGACTGAGAGGATCTTTTCAGGGTTAGGAGGTCAAAGAGAAGGCAAAGCTACGCCTGATGGTTGTTTTTTTCCCCTCATGTTAAAAAAAAGCAGCATACACCCATCAAAACAAATAATATTGACATACCTGCAGAAATGTAAAAATGACTCGCAGCTGAAGGAGTTTTGCACAGAGGACAAAAGTAGAATTTAAACAGACATTTAACATAGTTTTTCATTGTTCAGTCAGAGATACACAACTATAATAAAGATGAAGAATAAACTGATGGCAGGGTGACAGAAGTACACATAGCGCGTAATTAATGGGAATAAATACATAGTATAAATGTATGATATGATCAGTTACAAATGCTGATTAGTATATTTACACATTCAAGAACTAATTTAAGAACGCACAAAAGGAAAGAAACTCAAAGTTTAGTAGCTCATATCCTTTAAAGATGTGACAACGCTGACACCTACAGGCTTCTTATACAGTCGTTTCAGAGCTGAACTGTATAAGGATGTGAGATGTCTGAATGTAAATGGTGATGCTTGAGCACAAAAAAATGATATCAGGCACATAAATCACTGGACAGTATATTAGGTTTATCCTAACAGTACCAGGTTGAACCCCTTAATTTTCTTTGTTGCACAGATTCGACGCGGTCCTGGAAACACTCCTCAGAGAATTTGGACCATGTTGACTTGATAGGATCACACAGTTGTTGCACATCCATGATGCCAATCTCCCAAAGGTGCTCTATTGGATTGAGATTCATTGACTGTGGAGGCCATGTGAGTACAGTGAAGTCATTGTCATGTTCAAGAAACCAGTTTGAGGTTAATTTGAGCTTTGTGACATGAACTGCTGGAAGCAGATGGGTACACCGATGTCATAGAGGGATACAATACTCAGGTAGGCTGTGGTGTTTAAATGATGCTCAGTTGGTACTAAGAGGCCAAAGAAAATATCCTCCACACCATTACACCACCAGCAGGTTGAACCTTTCATACAAGGCACGATGGATACAAGCTTCTAAAGTTGGATGTATAAGGAGACGCTTGTCTGCGTACCTTGGATATAAAATGTGGTTAATAGAGTCGCTTCTACCTTCCAATTTGTTCAAAGCTCTAGCGTCTAACCAAAACATTTTCACTAGATATTTTCTCTTTTTCAGACCATAGAGATGGTAGTGTGAGAAAAATGTCAGTCCATCAACTCATTTGGCACCAACAACCAAGCAGCCAAAACAAAGTAACTGGTATATGTATGGTGGTATATATGTGGTGGTTTAATAAGCTTTAAACAGTTCAGGCTGGTCCAAACTGTTCTTTAAAGTTGCTTTGCACATTTATCAAACACGAGTTGTTGTTTCAAAAAATTTTTGGCAAGCAAAAACTTGTTTAAATCCTCGGTTTATTCTGTTCTTTGACTTAATTTTAAAATCTACAAGTGGGCTCTTTTTTAAGGGAGAAACGGACAAAACAGATTTTATTAAATTCAACACAAGATGATTGCGTTGCCTTGATTTAATACGAGTACGTCATTGGCAGCATCTGGATACTGTGCAGGAAAGTTATTTATGAACACAGCAGGAGCAAAGATTGATCCTTGGGCAGTGTCCTTTTCATACTGAGATTACTTTTGTTGGTCTCTAGCGATGCAGGAAATCGAGATGTGAGCCAAACAAATGAAAACTGTTTGTTTGGAAAAGTGTTGCACAGGTGTAAGGCACTGATGTAGCTTCCTTCATTCGTTCTCCTGTCATAAAGAGCTGCCACAACAGGTACTAAAGCACACTTGACACCAAACGCCCTTCCTGACACAACCCCAGAGGAGCGTTTTGTCCTGAGCTGGATTTGAACCAGTCACTTTTCACTTGTTGAGTGAATGTACACACCACCTCACTATGAGGCCACGCAGGAGCACGCCATCGATATTAGTGTAAAATGGTTTTCTTGTGTGTTTTTCAGGTCAAATAGCACAAACCCCAAGACACTGAGCAAATACTTTTTGAGGAAAATAACAGTTGGTCTAAACACGACCTTGTAAGGCTTTTTCAACAGAAAACAAGTGTATTGAAAATGATTGAAAATGCATGTTTGTCGTTGCCTCTTTGTTCATGTAAACCAACTTTATATGCAGGATCTGTGTCACCGAGGACAAAAATGTTTGCCTGTCCAAACATGTGTCTGCTGCAGGTTCCTGCTGGGATTCAAGTCTAAAAGTTGTTGATTCTCCTCCCTCCTCTGCACTCTCAGATAAAATCCCCCACCATCCACGTGTGTGATGTGAATAACTGAACACGCACAGAGCGCACTCTGTTGGCCTTGGAATGGCCTTCTTGACGATCCACGTTGTAATTATTATTGTTTATGGATTGTAGAAGTCACAACAAAAAAAGTTCAGAGATCTCAGATTTTTTTGTATTCATTGGAAAATATGGAAAAATCCCAAAATGTATACTTCTACATGTGAATACTATGTTCAGTCCACTTTATGCACGCTAACAATAGCACTGAGGACAGCATACTTTACACAATACTCATGTGGACTATTAAGACAACTCCAAATATCTAAATAATTAAAGATGGTCTTAGTCGCTGGTTTGAGTCATGTTTTTTTTTCATTTGATTTTGATTTTATTGATTAGCATTCAAATTCAAATCTCAGTGAAAACAGTGAAAAAAAACCAAACAAACAGTGAAAACAGAACAAAAATCTACCATAAAGAAAGAAAGCATGAGACAAGGCTAATCAAAAGGTATTGGCTGAAGCATTTGCTTATTACGCCAACCCTTTTCACAAAATATCTTTTTGTATGCAGCTCCTGTACACAGGGCTTGAAGAAAATAATAAAACAAAGCAAAAAACAAACAAACAAACAAACAAACAAAAAAACAAAAAAACAAAGAAAAAAAAACTTTCCACCTTAGATAAGTAACTACATCAAAGCAAAAGAATCAAGAGGTTGTTGTTGTTTTTTCTCCTTTTTGCTCTTTTCATTCTTGATTTATATATTTTTCTAATACTCTATTTTTAAACATGTTTTTAAACAAGGAAAATGAACTACACCTTTTTAAATCACTGTCATAACTATTCCACAGGTTAACTCCTCTAACAGAAACACATCTCTGCTTTAAATTTGTCCTCATCTTGTTTTTCTTAAAGAAATCTGTTCCCCTTAAGTCATATTGACTTTCTCTGACTTTGAACAGCTTCTGAGTACTGGGGCAAAGCAAGTTATTTTGTGCTTTATACATTATCTGTGCCATTTTATATTCAACTAAATCATAAAATTTCAGGGTATTCAGATTAATAAACAAAATGTTAGTTGGTTCTATATAGTTTGATTGGTTTATAATTCTTATAGCTTTTTTTGTAACTAGAAAATATGAAGAGTGTTCGTTTTATATGCATTACCCCATATCTCCAGACAGTAAGTCATATATGGAAGCAACAGAGTACAATAGAGTGTGTATAATGATTTTTTGTTCAGGACATGCTTTGTTTTATAGAGAATAGCAATGGTTTTTGACATTTTTGTTTTCACGTGGTTTATATGAGACTTCCAACTCAGCTTATCATCAATTATCACTCCATGAAATTTATTTTCGTACACTCTTTCAATTTCAATTCCATTAACCCTTATTTTAGATACATTTTTCATTTGTCTAGTGCCAAAAATAATCAATTTTGTTTTCTTTATATTTAATGATAACTTATTTACATCAAACCAGTTTTTTAATATATTTAACTCCTTTTCCGCTGTAGTCAGAAGCTGTTCTAAGTTTTTACCTGAGCAGTACAGAGTGGTATCATCAGCAAACAATACACATTTTAACAGTTTGGAAACACTACATATGTCATTTATATATAATATAAATAATTTAGGGCCCAGCACAGAGCCCTGAGGAACACCACAAGTTACCTTCAACTGCTTAGATTTTACATTATTGAATTCGACATATTGATATCTTTCATCCAGGTAACTTTTCATCCACTTGTATGCTATCCCTCTTATGCCATATCTCTCTAGTTTATTCATTAATATAGAATGATCAATTGTATCAAACACCTTTTTTAAGTCTATAAAAACACCAACAGTATATTCCTTATTATCTATTGCATTAGATATCCCTTCAACAAGTTCCATCACTGCCATTGAAGTGGACCTTTTCACTCTAAAGCCATATTGGTTATCACTTAGGAGATTATGCTTCTCAATATATTTATCAAGTCTATTAACAAATAACTTTTCTAAAATTTTTGAGAACTGTGGGAGTAGTGATATTGGCCTATAATTGGTAAACTGACATCTCTCTCCGTTTTTATGGATTGGAATAACTTTTGCTATTTTCATTTGTGAGGGAAACACACCAGTTTGAAAGGACAGATTACAAATGTATGCGAAAGGTTGCACTATATATTCTATAATACTTTTAACTAATATCATGTCAATACCAAAACAGTCAGTGGACTTTTTATTTTTAAATGTCTTCACAATGTTAATTATTTCTCTATGAGTTGCAGCACCAATAAACATGGAGGACACATTCTGAGTAATATGTTTATTTAGGTCGTTATTATTTCTTGACTCTGGAATTTCTTTTGCTAAATTAAAGCCAACATTTACAAAGAAATCATTAAATTCATTTGCAATGTCTTTAGTTTTATCAAGCACAATATCTTTATCTTTTTTAAAATAATCTGGATAATTCTTATTTTTTGAGCCCTTTTTGATTATACTGTTTAATATCCTCCATGTTTCTTGTGTGTTACTTCTACTTTGCTCCAATAATTTGTGGTAATATTCTTTCTTACTTGTTCTTATAATATTTACTAATCTATTTTTATATAACTTGTACTTTATTTCAGCATCTTTTGTCCTCTGTTTTATGAATCTCTTATATAGATTATTTTTCTTTTTACATGCATCTTCTATCCCCTTTGTGATCCATGGCTTATTTGATCTGTGATGCTTTCTAGTGATTTTCATTAAAGGACAATGCTTTTTCATATAGTGAAATTACAGTTGATAAGAATGCATCATACGCACTATTTGAATCTTCATTTGCAAAAACCTCATTCCAATTGTGTTCCTTTAAGTCCACCTGGAGGGCAGCAATGGCTCTTGTTGTTCTATGTCGTATCATATCAAATATTTGATTCTTTTGTTTAGTTTTAATCCCAAAATAATTTTGAAAAATTGCAAAAACAGGAAGATGATTGCTTATATCAGTTATAAGAAGTCCACCTACTATTTCATGGTCAATTTTATTTGTGAATATATTATCTATCAATGTAGCTGTATCAATTGTTATTCTACTTGGTTTTATAATTACAGGGAAAAGGGAGTTACTATACATTGTATTTATGAAATCTGTTGTTTTCTGATGTCCATTTGGGTTTAGCAAATCTATATTAAAATCACCACAAATTATTTGCACTTTTTTATCATTTAGGTTGCTAAACATAGCAGCAAGTTTTTCATTGAATATCTCAAGGCATGAACCTGGTGTCCTATAGATGCAACTTATAATTATATTGTTAGCTTTTTCAACATGAATTTCAATAGTGACACATTCCAATATGTTATCTATGGTGCTTGACATGCATTCAATCAGACTACATTTCAAAACTTTATCTACATATAAAGCAACACCGCCTCCTTTTTTATTCACCCTGTTCATTGTAAATAATTCGTATCCTTCCAGTCCCATTTCACTAACTTTCTCATTATCGAGCCATGTTTCTGATATTGCAATTATATTAAACTTTTTTAACTTACTTAAACATTCTGTAATTTTAGAAAATTTTTTATACAGGCTTCTACTATTGAAATGTATGACCGACAATGCATTTGCCATTTTAATATTCATATTGAATTGGTCATCTGTATAGTACTCACAAGTATTATTGGTGTTATTGTAGAAGTGGGTATCTGGGTCAATGTTACTTTCAGGGTCATGCATGTTGTGCTCTGCATAGTTAAACGTTTTGAAGTTCGTTTTCTCAGCGTGTGTGGCAAAATAACCACCTTGACAGTCCTTTTCATAATCAAAGTCTTCCTCTTCAATATCTCCGAATGGAAACCTATAATCTGTGTCCAAACTTGTCATTTATGTGTTTTTGTTGTTGTTGTTTCCATTGTTTTTGAGCCATAAGGCCAGAAACACTTTCCATACCCATTGTTCATTATCCAATCGTCACTTTTCCAATAGATTCCATAGCAGATTCCTGATTATTTATATTGCTCTAAGTCTTTGAGTTCTCTTATCATCACAACTTTCGCTTCTTCGGGATTGCCATTTAGTCTTATCATTACTTTGCAGTTCCTCGTCCATGTCGCTTGTATCTTATTTTGTTTTCTCAGGCTGCGTGCCTGTCTTGCAATTTCAACAGTCTTTTTCGTTAAATGTTCATTTAAATACACACCAGTCCCTTTTAGCTTCTTACCCTGTTTCAGTAACTCAATCTTTGTTTTGCGACTCACAAACCGAAGAATGATTGCTGGCTTTGTTTTACTGTCTTTTCTGGGGAGCGTGTGGCATGCTGCAATATGATGGCTCTGAATACTTACATTCTTCGTTTGAAGGAATTTTATCACTTGCTGTTCAAGCGTTTGCAGCTCCTCTACCGGGGCATCTTCACCGTCTTTACCTCCGCCAGCTGTTACTCTGGCGTAGGTTCGGTGTTGCGTCTCCAGACCACTTATGACTAAATCATCCATTCTTGTGTATTGTTCAAGGTCCTCGATTCGCCGTTCCAAGTCGTCTATTTTCTTGTCCTTGTCCTTTATGAGGTTTTTTAGTTGTTTTATTTCATCCATTAGGTCATGTAGCATACCTTGTTGTTTAGCCACTTTGCTCAGTTCATCAGACATGAAATTAAGCGATTTCCTAATCTCCTCCAACTCCTCTTCAACTCCTGGGTTAGCTTTTTTAGGTGGCATTTTGAAAATGGTGAGATTAGTATTTCCTTGTGATGGCCCGTTGAAGTCACTGTTGATTTACTTGTTGGTGCCTTGCTAGAGGAGCCTGGGCCCAGTGGCTGCTGGAGGATCCTGGGCCTGGTGGAGCAGGAGGATCCTGGGCCTGGTGGCTGCTGGAAGAGCCTGGGCCTGGTGGCTGCTGGAAGAGCCTGGGCCTGGTGGCTGCTGGAAGAGCCTGGGCCTGGTGGCTGCTGGAAGAGCCTTGTCCTGGTGGCTGCTGGAGGATCCTGGGCCTGGTGGAGCAGGAGGATCCTGGGCCTAGTGACTGCTGGAAGAGCCTGGGCCTGGTGGCTGCTGGAGGATCCTGGGCCTGGTGGCTGCTGGAAGAGCCTGGGCCTGGTGGCTGCTGGAAGAGCCTGGGCCTGGTGGCTGCTGGAAGAGCCTTGTCCTGGTGGCTGCTGGAGGATCCTGGGCCTGGTGGCTGCTGGAGGATCCTGGGCCTGGTGGCTGCTGGAAGAGCCTGGGCCTGGTGGCTGCTGGAGGATCCTGGGCCTGGTGGCTGCTGGAAGAGCCTGGGCCTGGTGGCTGCTGGAAGAGCCTGGGCCTGGTGGCTGCTGGAAGAGCCTTGTCCTGGTGGCTGCTGGAGGATCCTGGGCCTGGTGGAGCAGGAGGATCCTGGGCCTAGTGACTGCTGGAAGAGCCTGGGCCTGGTGGCTGCTGGAGGATCCTGGGCCTGGTGGCTGCTGGAAGAGCCTGGGCCTGGTGGCTGCTGGAAGAGCCTGGGCCTGGTGGCTGCTGGAAGAGCCTTGTCCTGGTGGCTGCTGGAGGATCCTGGGCCTGGTGGCTGCTGGAGGATCCTGGGCCTGGTGGCTGCTGGAAGAGCCTGGGCCTGGTGGCTGCTGGAGGATCCTGGGCCTGGTGGCTGCTGGAAGAGCCTGGGCCTGGTGGCTGCTGGAGGATCCTGGGCCTGGTGGCTGCTGGAAGAGCCTGGGCCTGGTGGCTGCTGCAGGATCCTGGGCCTGGTGGCTGCTGCAGGATCCTGGGCCTGGTGGCTGCTGGAAGAGCCTGGGCCTGGTGGCTGCTGGAGGATCCTGGGCCTGGTGGCTGCTGGAAGAGCCTGGGCCTGGTGGCTGCTGGAAGAGCCTGGGCCTGTGGCTGCTGGAGGATCCTGGGCCTGGTGGCTGCTGGAAGAGCCTTGGCCTGGTGGCTGCTGGAAGAGCCTTGGCCTGGTGGCTGCTGCAGGATCCTGGGCCTGGTGGCTGCTGGAAGAGCCTGGGCCTCCAGAAGCCACAGCTTCAACCTGAGGTATCATCATCAGTGCTGGGGACGGTTTTGCCTGAAAGACCTAGGGTCACTGAACAGCTCATTGGCTAACGATTTGTCAATCACATGGAAAAACATACCCTTCTTTATTGTCCGTCTAGGCGATAATGATTTAGAAACATTGTAATCGCCTTGAATAAAGTAAAACTAATTAGAGAGGACGCTCTGTTTTTCTTGTATAGAACTGGATCTAAAATAAAAATTGTAGTTGTGTTTTGGAGGTTGCAAACCTCAAATATGTCTTTTTTAAAAATTAATTGATACATTTTCCTGTTACGAAATCTTTTGAACTTGATTTCATGATTTGTTTTAAGCAAAAAAGTTACCCACTTATATATCCAGCAGGTAGAAAGCAATTAACTGTGTTGTTCCCAGCTGATGAATGTCAGCCTCATATCATCCTCTTTTAAACCCAAATCTTCTGACTCTGGCTCGTACCTGCGAGAAATCTCTGAGTGTATACCACCTAGATGTGTCACTCATCCACTAGTCAATCACTAGCATGCAGTGGGTTTATCCCTCTCAGGACCCGCAGCTCTTCTGTTCAGGATTTATTGTCCATCCTCAAATGTAGACTAAAAACTAAAGGTGGATCATGCCCTCCCTCCATTTTTCCTCCAATTCCTGTAAATTTATTTATTAGTCACACAGCAGATTTGAGTCTTATATATATAGGCCTGTGAGTTTTAAAAAACAAGGGAAATCCCTGGGTAGCTGGAGTGAGAGAAGGAAGAAATGAGAATTTGGCATGTCAATGAAGATATTTCTCTGTAACCCACACTCTGTCTGATGGCCTCTGATCTCTTTTCTTCACGTCTCTGGCTCTGCTTCCCCCCCTCACGTCCACCTGTCCATCATTAACCGATATCTCGGTTGCATCCCAGGAGCCGGGGCAGGCCTTTTCTGCAGAGGGGCACGTTCACACGCTTGCACAGCATCCACAGCAGTTTTGGAGAAATCTGTTGAAATACTCTCAGGAAAATTGACTGCAAAACACTTGATTTAAATAAAACCGATGGTGGGAAAAAATGGAGCAAACTTTACAGCAGAGATAAGACTCCAAAGCCTCAGAGAAGATGACAGATGATGTTTTTTGTAGCGCGGACATCTCACAAGTCCCCTCTTACTCTTTAACAACCAGCTGTCCACTTTCCTTACTAATTCCACCAATCCTCGTTAGACGCTGCACTGCAGATGACCTTGCAGTCAAGTGGTTTCATTTCCTTCAATATGTGGCTGCTAGAGTGGGGCTGAGGTGGGAGGATATTAGATTTCCAAAAAGGCTTATTTTCATTATTCATGTTGTTTCAAGGTTTTTTTTACACTTGTAAATACAGCGCAGATATTGCTTTGGAGAGTCGTCTATACACTGCAGACGCATCAGAATCTGTTAAGTGTTTCCCTTTAAGACGGTGTCTTTGATGGTATGTTTGCTGTTATTATGACCCCGGCGGCTCACTGCACATTATGATGCACAGGCGAGCGTGGTGGTGGAGAAAAGATGAGAACCCCATCACATCGCCCACACTTCTCCCAGCAGACAATGATTCATGGGTTTTTTTTCCCTCAGATGACCGGAGGCAATAACGCGGATTCCTGGTCGCACTGCAATACTTTCTGATCAACAACACCTGTTTGACCATGGTTATGAAGGCCGCAGTCATTGCTCAGTGGAAAGGGACCAGAGTCTTTGAATGCAATAAGCAATGCTTATGTCCACCTGAGCCTTTTGGTTACTGGGCTCTTTGAGACTCAGAGTGGAGTGTTGTGCAGCTAATAATATTTTTAGCACCATGCGGCAGTGCATTTAAAGTCTTGGATTCACTCTGCCCCGGGCACTGGTTTCATGTAGCCATTTACATTACATGAGCATCTTGTTAGTCTCTCCGTGGAAAGCCAACAGTCTGTCTGGTTGGCTGGCCTCTCCCTGGCCTCTGATCTTTACACCTTGGCCAGCGCTCGGCACAGCAGTTGCAGAGAGAGATGAAACAAGCCTGGAAATATTCGCAGCGAGTGCGATTAGTGGACGCACGGAGTCGACTGACTTTGCTGCTTTGTACTTGTTGTGTCTCCTGCGCCTATACGTTTGTGATGCAGTCTGTGTTGCTTCAAGGTCAGGTGTGTAGGATTTGATTTTCAACTTTCCACACTCTCCGTGAAACCTTGCGGGCTTTCCTCAAAACACACAAAAACGTCTTTCTCTTTGTTGTTCAAAAGGACACAGTAACTTTGGGTCTTATACCCCAAACCACTAAAAATAATAACTCTTAAGCATTCCTCACATACTACTCTTTAACTCAAGTCTTTCCAACCAGATGTGGCCATCTGAGATGTAGACATGGTCAAGATGACCTGCTTGAAGTTCAAACTGAACTGCTGGGGTTCTCCCACACCACCATCTCTAGAGTTTACAGAGATTGTCCAAAAAACAGAAAACATCCAGTGAGCGGCAGTTCTCTCTGAGAAAATGTCTTGTTGATGAGAAAGGTCAGAGCAGAATGGCCAGACTGCTTTGAGCTGATAGGAAAGCAACAATACCTCAAAAATAACCATTTGTTACAACAGCAGAAGAGCATCTCTGAATGCACAACACATCCAGCCTTCAAGCAGATGCGCTACAGGAGCAGAAGATCACCCTGGATGCCACTCATGCCAATAGGAGACAATAACCTGTAGAAGATCGGCAAAAGCGTTGCCTGGTGTGATGAGACTCAATTTTTGCCGTTATATTCAGGTGGTTGGAACCTTCTGGTTTTCCAGCTAGCTTAACACCAGCGTTAGATGTGTGACATATTTAAATCACCCATTTTTTTAAAGCCTTAAATTAGCACCCACTGCATCTCTACCAAGTGTCATTAACTCTAAAGTACATTTGAAGGCTCACGTGTTACTCATACTAAACAGCTTGCAACAGGTGTCTAGTATAACCAGCACCATGTGGCCTGCACTCACATTGCTTTTAACATTTGTTAAGTACATTTCAATTTGTCTCTGTTGCAACCCGTGTGCCACTCCACTGCCCTTCTCCCTGACCACGCACTCACACAGGCACGCTTCGTCGAGGAGACTGTGCTGAAGAGTTAATGATCCTATTTACTTTGAGGCCCATTTGGGGACGTTTTATGTGCAGCGGTACATGGGGGTGAACATGACTTATTATTTTTGATGTTGCTATAAAAGGCACCCGAGTTTGAGGAAGTGTCTGAGTTCAGCGCTTGGGCTCAGTTAGTAATCGCAGCTGTGATTGGCTTCAGCTGAACCACGGCCAAGCCCAACAGGACTACCTTTAACCTTCCACGTTTCACTTTGGTTGTGTAGGCTAGCAGACACAACAGGATGGAGCTTAAAAACTGTAACTTTTTTGTGATAGGAGAGACCAGGATAAACAGGGGTCAGTTCTTTATGTTCCAACAAATTAAACAGATTTACAGCAGTAATTGCTTGGTAATTTACTAATCTTTCTCTGAGAAAATGCCCTGAAGCCAAGTGATGCAGGATGAATGCAGAAATGAAAATTATGCCTAACTGCAGGGGCTGTGGCATTAGTAATGGGCTACACCATGTAAGGGGGTAAGTTATTGACATACTCTATTACTCTGTGTGCGCTCATGCATGCAAGTCAGCTTGTTTGTGTGAAGAAATTTTGATGCAGTGTGTGTGTTTGTGAGCCTAAATGGCACAGTCGAGAAGTTAATAGCTGCAGGCTATCACGCAGCAGGCATAGTAATAGTAGCAGGAGAACAACAGTAAATATTCACATCATAATCATCTTAATGATCAGTGGCACCAGAGCAGTGTGCCGTGAGGTCTTTCCAGCCTCCTGTCTGATTATCCAGGACATATTTTCCATCCCTTTTAACTGTTTTGGTTTTTTTTTTATGCATATCAAATCCTAAATTCCTTGTCATTCCTCTTCTCTTAAGAGTTGCAAGTTGAGAGACGCTTTTAAATTGGTGAAAAATGCATGAATAGCCGTAGGCAGATGGCAACAGAAATCTGTGAAGGCTCAAATCTAGCCTTGGGTGATGAAAGGAAGTAAATGGTAAATGGCCTGCATTTGTATACCCTAAGGACCCCAAAGCGCTTCACACTACATTCAGTCATTCACCCATTCACACACACATTCACACACTGGCGATGGCAAGCTACATTGTAGTCACAGCTGCCCTGGGTCGCACTGACAGAGGCGAGGCTGCCGGACACTGGCGCCACCGGGCCATCTGTCCACCACCAGTAGGCAAACATGGGGTTAGTATCTTGCCCAAGGATATCTGGCATGCAGCCAGGAGGCAGCCTGGGATTGAACCACCGACCTTCTGAGTAGTGGCTGACCTGCTCTGTCACCTGAGCTACAACCACCCCAAGTAAAGCACGCTGGTTTGTTAAGGTCCAAGCTACTTTACTGTCATTATCTTCAGTGCCTTTGGTCTTTTTATGTGTTTACCATGGGTCACACGATGTGATCTTTCCTCCTCCAACACCCCAACCCTCTGCGTGTCCTCTTTCAACCCATACATGAACCTCCTCTGAGGTCTTCCTCTTGTCCTCCTGCCTAACCCTCCTTCAGCTCCTGCAGCCATCTCCAAACAATACAGTACAGCAGGTCTCACTCACCACCTTGTAAACCTTTCCTTCCACTCTTGCTGCTGTCCTTCTGTCCCTGACACTCGTCTCCATCCACTCCACCCTGCCTGCACTCTCTTCTTCACCTCTCTTGTGCACTGTCCATTGAGTCGAATGGTGACCCAGGTATTTAAGCTCATTCGCCTTCACTACCTCTGCTCTTTTCAGCTTCACTGTTACACCTGTCACCCTCTAATTCTGACTTTCATTCGTTCCCTTCTCTTCAGAGCATACCTCCACCTCTCCATGCTCTCTTCCACCTGCTCCCTCCTCTCACTACAGATCACAGTGTCATCTTCAAACCTCATAGCCCTCAGTCTCCTTCCTGTCAGCCTGTCCATCACCATCACAAACAAGAAGGGGCTCAAAGCCGATCCCTGATGCAATCCCACCCCCACCTCGAACCCATGTGCCACTCCTACCTCACCACTGTCTTGCTTTCCTCTCCACCACCCTCAAATACGTCTCTGCCACTCCTGACTTCCTGCAGCACCATAGTTCCTCTCATGGGACTTTCTCATGTTTTCTCTAGATCAACAACAACAACTCTTTCCCATAGCTTCATGATATGGCTCATCAGTTTTATCCCTGTAGTTACTACAGCTCAACACATCACCCTTGTTATTAAAAATCAGTACCAGTACTCTTCTTCTCCACTCCTCTGGCGTCCTCTCACTCTGCAACATTGTGCCAAACAATCTGGTTAAAACACCCACTGCCCTCTCTTCTATATATCTCCATACCTCCATAGGTGTGTCAGCAGGACAGGGTGAGGCATTCATTACCTTTACTGAAAAAATACATAAATATAAATAAAAATAATCTGATTCAACAATACTGACTCCACAACAATACAGCAGAAATAGTTTGATGTTAAGACTGTTTCCTCAGCACAGCAGCACTTTGGGATTTGGGATAATTAAATAGATTTATTTTTACTCAAAAACATCCCTTTGATCTGCCACCGTTAGCCCACACTGTGTTCCTCTGCCACACAGGATGATTACCCATAAACACATTTTGGCTTCAACTCCACATAAATGAGTAAAAAAAAAAAGTTAATGAAAAAAAAAGTGCAATTAATGAGCTTCTTCTAATATTTCATTTTTAAAAGTGTTCACAAAAAAGCCAGGTTAGCATTGTTGTGTTATGGCTAGCACTGCCACCTTACGGTCTGCTGCTTTCCCTGTGCTTGTTTAGCTTTCCGCCCACAGCTCAGAGATGTGCATGTTCGGATAATTGGCCGAAGGTGTGAGCACAAATGATTGTATAAGGAGAAGACATGGAAAAAAACAGAGAGAAAAAGATAAACACATAGTCAGCTATTTTTACGTGCTTTTATTTCTTCACACTTAGATTAGTACAACAGCCTTTTCACATACTATAGCCAAAGAAATCTACTGCCGCTTCGAGTCTTTTAACTGGAGCACTGCCACTCCTGTTTTGGCAACTTTACGTGGCTCGCAGTAGCTTTTAGAATAGATTTTTAGATTTTGCTGACTACTTTTAATGCTCCCAGTTACATCTCTGAGCTCGCACCAGAACATACCCTGAGATCCTTGAGTCTTTCATCCAGAGTGGCCCACTGGAAAACGAAAGGGCCGGAGTCTCTGCCCGAATACATCAGGTCAGGAGCTGCTGCAGTTGCACCATAAAACCTATTTGCATGTCTTACTTCTATTTGTACACAGCTCTATATCTGACAGAAAGACAGTATTTAATGACAACACACTGACATCACTGCTTTATATTTCTAGCAAAGAAAAACAGGACACATCCATGAAGTTTGAAATAGCACACACTGTCTCTCTAATCGCTAATAGTTGTGAACAAGTTAAGAGCCCAGATTTTCCCCTAGAAAATGGACCCAACACCCTTTAGAAGTGTCCCCATTATAGCTCGTTGTACTCAATAACCCCCAGAATCTCTCAGTTATATACTCTCCTCCTGTCCAAGTCTCTCTTAGCTGTTAATGGACCGGCTCCAAAAAAAAAGGGGGAGTCTGCTAACATTTCCCTCATGTCTTTTAGTAATGCGCAGCTGCTGGCAGGTGAATGAGAAATACTGTATCTCTGGATTGAATCTTACAGCTTTGAAGCCTGAAATAGTCTAGACATAAAGGGTTAAAAGGATTTCTTCCAGAAGTCAGCCAGATGGATGATCAAGTTAACCGGCTTGATTGAGAAAAGTCATGTCTGTTTAGTGTCTCCTGTAAGCGCAGACATATGCTCCCTCATCTGTAATTGGCAGTGGTAACGATCCTGTGAGAGCGTGCCTACAGTGCCGGATGTTTGCTTGTGTGCACTGAACGGGACACGCGCGCTGCATTTGTAATCGCGCATGTGTGAAAGCATGTGTGTATACAGTATTTCAGCGTGATCTGGAGTATTTGAGAGGCATTTAGTGGATATGAGAGACAAATAGATGGCTAACGAGTGCTTCTGTATATGTGTGTGTGTGCTGTTGCACTGTTTCTCAAACAGCTGTCAGCTTCTTCCAAAGTGTTTCAGCTGACTGATCCCTAAACTGGGCCAATAAGTTCCTACACAAGAAGCCCACAATCATGGTTGTATTGATGCGTCTATCTGAGAACTCATCTCAATCCTGCCATCGACTCTAACTGCCTCTCCTTATTATTCATGTCAGCGAGTGCCTCAAAGATGTCTAGTGACATTTAACTGAAGCCACCAACACTAGTTGCTCCTCTGCTGTACTTGCTGTGATTGTGTGTGTGTGTGTGCCAGATTATATAAATTGTATATATGCTACAGGAGCAATGTGTCTCATATATGTGAGCCACGTTTCTACATATAGTATGTAACTTTATGAATGGGCTGCGTGTGTGTGTGTTTCTAGCATATCTGTGTGTCTTTTTACAGTGTGGGCTGTGTTTGCTGGAGGCGAGAAGCATGACGGAGCTGAACCACACAGCATCTCCTCCGGTGCCACTCCCCCACCCCCTGCCCTGCAGCCACCCCCCCAAGGGCAGCCAGCCCATTACAGTAATTAACTAGCGAGGGGGTTGATGGGATGGAGAGAGAGAAGGAAGGAAAGAAAGAGGGCTGGGAGAGAGAGGTATGAGAGATACAGAAAGTGGTTTTGAGTGTGAGAGGAAAGAGAGATGGAGGGTAGGTTTTGGGGGTGGGGGTTACTTTTTCTGCCGAGGCAGCAAGTGGGTGGGGGCCGCTGCTTTCCTTCCTGCCGTTAATCCCTGAGTGACTTTCACTGCGTACAGTAAGCAGCGCAGTGCAGCCCAGTGCCCCTGCAAATTAATCTAGCAAAGAGCTTGGGCGTCGAATCCCCCCTCCATCCTCCCACGTTCCATTTCCCCTCCGCCCACCTCCCCATCGCCTGCTACAAGACTTGGGAAAGAGGGAGAGAGAGTGAGGCAGGGAGGAGAAAGAGGGATGCGGAGATAAGCTGCCGCTGTATTGTCCAGTGAGTGGAGAAAATGTGGCGGAGAGAAGGCGAAGGGGACAAACCCGTGGAGGAGGGAATGACAGGAGACGGTGAGTAAGGAAGGAGGGGTGAGAGATGAGGAGTGGGGGTAAGAAGAGATAAGGAAGACGGCGGGCTATTTCAAGAGCAGCAAAGGATGACCGTGCGCCCTCGCACGTGACATCACTTGGGGACATGGTGACATCACCGACTGCGAGGAGCTTTTCTGCCACTCTGTCACGATGTCACTCTCCTTTCGGCCTCACATCGTTACAAACAGATGTGTCATCCTAAAGGTTCCGCGTGATTCGCTGTGAACACATGTGCGTCGTGATGCCAGCCGCAACGCTCCACAAGTTCACATCACATTATTAAAGAGTAGCTCCGGAAAAAGTTTCTCTCCACGAGCGAGATTAGGAAAAGCCGATGAAGAGTTCGAGTCATGCTTAATCTAGTTTAGCACTAACGCTGAAGGGAGGAGAAACTAGCCAAGCTGTATCCCTACAGCAATGACGACTCTGAATCCTCCTGAAGGAAAAGAGATGGAGGAGGAGCCGCACAAGCTGCAAACTCTAAAAGCTATAATACACTTAAAATAACACAGATTAAGTAATCCAAAATTCTAGTAATGAGTCTGAAGCCTGATATAAAATATGACAACACTCATGTATCAAATACAACACAGCAGGCGTTACAGGGTTAAATGATCACACAGTCTCCTGTGAAGTTTAAACTCAGGATTTTATAATGTTTCCAAAGATGCTCGAACCACTGAGAGTGGACTCAAGCCTCACAATCACACAGGCCTAGACTTCCTGGCAACCATCAGTCGCTAGGGCAATATGAGTATTCCCCAACTGGTTGGCAAATGGTTGCTGAGGTTGTTGGCTGTCGCAGTGAAGTCTTTGTGATTGTATTAGTTGTTACAGATTGCCACAGTTGCCTGTAGTTTGCATGGAAGATGCTGACCTGTCAGCAAATACCTTCAAATTAAAAGCTTTACCCTATGGAAAGGTGTCGACTGCATTGGTAAGGCATAAACTTTTAATTTGAAGGTGAATGGCCTCTGTTTCCCGTTTGTTTTCTCAAGTTTCCTTTTTGCTCACTGAGTACTTGGTGAGTGACAAGATTTTCATGCATTCTGCTAGTGACCAAAGCAATCACCAGGTTTTTGGTGCATCAAGCAGTTTCACCTAGTGACTGCCTGCAGCCACTTGGCAACTTGTCAAACCCCTGGAGTTTATTTGGAGATGTATTTGTGATCCACCAGGAAAAGATATTCATATCTTTATACTGTTATCAGAAATATTTTTTTTTCCTGAGAATGGGTGCCTGCTGATGAGACTGATGATTGGTAGATGTATATCAGCACACTAAAACCAAAACAAAGTGCTAAAAGCAGACAAATGCTGTCACATCAAAGTAAAAACCGATAGTTATTTGTGTAATATTCCCTGTGATCTTTCCACATCTTCAGTAGCGGAGTTATTTTAAGCAGACTTATTAACCATTTTCAAAATGCAGTGTAACAATGACACATCTTAAAAATGCCTAAATTAAAGATAAACGAAAGTTATCTCTGCAGCAGTGCCAGCTGGGACCAGCTGCTGTGGAAAAATGGGACTGCTTTAAGGAATAACTGCCGTTTTGTTAACTGTGGTGCATTTCATTCCCATCATGTACTTGAATAACAATGAGTCTGGATCCGGATTGTGACCTTTATTACCTACCATCTCGCTCTGTCTGTCATATCTTTCTCTGCTCACCCGTTGCTGTTTAACAGAGCAGTTCATATTAGAAAATCTTTGTCCGCTCTTATTCTGATTTTTTTTACCTCTTGACTGTGACAGCTTGCTGAACTGGCACTGATGAAACTAAAGCCTGTGTGTAGTGTAATGCCACAAGACTGCATCTTTTGAGGAACGAGGCAGTGGCTGTGGTGCTTTGTAGCTGCATTAGCTCGCTAAAGAGAGGGTGGGCGGTGCTGTTAAAGATAGAGTTCAGCTTAATCCTCATCCTCTATTCTGCTGCCTCAAGGGTGTCCAGGCAGAACCGGCCCATTTTCTTCCGCTACTTCATCAGTCTGTTTGTACTCTGTGCGTGTATCGCAGTTATTCTGCTGCCTCACCAAAAACAAAACCTCACACTGGCCACACTAACAATACAAAAATGGTCTTGAGCAATCGTTCTGAAGGATTTCTCAAAGTCTTTCATGGTTTTTCTTTGGACACTGGCTCCTCTGAACGTTTTTCTTTATTTTTCTGTCTACTTCAGATCACGCTTTCCAATTAACCCTGACCTATGAATCACTCATTAAAAAAAGAAACCTAATTCATTGTGTCTACACATATTAGACAACTTTCATTTTAAATGGTATCTCCAGGCACTTTTTTTTACTGCAGCCTGTTACAAAACACATCAGTCGTTCCAGTTTCTTTAGTTAAATCTGCAAAAAAAAATCCCCCAAATAACACATTTTGACAGAAAGTTTGCATCAACAAGGTGATTCCCAAAGAGCTATTAGCTGAAAGCTTGGAATACCTCAGCACGATGTGCAGTGTCCTCGGAAGATCTGAGAAGAGGACTAAAGAAAAAGTGGCAGACCCAAAAAAACTACAGTGGATGAGACATATCTGAAATCCATGTCCTTACGAAAGAAACAGCAGACAATCCAGCAAAGACCTGACAGAGGACCTGAGAGATGCATCTGGCCCTTAAGTTGATCTACTGTTACTGGTACTGTTCATTGAAACCCCATCAGAAATGGTCCCCGTGTAAAGGTGGCTGCCAAGAAGTCATTCTTAAGGAAGGAAAAGGGAAACACCCATCAGTAAACACGGCAGAGACTCTGTCATGGTTTAAAGCTGCAGCGGTGTTGAGGATCTTTTTAAAACTGATGGAATTATGAACACAAAAAAGCACCATCAGTTTTTGATTCACCGTGCAAAACCATCTGACTGACAACAGCTTCATTTTTTCAGCATGACAATAATTTTCTGCATCATGGATTGGCCTTCCCAGAGTCCAGACTCAGCATTATTGAAACAGTGTGGGATCATAACAAAAAGACTACTTAAAGAAATGACAAGACCGCTGTCTCAGAGAGTTCAGCCTGTGCTGAAGACTAAAGGTGGTCAAACCAAATACTTAATTGTACAAATGCTGTTTTAATGTTTGCATGTTTCAGTAAAACACTGCAGCAGTTTCCCTTTTTTCCAACAGAAGCTAAAAAAAAAGGTGTAGCCAAAGACTTTTGCACAGCAGTGGAGGAAAAGAATCTGAAATATCCATGTATCCACTAGAGATGGACCGATCCGATATTACGTATCGGTATCGGTCCGATACTGACCTAAATTACTGGATCGGATATCGGAGAAAAATAAAAAAATGTAATCCGATCCATTAAATATCACGAAAGCACCTCACAAAACTTGCAACACGCCGTAACTCGCCTCAGAACGTTAGCACGTCGGAGCAGTATGCATCACGTGATAGAGCGGCTGTGGCGTGCGGGACCTGTCGGTGGTCTGGATAGCATTTGGAGCTTCGCTAGCAACCCGGCATTTCATCTCCGACAAAGTTATCCCGAGAGAAGTAAAGCAAGTGTGTAAGTCCATCTCTGAATGTTTGTAAAGCGACTGCCTCTCCTGCTGCTACTTCAATCATGAAACTGCTTAACGATCAGCTGATCGGCTTTTCTGTCGCGAGTCCGTGTCTCTAGTTTGCTTTTGGCCCACTTTGCACCAGAAAGAGGAAACCAGCGGCTGAACAACAGCAGCACGTTTAAGCTTGATCAGCTGTTGTTAGAATGTATTTAATATTACTTTCTACTCCAGGATCTTTTTCTACGTAGCTGACGCTGGTAACTGTGCAGGGGCAGATCTAGCAAAGTTTAACCAGGGGGGCCGATAGGGCATTAACAGGGAAAAGGGGGCACAAAGACATACTTTTCTTTCTTATTCTCATTTAAAATGTCTAGCTTTTAATAAATAATTATCTGACACCCAAAGTTTTAATTTGATGTAAAATGAATAGAAGTCCATTACTGTATATAGTAACTATTAAGTCTAATATATATACCCTAGTAAGCTATAGTACTTTTTCCTTTGGGAAGGTACCATCTGTGCAGTCTGCAATTTTGTTGAAGAAAGATGTTGAATCTATTTAATATTTCTTGAAAAATAATTGATTTCTGTGTATTTTTTTCACACTGCATCAAATTAAGGTTGATTACGTCGATTAAGCATCATGAGGTGGAGCGTGAGGGGTGGTTCCCTATTTTTTATTTATTTATTTTTGTTGTTGCTGGGAGTTGGAACCCTATTAGTTAGGTTGCTTAATATTTATGCTAAGTACTCTTTAAAATACCAGAATAGGGAGGATGGTGTAGGTTTAAGTTTATTAGATTGATCAGTATTGCTGAACTATGAAATATTTTTTTTTGCATACAGGTATAACAGAATAGCTTTAGTGTAGTTGTTGTTTTAAACTTGAGTATGAACTTATACAAAATGCAGCAAGATATTTAAAAAACAGTTTTGTTGATTAAAAAACACTATATCGGATTCATATCGGTATCGGCAGATATCCAAATTTATGATATCGGTATCGGACATAAAAAAGTGGTATCGTGCCATCTCTAGTATCCACTCACTGACCTCTTTGCTCCTTATTCCTCTCCTTCTCATTTACTTCCATTACCTACTGAACCTCCTGAACACTCCTGCCTCTACAATCAGCTCATACATCTTCATCAATGGCAGCTGCTACTCTTCTTCAGGGAGGCTACAATAACCAAGCAATGTATTGTTATGGCCAACCAAGGAATGATGATGAACAATGATAGCGCTAAACAATCTCCCCAATATCCTCTTTCATTTAGTAAGCTGCCCCTAAGGCCAACTGCTGATTATTGAGCTCCCTACTGCAGCGTTTAGCCCAGAGGCCCACGCACGGCTCGCCTACACCGAGCTTGATTGACCTGATATCTCATGAGGATCCCGGGTGGTTCCCTCATTTACGCCTGTGCTGATTGCCAGGGTGAGAGAGGGGCCAGCGTTTGTTTTATCCGACTATGAGAGCAGCCATGAGCTGAATCAAGTCAGCTGAAAAATCGTGCGCTCTACAGCTGAACTTCAGACCCACATGCACAGACGCACAGCTTGCAGCCGCCTGTTGGCTCATGTGATCCGGCATTAGACTGTGCACGTAAGAGATAGGCCGACCCAGAGCGAGGAGTGCAATGACCGGAAGAAAACGGACCCCTCATCACCATCACACCCCTGTCAAATTGTGTTTCCGCTCTTGCTACCACCAGCTTCAAACCTCTGTTTCCATTACATTTTTGTTTTTTTGGCGAACATTACAAGGATACAAGAAGAATCCAAACAAAAAAGCCTAAATAGCACTTGATGATCAAAGAGTTGGAGCAAGAAGACTATGGAAAAATGTAAAAATTAGCTTGTAGTGCAATTAATTTTAACTCCCCTACATTAAAATGTGTCCAGAGTAGTGGTTTATATGCTTAAACTGCAAAGTGAAGTGAGAGGAGAGTAAACACCAACCTAAAGGATAATCACTGAAAATGCAGGGCAAGGTTGTTTTACTAAAAAAAAGGGAGAAATTTTCACTTGGCAAAATAAATAAATGAGAAATTCATAGCTGTGTTGAGCATCACTCAAAATTCTTGCACTAGCATGAACTTTTGGCTTGTTTTCATGCGTCTGTTATGTTCACTGGGACTATGAAGGACGCAGGGCTGTCAGATTTCTGCAGTTACATTTTGAGTAGGTGCAAACCGTGCACTCATTATAGAGACAAACAGAATAATCCAAGGACAAAAGGGAATTATTTACATGTTGGCCTAAGTGAATATTTAATTCCCTTGTTTGTGTATTCTGCTACCCTCAGGACTGCTGAGACAAAACAGGTCAAAACTGAAGAATTTACAAAGCTGCAAAGAGCTGCTGCTTCTTATTAGATGAAATATATTCTTGTACCCGACAGTAAATAAAAAGATTCCTACAGGTAATAATTTGAATGCAAATGAAGCATTTACAAAGACAGTGTTTCAGGTCGTCATAACAACCAGCAGTTTAAAGGAAACTTTAGTCCTCTTTCTCTTAAAGTTTTACTTTACCCCCTTGATATAGATGATATAGATGACATCCCTTTATCATCTATATCAAGGGGAGAAAGTAGGTAAATCACTTATGTGAACAAGATATCTTGTAGATATCTAGGTTTTTTATTTTTATTTTAACAAACAAGGTTAATATCAGATCCTGAGAGGAGCTGTACACAGCCAAGCTAACACTTTCCCTTCCTTTATGTTAAACTAATCAACTTAGGGCTCAATCAAAAGGGACTAGAGACTGGTTAGCTACCCTCCAGCAAGGGAAAGATGTGCATTCTCCAACTGCTTGGTAGTGGTTTCTGGAGGTTGTAGACTTTTTCCGGGTGTAATGGGTGCCTCCCTGCAATTGCTTTGGTTGCTAACAGATTGCATGGTTCCATTGTTGCTTGGAAGACTCTGACTGATATGCAAACACTCAAACGTTTTTCTCTGAGTTTAAGTGAAACTTGAAAAAATTTGACATTTTTACTTTCAAAGCAAATTGTCCGAGTCTCTGATTTATGCTGTACTTTTCTCAGTTTTACTGCTTAAATTGGTGAGTAGTTTGCAGAAATGTCTTTTTCGTCCATGCACACTACAAGTAAAACAGCAAACAACCGGAAAACACCTGCTAATGATCAAAGAGCATCCGTAAATCACTCACGAACCTGCTGCAGAATAAAACCTGTGGTTGCCGGGTGGTCAGTGACAGGTCTCTAAGCTTTTGTAACTCAGTTTCAGAACAACTGCATGAAACTTCCAACAACCACTCGCAGCCAGTTGGAAAATAAACTGTTTGACCAGATTACCAGATGGTCGCCATTTGGTCTGTACACATGTGTGACTTTAGGCATAACAGTGATACTGACCCGCCCCCCCTCTCAGTATTTCTCAAAATGTCAATATCATTGTTTGCATATTGCTGACATGCTTTATAATGTCAGGAATATGCATTTTATAATTTCAGCACTGGTGTGCTGTAGTATAACACAAGGTGTATCCTGTTACCAGAACTAGAATCTCAATCGATTGAGGGGACAATGAACACCATGTTATCAATCCATCGAATGGTTGATGTCGATAGTGATCATGTCCTTGATGTTGCCAGATTGTCGAGCTACATGACATGAGGGAGAAGACCATTAATATGATAATCGCCTATGATCAACCCTATGACAAAAGTGGGAAAGAAGAAAACTCTTTATAGAGGAAGAAACCCCCAGCAGAACCGGGCTCAAGGAGAAGCAGCAATCTATTAAACTAGTTATGGGTTGGTGAGAAATAGAAGAGAGACAAAACACAAACTAAAGGAGTGAGAAAACAAGCGTTAATGTTGGTGTGTAGCCACATGGCTTCAGTCTTAGCACCAAAACTACTTGTTAGGGTTTAGGTTAAAAAAAAAACATGAAGTAATTGTAAAACTTTGCTTGGCGACTGGGATGAAGACTTCCTGTGAGTTTTTACATAACCACTGAGAAAACAAAACAATTCACTCTTTAAGCATGAGTAGATATAGAAGGGCACCTACTGGTGGCATCTGCGAGAGAGCTATTCAGCCGAATGACAACATCCCAAGCAGGTTCAAGCAGTAAAGGTATAGAAATGTCTTCAACAGCCTTAAGGCTTTATCTCAGCAGGAAGTGATGTGGTGACCAGAAACCATAGACAGCCAATGACATTCAGCAACTTCAAGCGATGACAGGGGGAAGAAAACACTAGCAGTCAAGTGGGCCGGGCCAGAAATAAACTTTTTTCAACTTCACGGTGAGCAATATAAGTGATGGTGGACTTCAAGTCTACTTGCAGTCCACCGTCTGGGGAGCAAGTGTAGTTGGTGCATTTTAATGTAAATTCTCTGTGGATAAGTCCGTGAGGTCACAAAAACAGGCAGGCGTGCAGACATCCACATGGACCCTCTTGCTTACTGTCTGACGACAAAATTCATATGATGGGGATCCTAGCAAACTGTAGTCGGCTCTAGCGGACTCATGGAGACAGGAAATATAATCCTTACTTGACTACTTGAGGTTACCTAAGCACCTGAAACCTAAAATGTCTGCTAGGGGCTAACCATCAGTTGCAAAGTAATGTGCAACAAGCAAACAGCTTCCTGTGTGGACACTTTAAAAAAGGCTTCTGCATTAGCTTCATGACATTTGGGTCACTTGCTCTACGAAATGAGCTTTGTACAGAAGATCAGGGTCTATACTTCCATCAGAGCCCTCCCAGGGACTCGTGAGTCTAATCGCACCAGAAAATTGTGCTAGAATCGATTAGCCACTAGTGACGCCACTCTGTTCTTGGGTCAAAAGGTTGTCGAGCTAGCTGTGGCCAATAAGCAGCCCAAGAACAAAAGACAGTTGGTCAGATGGGAAAAAAAAGTAATGGTAACAAATTTCAAAAATTCAACAAAATGTAACATTTAAGAGGTTCTGAATGTCTTTCGGGACTCGGGAGCTGCTGAGTGCGGAAGCTCGATATATGGAGAAGAAAGAAAAGGAGGCTTGGGTGTTTTGTGTGCTCTAATTGGCTCCTCGGGCTTTCACCTTCACAGGCCATTGAGTCTGAGCAGACACAGAGTACAGTGGTGTGGATGGCTGAGGCCAAAAGGTGATTCGGTACTCTGTATGCTCTGTGCCTTTGTGTCTGCTCATATCTGCGAAGATGTGTGTGTGTCTCAGTGTGAAAAGAACAGTGATTTTATTTAATTTAACTACACTTGTTAGCTGTTGTGCAAAACAGTGTGAATGAAAGCAGAAGAAAATAATGGAAGCCAGAAGGAAAGAGGAAAACACGGTAATTTGCTGGCTGCTTTATTAATTGAGCTACCACAGCACTTCTCAAGAGGCTGGTCGGCTAGGAGATTGGATAGATTGATATGGATACACACACGCACACACACACATGCACACACATGCACACAGATGAAGAAAAGAGAAGCCCAGCTATGCACACACAGATAGGAAATGCCTCAGACATGCTTTCATCTATTGTTTTCTTAGCAAAATTCGATTAAGTTCTGCACAGACAAAACAGAAAAGATGGTGGCCAAGCTCTTAAAAGCTTTGAGGAAGCCACCACTGCCTCTCAAAGTATTGTTTCATTAGTCCACAAGGATGCATCTCAATGAGATTCCATTCACTGCCAGAGAGACGCTTGTTTCACAAGTTTGACAGGTGTCTGTTTTTTTGTCTGTGCGGGTCAAAAAGAGGCCGCTTTTGCTCGACACCACAACATCAAAGGACCTTGAGGCAAATAATGACTTCAAAAAGGTTACACCATGCACTCCACAGCATTCTTCCTATCTTCAGTCTGAACACTGCACAAGAATTAGTCGAATGTTAAAACGACTAAAAAGGGAGGACGAGAGACACAGGGAGAGCAAGGGAGACCGTGAGCTTACGCGAGCTAATAAATCTCCATATTGTTGTTATTAATCCTGTGTCAAACAGGAAACTTCCAGCATCAACCAGAGAGCCAAACAGGCGCTTTCCATTCCAGCTTTGCATCTCAATGTGGACAATCCTCAGCTACACAGGCGGCGCCCCTCAGATTAGCACATCATTTAGGATTTTTAATGACACCCTAAGGCGCTACAATAATTTTGATGATGAGGCACAGACTTTATGTCCTTCCATACAGAGCCTGTCCCCATAAAATAAATGATGTTTAAATGCTGCGAAAGTGGGTTTGCTTTACACTTACAGTGCAGTCTGTACACCTATAATTGATATACAATACATATAAGCAGAGAAGCCCCGGTCTCCCTCTCCTCGCCCACCTCCTCCAGCTCATTAAGGTTCAGTTCAGTCCTGGGTTCACTCCTGGGCCTCCCCTCAGTAGGACATGCCCAGAACTCCTCACTCAGGGGCAATGTTCCCTCTAAGCTGCGCGCGTGCACAATTGCACACTGCTGGCATGGTCTCTGCGCACAGAAAATCTGCGTTGCGCACACACACACAAAAAAATCTAACCTGAATTGAAATTAAAATTAAAACTTTAACAATTCTGTTTTGCAGTGTTAGTCAGTGACTGGCTGCTCCCGTATGGGATTAGAACGATGCCACTTTATCCCATAGTCCAGCCAATGATGCACAGCAAAATCTCCAGTGTTAAATTAACACTAGAGAGTGTCTATATGGGTCCACACCTCTGAGTGTTAAATACAACACTGTTGAGTGTTAAATTAACACTTTTGACAGTGTTATATGTTTAAAAGTAACCTAGTCAGTTTTGAAGATTAACAATGGCTAACACTGAGCAGTGCTGATTTTCTAACACTGGAAAATAATTCAAAATGTTAGAAATATTCCAGTGGAGTGACACAAATAATTTGTGTGGCATCAAATTTGATGCAGAACAGCTGATTGTTCTGTAAATAGTTTGAAATCTTAAAATCTTTTAAAAAAAAAATGCCTTGCCTGCATTTTTAGGTTAAACAGCTGCAAAAAAAACTTTGTTGTTTGCAAAGCTCAGTTACTTTTTTGAAGAAGTAACTATATAATTAATTGCCCAACATTGGTCATTACATGCTGTATTTTGCAGACAGAGAGTTACAGGACTCTCTCCCAGACCACAGAGTTGTGTTTTCAAAATTGGACTTTAAGTTATTTTTACTTCCAATAGTGTTAACATACTACACAAGATTTTTTTTAAAATTCTCATTGTAAGTGGGCTAAAGCAGTTAATTAAAAGTAGTGTAACATAAATGTAAATGCTGTACTTTGATTATTTTAATAAACCATGTAACTTGGATGGATTCGATGCTGGCGTGACCACAGTGCACACGTCTGCTGTTGCTCACAGTGGTCCAAGGGATCGCTCAGGGAGTTTGTGTGTTCACTCAGACACATGAAAAATTAGAGGGAACATTGCTCAGTAGGCATCCTCAGTCCTAGTCAGATGTCCTAATCAACTCAGCTGGCTCCTTTTGATATGGAGGAATAGGGGCTCTACTCTGAGCCCCGTCCAAATGACTGACATTCTCACCCCATGAGAGCTTAGCCGGCCTGTATAGTCATTCCTTCAGTCACCACCCATAGGTTAGAGTAAAAATGTAGATTGACCTGTAACATTGGACCTCTTAGTACCAACTCATAAAAACCACATCCTACCTGAGTATTGTTACTGACCATGTGCATCCTTTAATCTTCTGATAGCTACTTCCAGCCGGCTCACACTTCATGTCACAAAGCTCAAATCAAACGTCTTGAACATGACAATGAGTTCACTTTACTCAAATGACCTCCACAGTCACCAGATCTTAATCCGAAAGTGCTCCTTTGGGATGTAGAGGAACGGGAGGATGTGCAGCTGACAAATCTGCAGCAGCTGTGCAATGAATGTTTCCAGCACCTTGTTGAATCTGCGACACAAAAGGCAAAAATGCACTCCATCCTAGCACTAGCATGTGTACCTAATGAAGTGTCCAGTGCATATATATTTATATAATACTCTAAAGGTGAGTTTATTTTATTAAGAAATGTTAAACTGACAAAAGCTCAGCTGTACCAGCTGTAAATAAGTAATGAAAAAACGCATCAACACAACATTTTGTCTCACATTGTTTAGTTAATTTCACTTTTAGCCACTAGCATGAATACAAGACAATAATAACCACAGAGGATGCAAAAGCCCAGTCAGAACCTCACATACATTTGCGGAGCTTAATCTCTGACTTTATTCAACAAATTGCTTGGCCAGTGTATTCTCATATGAGCAGATTAACAAACAGTCAATGAGGCATTGTGCTATTAGCCACGGCAATGTGCTGCGTGTTGCATGATTGCAGAACATTAAGTTGGCTGGAAAACCCTCCAAGAAGTAATTAAGAAAACTGCTGGGCAGCAATTCATTTCAGAATTAGTCGAATTGAAACTGAGCTTGTCAGACATTCAATAACAGTGAGAACATAACTGTCTGAATTGACCTTCATTGTAGCATCCCCACACGATTATCCAGCTTCGTGCAGTAAATGCCTATTTAACACCATTTTGATGATGCTGGAAGAGTGCAGCAGGCTGAAGAGACAAAGAGGAAAAACAAGCACTGCTACATTTATACCATTATCAAAAAAAAATGAAACAGTGAAACATTATTACCTTACCCCAATGGATTGTGAATGACATTTTTCACTGTGTGAGCATCATCTGGGGAAAATTACACTTAGCTAAGCCCACGGGGCCTTTTCAGACTCTATTTGTGATGACAGTCGGGCCTCAAGGCTCACAGTAGAAGTATTTCCCCCAGAGAATGTGAGCAAACAGGCATATTAAAAAGCCAGGCCAGCACAAGGTGATGGATTCATCCCAAAATATATTGTTGTGTTCATTAGATTTTTTAATCAGATCAATACTCTAAATAATTCCTTTCATTATCCAGGAAAATACTATGAATTAATAATATAATTGCGGTAAAACATATAGAAAACAACATTATCGCTCATCAGAGCCATTTTCCACCTGTTTTTTGCCCTAACATAAAAGTATGGATGTCCCAACAGTACATGTATGTCTGTTCCATGCATGCCTTTGGATCACTACGGGGGGGGGGGGGTTTGAATTCACAAACAGACATAATTAGCTACCTCGCACTGCCTTGTTCCCTCTCTGAACTGTGTGTTTTCTCCAGCAGCACAAACAAGGACCATGTAATCACAGTGTGCTGATGCCATCATGGCTGCACTGCGTCGCGAGGAAGAGCTTTTAAGCAATTAACAAGTGTAAACAAGTCAGACTGGCACGTGTCAAAGGCGGCACCCTGCAGTGTGCCGGATGACTTTTAGAGGCACCTCATACAAAGCGCTTGATTTTTCTTGTAACTCGTGTGTGTTTTCAATCAAGGAATCCTTTTGTTAGAGTTTGTATGCTCCGTAATAACCATTTCGGCAGTTATTAGGTGATTTATTATATTTCACAGCTGGATTACCAAGTGAAGAGAAACTATTTCCGTGATAAAGCGGTGTCGATATCAGTTTGAGCTCAAATTTTTTAAAGCTTTACTTTAATTGATGTGAGCTAAAAGTGTCATTTAGCTGCTCCGCTGACGGTAAGCAACTCCAAGGGAGGTGTGACAGCAGCCGCTGTGATTTTCTCAGATGTGGAGACACTTTCTGGTTAGGATTTGATGGGATTTATCAAACAATTGCTTTATTAGTTACTAAACGTGGACTAGTGACAGAGAGTTGAACAATAGATGAGACAGCTTCCAGCTTAAAGTCCTATAATCACACCTCAGAGCAATTGAGCCTAAACCTCGTAAAACCACTAGCTAAGCTTACTCATCGCACATCCTGTTCTGTCTATTAGACGCTTGTTTCTCTCATCCTCTTAATTGTTTCCCCTGATGCAGCTTTTCATCATTTTTCCATCGCCACATGTGAGATATGGGCTACGGATTTCCTATTAAAACTGTATCAGTCACCATCCCAGTGAGGAGAAGTTTGTCAAGATCGCTGATGTAACAAACCTCTGGGAGCCATTAGGGGCCAGTGTTCGAAATCAAAATGATTAAAGGATGCTGTGTTGGACACATAAAAGGGAGTACAAGCAAATGGGAGAGAATAAGAAAGAACAGGAGATCTTCTCCTCTTGTCCTGCTCGCCAACACGTTGCCTTCCCGGTGGCCATCATTTTTGCAGCAGCTGTTTATATTTGTCTTTGAAGCCTCACCGGCAGCGAACTGCTGATTGATTCATTACAGTCATCAAAGTGCTGCCGCTAAAGGGTGTGAAAACCTCTCCATCAGCTAGCACGTGTCTACTTTGTGATATTTGTGAAGGCTGTTTTTGCTTTAATTCGATTGCTGAAGTAGAGGTTCCAGACATAAACTCTCTATATGGACAAAGGTTTCGGGCACACCTCTTAATCTTTGAATTCAGGTCTTTCTTAGTCCCATTCCCACAGGTACAGTAGATGGCAATAAGTATTCAATCGCCCATCTAAATCATTACATTCAGGTGTTCCAATCACTTCCATGGCCACAGGTGTTTAAAATCAAGCACCTAGGTATGCAGACTGGTTTTTAGAAACATTTGGGAAAGATTGGGCTGTAAAGAGCCCATTGAATTTGGGCTTGGTGCTGTAACAGGATGCCACCACTGCAACAAGTCAGTTTGTGAAATTTCTTCCTTGCTAGATATTCTACATGTTAGCAACCCTCATCCGAGAAGCTTCTTCAGTTGTAAGAGCGACTGGTGGAGAGTCCCAGATTTTAAGCCCTATGTGAGTGTCCCCAATCAGGGTTATGGACCCCCTATTGATTCCCCTATTGGTGTGGGTCACAATCAGCCAAGGTTTTTCAGGTGAACCCACTGTGAAACCTAGCCCCACCCCATCATGTGATTTACTGAGGTCAACTGGCCCAAGATGTAAGTGGGCGTTAAGGTGTCTGGGAAGGGATCTCAAAACTGGATTACAGATGGCAGACAGTTGGTGTCGTAAACCACCGCCTCTGTTCAAAGATGGGTGTTCACAGTGGACATAGATGGCCTCTTTCAAACCATCTGTCCTCTCTGTCCAAAATGTGAACATTGGCATCCTCCAAAGAGTGACTTTTGTCCTTTAGATGCAGCTGGACTGCAGAGTCTTGTCCTGTTGAGGTGGCACTTCATCTCATGGGTTTCCCTGTCCAAGAAGCTCTTGTCAATATCATTTGTAGGTGGCCCGGTACTTCTGTTATATAGGGTATCTTATCAGATTAATTTGGTGAGCTGGTGCACTTTGTCTCAAGATGTTCTTCTCTTAAACCTAATGGTCCACATGGTACACAAATTACAGCCTTTTGGTTTGAAGCCTTTTGATGTATGCCATTAAAAGCCTTCTCCCCTTGGTTTTCTGTGCTTTGTCACTTTGTCCAAACAAGAACTTTCTGCCATTTAGCTTTGCAGTGAACAGCAGAGCTGGGTAGATTGATCCAACTATCAATCAATCTACCCAGCTTGAGTCGATACTACCGTGATAGGCTCGATACTTTGTTTCTAACCTCTAACTTCGGTATGTAGCCCACTAAATTGTGTTAAATCTTTTTAAAAAAAGAGTTTCAAAATCTATAAAAAGCTGAAAAGTCTGCTTTGTTGTGTAGATTATTATCGTGGAAAGTAAAAATCCCTTTGACTTAGTAATCATTAAAATGTGTTTTGATTTTTTGGCAAATTGATGGTGATTTATCTCATAACTCATGACACACTGCTCTCTCCTACATAAGCTGGATTAATCAGTAGAAAATAACAGAATCTGTATTGGTATCAGCAATACTGTCCCTGTACTTAGTTGTTATCAGATTGCTAATAAAATCTTGCAGTGTCCCACAGCACCAGTGAACAGTGGATCAGATTGGTACCAAAGGAAAACTTGTGCATGTCTCAGAGATGACAGCAGCTTTGACAGTTGGTATTTTTGTTAAAGGTGTTTTTTCAATCTTTAAAAATTTCACTATTTTCCTACCCTTTAGGACTAAAATCAGCTTAAATATGATAGTTGGAATAATTGTGTTTGAGTTGGAAAAACTGATGAAATTTTCACATCTCTTTTCTGTGTTCATAATTCTTATTTTTGACAGGATCCCCAATACCACTGGCTAAAATGTATCCTCAAACCATTCATCATGGGGTGATGAATGGTTCCTGCCTGTCAAACTGTGTTATCATTGGCATATTTTGTAGATTCAATTAAATAGATGGGAGCAAATAATATGGTTTTGCATCAGACTGCTAATAACCTTCTTTGTAAAATTGGTTCTTTGCTAAGCTAACCCTGTTGTCGTCCCTTAAGTATAGCTTTTTTATGCCTGTATGATTCATAGGTCAGTGTTAGGTGGTTTAAGAAAAAGAAAATCCTCAAAATAAAAGCTACGAGAACTGGACTGAAAATTAATAGTAAAAGGTTTCTTTTTAACAGCACATCATAAAACATTACTGTTAATTCAAGCAAGGTCTGAAAAATAGAGGTTGTCCCAGAACAAACCAGAAAGAGGAAAGACAATTTCATGTGATGACAGTTGGTGTGACATATGAAAGTTGTACATATACACTGTCTCTGTTCAGCAAGCTGAGCTGGAGAATGGAGCTCTGCAGGACTAATTTAGAGCCCAGTTGGATCCCTCGACAGCATTTCCTCTAAGTACCGCACACGTGATAAGTTCAGGGGAAAGCCGTGCAATCTTCTAACTGAGCAAACATGAAGCGATTATATCTGTTTAATGTGTAAGAGAACTGTATGCACAGAATATCCTCATGAGAAGATCCTCTGTGATTTAAAATGTATGAGTGTGTATTTGTGGGCAAAAAACACAATTGCAGTATTTCAGCACCGGCGTCTTCTAATGTATTGGATTTGCCAAAGAATCCCCAGTGATCAAGTCCAATTCAGCAGCACTGCCCTAATAAGCTCTGCACATCAAGGCTTTTCTGTTTTTCCCCCGCCTCTCTCCGCTTTGCTCCCGTACTCTTTTCCTTCCTCCTGCCTTTCCTTTTCACTGCCACCCATTAGCCAACCTAGCCCACACAATAGCACCCAATCACAACTGGCAATTTAAATTAGCTATTTTCTCTGTCTCTTGCGCTTCAAAACACCTCTCGACAGAATGGACCCTAGATTATTGGATCCCATTTATCTACGCGCACGGATTTGTGTGTATGTGTGCGTCTGTGTGTGTGTGTGTGTGTGTGTGTGTGTGTGTGTGTGTGTGTGTGTCATTTTCCCTGAATGCTACTCTGAGAATAAGAAAAGGGGAACAAAGAAAGAGGAGCCCAGCAATGACAGGGCCACACTCATTAGGCTTTCTAAAGCTATTATAGCAGAATTCCAGCACTATTCTGTCTAGAGCAATTAGTTTTTGCATATTCACTGCGTGCGTCGCTGATGACGGCGGTGTGCTTATACATGAAGACAGAGCGAATTAGACAGCCTGTCAGTTAGAGAATCCCTCGCCACCTCTTTCATTGCTCATTCCTTTTGAGTTGATGGCTGGGGAAATGGGTTAAAACACACACACATGCACGCACACACACAGAAACCTAATTAACAGACAAGTGCCATGTGGACGCTTTGCAAAATGTTTTTTTTTTTATGTTAAATTTATGCGTGTTGTGCCAGCATTTGGAATTAGCTGTCACGCATGCAACTTGGGTCCGTGTCCCAGCATGCATTTGGATTGTGTGATGTAGGTACCCTGGCAGCGAAGCGATGCAATAAACGCATTAGTCATAACAAGCTGCCCGCACAGGGAAGGAGAGAAAAACAGCTTCAGTAATAAAGCAAGTCACACTGAGGCTCCAGCGTGTGTGCGTTAATGTTCACGCGCATTATCTGTATCTTATATTCAAACTATCTGCTTCTGTTGTTTACACATATACACATACAGTCACACAACCTCACAAGGTCTTTCTTAAGAGAAAACCCAGCAGACAGCTGGGAGCCTTAGACCTCACTGTGACTGATTGTGAGTGTATACGACTCTGAAGGCAGTGACGCCTCTAACCCAGGGACAAATAAATCACCACGGTGAAGAGAAAAGAGAAGCAGGGGAAAAAGATAAAGAAGTCTTGCTGTGAAGCGCAAGACGGCGCCGTGTGCCAAAGAAATCAATTAGAGTAATGCACAAAACACATTAAAAGGTTCCTCAAAGTAAAAAAACAACAACTCTGCATGCAGTAACAGGGTTCTTTAATTCATATGTGAGTACATGCTGCATTTACTGTACCTACACATGCAGATCAGAAGGATGAGGGATGAAGAAAAGTCTGCGTTATCTTGTGTGATCCTGATCAGAAATAGGGCTGGGTATCGTCACTGATTTCTAGAATCGATTCAATTCCGATTCACAAGGCCCCGAATCGATTCGATCCACGATTCGATTTAATTCGATTCGATTTAAATCTGGGAAATTTTGACAGTCAGAAATATTATAATTCAGATCAGTACATTTACATATTTTTGTATCTATTAAAAGGAAGCTGACACACGCAAGACTTTATCACAGGTGTGAGCATCACAGCAGATGCCTTTGTGTCAAAGTAGCTGAAGATAAAACACAGAAAAACATGAAGGTGATTTTCCTGGCCTGGGATTTTATAAAAATATTCTGCAGTACATCAAAAACGAAAGAAAACCATTAATCAACATATGAACATCACCTCTGAAGTTACAGCGGTTTTATTAGAGACACAGCTAAGCGTTTTGCATTTTGAATAATTTTAAAAAGTTTAAATTTGTTCAGTATTGAACAGCAAAAATGAGGTTTTCTTTTCGGAAGAATGTAAAAGGGAAAAAACAGCGGCCGACAGCGCTGTAAGCAACAGTAGACTTGTGCATAACAAGCAAGCGAATAATGAAGAAAGCGAAACTGTTCGAGAGAGAGAGGGGGAGGGAGAGAGGGGGAGGGAGAGAGGGAGAGAGCTGCGCATCGCAGTGGAAGCAAAACAGTAAAAGTCTGAGTGAATTCATGACGATGTTTATGTGAAGCGTTTGGATCTTCTTTTGCTGCTGGTTCGGTCAATATTGTTTGGAGAGAGATCAAACTAACAGCTTTAGAATCGGCGCATAAAGGGCGTGCACACAAAGCGCAGACCCGCCGACAGATCAGAGTCAGCGAGCTGTCGGCTTTCAGCCCCGACTGTGAGAAAAGCGACATCTAACTGATTCTGATCCGCGGGTCCCGCTGTGTGTTTAAGTCTTTGTGCAGAATCCGTGTTCCTGCTCTCATTTACTGTCTTAACTGTTTGGTGGTTCTTGAAATTTTGTGAGATGTCACCAGAGATTCTGGCATTTTGGGCAAAATAAATTTATATTAAAAAATCGATTCAGGATTTTAATGAATCGATTTTACGTTATCCAAGCCAGAATCGATTTTAATCGATGAATCGATTATAAGAACCCACCCCTAATCAGAAATGCTGATGCGCACAATGAAAATTCAAATACAGAGTGCGTAATACAGTACACCAATGCTACAACACGTATACGTTTGTACACGTTAAGGCAGAAAATCAGCTCACGGATGTGGTTTCGATTATTTCGTGGCTGTAACACACAGTCACGGTTAGAGGAAATCAATCAATCAATTTTATTTATATAGCACTTTTAAAAACAACAACTGTTGACCAAAGTACTGTACAATAAAATAATCAGATATTATTTAAGAGGAAAGTAAAATAAAAGATAAGAAAATAATAAGAATAAAATAATGACAGACTCATAGAGAATTAAAAGCCAAAGAGTAAAAATGGGTCTTTAAACGAGTTTTAAAAGTATCCAGTGTTGGAGAGGTCCTGATATGTAAAGGCAGTTTATTGCACAGTTTCTCCTCTGTGTTTTAATCTAGACCTAGGGACAACTAGAAGCATTTGGTCTGCAGACCTCAAAGATCTTGCCAGGGTATACCAATTTAAAAGATCAGAAAGATATATAGGAGCTAGTCCACGCAGTGTTTTAAAAACAAGCGTCAAGACCTTAAAATCAATTCGAAAACTTACTGGCAGCCAGTGTAGCGAGGCAAGTATAGGGGATATGTGCTCTCGCTCCCGCTTGCCAGTCAGAAGCCTTGCCGCAGCATTTTGAACCAGATGTAGTCGGCCAATAGATGATGAAGTAACACCAGAGTAGAGACTTGCAGATGTCGAAGCGAGAAGGTTTGTTGGCCCACTCATCCACCTCTACCTTGTCTCGGTGTTGTCTTTGGATCAAGCAGGGAATATCTACGTAAAAGCAGTTACATGGTCTACCTTCATCATCACCTAGATGCTAAGCTTGTTAAGTTTGTTTCTGGGATGGTGGTGTGAAACATGAAAGTTTGGCATCACCCAACAGAATCAAGGAGCTTAAAGACTGGCTTGTAGGAACAAAACCAACAGATATTAGCTTCTTGTTGTATTTAGCATGACCTGAAATTAGCAATTGAGCTCATAAACTCATTTTGAAAGTGTTTTGCTATAAAGACATCTGTGGGGAAATCTTTCTCTGTGACCTCAAAAAAGTCTTTTTTGCTCCTAGCTCATCATTAAAGTGAATAAATGTAAAGCATTTCTGAGATGGCTTCATTTTTCAGCTTTGTCTATCTGATGGGTTCCATTCTGTTTTGTTCAGAGTTTTAGTCAAAGCCATCACGAGATGGCTCATTTCCTTTTAAACATTGTTTTTAGCTAGCCAGAATTAGCACCATATTTAAGAAATGATGCTAGCTAGAATCGGATGATAATTCTGGCTAGCAGCATTACCTGGGTTTTAAATGCACCTTAGAACACACATGCATCAACACTACATATGAGCGGGCGGAGGGAGGTTTGGAGTCTTCACACACCCCTGTTCTCTGTTACCCATTGGGGCGGAGGGGCTGGGAGGAGGAGTTGGCCGTCCGATTGGGGTCTGGAGTGTGGGGCCTCCCTGCTGCTGCGGAGTCGGGGCAGTCTGCTTGCCCGATGCAGTTTCCCCCTCCAGGGGCAAGGGTACCTAGACCCGGGGCTTAGAGTACGCTTGGGGAGTGTGATTGTGTGTGTAAAGTGTCTACTTATGTCTGTCTCCACGATGGGTGAGTGTTGAGTAATTGCATATGTGAGCATCTGTGTGTGCCTGTATGTCTGTGTCTATATGTCAGGTCGGGTATTAGACGCCACCTCTCTGGGGACATCTCAGGCCCTCCAAGGTATGGAGGCCTATCTCCCCCACCACTCCCCCTGCCAGTGGCAGACGCCCTCAGACATCGGTGCATTGGTGGTTCTTGGTGTCCGGGGCTGGGCGCTCAGGTACGCACCGGCTCACTTCTGGTGCTTCTACGTGCTGCACAATAGTATCCAATATTTAGTATTTACTGTTTATATACACATAGATTATCGCGATGATGCTGTTTATTATATTGCTCTCTTTTTTTGCTTGTTTTCTCTTTTTTCTTTCTCTCTCTCTCTCTCTCTCTCTCTCTCTCTCTATCTCTCTCTCTCTCTCTCTCTATATATATATATATATATATATATATATATATATATATATATATATATATATATATATATATATATATATATATATATACACATACACACACACACATATGTATGTATTTTTTGTTTGTTTGTTTTTGTTTTTGTTTTGTGCCCCTTAGCACTGTTCCTCTTCCCCACTGTTTTTCTTTCCCTACCTCTCTTTCTTTGCCCCCGTCATGTCTATCCCGTGTTTAGCAAGTGAAAATAAAATAAAATAAACAATAAAAACAAAAGTCAATCAAATGGACCAATACGGCAAGGCCAGGATGGTCCATTTGGTAAAGTAAATCCATTGGGCATCTTTGTTGGCCTTTAGACAATTATTCTGATGGCAAAAGAAGCAAACGGGACAGGCGACAAAAAAAGATAAAAAAAAAAAAAGAATAAAGTTGGTCATACCAAATATTGACTTTTAAGCTGGTTAGAACTGTACAAACTGAGCTTTTACCTTGTTGCATGGTTGCACGTTTCAACAAATTGCTGCTCTTGGTTCCCTTTATCCTAAGGAAAAATATTAAAAAGAGATGCAGGGTTACTGAAGACTTTTGCGCAGTACTGTAAAACTTAATTTGCCCTGATACAAATGAATATTTATTGATGTTCTGATTTAATCTGAATTATGGAAGCCAATGAAGTATTTTTAATCAAACGTCATATAAATTAACTCCAGTCATCACAGTTTGTTGTTTTCATGTTTTTATTATTCATTTAAGTCAAGCAAATCACAGTTTTGTTTTTAGAATTATGAAACCAAGTCCAACTTTTTCTTTATGGTTCAAATACTTTAAGTTAAAAACTGAACTTTTATAGCCCTTTAGATACACTCTCTGACCTTCCACCCGTTCCTCTGTACCACCTCCTCCACTCTTGCCTATTTTTTACAAACTCCCACTCACTTTTTCATTCTGTCTGCTTTTCCATCTCATTTGGTCAGTCAATCAATAATGCTGGAATAATTTGTCTCCATTTCCCACAGCCTATTCACATGTCAAAGAAATGGGCTTCGCTCTGACATACGCCAGCGAAAGTAATCCAGTCCTCCCACTCACCCGCCACCAATTAGCTCATAAAGTGACTGCAGCTAGGCTAATTAGTCACTGTTACCTTACAGTTGTGTTTTCAAAACCTGAGCGTTTTCTAGGAGCGAATCTAACCGTTCATGCTTTGCCCCAGTCACCTGGTTTTGTGCTGGTTTTCCCAACATGTTTGTATTGTCCGGTACGACTAATGAGCCTGCTGATGGCTAATTATGTTTGTGTTTATTTGGAGACGGGACCAGTGTTGCCCTTCATCAAATACCCCCCCTTACTCCCTCGCACCCCTCCTCCCCTTTTTCCTCTCGCACGCATCCAGACGAGAGCTATTGTTTTTACCCAAAGCGCCTATCTTTCTCTTAACTTTGTGGCGTCTGCGTTGATTAAGCAGCGTGGCGAGCAGCTGGGGAGCGGCAGCGTTCGGGAGTGATAAAATGCCTTCAGGTGGAACTCTTTCAACACCTGCCATCTCCGCTCTGCTCAGCAGTCGCAGGCGGGCACCAGGCCGGGCAGATAGAGGAACAGCAAGCACAGCAGTGCAGTGCAACAGCACTTCTGCCGTCTGGTGCGCCCGGGACAGCTGAGTGCCAAGGACGGGTCAAGTGTGTGTCTGTGTGTTTATGTGTGAAGCCATATGAATCTCTACAGAGGAGGTAAAGCAAGGCAGAAGTGCACGTGCATCGATCAAGTGGAAACTTTTGCAAAGCAGATGTTTTTGCACGTTCTCTTTTCAGCAGGCCTCCACTTCAGTTTGAATCACGATTTAGATTTTGTGTTTTTTGAGCCCCTGGATGACACTGTTAGCTCCCATTTCCCAGCATCCTCCTCCTTCACTGCTCGCTTCCCTTCAGTGGCTCCGTTTCGAGAGCAAGTCATTTCCTGCCATCTTTGCCAAGGCTCCTTCTATGACAGCCTTCTCTAACTCCCCCTACCCCTTTCTTCAATAACCGATGGTCTCTTTCTCGCCAGTAGACACTAACAGCTGCATATATATGGATCCAAATGAGGCTGGGCGAGCTTTTTGTGGCTCTTTATGATATATTAATATTTATGCCTCTGCCAACCAAGATAACGACAGCGTTTGAATTTAGCGCCCGCAATTAACAAGTTCCAGCTGCCTCTCTCTTAGCTTGGTGTGGCTGGTTTGTGCATACGCGAGCACAACCATGTGTGCACCTCTGTGTGTGTGCGCGCCGAAATGCTCAAATGAGAGGGCACAAAGACGGGAGATTAAATGCTCCATTTAAATGTTGTGTCACGAACTAAAGGGCAGATCAAATCAATCTTGTTGAAACACAATTAGGATATTCCCGCCACAAACATGATGCTACTTCTCGCACTCTCAACGGAGATAATAACTGTGAACAAAGCAGATGAGAACTTCATGATAGTCTTATAATATCATGTTATTAGAAAGCAGCAGACTGGTGATTGGACTGAGCTCAATGCGTTTTTAATCATCATTCATATTAGGAATTCATTGCCCTGGCAATTTCCCATATTCCAGTTCTCGTTTTTCCATTATGCTCAGCAAATACAAGCTGAAATCTGAGTATATAGAAAAATGAAATTAAATATAGGTGATTTATATAAATATATGCCACTATCAGGACCGAGGAGTCTACCACCCTGCTGGATTTCCGTGTGTGTGTGTGTCATTCGCTTGGTGACATCTACAGAGTTGAATAGTCCTGCTCATTCCTGCCAGACATGTTGGGGGAGAGAGGAGGGGACAAAAAGGACAATGCGTGACAGCATCCATGAGTCACCAACACATATCTACTCAGCAGCAGCTTGGAGCACAGCAGACATGAACGATGACAGCGGTGGCGGAGACCCAGTGAGGTGGAGAAATATGCTTACACTACTCTGTGCGTGCACGCTTAAAAGGAATAAAAATGATTAAGCTCCTTCTATTATTCCACAATTCAATACTTCATAGTTATTCGATGCGGTAATATAAACTCATCTTCGTATTACTCTGTGCTAATGAATAATGCAATACTGGAACTTTGCAAAGCGCCAATTAATGCAAGCAAAGACAACAAAATGTTTGATCAAAAATGCTTTTATTTTATTTTTTTTGTTCATTTATTTATTTTGGTTTTCCTGGAACTGTTTCCACCGACATCAACAATTAGTATGATTTGTTTTCTGGCTGAGAGCAGCTCCTCTGTTCTCTTGTGCTATGCATTAATGAAGAATATTATCCATTTAACAGCGCGAAAGGACACACACACACACACACACAATGTTGTAGTCATTACACGCCGTTGGGAGTACACTTTCTTGTCTTTTGTTTCCAGTGTGACCACACTAACTACTGAAAACCTCCTTAGAATTAGTGTGTAAGATCTATTTGGGACACAACATATCCACTGGTTGCCTGGTAACTGGTCCTAGGGAAGAAATGGTTGATCTGATAACATCTAATACTGTGAGATGAGATTTGTTTTTGTAAAGATATGTGTATTATGCTATTTTTATTATGTTTTACAAGGACTTGTTTATTGGTGATTGCAATTGTTTTTAGATATTAAAATGCCTGAGTTTGTTTAAAAGGTACAGTGAGTGAAATCTCACCATTAGATGTCAGTAGAGTGCAGACTGCAGTCAAATGAGTTCTGTTTTCTTACCTCTCCTAATTCAAATGCATAATCGGAGCTACGGTGACCGCTCTTCATTTGTAGTGAGTGTAGGCTGTCAGTCTGCTGTTTACCTCAGCTGCCAATACTGCATGTGCCCACCATGTATTTGCTTTGGAGGAGGCTGTAAAACTTTGTGATGAGTCGATGAGTCAGTGGAGCTCACTTCTGTTCATTATCAGTCATACTGAGGTGAGTTCTTGAGGATATCCTGAACGTTCCTGTTGGTAAGCGCTCTGTTTTTGTTGCTGTTAGCCGCTGTTAGCAGCTGTTAGCCACTGTTAGCAGCCGTTAGCCGCGGTTAGCTGCTGTTAGCCAGCATTAGTGACAGTTTATCTGAAAGGAAAGTCTGAGTCTAACAATGTTGGACACTTAGTGAATAAGCTCTTGTATGATATGAGGATACATTCAAACTATTTGTCAGAGGAAAAGTGAGATTTTTAGGATACTTCAGCCTGACATTAGCTGGTATGATGTTGACTGATAAACAGCAATTGATGTTGTTTAGCCAGATCGTTGTCCAGAGATAGGAGGGTCGCATGTCTAATCTGCTGACAATAAGTAGTTACAACCATATCAGGAATAATAGACATGTTTATGCATGTTTTTGTATAGCACTGGTGCAGAGGAGGAAAGACATAATGAGAAAAAGATGATGAAAATAGCCATAAATCGGTTTAAAGAGTTATTTGTGATTTTTAAATTGAAAGTAAAGATTTTATATGTATGTGGTGGGTCTGTAACCACATCTATAAAACCCCATCGAAGAAGGCCAACGTCCATTTTGGCCACTGTATTGAAATGGTGGGACTTCCACAAACTGTGCCCACTCCTATGTATTTTAATGGATTAATTCTAAGTTTACGAGAACACATCAGTTTGTTGGAAGATATAATTACACACCATCAGTGGATCTTTTTAAGTACAACATTCCTTTTTTTCTATTTAATAATCTTTAAAAACGTAGTCACTGTACCTTGAGAACATTATAAGATTGTCAATCTCTGTCCGTGCGGGTCTTGGGCATTGAGATTGGCTGGAGTGCTTCACTATACTAATTCTGAAGTGATGCATCTCTGGTGTTGTTGTTTTCAACAGACATTAAAGTACACATATTTTATTAATGAAGCTGTCTTTTTACTTATAGTATTCCACGGTACATTCAAGGCCTCACTTCGTCACATTTTGAGGCTTGCTTTAACCCTCCATAATGTTATATTTCAGCACACAAGATACCTGTAACCCTATCATATTTGATACATGAGTTTTTGTGAGTGTTTTGCGACCTCAACATCATTGGTGTCATTTCCCACCCCCTGAAAAACTGCAGTTTTTAAATTGCACGATAAATTTAAAGCAATAAATTGCAAAACAATGCCACATCTGGAAAATATGATACAAATTAAACTCATATTGCTTTAATGTTTTTATCAGTGTTGTTTTCATAGCACTGCTATTTTTGATTTTAGTTTTTATTGGTCTGATTTTCCAGGACTAGGAGAAGAAAGAGAATAGTGGAGAAGCCTGAATCCAGCCCATTGGGTGGTTGGTTCACGGTCTTCTTCCTCTTTTGTTTGCTTTAGCCAAGGCTCCCGTCTCTTTTTGGTTCGGTTTGTCCTTTAGGAGTGTCTGTATTTCCATTATTAAAAGCTTGTTGAACAGCGGCAGCATTGTAGCATGCTGGATTTCTCTGAGCCATAAATTTAGAGACCATTATGGTGCCAAACCATAACAACAGTCTCAAGGCTCTTTTTATTATAAGGTATAGACCCTGCAATAACACAGAGTAAACCTAACAATCTGATGGCCTCTTATGAGCAAGCAGAAGAAACCCCTGGTGATGGGAAAGAGAAGACAAAAGAGAGACCAGATGATGTATACAAGGTTATTTTGCCTTTATCAGAATCACATTAGTGCACATTCATTTTTGCATATTTGTATTATTTGAATAAACAAGTAAAAAAAACAAAACATAGAAGCCAGTCATATGAAAGCACAAATGTGTCCATTTCTCCTTTCTAGTGACTTGTTCAGCTACAGATCAACCTTTGTCTAATGCAAATTCACAATGATTCATCCTCTGGGAACCAAAAATGTCTGCACAATATTTCAAAGCAATCAACCCATAGATACCTCCATCTGAACCAAAATGGCAAATCAATCAAGAAAGTGGTGTTTCCAGCCCCAGAGCCACGCTGGAAACTGAAATCATACAACACAAAAAATGCTTAAAGCAAATGAAAATGTAACCGGCAGATCAATAGTGTTGTTTCCAACACACTGAGCTCTTGCAGGTTTTTTCAAAGGGAAAGACAGTCACAATACAGATCTGCAATGGAATATAACATTAGCATAATCAGTTCTGACCCTCTTTCAAACCTAAACACAAAAGCCAATACTTACCTGCATGAATGCTTAAAAGTCAATTCTCGGCTGGCAGATCTAACAGCAAGCGATGAAGCCGAACTCGGCTCATGCAAAGAGAAGACGTGGTTGACAGACAGTCACGTGCTTTGTAATTCTCATCCGACGTTGCTGCCTTCGATTTCTTGTTGAATTCTGCCTGGCTGATGCTCATAGCGCTAATAAGCTATCCAATGTTCTCTAGGGCCCAAGCTTGACATCTCTTTGTGGTTGCCGGGCTATTATTATAAATACCTGAACATAATAAGAGCCCAGGCTGCAGACGAGTGAAGACATCCAATCAGCCAGCGGAGGGGAAAGATATTGCTGGCTGGGCCCAGCAGCTCATTAGTGAGCAGGTCCAGTTATCCTTTTTGACAACTCGGAAATGTCTAAGCTCACCATAGATACATTATTCCTGACATTCCTCAACCAATCAGGCCAAGCGGAGAGCCATGGGAGTCACATTTGACAAAGACATGCCTGTAACTGTTGAATTATTCAAGGGTAAAAGTTCACAGGTTAGTTGCATTTGAGCATGAAGTTGGTATTTGATTCATAAATTGATAATGATACATCGAGGGAAATAATCTTGATAGCAACAATGTGGATTTACGTGTATGTAGAGTCATCTGAAAATAAGTGTTTTTCACAGGACTCTTACTGCTTCCATTGGACTTACAAAGGTAAGTAGCAGCCAGGTGCTGCTAATCAAATGCACTTGAATAACTGATCGTTAACAAGTGTGAGCACCTCTATAAAAGCAGAAGTTTTGTCACTTTGCTGATCTGGAACATTCGGGTGTGTGTTAACACAATGGTATGATCTACCCAGGAGTGGATCTTCTAGCAACTTCACCTGAAGTTGAAGGCAACGCTCAAGTAAAACTTATTTTTCCATTAGTCTTTTGGTTTGTAAAGATGCAAGTTTACAAAACAATGCCATGCTCATACACTTCAGTCTGTTTATAATTGTTCTGTAACTTTTAACACACTGAGGTTTAGAGTCTGAAATGTTGCTCATGTCATTTGGACAGATGAGACCAAAGTGGGGATGTTTGATTGTCATGTGCAGCGCTGCTTTTGAAGGAATACAAACAGCACATCAGCACAAACACATCAGATCAGCTGTGAAGCACAGTGGTAGATGGGTGATGACTGTTTTGCAGCCACAAGCCATGGACACCTTGCAGTCATTGCTTGACCATGAACTCCTCTGTATATCAAAGTATTCAAGAGTCAGAAGTGAGGCCTTCTGTCTGATAGCTAAAGCTTGGCTAAAACTGGGTCATGCAACAAGACAATCCTCCCAAGCAAAAAGTGTTGCAGGTAGAGAGCTGTGCATAAAAAATGGCCACAAACCTCAATGGGCCCCATAGAAGAGCGGGCAGAAATTCCTCCATAACAATGCGAGAGTCTGATGAAGACATACAATTAGTTCAGTGTTCCTAAAGGAGGTCGTCACAATCTTTGTGAACCACTTGGCCATCATTTGACAACATATAAGAGCGCGACAGCAGAATGAGCAATGACAAGTATGAAAGTTGTATTGATTATCAGACTGAGGAAGCAGTGATAAATGGATTTTTCTACCATTTGGTTCACGTTTTGAGAAGATTGTCTTTTAAAGACAGTCCTGATCTTTAAGAAAAAGGGTCTTGAACTTAGATTTTTTTTCCAAGAAAGAAATGTTCAGAGATTGATGCGAGGTAATGCTCTGTGTCACAAACCTCACGCTGATATCTCTCATGTCCTCCCACCGCTTCCTCGCACCTGCTCTCTCTCCCTCTTACACTCTTTCAGCCGTCCACTCAAATCACTTTGATGGCGATATGCAGTCATGCATGAGAGGGCCATCGTAACATGAGCACTAAAAAAGAAAAAGGTAAATGACTTGCATCCAGGTACCCGCCCTCAGACTAAATTAGCCGAGACAAGGGTATGACTTTTGCAGGTCGAGGGCCAAGCTTAAAGCTAAAATAGCAAATGTCACATCAGAGTAATTATTAGTAGCTCAGTTTGTGAGTCGGTCCAGCCTCGGTTCTCACATCTCTGGGTCTGTGTATTTGTATTCTGCTGAAAGAGAACGAGAAAGAAAACAAAACTGATGAGGTGAAGGTTTGTCGATTGCTGCGAGAGATTTAAAAGGTTGAATTTTACCTCAACAACCCCAAAAAAGTCCTGTAAAATTATATAAATGCCATTTTTACAAGTATTTTAAAGCTCAACATGATATCTGAAAAGATTGCAGCTATTTTTGTTTTAAATTCTGTGAAAAATTTACTCTCTACAGGAAGTTCATTACCTGACGATGGAAGAAGCGTTATTGATGGGTGAATTTCTCCCACTCGGACAGGAAAGGCCTCAACTCATTATTTATTTTCCACTCAGAAGCCAGAGATAAAATGGCTGCCGGTTTGACAGTGATGTATGAGCATCTCAGCGAGGGAAAATCCACGGTGCTGATCCTCAGAATATAAACAACAATAATAGGCAAGAATCTAATCGAAAGTAATTAAAAACAAAATGAATAAAACCCAAAGCGAGGAGGGGCAAACACCGGCCTAGCCCTACAGGGACGATAACCCATGGGAGGAAGGCTGGGACAAGATGGGTGAGGAAGAAAATGCAGCAGATTTCATTCTCATTTGCTAATTGAGGAGATAATGTAAATCATTCTCAGAGTCGGTGGAATAAACGGCCCTTAAAAAAACAAGAGAGAGAAGGGGAGGCGGGGGGATCAATGGGGTTTCCAAAGTGCCTGCTCACATGGTGTCCCATCCTGGGGTTTGCGTTGCCTCTGGTCGTCTAAGATTGATCGTTTTAATTGTGGTAAAGGTTAATAACTGATCTGCAGGGAGGCAGAGGGGCTTCAGGACATGTAGCGCTTTCTGGAAAACCATATTCCATCAGTGAGAGACCGGTATGTGTTTAGTGAGGGTAAGAAGACATTGCAACACAGACATGTTCAAGGGAATTGGTGAAAAATGCCATTATTAAGCAGCCTAGTGGCTGTGCACTCAAGGTCTCTGAGCACTGAAGCTCTCGTTTCCTCCTTATGAATTCACCTTCACATTTTCACTTTTTCTCATGTTCCACTGAAGTGAGGAGGATTAGAAAATGATGTAGACACAAACCAAATTTTCACTGAGCATTTATTGGTTAAATGAGCTTAAACAGATCAAGAAAGAAGTTAAAATGCTGATATCATTCTCGTTTGCTTGCTTCTGGAAGAAGCGAGCAGATACATAAATGAGCAAACAAAAACCCAGCCTATCATATAATCGAAAGGCAACAGTGAGGTGGATCCCTCCCAACTCCAAACCCAGTATTTTCCTAACCCTGTCTCAACGCTCTGAATGCCTATATCTAATCAAGTCTGAACAACTAAATGAAAGTGATAGCACCATTGATAACCTTAAAGAAATACTGCCGGTATTCTCAAAGCGAATGCAGTAACAAGATTGCACATACAAGGTGGGAATTCAGAGATTCTTACAACTGATTCTTTCTCATATGTATCTCTGGGAGTTCTTTTGTCATGAGTAACTCAAATGCTGATTTGCTCTGATATTCAACGCTGAGGTTTTTCGCTTGATATTGAAATCACCTGACTGCACCTGTGTTTAGAAAACATGGCAACTTTTGTAAATCACCTGTAGAACTAACCACACCTATCAGCTGGTCATTGGGGATTGCCCTGACATGCGAATTTGCCCCATTTAGTAAAGCATAGATAGTGTAAAAGATGGATGTAGCTACTGAGATGTCACGTGCTGATTTCTGAAGTCCCTTTGGAAGCTTTGTGATGAGCACTGCTGCCATTACCATTGGCAAAAGAAAATAAAAGAATAACAATATTAGCTAATAGCATGTGATTACAGTTACATGCTATCCCAGATGACAAGATAAAAAACATAGGTCTAATCTTTTATGAAACAGAACATGAAAGAAATGACTGAACCCAGGAACTCTTCTGGAAAGTGTTTACAAAAGTCAAGAAAGCTGCTTCTTCATAGACATCAATAGAACTGGAAGTCTTTTCGCAACCACAGCTATCGCCATCTGGTGGCCGTGGGATAGAATGCAGGTTTAAGGCACATTGGTTTTGTTTTTCTGACTTGGCACTACAAACATCTTTTGTAAAGGTGACACATGAGCAACATCTAATAAAACCATAAAACATACCTTTTTGTAAAGTTTAAAAAGGTATACTGTCTATACTATGCATAGCATCCTTGTAGCATCGGAGTCAAGGCACATATCTGCAGAGGTTCATGGTTCAAATCTTTGGTGCATCTTCTAATCAGCCCAACTCCCCATCTCTCCTCATGTCTCCTCACTGTCAATTCATTGCAAAATACAAAGAAAAGATAGAAATGGAAAACAGCAGTGAGGCTGTAATCGTATTAGTCATGGAGCAATGCACACACAGTGTTTATGCTTTAAACAAATAACTGGAGTTTCAGTCACTAAAAGCTGCACACAGAGTATTTAGTCATTCAGAAAGCAGTCCCAGCGTCTCAGAAACTTCTGTAGCACTTTATTCTCTTTCATCAGGGGAATCTGCGAGATGTGTGGTCTATTCAGGATCACAAAAGGTACAAAGTAACACTCCAAAACACTGGCAGTCTTAGCAGTAATAGCTCTGTCTACTTTTTAAGTCATTGCACAGTCTGTAATAAGAATCAGAGCTGCAGGTGTTTGTTCATTTATCTCTCTGAAGGTCACACTTCTCATTTATACATGTGTGTATAAATGAGTAAAAGGGGCTGCCACAGTGATAGTCAATATTTCAAAGCATTGTTGATTTTGTTTTGTTGCAGAAATATAACCTCAGCTTTTCATTTGAAAGGGAAGCCTGGGAATAAAAGCGGGTTTTAAATATCAGGACACTCTTACAAACCTTGTAGCCGTCAATACTGCTGATTCTTAAATGACGAGCTGCTCTTAGACAGCTGTGTCCTTTCATTCTTCAAGACAATCAATAGAAAATCCCAATCTAAGGCTGTAGTGAAAAAGGTCCTTGGCGTGATTGTGCTGGAAAGGACGAGGGGAAGCCCCTAATGAGAGAGTGGGAGGAAGGCTGCTGAGATCGTTTAATCATTGTTCCTCATACATCCACTTATCAGGCTGCAGCAAAACTAGCCTTAATGGCTTGGCTGACTTAGGCAGGATATTATTTCATACATGAGGGAATTAAATTAATGCATGACAGAGTTCAGTCTCCTGGAGAAAAATAAGGGGAATCCGGGCAGCTTAAAATATTGGGTTTGTTAATGAATAAATGCAGTTAATCTAAAGCGTGACTCTGAGAACTGTCACCAGAAAAACATCCCCCCCCCCCCCCCCCCAAAAAAAAAAAAACAGGTGCTGACAAGAGACGGGGAATAAAAGAAAGGTAACAAAGCCGAAAGGAAAACACCACGTTTGCTTTAAACACTGTGATTTCCCTCGCATTACAACCAACGTCCATCACAAGCGGTACAACCGTGAAGAGCCGCATATGCGTACATAACGGCTGTCAGAGTCTCCCCAGTGGAGGGTTTAGATGAAGGTCAACCCGTTGTTTTCTCTAGCACTGTCATTATCTGACAGGGAGGGACAGATAAGGGGTCACCGATAATAAATGCCTCGCCATGATTGGAAATAATCTTGACAAGAGCCTCTTCAACGGTCCCGAAAAGTCTGACAGCTAAACAGAATTGGAAATGACGTGTTTTTGGCTGCGCCAGTCTCACACTGTACAGTCAAAATCTTTAATAAAACTGCAAGCGGTGCAGCTGATGAAGAACAATATATGCAAGCAGCTCATAACTGCTTCTCGCTGGTCAGGGTAACACTTGTGCAACCTTTACCTCGGAGGAAAGATTAAATTTGTCTCTATAATAAATTTTACTACAATTATTATTTGACTATACTACAGTCTCACCAGGGAAAACAGCAGTTGGAGACTGCGGCATGGCCATAATATTAGGATCTTGTTGCCTGGTGGCTCTAAAGATGGCTACCAGGTTGTGACCGCTCATCTATCATCTCCAAAGTGACTTTGGTGTGTCAAGACCTTTCTTTTATACAGAAATATAACCCGTATATAACCTTTTGAACGTTACATGGGGGGGCAAAGGAAGGGCAAAAGGTCTAGGCAGGGTGGCATCCCCTATATGTATAATATAATATAACTATTTATTGTATCATTATCTCTTCTAAGAAAACAAAGACAGTTTTTAGGTTGGTAGGTTTAGACGATTCGTTTTTACAAGTATTTTAAGGACATAAAAGTTGGGGATGCAAGGCTCTGCAGCAGTAGGGGCAGTTGCCTCCCTTTGCCCCTCTGTAGATCCGCCTTTGACTCACTGTCTGGATCTCTGGCTGTTCTACTTGCTTAAGTGTGCTTGTACTTATGTTAAAATATTTTAAAAGGGGCGAATGCTCTTTTAAAAGTTCCATATATATCTTTTCAGAGCAGTCCAAACTTCATTGCCATGCCGTGGGTCTATAGTTAGACTCGTCCATAGATATTCCTACACTGGACCTGAACAATATTCTCCTAAATTACTGCAAGAACATGTAGAAAGCTGAAATTCAGCACTTTAACCACTGTCGGTGTTGAATCTTATATTCAATTGTTCTCTAGGACAAAGCCAATCAATAGAAAATCTATCACTGTCCAAAACCTTGGAGTCTGCACTCTATATTCTGGTCTGGTTCAATGAGCAAAAGTTGCTCTTTGAGTCACATTAAAGTTTGAATATATATTTCAAAACGAGCCGTTTGTGATTCAGTTTAGCTATAAAAAGAGGCAGCATGCATCATTGTCTCCATTTATCTTGTTAGGCACACACTGTTAATTTAATCCAATGATTTGTTTGGTTTTAGAGGAAAGTGATTTCTTCCAGGTGTTCACATAAAGCAGAAAATGAAAAGAAATGACTCTAAATGGAAAAAAATAGTGGTAATCAAGACTTCCAGCTATGTGTAGTCATGAGCCTATTCCAGGAAGTTTAGATACACTTTGTACTGCAGTACAGAATCGGGACACGGTGTCAGATATGTGCAGAAAATATCATTCGATATTATCAAACCTGCTCCCTGTTATCACTGAATCTGCACAATGAGGCCTTTATCCATGACAACGTGATGGATCGGCAATGCTACGGGAAAAAGTGCTTACTGAGACTGAGATCAAATGCCACAATCGAGATTGTAAGATTCATGGGCAATTTCTGGAGTGTTTGCAAAAAAGTTTATCCCTCACGTGTGAACTGTGAGTCGGAGTTTTGAATTTTCAGTTCTATTAACATTGGCTGACTTTTGTTATGGTCTGGAGACAAACTGCAGGAAGGAGGGTCATTAATCTGTGTTTTTTCTCTATTCAAAACTGGGGATTGCAATCAATATTTTGTATCTCATGGCAGAGTAGGCAAACCCTGGAGGATAAAGCATGTATGGGGATAAACGGTAACCCTTTGGGGCTTTACTGTCAGCATGCAAACAAAGGCCTTGGAAGTTGAGTGCACCAGAGCAAGAGAGTACATAAACCAAAACTGGAGTTGTGCTGCAAGTGTAGTCACCTTGGCGGTCTTCGTATGTCCTCCAGGGATAATCCTGCAGAGGAATAAGTTTGCGAGGTTGAGCAGATGCTCACCTTTGTCCGTCCTTCTCCTTTTTCTGCACTCTGTTAAGACAACTGCTGATTAGGAGCAGCTGTGCCGAGGTACACAGGTGTGGGTCATTAGAGGCAATTATCAAATCCCAGAATTCCTACTCCGTACTGTGTCACTGAGTCTTTCACGGAAAAACTCTTCAAGAGCAGAGAGTCTTTAACACAGAAGGTAAGCTAGTGTGCTTGATCATCGGTGTATCACTGTTGATGGCAACTGATATAATATTTGAGGCACTTCAAGACTTTCTATGATGCAGCAACATTCACAAAATGTTTGTGACACTGGCCAATAAGAGCCTGGAGATCAGTAAACAAGCCCTCTTGGTGTGATTCAGAGGATCTGATCTGCCAGTCAGGAACAGTGTTTGTGTACATTCATTACACAGACAAGGATTCGATCCTGTCACTTCCTTCTTGATGATATAACTCAAATCGTAAATGATTAATGTGCAGGCCGGGGCGACGCTGTAGTCTTCATATAAGCAGCTAACCTCACTCTGTGTGTGTCTTATCCAACTCAAATGTCATATGCTATGAACCCAGCCTAAGACGCCCGAGTCTGTGCTACAAATGTAGCTCTATAGCATCAGTTTTGTCCTGTAGATTACACTTTATACAGCCTTACCCATCCATCCAGCTTACCTACAGTCATGTGAAAAAGGGAGGTTTTGGCAGTTTGCTAATCTAGAGCATTTAGGTGTGTGTAAATGGTCTGATCTACTCAGGACTGGAATGTTCCAGCAAATTCACCCCAAAATCCGACCGTGCTATCCTGAGAAAAACTGCAAAAACCCAAGAGCTACATCTCAGACTCTACAGGCTGCAGTTAGCACGTTAAATGGTAAAAGTTCATGATAGTGTATTCAGAAGAAAAAACAAAAGGACCTTTGGAAAGACGAGACTAAAATTGGATGTTTGGCCATGATGCACAGCACCACGTTTGGAGAAAAACAAAAACTTCATACCAACTGAAGCACGGTGGTGGAGGGGTGATGACTTGGGCTTCTTTTGCAGCCACAGGACTTCGGAACCTTGTAGTCACTTCCCATGAACTCCTCTTTGTATGGAAATATTCCAGAGTTAAGCTTGGCCCAAAATGATGTCATGCAACAGGACCATGATCTCAAGCACAGCAGGAAATCTCTCAAATAAAGGTGTTGCAAGGTTTCAGTCAGGGCCTGGACCTCAACCTGATTGAAGTGGAGCCTTAAGAGAGATGTGTACAAATGGATATCTGCGAACCTCAATGAACTGAAGCAGCGTTATAAAGAAGAGTGGGGGAAAATTCCTCCACCATAATATGAGATACTGACAAAGTAATATAGAAAACAATTACTTTAAGATATTGCTGCTAAAGGTGGTTCAACAACATCATGGTGTTTACTTAAGTTTTCACAGTCCTGCACTGAGTCCTGTAAGTCCCTGTACTAAACATCCACATGTCAGCCAACGGCAGATGGCTTCATGAAATGTTAGCGCAAAGAGTTTTAAATGGTCTTGTAGATCAATGTAATGTTAGCATTTAGTTTAACCAAATAGTATTTATGGTGTCATCTTACAAGTCCAGCAATATTTCACCGTCAAGTCCTGCACATCTCTAATCCACAGTCCTCAATACTTCTTTTGATCTGCAGTCCTTCAGCATTTTGTGAATCACACACATACTAAACCCGTTTTGTGTGAAAACGCCATCAGAGAATCCCGGCACTCACTTTTCATTGTGAGTGACACGTTAACGTCTTTGCTTTTTGATTTTGACTCACTCTGATGTTGAAATACTATTGAGCTGTTGCCTATTGCATCTCCCCCCCCCCCGCTCTGTCTTTCACCTCCTTCTGGTAGTAGCTGGCCTTGGTGCTGAACCCGCACCATTGTCAGCATCTGCTGGTAAACAGCTGACAACAACGGGGCAGATTAATGCCAAACAGTGAGCAAGCCTGAGGAACGCTTTGCATGTAAAGCAAGTCTAAGTAGGAGAGCAACAAAGAGCTAAAATGCAATGAATTTCTACAATGACCAGTCCGATTCCACACGCACACACATCTGAAATACAAACACCTCATTAGTCAGGCATTTCAGATGCTTTATTTGTACGTGAGAAAACATCCACCGCGCATGCATTTGAATGTGTGCACATATTTTGCTTTAAACATGAGCACACATGTGGTTCCACGCGTTACGGTAAATCCAATTACGGTGTGTGGTCCAGGAGAAATCTCGCCAATGCACAAACACACACACGGGCCACACAGTTAATGAGCCGCGCCGGCACCAGCCACAGTTTTGTCGCCCCTTCTTTTCCTCTTCTCCGAGCATTAATGCATTTCTCTCTCCCCGGCTCCGCGTGTCAAAGGATTACGGTCTCATTTGGAGTTGGTGTTTTTTCCTCGTGTGCCTCTGTCAGGACACTGCCACACTGCAATGAAATGTTAATCTTCACTAAATATTTTTCCAGTTACAGGATGCGACACATGATGCAGTCAAACAAATCCATCTCTACAAACTGCGCCCGTTCGTTCACATACATATATATCTTTTGCAGTCATCTTGTAAAATTGTGGATTGGAATTCATTATGATTTCTGGGTTGCATCCTAAAAATCCCATTCTTCCTTCCTTCCTGTCAACTTGAACACACAAATCTCTTTCCTCGTCTCCACGTTCCCTCTCTTTCTGCCTTTCTTTTATACCCCCAGTTATTATAGACTCTTTGATGTCTGGCTATTCTTGCGCCTCGCTCAAATAAATGGAGCATTTGGACTAAGAGAGCCTGAAAAAATCAGGGAGAATGGAACCCAGCGAAATGTCATATCCCCACCGTACATTATTTTAGCAAATACACACTCACACACGCACTGCTACTCTCCTAAACAAGTTGTAGAGAGCAAATGAGAGCAAAGCGACGCGCTGATGGAAGCAATGAGCCGAGGGAAGGGAGGAGGGCCGGAGCGTGAAAGGTGCAAAAAGATGAAAGCTAGGAACATGAGAGCGCAGAGAAAGGAGACGAGGTGATATATTTACATGTAGCGAAAGAGCATTTGCTTTTAGGATGAATTTTATGCTGTTTGCTGTCACTTTCTAGACACTCTCCCCTCATCTCATTCTTATTCTCTTATCAGCAGGTCTTCCATTTTTCTCCCCCCTCCTTTCATTTCCTTCCCTCCCTTGCCTACGTTGCTGCCTAGTCATTGGAATTCATTCATTTAATCCTGACAGCTCTGGTAGATACAGCACTTAGTGCTTATTGAGGAGGTAATTCATCTTTAATTCTCCCATCCCCTACTGCAAGTTAGTCATGCCTAAGTGTCTTCACAATGCCATCAAACGTAAGCGCAGCTTTCTTATACACGGACAAAGAGTCAGCAGCTGTACCTCGAAACGAAGTACAAACGATTGCTGGAACTGTAATGGACACACATGCCAGCTTTATACATGCTCTTTAAAAATGAAGTATGCAGCATTAGCAGCTGCTTAAACTTGCAAAATCTTGTAATAACAACAAGCAGCATTTAATTTAGATATATCCATTTAATGAGGATGAAAAGATGCTCGCTTTAAAATGATTTTCGTCAAACGAATCCAAAGGGGGGGGAAAACACTTTATTTCGTGGTGATACTTTCCACCCAAGTTTGTTCAATCTCGCCAGCATTTTTTTTGGTTTCCTTCTCCCAACAGCAAGCTGTAATGAGACACTGTTTGTGACATTGTATGAAGCCTTATTAAAGTATTGTTTACAGCTCTTCGGAGTGGAAAAACTGCGGCACAATAAATAACAAGTTCATGCTGTAGCTAGAAAAGAAAATCCAGCCCAACTCTAAATAGTTCTTGGCTTACATAATGCCTCTTATTTAAAGCCTCTGCACAGCTGGTACACCTACACTGAAGTTTTCCCTTATTGTTCCTGATTGGACCGCTTGTCAGGACTGGGAGGGTGTGAATAGGCTGCTGATTGTCTCAATGATTCACCTTTTACTTTTTTGTTTCGCCTGATACAAGTGAAATGAATCCATCTTCACAACACTAAATGCTTAATAACACGAGGAGTTCTCACAGTAGCAAATAATTCCAACGGAAGCGCTAAAAGCTAATATTAACAATAGCATGCTAAAGCTAGTTCTTTGAGCTGAGTAACCAGTACACTTTATTCAAAACAACACTGGAAGCACTAAATGCTTAATAACACGAGGAGTTCTCACAGTAGCAAATAATTCCAACGGAAGCGCTAAAAGCTAATATTAACAGTAGCATGCTAAAGCTAGTTCTTTGAGCTGAGTAACCAGTACACTTTATTCAAAACAACACTGGAAGCACTAAATGCTTAATAACACGAGGAGTTCTCACAGTAGCAAATTATTCCAACGGAAGCGCTAAAAGCTAATATTAACAATAGCATGCTAAAGCTAATTCTTTGAGCTGAGTAACCAGTACACTTTATTCAAAAGTTAGTTTCTGACAAGCAAAAAGAAAAAGAAAGCTCTCTTTTTAAGCCAATAAAATCAACTGAACTCATAGAAACTACCACAAGTGTGCATCAGTGTGTTCCATTTAAAATGGGAAGATGGAAATTCAGACTTCCCATCTTGGCTGGAAGACCAACTCAATTGGCACTAAAACACACAAGTGCGTAAAACAGTGACCTAAATGGTCACTTTAGGCTGTTTCTCAAAGTTGAGCCAGAGACTCCCATGTTCAAAAGCTAGCTTTATGGAAAAAAATAAACACGTTTATTTCACCTAGCAACATTTAACACCAGCAACCACTCGCCAACACATGCACTATTTCTATCGTAACCGGTGGTTGTATCACGTCCAACAAAACGCACAACTCTCAAGAAACGTGCACATGACGTCACATAAAAAAAACCTCTATAGCCAAATTTTTTGTATTATTGAATTTCTACCTTATTCATGTTGCTACAGTATTTGTTTTTAACTAAAAATAACATGTAACACCTTCTTCTACTAATTTTTTTCAGCTGGAATTGCAAACGTTAGCTATCCTGTATCGTGGGCAAACCCCACTGGCACATCTTAGTATTTTGGATTTTCCGCTGTGGAATTTTCTCTCTGGAAATTTGACCCGTTCAACAAACAGCAAACAGAATAACAACTTTTAATAGCACACCGTTTTTTTGCGATGTCATTTCACCTCTGCATGAATGCACAATTTCATCAAGTATACAAATCAAATGTTGAAGGTGAAATGATCGCTGTTATATTTACCCGTCCATAGTGACATTACAGCACGCACAGACGCACACAGAGCGGCACTCAGAATGATCCCTCACACAGCTTTTCAGACAAATCCAATAAATTGCTGCAAATACAACAAATTATGAATGCAAACTCCACAGCTAGCAGTAAATAATCTATGCTAATTTGTTTTCTCTATGGATGCCTACTAAGTGTTTTATGGCATTTGCAAACAATGCAAGACTCCATGCTGGTTTACACAAACGCAACACCCACACACGCTCGCACACACAGGCACAAAGCGCCACGGCACGACAGGATTGGCTGCTGTGAATCCCCGGGCCGCTTCACCAAAATGTAACTAGACAAAGTCCTTGCATCACACACGCACACACACATACAGCCAGAATGCAAAGAGAGGGATTCCCCAGACACACAATCACGCTGACACAAACACGCATGCACGAGTGAATGAGCACACTTTAGCACAGTTCACACACAAACAGCACACCCAGAGTCACATGCTTGCGCAAGCACATCTGACCACAGCATGCAAGCATCCAAGGAGATTTAATAACAGCATCGGACAGGAGGGAAGAAATCTGCCTTGCTAAAGGGCTTAATGACCTCATCTGTGGCCGGCAGCCGACATGACTGATAACATCCAAGAACACGCTCGCACACTGCCAGAGGCTCATCGTTTCCCGCTCTCTCAAACACACTCCTCACTGTGTTGTAAGGGTTTAATTTTACACCAGACTACGCTGCACCCTGATTAGCAGCGAGCTGCACCTTCCGCAGATTAAAAGCAAAACAAACAGGCTTCTTTTTTTTTTCTTTTTTTTAAAGTGAAAATTGCATACGCTGTCAAATCCGGCAGTGAGCTGAACAGGTACAGCAGGGTTCACCACTGCTACAACAGCAAGACCAGACAGATAAATAACATAAAATACACACCATACACTGCACACAAACAGCTAAACACCATGAGACAGAAGACGGGAGTGAGATGGGGATTTTAAGAAGGAGATCAAAAGATGAATTGCGATTTCCAGAGAGAGAGAGCAGGAAACAGATTATCCCTGCTCCGACTGGTGCTTCAGTTTTACCCGTTTTCTGTCTTGGCTTGCGTGTTACATGAGATGTGGCGTTTCTGTGGAACAGTGTGTTTGCATCCTTGCTGTCTCACTTTCTTTTCCCTGTTTTTGAAGTCTTCTATAATCTGCTGTGTGTGTGTGTGTGTGTGTGTGTGTGTGTGTGTGTGTGTGTGTGTGTGTGTCTGCAGGTTTCTTCTGTACCATTAAATAGAATAGATCAGATACATGTGTGCTTTCCACCTTCCTCCGAGACACTCGAGTGTGCGCCTAAACTTGTGTGTCTGCAGCATGACACTTCTTAAAGTGGATTTTCCAACTAATACCCTTCAACTTATTTCTCCCCACCTTCCGGCTACTTTATTTCCACTCAAATTTTCAGCGTTGCAGTGTAACAGCACGCTATCCGGGCCCCATGCTGTTTCCTGGATACTTCTCCATTTTTTTCTCTCATTACTTTTCCCTGATCCATTAGGACCCCTATGGCGTAAAGCTCTACCGGCCCAGCTCTCCGGGATTGGGAGGAAGAGATATCCATTTCTAGATGTAAATAAATCTGTTACTTCCCTGACAGCACAATTCATTAGTTCTCGCAGCAATCTGCCTGTTCACGCAGAGTGCTTCGGCGAAGCAGCAAGTGTGTGTGCATGTGTGTGTGTGCAGCAAAGAGGGGGTGTCAGGAAAATGTGTCAGCCTGTTCTTTAGAGGTTTGGATGTGATTACAGGAGGAAAATGCTTTCAAAGGACAGAGCAGCATGTGTACAGAAGTTAACAGTGGCTAATTGCAGTATGGCCCATTCTGTTACCTCACTCCGGACTGTATTTGCTTCTTATTAATAACCAAGTTTGTTTTTTTTAAATGTTTTTACTTCTCAAATTGGTGCGCTGAGGAGTGGCTTTCAGCATGATATACAAAGTATGAAATGCCTGTCTTTAATTCCTAAATGTATGCCGGCTCTCCGTGGTCTTCCTGGCTGAAGGATTGTAAAATAAAGTTACCATGTAAATATTTACCATTAGCCAACAGTGAGGAGTTAAGAATGCTTTAAAATCAAATATGGGAATTCCATCTTTTCAAAGAAGGCGATTGTTTATCACTTAAACTGCCTCTACCCACAAAGTGCAGCCAATCATGACACGTGCAGCATTAAATAGATGATTACTCTAAATAAATTCCCCAAGGTGTTGAGATGCCTGCTAACTTGTGGTGATGACAGGTGACTGTATAATGAAGCCAATCGGGCAGGTAATGACTTAAACTGCTGTCAGATTTGAAGTAAACACCTGAAATGACCTCCAACAGGTGCAAATGATACCACTGACTAACATACGATGGATCTGGAGCAGCGGTCCCAAACTTTTTTTATGCCACAGATGGGTTTAATGTCAGACAATATTTTCACGGACCGGCCTTTAAGGTGTCGCGGATAAATGCAACAAAATAAAATGATACGACCAAGACAAAAACTGTGGTATTTTGTAAATATAATAATAAATGCGATTTCACTGTGTAACTGTGTAACTTTATTAGCAGTGTCCTCCAACAACATTGAGAGTAACATCCTCCTCTCTGCCCCATAATGCTCTCTGGTCGCTATGGTAACGTGTAAATATTTCTTTCAAAATAAGACACACAAGTAAAAAACGGGAAACAACCCAGGGAAACCAAGTTAACAATAAAAACCCTAAAAACAATAAATTTCACACCCGAACCTCAACTCTCCCGGCCCGGTACCAAACGACTCATGGATCGGTACCGGTCCGTCGCCCAGGGATTGGGGACCGCTGATCTGGAGGGTTTTAGGGAGCAGTTAAATATTATATAACCTCCCGACTCACAACTGGGTATAACTGGTGCTATCTTCGTGGATTCTCTCTCAGCACTTTCATCCACGAAAGTTCAACAGTAGGATCAATCAACAACACATTCAAGTTAAACTTTGGGGGGAAAAAATCACCTTACGTGTATCTGGAGAGTTCTTCTTTCCTTGGAAAACAGGGTTTGTACCCTGCATGGAATGTAAGAACTACTATAGCCCCATAATAAGCTCCAGACATTATTCTTATATCGATCCCAAACACTTGAATTTCAATGCAAGTGAATCAGCTCTAACAAGGCTATGCTAGATTGCTTTGTATCAATGTTATACCGGTAATTTCTCAAGCATACAGTACCTGTTTTGGCACAGTGTGTTATCGATGTAATATTCATTAGTTGCTTGTGTTTACTGCTGTTTGCAAATAGTGTGATTATGTCTCTCAAGCTTATTCGGTGCTCTTTGCATCTTTGCCTCCTCCTCAGTGATCAGATCTGCTCTGGTGAGTTGAAGCCACACAGTGAGAACAACACTTCTGTCCTGATAACATCTGCTTTGCCACTGTTTCCCTTTGAGAATCTAAGCACCTTTTCAGTGCCAACACTTGAGGGTTACCTGATGCTTGGTGTCAAAGGGCCCAAAGAGTTTTATAATGAATATCACTTTTAAGCTCCTGGCTGCTGGAAATTTTTTTTCAAGAAGTTGACGTTTAAATATTGGCTGGATTTTGAGTTTGAGCCTGATTGCCATTAAAACCTCAGTTCATGCATCTCAGTTGGCAGCAGTGCCTATAACTGTCAGCTTTTCCATGTGGAAAGGCACCATCAGTGCTGAAAGGTAGATACAGGCTAAACAATGCAAACTGCAATCTTCATCTATCCCTGCCAGCATGGATTTAGAGTACTGTTGGGCAGCTGAGATGGTTTCCACAGGTGTCTCATAGGTCGCTACACCCCACTGAGTCAGTTCTGACCGTGCCAACAGCTGCAGCAGCAAACTGCGTTTCTGCCTCCAATGTTTGCTTTGCAGCCTGTGAGTGGCAGCTCGCTCAGAGTGTCAAAAGTGAGGCTGAAGCTGTCACTGAAAAGCTGATGGAGGCCCTGAAACAGCACATTTCCGTTTCCATAACAGCTGATGATTTCAGTGAAGCTCTGCGTCGCCTATTTGCTAACAAAGCTGCTTCCAACTAAAAGCTCACAATGCAAGCACATTAACAATGCTATTCATTTAGGGAGCCGCTTCAGAGCCCAGACTCATTTTGCTGATGGTTTTTTTTTTGTCTTGCTTTCTTGGATATTTTAAACTGTGAATTTCATTATAACCATGCTTTTTGCAGACAAAGCCGTGTTAGCAGTGTTAACAGTGTTAACAGTGTTCCTTTAAATTAAAAACATACCCATTTGACCAAACTGGTAACACTGATGGAGACCAGGTGAAGATGGGAACAAGAAACCTTTAAACCTGTCACTCAGCAACAGAGGTTTCACTCAGCAGTGAGCCATTAAGGCCTCATTCCCTGACAGCTGGGTGAATAGTTCCTGAAGTTGCTGGTAGTGAAATTGGTTGCAAAGAGGCATACTGTGCTGCATTGAAAACCTCCTTGCAATTGCTTTGGTTTCTTGTAGATTGCCGTAATTTGTCTGCAAACACAAAAGCAATAGTGAAAAATCCAACAAAAATATTCAAAGTAAATTTTGCACCTTTTGAAATGTGCAGGATGAAGTATTTGTAGCAATGTCCGTGTGTGGTCAACCGTGACAATCTGCTAGTAACCATAGCAATCCCAAGTAAGTGTTTGGTGTAGCATATGCAAGCAATTTCACAATGAAACACCCAGCAACCCTTGACAACCAATCAGCAATCAGTCATTCTTTTAACCTCACAACCAGCCTGTAGGACTGTCTCTGGTATCTGGGACCAAAAGCAAAACTAAACAGATTGGGGTTAGCTAACTCAGCTGCAGGCGACTGGTCAAAATACATCACAACATATTTTTTGTGAGATTTTTGTTGCTTTGCTGCTAATTTAATGTTTGCCTCTTCTAAAGAGTCATTTAAGGAATACTGTATCCACCGAATCTTGACTTTAGCCGTTCAGCCGTGCTAGCCTCTTCCCCTACCGCTACGTTCATGTGCCGCTCGTGCGTCACGCAACAAAAACCCCTGAGCAGATAAGTCTGTGCTTTCCGTACAATGTTACATAATAGATAGGCAAAGAATCAACGCAGCACAAAAGAAAAGATCATTTTGGTGTGTGTGTGTGTGTGTGTGTGTGTGTGTGTGTGCAGAGAGGGAATATATGTGTGTGTGTTAGGACGAAGGCAGGAACAGAGAAAACTAATTAGCGCAGCACTTTAAGGATCACGGGCCACAGACTGCTGCGAGTGGGGACTGCCACAGACAATCCCAGTCAATTTTCCCACTCAGCGAAGAGAGCTGAGGCATGCTCTGACATTGTGTTTTATCTCAGCGGGCCTCTTCACTCATGTCAGGAGCTGGAGAGACAGGGAGGAAAGAAAAGCGAGAGAACGAGAGGGAGAGAGATGGAGGCAATGGTTGGTCAGAGAGTTGAGGGGGGAAAAAGTTGAGCAAATTAAAGAAAGAAGGATCAGTTAATGAAGACAAAAGAGTAACAGCGCAAGAGGGAGACAGTTTCGAAGTAAAATCCAAAACACACAGACAAAAAAAAAGTAGAAAAGGGAGACGGAGACAAAGAGAGCAAAGGCAAAGCTTCAGGGTTTAAACAGTTGCACTTCTTAACAGACTGTTCTCAGCTTTTAAGATGTAAATCAGCGGTATTTGAAAAGGCAGCGCTTTAAAAATATTGGTGTTGCACTGACAAAACATCGCTACATCTAATCAGTGACATTTGCTGAAATGTCAGCGGACTGTAGCTCGTTCACAGGGAGAGGGGAAAAAAAAGATGTGCAACCTGGAAGCAATTCGATTGTCGTGGACACGTCCAGACAATTGAAAGGAAAGAGTCCCTTTGTGAAAATCATTCAGCTGCCAAAACACAACAACGGGCAGTTTGACTCACAACGGGGCTCCAGTGCACTTTTGATGAATACCGTCCTAAAGCGCTCCCGTGCTGCCTGGGGAAAACACATTAATACAGTAGCTGTGTAAAAGCGCCTGGCGTAAACACGGAGTGAGCGCCCATATGGCTCCTGCATATGCAGTTGAATCTAATGTGAATAAATCATTGTACGAGACAGGCTTTGCACTTTAGCTGCTATTTTTATGGCCTCCCTGCCATTAGCATAGACACACAATACCCATCCACCCTCTTTTTGCACGATACAATACGCATCAGGCCAAAGCGGTGGTCTGCTGGAAAGCATCACGGATGTCACCACAGTGGATTAGATGGAGCCAAAAACGCTGAGGAGGCATGTGAAGGAGTTTCTTACTATTCTCACTAACTCTAAGTGCATCGTCATTATTTTCTGTGCAATCACTCACTGTCCCCAGATCATGAATGCTGCTTATACGGGCTGATCGAATGACTTTTCATCCCTTCACGCCCCTCGGGGTGATTCTGGATGAGGTTGGGGATGTTTTGCTCTGGAGGAGCAGTGGACCAGCATTATTATTTTTAGGATGATTAATAATAAGAGGAAGGTGATCTTAAGGTTTCTTCCACTGTCATCATCCAGTAAACACTTCTGTGTGTTCAATACTTCTGTTTAGGGCTACAGATGTGCACAGCTAATGACAAATGTGTTTAAAGCTGATTAGCGACTGTGAGCATGTTCCCATGCTACGCTAAGATGCTAATCAAGGGCACTGGAAAGAGTGGTGCCCTGTCCCGAGCTATTTTTAGACCACAGATCACTGCATCCCCCACAATCATTCACTCGAAGTAATTAGGTTAATAAAAGCACTAACAGGGAGAATATTTAGACTTTAAGCTCGCCTGTAATTTCCTAAATTAATGTTGGTGTTATATTTATGTCCTCTGTTCTTCTTCTTCTTCTTCTGTACCATCCTCTAAAGAGAGACGCCAGCTTATGTCAGACTTCTCTCTTCTTCTTCTTCTTTTGACTACCCCTTTATGGTCTGCTACAGTGGCTCATCTACCTTCATCTCCACCATCCTTCTCTGTCACACCAACTCTCCTTCCCCTCATGTCCTCCTTCACTACACTGACAAACCTCCTCTGAGATCTTCCTCTCCTCCTCCTCCTTGGCAGCTCCATCTTCAACATCCTTTGTCCAATATGTCCTCTTTCTCTCATCTTCACATGTCCAAACCATCCCAGCCTTGTCTCTCTAACTTATTCTCCAAACCGCTCTGCCTGAGCCATCCCTCTGATGTACTCATGTCTTTTTGGTCACTGTCAATGAAAATCTGAGCATCTCCAGCTCTGCCTGCTGTCTTTCTGTCAGAGCCACTGTTTCCAAACCATACATCACTGCAGGTCTCACCAAATCGCAACACAGCACTTTTATTTACATTTGATCACATCATAGCATCATCAGCGGGTTTGATAGTGCAGCACTGTACTGTACAGCTTCACAACCTGAGCTGCTAGTTTTATACAGGTGTGAAACATTTTTGTAGTCTGGGTAAATGGACATTGATGTTAAATGATCACCTTTTAAAATGGACTCTCTGGGTAAGAATCTCTATTTCATTGACTGCTGTATCCATGCCGTTTGCTCATTCTCATATTTGCAGACACTAATGCCTGCACACAGTGTGTGCAATGATCGTTCAGTCCTCCTGCCATTCTCCATATGGGGGGCAGCACAATGAATGAAAATACAAAAAATTCTTGGAGACTTAAGCAAAAACAAGAGTGCTATTTCCATTCATACCACCCTACTCTCTCCTCCAAACTCACACACACGTTCTGAATCTGCTGGAATTCATTAGCCAGCCGCTGCTTTATAGCGCACTGTTGTCAGCGCATAATTAGCAGTTGAGGGTTGTTTATGATGGCTTTGCAAGTGGAGCGGGAAAATGTGTGGCGGAGAGCATGGTCCGAGGTTAAGACAGGCCAAGAAGGGAAGGAAAAGAAGCAGGGAAGACCCAAAGCAACCAGTGCAGATTAGCATTCGCAGATGGTGAAGAGAACATAATTAGATGATAAAACTGTCTTCAGATGGAAGAAAGAAATCCTGCAAGGAGTGGGGAAATGCTCACAACATGGGCATAAAAAGCTTGTCTTCTTGAAATCCCAGAGAGATTACTTTATAATCATGGACAAACACTCAGCTTATTTCATGATGTAAACATGATGAACTAGAGAGTACATATTTAGCACAAATATATATACATATAATTTTTTTTTTATAATCAAACAAATGTTATTTTTTCAAGGCTTATGTTGAGATCAAGATAATTATTTTGTGCTCACAGGGAAACAAAACTTGTGGCTACAATCCTCACTGGTCTTCCATAAGACGCTAATGTTAGCACAGTGTTGCAAAATTGCAGCCCAAACACAGCCAAGGTTCCCAACCACATATGAAAAATATATGGCACCAAAAAGTTTAGATTATGACTTGTGTTTTATGTTCTATCACCAGAAATCAGACGGATGCTTTTACAGTGTGGCCAGAATCAACTAGTAACGTTCATTTCCTCATCCTACCATTAGCATAGCAATAGCACGATGTTCGACTCTGCTACCTAGCTGACGAGTTGGACGTTGGACAACTGGATGTAGCCATTATGTCACCCACCAATCTGTGAACTTTAGATTTAAAGGCTTTAGTTTCTGCTCATCAGTGTTTTGTTTGTTTGTTTTATTTTTCATTTATTGGAGTTAGAAGAGATAATATTTTTACAAGAGGCTGCTAAGTTATCAGCTAACGCTAGCTAACATCATCTGCAAGATGCCTCTACAGACATGGCCGTGACTTCAAGATGGGAAAAATGAAATGGAGGAAGAAGTACCTAAAACCGGAATTCTTTTCCATGACCAGCAGGGAACAAAATCCTCCAATTTGAAAAGTAGTCACATTTAACATTCCTTGGCCCCCTTTTTCTATGTACTTCCTGATTAGCTAATGGCTTCAATCACTAGTTGCAAGCTTCACTGATTACAACATGGCGTCCACTTTAGTGGTTCTGGTTTTTATATGGTGTTTTTTTTTTCTATTCTTTTCTACTCTACCTAAGCATACATGTCACAAAATGCTTTCCATCTAACATTCACACTCCGATAAACAAACTCAGGGTTCAGTATCTTACCCAAGGGTACTATGGCATACAGACCAGAGAAGTCACGGATCAAAAACCTGCCAGATAGCAGACGACCCCGCTCTACCTCCTGCAACCCCAACAACCCCATTTTATAAATTCTGATCCTCATAAGAGGCAAACATTAGAATAAAACTGGGCAGGATTTAGATAACGACCTTCTACAGTACCAACGTGCAGCAGTCTGCGCTTACAACCAACATATGTAGAAGAGCATCTCTGAATGTACATTGAACCTTGAAGCAGAACCTACAACAGCAGCAAACCACACTGAGTGCCAATGCTTTCCATAATTCCTTTGTAAATGTACAATGTCAGTAAAGGGCTGTTCTATTCTGTTCTGTTTCTGTCAGCTAACAACAGGAAACTGAGGCTACAGTTTTGCACAAGCTCAACGACACTGGAGAATAAAAGATTGGAGAAACGTGACCTGGTGGTCTGATTTCTCCTGTGATATTCTTCCATGAAAGTATGGATCTATCCTGCCTTCAATGGCCGGGAGTGGCCACGTCACAAACTTTTTGTACCTGAAAGGCCAATGAGTGTTTATGTCTCGGGGTGGACAAGTTTTTATTTGCATGTGTTGCTGTGTTTTATTAGTTTCATCTTTTAATAATGTACAGTGTTTTATTCTTATGGTTTTACTGCATGTTTTATTGTATAGCAATTGAAAATGTGACGTCATTTCTGGGGTAAAACCGCAAAGGATTGTATGTACAAGTGGCAAGTGGTACTAGCGCGCACGGGCTATTACAGGACAACAGTTGCACAGAGATAAACAGAGACACAAAGAATGGCAAGAAGCTGTTGTATTATTAACTGCCACAGCCGATCGCATGACAGCCATGGGAAGCCGATGGGTAAAGAGATCGGTTTTTATCGGATTCCTTCATGGAAGAAAAATTGTTCAAGTCATGTTTCCGAACTCACGAAGAGGCGACGGATGGCCTGGATTGCAGCTATTCGAATACCAAATATAACGTTCCAGAACACTCCAGCTGTTAGTCTGCTCCAAGCATTTCCACAAAGGTAAGTCTTTTGTTGTAGTTAAAACGTAATTTATCAAATAAATCTTATATTGATTTGAACTGAATTCGTTGCGCTATGCTGCTTTGTTCACTGTGGCTTTGCGGGCTAATGTTTGTTGTGTTTTGTAGGAAAACCAGCCTACAAAATGCTTGAATGTGATCCACACTGGGCACCCTCTATCAACCTGGGTCATACCGAGTTCAAAGCTGCTACCACAGCGAGATTTGATCAGTTAAGAGAGAGAGCGATATCAAAACAGCCACGAAAAGTCCTGCGTATATGTGCTCAAGTGTTGTATTGAAGCAATCAAGTGATGAATAACTGTTTTCCAGTATGTTGTTTTGCAATGTTTTTTTTTTTTTTTTTGGGGGGGGGGGGGGGGGTTGTCAGTGTTGATTTGTTTTTCACCAAAGCAGCTACTAAAACATAATGAAATACAATTTTGCCTCTTTCTTGTAAGATTCTATAATAAAATGAAACAATGCCAGTTATGAATAAAAACAATAAATTGAATGAATTATGAAACACTTATTTTATTTCTATTGGATCTGAAAATGTTGTGTAATACTACAACCTGAAACGACAAATAGATTGTGTTGGAGATAAAGAAACAATTTTAACGACAGCTGTAAAATGAAATAGTCCAAATCAGAAAATAGATACACCAACGTAAACTGGACCTGGGCTTGTTGCAGGGATCTGAAGTTACTAAACATTTTGTGAGTGTATGCACTAACACTTAGGACCATATAATAATAAATATGTCCATGATGAAAGTTGGGCAGCGCGCTAACGTCCTTACTCCACCCTATATGCTCGTGTGGGTCTGACCCTTTCACTCCTTTGATTTTTTTTCCTCGTACCTTTTTTTTTTTTTTTTGCCTTTTCGTCATGTCTGTCTTTGTACGGACCTGCCGTGTTTTCCGTCGATTTGTACATATACATACATTTTGCAAATAAAATGCAAGTAGGGATTAAAACCGCAGAATTAATGATTACCGGTCCTGGAAATGCTAGTGCTTGATGCAGTGTTTTGATTTTGCTGCCACTCGTACCCACAATGCAATGCGCGAAAGTCACGTGGTCTGTCGATCTCTATATATTAACTTATCCCGGAGAGACTCCACCCCCTCCTGATCACTAATTGCACACACCTGGGAGGTCACAGAGGCCAATAAGGGGGCCTGGCAGGACAGAGACCGCAGCGGCGGCGACAGAGAGGTGGGAGGACGTTCTCGAGCGGAGCTCAACTGGCAGCAGCAACAGGCTTGGAGGCCCTGGCAAGTGGGCTGCAGAGAGGCAACGGGGATTAAGGAATATTCTGCAGCGTGCTGGAGATTCACAGCTGGGAGACGGGAAGAGAAGTATCGAGCGAGATACCTGACGCACACTTGGGCCTAGGATAGCGGCAGGCAGAGTTCTGACCTCTGCCTTGCGGGCGGCAGCCGGCGAGTCTTTACATGTACACTTTTATTTTAGGTCGGATGATCAATGTTAAATGTTTTTGGGGCTTATCATTGCCCGGCTTACATCATATGAAGTGCCACGTCCCCTCAGCTGCAGCGTGTTCTCAGCTTGATGCCATTAAGAGCGAATTACAGACCAAAAAAAAAAGAGCCGTGAATTACACACTACACGATTTACTGTGAACCGCTCCTTAATATGTAGGTAATTTGATTCCAGCACAGAAACTGCACTGGCTTTCGCCTACAATGAATGCTGTTACACAGAGCTAATTTACACAAAATAAATCATTAAACGGCTAATGCCGAGAAAATGGGGACCAAGGGTAGAAAATGAAGATTAATTTTCATGAGACCGCTCTCGCATTTCTGTTTGTGTACAAATTAAATGGGGAACAACACAATAATTAGAGAGCTTTGCAGAGAAAGGTGTATTTTTCTTTTTTGCTTTGACAGAGCATGGCCGGGTGTTCACGTTAAACTGGGCTCCAGCTGCGCGCCACGCAGATGTGAGAGCGCTATTGAACCAAATCATAAATTACCAAATGTCACCTTGAATGGAAAAACTGTTATTAAGCTTTACACCCGCTTGAAACACTTTCAATAAACAGAGACTGCACGAGGCAATTTATTGACCATGTGGCGCGTCTAGACTTGCCTGCTATGTCCGCTGTTACTATAGGCTGCTATAGTCGGTGGATTGATATTCGTCCACGACTGGCGCCCTGCGTGTTTGAGCTCACTTTTTTTTGTGACACGAAGCCAGCAGCCATCATTATCCGCCTCGATTCCTCTGACCCATGCGTACATCACAGCAAACAAACGCACACACAATCAGAGACACACGCAGAAAATCAAAGGTGTGTTCATCTCCGAAGGAGGCTGAATCAGTGTCTGATCTGATCTCGGGTCAGCCAGCCTCCCATCAGCAAAGCATTGCTCATAGTATGTGTTTTTCATGTGTGTGTGTCTGTGTGAGATCAATACCCAGATACAGACAGCTCAGCCCCACCCTGCCTCAGGTCTGGGCTCCGGGGAGCACACGCATACAGGGAAAAGAAAGAAGCAAAAGGTCTGACAGAGCTGGAGCTTTTAACCACCGAGTCTATCTTCGCTTCTGGCGCAAAACAGAAATAAAGCGAGGACAGAGAGGTGGGGAGGCAGAGGACAGTACGGCTCAGGAGAAACTGGTTAAATCATGCGATTCGTGTGCACAGCGGGGTGGGTGTGGGCAGTGAGCGGGAGATTAGAAATGACAGATAAGGAATGTGACAAGGACGAAGAGACGGAGGGAAAGCGGGCATAAATACAAGAGAAATGCAGACTGTGGCATAAATAAGGACCTACTGTAGCAGAAAAAGAAAAAAAGTAAATTGATGGCCTTTGAGTTTTGTTTTAACTGTCTTTTCTCCCGCTTTAGCGTAAATGGCAACGTGCCGCAAAAAGGCCAGCTGTGAGTTGCCAAATGGATGTGAGAGCATGTGGAGGTGAGCTGTAGGAGTCTTCCTATATTCAAAGCGTTTTTTGTATTCTCTGATTCTGCGTTTCTATGAGGCTCTTTTATGAGTGACTGAAGGAGTGGAGTTATGTGAGATCAAGAGACAAGAGGAATAAGGAGAGAGGAGGTTCCTTCAGGCGTCCGCTGTGCTCCACTTGCCTCGGAAAGGTGTAAATTGAAATGAAAATGGGATCTGACTTTGATTAAAAACTTTTATATCCCCACATCTTCCACCTTTGCCTGCTCAGCCTCGTCGTTTCCCACAGAAAACTTTTATGAAGCCTCGTATTTCTTTTTGTATTTAGACTTTTTAGTGAAAAGAGGGTTTTTTTGTTAATCGATGCAGATTAACACCATTATGACTTTACTCCCAGGAACTGTACAGCTGGAGCCGGTTGCTGATTAGCTCAGTATGACCAATTTTCGCCTGGTTCCTTCTTCACGAGGAGCCGTCAGAGCGGGCAGCTGCACAGGTTTGGTCTCTCGTAAAGATCTTTAACTTGTTTAGCGACTGTGTAAACTACTAAAGGTCTTTACACATCAGAGGTGTAAAATTCGTGTGATTATTTTGTGAATTAAAAATATTTTTGGACTCAGCCTTCTTCTTAAGTAGCTTCAGGATGAAGAATAAACACATCTGACCAATCAGGTCACTGCATTTGGCAACAATTGTGCTTTTAACTCAAGACGTGCACCTCTGTTGCATACACAATGGCATGAAGGTAGTGGAGACCCAGCTAGATGGTGATCAGTTGGCTCTCTGGAATGATTTCTCAGCCTCTTCAGATACAGTCCCAACTCTACCAGCAAGAGTTCACCTGAAATCTGTACGAAAGCAGCCATTTTACAGCTTCAACTCCTGGATCAAACCATTAAATTCTCCCTGTTGCTACCTTCTCCTGAGAAATGGATGAATCCTTTTTCTTCCTTTTCTTCTTTGAAACATCAGGACCAGCTCATCATCACTTGAAGTCGACTCCGTTTTATCGAAGTGCATTTTTGAGGATGAATCATTTGCAAAATCGTAATGCTTTCGATGTGTATATACGTTACATGACAAGTTCACAATCCTTTTCAATATTTTTGCAATGGGCTCCGTGTGTAAAAGCCTTGAGATTGGAAAATGGGACACAGCTAGGCTCCACTGGTAACTAAGGCCCCAGTCACATGGGCTTAGAGACTAGTTACCAACTCCCTGAAGACCACCTATTGTTCTCTGGCTGGTTGGAGAGTGGTTGCTGGAGTAAGCCAGCATTTAAAATTATGAAGCTAATCACACAGAGGTGCATGGCCTGCACAAAAAAACTTCGATATTACCTCGTTATTATTCCACATGCTCGTGAGTTTCTTGTTATCTGTGCCTGTAGTTCCCAGTTTAGATTCAGATGACGAGTTTGATAGGTCCCTTACTGTTCCCTGAGTCTTGTCTTAGTGTTTGTCCTTTTGTTCCCTATCACTTGTGTCTTGTTTAATTTTGGGGATTTTTTTTCTCTGACATGTGTTGGGTTTTACATCATTTGTCTTGTTTACCAGATTAGCTGTCTTCCCACCTGTTAGTCCTCCCCTCATTACCCGATGTGTCTCCTTTTGTCTTTTGTCATGTTATCCCTCTTGTTTCTAGGTTTTCCCCTAAGAGTCCTAGTATTTGGACTTCCTTGCACCTTCCATCCTCCTATTAATTTGGACTTGGGTATCTCCATTTGGGCCCACATCCTGCCTGCCACTAACTTACCATCTTCATCAAATATTAAACTCTGGGGTGTTTGGCATAAAAAAAAAATGAAAATCCGCTGCACTTACACCTGTAACCGTCCAGGACATTGTTTTGACCCAATGGAAATTCATGTAAAACAAAAACCCGGGCAGGTCGGGTTGCTTGGTGACGCAATTATTTACAAAAATTTGATGTGAAGGTTGCAATAACATAAAGCAGAGCCAACTCTTGTAACTCTTTTAAATGGCACCATCTAAAATTCATTTTTAACTTTTTCAACTTTTTAAATTTTTAACTTATTTTACGGTATTTAAATGACAAATTACAGACGTATAGTGTTTGTTTTTTAGCAACGTCGAATATATCATTTCACTTTATGATGTTTAAAGAAATAAAGTCATTTGTAACGCTAATAAACCTCAAAACCTTAATCTAAAATACTAATTTGGTCAAATTTTACTTATAAGGAAAAAATTGATAAAAGATAAAAACTTGGGATAATAATAATAATAATAATAATGATGATGTATACTTTATTGATCCCCGAAATGAAGCTTATACATAAGTTCAGTAAGCAACATATGTAATCACACATCTATCTACTCCCGGGTGTTTGGTGGCTAGTCTATATCTTCAACTTTCCAACACTATCAAGCTCATTGCTGACATCACTGGTGTGGTCCAATCATCTGTCTGCCCGCAATCTTCCGACCAATCAGCCTCGATTCCAGGTTCTTCAGCTCTGACTGCTTACCTGTCATTCTCCCATGCAGACTCCTCTTCCCATCTCCGCCTCGCTCATGTTACTCATAGTTCCAGCTAAGCCTTCATCTGCATCACCACCACCCTCTAGACTCCAGGGGGTTCTGTCTAATACCTGTCACCGATGGGAATCCGTGATGGGCCCTCAGAGTCCAACAAATAACTTTATTGATTCTGTTTATTAGTATGTTCAGTTCATCCTAACAATCTCATCTTATTAAAATGACTTCATTGCTACAGGACAGGTCAGTTTTAGTGTTAATGCTGTAAAGTTTGAGATTTTAACATGAAATTGACCACAGGGATCGACTCCCTCCTGAGCCTGCCTCAAGTGGCAGCTAGAGGAACTGCAGTTTTCACAACTTCTGTATTGGCTCCATTTTTTAGCTCCAGATGCTGCTCCTTGTATAGGGGAAGTAAACAAGCTAGCAAAGCTAATTAAAAGCACCATCTGTCCACCATTCTGCAGGTTACAATCAAAATTTCTTGTCAGGAAAAGTGAAAGTATAACCATTACGTTCACCATTTTTATGCTAATCGACATAACATTTCCCCGTGTAACCGCAGCACACAACCTTGACAAGCCATTCTTCTGTGAGAAATAAAATCTGAGGTTTAAATGATTATCGATCGGATTCTCCTATATTCTCTCCCATCTAGAATATTCACAGGCCCCAAAGACATGAAAAGACAGCTCAGAAATTTCATCCATCAACAAACACCTTTGATTCTGCCCATGCACAACAGAGCCCTGCCTCATCAAAACACAAACCACAGACGGATGAAGAGAAATGGATTAGAAAGTCAAAGTCTTTGACGCGCTGCTCAGAATTTATTGATTGCCTTCCTTTTTTTCACCCGTCTGCCCCTTTTCTTTTCCCTCCTCTCCCGCTTTTCCCTCCACTGAATTTTTGCAAAACCGCTGTAATCACTGGCAATTTGCAGGGAGCCTCACAGCTGGACACTTGCCCGCTGCTGACAGAGTGCGAGCATGTCGGAGCGCAGAGATATGTGTGTGTGTGTGAGTCTATGCGTGAAGGAGTTGTGTGTTTATTGTGCCTTCATGCCATTGTGTCCAGAAAGGTTCATTTTGGGAGAACAGGGATCCATCTCTGTATTGGAATTAGTGTATAGGTGAGGGTCCAGAGGGGACAGGAGGAGATTTTTATAAACTGTTGATTACCTAGGGAAGTCCCTCGACTTAAATTGAGCTGGAACCAGATACACGCACGCACATGCAGTTTTGGCACATCCACCTTTCATTGTGGTGTAGCAGTGTGCCTCTATCTCACACTGTCAATCTTTAATCCTTGCAGTATGCAGTATCCATTATGCTCTATGCCCATGTAGTGATATTGTGTGATTGGACTAAATGTTGTGTACCATTAAAAATAAAACAAACAGAAACACTCTTGTGCTTTAATGGCACTATTAGGAATCTCTGCCATATTAATCATGCCTAAGCCTGTTAGGATCCGTGTCACTTTCTTAGGATTAGTTAGCATTCTGGGAAATATGATGATGAGAAGCTTAATATCTCTCTTTATTCGTAGCTACAGCCAGGAGATGCTTAACTTAGCATTAGCATTAAGAGGTAAAACATCTAGTATCACTCTGTAAAGGTTGAAAACCAACCAGAGAGCGTTGTTTGTTTAAAGTGTCTAAAAACAAGGTGAGTTAAAAGAAGGTGGTGGATGGAGGGTTGTGCAGTAGAGTTTGGGTGGGGTGGGAGCAACATCAGCATGATTGCGGGGTTGTTATGAGCTGCCATTTTGTTAGGTACACCCTGCTATTACTGGGTTGGACCCCTTTTTTTGCCTTCAGAGCTGCTTTAAGTCTTAATGGCACAGATTCAACAAGGTGCTGGAAACATTCCTCAGAGATGTTGGTCCATGTTGACATGACAGGATTACACAGTAAATGCTTTAAATCACACAGTGGTGTAAATTTGCTGTTCCACCACATCCCAAAGGCGCTCTATCGGTCTGAGATCAGGTGACTGTGGAGGCTAGTGAACTTATCAGAATCAGAATCAGAATCAGAATCGTGTTTATTGGCCAAGTATATGTGCAGACACATACAGGGAATTTGGTTCCGGTAGATGGTGGCTCTCAAGCACAGCAATGTAAATCTCACACACACAAGTGTCTATATATACACATTACACATACATACACAAAGCTATGTAAACCAACTATAAATAACGAATCTAAACTTATATACATAAAATACAGAAATGAGGTGGAATGAATACTACAAAATGTACATAAGGTGCAGCTGCAGTCTGGCAGTGGGAGCAGTGTGACAGGTCAACTGTTAAGAAGGGAGATGGCGAGGGGAAAGAAACTGTTCCTGTGTCGGGTGGTCCTGGTCTGCAGGCTTCTGTACCGTCTGCCAGAGGGCAGCAGGTCAAAAAGTCTGTGTGCAGGGTGTGAGGGGTCTGCGATGATTTTCCCTGCCCGTTTCCTGGTTCTTGAGAGGTACAGATCCTGGATGGAGGGCAGGGGCGTGCCGATGATCCTTTCTGCTGCCCGTACAGTCCGCTGCAGTCTGCTCCTGTCCTGTTTAGTGGCTGCTCCATACCAGACTGTGATGGAGGAGCACAGGACAGACTCAATGACCGCAGTGTAGAACTGGATCAGCAGCTCCTGTGGGAGACTGTACTTCCCCAGTTGTCTCAGGAAGTACATCCTCTGCTGGGTCTTTTTGAGGATGGAGTTGATGTTGGTCTCCCACTTCAGGTCCTGGGAGATGGTTGTACCCAGGAACTTGAAGGTCTTCACAGTTGACACAGGGCTGTCTGATATGGTGAGGGGGAGCAGAGTTGAGGGATGTCTCCTGAAGTCCACCGTCATCTCTACAGTCTTAAGAGTGTTCAGCTCCAGATTGTGCTGACTGCACCAGAGTACCAGCCGCTCAACTTCCTGCCGGTATGCAGACTCATCACCATCTTGAATGAGGCCAATGACAGTGGTGTCATCTGCAAACTTTAGGAGTTTGACAGCCGAGTTCTTGGAGGTGCAGTCGTTAGTGTAGAGGGAGAACAGTAGTGGTGAGAGGACACATCCTTGAGGGGCACCAATACTGAGGGACCGGGTTTCAGAGGTGATCTCCCCCAGCCTCACTTGTTGCTTTCTGTCTGTCAGGAAGCTGGTGATCCACTGACAGGTAGCTGGTGACACGCTGAGCTGGGAGAGTTTGGAGGAGAGATGTTCAGGCACAATGGTGTTAAAAGCCGAACTAAAGTCCACAAACAGGACCCTGGCATAAGTTCCCGGGCGGTCAAGGTGTTGCAGGATGTAATGCAGCCCCATGTTCACTGCATCATCCACCGACCTGTTTGGTGGATTATTGTCATGTTCAAGAAACCAAGCCATCACAAGGTGGGTACACTGCGGTTAGAAAGGGAAGGACATGGTCAGCAACAACACTCATTTAGACTGTGGTGTTTAAATGATGCTCAGTTTGTACTAAGAAGCCAAAAGTGTGCCAAGAAAATGTCCCGCACACCATTACACCACCAGCCTGAACTGTTTATACAAGGCAGTTTGATCTGTGCTTTATCCTACATTTATATAGTGAAAGATCACACTAACAGTTTCCTCAAGGGGCTTTAACATAACCCTACAATAATTCAGAGAAAACCCCCAAACTGAGCAAGCTCTTTGGCGACAGCGGGAAGGAAAAATCCTCTTTTAACAGGAAGAAATCTCCAGCAACACCAGCACAGGGACGGGCAGCCATGTGGCACAAAGGGTTGGAGGTGAGGGGAGATCAAGCTTTCATTTTGTCTACATCAAATTCTGACCCTACCACCTGAACGCTGGAGCAGAGATCGAGACTCATTAGACTAGATACTAGATGTAATTATGAGCTGTATCCTCAGTTTCCTGTTCTTAACTGACAGGAATGTCATCCAGTGTGGTCTTCTGCTGCTGCATCTGTTTAAAGGCTTTTGATATTGTGCATTCAGAGATTAGCATGAGATGGATGAATGGATCCAAGGGGTGCCAGGAAAATACCTTTGTAGTAAAGAGCGATTGTAAACTTGAAGCAGTCTGGCTGTTTCCTCAACAAGGCATTTCCTCCCAGACTGGATATTTCCTCTTTTTCAGTTCATACTCAAATGGACTGCACTCAAATATTCAGCTTGATTTTCATCAGCTTGCTGCCATGTGATTGGCTAATTAGATATTTACATTACTGACCAGTTCAACAGATGTACCTAGTATATTTGTATTTATACTTGTTTTGCACATATACTGTATTTTATCCATGTTTGCTTGTCATAAATAAATGTAACATACTGGGGTGTTTGGGGGTGTTTTCTTATTATTTGTGACTAAAGATCTAAATTTACTAATTAAAAAAAAAGGTCGACTCTGTCCTGTGTAGAGCTGAAATCAAACAAAGAAAAATTACTGTGATAAAAAAAAAACCAAATAAATAAATCCAGCACTGATAAAGAAGAAAACAATCTAAAACGGGCACACTTTAGAGAAACTGTGAGTGCTGGTGGTTGATTTTCCTGCCCTGCAAAGGCCACAGCTGTCAGCCTCAAGACTTTCAAAATGACTCCGTCCAACGGCAGCGGGAAACATTAGAGGTGAAAGCCCTAACGCAGCTCGGGCTAAATTTTAGATGAGACTAAGAATATCGCTGTCTGGTGTGAAAAGTCTCGCAGTTTCCTTCTTCCCCGTTTGGCTGGACGAAGCGAGAACGAAATCAACGTTACGACTCTGTAACATGCAGCGTGTAACGTGATGTAATTATGTGATGGTCATTGAGATCCTGTGCATTATTAGGCTTTTTATTGTCACGCGTGTCGTTCGGCACCATGTCGGACATGATTGCCTCCCAGTAATTTTCAGCTTGGTTTGTACGGTGTAATAGCCATCGCGGTACAGGTTTGCTTCCATTAGAGCAGATGGGGAAATCGTATTATCAGTGTCACCTGATTCTTCACAGATATTATAAAATTAGTAATGAAGAAGATATCAGGTTGTAAGAAGAACTAAACTGACTCGCACACTTTTGCTGACTACTTCTGGAGCTGCAGCTCCAATGCGATCTCACTCCGGGGCGTCAAAAACTGCCGTTCTGTCACAATGTGCTGCAGAGGCACTTGCAGGCTCTTGGCATCGTTGCCTCCTGTGTTGATCTATCTTTTCTACTTGTTATCCATCTTTCCTCTCTCTGTGAGTGTGGCTTTTGTGTTTCACTGGGTGCATGGCAGTTTTACTGGTCCACAAGTTTTCACCATCCACTCTCTGCAATAAAACGGTCTGTGCATTCATCACTCGTCTACACTGAGATGTACAGTAGTATTGTACCATATACCCCAAAAGACCTCTTTGCTCTCAGACTGCTGGCTTACTTGTGATTCTTCGAGTTTCTAAAAGTAGAATGGGAGGCAGAGCCTTCACCTCCCGGATTGTTTTCAGGAAACAGACACCCTGTCTGCTTTCAAGATTAGGCTTTAAACTTTTCCACTTACCTCCTTTCGCTTTCCTTATTGTGATATACCACTATTGCATTTAATCTTTATTAATGACTAATCTCTGCCTTTGTCTTTCACAGTGTGTATTTTGTCCTGGTTCTGCTGCAGGCTTCTTCCTGTTAAAAGGGAGTTTTTCCTTCCCACTGTTGCCAAGCGCTTCCTCACAGGGGGTCATCTGATTGTTGTTTTCCTTTTTTTGTTTGTTTAATATTGTGTCCGTGTTAAGGTATAGAAAAAAGCACTTGAATGCTCACTAATATTGTAGGATCTTTACCTTACAATATAAAGTACTTTGAGGCAGCTATTGTTGTAAATGAACAGTATCGCCGGGCTAACTATGAGAAGTTGAGATTTACTGGAGCACTTGTGGTTTTGATTCTTTGACATTTAACCTGCCTGATCTGTCCTTGTCCTCCTGTGTCTTACAAGCTTGTGTAAAGCACGAGAGGCTTTGACACTCTGGTTAACACACCACATAAATCATTATTTCAGCACAAACGTCTTTTCTTTTAGCCACAGAGTCTTTGAAATGCAACAATTCACAGTTTTGCTTTTCAGGGAAAAAGACACCGACAGCGCATACCGACCAGTGTCTTTCTCCGACTCTCATGCACAATAGGTGCAATCCATTCCAAGTAAACATCAATACCAATCAATATCAGGACAGCCTGGTGCTATTTGTAGTAGGCTTGGCGATCATTAGAAGACAGTGCTGTGGTGCAGCGGGTTAACACTGCACAGTCCCCTGACAGTGGCAAAAATGTGCTTAATAATCCTCAAGATCAATAAAAAAGGGGGAAAGAAAACATTCTTTATGTTATGTGCATGTCTTTTCATTTCTCTTGTTTTGTTATGTTTCCGTTTTTTGCCCCCAAAATAAAAAACGGGGTACTACCAAAAGACAGGAATCCAATAACTGAAATAAACAAAGGTACGCACACAGTTTTAACACCTCTCTTTTATTTTTATTTTACACACAATCCCAAGACGCTACACGGTCACCCTGAACCTGCCGTTTCCACACCATCTGATGGTTTTACCCCAGAGATGACAAGGGCATATTTATTGTCAGGGCACTCTTCTCTGAAAGGCCACGGGGGAAAAGATTTAATTGGTTCGGGTGTGCCGGTCAGGAAGACAAATTGCAGAAAAATACCTCTGGGAAATAAAGGGCATGCATCCAGATATTATCCATGAGACACACAGTGGTCATATGTGACTGTGTGCGTACTCGTGTGCACTTCTCATGCAAAGTCTGTTGTCATTGATTCTCCCAGAGCCCTTGAATATAACTCCACCACAGGACTGGATGACTTTTGGATGGCTGATTGCAGAGCTGGTGACAATTTAAAGCAAAACTGCATCTACTTCTTTTTTCACAATTAGTTTTATAAAACTGGATCTAACCTCAAGTTCAAGTTCAAGTTCAACTTTATTGTCACTTCAACCATATACAGTTTAAAAATACACAGTGAGGCGAAACAACGTTCCTCCAGGAACCAAGGTGCTACAAGACAAGACCTGTTAGCTGACTTCAATCTAGTGTTGGTGTTACAAAAACATAAAAAGCAGTGGGTTTCATTTTGACTTGTTTGGGGATTAGGAATCAGTCCAGTGGGGAAACAACAATTAAAGGTCAGAATTTATGAACCTGAAAGGCCATAATTGCAGCACTGCTGGACTCAGGATTACTGTTCAGGGGGACCGTGAATCTTGTCACATATAAATAATGGTGTGCTGTGTTTTTATTAGCCATACTTACAGCATCACTCTAGGGACAGCATTCACAGACCTCCACTGCGACCCGGACTGAAATAGAAGATATTCATAATCTCCAGACGATAACTCCACATGAGTCAACGCCGGAAGAGTGAAAATGTCTCAACAGTGGATTAGATTGCTTAAAAAAAAATGAAAGGCATAATCTCCAGAGCTCCAGTGACATTTAGTTGCAAACATTGTGACAGTACAACCTGACTGAAAACTAAAAATATTTTCACTTTTAATATTTCTGTAGCCCATAGCAACCATGACCATAATCCTATGGTCGTCACACTGATGAACACTTAGATCATTCACATACTGTCTCTACTAAAACATCAACTATGCCTGCTGTGAACCAGAGAACCCTGAATACTCTTACATGTAGTATGTGCAGAATACAGGAGTACAGGGAGTGCAGAATTATTAGGCAAATGAGTATTTTGTCCACATCATCCTCTTCATGCATGTTGTCTTACTCCAAGTTGTATAGGCTCGAAAGCCTACTACCAATTAAATTCAAATTCAAATTCAAATTTTATTTGTCACACAAACACAACCATACACAGTATGACATGGGGGTGAAATGCTTGTAGCTGTACAATGCCCGACCATTAAATGACAGAAGAAAAGTTCTACAATATTTACAATTTGCTACAAAAATTTACAAATTAACTTAGGAATTTACAGTAAAGAATGTGAGCAGAAGAGATTATAAAGATAAGGATTATAAATTATAGGAATTATAGGAATTATAGGATTATAGGAAATGTGTGGTGGTGCGTGTGGTGACGTGTGTGAGAGTCCAGTCTTATAGTGACGTGTTTGGGAGAGTCCAGTCCTACACCTGGTTCAGGCCCCGAATAGCCTGGGGGAAGAAGCTCTTCTTCATTCTCTCTGTTTTGGCCTTAAGGGAGCGGAAGCGCTTCCCAGACCTCAACAGTGAGAAGAGTCCATTGTTGGGATGGGAGAGGTCCATCATAATCTTCCTAGCTTTGGACTTGCACCGCTTGGTGTAGATGGACAGCAGGTCAGGGAGCTCTGATTGAATGATGCGTTCTGCCGAGCGCACCACCCTTTGCAGGTCTCGTCTGTCCTGCTTGGTGCTGTTCCCAAACCAGGTGCAGATGTTTGACGTCAGGACGCTCTCGATGGTGCAGGAGTAGAAGTTCTTGAGCACCTTCAGTGGCAGATGGAAGTCTCTAAGTCTTCTGAGGAAGAAGAGACGCTGACGGGCTTTCTTAACCAGGGTGTTGATGTGACAGGACCATGACAGGTCCTGAGTGATGTGGACACTGTCGAGGAGGGAAATTATTTTACTGCTATTGGTAAATAATTGTCATTGCATTAATAATATAATTTGCAGCATGGATATTGCATTCAGGGGTTGAACAGTGTGTCTTTCAGAAAGGCTAAAAGTCACAGGCTGACAGGAAACAGGCTTGCAGAGAGTTTGCACAAGCAGGAAGTTATTTTAAGCAACAGTATGATCATTGCTTTAACAATGTAACAGATAGCTTTAAGAAGGCCTTAAGATGCTTATGCACACAGTTATTATGTTTAGTAGAGGTTCTTGATTAAAACATTTATTTAGTAAAAGTCATATCCATAGTTTCAGTTCGATTATTACATATACGAGAGTGGTTTCTGTCTCTCTGTCTGGTGAGGGGTCAGGAGCTAGTCGCGAGGTGAAACAGGGTGCAATTGTGGTTAGCACACAGACGCGCACACACACACACACTCAGTTAGAGAATCATTTATAGGTGAAAGTTTAATCATGTTTTGCTGATGTTGCAAAGAGCAGTTTGTCGCAGAACTGCTGCGAGCATCCGGCAGTGACAGGAAGCACCTGTTGTGAAGATAGGAGACAATTGTTCTTTTAAACGGTGTCAAAAGTCGTTGTGGTTTTGATTTGATCTATGTATAAAATGTGTCTGTGACGTATGAAGGGGCGTCAGTAAACAAACCCTGATGCTATAAAATATCTGTTCATGCTTTGATTAAGTCGAGGACTACTGGCTGTCTGCGTACAGAGTGTCTTCCCACGCGTGTATTCATTAAAATCATCGTTTGACTTCACCCGGCCGGACCAGTGTGGTTATTCTTCGATCACCTCTTGTACCCTTCCTCAATACTGAATCTTAACATTTGGGGGCTTCGTCCGGTTATTGAGGAGGGAGGATTGGAGGTTTAGATGGAGAAATTTGGTGGTCTTTGAGGTGGTCTGACGGGCAGACATGAATTCCAGTGGTCGAAGTGAGTGGGCATAAGCCGGCTTATCCAAAAGGTAAGGCACTACCTGTTGAATTATTTCCAAAGTGTGCCAAATTGGATATGATAAAATTTAAGTCTACTCACTGAAGTTACTGGTGGATGTCTGTTTTGATTTTGATGAAATCAAAATGAAAAATGCTGAAAAATCTCATGAGTTGAAGCAGTTAGAGTTCTGCTAAGAAGAATGAAGAAATGAAAGCAGTAAAGTCTGCTAAAGTAGTAAAGTCTACTAAAGCAGTTAGAGTCTGCCAGGAAAAGTTTAAATACTGGGTTGAAGTCCCAAAGAAATTGAGTTAGAGTCTCAAGTAGTTGGTAGGGAATTGGTTATTGTGTTGGTTAGAGTCCAAATTTGGTCATAAGAGTGGACCTGAGCGGTCATTTTGTGAGTTGGAGTCTCCATTTGACCACTAGGTTGCACCTGCCTCAGTTATACACTTGTTTTGGGTGTTGATTGTTGTTTCAAAGTATTATAAATTATTCTAGAACGGCAGTTAGAGTCTGCTAGGAAGCGCAGTTCTCGGAGGTAATGCTCCCTCCCGGCCAAGGACGCTTGGCCCTGACCTATCGGCGAATAGGGTTAGTACGGTTGGCAACCGGGGAGAACTTGGGAACCTCCAAAATAGCTAGGAGTTAGAGTCTCCTTGCCGTTTGCAACGGTATCTGCGCTTTTTTGGACAGGAGAAGTTGGTCTTCGGGTGTGTAACTTTAACCTAAAACTTGAAAAAGTTTGGGTTGGTTGACGCTTTTAAATTGAGTTAGGGATTTTAGAAATGAGGCCAGAAACAGTTAAAGTCTTGATACTGGTTAATTGGTCGCAAAAAACTCAGGGAGTTTATCCGCTGGGCGGTTATTTTAAATTTGTCTAAATTGGTTAGGCGCTAAAGCTGACAGATCTGACAGTAGTTGTAAATATAAGACGTCTTTGTAATAAGAGATCTCTGTGTGAAAGGAGTCTGAGGCAATGCTGCTGCTATTTTTAGACGGTGTGTGCGGTGAGAATTAATGGAGGTTTCAATTTTTTGTTTGTTTGTTTTTTACTTGCTCTTTTTGATTATGACAAGCATGTCTAGAATACTCTTAGGAAAGTGTGTTGAGTTATATTCCTTAACTCTAGTCACAGTTTAAGTGTGAATGCGGTGACTAGAAGGTTTTGAATGATGAATAAAGGTGTGAGAGGTATTTCTTTGGTGATGTAAAGTAGGATGTTTTAAAGTTTGAAAGTGTTTTTAATTTAAGAGATGCATGAGTGATGTTATAAGAGTTTAGTTTATTTAAAAGGTGTGTGTGAGAGGATTATGAAATCATTGTGTGAATGATGCTACATTTTAGGTCAAAAGTTAGTAGAATTACAGAGGGTTTGTAGATTGTAAATACAAAATAAGTTTGATTAGCCTGGAGAAACAGCAAAGCAGCTTGAGCTGCTCTGAGCAGCTGCGTGCTGTGTGTGTGTAACAGGAAATGGTGTGGGTGACAGGAAGTTTGCATGCCCATATAAGGTGACGAGTGAGCACCCAGAGAGAGAAACAGATGAGTTAAACTCTAGGCAGATAAAGCGAATGGAGGTTGTGTGAAAAGAAATGAAAAGGATATTAATTGTATGTTTTAGTGTGTCAACACAGATTACAGATAAATGAAGGTGGACTTCTCTCAACCTGGAATTTTGAGTACGGCGCCAAAACCACTAGAGTAGCATAATTGGGAGAAAACAGGCCAGATTTTGGCTTAAAATTTTACAGCTTGACCTCGCACTTGTCCCCATCCTGAGAAGAAGCTCAAAGGACAGTTAATCTCCTGATGGAGACCGACAGAACATCGTGGACTTCAAGAATTGACAGCAGCCAAAAGACAGTGCAACGGAAACCACACTGACGACACCAGCAGCAGCATGAAAGGAACCACGAGGTGGAAACATGTACTGTAAATTACAGGCTGGGCAGTTGAACAGTGGGATAATGAACGGTGGTAAAGCACTGGACACTGATTGTCAGATTTGCCATGCTTGGAGTAATCTTGAAAGGGACGAGTGAAAGGATCAACAGAAAAGAAGAAACCACGTGATGAAACATGCACGGTGGACAGCAGGCTGGTAAGAACAGTGTGACATGACTGTTTAAAGGCACTGAATGTGGTATTTTGCCAGGCTGGGACTTGATCCAAAAGGAAAATACTGGAGAGAAACAGAGAAGAAACAGACTGTGTTTGCTGGAATTCAAGACAACAAAAGGACACTGAGAGAAGAGGACAGTGACCAGTGAGAGGTGAAGCAGGACGAGTTCGACTGTGAGAATACAGGGTGTAATTGGACTGAAAGTGAAGCTTGATCTCATGATGGTTTAGAGATGTCCACCGTCACAAACAAAGAGGTAAACAAGAATGGAAAACACACATAGACAAAGTGTTACATGTGAAATTATTTCTGGAAAGGATCAGAAGTGAGATAGTTTTGAATTAAGAAATCAGAGAAAAGATGCATGAATTAAACTTGACTATAACATATAGTGGCAATGAAGAAAGCAGCTTACACTTACTGAACATTAACAAAATACATAGGAAAAGCAATGAAGACCTGCTTACACGTATATACATAACATAAGTTGGGACCTCTGACCAGAGAGAGGGAAAAGGGTAGTTTAAGTACATATGATAATAATGAAAATGTCTCAGTTGTGTTTCTATAGGGGCGAAACAGATCTGGATCAATTTTCCACGTGCAGCGGTCGGAAGAGACCTGTAGGTTAACTTGACTGGACATGCCAAGGCAAGTTTCTGGTTGAATTGTTTACAGCGCCATGTCTCCATAAACCTGACAAGTGGGCCCTAGCTTGTGGCTGAGGAGCAGGAATAAGGTGGGAACTTAAAATTTGGGTTAGCAAATTTGGGAAAGAAACTGACGGCTTAAGTGGAGAATTGTGCAGGAGTCTGACACACTGCAAAAGCACCATATGCAAATTCACATACACAAACAGAAAATGCATTAACCTTATAAAGACAGGACAAGCTCATGGAGTTTAATGCATAGACACTGATTAAACCTGGCTAAGAACACGAACATAGGCAATGAAGAACAGCTTGCTATTTTGTATGAATGATACAAGGGTGTGAATGTTTAATAAAATACATTTGAGTTTGTAATTGAGGAATAGAATAAGCCATATGACAAAGGGAGTTATGAAAACGAAAAAGGGATTAAAGTAGTTTTAAAAAAGAGTGACTTAGGAGTGCTCTCGTACTGAGTGATCAATACTAGTGATCACTGTTGGAAGAAATACAATTATTTAATGAGTTGGGAATGTTTAAACATATGTTTCTGTTGTTACAGCTTTTTGAGAGATGATTCAGTATGCAAATTAGCTGGAGTGTGTGGTGACGAAAGAACTTCCTGAGTGTGTGTGTGACTGTGACTTTCAGGAAGAGGAAGCATAGCAGAGACGAGAAGTGCAGATTGGGGTAGGAAATTTATAGTTTAGTGATATGTTGTTGTAAGGGGGTTTTATGCTGAATTGAAGTATGTTATAGAGCATAAGGGGGTGATTTTTGTTTGCAAATTGTGTGGTTTTAATGAGACTTTTGGTGTATTGAGGAGGTGAAATTATGTGGTGGCAAGATTTGTGTGTTTAAGGTTGTTGTGGTGATGGGTTGATTCTGTCAGGTAGGTTGTTGTTGGTGTTTTTGTTTTAAATAGAGGGAGTTTTAGGAAACATGGACATGTCTAAAATTGGGCCCATTATTTTGTAACAGTGCACTTAAAGACAACCTGTCAGGTGATTTTGTTTTGTTCTTATGAGCTAACAATCAGCTCTATTTTTCATTTCTGTTTTAAGCAGGCCTGCAACAGTGAATAACGGCGCTGAAAATTCTCGGGAGGAGCAAATATAAGGGGGGCTTCCCAGATTACAATTGGCTGAGGAGAAAGCTACCTGGGGACTGATCAAGGTCGTAAGTCCCTGTAAAAAGGATTTTATGCGAGTCAATCCAGTCCAACAGCATAAAGAAATATTTTCCTATGGAAAATAAAAAATGACTGAGCTCATTTTGCTGAGGGTGGAGTATCTGATCGTGCGGGAAGCTCCACTATCAGCAAATATATGGTGTGACTGCATGTGAGTGAATGTGAGACTGTATGTGAGTAAGGATGAATTAATGTGGATAAACAATTTGCTTTTACCAGAAAAATTTTTGTTTTGTTGACTGGGGTTAGATTATGGGATTATAGTATATTGTTGGGAGAAGGCCAAATGCTAAAGGGGAAATATTTTTGATGTAACTCAAGTTACCATTAATTGTAGAAACACATGACTGATAACTGTTCTGTTTTAAGTTTATTTTATGACATAGATTGGATCATGAGTGGGGAAAACTGAGCGTTTTAAGTTTTGTATAGTATCTTGACACATGAAATGTATCAAGATAAAGGGGGGTGTAGGGTTTAATAATTTAATTGTTTAATAATTTAGGATCATTTTAGGACCTTTTGGGTTTTTGATCATTTGGATATGGTAAAACTGAAACTGTTATTTTAAGTTAAGGTTAAAGGATTAAAAGTGAACTTGTCACGGTTTGCAAGCCGTGTGGAGTTGTAGAAAAGGACCCAAAAGGCGGCAGCTCTGGTGCAGGTGAATATTTATTTACAACGGTGGGCACAAAACAGCACTGGTGGAAAAACAAGAAACCGGAAACCTAAACTGGGTAAGCTAATAACACAAACCAGAAACGAGACGCAGGGAGACCGAGGGGAAACAACACAGACGAACCAGCAATTACCATAACAGAAGACACAACTTAAATACACCCAGAGAACACAGGGGATACTGATAAACATAACGAGATAGGGCAGGAGTGAACACAACATTACGCATACTGACGAGAGACTGTCAAAGTAAAACAGGAAGTACACAGAGGTTCAGACAGGAGGAGAGAAAGTACGGGGAGAACACAGACATAACAGGCTGGGGGAAACATGGAATAAACACAAAGAGAGACGAGAGCTCATAAATAGACAGAGGGGCACAAGGGGGTAAGAGTCACAAAGGGAAAAAACACTTAGGGAACACCACAATAGGACACCTGAGAAAACCTGGCCTAAATAAGGAACGAAAATACAAGGAACCAAGAATACTGGGCCAACATGGCCCAGGACTATGACAGAACTGAATCCTGTTTAGAAGATACAATGCCGGTTTTTCAAAGCTGTGAATAATTCTTAGAGGGAAAACTAGTGAGGGTTGAAGGAGTAGAACAGCTTTGATTTCTTTTTGATTTCTAGAAGTAGTGGTTATAATGTAGGCTTACACATACAGATATTATATAGGAGGTATTTTTAGGATAAAAGGGGGAGCTTATAAATAGAAATGATTTTTATACATATTGCATTTTGTGCTTTTAAAGGAGTTGTGGCTCAAATTTGTCTCTGGAGGGTCACGAGCCTTTGGCTAGCGCTATGATTAGCCAATCTACTGTGAGGATAATATGAGTTCATGAAGGATTGCACACGCTTACAGACACAGAGTTAAGAAACACACATGACAGTATTGATTCCAGGCAAAAGGCCTTAAATTCATTTAGCTTTTAACTGAACTTAAAGAAGGACCAAAGAGGAAGGAAAGCATATATTTTGGTTAAGTCTGATAAATTAGAATTAGAAGGTATTGTTACATTAAAAGGAGCAAAATGAAATAAAAAGGCTATACCAAAATGGGTTATAACATAGGAAATGTGAGGTTAAAATGAAGTTAACACATAGGAGTTGTTTCAAGGCAGCATTTACCTATGATGAAATGTATACAGGAGTAATTGCTTATATGCTTAAACTTAATTGATTAAAGTGGTTGTTTTCTTTTAGAGTAGAGGAACTTGCAGCAGCGACAATTTGTGCACAGGAGGTTGATGATCAGATAAGGGAAAATAGAGCGAGCAACCGGACGTGAAACCAGCGCTTAAAAGAATTTTAAAGTGATGAGTAACGTTGAAGAGTATACATAAATACAAGTCAATAAGTTAAGAAGATAATTAGGATCAGGCTTTTGATTAAAGAGTCCCAGATAGGATAAGTTAGGGAGATGCAAGAAAAGGTGTTTTGTTTCCTTTGCAGAAGATCTCGGCGACCACAGGAGGGGCGAGGATCCTGGAGATCTCGAGGTTCGAGACCACCAGAGAAGGGTCTGCGTGAGGACACAATGTATTGTGACCTCTGGTTTTCCAGAGGTCAAAAGGGGGAGTGTCGAGGAGGGAAATTATTTTACTGCTATTGGTAAATAATTGTCATTGCATTAATAATATAATTTGCAGCATGGATATTGCATTCAGGGGTTGAACAGTGTGTCTTTCAGAAAGGCTAAAAGTCACAGGCTGACAGGAAACAGGCTTGCAGAGAGTTTGCACAAGCAGGAAGTTATTTTAAGCAACAGTATGATCATTGCTTTAACAATGTAACAGATAGCTTTAAGAAGGCCTTAAGATGCTTATGCACACAGTTATTATGTTTAGTAGAGGTTCTTGATTAAAACATTTATTTAGTAAAAGTCATATCCATAGTTTCAGTTCGATTATTACATATACGAGAGTGGTTTCTGTCTCTCTGTCTGGTGAGGGGTCAGGAGCTAGTCGCGAGGTGAAACAGGGTGCAATTGTGGTTAGCACACAGACGCGCACACACACACACACTCAGTTAGAGAATCATTTATAGGTGAAAGTTTAATCATGTTTTGCTGATGTTGCAAAGAGCAGTTTGTCGCAGAACTGCTGCGAGCATCCGGCAGTGACAGGAAGCACCTGTTGTGAAGATAGGAGACAATTGTTCTTTTAAACGGTGTCAAAAGTCGTTGTGGTTTTGATTTGATCTATGTATAAAATGTGTCTGTGACGTATGAAGGGGCGTCAGTAAACAAACCCTGATGCTATAAAATATCTGTTCATGCTTTGATTAAGTCGAGGACTACTGGCTGTCTGCGTACAGAGTGTCTTCCCACGCGTGTATTCATTAAAATCATCGTTTGACTTCACCCGGCCGGACCAGTGTGGTTATTCTTCGATCACCTCTTGTACCCTTCCTCAATACTGAATCTTAACAACACCCAGGTATCGGAAACTGTCCACTCTCTCCACTGGCGTGCCACTGATGATGAGGGGTTTGTAATTCCTCGCCTGCTTTGTAGTGAAGTCCACGATCAGCTCCTTAGTCTTGCTGACGTTTAGGAGGAGGTTATTCTCCTGGCACCAGGTCTCCAGGTTCCTAATCTCCTCCAGGTAGGCCGTCTCGATGTTGTCGGAGATCAGGCCCACAACAGCAGTGTCGTCAGCAAACTTGACAATGGAGGTGGTGTCGGATGTGGCTACACAGTCATAAGTGTACAGTGAGTACAGCAGGGGGCTTAAAACACAGCCCTGAGGCACTCCAGTGCTGAGTGAGATGGAGGGGGAAACTTGTTTTCCCACCCTCACTGATTGGGGTCTGTCTGTGAGGAAGTTGAGGATCCACTGACACAGTGATGAGCTGAGTCCTAGATCCGTCAACTTGGTGAAAAGCTTAGAGGGAATTATTGTGTTGAATGCTGAACTGTAGTCCACGAACAGCATCCTAACATAATTCCCTCTGCCAGTGTCCAGGTGACTCAGGGATGTGTGGAGCAGGTGAGATATGGCATCGTCTGTGGATCGATTAGTCCGGTAAGCAAACTGAAGTGAGTCGATGGTGGGAGGAAGTGAAGACGTGATGTGATCTCTCATCAGTCTTTCAAAACACTTCATCACAACTGAAGTCAGTGCTACTGGACGGTAGTCATTGTGGCAAGCGGGCTGTTGTTTCTTTGGAACAGGGACAATAATGGACCGTTTGAAGCACGTGGGAACCACAGCTTGGGCCAGGGAGAGGTTGAAGATCTCCGTGAACACCGGTGCTAGTTGATCAGCGCAGGCTCTAAGGACCCGGCCAGGGATTGCATCTGGTCCTGCTGCCTTCCTGGTGTTCACCCTCCTGAAGGTGTTCCTCACGGCATGCTCTGTGATGACGAATGCATTTTCTTCACTGGTGCACTCCGAGCGCGCGCAGCCGTTTGTTGTTTAAATTGCCGCGACGTCGAAGCGAGCATAAAACGTGTTCAGCTCATCAGCCAGTGAAGCATCGGCATTCATCATTGAAGAAGCTGGTCGTTTATAGTCCGTTATAGTCCGCAGTCCTTTCCACAGGCTCCTAGAGTCGCACTGTCGTAGCTGTGACTCTAGTTTTTCCCCGTAGCTCCGCTTTGCCTTTCGGACCGCGCTGCGCACGTTGTAGGACGCAGCCTTGTATAGGTCCATATTACCGGAGACAAGCCCTTCATTGTAGGCAGCGGTGCGTGATCTCAGAGCGTCGCGGATGTTTTTATCCACCCACGGCTTCTGGTTGGGAAACGTTCGGATGATAGTTCTTTCTGCTGTGTCGTCCGCTAGTTTCCCGATAAATCCCACAACCGCTTCCGTAAACATGTTGATGTCATCAGAGCTGCGCCGAAACATGTCCCAGTCTGCGTCATCCAGTGCGTCCTGCAGCGCGGCCACCGATTGGTCCGTCCAGCGAGCGACCTCCCTCCTGATTGGTGGTTGCTGCTTTAGCCTTTGTTTGTAAGCAGGTATGAGGAAGATGGCGGAATGGTCCGATTTTCCAAATGCCGGCAGGGGTTGAGCCTTGTAACAGTTCTTGAACGGGGTGTAGCAGTGGTCTAATGTCCTCGTGCCCCGGGTGGGGCAGTTGATGTGCTGGTGAAGGTTGTGAAATGTCCGTTTGAGATTCACTCTGTTAAAATCTCCCATAACAATGAGTGCGGCATCTCGGTGAAGTGTTTGTTGATGTGTGAGAGCCTCATGTAGCTCACATAAGGCAGTGTCCGAGTCCGCGTGAGGCGGAATGTAAACAGTGCAGGCAATGACCGCAGTGAATTCCCGAGGGAGATAGAAAGGGCGACACTTAACGATCAAAAGCTCCAGATTGGGCGAGCAAGAGCATGTGAGTGGGGAGATGTTTGTGCTGTCGCACCATCTGTTGTTCACCATCAAACACATTCCACCACCTCTTTTCTTCCCCGACTCCATTGTCCTGTCCATGCGGTAAACCGAAAAGAACCCCGTCGGCTGCACGGCGTGGTCTGGTATCGCTGGGTTCAGCAGTCCCGAATGTCTCTCTGGAACTTGATTCTGGCTCTGAGGTCATCAAGCTTGTTCTCGATGGATTGAACATTGGCTAGCAGGATACTGGGCATGGGTGCGCGGTGTGCGCGAGCCCGTAGCCTGTTCCTGATGCCGGCTCTTTTACCTCGAGGCCGTCGCTTAGGGTCGCGTCCTTTGTTCTCTCTCAGGATCTCCTTTGGCCAGGTTGGGTCCGGAGTTAAACATGGTGAAATTAAGCATATTAGGTGATGTGCATCTCTGTAATGAGAAGGGGTGTGGTCTAATGACATCAACACCCTATATCAGGTGTGCATAATTATTAGGCAACGTCCTTTCCTTTGGCAAAATGGGTCAAAAGAAGGACTTGACAGGCTCAGAAAAGTCAAAAATAGTGAGATATCTTGCAGAGGGATGCAGCAGTCTCAAAATTGCAAAGCTTCTGAAGCGTGATCATCGAACAATCAAGCGTTTCATTCAAAATAGTCAACAGGGTCGCAAGAAGTGTGTGGAAAAACCAAGGTGCCAAATAACTGCCCATGAACTGAGAAAAGTCAAGCGTGCAGCTGCCAAGATGCCACTTGCCACCAGTTTGGCCATATTTCAGAGCTGCAACATCACTGGAGTGCCCAAAAGCACAAGGTGTGCAATACTCAGAGACATGGCCAAGGTAAGAAAGGCTGAAAGACGACCACCACTGAACAAGACACACAAGCTGAAACGTCAAGACTGGGCCAAGAAATATCTCAAGACTGGTTTTTCTAAGGTTTTATGGACTGATGAAATGAGAGTGAGTCTTGATGGGCCAGATGGATGGGCCCGTGGCTGGATTGGTAAAGGGCAGAGAGCTCCAGTCCGACTCAGACGCCAGCAAGGTGGAGGTGGAGTACTGGTTTGTGCTGGTATCATCAAAGATGAGCTTGTGGGGCCTTTTCGGGTTGAGGATGGAGTCAAGCTCAACTCCCAGTCCTACTGCCAGTTTCTGGAAGACACCTTCTTCAAGCAGTGGTACAGGAAGAAGTCTGCATCCTTCAAGAAAAACGTGATTTTCATGCAGGACAATGCTCCATCACACGCGTCCAAGTACTCCACAGCGTGGCTGGCAAGAAAGGGTATAAAAGAAGCAAAACTAATGACATGGCCTCCTTGTTCACCTGATCTGAACCCCATTGAGAACCTGTGGTCCATCATCAAATGTGAGATTTACAAGGAGGGAAAACAGTACACCTCTCTGAACAGCGTCTGGGAGGCTGTGGTTGCTGCTGCACGCAATGTTGATGGTGAACAGATCAAAACACTGACAGAAACCATGGATGGCAGGCTTTTGAGTGTCCTTGCAAAGAAAGGTGGCTATATTGGTCGCTGATTTGTTTTTGTTTTGTTTTTGAATGTCAGAAATGTATATTTGTGAATGTGGAGATGTTATATTGGTTTCACTGGCAAAAATAAATAATTGAAATGGGTATATATTTGTTTTTTGTTAAGTTGCCTAATAATTATGCACAGTAATAGTCACCTGCACACACAGATATCCCCCTAAAATAACTACAACTAAAAACAAACTAAAAACGACTTCCAAAAACATTCAGCTTTGATATTAATGAGTTTTTTGGGTTCATTGAGAACATGGTTGTTGTTCAATAATAAAATTATTCCTCAAAAATACAACTTGCCTAATAATTCTGCACTCCCTGTATTTACCCCAGTCAACATCATGACCACCTGCCTGATATTGTGTTGGTCCCCCTTTTGCAGCCCTGACCCATCAAGGCATGGACTCCACGGGATCCCTGAAGGTGTGTGGTCTGTGGTATCTGTCACCAAGCTGTTAGCAACAGTTCCATCAAGCCTGTGAGGTGGGGCAAGTCAACACCTCATACTCATTGTTGCGCTCTTCCACCATTCCTGTTTTGTGGCAGGGACCATTATCCTGCTGAAAGAGGCCACTGTCATCAGGAAGAACTGTTTCCATGAAAGGATGTACATGGTCTGCAACGGTGCTTAGTAGGGGTGCAACGATACTCGTATTGATATTGAACCGTTCGATACAGTGCTTTCGGTTCGGTACACATATGTATCGAACAATACAAAATTTTTAATTTATTTTATCAACTTTTCTTCTGACGATGCTGTCTGTGTTGAGCGCTCAGTGAATCTGCGTTCGACTACTCCGCCTAGGCTGCACTGTCGAGTGCAGATCCACTGAGTGCATCACAAGCTAGCAAGACAGAAGTTAAGCTCGTTGCAACATGGCAACTGCCTCAACGCTACCTGAAATTGAACCTCTCCCACCCTCATTCAGATCTGGCGTTTGGAACTATCTTGGTTTTCATGTGAAGTATGACCCTGAAGGTAAGCACGTCATGGACAAAAGTAAAACAGTATGTCAGATGTGCCACGCAATGCTCAATTTGTGGGAACTAGTGCATTAGCGCAGTCAGCTTGTTAACGTGTTGATGCCGTCCAGCCCCACGCACGGGGCGATTCGCGGTAACTTGTTAACGGAGATTTGCCGCGTTATGGCATTGTCATTTTAACGCGATTAACGCTGACAGCACTAGTGTGAACACAATGAATATGACTGCACATTTACGCCGACATCATCCTAGTGCAAAGACAAGTGGAAGCAGACAAAAACAACAAGCACGCATGCTACTAACTTTAGCCGAGTCATTTAGACAGCGGTTAGCACATGATTCTCCTTATGGGGACCTGATATGTTTAATATGCTGCTGAGAATATAGCCCAGAAGAAGCGGATAGTATAGCTTTTATTTTGGAAAGAGACATTTCTCTGTAATAAACTCTCTTTTCCAAAGATGAGTGATTCCTCCATCAGATTTATTTTTTTTATTTTTTTGTTTCAGCAACATTAAATTTAAAAACTGTACTTTTGAGTTAAAATATACATTTATAATTTTAATAAATGATAAATTAAAAAGGCATGAACATTTTTTGTATCGAAAAAATATCGAACCGTGACACCAAAGTATCGAACCGAACCGTGAATTTTGTGTATCGTTGCACCCCTAGTGCTTAGGTGGGGTCAAAGTAACGTTCATATGTATGACGGGACCCAAGGTTTCCCAGCAATTTCCCACTGTCTGTTTGCCTCCCTACTATAATGCATCGTGGTGCCAGGTGTTCCTCAGGTAAGTGATGCAGCTACAGGCAGCAATCCATGAGGAAAACGTGACTCATCAGACCAGGACACTTCCTTCCATTGCTCCATGGTCCATTTCTGATACTCATGTGTCCATTGTTGACACTTTCAGCCATGTGGGTTCACTGCTCCACCACAGTTCCTTCCTTCCTTCCTTGGACCATTTTTGATAGATACTGACCACTGCAAACCAGGAACACCCCAAAAGAGCCGCAGTTTTGGACGTGAACTGACCCAGTCGTCTAGCCATCACAAATTGGTCCTCTTCAAACTGGCTCAAACCCTTATGCATCCCCCTTTTTCCTGCTTCTAAAACAAAATATTCACATGCTCCAGCAATGATAATCAGTGTTATTCACTTTACCTGTCAGCGGTCATAATATCATGACCGATCAGTGTAGTAACCGCTTATCAATCTCTCATTTATTCCATAATTTATGGGAACATCTTTTCACTCTGCACCACTGCACACAGGTAAATGTTACATGTTTTCATCGTCTATTCTGTTTACATTGAGAGCAAAGAGAAATGCTCATGCACACACCTGGCCAATAAAACTGATTATAATTCCATTACAAGAATATTCAATGAAATTATACCAAAGATGTCACATTAAGATTAATACTGATTGGTTCCTAAATGCATTTATTTTATATTTATATTCATTAATGTGTAAGATTTGTATTAATGAATTTCCCTGTTCTAAACAAATGAGTACTATCTTGTACAGTTTGCACAAACACTGTCATGTGCACTAGTGTTTGCTCACTCCACAGACCTACTTTCCAGGTCCTGAGCTACATGTACTGCCTTTTATCAGATACCGGAAACCCCACTGCACACACACACACACACACACACACACACACACACACACACACACACACTTAGAAGGCTATTTTTAGGAGCTTACAGATCTTCATTTAGCAGCAGCCATGAGCTCATGTGAGTCTCAAGGAAGAGGCTGTTTTTATTTTTGTCCTATTTTTTCCCACAAAGTGGATTTCTAACCACGAAGCAAATGTATCAGTCTGACAGCACGACACAGATTGCTTTCTAATTTTAGTTTATTAGCTACAGTTTCTATTTATAATCCAATTTCATTCAATTTTATTTATGTAGCACCAAATTTATAAGTGCAAATACATCTTTAAAATGTTAGATTTTATTCCAGGCTTTTTATTATCGCTCAGACATCATGACGTAATCATGGTCTGTAACCAACGCAATTTTCTGTTTGTCCCATCAATCAGAAGAGGCAGACTGCTGTTAGCAGAGCCTGCACTTTCACTCCACTGTGTGTGTGTGTATTAGTGTCAGAGTGACAGGGTTTTCAACATGGCACAACATTTAACAGGAAAAGGGGGGAGGGCTCGTGACAGGCTGCAGCGGTCATGGTTTATTTGACAGGCGGTCTCCCCCACAACACTGTCAAACGACTGAATGCGGAGAATGACGTCCATAGAAACTTCTAAAACAACAACTCAGCGTCTCTGCCATTTCTGGAGGTTTCTGTGCAGCTGAGCCTGTGATCGGTGAAGAGGCATACCTCCTCATTCGTGCAGGAGATGCTATCTTTCATCCGGGATGTGTTAGGTTTGTGTTCTTCTGTAGCACGTGTGTCACATGGAGCATTGTTGAAAAATAGCATTTCTGTTTGGGCTGATGTGCACCTGCTAATACTCTGTGTCCCTGACGGTAAATGCAGCCAAAATGAAGCCGATGCTGTTTAAGCTCAACATGTTGTACAGTGGCATGAGTTGACATCTACAGGGATCAAACATGGATCTTCTGGACTCTAAAGATAAATATCTCACTCGATGTCTCACAAGACAAGAGCAAAGTAGAAAAAAGGAAAAATAAAGGTGCAATATGTGAGATTGCTCTTCAAAACAAAAAAGTCAACACAAGAGGGTAGCATTTCTGTCCATCTTTGTAGCTGAAAGAGAAAACACATGAAAGAAAATGGCAACGTGGTTGACAAAGACAAGCAAACTGAGGTGAAACAGACAAAAAACATTTTTTAATTAGAGTTAAATTAGGGGGTTAATCAATTTCAGCAACTGCACTAGAGGGGCAACCTCCCAAACAGGTGGAGACCACTCACATTTTTTCCATCCTCATCTTTTTTTAACTGTGTTTTCACTAGTTTTGCAACTGAGTTGTCTCAGTGTCACTATCTCGATCAAGCTGTCTGTCTTTTTACTGTTTTTACAACTAGAAAACACTTAATGTAAAAGGAATTGGATTAAAAAAAAGACACATGGGTGGTCCTGGGCTTTATATAGCATCATTCTGTGTATGTATGCATGCCCTGATTCAAGGAAGAACCACCAGATTGGTCTACATTACATATGAGCTGCTGTCCCAAGTGTTAATAAAGGTTAACACAGATTGTTTGAATCTGTTTGCACACATACTGTACTGTTAGCATCAGAATTAGCATGCCTGATTAGCACTGATGGAAAACTGACAGCACATGAGTTACAGTAAATGAACCCCATGGGCCTGCCAACAGTGTATTCAGAGTTAAAAAGACATTTAGGGCTGACGAGCAGTAAACAGGATGGCCGAGCTTATGCACAGACACACAAACACAGCCCCTCCTGGGAGAGCTGCTCAGCTACAGCACAGGTACCCACACAGCAACTCTCTCTGAGGGATTTGAAAGGGCTTCCAGTGACTGTCAAAACTTCATCCAACTCACTGTCTCTCCATCTGAGGCACAGAGAGTGTGACAGTAGCTGCTCATACCACTGTCTGCACCACCGAGCTGTCAATTACTGGAATAGCGTGAAGCCATCACTTAGCGCTTGTGTGTAAATGTAAATGTAGATCTGCTGTGCAAAAGCAAAACTAGAGTCCTCTCATCAAAGCACTGCTCTGTGGCTGACCTACTGATATTGAAATCAAACCGATCAGTTAATGCCAAACCTGTGATAGCAGTGAATATTATGACTTGACACTTGGCACACAGAGCAGAGTTACCAGGGTTACCAGTAGGACCTTAAGAAAGCTGTGAATAAACAGACAGTGGGCCAAACTTTCCCCACAATAAGGTGAGATACTGATAAAATCACACAGAAAATGATGACTTCAAGTTATTGCTGCTTAAGATAGCTCAACAAGCTGAATCACGGGGCGTATAATTTGACAAACTGCTTCTGCATTTTTGGCTGATGTTTTGTTAAATAAATAATGACACAGTGTTGTAGCTCATCTGATTTTAAAATTTTAAGTTAAATTTTCACGTCTTCTTATATAAAATCTGCATCGACAGAGTGAATACTTTCTTTTTACCGTGACTGTATTTTGAAAAAATAACTGAAATGTGTGACAGCATCTGAGTTGACCTCATGAAAATCTTTTAAGGTTCACCGTTAATCTAATAACACACACTGTGATGCGTGATAAATAGCTGTGTGTGTGTGTGTGTGTGTGTGTGTGTGTGTGTGTGTGTTAAACTGCATTACCAAATGTATAGTGAGATGCAGCTGCACCGCTCGTAGCCAAGAAGAAAGTGGCCAGCTGAAGATGTGTTAGGAAACTTGCTATCAAATTTGAATATTTAACGAGCGTCAGTTAAAACACTGATTAATTTGAGGGCGCTCCAGAAGTTGCTAGAGCATGAAAGACAAAATTAGGAAGGAGGGACCATGGAGACAGAAAGACGTGTGCGTGTGTGTTCATGTGCACACACATGTGCTGGTGAAAGGATTTAAACGCAGACAAAAGCCATCCTGAAATATGATGATGTTGAATTATGAAATCAGGAATAATTGCCGTCTCTATCAGCTGCTCCTCCTTAGCCGCTCTGTTTTCACACAGCATATGTAGTTTTTAATGATGAACGTGGATTTGAGGTTGTTTAAAAAAAAACAAAAAACAGTGAGGAACAGTCTTAAGAACAAGAAGCCTGAGCAGATGCTGGGTAATTAATTAACTCATTCACTGCCACGGTTTTTGAGCATTTTTACTCATTTTTGAAGAGCCACAGAAAACTGTGTGTTATGATCATATAAACGCTGAACCTACCAAAATGAAGAACAGACTCTCTTCTTCCATCCAAAAAAAGAAGCTTGTTTCTACCATTTTCCATTCTTTAGTAATCAGCTGTAGAAGAGAGGTGGGTTCCACCAAAAATGCCTGTTTTGACCAAAAAAAGGGAGAAAACGAGCTTTTTGTGAAAAATACATTTCAAGCAGTCTGATGTTCACTGACAAGCTGCCCGAGGTTGTATTCTAGCCCCTCCCATTGAAAAACGTAATTGACGTCTATAGACGTCAATTGAAAAACTTACGTTGAGTGAATGAGTTAAAGAAGTTAGCCATGTTAGTTCAAAGAGTGGTTGAAAACTCCATCTGTATCTGACTTGTTAGTGTCTGCTCGTCTGCTCACAAAACGTGTTCCAGTGTATTATACTGACAAACGTGCATGCAAGGTGATGCACAGGTGTCCAAAGTTTTGACGCTTTGGTTTAAATTACTTGTGTTCAAATTTGGGACCTGCACTATGAAGTAACTTTAACACTATCTTGTCTGGATTCAGTTACCCTAACATTAGTATTCAGGTTAAATGGCATCAGAGTGAGCTAAATGGACACACACGAAGCCGGCGTGGTCTGGCAGCTAGTCTCTCTGGCTGTTGGTGGAGCTCGGCATGGTCTGGCAGCTAGCCTTGCTGGCTAGTGTTGATACCCGGCGTGACCTGGCAGCTAGCCTCGTTAGCTGGTGGTAGAGCCTGGCGTGGCCTGGCACCTAGCCTCTCTGGCTGGTCAATCACATGATAGAGTGAGGCTAGCTGAGCTCACCCGAAACCTTGGCTGATTGTGACCCACACCAATTTTCACACCTTGGCTCGCGTGATTAGGTAGAGGATCAATAGGGGGTCCATGACCCTCTTGAGGGGACACTCCCATAGGGCTTAAAATCTGGGACTTGCCAACAATTGCTCTTAGAACTGAAGAAGCTTCTCGGATTACAGGTGAAACGTCTTCAAGTGAACTTAACAAGCTCCTTTGACTGGATAAATGTCCCAACAGCAGCGCGGTTTCTTTAATATTAGTAAAGAGGTTTAAAAACATGTAAGAGTAGATGAAAATAACCCCTGCTGTGGATAAATCTGCACTGTGTGTGTGAGTATATGTATATACAGAATGTGCATGCTGAAGTGTTTTGGTCAGTAAGAGTGGAAAACACCTATTTGAAGCCACACAAGCAAGAAGGGAAACATGCCAGCTGGACAAATGAACAAACTTCTCATCTATCATTAAGACACGCGGGAATCTGATGAATTATAATTGTTATATTAAATTAGAACAGCTAAAGTTTTGTTCCTTCAGCTGCATCCTCAAACAGGATGGTTTAAAGGTGAGAGAGGAAGTAGTAGAGAATAAATATAAAAACACAATTCAAGCCTAGACTTAGTCAACCTGCCATGTTTGTCTCACACATCAGGTCTCATCTACTGGAGTTAGGAACTGAATATCTGACTGTAAACCTGAAATAACTGTTGTTACACACTTCTCACCCAGCAGTAACAACAATATTGATCTTTGCTTTAGGTTGGGTTTCAAAAGCTTATGCAGTCTAAAGCTACAAAGGACTTTTTCATTCAGCTTAGACAGCGATCTAAAATCCACTCATTCCTGCCTCATTCTCACTTAGAAAAGGTCACTTGTGCTTTCATTCTTTCCATACTTGACTATTGTAGCCTGTACACCGTACAGTCATCAGTCATCGTAACACACACAGGCTACAATTAACCCAAAATGCCACCACGAGGCTTTTAACATCAGTCCTTGCAGCCTTTCGCTGGCTTCCTGTTAGTTTTAGAATCAATTTGAAGATTTTATTGCCGGATTTTAAAAGGCCCACATGGCCAGGCCAACATGCATCTGTGAGCTGCTGACTCCAGTGGGGGAAATAATTATTTGATCCCCTGCTGAATTTGTAAGTTTGGTCACTTACAAAGTGAACAGTCTCTAATTTTTATGGTAGTGCGATTTTATTTGAGAGAGACAAATTATTAACCAAAAATCTAGAAAAACTTCACATAAAAGTTCTAAACTGTTTTGAACATCATTAAGTGAAGTAAATATTTGATTCTCTACAACCCAGAGAGAACTCTGGCTGCCACAGGCTGGGCCATTACAATCAGTCAGTTACAAATACTCCTGATCTCAGATTGTTACGTGTAAAAAGCACACCTGTTCCTCCCATTCAAACCTCTCCACCACCACAAAAACATCCGACCACTGTGCTGACCAACAGGGGTTTCTTCATTCAGTGCTAACTCATGTTTTGCTTTGGTTTCCAATACTTATTTCACTCAGTGACATGCAAATAAATGTCTAACTTTTATACGTTTTATGTGTTTTTTTGTATATACTGTATGTTCAGTATGTCTCTGCCATAAACCTGCGAGGGACTGCGGGTGAAAATGACATGATGGATTTAAACGCTCATGTAGATTAATATATACAGTCAGAGAGGGACAGACAGCAGAGCAGAGGACAGACGGGGAAAAGGGTGAAAGACCAAAAAGATGCAAAAGTAGCTCAATTAAATAAAAACACTTCATTCCAACACCATGATTGACTAATGTTGAAAACCTTTTTAATTACAAAGAAAAGCTTGATGCAGCAGCACTCTGACCCCCACGGTTAGAGGTGTTTTCATTCTCAGTATGAAGCAGCAAGGATACCATGTAGTTTGACCTTCTGGTTCCTCATATCTGTATCCGTGGCTTTCAAATGCAAAAAAAAAGAAAAAAAAAACCAAATGCTTTTATCCAGCCGCTCTCCTCCAAGGTTATGACTGAATACAATGTTCCTCATTATTTCCACCCTGCACTCACCAGCAGCCTAAAGCTTCCATGTAAAAGCGACGGCCTTTGCATTGTTCAAGGGCTACAACTTGTTGGTTATTCATTTCCTCCCACGCAACTTTCCTACATTTCTACATTTCCTACATTCCAGTCACAAAGCGCATCTGACCTTTAAAATTCTACTACAGCCATCTTTTTTTGTTTAAATGCAACTCCTGACCTCCCTCCCCTCACACCTCCTGCCAATCATACGGCGCATTACTACAGACAGATGTGCTTTGGGCCAATGGGATGGCAAGTGGCATGTGCAGATGTTACCTGCGCTTAGGAGATGGTTTGAGTGGCAGGTCCAGATGTTCCAAAACACCTTAAAAGGTGATCGGGTGTAGATGCGTGCATGCTGTTGCACGCAGAAATGTGTAAAAGCACACACGGGGTGCCGGGGAGTTTATTTTTATGTCACTTGTGATGTCAATGAAATAAACAGACGAGAGCATTGGTTTAAAATCGATCGCAAACATTTCAGGGATCCGACGCACACGGAGCAGCACATGAAACTCTCTGGTCATAAATATTTTGTACTTGTAAATCGGTTTTGTACTTGTAAATCAGGATTTGTGTGCGTAAAAAAGATTTGTGTGTGGACTTAGCCAAAAAAAAACCCTGCAAGTTACAAGTACGAATTTTGACCCTATTTTTCTTCCTTTCATCTGATTGGTCAATGTCATGTCAATCACAAATGTAACAATCCAATCAGAGAACAGATGGGTTTGGCTGTCGGAGGGGCGCTTTTTTTGAACTGCAGGTCCTTGAAGGGTAATACAGTTTGAAGCTGGAGGATCTCTATATAAATATCCGATAGCAGTTAGGTCCCCTAACATTCAGCAGCTGTTGAAAGGGTAAAGTTGTGGTATATCAGTGGTTAGAAATACCATTATTATTTTAGGATTAGTTTAATACAAAGTCAGGGCTGACCCAGGACCATTGCTGTGAGTCACAGTGCGCAGCATAAAAGTCCTTTCACATGGGACGCAGGATGTGCTGCTAATGCTAACTGCTAACTAAAAGCAAAGGATCCAGAATTTGTTGCGCTGGCTGCTGGGCTCTGTGGGTTTTTGCAGCAGCTCTACCTGTACTAGATGCACCTGCTCCTTGTCTTTTCTATCTCTGACTTTATGTGAACTACAAGAGTTTCTGGTTTTTTTGCTAGTTCTTCAAATGTTCAATAAAAACATGTATGCTAATTCATAACGAAGAAAGCTTTGTAATGAAGACTGTCATTTCCAAAACACTGCCCGCCCCCACCCCGCGGTCCGCAGCGCTGTTGAAAAGGCTGTGGAAGTCCCTGTATTAAACAGTCCCTGTGACACAAAAATCACCAAACTCGGACAACCACAGACTGTTTTCCTTCGTGGTGATGAAGGAAAACGCTGGGTTGGCATGTAAAAGGGCATTTTTTTCCCTTCAAAGACCTGCAGTTGAAAAAAAGCGCCCCTCCGACAGCCAAACCCATCTGTTCTCTGATTGGATTGTTACATTTGTGATTGACGGGACATTGACCAATCAGATGAAAGGAAGAAAAATAGGGTCAAAATTCGTACTTGTAACTTGCAGGGTTTTTTTGGCTAAGTCCACACACAAATCTTTTTTACGCACACACAAATCCTGATTTACAAGTACAAAATATTTATGACCACATTTTGAGCCCATACACATGCACACGACGGCTTCTCTTAGGAGAGCTACCTGAGGCACCATTTCTTTCTCCGTGGAAGACACGTCGGCATGGCAACCTGCTGAAGCGGCAGCTAGTGGCCTTCTTATCAATTCAATCCAAATGACTCTCCGGCAAAACAACGACGACTCCTCAAACTGCTGCACGACGCTGGCAGACGCAAGCTCGGCGCTCCGCCTCAGACCTTGAGATTTACACAAATGCACTTTGTGCAAACACACGCACCTACACGCACACAGAGCAAATAAAATTTCAAAATTAATGTTGAGTATCCACAAATTCTCTGTAAACATCTTTATAGTGTATGCCTTCTCTGCTTATACAAATGCATAAACACACTCTATCATGTTGACAGCTTTATAAGTAGATTTCACTTTCATCTCACTCTCTTCTGGACACGCACACACACACTTTCAGGCACACACACATATACGCAGCCACATCCCCGTGGAATCCATCTTCATTTGCTACGTTTGAGAGCAGCCCTGAGATCCAGCGTGCTTCTCCTCCATACGTCAGCCTTGTGTCTCCAGACGCTCCTCCATGGTCTTCTCTGCTGTCTAATCAGAGCAGCGGTGTATCACCCAAACCAAAGGCAAGGGCATACTCCTCTCTCTCAATTATCTCCCTACAGATTAAACTACAAAGTCCTGATTTATAACAAAACATTGAGTAAAAAATATTACCTTATCTGAGTTACTGGCTAAAACAACACGAGTTAGCAGCGTGACTGAGCAGAGGTCAATCTGGGAATGTGAATGTGTAAAATCCAGGATTTCCATGACATCCAAAAGCAAAAATATGACCGTCCACGCATTTATTATTTGAGATAATAATCAATTTTATTATATTTTAAACTAGAATTTATTTAAACAAGTTTGTTAGGTTGCAAAATAAACTTAAAATAAAATAAAAAAGATGCATGACTGTTAATCTAGGACAAGGGGCCCAGTCAACACAATTATCAAATTATCACAGCATATTTGCACTACATTTAATTGAGAGTAAATTAAGTATGTTAAAATGTTTCAAGTCCCTTTGCATTTGAGCAGTGCTGCAGCAAAGTCGACATGTCGATGACTTTTCTGAAGGAAAAGCTCAAAAGATGAAGGATGAGTAGTTTAGTTTGTTTTTCTGTAAAAAAAAAAAAAAAAAAAAAAACCCTGATTATTAGGCTACGTTCACACTGCAGGTCTTAAAGCTAAATTCCGATTTTTTGATCAAATCCAATTTTTTTGTCTGCTTGTTCACACTACAAATAAAATGCGACAGCAAACGTGCTCTAGTGTGAACGCTCAAAGCGGCCCGCATGCGCAAAAGAAGACGTCACACACAACACGCTCTGTTTAGACCCAGAGCAAACAATATTCTTTGACTGATGGCCCTTAATATAAAGACTTCGGACTTCACGTTTCCCAATTTTTGCTTTAAGTTATTTTGTTATTTACATAATAATGCAGATAACCTAATAATTATCCTTATTGCTGTTTTAGAGAGGAGCGTTGCTTCAAAGGATAGCTGCAGATTTCTGTCAGAATCTGCAGATTATACAGTACAAATAAAATGTTCACGTTTCTCCAACGTTGTCTTCCCAACAGTTTCACTGACATCTACACTGGATGGCCAGGAAGCGTTCGCGATGTCTTCTCCGGCGCTGATAATTGGCGTCTGTCTTGTGTCAGTGACGTAAAAGATGGATTTAATGCGACATGACCGTTCAAACAGCAGTCGCTTTCTAAAACATCAGATATGAATCGGATTCAGTACCACATATGAAAGTGACCCAGATCGGATTCGAAAACATCGGATTTGTGCCGTTCACACTGTCATGCCATGATCGGATATGGACGCATAGGGTCAAAAAAAATCGGATTTGATGCGCTTTCGCCTGCAGTGTGAACGTAGCCATAGATGTTGAAAATATGCACTCATACTGCAATTTATATGTGCATGTGGTATATACAAATGCACAAATGTTTATGAGTGTACTTGTTATACGGTGACCCATCCAGTCGGTCTGTGGTGACCTGTGCTTAATGGGCGTCTCTCTACAGCTGTGTTTATGTTACTTGAGCAAAGCCGAATCATTTTTGGGGCTTTTGGTAGTCTAAATGAAAAAGATCGTGCTCGTAGCAAAAGCTTAGATAAATGTTTCTATTTCCCAACCTCTGGCTGCAGGTGTTGTCCAGGGTGCTGACATCAAAAACTGGAAGGATGATGTTGATAATGCTGATCATTGCTATATGCTGAGGTTATATGCTGCACTGCACTAAGAGAGAGCGAGACAGACAGAAAGAATGTGAGATGAGGCAGTCAGGGCCCAAAAATGTCTGTCCCAGAGTTGCATTTGCTATGTCGTGGCCAGCTGCAGCTGATTGCGGCACGGTGCGATACATAAAACATAACCTATCATTTTTAATGCACTCATTCAGATACTGTGAATGAGAATCAACAGGGGGGACATCAACAGTGGGAAAAAAATCTACGTAGCTTTCACGTCTGAAAAATAATGACGTGACAGTAACTTCGTAAAGCTGCATTCTTTTTAATGGCCATCAGGGGGCGATACCTGGTGGGTGCAAAGTGCCAGTGGAACTATTGGAAAACAACCCTCAGACCTGAACTCAGTAAGCACTTTTGTCAGACGTGCTTGAATAAAACATGAAGTCCATTTTACAGCAGGATTTGCCAGGATCTCCTTATCGGCTCGCAACTTGTGACTGACCCGTCGTTTGCTAACGACAGCGGAGAAAATCCGATGAACAGAACAAGCCAGGATCAGCAGGGGAAGGCCACAAATCAGTGGCTTACATTACATGTAGTTAAAATCATTATTTTTACTGTCTATTAAAGGAACAGCTAGAGACACAGAGAAAGGCAGGCCGGCACCAGAGCCGTGGGAATAACTAACAATCATGGAGTAGTGCACACAGAAAAATGACACCATCAGCATTAAGATTTGTTCCCCATCGGACTCAGCTTCACAGCCGCTGGGTACAAAAATCTCTCAGGAAACCAAAAGTAAATAAAAGTAAAGGACAAGTGCACCCTGATGGGCATTAGCTCCTGGACAGCATTCAGTTGATAATATAGATGCAGTAAGTCAGCCAATAACAAAACCTGATCACCTGTTAGCAGAAAATGACCGAGGTGGTTTAAAGCAATAAGGGTTTGCTACAGGTTGAAGAATTTTCTTCAAGCAGCCGGCGCTCTCAGATGAATATGCTTCCACGTGGTTGTCGCTGGTCTTTGGAAGCAAATTACAATTAATTCTGGTCTTTGGCACAGCTCAGTGTGTGACTGGGAGCATGTTTGCCTGCGTCTGTCTGAGCGCACACAGCCAGGTGTGCTAAGCGTGATTAATACTTTGGCAGACGACCGAGCAGAAAAGCAAAATTAGATTAGAAAGACAATTAAATTTGTGAGAGATGTACCTGTGTTTTTCTTTTGGGCAACTGCTACCAGAGATAGGAATAAACATGCAAGCATATATATGTGTATATATGAAACAGAGGCATCTTTATGTGTAACTCAGAACTGAGGAGGGTCTGAGGGCCTGTGCAGCTGTGATGTTTGCCGAGCTAAGCTAAAGCTAAGCCGGGATACAGGGTAGTCTGTCAGTGTGCCAAACTGGCGCTCTCCTGCGGGAGCTCATTAGCTTAGCATTCTGCCTCAGTGGTCCCGACATGAATGAAGGAAGCGCAAAGGCAGAAACAGGCATTCGTGGCGCTGCCTCCCACACCAATCTGCCCCGCCTCCCACCCTACTTCCCTATCTTCTTCCTTTTTTGCAGTGATGCCTTTATTTCATCTCGCACTCAATCTATTTCACTCCAAAAATGCCTCCCGATGAGCCAAACGGCCCTTTCAAACATCTCTCCGACTGAAGCCGCTTCACTAGGCTTGCTCGCTGTTTTCCTTCCACTTTAATGGCAGCTCAAACAGAAAAATAAAGCATTTTTCTCAGGTTTAACAATTTTCTCCTTTTTGTCGGAGCTTTGGTGCACCATCTGTTTCTCCCTAACAATTAGCCCACTCTGTCTGACAGCCAGAAAGATGTTTACATCTACGCCGTGCAGCAGTGGAGCTGCACTATTTCGAGGCCCAAGCTACAAAAGACAGGTGAGTCCTGTTAATAGACTTGCAGAGGCAAAGTCTCACTTGAAAAAAGACGTCTCATCTGAGTAGTGCTCTTTGACAGCAATGAATGAGTGGATCCTGATATAGGGACTTTAATTAGAGGCTTTTTAACTGATATGTCAGCTGTGTTAGCAGATTATTAAAGAGGGAATTCCCAAGCTGGAACCTCTGTGAAAATCAAACTTTGCTCCCAGATCTAGAGCCAGTCAGGCCACTTCTTGCAGGATGTGCTGCCTTTGCTACACAACTTCTTTAAAGAGTGTGTCAGGTTTTAAAATGTTCCATGTTAAAGTGCACTTAAATATTTTAGAAGATGCAAAGTCTTCCTTACCTGTCATTCAGATGACACCACTGGAAAACAAAGAAGCCCCAGAGCCACAAAAGTGAAACTGCGTGTGAAAATATCGGCCCATGAGCTCCGTGAAAGCATACGTCCATTATTCAGCAGTTCTTGAAGAGCGGAATATCAAAGCCCTCACGCCTCCACTGTAGGGAATTTTTAGAGTTTCAGGAAGGAAACTTGTCACTGCACTGCACCCATCAGGAAAAAAAAGGAAGGAGCTTTTGATCATTTACAATCACAGGATGGCATGCATTATTCTGCACCGCTCACACATCATCTGCAACACGACAGGCAGTTGGATTATTAATCAAGAGATCTGCCATTTGTGAGTCACTTTAACGTTCACTGAGGGGAAATGGCTGAGCGATTTGTTCGAAATCACCCAGATCCCAACGCAAACTGCATCTACACGCAACAACAACAAGAAAACTGAATAAAAATGACTCAAACTTTGTTACACTGCAAGAAGGTTCAGACTAAATTTGCACTTTAAGCTCTTCTATTGCTAAGGTTTCAAGTTTAACCAGGGAGAAGGTTGTAATCATTACAGAATGGTACAGAACCAGCCAGGATCAGCTGGGGAGGGCAGGGGATCAGATCCCAATCCTCTCCGACATTTTTCACATGCATTTCTTTCAGTCCCACTCAAGCTGCTGTACATACACACACACACACTGAGAAGAAGAAAAAAATGTTTCAAAGATTTATGTTGGTAAAAAGAACAGAAGAAGAAAACAGGAAAGAAAATATGGCGAAGACTTCCTGTCATTTTTGAGCAGAGCTGAGTTACAGTGGAGGGTCGCGCACCCTAGAGGCAAGACTATCTTTGAAGAGCAGCGACATCAAAGCCCATTTACTTACTCGTATTCATTTTTTAATCAGCGTATCCCTGCCGGTCATCGGAATTCTCTGCTTACTGTTTTTCCCCTCACTGGATAAAGTGAGTGATTACCAGACACACGGAAGGCTTTGTCTACCTGAATGCACACACCTGAGTTTGAAGCTCCACGTGCTCGCAGAGAAATCTGCTGCATATGTCATACGTACAGAGCCTCACCTTAGTAGAAAAGTATTTTTATGCATGAAAAAAGTAAAAGGATGTTTGAAACATGCAAGCACATACCATGAAACTTGTCTGAAATTTCATCTGGGATTGTAAGGTTACTTTGACTTCAAAAAAAGAACAAAATCCACGATGGGTAATGGGCCAAACTATTGTACACAAGTAATCAACAGTATACCTTACAGTATTCACTTGATTATCAGCGGGCGTGAGCACCTGTGTTAAAGCAGTTCTGTTAGTTTGCAGGTCTGGAGCATTCAAGTGTGTAGTGAACATCCCAGCAAATTTACCCCAAGGTCTGACACTGCAGTGCACAGAGAAAATCATGAGGTACATCTCAGACTCTACAGAACTCAGTTAGCATGTTACGTGTTAAAGTGCTGAACAAACTATGTGTTGTTTGCTGGGTGGACATGCTGCAAATTCCCATAGGGGACAATGATATTACCATTGACCATCAACAATAAAATCCAGCTTGGTTTAGCAGCCAGAGGAGTCGCGCCCTGGTGGGCATTGCAAAGAATGCAGGTAATAAAAGCTGGCCTGTTCTCATTTTTATTTCATGAAGTGTTTTAAAACCAGGATACTGTTGTGTTTTTACCCAAACCAAACCTTACTTAACCAGTGCTCTTTTTTGTCATCCACAGCTGATTAAAAGGGAGTTTTTACACCCCGCCCCCAACTGCCAAGACGTTGCTTATTAAAGTAGATCATCTGATTGCTGATGTTTTCCCCCTAATATCGTGGTGTCTTTATCTTACAATGCAAACCACCTCGAGAATATTTTGATATAGATGCAAAATATGGCTGTACTGAATTGAATTAAATGTGACAAATTTAAATTAGATTTGTCTTATTACTATTTTATTACATTATCAGAGAAAGATTAGAAGTAAATGGCAGCAATTCAAATGTTTTGTTTAATTTGCAGGGAAGTGGTGTGAAGCTCGTTGATTGTCTGCAGCTGGAATCGATGCACATTGTTATTTCCGTTACCGCGACCTCTGACACTCAATTGAATCCCTGCAGGTTTTGTCGGGCTCTTCCACCCAGCGGACAGCAAAGCTGCGACATGAATAGGGATAAAATCATATGAGACAGAGAGCACCAACGCACACCAAATCAGCCAATCACATGGCAGCAACTCAATGCATTTAGGCAATTAGATATGGTCGAGACAAGCTGCTGAAGCAAAGGCCAGAGGACAACGGTCAAACTGCTTTGAGCTGAAAGGCAACGATAACTTGAATCACCACTTGTTGCAGCCTGAACATACAGCAGGTCTAACCTTGGAGCAGCAGAAGACCACACTAGATACGTCTACTGAGGCTACAATTCAAACAGGCTGACCAAAATCGCACACTAGAAGATTGCAAAGATGTTGTCTGGTCTGATGAGTCTCGAGTGCCGTGTGATATGAGGATGGTAACGTCAGAATTTGGTGTAAACTTGAAAGCAAGGATCCATCCTGCCTTGTATCAGCTGATTCCTGAAGAATAACTAGGAAACCTCAAATCATCTCACACTGGTTTCTTGAACACAACCAGTCAATCCAGTAAAGCACCTTTCGGATGTGGTGGAACAGGAGACTTGCATCATGGATGTGCACCTGACAAATCTGCAACAGTCCCAACACTTTTCTTTCTGAAGTAGTTCTTCAGGAAGCAGCTGACACAACTAATTACCACCGGATGGAGGTTCATATTTCCTGTCGTGACATCATATTAATCCCATGTGACAAGGAAGCAGAGGTCGCAGGCTACCCATCATCCTTAGATTAATGTGACAATAGGTTACGTCCATGCTGCTGTCACGCCTTCACCAAGCATGCTGAACAAAGCGCGGAAGAGTCGCTGTTATTACTCCAGCTATTGTTTCCTCTTCTCAAGTTTGACAGGCTGTTTACTCTTTTTGTTTTCTATCAGCAGGACGACGGGAGCGTCAGGGAATCTGCTTCCATAAGCTTATTTCTTTGAAATCATGAGGCATGTGGCACAATGTGTTCGCTCGCCGATCACAACAAAAGCTGTAAGGATCTCTCTGTATTATGGATCGCTGTTTGATCTGTCACTTTTTATCTGTCACTGTCTCCCTGTTAATTTCACCCACATGTGCTTCTTCTTATTGGTCTAATTTATTTATTGTTGGGGGAACATCCTTTCATGTTTCTCGATGCTGCCGCCATTTTTGCACACAATGCATACCTCCTGCTTGACTGCATCTCCTAAAGCAAATGCATGCAAGTCTGATCCCTTATTGGATCTGACATGTTAAAGCAGCTGTGTTTCTGCTCCTGCTTTGCACGTAAATAATGCAAACATGCAACATGCAAGTATTGTTTCTGTTGTGCATGACGGGAAACCTAAGAATCATCTGTTTAGTGGATTGATCTCCCATTTGCAGTTTCAAGGGGTTTTTTTATGGTCTTTTATTTGCCCCCCACCCGCTGTTAGTTAAAGAAAGCGGCTTAATGACAGACAGAGCAGAGGGCTGTGTTCTTTCCGCATTAGCCGATATGTAGCCATTACAGCCGTCCCTGCGCTTGGCAGCCTGACAGTTTAAATTGTGGAGAGAGAAACAGCAACTTCATTTAACATTACTCAAGCTAGATTGCCCAGTGGTTCCCTCACACACTTTGTTTTTGCCACCTCCTCACAGGTTTCACTCCAAACTCCTCTATTCAGTAATTTCAGGAAGCAAAGAAAATAAAAAAACATCTCCATGAGGTCTGATCTAAAGAGGAAACCATCGCACGACCCATACTCACTCAACCAGCACAGGTTCTGGGGCCAGTCTGCTCTACTGTTGTTGATTCTGCGTCAATAAAACCTCCATTCAAAGCGAGCAAATCACTGCAATGCACAAAAATGTTGTATCTTAGAAAAATACAAGATTGTGAATGCCAATGACTTGTTTTGGCATCTCCGCAGCAGGACCGAGTGCAGCTTCCAGTGCCAGAGCCGTCTCAGCATGTGCTGAACACAAGATTGATTGCATAATTTGCTGCATCTATTTGAAGCTATAGACTTGCTGGCAAATCATTTGTTTTCCAGTAAAGTGCACAAGGACACACAGGAAACAGTTAATTAGGTAAAAATTCCGGGCAAATATGAAATTTCTTTGTGATTCAGGCGACGAGTGCAGATGTAGTATCACGCACATAGAAATATGAGACTAAAAAGTTGCAAAACTTGGAGCAGAGCAGCGTCAATATCATGCGCATAATTGGGTCTGAATGACTGCAGCAGGCAGTGATCACTGGTCTTTTCACAGGAGATACTCTGACATAAACAGAGGCTCTGTTCCAACTAATCCCAGTTTAGAGGCATGTCAGTACACTTCACAAGAAGTTCGGACCTCCTGACAACGGTGCATCTTGATCATTTAGACCTCTGCTCTTCCTCCTGTGAAAAGAAGCCTAATCAGCTCACAAAGGTGAGGTGTATCTTTCACTAACCTTAGATGATATAGTGTAAAGCCACAAGCAAATATAAACTAGGATTTTCCAATGAATTACAATTTGAAATAATAACATTACGCATCCGATCTTTTTATGAACAAGAATATGTTTATTAGTGGATTTAAGTTTGCACATTTAAGTGCACCCATTAAGAGACCAGAATAAAATGTTCTCCAACCAATAAATCTCACTCTGTATATGCGTATTTATGCACTTGCAGTCATATCCAGTGCTGTGCAATTGTAATACTGGTGAGCTCATGAACAGCAGACTGAGTAAAGAGGAATATTTTAAAGCAATCAAATCATAGCCAAGCTTTCGCTGCAAAACAGGAGGAAGCTAATTTCCATGTTGATCTGTCTTCATCTAATTCTAAAGTGTTAATTTCCATCTAAAGGCTCCGCAGCTAAACATGGCTGCTGAACCTTTCCTCTGTGTGGGTATTCCTGCTTATGCACGTCTGTGCACGGATATACACACATTTGTGAATCTATGTGTCCATATCTGCAAGCACTGTATTCCTGTGAGCATGAGCATTATGCAACGGAAGCAAGCATATGCATCTATGTGTCGTGTACGGTGTGTTTGTGTGTTTAAGACTCCATTTCAGTCATTACACCTTCAGTCACACCCACTTAAAAGAAATTAAAAAAAACAAAAATAGGTCCAAATGATACCAAAGGTCAAAGCAGGAGCACAAACACCTGCTAATTGGTGAGCGATGAAAGGTGGCTCAGTTGATATGGCTATAAATACGGATGAATAACTGTAGTTTGGCATTGAGGTTTTGCAAACATAGCCAAATTGCAGCTCACCCTCCCAGTGACCAAATATAACTACAGTGCCTTGGCTGATGCTTATTGTGGTGGAGGATTCACACTCCAAGGGAAGTTATCAGGAGGAGTAGGAGGAGATATGTACATGTTGTGCAAAAGTCTGTTTGAATTTGGCTACAAGTCTTCAAGATTCACTAGTTTGGCTCCAAAAAAATCTGGCTGCTAATCTTTGCAGAATAAACTGAGATAACTGAGTTGCCGGGGTTTTAGCATCTTCAGTAATAGAGTACTTGGTGGGGATCCCACCCTCTGTGGATTACTTGTCCCACCTCTGCTATAGTGTTTTTATCCCCACCAGAGATACATCTTTTCTCCCTCTAAGCTTTTTAGCCCTGAATTTCGAAATATCTAATCTATAGTATGAACAGCAATAAAATCAGAAAGTGACTTCCACCTTTAGCATTTGACATGCTCTTGACAGCAGAGATAACACTGTGACGGGGCATTAAACTTTTTAAATCCCTATGCACCACCGATAATTAGCGAGCATTAGCATGCTAAACTAGCAAAAGCAAAACATATCTATAAACTATCCAAGTATTAGCACATTAGCCACATAATTGCAACCTTGTTACCACACTGACCCTAAGGTCAAAGCACCTTTCTGTCATACTTTTAAATCTGCTAGCTTTAAAACTTCTCATATATACACAGACTGTTTATATACTTATATTTTTTCTGAGATTTCTAAAAAATGAAGTCGAGCAATTACTCAAGATAATGCATCTATTAGTGATACATTTGTCATTTAAAATAATAAAGTGCTTGTAGTATATATAATTTGTTAAACAGCTTAAATGCTCACCATGTCGTTAGCTAATGCTAGCACCAGAAAGGCTATAGGGCAGAAAGCATCTTTTCTCTAATGTTATTTGTAGTTTTCAGTTACACCTTGCTTAGGTTTAGGGGGAAAAAACTACATGGTTTGAGTTAAAATATATTGTATAAGAAATGTTAACTACATCTAAGAAAGCCAGTCTGATGCAAAGCCCTGGAGCAAACTCCCTGCTTTATCTTTATGTGCTATCTTTCTGGATTATTGCAGACGTCTTTTATTCAGTACCATGATAGAGATCAGTGTTTTTCTTGGTATTTGAACTAGTTGCAACTGAAAAAGGTCAACTTTTTAAAACTCCCAGCGATTTACTGATCCCATATATTGATGAGGGTTGGGGGGCTGGGGGTTGCCTGTCACCGCAGTGTTTTTCAGGTTAAATAGTAGAACAGTGAGGGACGTTGCTGTCGAGCTGTGATTGGGATCCCGTCTTGGCTAAAAGCGGGATTATGACTGAGCCGCTCTAAGCCAGCACTGTTGCATTTTCATTCAGCTACATCCTGCGAATCTGCCTCATTTTTATCACGTGAAAAGACCCATTGCATGTCTGAATATAAAGGCTGGTGGACAGATCCTCCCACAGAAAAAAAATCTAATGCTCAGAGAGGCCAAATCATTTAATGCATCACAATCAAAGCTGGAATAGAAGCTCTTGTTTATCGATTGTGGAGATTTTTTCACTCATGAATAAACCCAGTGATTCGGAAGGTGCCAAAGTTAATCTGCTTTGCATAAATAAATTGTTAAGCCGCATCTGTTCCTTCGACAAGCTTGAAATCGAAGTGAGGAAGTCAGAAAATTACCCCATTATTTATACACTACAGAAACACCTGAACATGTAAATAAAATGACAGAAATTAGCTTTCTTTCTATGCAAATTCTGCAAGGGGTGGCAGAAGGGAGGCTTTCATGAAAGCGTTAGTTTAGAGTGAACTGCGATCACACAGGCAATATCTCTGCTCATACAAATTCATTCAACACTTTATGGAAATGAACACTAAGCAACGAAATGAGGTGGGGTCACAGTGCATGGTAACATGAGAATGCTTTCCCAGAAGCAGACTGGGGGATTCAAGGACTTGTCAAGGGAAAATCACAGAAACAGTTTTCACAGCATTTCATGTCAATTTAGTCTTCTGCCTTTTTGATTATGTGAAGAGACATATTCATTGTAGCGAGTTCCCCTATTGGCTACTGTATATTCTGTTTATCTGAAAGGAAAAGCATGCCACTCAGCACACTGACATAATTCAGCAACTATGGATAAATTGCCACAAGATTTCGTACAGACACTTGAGGATAATCCTTTGATCCTTTTTGTTGTTGAACAAGTGTTGGTAAATTATAATGGCATTAAGCCCAGTTCGGTACCATTTCCAGTACAAGTATAACAGAAAGCTGCAGAATATAAACAGTGTCGACCTATGTGGACAAAATGCCACAGATTAGCTCAGGTGGTAGGTTGCAGCAACTCCTTGTTTTCACTTTGAAGTTGGCCGCTGGTAACTTGTGGACATTCCAAGCTCCGGTTACCTAGGTAACACTCTAAAGTATGGACAGCAAGGTCATATGTTAGTCAATGCTAACCTGTGCTCTGATTCGTAGTCACTTTAAACACTCGCCTGGAAGTTGAGAAAAGCATATTTGGGTCCTGCCAATTTCACATGGCCAGTGGTCGTAGTCGCGTCAAGTCACCAAGCATCACTTACCTTCTGTGGCTGTGGTCCAGCATGTGAAGCCAGCATAACTTTCTAGTGTTTTGAGACCTTGGTGTTTGATTTATTTTTCCTTTTTAAAAAGAAATGGAGATGAATTGGTCATTTGTACATTTATTCTATTTTTTTCCTTTAAGATTTTATTTGCAGTGTTCACAGGGAGTATTGGATTTTGAGAGGCAATTTGCTCTTCTTAATCTATACATGAATATACGAAGTTACAATTTCCTCTTGTTCACTTACACCCTTGATCTCTGAGTCAGCTACCTAAAAAAGAAAATAAACCCAGAGTGAGGATTTCAATTAAGGAGTTAATGTAGTGGTGCCAGTGGGTAGCATACAGAAATAGACATTCCCAACTGCCTCCCTGACTCCCACTCCCCTTGCTTCTTTCCAGCTGTTTTTAAAGAAACAACCATCCATCACCAGCCATTTTAAAAGCTGGTGTGCGTGTGGACCTGCGCCAAGTGAACAGCTAGTGTCTGTCTTGTTCACCTGCGTGTGTCTCCCAGGTGACACATCGCATCTCGTCACAACGGTGACTCACATTCGCTCAGAGTGGTCCAAGGTTTGAGGAGCGGGAACACGAGGAGAAGCACTTGGCTACAAACCCAGTGACTTACTGTTACTGTGTCTGCGCATGAATGCACTAACATGCTCAAACACACCCAAAGGTGTTTGCTCACTCTCAGGGGCACCAAACCAGGGAGCGATACTAAATGATTTAAGGAGACAGAGCTGGACAGCAGCCCTGGAACATACCGCACATTATGCTGTTGTTTTTCACTCTTAGAGCTGCTTCCAAGTGGCACTTAACTTCTGTGCATGTGCAGAAACCCTTTTTTTGGCCTGCCACATCACATTTCGCCCAACCAGCTGTGTGAAGTCTTTTGGAAAGACTGTGGTGCTCATGATTAACTGACTGATAAGAGGAAGCGGAACAACCAAGTAAAGAAAGGTCACACCGCTGTTGGGAACAAGGCTCCGGTCTCCGGTGCTCCACTTGTGCTTTTCCGGAGTCTGTTTTGTTCTGGTGTGAGCTGGATGCCCTGCAGGCTGCCTTAAATGGGTCGGCACGAGCCGTCAGAGCCTGAATCATCCTCGAGACCTGCAGCTGTAAGTAAGTCACATAGAAGCTGATTATTTAATGTATGAGGATAATGTATTTAATTTGGTGTTTGCATTCATTGTAACTTGCTCTGCCTAGGCTTAGGAATCAGCCAAGCATAAGGTAAAGGAGCTGTTTTGTTTTTTAATCTCATTGTGAATTTGTCTGTATAACTGGCTGCTAAAAGATTTAATCTTTTCTTTGTTTCCATTACTTATGATATGGATCCATGTAGACATCTTAAAGGTTAGTAATATGCTTAAACTCCTATATAAAAATGTAGCCATGGATATTATACATCCGCATGCCTTTTTTCTTCTTGTGTGGGTCCATAATTCAAAAGCATTTGTGCAGCTCAGAGCAACAGACATACTGTTCATCATATAGGTTCAGAGAAATGCTTCAACACCGAGACTGAGAAGGGAGAGAAAAATATATGGTTCAGCGTCTCCCCCCCACCCCCCAATCCACCCACCTCACAAGAACAGCACAGTAATCAATTCCGTTTAGTACAAATCCAATGCACTTAAACTTCCAGCACGAATAACCAGAGGCTGCAGAGCAGAGGTACATTTATCGATAAAGCAATTAATTCAAACCACTCCTCCTCTTTCTCCTTCTCCTCTGGCTGCTGCCTGCCCCATGTTTGGGAAAAGGGGGCTTTCAGGTACCTGTTACTCCAAAAAAAAAAAAAAAAAAAAGTAATATAGCATTTAATTAAAAGGTTCATTTAAGGCCATAAAGTTGGGCTAAGTTATAAGATATGGTGGAAAAAAAGTCAAAATACAATGACGAGATGTTACAATAGAATTAATTTAAATAGGCACTTAAACTTTACTTGACGTCTACTGGGTTAAAAAAAATAAAAATAAAAGACTACCACTAAGGGCTTCTGGGTAAATGTAACGTCGCTGCTCGTTACTTTATTTGCGTCGTGACTGTTTTAAAGAGTTGTAACGTCATTTACGGCAGCACACTGCTGACTTCGCGGTCCACTGCAATCTTAATAGAGACTGAGGGAGCACCAGCCCGTCCACTGGAGTGGAGGGAGACAGTGGAAAAAGAGCATCCAGCAGAGCTTCTCTCGTCTGTCACCGCCGTCAAGTCAGACGTTAAAAGCTGGGGCACTACCGGAATTGAAGTTGTCACTTTCAACATAAAAGCGCAACTTCACTGAACGAAGGTTAGGTGAGTACTGAGCTGAAGGCTGTGCATATTTCTTTGCTTAACAAACATACGATATGGGAAATAATTATATCCCTAGGTTTAACGAAGTCTAAACTTCTTGGTAGACCCTTGAAAAGCGACATGATCAAAAGCTGTAGCTTTATTTTGAAAATATCCACCGGTAGCCGCGCTCTTATTTTGTCCGGCTTCGCGCTCCCTGTGCCTCTCAGAGCTCGGTCGGCTCGCAGAGACAGCAGGATGCCAAAGGGAGCACTCCGGCACACGGCGTCCGTTTTACCGTCTCCCCACGTCGTCTCTCAGTCACGGCAACTCTGATGGGCGTTTTTATCTTGCCTTTACCGCCCTCGACGCTTGGATATTTTCGGAAGCCACGAAATGAAGCGAATGAATGTGAGCAACAAGAAGTATCCTGTTGTTGTGCCTGTCTCCAGCATCACTAGTAGTCAAGTACTCTCTGTGGATGCGGTGCCCCTAAGTGGTTGTAGTTGTCTGATTCTTAAGAGGATTTGATGTAGTGATCAGTAGTGGACTACCCAACTTTTTTCCCCCTCCCGCCTTTTTGTTGTCTATTTTTTTCTTTTTGAGGTTTTCCGTCTTTGAAACAAAGATTTCAGGATAGACCAACTCCGGAAAACCGGCGACTTCACATCTGCTCCCGGCGGAATAACCATTGTTAGCGGTTATTCGCCTTTCACAAGCATCGTCTCTGGGGTGGGAACACGACTGATGCTTGCCTTGTTCGTCCATACGAGTTTTGTATCGTCTCGTTCTTGTTTGTCTGTTTGTCCCACAGTGGCATGAAAATTCATGAATGCGTCCAAGGACATGTATACAAATTACGCATGCACCATGACGGTAGTAGTCTGTGCGTAATATCCTATTATTATACCCCTACTACACGAATGCAATAACAAACATATTCAGTCTCATACCTGTGTTTGGAGAAGATTTGACAGATCCATCCTAACTTGATTGGTGTGTGTGAAGCATGGACGTTATGACTATGACAAGGTAGACTACTAGATCATGTTTTATAAATAGATTTTAGAGTATTTTAAGTAAGCTTAGCCACCTTAAGACTAATTAGGGTTCATGCCATACCAGTGCCTGTAAAGGTGGTCAAACTTAGTAGCAAATTATAATAATAAAATAATAGCAAACAGCTATTAGACACAGCTCCATGCCTTTGCCATAATTAACGCTCCCTGCATGCGTGCGTGTGTGTGGATGGATCAGGTGAATCTGCGCGCAAACATGCATGTGTTTTCCATGTGCCTGCCTGTGGGTCCCTGGCCGTGCTAACATGCCCTCCTCCCTCCCTCCTTTCTGTGCGTGTGTACAGCCACGCTGGAAGTCGCCTCCTATGTGGCCGTCGGGAGTGGGGAGCAGGCAGCCCTGCCCGCGGGAGTCTGCGCTGCGCAGGGCGGCCATCAGCGGCAACATCAACGCCCTGCCGCCGCACCACGTCCCCACCGGCCGCAGCGTCCGGGTCTTCATCTGTGCCAACCCCGACGGTAAGAGTGTCAGCGTGACACCCCCCCCTCTCTGCCTTCCTACCCACCACTCCTTCCTCCTCCTCCTCTACCTCTCCCTCTTTTGAAGCCCGTGCACCCTCACAGTGACACAATGCTCTCGAGTATTTCACCATATTCTTCATGTCTGGAGCCGTACTCTGGCTTAAAAAGAATTTCTGGGTGAAATCAGCCACGCTCATTTCAAGACAGCGTCTCAAAAGTGCAGCAAGAGGCTCGTGCAGCTCCGCCGCTTTGAAGCTCGGGGTCCTGTGATCCACTATTGATTCAGGTCTCCTTTGGAAAGACGGGTCAGGACTCTCAGATTGAGCCACAAGCTGCGACATTTAAAGACCGGCTTACTTTAGCGGCTGGCGACGTCTCAGATGAGGTTACATTAGACCATGTGACAACTTTGACTCAAGTGAAATTGTGTATGTCACTGATGCAATATAGAGCAGACTGCTTTCAACCTAGCAGAGTGCAAGACAGTCGGGTCGTGAGGGAGACACCCAGTTGCAGCTCTGTATTTGAATATGCCCTTTGGGTAAGGGGGTAAAAATAGGCTCTGCAAAACTGGAGTAAACAAGGCAAGGGAAGTAGAGTAGGCTACGAGAGAAAGGGATGGAGGGAGAGTGGAGGAGGAGGAGAGAAGCAGGGCACGCCAAGGATTTAAAAAGAGAGTTTGCCTTTGTCGATACGTCACTGTCATTTGCCTTCCCTCACTGAGCAAAATTGCTCTGGACCCCAGAAAAACCTGAATGAGCTGACCCTGGATTATTGCACTGTAATGGCCTCTCACCGCTGAAAAGTCTGGCATTGTTTAGCCACCTGTAGCTGAGTCAGATGTTTAAACCGTACCGCCTCAGCACGAATTTAACGCTCCAGTCTACACGTGGATTGAAAATAAGGACGAGGGGGACGTTCCGAGGAGTTCTTTTCACACCGATCGCACTAATGGAAAGACCCGCATCTCAGCCCGAGGCACGAAGACAGCTAATTATGAGCTGCTGTTTTGAGATGCCTGGTATCCAGCTTCTACTAATGAAGCCGTAGAGGTGCAGAGGCACAGCCGATTCTCCCTCAGCCTCACCTCGGTCAAATAAAACAGCAGTTCTGTGCGTTTCTTTTGGTTTCTTTGGTCAGAGGTCAGGCAATTAGCCACATTATCACTTACATAACACGCTCGCACTGTTCTCAGGTACTTTCCCATACTTTTAAACTTTCTTGTTTATGTCTGCAGGCGCTGCATGCAAGGAAAGCATAAAAGAAAGGCTGTTATTAGTGGATGTCACCCAGGTCAGCCCACAGCCTGACTGCAGAGCTTCTTTCTGCATGTTCACTAGAGGGGGCTATCCATGCATTTATTTACTGCACTTCACACAACTGTACGTGCATTCAGACAGCTGTTGTGCATTATTGCACATCGACATCACACTTTTACGTCATTTTTCCACAACTCATCATGTAGTGAAAAAGCAAGTCGGGATTGAGGCTGGAAACTCAGACAAAGGTCAAGTTTGCAGCCCTTTGTCTGAGCTGCATTCAGATATGGGAAGATGAGCTCTGCTTCCACATGCAGGAGTTGATGGTCAGGTGGACTCACTCAATCTTTCCCTTGGTAACAGTTGGCGAAATATATGCTGCATATAACCCAATAGATTTACTATGTGTAACGTCAGACACTAGAAAGGGGAACAGCGCTGTTGGAAGTGATCACCTCGCTGTCGTAAAAGTGTAACTGCTTGGTTTTATTGCGCCTGATGATCCGGGGATCTCTGCTTTGACTTATATATATACACAGACACACACGCTTGCAACGTGTGTTTCGGTGTAGGCTCTGCTGAATACAATGACCCTGATGCACCTTAATCAGAAAGCCACAGATGACCGCAGAGCACGGTCTCCGGTGCGTTCGCCCTCGCGGACCTCTGCTGTGTTTGTTTACATCGCCTAAAAAGGGGCACGACACTCAATTTGAGCAGTAATTTAAAAAAAGAGCACAAGATCACTGCAGAAAGTTTACTCGCCAGTGCGGCGATACAGACTCTATAGAGGCATTCGCGTCCTTGCCACAGTGTACAGCAAAGAAATCCCTCCATCAAGGCTACAGCATGTCACCACAGAGACCACTAATTATATTACATTTCACCTTGCAATTATTCCCAGTGTTCCAGCTGGCTCTATTTAACTTTCTTTTCAGCTTGTTTTGTGGCTTCTGAGCGCAGATTTCCTTTAAAAAAAATCATCCCTAATTCTCTCCTAATTTTTTGGGATTGTGTCTGGTGAAAGAAAACAAAAGAGAGAGAGTGGGAGGGAGGGATCGGCAGGCAGGAGCTGCAGGGAGATGGCAGGCGGAGAGCGTGGCTTTTGTTCAGTGAACTGCTCCTCCTGGGCCCGGCAAGTGCCGGAGTTTCGGGACGAGCCCAACCCCATTATGCGGCGAGTTTATGACACGTGCCGCCGAGGCGGTTTTTACCCTCTTGTGGCGTCTGCTTTCCTCCTGAGGGTAGAAAGGAAGCTCACACCGACTAGTTTGGCAGCAGCTTTCAGTGACCTCTTCTCTGAATTTTCCAGAGTGCTGCGGAGCAGTTCGGCAACCTCCCTCCGGGAACGTTGTTCTGACAAATTCTGCAGCTGCCCTGTCATACCCGTCTAACTCCCTGGGTGTTGGAGCCATTTCATGGAACGCACTGTAAAATATTTTGTCAGGAGTGACAGCGATGAAAGGAAGCAACGTGCTCCCATAATTCCTGGAAAACAGATGCGACTTGTAATCGGTTTATATTAAATAAGCCAATCGTTGTCTTTGTGTGTGAATGCGCACATAAACTGCACTTCAGAGACAGAGACGGGGCGCTTTTCAATCTCATATTGAAACTAGCACGCCCCAGTAAATGTTTTTTTGTGCGTCTTGAGAGACATTTTAAATTTGCTAATGGTTTCTGAGTCAGATTGACTTCCAGTTATTTAAACTTACTGATGGACTAAGTAGAGAAAGGCAACTTTCCAAACTGATCAAAGTAAAAGGAGGAAAGGAAAAAAGACACTTTAAAAGACGGGAACATCTTTTACAGTAATTTGTATTTGTGAATACAGTTGAAAACCGTAAATGTTGGTGCTTTGTTACACTTTTTTTTTTTTTTTTTTGATTGAAGTCCGACTCGACTCGCAAAATCAGGATGGATCACGTCCCACTACCTCATCAACCTCACAGTCAACCTTAAATACTGCTGCGACTTGAATGAGGTGGCTGATCAGACTTTGGACAGTTCCATGCTGCCGTGTGTAAAGACTCAGTTCTGTAACATTTGAATTCAAGGCATCAAATACATTGTGAAAAAAAATTCTACATTTTTCAATTTCGAATTTTATGATTTTGCAAAAAAATTCCTCCTGAAAAAACATGCAGGGGCCAAAAACAGAGTCGACATCAAGTGATGATGAGCAGGTCCTGATGTTTCTAAGCAAGCAAAGGAAAAAACTGAGATTCTGGGTTCATCCAGTAATCAGGAGAAGGCAGCAGCAGGGAGAATTTCATGGTTTGATCCAGGAGTTGAAGCTGTATCACGGCCGCTTTTGTACATATTTCGGGATGTCAGCGGAGCATGGCGCAGGTTTCCATGACCTCCCTTTGGTGTAAAGTGTAGGTAACACAGTACCTTTTGTCTATATAGTGTGCTTGTTTTCCAGGTTTATGTGGCTGACAGCAGTGTTAAAGTTCAGCAACATGACAGACGATCCTGAAATGATTAATCACCTGCAGCCAGCGTTCATCCTCAGGATAGCTGTCACAGTAGCATCCATGCATGCAAAGGGGGCTGGAGTCACATACATAAACTACAAAGCAGAAATGGAAACGTGGAGAAAAGCCTGCAGCTCCAACACTTATTTAGCATCTACTTTACCTTAAGTTCATTTACAGTAATAAATCGTTTATGGGTTATTTTAATTGGTGAGTCTAAATGTACAGCAGGTGTGAATATGAGCGTCTGTCTCTCTGTTAGTCCTGTAACAGATTGGCGACCTGTCCAGGGTGTAACCCCCTCCCACGGCCCAACCACCATGACTCTGAACTGGATCGTTTCCGTAGTTACGTTGTCCTATCATCCCGTGTTAGACTGCCAATAACTGACACACTGGGGCAGGTCCGGGGAGGGTTTAATTGGCACTGCGCACCCTCCATAAAGCAGACTCTCCACACAGCAGGAGCAAGAGGAGGCGCACACCTGGGAGCTTAATTTGTTCCATGATGATGAGCCTCATTCACAGACACGGTTGAACAATTTAGCGTGCCAAAATTAGTAATGATCAATGGCGGGATATCATATAGACATAATATTTGCCTTTTTGCTCCTTTATACTTGTTTTTTTCTGTAAGCCTATAGTTCTGCTGACCTGTTCGGTCACCAGGAGTGGAGCCTGCAGCTTAAGATGACTCAACACAGAGATGCTTGACCCCTCTCTCCTCAGACACAGCCGAGTCTTTCACCAACAAATACAAACACCTGGTAGAAAAACAGTTGATGAGAGGAGATAAACCAGTGTCTCTGCACGCACACGGTTACATTAAGTTCTAACTGAAAGTCAAATGAAGAGATGGAGACACTCTTTCTCTGATTTCTCTGGTTTTATTTGGAGTTTTATGCAGAGATACTGACACGAGGTAGATTGCTTTTAATATGACTCTTATAATTATTTTAATATAGCTTTAATGGAACTGATAGAAAAACATCACCTTGATTGGGAAGCTGCTGGCGATCCTGTGACCATCGTCAGTCCATGAGGTCATGGTCCAGCTGCACATACAAAGCTTACACTCTGCATAGAATAGCAAACCTAGCTGTTGGTCTTCCTCTATAGTTCCTTCAAGCACTCAGTAAATATACTGCAGTTGTCTTCACAAAGGTCATACTGCATGCAAGTCGCCTAAAACGGATACTTTCAGGATTCAAATGAATGCTAAGATTAGAAAATGTTGGTATAAAGTAGATGTAAACACTGTAAGCCAGAATAAATGAGTCTGAATAAACAGTACTTTAAAAATCCAAAGCAAATGTAATACGAGCCCAATAGGCGTCTGATTGCACATTATATAAAAGGAGCGTCGACATCCTCCACATCTGCTGATGTTACGAAACAAGAAAAAACATCCAGGAAGTCATCTCCACCTACTAACATGTGGAGCGCCACGATAACTCAGGAAACCTTACCCCGTCCGCCATGGATAAAATGCATAATAATGCAACCTGGCTCTATTTTTAGAGGGTCACAGAGGGTTTCCACTTGAAATTACTGTGACTAAAATGTTTGGAGCATTTGTTGTGCTTCATTTTTGTTGTCTAAAATTTTTTGGTAATTTTTCAGATGAGACTGAAACAGGTGCACTAACATTAGAAATTTGTGACTCATTGGTATAAAAGGTGTTTATTTGCGCTGTAATTCACACGCGAATGGAACTCTGGGCCGGCTGATCTGAGCCCAGTGTTGGTAATTTCGACAGCTTTTCAGTCTTTGGGGCTGAATTTCTGGGTATTTTTCAGCCCTGGGGCTTAAGGGGTTAACCAGAGAGCTGAGTGAGTCTCAGTGAGGAGGCAAGATATTAGTCTGAAACTTCCATGAATTACAAGGTAGCATGCCGTGTCCATGGTTACTGCCATCTTCTACAGGGAGGAGAGCCTGTGAGATGTTGAAATTCTCCGCTCGTTGCGGCTCGCTGCAACATAGCTGTAAAAGGTTGTGCATTTAAGGCACGAATGCGAACATGTCAAGCCCTAACTGCCCCACACGAGTGGCTTTTGAGTGAACAGCTGCAAGCACAGATGTTACAAAATGAACATTTTCATGTTTGGTAGACCGGTTGTGCGTGCGGTCACTGTTGTGGATGTTAAATCAAATGCAAATTAAGTTGCTGGCAGAGAGACCGTGGGGAGTCCTCTAGTCACGGTTACATGCAATACCGAGGTACCATCCATTACTGTACTTTGCTGTTTTCCCTGGATGCGCGTCATCAAGCGCGAGTGGAGGGGCCGCGGTAACCTCTGGCGGGTTTTCCTACATCCCGATTCGGTCTCCTTGTGCTCAGGAAATGCAGGAACATCTGGCCTTTATGGATGGCCGATTTACACAGCCACAATTTGCCTTCAGTATCTTCCAGGTCACTCGGTATTGATTTGCTCACTGGCTATGCGTTTACTTTTCCACACAAATGCTTTCATGTTTTAGCCCAGTGCATCACCATCCAGTCGAAGTCTAAGTGTAAACCCTAAACCGCAGTTTGTTGTGTCTCTCGTCTGTGTTCGTTTCATTACGTCCAAATAGACAATCCACAGTATCATCCTAGAAAACATCTGTTCTTCAGTTTTTATCTGACTCCAACTTTTGGTCATTATTCACAACATACAGTCGAACTAAACTGTCCAACTAAAAACGTCATAAATTGACTTTTCAGAAACTCATGATGTCATCAGAGAACAGATACTGATCAGCCCAATCAGTGACCTTAATGCGGTATGATGATATTCTACGCAGACTTTATTTTGTTAAAGAAGAATTAAAGTGAAGATATGTGCAGATGTGCATGATTGTTATGAATCCCCATCTTGTTCATGTATGCATATGACCGAGAGGGCGTTTTTGAATTGCTTTGTGAAAATGTAAACCCCATAAAATTCTAAGGTTTTACATATTAGAAGATAATAATAAAAACACGTGATCCTTAACAGATCCATCCATCTTCTTCCGCTTAACCCCTCAGGGTCACGGGGGTGCTGGGTACGCCCTGGTTAGGTCACCGTTCTGTTTCGTGCCATGTCATTATTTATTTACATTATAAGATTCGGTTACTTGTAAAACCCCCTAAATGGCCTGTATTTGTATAGCGCTTTACTTAGTCCCTATGGACCCCAAAGCGCTTTACACTACATCCAGTCATCCACCCATTCACTCACACATTCACACACTGGTGATGGCAAGCTACATTGTAGCCACAGCTGTCCTGGGGCGCACTGACAGAGGCGAGGCTGCCGGACACTGGCGCCAACGGGCCCTCTGACCGCCACCAGTAGGCAACGGGTGAAGTGTCTTACCCAAGGACACAACGACCGAGACTGTTGGAGCTGGGGCTCAAACCGGCAACCTTCCGATTACAAGACGAACTGCCAACTCTTGAGCCACGATCGCCCGTTGTTCCACAAGTCTTGTGCTTTAGCGGCAATAGTTTGAATTAAGAGTTCTGTATGACTTTAATCAGCCTCTTTCACCATTACAGGGGAATTCTAGCTCACTCTTCTTTACTGTGTTCTTCAGACCATTGAAGTTTGTGGTTAAGCATTTCAGTCGTCTTGAGGACTTTGATTGGAGCATAGCAGCAGCTTGCAACTGTGCTTTGGGTCATTGTCCTGCTGTATGACCCAGTTTTGGACAAACTTTACCTGCTGCAAAGATGGCAGAAGACTCTGGAGTACTTTGGTAATCAGACAAATTCATGGTCGACTCAAAGCCCATGGAGGTAAAACAAGCGCAAATCATGACCCCTCCACCACCGTGCTTCACAGTTGGTACGAGGTCTTTGTGCTGATATGCTGTACCTTGTTTTCACCAAACATAGCCCTGTGCATTAGGGTTAAACATTTCCACTGTGGTCTCATCTGTCTAAAGGACATTGTTCCACAAGTCTTGAGCTTTGTTGAGATGCAACTTTGCAAAGCTAAGCCATGCTGCCATGCTCTCTTTAGAGAGAAGAGGCTTTCACCTGGCAGCATCTCCAAACAAAGGATACTTAATATCACTACTTTTTAAAAACTACTCTAGTGTAGTTTAAAAATATATACAAATGGAGCTGGAAATGAGCGTATTAGGTCAGCCTGCAGAACCAAAGATGACAAAAAAGGACCGTAATTGTCTGGACTGTGTCTGTCAGACTTTCTTTCTCTGCTCCAGTACAGTGGAGGTGAATGGAAGCACTGATGCATTGTAGATCCTCCAGAGCAGCAGTGAGTCTGAGTTTCTCCTGAATATATTAAATTCCACTGACCTCTGTGGTATCCGGCAGAAATCTGAGCGACAGACTAAACCTGGCCCTTAAACCCTTAAATCACATCAGAAACGCACACACAGACACACACAGTGAGGATGACCGCTCTGTCCCGCCACTCTACTGTTTGCTGAGACACCCGTCTTGTGGACAACGCTCTCTCTCTTTTAATCAAAGATCCCCAAAGCAGTTGTGTATACCGAGTGCCTCTGGAGTGAAGCTTGATGAGAGCAGAGTGATTGCTTTGTCAGAGCCTTGTTGATGAGACTCAGAGAGGGCAGCTGTAGAGTGATCGCCATCTGGGGGAATGAGTGACCAGCAGAAGCAATGTCAAGCATAACCAACTATAGAGGGAAATGTGGAGATTTTAATACCGAGCGTTGCAGCTTTCCAAAGTGTGGCTTTTGTATCATTTTTCAATCAAGCCAGTTGGGCGTTTGACGGTTGTTTGGACAAAACAAGCAATCTGACGCCATCATTTTGGACTTCTGATGGATATTCCTGTTATTTTCTTTTTTTTTTTAAATGCTTAAAATAAGTCAGGATGAAACAAATGATAAAAAAAGAGCAGGGAAAGCGTCGGGGACATTTGGCTGCTTTTCTCTGTTCAACTGACTGCCCATTCGTTACCCAAAAGGACAAGGGAGAGGGAGGAGGAGAGGGGAGAAAGGGAAGCTAGAAAGGAAAATAAAGCAAGTTGACAGGACATATGTGAAAGGAAAGATAGATTGGTCGGTGCTATTGAAATGAGCAGATTGGAAAATTGTAGGGAGGGACACACACAAGCACACACGGAGCGAGAACGCGGGCGAGTGAAGGATCTAGTCTTTGTCCCTTTGCACGTGGGAGCGCAGACACACACATACATCAGGCTGCCATAACTCATCATCATCCCACAAAAAAAATAAATAAAAAGAAAGAAAGAGAGGAGGAGGGGGAGAGGAAGGCATCTCACTGTTATCAGCACAAAAACAAACAACAACACAGTTTAGTCTGTCAGGTCGAGCGAGATGCAGATTTGGATTGGACTTCTGCGTCGTCCCGAGCACACGACAGGCCAAAATCCTCAAATTCTGCTGTTTTCCCTCTGCTGTGACCCCCCCAATCCGTGTCAGTGTAAACTATTACACGTTTATTGTTGTCAAACGTATCGCTGATGGAATGAGATGAGCGCTCCTTTGATGCAGCAACTGCCATTTATTTAATTTGCATACGATTACAGCCGTTCGGTTTTTCGAGCTGACATTTTGCTGGGTTAGCTGTGGGCAGATACATGTACGGTCACGGCCCGAAGCCTTACTAAAGATAGATGAGAGATAGATACGTCAGACTAAATTTGTGGGCTCCTCTACTCGTGCTGCATATGACACAGTTAGCAGCTGAAGGGCTGTTTACCCGCCATGTGTGCGCGCGTGCCCGCATGTGCGCGCGTGTTCGAGCCGGCTACTCGGTCACACAGGGCCTCTCTGTTGGGCATATTCTGTTTTTAACTATCCGTCCACACCCTTCAGATAAAGAGAGGGAGAAAGAGGCCGGGACTGTCCAAATGAATTACAGCAACCATTTGGTAGATAGTGAAAAAGAGGGGAGAGGAGGAAAGAAAGTGGGACACAAAAACAAGCCGTTGGGCACTCGCTCTGTGACACTGACTGTCCAATATGATCACTGCCTGTGTAATTCTGGATAATCCCACATTCTTCAAGAGTGTGAACACTGCCGGCTCTTCTAGCTAATCATGTTTTTATAGGTGTAAAAACAAAAGAAAGGTGAGGTACACATTTGAGAGTTACATACACATTGACACACTGGCTGAATTTGAGCTGACAGGTGAAACTATCAGTCCCAGTGTGAGGTTTATACCACAGCTGCCTGAAATTAACAGTACTGGAAATAACTGAAATCATCTTTTGTTTCTGTAATGATTAATCCAGCAGTATGCACAAGCTCTGTAAATTAAATGATGTCTTTAATGCTAAAGAACAATTCTTCTTATCAATTTAAAGACGTTTGGTTTTTTTCTTAGTTTATGAGAGATTATGACAGCTGGTCTAATAAATTTGTTAAGCCCTGCATAGACTGTATATAAAAGATGGACATAAGCTCAGGAGGGAATCTGGCTGATTTTAAGGATACGATGAACCCGTGTACATTAGCTGCTTGTTGTTGACTAGGTGACCACGCCCCCGAGAAAACTTACTGTTTCCTCTAAATGTGAACATAGCATGAACATCATGTTTGAGTAAAGACTTCAAAATATGAAGGAAAATGTTTACTCAGCTCAAACATCAAATGAAAACTCTTTTTTTGTCAGACTTATATTGACTGACTTGTTTGTGTAAGCAGAGCAGTCGCCCCCTGCTGGCCGTAGGAAAAAGCGGCGATTTAGCAGAGCGTTCTCATTCCCGACGCGTAACATGCCGACAATTTGTCACGTCCCGAGGCGTCCCATGGGAAGGCGAAAGGTAACCGCGTCCCTATGATACGCGTGCCGTGTATTCCAGCCCTAACCCTAACCATGACCTGAAAGGTGTTAGGTAGTGTTTTCCAAAGCAATTAAAGTAAAATACATGTACACGTGCAAATTGAGTCCAAACGGTTCTCATGTTTCCTCCTTTTTCCCAACGTTTGGATGGCTGAAAGCGTAACATCCCGAAAATTTGTCACATAGCGCAATATGTTACGTGTCGCGTCTAAGGATCTTAAATGGATTAGCTTCAATTTTCAGACTCAGATGCTAAATTGCTAAAGCGACACCTAATATGTAGATTTTTGAGTACTTTGAAAGCTGCTGAATCCTTACGTCTGTGAAAGCATTTTGTCAGCTGTGTAAAGGACAGTCGCAAAACTTGTGACCTTGGTGACCCTTGGTTGGCATCAAACAGAAGCAGATAACGTGATTGCAAAATTGTTCCTTGTTAGGGATTCTGAACTTCTGGATGAATAAAAGAGGGAATTTAAAAACATACATGACCCTCAGCTCGCAGGACGACTTGTTGAATAAGAAAAGTAACAGCCAGATTCAATTAACGTTAAATACGTATCCCTATTCTAAACTGTGGCAGCGTGGAGGCAGATTTGCAGAAATATGAATTGTTATTAAGCAGATTATAGTAATTATTAATGGCTAATTTTTTTGGATGCATTTGAGAAATAAGTGATGGTTTTCTGGAAAAATCCCCAACAATAAATTATTATTTTCACTGGCGTTTCGCAGGCGTGGAGCTCATTAGATTGCGAGTAAAAACGGTTTAATGTGCACCTCTTAATATTTTATCCATTTTTCTATTTTTAGACACAGAGGCGGAGAGGAACGCGCTGAAGGAGCACGTCTATCCCAAACTACGAGACTTCTGCAGGGAGAATTATGGAATTGAATTCCAGGTAAATGGCTGCTTTCTCCTTTCTCTTTCTTTCTAACGTTGATTTATTCTTTTTACGTTTCACCTTCTAACAGCTGCAGATTCTTGTGACTTCCAGAGCATTAGTGCTTTCATATTTACATCATAGCTTACACAGCTATAAGGTGCCCGGAGGGAACCCCGGAGCTGCTAGCAGAGGCGCCCGTCCCTTTAAGCGGACAGAAGGCCAGCAGAGATAAGGTTTCCATCGGTGAAGGCTGGCACAAATCTAGCTATGGATAAGGCAGCATGATGCAAGGGCTTTCCCTTTGTTGTTGTCAGAGGACGGCTGCATTCTCCCTGCGGTGTCCACTGATCGAGATCATTTGCATTGCAAATTAGCATCAGTGTTCACAGAAAGATCCCTATCAGAGTTTTGTTTGCTTAACAAATCCAGGTGGGCTGCCTCAGATTGTTCCTGGAAGGATTTATGGAGATTTGTTTCCGATGAGGGGGCTTATGACCCATGAATTGTTTTAGAGAACGGTAATCAACGGGGTTTCGGTAGCTAATTCTCATTTCACGCCAGGAATGTTTGGATCAAAACAGCTCCAAGCACAAACCATCTGAAAATCTTGGTACATATGTGTTCAGGTTATCTCCCCCTGTATGCATAAGAGTTGCTCAGACACTTGGGTATCGTTCATATTTCAGTGACTGTGGTACTTCCAGATCCTCTTTTAATGTTCTCATTGTCAGTGGGGTTATGGAAGCAAACTACCATGTGGCTCCATAATGAATTATCATTTGTTTTAAATGTTATCATTTCTAATCATAAAACTTAAAATGACCACCCCAGAGAAATGGATATTAAATGTGGCCTACGATTAAAAACCCATAGTACATTAAGAATTCAGTGGCTCCATGGTGTAACGGTTAAAACATTCGCCTTGCATGGGAAAGAGAAGGCACAATCCCAGCCTCAGGGGTTTGCAAGCTGGTGTACTCCTGGTGCCGGTCCCGAGCCTGGATAAATGGGATGGATGCGTCAGGGAGGGCATCTGGTGTGAAATCTGTGCCAAATCAAATATGTGGATCCATCCACTGTGGCGAACCCTTGGGAAATAAGGGAGCAGCAGAATGGACCACAGTACATAAAGAATTCAGGGGCCCTGAACAAGTTTGCACATGAATTTTAACTAAAAGAAAGTAATATGGTGTAAAGAGGAACGCATACATGATTGAAGTAGCTGAAATAGCAAGCTTAAAGCGGGATTAATGTTCAAAATTGTTAGCTAGTAGCATGTAAGCTGTTGATAAGGTTTGTTTGTATTTTTGTCTTACAGTATAGATAAAGTGAAAACTTTAGCTAAATATTCTGACAGGTAAAACAACTAGCTAACAGTATGAATACAACATTGGGAACTATTTATTAAAATGGCCAGTAATTAAAAATGTTAGCTACAAGTATTGATAAAAAACATTTAATTGTTAGCAAAACATGCTAGTTGCATATTAGCTTGTTAGCTAAAACTGTTGGATGCATGTCAACTAAAAAAAAACCCCCGATTTTTATTATTTTTATGGTTTATTGTCTTTTTAAGTTGTTTATTTACAATGGACTTATTATATACACATTAATACAATTTGAGATATAAAGGTTGTAGTGATGTACAGCAAGTTGAAATGCTCTAAAAATGGCACTACAGCATTTACTTGATTTACACTACATTTGTTTAACTTGATTTGATTTATTTGCAAAGACGGCATTTGACCATGTCACAGTTTGTAGTGAACCATAGACACGGCTCACAGCTGCGATACGTGACTGCTAATTTAGAAGCAAGCCTCTTCCAAACATGGAATGAAGACTCCTTGCCTTTAGGAAATTTGTATGTTTTAAACATCAGCTGTTATTTAGCTCACAGTCTTCTGTGATTATTGAATTCATCGGAGCACTTTTTCTCCCAAATTCTGTATTATATGTGCTCAACTGCAGACAAATTCATTACACTGTTGTAGCAAAGTACACAGCACAGTATTGGGAGAAAAACCTACATTGAATATACAGTATAATTAACCCTACGGCGAGCTGAGTAACCTTACATGAATTACACAAGTTTCCAGTATTACAAGCATCTCTGAGATGACTGGACGTGACGGAGAATTACAAGATAAAAGAAGCAAAGTGTTGCAGAGACGTTTTGGCTCCGGTACCCGTGGCCACGTGTCTGTCTGGTGATTCAGCTCGCTGTGATGCAGCATGAGCCGAAGTGATTAAGCAGAAGGCCTGGGAGTTAATACTATGACTCACTTACGCTGCTCATCCTCCTCCTCAACCAAACCCCCCACACCTCAACTTCACCCACACCATGTGAGAACACCTTGGATAAAACTGGAGCCTGATCATGATTTTTCCTAGTTGATACGATGTTGTGGCGAGGACGTCTTTCACGTGTGAAACCATACATGATTTCCACACACAGGATTTTGTAGGACGAAGACATTTTTTCCATTTCTCTTTTCTTTTGCTTTGATTTGTAATTTATGCATAATCCCGCCTCCCCTTTCACACGCGCCTCGTTTCTCCGCTGGCACACACTGACACACATGTACTATGCCAGGTTGGCGAAACCCAATTCTCCCAGGTCCCTCAGCAGTTGACTCAGTTTCTATCCAGAACCTGATGGAGGTTGGATTTGAGGAGATGCGGGGGCGGATAGGGCACGAAAATCCAGCCCAGGGGCCGAGGGCCGCGTCCTCATTCAGTCAACGCTCAACAGCAGCGGGGGGATGAGGTGCCATGATCCCTTTTTAACCATTTTTATTCCCAATGTTTCCTGCTCTCTCTCTCTCTTTCATCTCCCATGTGTATGTGTGTGTGATCACTTTTTTTACATAAATTGCCAGGGTTGTGGTCCATTTATGCTCAACACATTTGTTGCTTTTGCACCAATGTGACATCATCACGCAGCCGCGTCCATTTATAGTCACTGTTACGACATTTTGGTCCGTTTTCAAATCTTTCCCATCACCGTTGCAGATCTTCCACCAGGAGTTCGGTGCCATATGGGCATCGTATAAATGCCTGTACAGGTGGACTCGTTCACAGTCTTGCCTCAAGCTTGTCTATTTTAAAAAATAGCTACAGTAGCAAACAAGCAAGGTTACAAAAATTGAGAGATGCATGACCTGCCGGAGTGACAACAGAGCACGACTTGTGCTTGCACGCAAAGAACAAAGAAGTAGCAAAAACTGCAGTTCCTTTAATGGCCACTTGAGGCTGGCTCCGTCCACACGTAAACGGCGTTTTGGGTCACGGAGATTTTTAAAGACTCCTTGCAGGGTGGAGATTTTCGAAAACTTTTTGCGTTTAGGTATGGACGAGGAAAACGGAGAATTACTCACGCCGTTTTTTTTATGTCATGCTACACGCGATGTTATTGTTTACAGGGGTTAAATTTCTGCAATGGCGGTTAATCAGCAGTTTTTACACACTTACGCGTCACTGTCCCTCCATTTAGAAAGACAGAGGCGTCAGAGTGAACTTCGGACGTGGCTTCAACATTCAACACAGAAGCTCTCACAACCCAAATCCCGACGTCGGTTTCTAACAAAATTGACTTTTTTTGAAAATTCAATTTATGTATGCTGTGTGCATTTTGTTCATTCCAAACTAAAATACTGTCTTCAGTTAATAACATTTGAAATCATGAAGGCACTTGAAAAGTAACACAAAATTATCTGTCTTTCCAGAAAAACAAACACTTTCCAGAACTACTTAAGGTTTTGTGAGGGTACAAAACCCTGTTTACTCTTTCCATCCCAGGCTTCTAGACTTCTGATTGGCCAACATTTCATTTTTAGCCTTTACATGTGGACGGAGATATTTTTTCAAAAGTGCACATTTTTAAATTAAAAAAAAAAAAGCTAAAACGGAAAATCTCTGTTTATACAAAAACACCTGTGTTCGTGTGGACCTAGCCTTAGCTTTGCATTCATGCAGTTTATAAATGCAGCTTTTTAACCAAACTAGCTGATAAATTACTTTTCCACCCTTTCATCCATATGAGGACACTTTTCACTCCCAAACCAATGGATGACATCACAGTGCTACACCCATCCTTTATACTGTCCACCAGCAAAATAGATGGATAATAAATATATTGGTAACTTGCATCTTAATAGAGTTCTAATGTCCCTTGTTTTATATTTTTGTGAGTTTTTGTGAAGCTGCTCATGCTTATATGTTGTCTGCTGCTAACAAATATACTTCTATATACTTAGTACTCTAACATATTAAGAGAGTTGATTTTAAAAGACGGGTCATTTGCAGCACTTGACAATAATAAGCTTTTCTGGTGATCAAACCAGCATTGATGGCTTTTCAGCTTATTAGACACGCCTAAATCAAAATTAATGCTGAGCAGTCCAAGCCTGCCTCCATAAGGTTACGGTGTTCTGCTTTAGTTCGGATTGGTTCAGTGGGGATCTGATGTTAGAGGCTCACAAAATCTCCACAAAGGCCTTTTAAGAAAAAGGAAAAACACCACAGTGTTAATGTTGGGGGTCATAAGCGAGAGTCCTCCTCGCCGTTATCGACCGGTTCCTCCTACCACATTGATTAGCCTATAGATTTGGTCCTTAGTCCAGTTTTTATTGTCAATTTCTCATCTCGTGCTGCTCTAAAATACCCAGCCCGCTTACTTCCAACCCATCTTGCATTTGTTAGTCTCATAAATCATGTAACAATACAATCGCTTCCTCCCACAGACTGAAGTCAAACTGAATCTCGAGGCCAGTGGAAGCGGTTCTGTTAATAATGTGGTTGCCAAACTTACTGGCCGTCTCTCTCACACACACACACACACACACACACACACACACACACTCACCCAGTGCAATTCCAATAAAAGTTTTCTGGCCACAGCTGCGCAAATCTGCTCAGCGGCTGTCACTCTGACGGCTTTTACATCTCCCAACACAAGCGGCACGACGAGAGACGAGATGAGGGGTGAGACGACGTTCCGCGATGATTAAAAAGCCTATTCATGCATTCTATTATGCTAAAACGAGGGGTGGGGCTGTCAATTTGGCTTCTTCGGAAAAGATGTAGTGCTCTCGAAATATGTCACACGCTTAAAAGTTTTTTTTTAATCCGTTTCCGTGCACGAGTTTGCGGGAAAACGCAGGTAAAATTGGACAGAAGCGATTTCCCGGGAGACATTTAATCACGTTCCTTCCGTGTCTTCCCACCGAAACTCTGGTAATAAAAAGCATTTCAAAAAGCCTATAAGTATAGCAGGACTTCTGGTTTATTTATCACTCTCCGTCTGTTTACCTGGATGCCAATATTTCCAGATTTTGTGCCTTCACACGTGGGCAGCAGGCCGCCATCTCCGTTCACATCTCTTTCATCTCTAACGGAAACATGTCAGCATACCAACAAACAGCCCCCACAGGACCGATACGACAACCAACAAAGATAATCAGAATCAAATATAAAACACAGCTCCAGTCACATAGAGAACTATTCACTCCACAAACACAGGACCCCTACCTCCGCCACGACGGTTGTATGTTCGCTGCTGTCAGATGCTTCAGAGGAGAGCGTTTGTGGGAAATTTGATGGACAGAAAAATAAGTGAGGGTGGGCTGTAATCACAAAAGCACAGACCTTATTCTAATATTTGCGTGATGATGATTAAGACGTTGCATATTTACACGAATCACTAAATATAAGCTGCTCACATTTGCTTTCCAAATGCCATCCAGCAACACCTACGCTTAATCTCCTGCACTCTTAACCATCGGGAGGTTTGAGCTCACCTCAACCTTCTTATAGCCGGTGGCCAGCCTAACTAAGAGGCGCAAAAAATAAATAAATTAAAAGAGCGATGTTAGCCAGATGATGTTCTTTGGGCAATGTTTCCTCGATTAGAGAAATGAATAGACTCAGAGCAACTGGTTCCCACAAGCGCAAGCGGTGTGTTTACACTTGCCGAGTCTGTGCTGTCAGGTTTATGAGTGGTTAAAATGCAAAACAGCTTGTATGCCCCGGGATATACAGTCTCTGAAACACTTTAATTCATCTCAAACTGCTTATGTTTTGCATAACTGTTTCTTTGCCGTCTGCAGACATTTCCACATTGATTGGGCCATGGGACGTCTAAAAAAGAAGCATATTCTTTGTCCTCACTCATAGCATACTAGTTCCCAAGCCAGGTATCCTGACTCCACAATCAAAAGGATAAAGACTGAGGAATCCCAAAGGCGAGATTAGCTGCAGGAATAATAATTTAATTTCAGATATTTTGCTTTGTGGTTCAAGTTTGAACCTCCCAGAAGAGGCAACTGCACACTTTCAGACAAGTTTTAGAAACTGAGGCACATCGGTGCATTCGGCTGGCCCACAATTGCTGCACCTCTGCAAGCAGCTTTGCAACCCAGCTCCTGGCTTTCATCCTGTTCCTCCTGCGTTTCATCCTGTCACATCCGTTGCTTCTCCTCTCCCCCCGCCTTCAGGCACGGAGGTATTTAGCTTACAAGAAGCAGACTTATTCTCATTCACAGCAGCGCGCGCAGGCCAGCTGGCATAAATGGATCCTTTGTTTACGACTCCACAGTACACCCACGTTGGTCAACAGGCCTTCTTTTGGGTTTTGCTTATTGGTTTGAGGAGCTTCCCAAGCTGCGCCCGCTCTCATTTAGCTCTCAAGCACTTCCATCTGTTGTGGACGCCATTAAGCAAACAAACCTCATCTCGCATTAGGAACGCTGGTCCCAGCGCAGAGTTCGACAGCCTCTTAATAAGAAGAAATGTGATTTTGTTTGAGGAAACTGGCATCCTCGGAGTGCACCGTGCAGAACCCTCTGCCATAAAATATACATCTTCCCCAGCCATTTTTGCTAAAAGCCCACTCCCTCTTCTGCTGCTGATCTTATTACCTCACACTTTTGACAGCTCTCGGTGGCTGAGCTGCAACATCTGAAACACTGTGCCCAAATTACCCCGGTGTGTCAGTGCTTGACAGGTTTTCCTCAAAGTCATCTTCTCTCTGCCTTCATTATTGACAGCTTTAGCCTTTAGAGTCGAGAGTTTAACCTCTTATCATTGCTAAAATAAGAAAGTAACCACGGCATTAAGAGAGCTAACATAAAAGTCAAAATCTCTGCTTAACCCCATCGCCCCTTAGGTGGCCACTTTGTGTTTAAATCACTGCAAGAAATGTATATTTGGGTATGCATTGGGTGCTAAACCTGAGCTTTCCAAAATGGGCCGGTATTCATCAAACATTCTTAGAGATTTACTACATATTCTTAATAAAACTGCCTGCAGCACAGAGCTTAACATATATTCATGTTAGAACTGTATCTATTTTTACCCTTGTTTTTTTTTTAGCCTGAGAGTGCTTCTGTTGGTGGGGTTTTTTGATTACAGGCCCTTTTTTTCCTGCTTTTCCTGCATAATCCCAAAGTCTAATAGTCCGACATTCAATACATTAAAAAACAGGAAAAAAAAAAGGCTTCTCCTGCTCTTGACCCGCCACGGGCAAACGCCTTCCAAGGGCATTAGAAAGCTGCTTAGCAGAAGCTGCTCCATCTCTTACGTAAGCAACGGCACCCCCACCACTCTAGTTTAGGGAAAGCGTGGGGAGAGGGAAAGCTATCAGAGAGAGGAACGGCAAAGACAAAGTTGGCATAAAAGAAAAAGCGAGAAGGAGGGCGAAAAGACACAAGAAAACTGTGAAACGGTTCCAGCCAAATCCAGTCCCACTGGAAGCTTTCTTCATCTAACCCAATAAGCCTTCGTAACTATTCCCCCAGCCAACTGCTTTCCCTCTTAACTTCATTTACGTGTCCTTGCCTGTTTTGGATCGACATTCCCCCTGACTGTTTTTGTTGTTTCTCCCCATCCCTCTGTACTCCGGTGAAGCGCGGCAGGTGACGGGGCAAATTTAATCAGTATATCCTCCCCCACGCACATGCACGCAGTGAACAGATATGACTAATGTCGTCATTTAGCTTTTAATTACAGTGCATCCTGCCCAATCACCTGCTGAAGCCCAGTAGGAACCTATCGTAATCAGGGGCGCTCATCTCACTTCATTCCTCTTCCCTCCGGTCTTTGTCAACACGCGGACGATTGCCGTCCCCCGCACACGGCCATGGGAAGTAGATTAGTGGCGCTGATACGCAGTGACTGATGATGCCAAATGATGAGTTTTACACTACAGGCCAACTCGACGGATGCTAATCATGTGTTCCCACTAACGAGTGGGATAGGGGGTTTTTTTCCAGTTTTTTTTCTTTTTTCAACTTATAGTCTTCTGGTAGTTGAGGAAAAGGTAAAGGGTCTTTCTCTAACGAAAGCCACAGTTATTTATGTTTATGCAAGCGGTGCCAAATTAATTTGTCTTTTTGTCATAAACTGTTTTTAAAAGATGGACTTGGACATTCGTGGTTAGCGTTTTTTAAGGAATTGTATTGTGATGAAGAGGGTTGGGTCTCAATCGCAGTCTGGTGGTCTCTGATATAATGCAGGTTTAAGGTACTTCCTTGTTGGCTTCAGATTTCCAACCCAGAATCTACATCCTTGTTTTATACCGGTGGTCCCAAAACCCCGGAGTCGTTTGGTACCGGGCTGCGAGAGTTGAAGCTCAGGTGTGAAATTTATGGTTTTCAGGGTTTTTATCGTTAACTCGGTTTCCCTGGGATGTTACTCTTGCAGCTCTTACAAATTAAACAAACACTGCACAATCATAGGGGGAAACTAGCTAACTTTTAAACCCCCTTTATTATGTCTGTTAATTTAAATAAGACCATCACTTACAAAATAGAGCATTGGAGTTTATAGACTTCTTTGCAAACGTTTCTCTTTTTAACCAGAAGATGTGCCCCCTGCTGGCCATTACATAGAAAGCATATTCAAGGCTACTAGCTTCAACATGGGAAGCAGTTTCCGTCTTTCATGTACAGTCTGTTTATTTACCATCTAGCTAAAACAAAAAAAGAAGATATTCTCTGGTTATAGCATCTTAAACTTGAGTGGTTAGAGCAACTGGCTTGTTTTCCAATGATAATATTTGCCTGCCTGAGGCTGTGGAAGAAATAAATATGCTGTTGACAGCTGTCGCCTTTCACAGTAATACAGCTGCTCACAGGTGCACAACAATCAAGCAGATGAGCTGAGGCGTAGTTCCAGCCCTCCTGCTGCTCTTACCAATAATGGGAGAAGCGAATATCTCCCAGACTGTCCCACACTCTCAATTTCTTTGCTGTCCAGTTATATAGGCCTGCCAGTCACTGCTGTTCTCTGCCAAGCTGCGGATGTGTCAGTCATTGTGCCAGGCTAAACTCATTTGAACTAGCAAGTGTGGTGAGCAGCAGAGCATGAAGGAAGACAGCAGCGATGCTGTATCACTTTGGCTTCATCTCAACCCTCTGAAAAACCTCCTTTTTGCCTCTTACGCTCAGCAAGCATGCAGTCAGTCTGGAAAAACAGCTAGTTACGAGCAGCAGAAGAGGGATGAATCATGGGATGATGCTCATACAATAAGGCTGCTGAAACGTGAGCTCCAAGTAGTAAAAGGCCATCATGTGTAGCCATCCATCCATCCATTATTCTTGAGCCTTCACAAGTCAGGCCCAATCCAGCGGGCTGATTTCAGGAAGATGGTAGTTGGTGAGCCCTGAACCAGCAGCATCGTGGTGGAGACACACACTCACATCTTTACAGGCGTTCCCTCAGCCTTCCCTCATCTACTGAGAAATCCTCCCTGCGGCGTGTTTATAGTTGGATTTGTCTCAACTGCCAAAACTTGTGACAAATGTGTTGAGGGAGGATGAGTGTGTGTGTGACTGGTGTAGTGGGTTTCATTGACAGCAAGCAGGTGTGTGTATGTGTGTGTTTAAAGAAAGTACTGGCTTTGCTTCAACTGATTTGCAGACTTTAAGCCCGCTGATCCCCTTTTGAGACGTTTTGCTTTGTTTAATTATACGTGGTCCCTTTTGTGAAATGACAAAACTTGGCATCAGTTTTCCTTAATTTTCCGTGAATACATTACTACTTTGGTTAAATGATTTCCTCTGTTTTATACGGCTAAGCTTATTATGCTTCAGTGTGTCCACAGAAACTGGCCATTCTGTAAGTTTTTAAATTATTGCCAAACAGAGTTTTCTGGGATCTGCAAATATTCTCCAGCTACAGCACGAAATCCATAGTTTTATTTTTTTAAAAGAAAAGGAGAACGCTTCAGTGAATTATTTATTCTTTTCTTATGGAGACTGATTATGAGATTAGTTTAAGTAAGCTATAGGATGTTAGATAATGATGACTGAGCTTAATGCCAGCCCGCCTCAGCTGATGGCTCGTTTACCACTGCAAGCTGCTTTGCAACCCACTCTGTTTGATGTGGCATCATAAGTGTTGCTGTTGTGTCCTGCTCTCTTCTGAAAGGTTTTCTATAAAAACTACACCCTTACTGCTTCCATAGGAATTAAGAAATACACTTAACTGATCATCAGTAATTGTGAGCACCTTTATTAAAGCATACATTTTGGCAGTCGGATGGTCTTCACACCTGTAGTTGGTTTACATTGGTCGAACTCGTGATGTTGATGCGTTTGTAAAGTTGTAGCTTTGGTTTAGTTTCTTTTGTTTGTGGGTGACAGAATAAATACAGGGAGAATTTACATTAATTTTATGGTTAGTTGCTGGCCCGTACTGACGATTTGTATACTCTGCACATCTATAGTACTCTGGTGCATCCCAGAAAGTGAAGCATACCTGTGTACGGTAGGTGTTTAGCTTAAATTTTCAGCATACACCTGGTAGTTGGCTCAAATCAAATTCACACCATAAACAGACTGCTCTAGAGCTCGGTACCGGGCCACTACCACCCCCTCTACAGAGTCTTTGTGTGATTGTTTTGGTCCACACCCAGGTGTAATTACTGTGTTCACAAAGGGAAATCAAACCTGACTTTGATTCAAACTGACTAAACTCTGCAGGTGTGAAAACACCCCAAGAAGAACTTGGCAGCACATTTTAGGTTTGCACATTTGCATCTAAACAAGCAACAAGACGTCTGAAACGACGTCCTTTAGAACGGACGAGACTAAAGTGAGGACGTTTGGCCGTAATGCACGGCGCCATATTTGTCGAAAGCCAGGAACAGCATTACAGAATAAACATGGTATACCAACTGTCAGCACAGTGGTGGAGGAGTGGGCTTGTTCTGCAGCCACAGGAACTCGGTACTATGCAGTCATTGAATTGACCATATACTCCTCTGTACACCAGTGTTTTCTAGAGTCAAATGTGAGGTCATCTGTCCCACAGCTAGAGCTGAAACTGGGTCATGCAACAGGACAACGAGCCCAAGCACAACAGCAAATCTGCAACAGAATGGCTGAAAAAGAAAGGAATCAAACTGCTGTCAAAGTCCAGACCTCAGCGTGACTGAAATGCAACTTCAATGAACTGAGGCAGCAGCGCTGTAAAGTGGGCTAAAAATCCTCCACAACCATGTGACACACTGATAAAATCATTGCTGCTGAAGGTGGTTCTACAAGCTATTGAGTCATGAGCCATGCTACAGTAACTGTAGCTCCAAAAGTAGCACCGAATTTAAATGAGTGCAGATGGGAATAATAATATATTTTGCCTAAACTGGTAATGAATTATAAAGTATTAAGCTGCTGCAAGGCACAATTTCCAGAACAATAATGATTCTGCATGTCTCTAATTTGTCTTTGTTCTTATTAAAACTGAGAATTGCTTGTTTGCGTGTTCAGGTGGTGGACCTGTACTGGGGGGTCGATCCAGAGGAGTGGGACAGTCCAGAGCTGCAGCGACTCAGAATGAAACTCCTGGAGGAATGTCTGAAGACCTCGGCTGGACCGTGCTTTGTCGTGAGTATCGTGCACTGCGTAGGTTATCCTTTTTAATGATCTGTTGACTTTGTGTTTACACGATAAGTACAAAAAATTCTGTGAAGAAAGCGTTTCCTTCTGCGACTGTTATTCGTTTCGTTACTTGCCTCTGATGTGGGATTAAAACTGGGCTGTTTTTGGGCTCACGTTCCTTTGAGTGAAATCGCATTTTACTTTTAGACCTGTCTTTGTGCTGAAACAAAGACTTTGACGAACCTTCGAAATCCTTTTGTGCAGCTTTTGTGTGGAGTGTGTGTGCAATCAATGTGTGTTTATTCTGTTTGACAGCAGACAATACGACAATACATGGGCCGCCTTTTTTCTGTTTTTCAGCGTGTACAGTTGTTAAAGGGGCCATCCTCCTTTCAGAGAATAGCATTCGAACAGTAACAAAAATAAAACTACCTCACCAAAGTAACAAAAATGCTCTGTCGCCTGTCAGCATGAATGATATGACAGTATTTCCTACAAATGGCGATTGTATTAGCGCTGGAAGCTCAATGCAAACTTAAAGATGCGCTTAAAGATGTGAAGACCTCTGGAAGGAGAGAGAATGGTGTGATACATCTTTACGCTTGACAGTTCAGTGATCTTTTTTTAGATAATTTTAGGGCACATAAAAAGGAAAAAAAAACCAGGCCCAAAGAGGAAAGGATGGAGACAGGACTGCACCGAGGAAAACGACAGGAAGAGAAATTGATGGTGAATTATTCAAATGGAACAGATCCATTTCTAGAGGTTGAAATTGAGGTGAGAGATCACAGGGAGACATAATGCATTATGCGTGTAGCAGGAGCGCTGGTCTCTAGAGGGAATAATCCCCATCCTCGGAATGACTTTTGTATTTCCTTCTTCTCCTATCGTCCACGCACTGCTGCCTACTGCTATTCTAATTCAGCTGTTGTCATCGCCGTCTGTCACAAACACATTTCACTACATCTCAGATTCATCGTACCTCGTATCCAGTGGAGTGAGGCTACTTATTTCGAGCACTTCCTCCAGCTGATTAAAACAAGACACCTAATGCCGCATGGGGAAATTTCATTCGCTGGACGGATACAGTATATTTAATAGTTCTTAATATGGCATCGAGACTCCTAACTCATCAGTTTTCTTGAACGTAAACCGACCTCAGCCCAGCTGAGTAAGTAAGTGAGAAACCAGAGTCAAGCTTTTGTTTGGAGCTGTAAAATGAAGCCTTTGCAGTTAAGGGTTGCAGTTCCTCAAAAGTCCACTAAGTGCACATCAGCCTTGAAGCATGAGTGCTATAACCATTGTAAGCGTTTTGAGTGGATATGCAACAGTTTGCAAGCTCAAAGATTTCTATGGAAGTGCACTTCTTGCGACATCTTTTCTCCCGGCACTCTGTCGCAGCATTTCCCAATGTTTCTGTGATATAGCGTCAGCCCAAGCAGGCTAAACTGGCCTAAAATGATCACATGCGATTTAAAAGGAAGTGGCACAACCTCCTCTTTGTGCCGCTGCCCGGTGTTTGTCGTAGTGTTGAACACGCCGCACTGATTTCATTCATTCCTGTCGCCTCTCCGCTCTCTGTCCCTGCTGCAATTTCACCAATTTAACCCCAACTGACCTCCGAGCAACACCACACTGCACACTCAGGGAAAGTAGACACAGGTACACACACACACACACACACACCCCTTTGTTCTGTCTCCAATCCACCTTTCTTCTTCTATCCTACTTTCCAGCGTACAAACAAACACCCTCACAGGACGTTGCAAACAGAGCACAGTGACCTGAGGGAGACTGAGAATCACCTCGGGTGTTTTCTAACTTTGGGTGATCGAGACTGCTCCACACACCCGTACACAAGCATGCACACATCCTCCCCCATCTGGCTGCTTAAATCTTTAATAGAATATTCTAGTCCTGCGCTCCCCGTGGTGAATGTATTTATGCCGAGGAGTCCGCAACACCTCCACAGGATTAAGTCCCATTCAGACTTGTCAAAGCCAGCTGCTGCGCTCCCTGCAGCGCGGCTCCCTGTCGTCGCCACGCAGGCCGTTCGGGCGGGATGGCGGCCCCGTTTCCAGGACTGGGGAGCTCAAAGTGGCGGCGGCGGGCCCTTTGATCTGGGACTTGGATCCTCATTTATGACAGTTCTGGGTTGTCTGAGCTGTCTCTGGAGTCCCGTTTATTTTTACAGGGCGGTAGACCTAGATATATATGTGAGGATGGGGAGCATGTCAACAGAATTTAAGGTCTTGTTGTTTCAACAACAAGGTAGGTCGTAGGTTTTAAGGATGTGAGGCTGTGTGAGGATTCCGTTTTCTCATTTTGCATCCTTTACGTTTATTTATCTTATTTGTTTTTGTATTTTACATCCTTGCAAACTCAGCTGCAGTCTCTCGTGGTTTCCAGACACAGTTATCTTCAGACCTTCTCAGGGGCTGTCCAAGTGTCACCCCAGCTAACACACATACACAAACACGTGGCAGTAAGAGGAGACTTCAAAGACAGACAGGTCTGCCGGGTATGCAGCCCACAATGACTGTCACAGAGCCCAGTGCATCGACCAGAGAGGAGGGATGGCCAGAAGAAAGGAAAGAGATGAAGGAATAAACTATGAAAAGCTACTTTTTTTCCTGCATGCAGACACTACAGAGGGAACAGAGGGAAAGGATTGACGTGTAGTGTAGGTGTGTTTCTTGCTGCTACAGAGGATCTGTGAAACAACAGGAAACCTTTTACACTTTGTTTGGTACGTACATGGCTCTCTACATATGCTTCCATGCTGTGCTGTACTCAGATTCTAACTCACAGCTTTAACACCTTGTCTAACATATCTCGCTTCTAATAACTGAAACAAAAACGTTCATTTTCTCTCTTGCCACAAGGGGTCGCCACAGCGGGTAGCGCTGCATGGTTTGTTTGGCAGCTTTAAAGCCATTCCTGACTGATCTGTGCCCAGTGAATGCAGTAACCACGACACCATTGCATGCACTAACTAAACTACTGCAATATTGTGCTACTGAGATGGCCACATGTTCACATTCAAATCACAGCAACGGTTGCCTCAAGGTGCTTTATACTATAAGGTAAAGATCCACGTTTGTTCTCTTACTTCTCTCTTCTCTAAAGTTACCTGCAAGCTCGTGTGCATTCGATAATCAGACAATCCTCTCACCTTCTTGGCAAAGTTGAAGTGATTACAGATGAGACCTTTGATTGACATGTAACACCTTGGTAAACACAGTAAAGGCGATCAGAGCTGGGAACCATCAGCAATAAAGGGATGAGTGAATTGTTTCCTGTGCAGATGCCTCGAGCCGTTCCTCTCTCGAGCTACATAAGTTTAACACGTTTCTGTTGCTAGCATCCAATAAGAGCATGATATAAGTTATAGATCATGGTTGGGCAATATGTGAAGTTTTCAGCAGATCAAGCCACAACCTTACAGAGTTCTGCAGTCAAGTTTCAGCTTAGTTCAATTTTAGTGCTGTAGTGAAACACAAGAATAATTGGCTCAAGGTATTTTACATTGTAAGGTGAAGACCCTATAGTAATACAGAAATGGTTGGACGTGCGGGTTACAAGTTAATTGTTAACCAAATAGAACAACCCCAACCAACCTCCCTGAGCCTGGCTCTGCTGGAGGTTTCTTCCTGTTAAAAGGATCCCACTATCGCCAAAGTACGGAGCCCCGCAAAGGACATTGGAGAAAAAAAATAAAGATGAACTTCTGTGAGATCTCGCTAAAGTTTTGCGAGTTCCTGAGCTACTTTTGCGAGATCTCGCAAAATAGGCTGCTCCTTCGCAGGTCGCATTTGAAGGTCGATTACGTCACAGCCGGGCGACAAAGGCTGTTCCAATTCGAATGCCACTCCAAATGCGTCCGTCATTAACCCCGAATTTGATGGATGGGTTGGGTGTATCCTTTGTTCTCCAACCTATCCCATAATTCATAGCGTGGCCCAGCCAATTCCAGTTTCCAACAATGGCGGCAGCTACTTAGAGTAAGAAAGAGTAATCTTAAAACTATCTTGCAAAAGTTCATGTTCATTTTTTTTTCTCCCATGTCCCTTGTGGGGCTCAAAGAAGGTCGTCTCATTGTTGAGGTTTTCTCTGTATTATTGTAGGGTCTTTATTTTATATTATAAAGTACCTTGAGGCAACTGTTTGAATTGAATAGAAGTCTCAGTGACAGTAAATCAGCAAAATAAAATTGGAAAATAAAAAATCTGTTAATAAAAAAAAATCTTGTCCTACTATAAGAAAAGTAAAGAACTGGAGAACACTCACACAAAACAAAACACATCAAAATTCAGCAAACTAACAATGATGTTGCTTATATAAAATAATTTGCAAAGCAAATAAAGAAAACAAAGAGAAACTACTACGGCAGTGTGAGCTTTCCTTCTGCAGGAATTCTTCTCTTTCATAACAGTAGTTTGATTTCCATTTAAGAAGCAAAATGAAGGTGGGCTGAGAGCTTCGGTCTGGCATCACAGCTTTCAATGATGAGGTGCAGGTGTCCCAGCTGCAGCACACACAAGCAGGCTGTTTTTAATTAGGATGACATGCCTCCTCATTTCCTGCCTTTCTATCATCTTAGCCCCTCCCACCATCAGCTTTAAGTAACGTCAGCAAAGCTGCATCACCTGTCACACACAAGCATCACCTGTTTATAACACAGACTGATAGATGTCAGTGACTTTGTTTCTCAGCTGCTTCTTCAGATCGTGGCGTGATGTTGCTTTTTGGGATCTTTCAGCCTGCTTCACGTCATCACACAGGCTTTGTTGAGGTGATTCAGCAGGTTTGCTGTAATCAGGCCTGTGTGTGTCAAAAAAATGCAGCTAATCACAGTTAATTCATGATTTAACAAGGGCGGGCAGTTACTTCCACACATGGCCAGGTACGCTTGGATCTCTTTTTCTTTTAAAAAATGAAGACATGATTTTAAAAACTGCATTTTGTATTTACAATGTGTTTGATGATCTGAAACATGTCAGTGTGACAAATACGTTTTTCACAGCGCTGCAAGTGTTAGCGAGAGAAACACCAGAGGCACGGCAAGAATGTGCGACCATCTAGATTTGGAGTCGCCTCACTTCATAAGACAGGCTCGACTGTTATATAACCAGCTTTGTTATTGGATGTGTCAGTCTTTCTTTATGAGTAACAGCCACATGCAGCGAGCGTCACTCAAAATGCACAACTCAACACAAGACAGGTGCCAGTGCGGGGCTGTGAAACAGACACACACACACCTGGCTACGAGGGGCTTTTCTCTAACCTGTCGATGCAATAAAGCTGGTCTCCATGGCGATGGTAGGGGTTGGCATGGTGATGGTGTCACTGACCCGGAGATTAAGCATGACAATGAGCCATGACTTTTTTTTTTTCCTTTTCCTTTTCCTTTTTCTTTTCTTGTCCTTCGCTCTCCAGTGGTCTCAGATTTCCCCCCGTTACAAAAAAACTAAACTAAACTAAAACTTGACGATCGCCTCAAGGAAACGTATCAGCAAACTGTTCTGGCTCTGCTTCCCCAGCTTTACTGGATGTAAGAGGATAGTTGAGGATACTGTAGCTCGTGTTTGTTTCCCACTGCTTCTCCTCCATTCAGTTAACATGATGTAAGCGCTAATACGATATCCCAGACCTCTTTTCTTCAATGATACTGGAAATTATGTCTTCATGCTTGTGGAAAGATTGCTCCGATTCAAGCGTAGCTTCTTGGACAGTGTGAAGTGTTTATGCAAATCCATCCGACGCGCTTATTCTAAGCAAGTTTTGGCCACAGAGTGTTTGTACTGAGGGTCAGGATGCATACTGGTATTAAACCTACCCAGCTCTTGACTGCACTGATAAGCTGCTCCTCACAGCTTCAGAAAATCAAATGCTTTTCAAGTGGTGGGAACATTTCTTGACCTTTTATTTCTTTATCTTAACCTTCAACTCAAAATCCAGATCATCTACTGTTATTTTAGTCCATCTGGATATATTTTCTTACTCTCCTGAACGCATTTGTTCCCACTCAGCTGCAAATCTTAAAAAAAAAATCATGCCACAGAAAGGCTCATGAATTTCAAATGGGTGCTGCAGTTTTTTTTATACAATGCATTACTCATGCAGGAGTAATTAGGATATATTTTGGGGGCTTCTTAAAGCAGCAGGAAAACATGTGGGACTGAAATATTGTTCCAGTGTTCATTTAAAGAAGACCTCCCATGTGCAAAGCTCAGCCTTCAGACAGCTTTAGATGCTGAGTTTGAGGCAGTTTTCTTCACTCGTTGCCTGTTTGATGTCAAAGGAAGTAAATACCCTAAATACACAGAGACACACAGGTTGCAAAGAAGCTCCGCCCTCCTGTTGCTCATACTATCCAGTCGTTAAGTGATGACGTGACGAATCCTACTTCCGGGCCTAAAGTAGTCTGCGTTTAATATGGCTTTTGTGTTGTTAACATGTTTAATGTTATGTATTTTCTTCTATTTAATCTCAAAAAGCTCCTAAAACAGTCAGTGATCACTGTTGACCTCCCTCGGCTTTTATTACCGCTAATCATTTATTTAAGCTCAGTTTTTAAAACCTTAGGATGTAACTACAGCCCAGCCCATGCAGCAGTATATGAATGACTAACCTTGTATTGTGGATGGATTATCTCAGTTGTTCTCCTGGCTGAAGTTTGGTCCTTTTACAGCATCCTGCCATGCAATTACATTTGTTCCTGACCACCGACAACACTCACGTTAACTTTTATCGAGTGGAAAAAAAGTTAGCTTGTTTATATTATGTTAACATAGCTGTGTCGCTAGCGGTCACGTAGCACATCATTATATACCAGCTAGCCAAACTTCAGTAACCCTACAAACGTCACTGCTGTTTAGTTTTCTGTCTTCATTTATGCTGGAAGTGATAACAGAGCTGTACGTTTTAATTTGTTTCCAAAACCCCGCAGTCAGGACATGCTATATTGTATTTAGATAGAAGCTAGCGAGCTAACTTCCTGCTAACTTCTAACTCAGTTAAATGTCATAAATTCCGTTTTAATCGATGCCTGGATGTTAAACTCAATTGTTACACCTGGTAGAGCAGAACGCTGATCATTTTATTAAAGATGAAAGACTTTAGACAGTTTTTCAACTCTCAGTAATGCCATAGTGATCGTTTGATATATGGACCTGCAGCGGAGTTTAGGCCCAGACACGGCTAGTGACGTCAGACTTAACGACCGGATAGGCTGTCACCAGGCCATTAATGAAGTCATATTTTTGAAGCCTCATTAGATGAGATTAGTTTTTTCTTCTTGGCATATCAAAATTGTAACAAGTGAGGGGGTGCATCTGAATTTGAACCCACCCACTCATTCGCTAATGACTTGTTAATCAAATCATTAGCCAATGAGCAAATCCTGGACAACCCTCCTTTCTGACACTCAGAATGACCCAAATTCACAAAATGGATCATAAACTCTGCAGGAAGTGTTCACAGAGTCAGCAGGCCGTTTCCCCAGACCAGTGAAACCCAAAGTGTGGGCCCGGGCCCCTGGTGGGCTGCAAAGGTACTGCAGGGGTGTGAATTAAGTGAATTTAAAAAAAGGCAGGTTCAAGGCACTTATGCATTTGGATTCACTTACCATATTTCATATTATATACTAGCGTATCATACATGTACTTTGAAATCTGCATTTAAAAGTTTCGCTTTTAGCAGTATTGCTTTTTTTTAAAGCCACAAGTTACCGTACATGGATGAGAGAGTTGAGTGCCCTAATCAGCTGGTGCTGTTTAGCTGGGTTATCAAACTGGATTTATAAACTGCATATGTGCAATGCACAGAGATACATATCAGATTAGTGCTAAGCAACTAATAAAAATCCAAGAATTTCACTCCCCCATATAAAGCACAAACATGTTGGGTGGACGCAACATCATAACATTCGTTAGATAATACGTTAATTGTGCTCCAAATATAACAAACAGCATAATCACATTGAAGAAGTCCAATCCAAGTCGTGGATGAGTCTCAGCTGCCTGTGTTAGAAGACCTATCAGTCACTCAGTAATGGATCGATGGGCTATAAAAAAAAATTTTCACCCCACTCCAGGAAGCCAAAACTAATTTTAGGCCCCAAACATGCTTTTTCATGCTGTAACACAGGAGTCCTTTTGGAGCCAGTCTCAAGTAGATCCTAGAAAATATGCTGTTTTTGCACTTCTGCATTGGCGTCATGTATAAGCTCTAAAGGCTGGTTTATTCTATCTATTTAGGACAGCCAGTCAGAAGAAGTAAATGGACAGTAGATGAATCAGAGGAGAACGTGACTGCACCAAGAAACAGTATGACATGGATAAAGAATACACAAATCAGTTCAGATTTGAACAGTTTTTTAACCATTCTGTTCTAGTGAAGTCAAAATGATGGTGAAAAACTAATTTCTTGCAAAATTACCATGACGATTGGCACATACTACATGCTGATAGGCTCCAGTTTGCACATAGTGAGATGTAACACAGCTCTGTGTCAGAAAAAAACGTTTTTTTCTCTCATCATCTGCTTCTGTTCAGAGCCATATTTCCCTCTGCTGTGCAAAAGCTTATGCAGCAAATACCCGAACAGTTGACTGTGTGTTTCATTGATTAATTGACCGTGTGAGTGATTGATTTGCTAATTCATACTGTAGCTGTGCACAAAATCTTTGCTGCCTCTCTCAGCTGGCTCATCAGATAAAGTGCACTTAGTCAGAGTATATAGCCCCTTACCATCACCCCCCCCCCCCCCCCCCCCCTTTCAAGGATAAAAAAAACAGAGTAGAGAAAGCGGGAGGGAGGCAGAGTTGGCACTGCCATTTGGCCACTGTGTGCTTTGCTATTGCCACTTTGGCTTCATGTGTTTTCTGCACAACCTAAAGTGTATTAAGAAGTAACTTCTCTCAAAAGACTAGCATATGGAGTGACACACTCACACACACAAGAAGGAAGTTGTCAGCTTCCAGGCAGTAATCCACCATTGCGTATCTGCTCTCCGGCTAAGACACGGGTGTTAAAGCCACCCGGACAATATTTGCAATTTATTTGTTTCTTCATTTACAGTTTGACTTCAGTAAGCTAAGTAGGTGACAGAAGTGACAGACGGGTGGATTGGTGTGAGTGTCTGTGTCTGTGTAGGCATCTGAACACCTGATTTTGTAATTTTGATAGGAAGCATCAGATGGTTTTATCTTAATCCCCATCTCTACACACACACACACACACACACACACACGTGCATGCACACAGCTACTCCATTCGCCCTACATCACTGGGATGCAAGCTGACAGAGACTTTGTCAGCAACTTGGAGAGTGACTGTTCTCTCCTCTCTCTACCTCTCTCTCTCACACACACATGCACGCGCACACACACACTCAGTATTACTATAGCTCAGCCCAGTGCCTCCATCCTCTCCGACACATCACTGCAGTGCCGTGAGTCACAGAAGGTCATCTGAGGTAGGCAGATGAGTTGACCTGCAGGGCATTTCAGTGTTCACAGGTTCCTGGAAGATCTAAGCTGCACCTAAACATTGATTCTGAAATAGGTTGATCTTACATAACGTAAAAAAATGGCTGGATCAAAATGGTCACTGCCCACCTGAGTGTCCCCAATGTGGATAACTGCTGAACTCTGTGGCTTTCTCCATGTGCCTGAGCAGCGTGTATGGTGCTGTAGCAAGAGGTGAGTTCAATATAGAGTTTGGAGGAGTGGAAGAACATCTGTGTTTCTTTTGGCTCTGAAGAAAGCCATCAGCTAGCTTAACTACAAAGACCAATGGCCATTCATTCTAAGATCAATTATTATTATTATTATTATTATTATTATTATTATTATTATAGTTCATTAGAGCACATCCACTGTATTCTACTCTGTTGTACTTGCTGCTACAATAGAGCCAGGCTACTTTAAACTCAATCTGATATACAAGAATAGGCAGTGCTATCCAGTTTTTAAAATATGTTTGAAAATACAAATGCTGAAATACAAATTTAACCTCCAGATTTAATTAGATTGTCCAGTTATTAAAGCAAATAGACTCACTGCACGAGAAAAACAAATTCTCACAGATTCTCACAGCTTATGTCAGTCAGACACATAGAGTTACATTTATAAAATCTTCAAGGGACCCCAACAAGATCACTTTAAAAAGGAAAACGTGATCATCAGTTGGTTTGAGTGTTGTTTTAGTTCTGTACAAGCCCACTGGACACTTTCTCCTGAGAAAAAGGAAAAACTTTAGGCACCTTATTAGGTACACCTGTTCAACTGCTCATTGGAATAAATACCTAATGAACCAATCACATAACATCTCAGTGCATTTCGACATGTAGACATGGTCAAGACGACCTGCTGCAGTTCAAACTGAGCATCAGAATGTGGCATGGTTGTTAGTCTGAGTATTTCATAAACTCCTGATCTGCTGAAATTGTCCCTCACGACCATCTCTATGGTTTAAAGAAAAAGGTCTGAAAGTGACCAGAATGCTTCATACTGACAGGAAAGAAAGAGTAACCTAAATGCAGAAGCGCGTCTCTGGACAAACATTGAACCTTAAAGCAGAAGACCGCTCCGAGTGCGACTGCTGTCAGCTAACAAACAGGACGCTAAGGCCTCAGCTTTGGTGGGCTCACAGGACATTGTTTGATCTGATGAGTCTTGATTTGTGTTGCGACATTCAAATTTTAGGATCAGAATTTGGTGTAAACAACAGGTGTTGTGGTGTAATGGTGTGTGTGTTGGGGGGATTTATTGGCACCCTTTGGGCCCCTTAGTATCAGCAGAGCATCATTTAAACACCTAAATACCGTTGCTAACCATGTCCATCCTTTCCGATCGCTGCTTCGATCAGGATAAGAAACACATGTCAACATGAACCTGGAATCTGGGACGTTTGGAACACCTCGTTGAACCATAAAGAATCAAAACAGCTCTGAAGGCGCAAACTTGGGTCCAACCCAGTGTTCCTAACGAAGAGGTCAAAGGGCAGTGAAAATCTTTCCAAAAGGCACCAACACCAGAGCACAGATCCAGTTTGGTGGCTGAAGGTTTGCACACTTACTTCCTTCACATGTATCTTCATGCTGTCCCAGTAGCTCAGTCTCAGATGTTGCTGCTTGTACAGAACACAAAACCTGTGTTATCACATTGATCTCAGTGAGGTTTCAGGTTGTTTGTTGGTTTAAGTAACAAAAGGAAATGCGATATTTTTGTCTTTGTTTTTGGAGTGCAAATGTTAAAAAAGACAAGAAACCACATGGTTTTCTTCATTCTCTCTTATTTGGAGCACTCTGAGCCAAACAGTTCATTCGTTACTTGAAACATTTTGGGCTTGGATCCAGCTCATGACACAACTGAAGATAGCGAGCAGCCTGCCCTACTTTTCTGTGAAACTCTTTATTTTGGCAGGAAGAGCAGGCGGGGAGTCGCGCACAGGGGGAATCCCAGCCTTCTCCTGACATTTCTTGCTTGTATTGTGTCTGTCTTTTAAATTTGCCTGGCACTTATTTTGCTCTCACATTGGCATTCTTGTTTTAATGGGCTTCTTGCTTTATTGGAAATAAAGTCACAGTAGCGCTAAGCCTGTTGTTTCATAAAAGCCCTTAGCTTTGCTTTTTGTTGCCAGAGCACCATCTTTAATATGCTGTTGCACTCAAACACGGCACACCTCCTCCTCCGAAGCAACTGACACAACCATCTTGTACGTTCAAACGAACGCTCGCTACATGGACACAAAACTGGTTGAATGTAAATGAATCTCACTCAGGCGACAGTAGGCCGTCCTACGGACACATGCCGTCATCTGATCGTTCTCTGCATCTTCTCCCACTGCGACTGCCAAGAGAACAAGAAGTCCAGCGTGGAACGGCTTTGAATCGTCATTGAAGAGGGGGGCGTACTGTCGCCTTGGCTTTCCCGCTCATCGGAGCTCGCCGTCATTTGGCTTGTAGCTCGCACGGTTTGTGTCATGACACGTGGAGTAAAGATCAGCTGGTTTTACAAAGGAGGTCTTCTAGTATCTTATTTATTTTTGCTCTCATTGTCCTCAGATGAGGCTGATAGAGAGCAGCGAGAAAGGCGCCAGAAAATGGCCCAGATGATTTCTAGTGGTATTGAATGTGCTGTCACTCCAAAGCTGACGGGAAGCTCGACGGCTCACTGGAACTCTTGGCAGATATGCCACGCGGAGTTCGAGATAATAGCGGGATGAAGAGGCTGTGATTTGATTCGATGCTGCCTAATTATTCGTCCACTCTTTGCAGTGTTCTTGCATCTGACTTGGAAGATTGTGGATGAGATTGTGGGTATTGGCTTGGCATATGATGGTGATGATAATAACCTTTACTTATAGCACACAAATTCAATTTCACAATCCTAACTTCCACTTCCCTTTAATTAGTGCATTCAGTTCCTTTCCTTCAAAACAGCCCCGTCTGCTCTATATGAAAAGCAAATCTGCTTATTTTCCCTAATACTGCTTATTACTGGGAATTAGAAAATTTGGACCATGTCTGTGCATTTTACAGCCACTTGTCATTCAAATGTTTTTGTGCACCAGCAGAACAAATCTGTTTTTTGAGATTGTCGCTTATGTTTAAGGGTGCACTCTGCTTTATTTGAATATATATATATATATATATTAGGGGTGCAACGATATTCGTATCGATATTGAACCGTTCGATACAGTGCTTTCGGTTCGGTACGCATATGTATCGAACAATACAACATTTGTAATTTATTTTATCAACTTTCCTTCTGACGATGCTGTCTGTGTTGAGCGCTCAGTGAATCTGCGTTCGACTACTCCGCCTAGGCTGCACTGTCGAGCGCAGATCCACTGAGCGCTCAACACAGACAGCATCGTCAGGAGGAAGAGCGCAGGGCAAGCTAGCGAGACAGAAGTTAAGCTCTCCTTGCAAGATGGACCTCCCCCACCCTCATTCAGATCTGGCGTTTGGAATTATTTTGGTTTTCATGTGACGTATGACCCTGAAGGTAAGCGAGTCATGGACTAAAGTAAAACAGTATGTTGGATGTGCCATGCAATGCTTAATTACATGGGTGGGAACTAGTGTGTTAGCGCAGTTAGCTCGTTAACGTGTTGGCCGTCTAGCCCCATGCACGGGGCGATCGGCGGTAGCTCGTTAACGGAGATTTGCCGTGTTGTGGCGTTAAGGTCATTTCAACGAGATTAACCTGAAAGCACTAGTGGGAACACAACGAATATGACTGCACATTTACGCCGACATCATCCTAGTGCAAAGACAAAAACAACAAGCATGCTACTAACTTTAGCCGAGTCATTTAGACAGCTGTTAGCACGTGATTCTCCTTATGCTGCTGAGAATATAGCCCAGAAGAAGCGGATAGTATAGCTTTTATTTTGGAAAGAGACATTTCTCTGTAATAAACTCTTTTCCAAAGATGAGTGATTCCTCAATCAGATACAGGGCTTGCAATATCGCTAGCCCGACGTCCCGGAGCTAGCGATTTTTTCAGTCGGGCTACCAAAATCTATCTCTTCCCTGCCCGTCGGGCTATTGTAGGAAAAATATATGTCAATGCTTTTGCATTCTTTCAGAAATGTAGCTGGGTAATTATGTCATTGGCATCGGTGAGCCACTGTCAATATGTGACATATTGAAGTCGCGTTTGAATTTGCGCTTGTTTTTTTGCTTTCACTTTGCAATGACAGCACTGATCTGTGAGTGATGATAATTTGTGCACCAATTCCTCTGACATCGTCTTATTAATCGTTAGCTTACTATGCAAACATGACAAGTGAAATCTCCCGCAGCAAGCTTAAACATGTGAGAGGTTGATCGCGCAGAGAATCGCTGAGCTTATGTGAGTCCGTGTGTAAAAGTAGCAGTATATATATTTCAGTTCTGCTGAGCCAAATAAGACAGGTCAGGGTGAAGAAGTGACAGCCAAAGAAAAGCTTACCACAAAACGGAGAAGTTATGACAAATCAGACTATAAGGCAAAAAGAAAGTGCAGCTTTATGGTTTCATGGACAAAAGAATTTCTGTGGCTGCAATATGACGAGCTAAATAACCAGGGCTGCACATAAGTGGTCCGCAGGTGCGCATTCGCTGTCAAAATAAAAAACGCGCACAAGGGTTAGGGTTAAATTTAAAAACTGTACTTTTGAGTTAAAATATATATTTATAATTTTAATAAATGACAAATTAAAAAGGCATGAACATTTTTTTTGTATCGAAAAAATATCGAACCGTGACACCAAAGTATCGAACCGAACCGAACCGTGAATTTTGTGTATCGTTGCACCCCTAATATCTATATATGTATATATGCTTGACTTTGATCACCCTCATGGTTACAGGTGGGCTGGAGCCTATTCCAGCTGCATGGAGACAGCAGGAGATGGGGTACAGCCTGTGACAGGACTAGAAGATAGAGACAAAGAGACAGACAACCATTCAGATATACGGGGAATTTAGAATAACTTGTTCTCATTAACTGCATCTCTTTGGATTCTGAAAGGAAACCTGAATACTTAAGGTGGTAAAACCACACAAACGCAGTCCAGCCAGATGGTGGATTTAAACCCAGACCATTCCCTGCTGTAAGGCAACAGCGCTAACCTCTGAAAATGTTCCCTTTTTAAGTCATTTTAATTGTTACTGTATTGAAAGCACATGTCAGAAGCAAGATTCAGGAAAAATCAGAACAGGTATTATAATAAAAACATCTACCTCAACATGCCTTATACACTGAGTTTCGAGCAACAAGGGCCGAGTTGGCAGCTGCTTTTTTGCATGAAGCTGAAGCCTAAATCAGATGCCTCTGCAAACTCCTGAAAAATAGTCCTGTGTAATATGGCAGCTTCATGCCTTATTTCCCTCTTCAAATGACATACATTCAGGTGTATATATTTCCATAATATATAAGAATGTTTGCATGTTAGCCACCGGGTTGGTTTCAGTTTGAAAGCAGGATGCAGACAGGTCTGTGTTTGTGCCTGCAGGAGAGTCGGAGCACTTTCGTTTTCATGCTTGCGTGCAGAAACCTGCCTGTGGACACGTACAATACTGGCTACCAGGCACCAAAATAATTTGAAGTGTATTTTTCTCATGTCATCGTGTTAGCATAGGTTTAGGAAATATTAAAAATACTGCAACGGTATTCATTGTGTACTGCCCACCCACTGCAATACAGATCAATCCCACTGGTTGCCTGTCTGCACCTCTGCATACAGCATGAAGAGAAAATAATGCATACCTGCCGGCCACTTCATTAGTAACATGTTGCTAGTGCTTGGTTGGCATAACAAGTAAAAAAAAGTCTTTTTGTTTGAGTAAAAAGACAAAAATTTGATTGAGTTGTCACGAAAAAAAGTTTCTGAGCTCTGTGGGTAAAAGCGTATACTGCTTATCCACCTCATGGTGTAATCATCAGTCAACCTGACAGGTTAGCATATAGCATCAATATAGCAGCTGAAAACATCAAGTTGCTGCCATGTAATTAGCTCATATGCGCATTAACAAGCATCTGAACACACACACACACACAAGGCTTCTGATTGTTGAGTAGCCAACTCAAAGTCACTGCCTTGACCGATGCTCAGGAGGTAAAGCAACTCATCCACTCATCAGAAGGTTGACGATTTGCTCTAGTCTGTATACTAAAGTACCCATAGGCAAGAAACCGAAGCCCAAATCGCTCCTTGTGCAAAAAAAAATGCTTGTTAATAAGGCATGATGTATTAATCGCTTTGGGTGCTCATGTATAGTAAGAAGGCACTAAATAAGAAGCAGTCCATTTACCTTTTTAACCTCGTTTGGATCCATTCATAAATTCAAAAAAGTTTTATTAAAATAGTGCCAAATTGCAACAGCAGAGGTCTCAAAACATAAGTTAAAGATCCTACAATAACACAGAGAAAGCCCAAAAATCAGGCAGCCACCTGTGAGCAAACGCTTGGCAACAGTGGGAAGGAAAACCTCCCCTTTAACCAGAAGAAACCTCTGACTGAACCAGGCCCATCTGCTGCGACTGGTTGGGGGTGAGGCGAGGAAGACCGGACAAGAGACAGACTTGTTAGGGCAGCGGTCTCCAACCTTTTTGCGCCACGGACCGGTTTATGCCCGACAATATTTTCATGGACCGGCCTTTAAGGTGTCTCAGATAAATACAACAAAATAAAACCAGTACCGGTACCGAAAAAAAGAAAATTTATTCATAACACACGTGAGAAGACCCAGGAAAACCGAGTAAACGATAAAAACGATAACAAAATAACGCTGAAAAACGATAAAAAACCTGAAAACTATACATTTCACACCTGAACCTCAACTCTCGCGGCCCGGTACCAAACGACTCACGGACCTGAGTTAGGGAACATAAGTGTATAGAAGTCAGCAGAACAGGTGAAACAGTATTAGGACATTTTCATGGTTCTTTACCTGCTTTTTTTAATGTCTTGAGTGTTTCTGGCTCATGTATGAAGGGTTAAACAAACAGTAACTAATAAAATAAATAACTGGTGGAAAGCTTGTGTCTCCTTCTGTAAACTAAAGGTTTCTCTTTCACAGCGCTGTATGTTGTGATATTTGTGTGATAGTGATTAACTTTTGGTGAGCATTATTTCTGAACCCTCACCGAATAAATATTTCTGTGTGGGGAAAAGAGGCGCATCATTTCCTTACTGTAACTGTCGCGTAAAGCAATTTCCATCCTCCATAAAGCTGTCATCGCTCAGCACGGTGCGCACGGGAGTGGGGATTGCGGCGGCAGTTACATCCCTGCCGTCACAAAGTGGCTGCTTGATGTGCCCACCGCACCGCGTGTGCGCCCGTGGCTCTGAAATTGCTTTAAATAAGTCGCACTGTGCGCATCATTGACTTCGCCATTCACCCCGCGCCACTGATCCAAAAAATAGAGCCCCCGAAACTGTCGCGACGAGACGCATTTCCCGCCTCTCCTTCTCACCTCGCCCTCTTCCTTTCTCTCCTTCTCCTTTTTCTTTCCATCAGGGTCTGGTGGGAGAAAAGTACGGCAGCATCCGAGTGCCGGGGGAGGTGGAATCGGCGGAGTTTGAGATGATCTTGGATGCAGCGGTGGAGGCGGGGCTGGACACACACATCCTGGAAGAGTGGTACTGCAGGGATGAAAACTCGGTGCCACCCGCATACTACCTCAAACCCAAAGCCCAAATGCTCAAGAACTACCAGAACTCTGTGAGTCCAGAGCTTCAATCGCACTCAGTCACACTAACAGGAGGCTCCCGCTGTTCGTGTCCTTGATTTTTGTGTGGAATGAATTAAATTCAGCGTGCAGGAAAAAGAAGAGCAGCTGTTCTTTGAGGTCGATGAGTGAACTTTGTCTTTTTAAATGTTTCACATCCTTGCAAATCAGCCTGAAAAGCCACTTAAAGAATCTGTTAGCAACATTTATTTTAAATAAAACGTCCAAGGTCTGCCTTTAACTTTCAAGAAGTAGTACGCCTCAGTTTTCTTAAGTACACCATCTTGATGTTCTCTTGAGCTTCGCTGAAGTAAAAAAAAAAGTGCTGTGAAAGACTTTGATGATAAAAATAATCACAGAGAAAATTCAAGATTTAAGCATTAAAGAGAACCAGTCGTTTTGCGTTTCCTTACTCGATGTCATACATAAACACACCGGCCATTTTTTTTAGGTACACTTCGTCGCACATTTTTTAACACAGATATTTGTAGGGTCAAAAACTTCAACCTGAGCATCAGAATGAGGAAGAAAGATCATTTTAGGTACTTTGAACATGGCGATGGAAAAATCTGAAAGTCTGAGCAACGTTTAAACAGCACAGCCTACAGCCAGGTATTGTTTCTGACCATGTCTGTCTGTGAAGGTTCTCAGTCATCCAGGTCATCGTAGTCAAAGGAGCTTGCAAAGAAAAGCGTCTGGACTTCTTTAAGTTGCTTGAAGACGTTTCACCTCTCATCCGAGAAGCTTCTTCAGTTCTAAGGTCAAATGGTGGAGAGTCCCAGATATAAACCTTTGAGTTCCCTCCCCAGACGCCTTAACGCCCACTCACATCCTGGGCCATCTGATCTCAGGAATTCGCATGATAAGGTGGGGCCAGGTTTCACAATGAGCTCACCCGAAACCCTGGCTGATTGGGACCCACACCCAGTTTCACACCTTGGCCCAGGCGATTAGAGGATCATCAGGGGGTCCTTTTGTCCCTCTGCGGGGGGTCACTCCCACTAGGTTTAAATCGGGGACTCCCCACCATTTGACCTTAGAACTGAAGAAGCTTCTCGGATGAGAGGTGAAACGTCTTCAAGCAACTTAAAGAAGTCCAGACGCTTTTCTTTGCAAGCTCCTTTGACTTCTGACCATGTCCAACCCTTTATGACCAAAGTGAACCCATCTTCTGATAACACCATGTCACAAAGCTCAGAATGTCTCACACTGGTTGTTTGAGCATGACAATGAGTTCACTGTACTCAGATGATCTCCACAGTGATCAGATCTCAGTCCAGTAGAGCATCTTTGGGATGTTGTGGAATGGGAGCTGCGTGATCCTGTCATGTCAGTATGGACAGAAATCTCTGAGGAATGTTTCCAGGACCTCGTTGAATCTGTGCCATGAAGAATTAAAGCAGTTCTGAAGGCAAAACAGGGTCTAATCATGTACTAGTGAGGCATATATAATAAGTCCAAGTAATCTCTTCAGAACATCCATGCTTCTTTGTAGACAGTTTTTGAGTGACTCTCAGTTAGAGGAATAGCTCTAATATGTTCATCTTTATGAGCAAAGAAGCCCCACCCCCTTTTCTTCAAACCTTCTGTTTGCATGTGGCAACCAATCAGAATAAAATGAACCTAAAGGGAGAGGAGCTAAAGTCAGCTTTATGATGAGCTTGTTTCATATGAAACACTTGAATGTTTCCTGTGTCGCCGCACACGTCTTCTTGCACAGAAGCGAGTGACAGCACTCGCTCCGTACATGGTAAGAGTCCATGCTGTGCAGTAGAGATGGACCGATCCGATATTACGTATCGGTATCGGTCCGATACTGACCTAAATTACTGGATCGGATATCGGAGAAAAATAAAAAATGTAATCCGATCCATTAAATATCACGAAAGCACCTCACAAAACTTGCAACACGCCATAACTCACCTCAGAACGTTAGCAGTCGGAGCAGTATGCATCACGTGATAGAGCAGCTGTGGCATGCCGGACCTGTCGGTGGTCTGGATAGCATGTGGAGCTTCGCTAGCAACCCGGCATTTCATCTCCGACAAAGTTATCCCCGAGAGAAGTAAAGCAAGTGTGTAAGTCCATCTCTGAATGTTTGTAAAGCATTCCCACGTTAAGCTTAACAAGTGACTGCCTCTCGCTCTCCGGCTGCTACTTCAATCGTGAAACTGCTTAAATGATCAGCTGATCGGCTTTTCTGTCGCGAGTCTCTCGTTTGTTTTTGGTCCACTTTGCGCCAGAAAGAGGAAACCAGCGGCTGAACAACAGCAGCACGTTTAAGCTTGATAAGCTGTTGTTAGAATTTATTTAATATTTCTTTCTACACCAGGATCTTTTTCTACGTAGCTGACGCTGGTAACTGTGCAGGGGCGGATCTAGCAAAGTTTAGCCAGGGGGGCCAATAGGGCATGAACAGGGAAAAGGGGGCACAAAGACATACTTTTCTTTCTTATTCTCATTTAAAATGTCGAGCTTTTAATAAATAATTATCTGACACCCAAAGTTTTAATTTGATGTAAAATGAATAGAAGGCAATTACTGTATATAGTGACTATTAAGTCTAATATATACCCTAGTAAGCTATAGTACTTTTTACTTTGGGAAGGTACCATCTGTGCAGTCTGCAATTTTGTTGAAGAAAGATGTTGAATCTATTTAATATTTCTTGAAAAATAATTGATTTCTGTGCATTTTTTTTCACACTGCATCAAATTAAGGTTGATTACGTCGATTAAGCATCATGAGGTGGAGCGTGAGGGGTGGTTCCTTATTTTTTATTTATTTATGTTTGTTGTTGCTGGGAGTTGGAACCCTATTAGTTAGGTTGCTTAATATTTACGCTAAGTACTCTTTAAAATACCAGAATAGGGAGGATGGTGTAGGTCTAAGTTTATTAGATTGATCAGTATTGCTGAACTATGAAATATTTTTTTTGTATACAGGTATAACAGAATAGCTTTAGTGTAGTTGTTGTTTTAAACTTGAGTATGAACTTGCAGACTTGCAAAATGCAGCAAGATATTTTAAAAAACAGTTTTGTTGATTAAAAAACATTATCGGATTCATATCGGTATCGGCAGATATCCAAATTTATGATATCGGTATCGGTATCGGACATAAAAAAGTGGTATCGTGCCATCTCTACTGTGCAGTCAGACTGTCCTCTCTCTGCCCCCTCTTCTGCTTAGATGGAGTCAAGCAGCGTAGTCAAGACCAAGAACGACAAGGCCTGGAGGAACGTGTCAGAGGAGATCAAGAGGATCTTCCGAACGGCGGTGCTGCAGCTGCAAGAGAAAGGGACCATGAAGAGCGCTCAGGCCAAGAAATTCCTTTGCTCTGGTAAATTTCACGTCTGCTTTTTCTTTTCATGTCATACTTTTCTCGATACCTTCTTTTCAAATAGGAACACGTCTTTGTCTGCTGGACTGCTGCTCACTTTTATGTTTCTGGCTTTTCATTTGGTTTTTGAAAATTATTGGAATTTTAGATTTTAAAAAATTGATTTGTTTCTTCTGTGATACCTCGCTGGATGTTTTCAAGTTTTAAAAAGTCGGCTTGGGGTTGTTACAATGATGTTACAATAAAAGCCAGCTAATTTCTCCTTACAATTGTTCAATAATGAAAAAAGTTTGTTGGTCGCAGCCTCGATTGCTACAGTAAATAAAACACACGGTGAGTTTATTCCTAATAAATAAATTAAAAAGTTGTTTTATGCGCACAACATAAAATACCCAATTAAAGAACACTTATATGCCAAGGTTGCAACTGGCTGGAATAAAAACAACATTAACCTTTGTGGGGAACAGAAAATCACACGGCAAAGGCCGTATATTTAATAAGTGAGCCTGTCACCTTGTAACTAAATTGATAACAAGAGATGAGATGCAATCAGGATCTATCAGAGTCACCTCAGCGGACGACAGTGATTGATCGATCACATATTCGCCTCTCTTCCGAGTTATTTATCCAAGCAGCGTGTCGCAGTGTCAGACAACCCTTCTTTTTTTAATCAGAAAGAAGCTGATGGTTGCCTTTCACAACTTTTTATTATTACTTATTATTATTATTATTGTTGCGAGTCTGTTTTCTGTGTTGTCTGTGCCCCATAGCAGCAGGGGTGTGTCTAAATGGAGATGTATGTGGTGGCACTTGCCCTGGTTGTAAGTAGATGGCAACAGATTTTTGCATTTCATTCATCACAAGCAGATTTCACACAGTTGATAACGCGACTGCGTTCAATCACAAACCGACTGAATACTAGAGACTGGCTTCTGATTGTTTCTTATTTATTGCCACTTTGATGCATCAAAGTTGCTTCGAAGACAGCAACTGACTGCAATTGGTGCAGACCTGGTCCCCGTCTCAGAAGCAGTTATTTCAAAGGCAAGGATTGCGAGTTAAGTGCACAAAGTTGCAGCTGCAGTCTCCAACCATGGTGTTTTTCTAGTGTGACTGCAGAACAATGTGTCATTGCAAGTATACAATGAGAGTAATAGAATATGAATCTAAATGAACTCTCAGGGCAGCCATATTTCCGATGCATGTTTAAAATGAATAAAATAAGAAATTAAAATCATTACAACTTGCTGAAGTTGCATCTAATTTTCTGACTCTCTCTGCATTAAAAGTCACCTCTATAAAAGGCGGTCCATCTGCTTTTCTTTTCTGATGCTGTCACAGTGCAAGCAACACACTACTAATGACACTTTAATGACAGTCTTATCAACCAGGCACAGTTTAGTCGTTTAAATTGTGGAAATCGGGAATAATACGAGCTAATTAAGGAGTGTCGCTTAGAGTTTTATCATTTTAGATAACAAGGACGCTTCTAGTTTTTATGCACATTAATTGAAGAGTCTGTGGAGGAAGTTGTGCCGTCTCCCAGAACTCCCAGCATTCCTTTCACTCTTTGTCTCTTCCCCTCCGTCATTAGCAGACTGCCCGTTCTGCTCGTGTCATGTCATGAATTTTTACCTTTGCAGGTTGCTCGTGGGTTTTGTGTGCTACTCGAATATGATCAATTAAAAAATGTCTTTTTTCTTCTTTCAGCCTTGGAGGATGAATTAGACTTTGCCCTTGGGAAACAAACGCCTGCCTTTCTCAGGAAATGTGTCTGCTACATTCGCAAGATCTCCAACTTTGACCGCTTCGCCAAACTCCCTGAGATGGCTCGCTACATGGACATCGTGGTCAGCAGCGATCGGGTCATGCGCAACCAGGAGGCCTACGAACGCCTCCTGAAGGTGCGGGATGAGTTCATCCCCACGGTCGTGGCCGCCTCCAATCTCCGCGTCTATTCTTCTGTCACCCACTGCGACATGAAGTTAGGCTACTCCCAAGAAGTGGAAAGCCACTATGTAGAAGGTCTGTGCAAGCAGTTCTACGAGGACATGGTGGACATCATCCAGGCCACGGTCCAGCAGAACTTTGACACGGAGTCTGACCCGCTGTACGACGAGATCCTGCAGCACCTGTCCCTGTGTAAGTCCTACGCGGCCCTCTACGAGTACAAGACCGAGTCTCTGGATTACGTGCAGGAGTATCTGATGCCATCTAAGGGGAGCAGGACAAGCCCTCTAGTGGTGTACGGGGGACCCTGCACCGGAAAGACGCTGCTGCTGTCCGAGGTGGCAAAACAGGTGAGGCATGCAGGCGGTAACTTCGTCTTTTTGTGCCACCCACGTCTCAGTTTTCCTCTCATTTTGGCTCTCGCTGTGCGTTCGCGCTCGTCTGTCTGATCCAAGCATGTGTCCATCTTTGTACAACAGAGCATGAGGGAGCGTGCGACTGTTCATCTCTTCTCATCAAACGCTTGCTTGACCATCTGTGTGTCTGCCAAGAGGCAGTCCATCACCATGCACATGCTTCTAATTTCCCACGAAGCCATGCAACTGCGTGTGTACACGTTTGCCTACATCTGTGTGGAACTTCTGGAAAGTTTGCTTATTGAAACAGTTGCAATGGGTACATTTATTGTTCAGTGGAAGCCAATGTGTGTGTGTGGACTTCTCTTTGTGCACACGCACCTCACTCTCTGTTCACTCTCCGGCTTTTGTGTGCCATCTGGCCGCCCGGCTACATTAAGATCACACTGTAGCCAAGATCACACAGCAGACACCCACACATCCACCCCTCCTGTCCAACCTTTGTAATAAATCTCACATTTATTTTAAGCACCATTCAAGTATTTGCCCAAAAGCGGAGCTATAGAGGTGGTATAAAAATGTTACAAGGTGCAACAAAATGATGATGAAAGCCTAAAGTTCAGCGGTAAAGATTTCCGGGAGACGACAGGAAAAGTTTTAAACTTCAAAGTAAAAGGATGAGTGGGAGGGTGTAAGAAGACGCTGCAGTTTAAACAGCAACATTAAAACGATCTATGGTATGGACTGCTTATCTGTTTTCTACGATCTGGTGACTGTGGACGCCGTCCGAGTACAGTGAACTCGTTGTCGTGTTCAGGACACCAGTTTGAGATGATTGTGTTGCCATCAGAAGATGGTTCACTGTGGTCATACACAATCACACCACAGCAAGCCTGAACTGCTTTCACGTTGTTTACACCAAATTCTGACCCAACATCTGAAAGCTGCGGCAGAAATCGAGACTCATGAGATCAGGCAACATTTTTACAATCTTCTATTTTGTTTTGGTGAATCTTTTTTCAAACGTTATCCTCAGTTTCCTGTTCTTAGCTGATAGGAGAGGCACTCAGTGTGGTTTTCTGCTGCCACAGCTCATCTGCTTCAGGGATTCGCAGGTGTTTTTCTGCATATCTTAGCTGCAACAAGTGGTTATTTGACTTATTGTTGCCTTCCTATCAGCTTAAAGCAGTCTGATCTTTCCCTGATGATCTTTGATGTCAACAAGGCGTTTTCGCACAGAGATCTTTCTCTCTAAACTCTAGAGACGGTTAGTGGAAAAATCCCAGCAGATCGGCAGTTTATGGAATACTCACACCAGCATCTCTGGTACCAACAACAATGCTCAGTTTGAACTTCAGCATTAACCCGTGTATTAGTCTCCAGTCACTTTCAGCAAATTAGTAAGAAAATAAATGTATTTGAACTGTTCGGCGGGCCTGGGGTTGATGAGAAAGGGACGCTGTTAGATTCAAGGAGCTTAATAAGGTGTAGAAGCTTGCAGCCACTCGAGGCCGGTGTGCACGACTCACACTGGGCCTGTTGGGTTTGTTTCATTTGAATCCAAGCTTAGGCAAAGCTGGGTCTGCTGGAAAATATAGATCTGTGTTCCTCCACACTGTGGTGTGTTTGTGGAGAGAAGAGCATTTTTATTACGAAACAATTTAACGGAAATGTAAACGCTACAAATGATTATTTAATAACCGTCAGCTATGTCCTCTAAATAGCATATTTTATTACCCTGCTTCTCTGTGAAGCATCTGTGATGGAGAAGACCCGGACAGCCAGCACACAATCTTCATTTCCATCTGAAGATGAGGTGCACTGCATATCTATTTAACTATGTCTTTGATGTGTAATGTAGTATTTAGCCAGTCCCAGTCAAAATGTCCTACACTGGTGTTAGAGTTTGGACTGTTTCATTCTAGTAATACTGATTTTCTTTGCACACTTTAAGGAAGTAGCTGAAAAGAATGAAAGGACAAAGACTGGATTTTTTATTTGGAGCTTAAATACCTCAGTTCTCAGAGTAGCTTTAGGCCTCGGTCGTGTTTTATGATGATAACAAATGTGCGAGGAAATAAAACTGATTTTCATATCATCACCCAAACCACACAGAAATGCAGAATTAAGATAAATATATCGGATGATAAATTAAACTAGCCGTTAAGGAGACTTTAATAGCGTAATACACAGCAATAGGTAATGGGTTCCTAAGAGTGGAATGGCTGCTTTGGCACAGTTAGAGATTACTGGCTATGCAGAAATTAGTCTTTAGAGGCTGCTGAGTTTGCGGCTCGTGATAATCGTCGGCATTTAGTGTACTTAAGGATCGGGTTAATTAAAGTTATGCACATTTATAATCAAGCCACTTTCAAAACAAATGTGCGTTTTATAGTTCTGTGGTGTTTCTGTTGCGGTTATGTTGCATTTTATGTATGTGCTATATTAGTTGGTTGTAATTAAGATGGATGTAGCTACGCTCAGTGGTTTCAGAAGTCCTGTTTTGAAGCCTCGAGATCAACATTTTCCCCGCTGTCTGATTGGTATTTTAAAAGCCAGGCGTGGATATGACAGTGTAACAGCGTGCTCATTGGCTAATCACTTATCAATCACCTTGTTAGCCAATGAGCATATCCTGGATAATCAAAGATTGGATTAGCCGCTTTCCCATAGACTTCTTTACAGTCTTTCTTCTTCAGCTCTCGCCCCCTGGTGACCATTAAGAAGAATGCAGGCTGAAGGCACCTCGTCCTCAGTGTCACGTTTCAAACCTGTAACAGCCGATTTAGACTCATTCCAGTTGGACATGGAACTGGAAACCCCTTTTAACCCTACGCCGTAACCTTCCACGTAACCTGACATGCACTTCCCGGGACATGTAACTACACGCAGGGTCAGTGCACGCCAGGACGACTGAGCAGTGTCGAAGGTTATGGGTTAAAAGAGGTTTCTGGTTACATTAAGTTATGACATAGATTCATTTTCTCTCCTGGATACTCCCTCTTTTTCTTTTTTTGATAGTTTCAGAAATGCTCCCTTCAGGAATTTGCTGACACGTTTTCATTTGGGACAGGGTTGTTATTCTCTTACTGAAACGTAACATGTGAAACAAACACCAACGAAGACTATAACAATGACGTCGCCCTTTATATAGGTTTGCAGTTGGAAAAATCTACACAGCCAAAACAATAAGAAACGGACTCTTTTTTTTATAAGTTCACAGAACGGATTATTTTGCTATCACGAAAAACGCCTGTTAGCCTTGAGAAACACATTGTCATTGTCTCACCTGGTGCCCAGGTGCTCTATGTGCGTGTGTGTGTGCTGCTGCTCTCTTTTGTTCATCCTGCATCTGTGTGAACATAGCTCCTCACAGCTGCTAACACACTGCTGTGTTGCCTGGCTCACTGACGTTTGTAAATGTGCAGTTCCTAGTGTTAGAAATCCTTTATTTTGTGTGCCATACTGTTTGCTCTGCTGAACAACTTCTGTGTTACTGTTAACTGTCGTCTTTCATTGATGTAAGTCAGTCATGTGATTACAGCTGTGAGTGAGAAGCGTGCACAGTTAATACCATTTGCAGCAGAATGTCACCTCCCCTTGATCCTGGTTCTGCTGGAAGTTTCTTCCTGTTAAAAGGGAGTTTTTTCTTCTCCCTGTCAACAAGTGCTTGCTCGTAGGGAGTTATGTGATTATTTATAATTTCTCTGTATTATTGTAGGCTCTTTACATTACCATATAAACACCCAGCACCAGCCTGGTGTTCCAGGTTTGCAGAAGCAAAGCTTTTAAACATTTTCTACAGTGTTATGAGTTTGCTGTTTTATTGCATTTCAAGTCCTTCAAATTCATTTTTTTTTTTTTTACTTCTATGTTGGTAATAAAAGCCTGGACACCTTGAACGCAGCGTTGCTAAAATAAACCGATTGTGCACAAAGACAGCCTGTTGTGAGGATGTCTATCATTATAATGTGCTGAAGTACAGTTAGCGTCATGCAGTAACTTTAAAAAATATTTATCTTTGAGCACAGGAAACTGAGACTTTGTATTTGACAGTATACTATTCAAACAGAAGGTCTTAGAAACAAAAGCCGTGCTCTAATGTAAACCTGCCTGAGAATAAAGGCTGTTATCTTCTGCCTGCTGAGTTAAATAAAGGTGCCAGACACTGTTTGAGGAAAAATGTTAAATGATTTTTCTACACATATGTTTGGTCTTTGATATTTACAGTTTTATAAATTCAGCGTCTGCTCACATTCCTTACCCGCAGAATGAGGAATGGAGATGCAAACACATGTAAAACATAACATTTTAAATACGCAGTAGACCGAATCTGTCTGTGTGTGTCTGTCTTTTTCTCTCCCTCTCTCTCAAACTCACTGAAAGTCAAATGTGGAGTGTCTTCGTGTTGCCCTGAATATGTCAGTTAACATTTTTAATGTCAAATGAAATCTCTTCTGGGCCATTTAATGAATTCATGACTGAAATTATAAGATCACTATAGCTTCAAAACTAGAGTAGTTCTCATTTACAGAATATTTTAACAGAGTGTTACACATTACACATGTCCAGTAACTAGAAAATGATTAAAAATGGTTTCCATGTTGGATTTATCCATAGTAATAATCTCTCAATGCTGTTTTTCAGGCCTACACGTGGCTGCAGAAAGAGATGGGCCCTGAAAGCGACCCAGTGGTCATTGTTCGTTATATCGGCTCCAGCCAGCTCTCCACAGACCTACGAACCCTCCTCCAGAGCATCTGTGAACAGATTGCATTAAACTACCGCTGCCTGATTCACTTTTTGCCTAACAAGATTCAGGAGATGAAGGAACTCCTGATCAACCTCTTAGGGGAACCGTCATTCCACAGGCCCTTGGTCATTGTCCTAGATGCCCTGGAGCAGCTCTCTGAAGCTGATGAAGCTCGCAAGCTGTGGTGGCTCCCCATACACCTCCCTCGGACGGTCCGCATTGTGGTGTCAACATTGCCCAATAAACACGGCATCCTGCAGAAGCTTCGCCACCTCATCCATGATGAGGGGTATTACGTTGAATTAATCCAGAGAGACCGCAAAGTCTGCAGTCAGACATTAAAGCAGCAACTGCTGGGGGTGAAGAGAAAGGTCACCTCAGGCCAGCAGATCTATGTCAATGAGGCACTTGCCAAGTGTACTTTGCCAATGTTTGTTAACCTCATCTACAGGGAAGTAGTTCACTGGAGGTCACATAAAGATGTGGACGATAAGTCGCTCTGTTCGACGGTGCACGAAAGCATAGAGCAGTTGTTCTACTCTGTGGAAAACAAGTTAGGCCAACGATTTGTCTTCAGAGCACTAGGGTATATCACCATGGCCAAGGCTGGGCTAACTGAAGTTGAGCTGGAAGATATCCTGTCCCTTGATAACATAGTTCTTGGTGATGTCATTGTGGCAACTTACCTCAAAAACCCATTGAGAATCGCCTATGACTTGATTGCGAAGCTCAGAGAGGAGCTTGAGGGGTATCTGGTGGAACGTCAGGTACGGAACGTCACTTTGATGGTCTGGGCCAACAGGCACCTGCACCTTATTGCCCAGAAGCTGTACCTTAGCAATGAGGAGGACGTGCATCAGATGCATAGCCTCTTAGCTGAGTATTTTCTAGGGGCATGGTCAGGGGGCAGAAAGAAGATCTTTACCTATGATAACAACCATTTCACTTCCTTGAACATTTCTCATCACAAAAACCCTCACCATCAGCAGTCCCATGAAAAGACATCTTCTGATAAGTACTCCTATGACAGACAGACTCCTGAACAACCTTGGGTGTTCCAGTGCAACCTTTTGGAGCCTGACATTTTCTTTGTCAACCACAGAAAAATGACAGAGCTGGTGTACCACCTTACCAGGAGTGGGCGTACAGATGACCTCATGTTTGGTGTCATAATGAACTTCAGCTGGCTCTACACAATGATCAAGATTGGCCAGTTTGAAAAGGCTCTAACAGACATTGACCTAGCTTACAGTTACACCCAAGAGAAAGAGCTGAAGTTTTTAGCCACAACTCTCCGTAGCATCAAAGTAAAAGTGCTGAAGAATCCGGCGTCGCTGTCTGCAGAGCTGCAGCAAAGACTTCTGCCAGTTGTCACCTCCCTGCCTAAACTCAGACACCTCCTTCTGGAGTGTGACAAAGATGGCCCAAAGTACTGCTCTATTGTGCCTCTCCACTCCTCTATGGATGTTACTTACAGTCCAGAGAGGCTTCCTCTTTGCTCCAGCTACATGCAGATTGTGGAGATCCTGCCCACTCTAGCCCCAAACATAGTCCTCGTAGCACTGGAAGATGGATCTGTCAGCACCTGGGATGTAGAGAGCAGGCAACTTCTACGGCAGATCGACACAGCCAGATCTGTTGTGCTGGGAATCAGGTTAACCTCTGATGAGAAGTATCTGGTTGTGGCCACAACTAAAAACACACTGCTCATCTATGATAATCACAAGTCCTGCCTTTTATCTGAGGTTGAAATCAAGGGCTCCAAGCATGCTGGCATCACTGGTGGCGTTGCTTTCATTAACGGTTTTACTTTATCTACCCATCATGCTTTGGCATGGCTTGAGGCTAGTAAAGATGTGAACGTCATTGACCTCCTCTATGGTTGGCCTTTGTACCAGTTCCACTGCTGGTATGAGGTGACTTGTGTCCAGTGCTCGCCAGATGGAATGTATGCCTTCTGTGGCCAGTACCTCAACACGGTCTCCATCTTTCATCTTGGAAATGGTGACAAGTTGGCCACTGTGACGTCTGAGTTTTCTGGAGGGTTTGTCAAGTCCATTCTTGTACTCGACACTCTCAGCCAAATGGTGATGATTGACAATGAAGGCAGTTTGTCCGTGTGGAACACCAAAGAGGTCACTAACCCGAAGCTGATGGAGGATTATGATTGTAGAGGGGATGAGACCGAAGTAGTGGGCATTGAGTTAGCAGAAGACCAACGTTCCATTCTCATTTGCAAGGCTCGAAGTATAGAGGTGCTGGACACAAAAGTATGGAAGATGGTAGAAAAGTTTAAAGCCAAACGTAGTGAACGCTTTGTTGCCGCTGTACTCTCCAAGAATGGCCAAAGCATTGTGGCCTCCATGGAAAATACCTCCTCTATCTTTGTCTGGAGGAGAGACAGTGGACAGTGCATGGCTAGCCTGATTGAGATCTCAGGGGCTATCGTGAAACTCATCAAATCAATCCACCACAACTTGCTCCTTTCGGTTGCCAGCAGTGGAGTTCTGTCTGTTTGGGACATTGATATCATCACCGCCATGTCCAACATTGACAAAACAGGGAAGAAGATCCAGACCTTGCAGCTGTCTGGCAGAGAGGACTATGTGTTTACCATGGACGGCTCAGAAGCTGTCCACAAGTGGAACTTTAGCACTGGCTTCATTGAGACAGTCTTTAAGCACGAGGGCATAGTAGAGAACTGTGTCCTAACCTCCTCAGGGGATCTCATGGTGACTTCGGATGACAAGTCCAGTCAGTATGTCTGGCAAACCAACACAGGAGAAAACATCTTCCGCATCAATGGACAGAGAATATCACAATTGTTAATTACGCACAATGACCAGTTTGTGGTGTCCCTTTGTGAGCAGAATGCCTCCAGAGTGTGGAGGCTTGCTACGGGGCACAAAGTCTGCAACATCTTAGTTACCCTCCAGAATGCACTGATCACCACAGCGAACACTTTCCTTGTGGGAACGTCAAAAAACAAGCTTCTCGCTGTCAGCCTGTGGTCAGGCAGCGTATCAAAGAAGTTTGTCTGCGATGATGGCATTACCATTGTCAACTTCAAACTCATTCCCGACTGCCCTGACTGTGTAGTCTTCATCACGTCCACCGAGACAGTCTTCATCTGGAGCGTTGCAGATGAGTCCGTTTGCAGGAGAGTCCAGTTGCCAGCCAATTTCCTCAAAAATCTAGAGGACTTCCAAATCTCACCCAACGGAAAATTAGGGATTGTCTCCAAAGGTGACGAGAATATTAACGTCTTGGACCTTCACAGTGGGAAGCTCAGGCTTGTTCATGCCGCCGGTATAATTTGGCGTCAGAAGTTATCAAGAGATGGGCGTTACCTTGTATACATATGTTTCCGGAACTGTGACGAAGACGACGACGCGGGCGTTGTGTCCAACCTGATCGTGATGCGCCTTGCCGATGGCAAGAGCATTGGCACATGCTCGCTTTACAAGACCCCCACCTTCCTGTCTCTCTCCCAGCGAGCGCTAAACATCATCATCGGCTTTGAGGACGGCAGCATTGGCACGTACACAGTAGTGGATCGTGTGGATGCTGCCCTCAAGATAAAGATAGCCACCTCCAACAGCCGCCAGATTGTCAACAATGCCTCCCAGAAGGTCCGTCCCAAATGCAGCAATCATTCCTTTAAGACTGTTGCCGACTGCATTTGGAGAGAGTCAACAGAGGTCTTTTCCAGGGACAGCCCCATCAACGTGTCCGACTCTGGAGAAGGTGAGTCGACAACACCTACGAAAAAGACTGAACTGCTGCAGTGACAGGTGGAGAACAGAGGAGTGGGAGGAGCTAAGGTGGGAGGGCGGAGACAGGCGACAAAGCTTAGAATCTCTGGGGTCGCAGTTGATTCTTGTTTACAGCCACGTGATTCAGCTGCAGATGTCAGCCCTATGGGTAGTTAATGGGCCGACCGGTTTTTATCGCTGCACTCAAGTTATGTATGAATTACTTCCAACTTACGACACACTTTGTTTTACGCATTAAGACTGTTAGAAAATACTGTTTTTTCAAAAGAAAACACAAGTAAATCGTGTGAAGTATTAGTTTGCCATTATGTGTCCTTTTGCATTTGAAGAACAAAGTTATGATTCAGAAGTCTCGTTCAAACATTTACAAAGCCATTCCAGTGATCTCAGCCACTATCATCCTACCATATCTTTATTTATATTGTGCACATTAAGCCATACTGTTGTTCGTAAAAGAGTATATTCATGTTTGTATTAATATCAGGCTGTACTGTACAAAATGGAAGAACTATGAACATATGTACATGTCTCTTTTTGGCTGCTGCAATTTGTCCTTAAAAAAACTAAACAAAAAAGTTATGTTGTGCTTAATGCAATCAAAGTGAGTGCCTGGAATTTAAAATGTTCTTTATGTGCAGATTACAAGATTTATGAAAATGCAGGGAATTTGTACACACAGTCTACGCACCGTTGCATAATACTTGCATTGACGCCAGATGTGAGCGATCAGTGTACTGGTCAACAACGCGGGAGATGGAAGGCATTGCTCTCTGTAACGATAGTTGTAGAAATTTCTTGGAACAGTTTACGTAAATTGGATGTGAATTTGCCTGCAGTTCCATCAGTTTGTCTGCTGTTCGTTTTTTTAAGGGAAACACCACTATTGAGCATAAAAGTAGCATAGCACCATGCACATTCACGCCTTAACCAGTGTATTTGCTTTAGGCTTAGTGGCGTTTGTTCAAGTGTTTCAGTATTAAAGAAAAGAGTGATTAGCCCAATGTTTCTCTGAAACAGCTCGGCCGTGTGAATATATTTAGAAGTGTAGGCTGTAGGTGGAAGCACTTTATAAGTGGTTTTTGTGAGAAATTATTAGATTTATTCATATGAGACGTATAAATTGTTGAAAGTGATCTAGATTTATCTACAGAAAGACACAAGCTATTCGGGCACTTGCAGGCTACAGCGGGCTCACTTGAAATGCTAGTCTCTTCATATGTGCCTGGTATCATTACAAATGTCGATGCTGTCGTTTTAGCAGCTGACGTCATAGTGGAACAGCTTTGGTAATCAGTGGTATTAAATATGGGTCGGTACTTGACATTGTTTGTCACCCTGTGTAAAAACTTTGGACAAGACACTGAAGATTCTGAATGTGGAGGGAAAATGTATCATGTGGTGGATATTTCAGCACAGATGTAAAGCAGAAGTTACATTTTAAATGTACATTTTTAAGTTGGACTTCCTGCTTTTATTTCAAATTGCGTGCCACGTTGACACCGTTACATTTTTCTTACACATTCACCAACTTTAGTTTTCATGCTGTGTTTTTTTTCACAACTTTTCAGAAGGTGATTTCTAAATTGTTTCTGAGCTCTATTAAAGTCATTCTAGAAGAAAATCTCAGCACTCAGCAGCCATCTTGCTAACACCTCCGGGCCCTTAAAACAAGTGCTAACAAGACCAACTCCTTATCTAAGTCAGTGGGGTGAGACCCATTACTTTAATCCTGTCGAGGCCACTTCAGCCAAAATGGGATTTGTATCCTGTCTGCAGTAACTTTTATGTGGTCCAAGGTGCCTCGGACCTTCCAACCCGTCCATATGTTGAAAGCTGGGAGGGGAGCAGCAACACCTTAACAAAGCAGACTGAGCACCAGTGGCATTAGACAGAGTTGGCCAATAGTGGGTTGCAAAGAATCTTGCAGATGCAATTGCACACCCTAACTGAAGGCTACTTTCAGCCACTCCTTTATTCAAACGGGGTCCCAGTGTGTAGTTCCACATATTTGATTTGGCAGATTTTTATACCGGCAACCGCTGAGGCATTTCTGTCTCCTCCCAGGATCAAACTAGGGGTCTTTCGCTTGTTAAAAAAAGGGTAAAGTACCACACTATGGAGCCACTTATTGAATTTTGCACATAGGATGGACAGAAGAGAATCAGCTGATCCATCAAATTATGCCCATTTTCAGTGATCACCTGCAACAGCAGTTACAAAGTTTAGTGACTTTGCTTTTACTAAGTTTGCACAACTTTATGGCTCAGTCTTGAGTGCCAATTTGAGCAACAGCTCTGGATCATCCTAAGAGAGCACACGCAAGTATTGGACAGCAGCTCTTAATTTTCAGCAGTCTGTCTTTACAAACATTTATGAAAGATTGCGTCTTGAAGAGCTCACTGAATTTGAGCGTGGTGCTGTAGTAGGATTCCACTGTTTCAAAAAATCTGTAAAACTTCCTAGATATTCCACCATCAGTTGTAAGTGTGGATGGGAATGAGGAGTTTGGGAACCCCAGCAGCACAGGCACGAAGTGGCAGACTACCTAACAATAAAAAGCACGGTTGTTGATTGAGCTCCAAACCTCCTCTGGCATTAACGTCGGCACAAAAACTGTGTGCTGGGAGCTTCGTCGCATGGGTTTGCATGGCTGAGCAGCTCCCGCAGCTGTAGCGTGTTGCTGGCTCAGTACTTTCGTCCACGTAGCGTATTTCCAGCTTCTGCTGCAGCTCTTTGGAGAGGTGGGAAGCACGGCCATCTTTAAACATTCGTGTCTCTCTCTGATCTTTTTGACCCTTGCCCGATAAATCGGACCCTGATAACATTATGACATGTTGAGATCAGCTGACAGTCTGAAGGAATATTGGAACATCTTTGAGCTCGTACCTTGCAGGTGCCATGGGTGGCTTTTCTTTTTTCTCTTTTCAAAGCATGACTGTAATTGAATTTGTCTCAAGCAGTGTTGAGCTGTGGCGAGTCCAAACTTTACCGAGGCATGACAGAAACAAAAAACACACACTTTCACTTTGACATATACTTTTTAAAGGGCTATTCCATCTTATTCTATGTTTACCAGTTTTGAAGAGTTAAGATAAAGGCCCTTGGATAATTTCAAACTAAGTAGCAGCACCAAGCTTTAAAACACTTTATTTCCCTCCGACTCAAGACTTTAAAAAAAGATATTCTTTCAAGTAATTTGCCAAAGTCCCGATTATAGTTTGTGATTTACTTTTGTCGACAGTTGTTTCTGAGGCTTGTACTGTAATTATATTGTTACCAAATCGTTTCAGTGTTCGACTGTGATTATGTTTATGATAGAGAAAAACTTGCTATCTTTGCTAAAGAAGTTTAAAAAAAAAAAAGAGTCCTCTTATAAAATATATCGGAATGCCAGTTTAAGAGTATATTTGAATGTGTCCATATGGAAGCCAGTAAAAATTATTGTATGTTAAGTAACTTGAATGACTTTTAATAACTTACATGTTTGCAACTCATAGTTGACATACTGGTAATGAATGTTTCTATGTATTCTTATCGTCAGGACTGACTTACCTGTTTAGAGATTTATATTTTCATAAATGTTGTACTTACATTTTGTTACAGAGTTGTTTAACTGGAAATTCAAAGAGAAAAAGAAACTTATGTCTGAAGCAATATGAACCTAGTGTGTATGCATTGTTTGTATGAAAATTTTAATGTAATAAAATGGTTCACTTTTTGCCTCCACGCTGCCACCGCCTCTGGCCTTTTCTTTCGTTTTTGCTTTCTGCAACTAGAGGTTGCTGGACCACATTGTCATCGAGTGTCTTCTTTTAGAAATGAAAGCGTTCTTCTTGTGTGTCGAGAGATTCTCTGCTCAGCTCATTCCTGAAGTGCCGGTAGGTGTAAATGAAGTTGCAGAGCATGCTGTGAAACAGAAAATTCGTGAAGGTTTGTTTTTTCCCCCCGGAGAGCCAGAAAACATTGACAGAGCTGACAGCCTTAAACACACACACACACTGAACCGAGCTGTAAAATCATTTGATTGGTCAGTAATTGCTCTTCTGCACAAGATGCCCAATGCCAGACAAGCGTGGCGAATATCTCTCCAACGCCGGCTGACGTTGTCATTGTAATTAGGCGATGCGTGTGCGGTGCACCTGTACGCTGCCCTGCACTTGCACACGCTCGCCGAGACACACAAACCTGCACCGTAAACACATCCAGGATCAACCCGTGATTAGCCAATAAAATCCTGTTGCTTTGGGCTACCATTTTAATTTCCCAGTGGTCTAACTCTAAGCAGATCCGTGTGTGTGACCGTGTGTGTGTGTGTCCTGTCTCCACAGCAACATCAGGTCCACAGCAGTCACAGGCTTGGCCACGCCTCCTATTGTAATGACGGTGAGCTCATGTCTGTTGGCTGTTGGGGCTGCTTCCAGTCATTAGGACAACAAGGGCTTGACTATCGCTAGCACATTCCACCTGCAGAGCCACACAGGCCTGTAATTACACCACTTTGTTTGTTCAATGGGAGGTCTCTGCAGGTCACATGGTGCACCGATGTGTGCGCGTGCATGCATGTTTGTCCTACAATAGGTACAGTTTGTCATTACCTTTTATTTACCCAGCCCTATAAATAGCCACTTCACTGTCAGCAGCATTGAGCCGTCCTTTTTGTCATCCTTGTATTTTTTCAAGTGTGACCTGTATTTCCTGTGATGGGAAAGCCTGTGACTCACCCATATCTTCCTCTCTCCCCCTCCCTACAAGTACACTGTGGCACACCAGATAAACCAGCCACAACTAAACACTTTAACCCCACGGGCACCTGAAATTTAAACAAACTCTGCTTAAAAAGAAAAGAGAGAAAAAAACCCTGAATCCTATGGTTGTAAGACGCTTTGTATTTGCCTAACTAAAAGCTTTTCGCCAAATACGGGGTGTTTGCACAGGGAGATCACATCAATCTTGTGCCAGTTGCGGGCAAATATTGTATCTGCGAGGAGAGTTACGATGAATCCCATAAATGGAGCGCGACCGCTCATCTCTCATTATCTCGTATTCTCTCCTCTCATCAGCCCGTTGCAGAAGCGCCAAACCTCAGTTACAACTACCAACAAGCCCTGACCTAGTTCCTCTGAAGCACGCCGGGAGCAGAGACGTGTGAGGAAGGCGCTCCTGTCCGAGTCTGCACCTCTGTTTCCATTCCAGGTGAACAGCTGGAAATGGGAGATGTTCGAGGAGCTGTTTGCTCGTGACAGGTTAAAGAGATTACAGTGTCTGCCGTGCGCTGCAGCATTTAGGGGAGAGTTGATGTGATCACAGAAGAGAAAGTCAGACATTATATGGGGTGGACAGCGACCTTCATTTACTAATTGTTCTTATTTTTCTTCTGTTTTCTTGCTTTATATCGATCGGATCAGTGACAAAATTTAGGAGGCAAACACTGGTCTAGCCGTGACTCAGTTCATGTCAAAGTCCATGTACGTTTCTGCAGACTGACACGTCACGCCCGACAATGAGGATATTCAACAGTGTGACATGGGATCAAAGCTTTCTGAAACTGCAGAAGTGACTAAGCTTTAATAAGTGTTGTTGTTTTGGCAGGAGAAAAGGTCAAGACCACAAAGTCGGGGTTTCTGAAACCATGAATGTTTGCCTTTAGAAAGCCCAAAGCTGAATCCTTGACCTTGGAAACAGCAGGGGAGAAAAACATCGGACCACATTTAGTAGCTTTTTACACAGATACTAAAGGTGGTGGAACAGTTTCAAAAGCGTGGCATGAGCTATTTTCTTAGCTGCTATAGAGTTGAAACAAAACGCAATGAAATATAAGTATTTTTTTAGGTTAAAACAAAATCTTGCTGTAAGAATATAGGCATTTAAATGTTACGTAAAGTATTTGAAAGTTGAGAGAAATACATGTCTTAGGTGCACCTTGGTAGTAGTCGGTTAGAACCTTTTTCCTTCTGGACTACCTTCATTCTTTGTGGCATAGATTCAACAAGATGCTGGAAACGTTCAGGGATTTTGGTCCACGTTGACATGATAGCATCATCTGTAATGCCAGTCTTCCCGTCTGCAAACAGCGAGCCCAGCACAAACATGCTCTGTTGGATCTGATGACTGTGGAGGTTACTTAAGTACAGAGAACTCTTTGTCCTGTTTAAGAAACCAGTTTGACTTTTTTGACTTAGCAGCAGCCATCACAACATGGCTACACCCTTACACCACGAGCAGCCTGAACCATTGATACAAGTCAGAATGGATTCATGCTTTCATGTTGCCAAATCTTTACTCTACCCGGATGTTGCAGCAGAAATTGAGACTCAACAGACCAGGCGACATTTTTCTAAACTTCTGTTGTCCAATTTTGCTGAATCTGTGCAAACTGTAGCTTCAAGTTTTCTCTCCCTAGCTAACAGGAGCAGCATGTGGTCTTCTGCTTTTTGTAACCAATCAGCTTCAGAGTTCAACATGTTGTGCATTCACAGATGCTCTTCTGCATAGGAGTGGTTATTCGACCGTCTCATTCCTATCAGCTCAAAGCAGTCTGGCCGTTCTGCTCTGACCTCTGACATCAACAAGGTATTTTCTCCCAGAGAACCGCCCCTCATTCTCTATAAACAGAGATGGTTGGGTGGGAAAATGCCAGAAGATCACCAGTTTTTGGAACACTTGCACTAATAAAGCAACTTAAATCACTCATTGTGATGCTCGGTTTAAACTTCAGCACGTCATCTTGACCATGTGTAGATGCCTAAAAGCACTGACTTATTGCTACGTGTTTGCCTGATTAGACATTTGCATTAACAAGCAGTTGAACAAGGGTATCAATCAAAGTGTCCATTGAGTAGATCCTTCTCAAAGAGAATCTCCCAGAACCCTGTGACAAAAAAACAACACGGAATAAGCACAGCAATGATATTAATCGGCCTGCATCAATTTGTAAAGAAATAAAAAGGTGTAAACATGACAAGAAGTTCTTTACGGTTCAGCTTCATATTTAGCAGATACATCTGATCCATACAACATAATGAATGAACTCATGTCCCCAAATTCTTTAAACTATCGACTTGTATTTTTTCAGCGACTTAAAGTGTCCGTCCATCCTTCGTCTGCATGAAACCTTCATTCTGCTCAAGAATGAAAGTTAAACATAGAAAACAAGAAGGAAGCAGTGGAGTGAAAACAGACTGAAAGTATTTATGCGGCACCACAGGCTGTATCTTTGAACATGTCTAGGAGGGGACTACTTTGCATCCAATGCGTAACATTGTTGTCATGTTTTGTCTCTTTACCGGAATGTTAGATGTCATCCTGTCAAAAGCTGCCAGAGTGGAAAAATGCCTCCACTGTAGTTTAAGTTTTTCTTTTCCAAAAACACACACACACACACACACACACACACACACACACACACACACACACACACACACACTAGACTGATGCCACTTAAGCCTTGTTCCACAATTAAAGGAGAACACCCAAAAGACACTTTCTTCCTGTTATTACATTACTGTCTTTTGTAACACAGCTCCAATGAAGTTTAAAAAAATTTTTTTTGATCCCTTCAAGGATGAACTTACTCTGTGCATCTGTAAACACTCAAACTTTTTTTTTTAGTTGCATGTCATTATTAGGAAAGTAATTTGTCCCGTAAAAAGTTGCTCGTCCATCCTGCTAATAAATCAATATTTAATAAGAGTGTCGCTTAAGGATCCAGACCAACACACATATACATTCTTGTTGTTATTTTCCTGAGATTTCCTCTAAAAAAAGTTAAGATTTCATTCATTTGCACAATAATAAGTAATGTGAGAGTTACTTTTAAGCCAAACTCATCCAGGAAGTGCACTTCTTCCTTTTTCTTTCTTTTCTGGATGGATGCCAGGCTGCTTTAAGGGGAGAGGGAGTCTCAACTCTAATCACTTCCAAGTCAGATGATCAACTGTGGTCAGGTGGTGGCTTGTCAAGCTGGACGTGGGTTAGGTGGTCAAGACAGGAAGTCACATTAAACGTAAATGACGTTCATTCCACTCAGTTTTAATTCCTTCACCCACGGATTAGACCCACTTCATTAAAGCTTCATACAAACTTAAGCCACTGTGCCAGATATCAATATGCCTGTTAGAGGTGACTTTTATCTGGTACTAATCTGAATTACAGTGATGCTGTGCTTTTTAACAGAAGTGCATAGCCTTCATCACTACAATATGTTCATGATTGTGATCTCTTAAAGCAAATAATTCTTGTAATGATAAGAAAGAGAGGATTAAGAAGAAGGAAAATAGAAGAAAATGTATTTCCAATTTTGAAAATATGTTATTTGGCAACAGATTCGCAATCCACAAAACATTATACATGTATATAGTGTATATATCATTACTAAAATTTATTTATGTGTTCTAATTTTAAAAGTTTTGATCTTGATACACTGTTTCAGGGGTCAAATACTGCTTTTATGGGCATGTTTAAAAACTGACGTCAGAGTGTGTAAAAAATGCAAAGGCAGGCATGCAAATAGATATTTAAATCAAAAACAAGGGAGGGAAATTAATGCTAAAAAAAGACACTGAAAGAAATCACTATGCCAATTTATAGATATATTAAAAAATATATAACAATACTTTTTTTTAATCGAAATGTTAGGAAATCTCATGTCATTTTCTTGTAATCCATCAATTATGACAAATATTCTAAAATTACCAATAAGAAAATAGGTTTTACAAGATTTAACACCTCAATAAAATAAAATACAATATACACCTCTCTAAGGTAAAAACTTCAAAATATAAGAAGCCGAATTAACTATAAAAATAAAGCTGATAAAAAGGTTTTTTTTAAAAAAAAAGACGCTATAAGAAGCTGGACGTAAATTAATGAGGTGGGATACAATCACTCAACATTATATATGCAGATAGTTGCAGCTCTTTTATGTCTTTTTATTATAATAAGTTAAATAAAATTAAAATCAAGTTAGCAAAGAAGAAGGGTGCTTTGTAGCTTTTACTGTGAAGGGTGTAACAGGAAGTAGCTCCGCTTTGGTCCACTAGTTTCCCGGAGTAACTCCCCATCAGCGCGCTCCTGCCCGCACCGGAGACATGGGACTGAGGAGTCACCGAGGGGGAAACTCTTCAGCGACTCAACACAACAAACCAAACTAAGGAAAGCAGCTGTGGCTCACCATGTCGTCCGGACTCTTCATTTTCTTACCTGAGTTTTTAACTTTAACTCAGTGACTTTAAAAAAAAAAAGGACCGGAAGAGAAGCTAGATAAATGACATCCGTGCATTTTTGATTACCTGGGGCAAAGTGCCACACCTTCGCTCACCAAGACAGGTAGGTTGAAACAGTGTTAGTTTTATTGCTAATCTTCGTTTGCTGCTTACAGTGAGTTTGAAAAAGCTGAATTTGAAAAGTGTTGCTGAGATGTTATTAAAGTGCTGTTTGACGGTTGTTCACCGTCAACAGGTGGACCGGTGCTGTGATGTCAGCCATATGGCGCAAGTGTCCACAGCAGACAGAACACAGGCACAGATAAAATAAAATGTAAGTGTGTTACAGTCGTGCTGTGCCACAGCAAAACAAACTTTAATGTTTAAAACACACACATGGTTTTAGAGTATTTTGATTAGCATAGCTACAATTTGAGGCATTTTTTACAGTGACAGTGGAGGTGTGAGTGCACCTGCTGCACGTAGGACTCTTTAACCTACTGCGCTAAAACAACTAATGGAAATATAGGCATGTCATATAATTTTTTTAGTTATTATTCTTCTCTGTCTTTTCCTGGCATGTGGGTGTAAGAAGTTTAACTACAGTGTTTGTAATTCAAATTTAAAGCATGCTTCGGTGGATGTAAGCCAGGCTAAAAATTTCCATAACACCCTGAACCCTTTGGTCATGTTCAGGTGAACTGAATGAGAGTGTTGAAAACTGTTGTTATTGAGCTTTGTTGAGTTGGAGCAGACAGGTAGAGGAGCAGGAGGAGGTTGCAAGAGGAGTGGTGTCGATGTGGTGCCCACACACACACACACTCACTCATGTACATGGCCTTGGGCTGTGTTTGCACATCTAACACGCTGGCTCAGTGAACCCAGGGTCAATGGAGACTTTGTTTCTGGGTCTGTGACCTCGTGTACAGCTGTTATATGTCAGTGATGGCGTTTAGATTATTATAGAGAGTATAAAAGATGGATGGGGCCCGCTGTGACATCATCCAGTGGTTATGGAAGTTTCCTTGGAAAGCCTCCAGTTGTCGCCATCTTGGCGACAACTGGACGGGTCTGAATGTGAAACTCATCAGCACTGCACGCTCATTGGTTAATGGCGTGTGACTGACAAGTAGCTTTCCGATGAGCATTTTCTTACTTTAAAAGTGACTATAAATGATTCAATATGACCAAACCTCACAAGTGAGACCATAAAACCATCATGAAAGTCACAAATAAAGGAAAGCAAGGGATTTTTCTTCCCCCTAGACAACCAAAAATGTTTCTCAGAACCATTTGGTGATTTGTTGTTGTTGACTCTTAAGTCACTTTCAAGATTCCTTCAACTTGCAGTTTTGTCCAAATTATTCCACAGATTTGTTGATAAAGAAAGCCATTGATTGCAGCAAGGTGCAAAATGTTCAGGTGTGTGAGCTCCACCCCTAAAAGCTCATTTAACTTTTCAAAGTATTTTCTTTGTTGAGTAAAATTATGTCCCTAAAAATTAGCGTGGAGACTAGTGGAGTAAGGCAGGATCGAGTCACCACGCCTTGGCTGGTGATTTACACTCAGTGGTTTGTATTAGCCCATTTGCTTGCCTTTAGTGGCTGACTCCACCCACTGGCAGCTTATTACACAAACCCAGACATTTAAAGTGCATGCAAATACCATTCGCCCCAGGTCTAGTTTGCTTTGTGCTGCAGGATCAGGACACAAACATGAGAACAACTCAGTGCTGGTGTTTACATTACAGTGTAGAAAATAGCTGGCACAGGTAATGTGTCTCTTTTACTTGGACGTGTTGAAGTGTACGAGCAGAGAAATCACTAAAAGGCCAATAAGATAACAGAACAAAGAGGTGCAGCACTAAAATGACCAGAATAAGAAGGGGAAAAGGCTTAAACCAACATGAGAAGCCTTCAGCGTACTGTACGAGGCAGTGAATGTAGGACTGCTGAGTCATAGACGACCTGCATATCCGACATCCACCGATTGTGAAATCAGTACATTTTAAAAAACCATTGATTTAGGTTTCTTAGAATTGTGTTAGTCATGTTATAGTCAACAGTGGAATTTAGTCTGTGTAGGTTCAGTGAAAATTTTCACTTTCTTTGGATGTTTTCACACCTTTGAAGTTCAGTCCGTTTAAATCGAATTCAGGTTCTTTCTTCCCCCTCTGTGTGGTTTATATGTGCAGGTGTGAACACGGGAGTTGCACTAAGCTGTGGACTGAGGCGTACAAGTATAATTTAAACACCTTTGCATTCTGGGACGTGGCAGGGTACCGCCTACTTGTTAAGTGATGAGGTGTCAACCGTGCTTCTGTGTCCAGGCTCCTACTGCGTTACTTGAGGCTTTTATCGTGTTTTATTTAATATAAACAAGACTCTAAAAATAATCTGTGGTTTTTCTCTGCCTTTCTGTTTTTCAACTTTACCTGTTCATGCGCAGCACATCTTTAAGGTCATGGTTTTAAACCCCACCATGTAACTACAGCCCGGCTCGCGATGTGAATCAAGATTTTGAGTGGATATACGAAGCTTAGGATCTGGAATTTTTCATAGTGAGTCATCCAGACCACGCAGTAGCATATTGATGACTAACCTCATGTTGTGGATGGATCATCTCGACCGTTCTTTTGATTGAAGTTGGCTCAGTTTTTGGCGTCTTTTTCCTGCCATGTGATTTAATTTGTGGCTGGCTGTCAGGGACCTTCAAATTGACTTTTACTGAGGGGAACAAATTTAATGTTCATCCTCCATCTTCATTCTGCTAAATGCAGGGGTAAGGAACTACAGGCCTCGAGAGCCGGTGTCCTGCAGCTTTTAGATGTGTCCTTGATCCAACACAGCTGATTTAAATGGCTAAATTAGCTCCTCAACATCTCTTGAAGTTCTCCAGAAGCCTGGTTATGACCTAATCATTTGAGTCAGGTGTGGTGACCCAGGGTGAGATCTAAAACCTGCAGGACACCAGCTCTCGAGGACTAACATTCCCTACCCCTGTGCTAATGTGTTTATATTATCCTAACTAGCTCTGTAGCTAGCCACCAAGTACCACACAATTAAATGGCACCTAGCCCAACCTCAAAAACCCTCCAAAGTTGCTGCTGTTCAGTTTTCTGTCTTTTATTCAAGTCTAAAGTATTAGCAGATTTTAGAAATCTCTCAGTGAGAACCTGGTATATCGTCTTTGCATAGAAGCTAGCATGCTAACTTCTGAGGTAATAAAAAAGTCCTGAGTACATAAATGTACATGCACGGTCACTATGGGTTTGCAACTGGCTGTAAAATTAATGCGAATTCTCTGCGTTATCCACCAGGCCACACTGCTTTCTTCCTGTTTTTGCTTTTGTTGTACTTCCGACCAATGAGCTAACTAACTGTCCGAAATCACGAGGTTTGTAGTGATGTGTTTTTGCTCACTTGGAGTTTTTTCTTTTCTGATTCGGACCACAGTAAATTAACTGTAGGTGTGAAAACACCCTTAGAGAATCCATCAAAAGGGTCATCAGGATCATTGGCAGCACTTAAAGTTCACATGATGCTAGCCTCTGTATTTGCTAGCAAGATAGCAGGTAGATAGCATTTATTAATCTGCAGCCTGATGGAAAGATTGAGGTTGAGTGAAAGAACATTTTGGGAGTATCAGGACTATGTAAGACCAGTTTGTCATGCTCTGCCACCATACAGTCAGAATAAAAGCGTGCTGATCTATTATTACCTGCTAGCTGATGATCTGAAGCCTTTACTTTAATGATAGTGACCCTCTGATGAATAAACCATTGATGTAAATCTGGCCTTCGGGAGATAAGACTTTATTGTCAGAGTAGCTATACAGCAAAACTTTGTTCCATAGCAGGCAGTGCAGTGTTTGTGTACTTTGTGGTCTGTTTGTTTTTGGTTTATCATTAACATTTATTGTGTAAATCTGACTTTCCTTTGAACGCCCTGTCACTGGATGTGCATCTGGCCTTTATTTTCTTTATAGAAGAGGGTTATTTTTATTCAAATGTTTGACTTCTGTTCAAGGGCAACAATCATCAAGAAAACATGAACCAGTGTGCATTTTACATTCATTTCATCTGTTTTGCTTTGATTTATTAATTTCAAGATGATACTTCGGGCTGCTGCAAAGACCACGATTCATTATACTGAATAATTAATCAACAGTTTGGTCACTTTAAATATGTCCAAGTCCGTATCAGTGGTTAAAAGGGGTGCCTGCACGAGCTCACAAGTATATGAGATATCGTGCACGCGAAAAGCAAATGATGATAACACAAATGGAAGGATTGCGAGGAACGGAGAGGGCAAAAACACCGGCACAGGACCAGAACGGAGCAGCAGCAGGAGCTCCACAAATCCCACATGTGCCAGTCCCTGCTTTTTAATCATTAACTTGTTTTGTTTGACCCACAGTGGGTCACCTTGGGCACCAGGAAATTCTCACTTTTCTACACAAAACAACTTAAAAATCAGTCAAAAGGAAAAAGAGCACTTCAAGTGTTCCTGTTGTGCACCATGGTGCAGTTGGTTTATGCAGATGTGAACACTGTAGTCGCACTCGGGTGTAGAGAGTGACAGCTGAGAGGAGGTTTTTGCAGTCTGGGTCCAGACGAACCCCAGAAGGGTTACTTTATGGGTGAATGTGACGGAAACCAACTACTAGGTGTACACATGTTTGGGCTTAACACCTTCCTGCAGCCAGGTATGCTTTGCATTCTGGGATGTAGCAGAGAATGTCTGCAGTACATTTTCCATATTGTTCAATAGTCCAGAACACAGCACCTTCTTCCAGTATAAGCTCTTCCTGCTCTGACCTCGTACACATCTGGCCAGTAAGCAGACAGAATGTTCTCACGTGGTTTGCAGTGACGCCTTTTAGTTCACTTGAAACTCATCAACTGATTTGGACTCAAGCAAATGGCCTATAGGTGTAAAAACCCTCTTGAAGTTGAGAGGTTTATTTCTGTTGTAAATTCATAGAAAGAGATCAGGAGACAGGGAGACGGTTAATGAAAACAGATTAAAAAAATTCATCTGCAGCAGTCTTGGTAGCAGGAAATGATTATTGTGATTTAACCAAGCAAATAAAAAGTGTGAAAACTTGAGTTTATGGTAAATTGAATCTCTGAGTTTTGTAGTGGTTTAGAGATAAAAGAATAACATCTGAAGACATCACCGTGGGGAAAATGAAAACACTTCATATTAGCTGCAGGCCTTGGTCCACTTTTTTATTAGCTGAACTTCTTTAAATTCAGTTCTGCCTGGCTGGCTGTGCGTTATTTAAAACTGAACTCTTCTCAGGCTCTTCGTGGGCTTGTTTACTTGCTAAAGCGCTGTGGAGGGCTCCTGGGTCAGGAGGATCCACGGGAGGAAAAGCAAGCAGCAGGTCTGTGCGCAGTGTGAGAGAGCGAGGCGAAGGGAGAGCTATTGATCAGTGTGGGCTGCTGGGTATTAGAGAGGAGACAGGACTTGTTTTCATCAGACTGCCGCCCAAGGCCATCACAAAAAGGATGTTTGTACACAGCACATCATATTACACATGCGCAAACACACACGCATGCACTCGCAGCTAAAATTAGAGGAGATATTTTCATATTTTGCAATGAAACGCCGCTAACACGTTGTGTGATCGTGCACGCACTTGTTTACACAGCAGGCCGTACGTGGAGTTTAACGTGAAAAGAATGCCCGAGATTGTCCGCTAATGAGGAATGACTTCACGTAAATGGGTTGCCCTGACAACTCACCATGGATACACTCGCCTAATCACACCTGGCTCATTCAAATCAGCCACCTCAGCGTCAGCTAGCCGAGCTCACTTGTCAAACACACAAGTGTCACTTTGAAGGAGAGACTCTGTCTGTCTCGTGCCACACATTGAAGAGTTCGTCCCGTCTTTGTGCGAGCTGCAGAAAATACTGATGAAATGCTCAAAAGTTCTGTGGGAAGCATTATCAGGTGTGCAAGGTTATCTCATCTTCGTTGTATAGCAAGTTATGAAAAGCAGGATAAAGCCATGGGACACTACACCGACTTTAAAATAGCGTATTGACATTTCAGCTTGATTTTAAAAGCCTCCGGGCAGATAAGAGGCCTAAATTGACCACCTTATCGAAGGCTACAGTTTCCAGTCGCTGGTGATTATGAGGAAATCCAGTCAATAATTGCTTTGTTTTCAGTATTGCTTTGGGAGTATGTTTGTTTTAAGGCGTGCACGCATATGTGTGTGATAAAAGTCAGCAGCTTCGCAGCTCAGCAAAATGGAATCGGTTGTTGATCCGGTTTAGTTTAGTTTAGTTTAGTTTAACTCTAATGTGTGTGATACAGGTATCTGACAGGATGGTTACGTCTCCAAATCTACAAGGTGGTTCTTATTTCGGCTTTAGTGCCATTATGACTAGTTCATTATTTATCGTAGATACTGTTTTTTTTATTTAAAGATCATTTCTAAGCCGTCACAGCCTTTTGAGCACCGTGATCTCATCGTCATGTTGAAGAAACCAGTTTGAGATGATCTGAGTTTTGTGACATGAAGCGTTTTCCTGCTGGAAGCAGCCATCAGAAGATGGGTACACTGTGGTCGTAAAAGCTGCTATGCTCAGTTGGCGATAAGGGGTCCAAAGTGTGCCAACGAACTATCCCCCACATCATTACACCAGCAGCAGCCTGAACTGCTGATACAGGACAGGTTTGATTCATGCTTTGAACGTCAATTGTAGTCTAAGTTTCCTATTCTTAGCTGACAGGAGTGGCACCAGGTGTGGTCTTCTGCTGCCCCTCCTTCAGAGATGCTCTTCTGCATGTCTTAATATGTAACGAGTGGTTATTGTTGCCTTCGGATCAGCTCAAACCTTTCTTCATCTTTCTGATGCTCAGGTTGAATTTCATGAGGTCGTCCCAACCATGTCTGCCTGTCTAAATTAGAGATGGACCGATCCGATATTACGTATCGGTATCGGTCCGATACTGACCTAAATTACTGGATCGGATATCGGAGAAAAATAAAAAATGTAATCCGATCCATTAAATATCACGAAAGCACCTCACAAAACTTGCAACACGCCGTAACTCACCTCAGAACGACGTTAGCACGTTGGAGCAGTATGCATCACGTGATAGAGCGGCTGTGGCATGCGGGACCTGTCGGTGGTCTGGATAGCATGTGGAGCTTCGCTAGCAACCCAGCATTTCATCCCGAGAGAAGTAAAGCAAGTGTGTAAGTCCATCTCTGAATGTTTGTAAAGCATTCCTGCCTTAAGCTTAACAAGCGACTGCGTCTTCTTGCTGCTACTTCAATCATGAAACTGCTTAACGATCAGCTGATCGGCTTTTCTGTCGCGAGTCCGTGTCTCTAGTTTGCTTTTGGCCCACTTTGCACCAGAAAGAGGAAACCAGCGGCTGAACAACAGCAGCACGTTTAAGCTTGATCAGCTATTGTTAGAATGTATTTAATATTACTTTCTACTCGAGGATCTTTTTCTACGTAGCTGACGCTGGTAACTGTGCAGGGGCGGATCTAGCAAAGTTTAGCCAGGGGGGCCGATAGGGCATTAACAGGGAAAAGGGGGCACAAAGACATACTTTTCTTTCTTATTCTCATTTAAAATGTCGAGCTTTTAATAAATAATTATCTGACACCCAAAGTTTTAATTTGATGTAAAATGAATAGAAGTCAATTACTGTATATAGTAACTATTAAGTCTAATGTATATACCCTAGTAAGCTATAGTACTTTTTCCTTTGGGAAGGTACCATCTGTGCAGTCTGCAATTTTGTTGAAGAAAGATGTTGAATCTATTTAATATTTCTTGAAAAATAATTGATTTCTGTGCATTTTTTTCACACTGCATCAAATTAAGGTTGATTACGTCGATTAAGCATCATGAGGTGGAGCGTGAGGGGTGGTTCCCTATTTTTTATTTATTTATTTTTGTTGTTGCTGGGAGTTGGAACCCTATTAGTTAGGTTGCTTAATATTTATGCTAAGTACTCTTTAAAATACCAGAATAGGGAGGATGGTGTAGGTTTAAGTTTATTAGATTGATCAGTATTGCTGAACTATGAAATATTTTTTTTTTGCATACAGGTATAACAGAATAGCTTTAGTGTAGTTGTTGTTTTAAACTTGAGTATGAACTTATACAAAATGCAGCAAGATATTTAAAAAACAGTTTTGTTGATTAAAAAACATTATATCGGATTCATATCGGTATCGGCAGATATCCAAATTTATGATATCGGTATCGGTATCGGACATAAAAAAGTGGTATCGTGCCATCTCTAGTCTAAATGCACTGAGTTGCTGCCATGTGATTTGCTGATAAGATGATTATGTTAACGAGCAGGTGCACCCATATTGTGTATACATTTTAAATTCATCTATTTGAGTTAACGAATTATTCTGCTTTACAGCAAGGAAATGATCTCGTGTCACAGACTGAAGCTTGAAAGTTCAGGTGATAAAAGGGCCATTTTTATCTCACTGCCCCACACCTGCTCAAACTGCCAAAGCGAGGGTGACACTGCAGTCACAGTTGTCATGAGCAGTCCAGTCTTATGACAGCACCGCACTCCTCCTGTCTCGATCCCTCTGAGATCTCTTGCTTTTTGTGTTCGGGAAGAGCAGTTGCAGCAAATGGCTGCTGGTGTTTTGGTTTTGACACACTGTCCACACTGAATCAGCATGTCCACAGAGCTGCTTTATCTGTGCCTGTGTGTAGTGATTAAAACAGCCACACTGTCACACATTTCCTTTAGAGCTATACACAAATATATGAATACCCTGATATTCATTCAGTGTCCACAGGCAGTATCATTTTTGGTGGGTTTCAGGGCATGTCTGTAAGTTGAGGGAACAGTGACCGATATATCATTGTTGTTTTCACGTAAACACGAGATCCAAAGTGTAATTAAACAAAGAACATCTTATTTGAATAATTACTGTCATATAGGTGAGAGAGAAAGATGCTACATTGACTTCTATCAACAGAGAGAGCTGTAATTTTATTGGCTTATCATTAACTTGGTAAGATGGAACATGATCATCCAGACAAGCCTGACGTAGTCGTCTGGACAGAGCTGTCTAAGCAGCTTGTGGTTTTGAAGGTTGTGAAGCGTATGAAAGGCAGAGCCTAAAATATCAAGACGACCTCCAGGTTTGTACAGACAAAAGGTGCCAACCGTGGCTGTTTCCGTACAGGTTTCCCAGTCCGCATCCACAGTGCGGTGCTCACTGCACTCGGAGTTTCATGGAATAAGCAAAATACAACTATGTGCATGATTGGGGAAGCAGCAGAAAGAGCCCTTGTTGGTTTGGTATAAATGGAAGGAGGAGTGCTGGAAGCCCGGGGGTGGTTGGCAGTGATTTGGCCACCACTGCTGAGTCACCAACTGGAGGGTGTCACAGTAAAGGGTCAAAACACCCAGGGAAAGTTGGGCACCATCTGATGACATCAGCTCAAGGCCGAAGGCCACAGACGCTCTTGAATGCAGCATCCTTGTATAGGTTAATCAAGAAATCTTGATAGAAATCAACTGTGCTTTCAAGGAGATATAAAACAAGCAGAAATTCTCAGCTCTGGCTTTTTCTACTTTGAACAGAAATTGTATTTGCTGCATTCAGTGAACTCAGTCTAACTGCTTACTCACGATCTGCCAGCGATAAGCTGACTGAGAAACTTTAACACTTCTGTAGTGAAGCAAAAAAGAGCACCCATGAGTTCCAGGTGACCTGTCGGTTAACTTTTCCATGATAAATGAGGATTTTACACGTAGACTTCTGGTGTAAATATGAGAAAAATGTTTACTTCCTCTGCTGAACAACCTCTGAACCAAGACGCGTATACTCAGGTTTAATTGGCTGATGTGAAACGAGCCGTTGCGATTTGTCTGATGAAAACCTAACAAATGTCGCCCTGTATTTGTTTAGAAGTGAAAAGATTTCTTTTCAAATGTCTTTGTTGATATTTGAAAGTAAAACCTAAGAATATCTGTCCCATGCCCCGGGCCCTTAGGCCAACTCACACCTGGGCGGCTGTCTTGTTTCATATCAGCATTTTATTTTAAAACGCCTGCCTCAATGAACAGGGTGTGAGCTGTAACTGTACAAGCCGTGTTTAAGGTCCTCGTGATCCAAGAAATAAAAACTCATCAGTCAAATCCAATAAAATTGCTTTTCTAGCCTTTATTAGGCAGGAAACCAAGGACAGGGCACAGGGGAATGACATGCAGCTGCCCTGCAGCTTTTCAGCACGTGGGTCACCTGCTCAACCAAGAGAGCTATCAGAGAACCTAAAAACAGATTTGGTAAAAGTTTGGTGAAAAATGTAAAAAGAACCAACATTTCTCTAGGGAAGAAACTGGAACTTTTTCTATCATTTTATTGTTCATCTATACTTAATTACTTTGTAGTATAATTGGCCATGAAGGAGGTCTAATCAATAGGAAAAGCTGCCATGTATGACATCCCTGAATTAAAGCATCACAGTTGACTTCTGAGTTTAGATGAATGTTTCCAACATTTTTGAAGTACAAATAGAGAGATAATGATATATACGCTAGATAATAAAATAATCGTTTCATTTTATTACACATGTGAAAGTAAAGGTGAAAAACACGCAGCCCTCGTCTACATTTTAACATACATGACGTGGATCGTAGTGATGGAAATGTGCACAATGACAACATCCACTGCAGACAGAGAAAATAAACAAACTGAAATAACAGTCAGAGAGATGAATGTCAGACCAGTTGGCCCACTTTTCCCATCACCACACCTTACCAGTGTCACCAGCATGAACACGATCGCCCTTCTCACTGAGCCTAAATGCACAGAAACACTCAACTAGCCCGGAGCAAGTGTCAAGATTATTATTATTATATTATATTATGACTTTATAATGTGACAAACAGGTTACATAAGGCAGACTTTTCAGAGATCTATCAGATGACTGGACTCACACAGCAACAGAAGCATGTTGTCTGTAAAAGACTCGGCCTCTTTGTTGGAGCGTTCATTAGAAACCTTCCTTAGAAATATTCATATCTGCACCTCAGGCAGTACCTTTGTGAATTTTTGTTCAAAGACTGTCAGCAGAGAAGCAAACAGGGTGTTTATTTTGCCTATTAGCAAACCCCTATTGTTATTCCAGCTCCCTGTTCTGGTATCCAACCCTTGTCTACCAGTATTTTTGGCTATAGTGTTGGTATGTGTAATATTTGGAGCAGCAACTAAACTCTCATTGAAACAGAAACGATTTGTGGATGGATTTCAGCCCTACGTTATAAACTGATGGTATCAGATATATGACACTCGGGGAAGGATATCTCAAAGAGGTTTTTGTGTTTTGAGGTAGGGTTTCAGCAACAGTGACACCTTTGTCTGTCTTTTAAAGTTTGTGTCTTATAGTATTAAACACATCTGATGATTTTAACGTGGAAATAGCATTCAATTAAAATTTTATTAAGCCTCTCTTATAGCATGGTGCAATTCAAATAAAAACTAAGACGTGAAAACAATGATTTGATCTGGTAGCTGTTTCTAAAAAATGTTCCTCATTTGTTAAAGAAAAAGGTTCTGGTGAAATGTAACTGAGTTGCTGTAAGCTTCCTGTATATCTTAGCAACATACCAATTCTACAGTATTCATTAAAACATTATAGGATATGTTGTGAATTTGGTTATACTTATTATGCCTCCATCACGTAGGCTTAGCGATCGACTGGCGGTGGATCGGCTACCAGCTGGCAAACTCTGGTCACTACAATGTGTTTTCCCCGTTATGCAAACTGGAAATGATGAACGCACTTGAAACAAACATGTTTCAAATGTTTTTTTTTTCGTGAAGGCAAACTGTCTCTGTTTTTGGCTTGTGTTGCACTTACAGGTTTCACTACTGCTCGATGAGCAGCTGGTGAAGGTTTGCAGACAAGTTGGTATCTTCCATGCAAACTGCAGGCAATCTGCTGTCAAAGCGATCACAAGGCGTTTTTCAGTGCAGCACTCTGAACGTCTGTGCAACCAGTTTCAGCTAAGGACTACCAGCAACTGCTCACCAACTGGACGGAAAGCAGTGTCAATGGCTGCCTAACGGTCGCCAGCCGGTCTCTAGGCCTGTGCGACTCGTGAGCAATGAGTTATCAGATAGGTTAAATCAACATCTGCTTGTAAACTTTGTAATATTAGTGTTTCTGCCCCTTGAAACTTTTGAGTTGTAATTATTTACTTCTTTTATAAATGCTGAAATGAAAACAGACATTTAGAGTTCATCTCTAACTCCTGACTTGACTGGTTTAAAATTGTATTAGCTGTTTTTCCCTGAATCAAGGTACCTGCTGTATTGCTGCCCTATATACAGAGAGTACAAGTCACCTTTTCAGTTGTTGTATCAACCACTCATCTCGTGTTATTATAAAAATAACTCCTCCACCCACAGACGATACCTTCCGTTTCCAAACAAAACTCTGAACAGGTCAAATCACCTTTAACCCGACTCTTTCTGTAGGAAGAATTATTTCAAGCCTCATCTTTCCAGATTAGATTTTTCCACCTCCAGCAACCCTTCACAAATGGCTCTGCCTGCCAGTTCTTCAGGTATCCCCTGGATTTCAATCCATTCCACATTTAGAGGACACTCTACAGCAATCTCACCTTTATTGCACCTGTTTCTCCAAGATGAAATGTTTCAATTTCCCCTGAAGAAAACCCAGAAAGCGAGAAAAATGGGAGCCCAGTAGGGCTGAACGATTATGGAAAATAATCTAATTGCGATTTTTTTTGCCCCAATATTGCGATTGCGATGCGATTATTTTTTAAGGTCTTTGTCTTCTGTATTATTAAACAAAGACAAGCAATACATCATATAGTATGGCCAATACTATATTACATTAATTTTAAACTGTTCTTTCCTGGAAGACAGACCTCTGTTATGATGACATGAGGTGATGCATGAATTGATGACTGACATTTTTATTTAACTTCTTCAATCACAACAGTATATTTGAACATACACAATAGTTTATTTTTAGCTTACAAACATCTGAGCATAAAGTGCTGACAAGGAACCCTGGTGTAAACATTAAAATGAAAGTCAGTACAATGTGCAGATTGCAGAAATATACATTAAAAAAAATCAGTGGCTTTACCACACTCAGTTTTTCGACATCTGTGAACTACTAGACAGTCATTCAATTAAAAAATAATATTAAATAAATAAAACTAATAAATAAAAAATACACACATCTTACTGATCTCTGCAGTCAGTAACATTACACATAAAGTGCAAACATAATAGCAATTGTATAAACACACACACAAACACGCCTTTAAAGTTTAAAGGCGTGAAATTGGACGGTCTAGTTCTGATTAGCGTCACCGCTGTCTCGGTGGAGTTTAATAAACTCGGCCGTCTGCTTCTTGCTATCTAAAATATAACCAGACACTGGTGTAAATTCTCGACTGTCTCATACTTCTGTTTAATAAGTTTTCTGTTTGACGTTTAGTCAGCTGTGTGAAAACCAAGGAGGAACCCACCCGGGGGATTAATAAAGTTTTATTTTATCTAATCTAATAACTTTAATCTCAGCCAAACCGATTTACTCACGAACAAACAAAACACTGAAAAAGCCCAACAATAACATTTTTAGGTTGTCTAAGTGACTTATATATTACGTTTAACCCGAGCAGCGAAACTCCGCGGTGATCTGAAAATGATGTGCCGGGAGTTGTGCCGTTCTCGGCCGCATCAGTAATCCTCGAGCTCCCGGCTAGCTGTCGAGCTGGTGGGTAGCAGACGCCTCTGAAAACGTCGAAGCACTTTTGCAAATATGGGATATCTTGATAAACCGAGCAGATATTTGATGTTTACACAACTACTTTCTCGCCTGAAAATATGTTAAAAGTTTATTTTGTGACCCAGAAAGATTAGTATGAGTAATTTTAAAACTTAGTAGCGGCCGCCATTGCTGGAAACTGGAGTTTGGCTGGGCCGCGCTATGAATTCTGGGATATGGTAGTAATTTGGACAGCCTTATAATCGCAGTATAATCGCAGCCTTTGCGGTTAGAAAATTGCACTTGATCATGTCGCGATATTATCGCAAATGCGATATATCGTTCAGCCCTAGAGCCCAGCCAAGCTGCCTGAGCTGAAATATCTCTCCCCTTCAGTAATTGTTCGACGATCTTCCCTATCATAAAAAACAGGAGCAATATATAATCTGTTGAGTGGAACAGAGAGCAGATAAAGGACTATTATTGCCAGCCAACAATGGCAAATATCTGAATGAATGATAGTCATTTGATGCACAGATTGAATCGTCAGTCTCATTATGAGTTTGGAAAGTCTCCAGGGGAACGTGATTGGTCATTTGGATGTTCTGAAATGAGTCTGTTACTAACTGTAAAGCCTGGTGGAGGGTTTAAAGGCTCGTTACAGATGGGCTTGTACCTCAGCTCCATCACTTGTACTTCTCATGCTGCGCGTGTGTTTTGGACATGTATAGAAAAGACGAACAGAGCCTCCCTATTACTTTTTGAACTCTTGCTTGGAAACTTCGGCTCTTGCATTTTGAGTATCGGGGGTTCATTTGAAGCCAACAGTCAAAGACACGTGCTTAGTAGTATTACCTAACATTCACTGTAAAAAGAAAAAAAAAAAGTATAAGGACTCTTAGTGCACACCAAGTCAGATTATTCTTCAAATAAATTAATGGAAATTGGTGCAAAACAACAAAAAAGCAAGATTTCGAGGTCCATCTCAGATACTTGTATGACTCAAAGCTACAACAACCAGTGGCTGCACATATTTTTGAGCCAAAGCATCCACCCCCCTAATCAGTTATGAGCCTTAATATTTAAATTTAAACAAATGAGTTGTATGAATATTAATAAAGGGTGTAATAAGCTATACAGAGGAAAACTAACTTTTCTACTAGGCTATAAACACGTTTTCTGCTGCATTTTAACCTGCGAGTCTGGGGATTGACTTGGTTTTGGAGCCAGCTGACCACAGTCACATTTTAACATTTTAGTTAACCTAACATGCATGTCTTTGGACTACAAGACTAAGCCCAGAGGCACAAAGGCATAAAGAACATGCAAATTACACACAGGAAGGCCCCAGCCAATGCTGGTATTCAAACCAGGAACCTTCTTGCTATGGTGTCACAGTGCTAACCACAGTTTTATTTCATTTGAAGACAAAAATAAAATATTTGAAGAATTTTCTAGAAACTACAGTTGGAAAATAAATGTAGTAGATTGACACTTCAGGAATCTCTTCTGAAAATAACCACACAGATATATTTATATACACCATCACACACAGCCATTTGCCAGCTTATTCTAACATTAAATAGTCTAAAACAGCAACTGTTGAGCTCGATAGCGGCTAAATAACCTGCTGTGTTTTCCACTGTTTAACTCAGGTTAGTGATTGGCTCTTTAACCTTTTTTAAACACCAAAAAGACTCAGGTCATAATTATAGCTTCTCCTGAACTATATCGTAAAATCAGTCCTTTGTGTTGTTTATGGGAGGGAATCATTATCTAACATGAAACACTACTTTTCATTTCTAGCTCAACATTTTTCAAGACATGTTACACGGCATGTGAACAGGTGACTGTGGTAGCGGTTGCTTGTGTGGGCGTATCTTTGAGTTGCTGGGTCATCAGTCTGACCTCTGTTCCTGTCTTTAGTGACTTGGTGTTTGTTGCTGGTCGTTCCCACACCTCCCAGATGAATCCAGTGCCCCCGGCTGACCCTGAAGCCAAAGCGTGGCCTCAGTGATGCCGTAAAGTTTCTTAAACGTTGAGAAGAAGAGACGGGCGATCCTTTTTCGAGTGACAACTTTCACATACACAAAATCTTTGCATAAAAAAGAAAAACAGTCGAAACGACTCTCTGACTGCCCGTCACGTGCACCACGTTAAAAACAATCGATTTGCTTTACCAAAGGTTGATCTTATAACACATAATAGTGATGGGAACTCGCGGATGTGCACTGCACTTGTTCCCTTCTCCCTGCGTATCAGTGCCTATTTACTCTGCAAACACAGCATGGCAACTAGACACCGAGGAGCCTGAACATACAAGAGCCTGCCCTGTTAATCGTGTTTGTCTGGTCGTTTTCTGTAAGCCGGGGTTTTGGGAGTTGTCTTGGGCTTTAATGCTGATGTCTCTTAGTTATCGGAGCTGTGACGTAACCGTTGAGTTACTCATCGGCCCTTTGCCACGTTAAGAAGCATTTGTGTCATCTCTGGCCGGCAGGACTAGTTCCCCTCTGACTGCGAGCCGTTTGTGCTGACTAGCAGCAGAAGGAGTAGCCCGAGGCAGGTAACACTACAATCACATTGTCAGCACTGACACAACCTAGAACCAGTTTTTGCCTTGCAAATTTGCAACCCAACTCCATTCTGATGCAAAACAGCTTTTTCCGACCCAGGCAGCCAGCCATTAGTCATTCCGCCTGACGGTGTGTCCTCCCTGGATGTAAACCAAAACACAGCAAAATATACAGGCACCTGGCCCTCAGGTGTAAGTTTCCTCTGGAGAGAATAAACAGAAATAGTCAGAATTTCTACTGTTTGTTTGAATCTTTATTTCAACATCTTTCCTCAGTAGTTTACATAACCTACTGTAAACCTTAATTTGAGGGCTTTTTTTAAATGATTCGGATGTTTTTGTTTTGTGTGGCTTCTCATAAAAACTCATCTCAAAACCAGAGTAATTGTGGGATAATTGATTCTAGGTTACCAACCAAACTATAGGAGTATTAAAAATATTTGGACTGAAAATAATACTCATAAAAATAGTGTGGCATGCATCACGCTCTCAGGTTTTCCTAACCTTTTCCAATTCCCATGATTTGACACATGAGAGGGAAAGTCATGAGATCGACTGCAGGGCTAAATATTTTTGAGATCTTGTGCTGTCTTGTCTTTGTGGTGAATTTAATATTGCACTTAATGGAAATTATTATCTTTTGAGCAGCAGATCAAAAAAGCAGAATTAAGTTATGCAATTGTACAAAAATCTTAGCATGCAGCAAGTATCAGCAGTCTCCAAACAGAGCATTTGGCTCAGTGTTGTTTGACTGTCTGAGAAAAAGCAAAGAGTAAATATAAAAACTTAGCCTGTGTGTAAATGTGTTATATTGTACAGAAGTAAGTGTTCTTGTTTATCGCCATGTGTCAATAGAACAACAAAATCACTGCAAACTTGTTTACAGCTAATGGAAAAATATATACCACATGTATATAAAATATAAAACACTTTACATTTTAGTCACTGTGGGGTCACCACAGCAGGTCCCTCCTGACACAACCCGAGACATGTGATCTGGCATTTTCTTTTTCTTTTTTACGTACTAGGTGAATGTTTAAACCACACCTTCATCATTAGAGTAACCGTGAAGTAAAACAGTAATCAGAGACTCGGTAATGTCAAACAAGAATGCGAAACGGCGCAAAGCCATGGGACGGTAACACTTGTTGTTTGTTCAGTTAAAAAAAAAAATCTTTTGACTGAAATATGTTTGAAATCTTCATTTTACCACATGTGGCTTTTATTTTTTTTAATACAGGAAAAACACAGAGGAGTGAGTCAAATTGAAGTTAGTAATTACCTTAATTAGTCCACTGTCACAGCACTTTATAATCCATGTGCTCCCACATTGTTGTGTTTTTTTTGTTGTTTTTAATCTGGAGTTAAAACGAGGTGCCAAGAATGTGCTAAAGTTATTCATAGACATAATGAATTTCTAACAATTCAGACAGATGCAATTATGCAAAAGGATTTAGGACCACTTATTGCACAGATACAGTATTTGGCAGAGGAGGCCCCGAGTTTGAGGATGCTCCCCAAAGAGTCCCAGCAGCCTGCAAGACTGCAGCACATTAAAACATCCTCGAGGGCATACAGAGCAGAAATCAGCAGACACAAGTCTCTGAGATGTGGAATATACATAATGCACAAGGAAAGAAATGCCACGGCACAACAAGAAAACAGGAGGAGGGAGAAGGCTGCACATCCAGCCTGAGCGATCGGAGGGTTGAGAGCAGGAGCTTGTCAGATGATTATTGACCTGCCTGAATGTGACTTGTAATTCTAAAAGTCGGCTCCTAGTGACTTTGGCTCTCCATTAATGCGATAGTTCCTGAAACCCGCTGGGAAATTACCTCTTCTCTCACTCCCTTCCAGAAGATAAGGGACACTTCGGCAGGGCGGGTGCTCGCCAGAGCAACAGTGTGTGAAACAGAGTCCTCTATTTAAAGCGCAGTCTGTCAAACCGCTGGGCCTCTCTGCCGCTATGAATTGCACTCAGCGTTTTGCACCCCCTTGGCTTTCTCATAAGTAGCTGCGAATGTGTCAGAGGTCCCCATGAAAATGTAGATGAATTGCTGCTGAGGAGATGGCTTCAGCCATGTTAAAGTCAAGCCCACCTCAAATCGTGAGAGAAGAGGACAGAGGCCACTCTGAGACGAGAGCGTGCTACCGAGATTGATTCTGTGTGCATGCTGAGATTTTTGTTGTTGTTTTTTCCTGCGTGCTCAGTGCGTACACCCACCTCTGGCTCTGGATTCCTTATATGTCTTTGCACACAGCAGCAGACCTGTAGGAGGATAATTAGACGTCTTGGGAGAGCTAAGTCATGCTTTGTTGCTTTTCCACAAAAAATGCCGGCTTGCATGCTTAAAAAACGGGGTGGGGGAATGAAAAAAAGGAGTGACCCAGCCGTGATGGAGTGATAGCCTTGCTTGTCTGGCGGCTTGTACCATTATATAAATCAACACACCCTTGTTTGCTTTTCTTCAATCGATCCAACACGAGAAGCAAATTTTCCGGTCCCACAAGCATTTTTCAAAGCAATACTCCAAACAGAGTCCACCTGAGGTCTTGGCTCATTTCTTTCAGGACTATGAACAAAGATGTATCGAGTCCCACAGCACCTGAGACCTTTTACATCATACAAGCCTGGTCTTACTGCAGCTTAAAAATACTCAGGAGTAATGGGTACAGATTGCCCGAGCGGTGGCACGTTCATGTGTTCCATGCTGGTTTCTAATGGTGAACAAATCATAAAATGACCGCAGCACAACAATAAATTGATCCCAGTGTGATGCTTGTTGTAGGTTGAATGGTAAATGGCCTGTATTTATATAGCGCTTTACTAGTCCCTAAGGACCCCAGAGCGCTTTACATATCCAGTCATCCACCCATTCACACACACATTCACACACTGGTGATGGCAAGCTACATTGTAGCCACAGCCACCCTGGGGCGCACTGACAGAGGCGAGGCTGCCGGACACTGGCGCCACCGGGCCCTCTGACCACCACCAGTAGGCAACGGGTGAAGTGTCTTGCCCAAGGACACAACGACCGAGACTGTCCAAGCCGGGGCTCGAACCGGCAACCTTCCGATTACAAGGCGAACTCCCAACTCTTGAGCCACGATCGCCCCTATCCAGGTATCCAGGTTGGTCGTCTACTAGTGCTGAGTGATTAGTCAGATTTTATTTTCAGCTTTCTTTTAATGTATAAAAACAAGATAACTGAGGTAAAACTAAAACTACTGTGCTGCATTTCATTTCACAGCGATGCTCTGGTTTTGTCTTGGGTTATAAATCCAGCACCACCCATTTTTCTCCATCACTAAAAGCCCAAAAACCCACGCGCTCTTTAGATTTACCTGAGCAAAGATGCAAAATCTTTATAGAGAAAGTAAAAGTTACACGAAGGTATCTGTGAATCTATAATGAACAGCATAATGACGTCAGCATCTGAAACCACAACCAGTTGGCAACCGGCTAAGTCGAGTCTCCTGTTGTAAAGAGGCACGTTGCAGATGAGTTGTGCTCATCGGCACAGACCGACTCAGATTGATTGCAAAGTGTTGGCGATGTCTCTGCGTTCATTATTAAGATTGCAGTTATTTTGCAAACCGTTGAACGATAGACTTTGAGGTCAGAAACAATTGCCAGTCTGGGCCTAACTCCTAGCCAGGTGACCTCATGCCACATCTTTTTATGGTTTCCCGTTCAGGGATGTTTCCTCTAAGAATAGCAGAATGTTTTGGCGTTGAATACATAATGAATAATGATATCCCTGGAGTTGATGAGTAATCATGTTATGTTATACTATGTTATCGCATAGTAATGCTGAGAACAGGAACCTTGAATTGCTGCCATCACAGCAGTAAAAGTGGATCAAGTGATTGCTTCAGTGAGGCCTACTTCCAACTTATTTAGCTGAATCCCACCAACTCATTTAAGTTTACCTCCATCCAAGTCCAATTATATGAACTGCATCTACTGTACATGTTAAATTATTTATCTTTTTTTTCTGTGTTTACAAAAATTACTGTTTTCCAAGCTGAACAGGAACATCCATCCATTCTCTTCCACTTATCCAATTCAGGGTCCCGGGATGGCGCTAGAGTCTATCCCAGCTATCATAGGGAGGCGGGGGAGACCCCGGACAGGTCTCCAGCCTGTCGCCTGCTATTTATAACACCAGACAGATCGTTTAAATGAAGTCCAGCAGTGTTTTTATGCTACTCCCTAACATCATGATATGGTGTACAATTTTCTCTTCAGCAATGACAAAGACATTATCCCCTATAATTAATTCCTTGTTGACAATGTGTCTCTGCGCCAGTGTCACCCTATAATTTCTGTCACCACATTACACTCGTGGAGCTTATTCTGATCGAAGGAGTCAGCTAGAACCAAAAATAAAGCGCAGCAAGGTCAGAGAGGTAAGGTTAGGAAGAGAAGTTGTTTTCTCAGGTGGCCACGCAGCCTTTCCTTTTTCTCGCCAAAGAGACAGAGTGTCCTCTACCTCCCTCGATCTCTGCCTCTCTCCTTCGCGTTCAGACAAGCCCGTTCAAGACTCGGTGATTAATTATTTATCCAGGCAATGAAATGCCAAAGCCTGAAGAAACATACCACCAGGAGAGAAAAGGTCACTCTCATCCTGCACATGGGTACAACACACTCACACAACAGTGATGAATGGCAATAACATCTCTGTCGGCACTTCAGGCAGACAGAGTTTTCATGCCGATGTTCTAATAGCATCCAAAAGCAAGGGCAGAGCAAAAAAACGGGGTGAAATCTTCAGGAGAGCCCTGAAAAAGCTCTGGTTCCTAAACCCATCGGTATGTCAGAGGTGGTAAACGGTCCGATCCACAGCAGTGTGTGTGTGTGTGTGTGTGTGTGTGTGTGTGTCCGTCCAGTATAGTAAACTGCAACCTTTCCTTGCGGTGAAAACGATATGTGCATGTTTTGACACCTGAGAGTTTGCGTGCTCAGTTTAGTTGAAGGGTGTCTGTGTGATTAAACTTTGATAACTTTGTTCATGTCTCTCTGCAGCTCCACGACACAGCTAGCCAAATGGGGTGCCAATGCTGCCGGATGATTAAAAGGTGAGAAGTGTTTCCTCTTGTTGTGTTTCTGTTCTTTTCTTTGTGCGCCACTTCTCCGTCTTACGCAGTCATCGTCCTTTTTGTATATTGTCACAACACTGATGCTCAGTAAAACCCCACAGTAATCAAGAACTCCCTCAAGAACTCTTGTTACGGAGAAAAGGAGGAGGGAGGAGGGAAGAGAAAGAGGAAGGGTTGCTCTACCAGGAAGGGTGTGTGTGTAAAGAATTACAAGAAAACCATATAAAGATGTCACACCACTTCCATATTTACCTGTTGGGTCACTTTGAGTTTGCTAAGGGTTTATAAGTAGTGTCATGCGCTACAAAACTAAAAGACTTTCATACAAGTAGGAATTTGTTTTTCTTCCCAAAAAGATGATTTGACTAAAGTAAAAAGAGGAGTTTTGATTTTGGAATAGGCCAAAATGTTATTTTAGACAGTTTGGTGTTGGCACAGGGTTTTCCAGTGGGTGCATTTTATCTTAAAGCTGATTGTTTCCGTTTATTAAAAGGGTTGATTCTTGGAAATGTTCAAGGTTTTCATCAGGGGTTATAAAGTCAGGTTTCACAACTGCAGTATCACTTAAAAAAAAATCACTATTTACAAGTTAATCACGCTGTGACTTTTAGCTGTATTTATAGCTATATAAAATGCTCACTCAGATAATTGTCTCCCACTTTTTTTCTCACTCTGTCTTGGTGTAACCACTAGCTGAACGGGGATTGCCTGATCTTTTCTTGCAGAACAGCTAAGAAAATAACCCCCACATATATGATATACCGTATTTTCCGCACTATAAGGCACACTTAAAATCCTTTTAATTTTCTCAAAAATCGACAGTGCGCCTAATAATCCGGTGTGCCTTATGTATGAATTCTGGTTGTGTTTACTGACCTTTAACCAATTTTACTTGATACACGGCAATCAAAAATCTGTCAAAAACTGTTTTAGTAAGCTTGCTAAGCTACGAAGCTGCACCGCTTGATAAATTGTCAGAGCATTACGGCTACCGTAGTCAGGAGCCTCACTGAGTAATCTGGGTCCAAAACTCCATCCGCTTCAGGTCCCAAAGTCAAACGAACACTGTTAAAGAGTTAAAACGGTCTAAATTATTTCATCTGTAATAAAATGATCAGTGTTGCTGCTTTACCAGGTGTAACAATTAAGTTTAACATCCAGGCATCTATGAAAACAGAATTTATTCAATTCAACGGAGTTAGAAGTTAGCAGGAAGTTAGCTCGCTAGCTTCCACCTAAACATGATATAGCATGTTCTGACTGAGAGATTTCTGAAAAAATTTAAATGTACAGCTCTGCTATCATTTCCAACATAAATGAAGACAGAAAACTAAGCAGTGACGTTTGTAGGGTTACTGAAGTTGGCCTAGCTGGTATATAATGATGTCCTACGTGATCGCTAGCGACACAGCTATGTTAGCATAACATAAACACAGTGAAGCTGGAGGATGAACGCTAACTTCTTTCCACTCGACAAAAGTTAATGTGAGGTTTCCTGATGGTTGGAGACAAATGCAATTGCATGGCAAGATGCTGTAAATGGACCAAACTTCAGTCAGGAGAACAACTGAGATAATCCATCCACAATACGAGGTTAGTCATTAATATACTGCAACAACATGGGAATAGAGCAGCTGCGAGAGAATTCAACATTAATGAATCAATGGTACAGAAGTGGAGGAAGCAAGAAGAATGAGTTGAGTAAAGTTTGACTTATCTGACTGTTTTGTTTCACTTATTGCGCCTTATGGTCCAAAAATACAGTATTAATTTTTTACTCACTCTAATGGGTCTCCATATACCTCTAAACAGCTCCTCAATAACAACCTCTAACTGTTGATTTCCCAATGTCACTCGTCAGTGCCACTTCTAATGTCTTCTTGGCCACTTAATGATTTCTTGTCTGTTTCATGCCGATAGTGAGAGGCCTATTTATAATACGTTTGCTTTGCGAGCCCCATGTGGATACTTAGTACAAACTGTGAGTCGATATGCCGATAGCCTTCACCTCCATGTTACTGTATTTTTTTTTATTTTTTTTTTGCCGGGCTGCCTAGTCATTAAAGCCTACACGACATCGTTGTCAGGGCTCGACATCACTGTGCTTTGTGAGGCGATCGAGGAGACAGAATAGGGCAGAGAAACAAGGCCTTGATTGCAGATTAATGAATGTGCACACAGCTATTCACATACCAGAGTCATAATCCCACTACACAGCTGTTTTTTTTTTTTTGTTTTTTTTTTCTTTCCCATGTCAAAAGATACATATGTGAATGCTTGTGACAAGCACGCATTCCTCTGTAATTGTCTGGAGTGTCACATTTCTGGGATTAACAGGATTGGGGAGGGGGGCTGGCATGGCTGGGCCTTTAGATTACTGGATCAGCAGTAGGAGTGGTTCATCAAATCTAAGAGGAACAATCACAAACAAGTCTGACTTATTGTGGTGGATGGAGTCGGCATGAATGGAGAAATCTTTGATCGGGGTATCTTGGGCGTGCACGCTTTGCGAACCCTTCGCTGGAGTATTTCCTTTGAACTTCACAGTGCAAGGTGGAAGTTCTCATCCACTTAAGACATAGGTGTCAAACTCTGGCCCGCGGGCCAAATTTGGCCCGCAGCCTAATTACATTTGGCCCGCAAAGCCATAACAAATTACTATTAGAGCTGGCCTACTGGTATTATACAGCTAATATATATATTGTTTAGTATTAAGCTTTGCTTGTTCCATATTCAGTTTTTCAGCAAAACTTGTTTGAGTCCATAAGAAAAGATTCATTCTCATATCTGGAGGAATAAATATATTTCAATAAATATTAATGTTAGCCCGCGACTTTGTTCCAGTTTTGAATTTTGGCCCACTGTGTATTTGAGGTTGACACCCCTGACTTAAGAGGACAAAGTGCCTCACATTGAAAAGATTAGGATGTTCATCACAGCTCTAATGGTTTCACTGGCATAAAATCTATAGGCACCTCTGCACCATTGTATTTCAGAACAGATGCAATCAGCTTTAATTTCTGTAGCACATGAGGGAAAGTAGTATTGTGCTTGTGCACGTGTCTAATCACTGAACTGCCTGTGAATGATCGTCATCGGCTCTAAAGCGAGCGCTCTGAAGAATCAACTTGAGCAACATGTATGCAAAGAATATGTTGCCTCTTTTTTTTTTTTTTGGCCGTCCACTCCAGCAAAAGACCAAAACCAGAAAGTTTGAGCAGTGTGTCATTTATTTAGTTTTGCTCTCTGGTGATAGGCGTCCTGTCGTCGTCCCCCGCAAGTCTTTTTATCCAGCTTTATGAATTATATTTTTTTTCTGTAGTAAAACGCCCTGTGCATCTCTCACTTTTCTGAAAGTACACCTCAAATTTCACCTTGGCAGCGGTGCTGCCCAGGAGCAAAAGAAATGGAAAACATTCATTTTCTCAGCTTTCCACTGAGAGGGGAGAAGGAAATGATGCAGGGTGAGAGAGAGGTGCTTAAGTCAGTGGGTGAGCGCACGTGTGTGTGACTGTAACCGCGTAGGCAGGTGGCTTTGTGTTTGTGTGTCTGCGTACTGGGAGGGAAGACAGAATGCTGCAATTTAATCGATCTGCACGTTTGAAAGTTATCTTCTTAATTCTAAGGACTTCTTGAGCTCATGTTGAATACTGAACAGTGAAGAGTGAAGCCAAAGGAGGGTTAGATTAAAAAAAAAAAAAAATGGAGACAAGTGAACATGACAACTTAAGACGAAGCAGGCGGGAGGTGAGAAAAGCTTGAGGGAAGATGCTGAAATGAAGGAGAAGTCAAGTGCGAAGCTGTAGAAGATTAGTGAGCTGCAGCTACACAACGGTGACGCTGAAGGAGACGCGAGGAGGAGGAGGTTGTTTTGGAACAGGAGCTCCTGGAGAGGTGAAAGATGGAGGCTGGCAGGGTGGAGGAAAAAACACATGAAATGAAGAAAATATGGGCGTGAAAAACACAAGCTGCTCGCAGCAGGCGATGTCTGACAGACTGTTATGCCATCCCCACCGCAAACCCCCCACCCTCGCCAACACTTGTAATACCTGTCGAGGCGTGAGCGTGAGAGCAAGCCGTCTTTTACTTGTACTGCTTTTACTACTTTGCCTCGTGTCCTTGTAAGAACATCCTTCAAAGTGGAGGTATCAGGTTGTCGTTATGTCCGCGAGGGGATACTTACTGTGCCATAAATGAGCTTTAATTAGTCTCAGACCTTTGCTGACCTCTAGCATCTTTTGAGGAATTGGGACGACATCAACGAATCTCTGGCCACACGTGTCACTGCGATATACACAGGGAAAGTCATTTCACAGCAGGGATAGCAAAGTAGGTGAGAGCAAATGTTCAACAAAAACATCAAATGAGGCAGCGACACATGAGGGCGATGTAATGTGTCGGTGTTACTTTTCATGGCATTTTATTATTCTGATTGAAAACAGACGTTTGTTAAACTGATTTGTCACAATGCCACTGTTTAACTCGGTATCACTCGCCCCAAAGAGCCAATTGAGCACCTTTTTCTAAAACACTTGACTTTATTTGTATGTACTTGGAATAAAATTCACAATAATACATTTCCTTGCATATAAGAAGTTAGCTAACAGTTAGCATCTTATAAAATCTAGCATTAGCAAAAAAAACCCCATTTGATTATAGTTAAATTTAATTTACTTTATACTTAATTTAAAGCGACAGCGTTGATTTGTGAGGAATTTGTTTACTCTTCTCTCTGAAGTTGGCGTAATCGGGTCGTTAATTGATGACGTGACGAATCCTACTTCCGGGCCTAAAGTAGTCTGCGTTTAATATGGCTTTTGTGTTGTTAACATGTTTAATGTTTTGTATTTTCTTCTATTTAATCTCAAAAAGCTCCTAAAACAGTCAGTGATCACTGTTGACCTCCCTCGGCTTTTATTACCGCTAATCATTTATTTAAGCTCAGTTTTTAAAACCTTAGGATGTAACTACAGCCCAGCCCATGCAGCAGTATATGAATGACTAACCTCGTATTATGGATGGATTATCTCAGTTGTTCTCCTGGCTGAAGTTTGGTCCTTTTACAGCATCCTGCCATGCAATTACATTTGTTTCTGACCACCGAGAACACTCACATTAACTTTTATCAAGTGCAGAAAAAAGTTAGCTTGTTTATATTATGCTAACATAGCTGTGTCGCTAGCGGTCACGTAGCACATCATTATATAGCAGCTAGCCCAACTTCAGTAACCCTACAAACGTCACTGTTGTTTAGTTTTCTGTCTTCATTTATGCTGGAAGTGATAACAGAGCTGTACGTTTTAATTTGTTTCCAAAACCCCGCAGTCAGGACATGCTATATTGTATTTAGATAGAAGCTAGCGAGCTAACTTCCTGCTAACTTCTAACTCCGTTAAATGTCATAAATTCCGTTTTCATGGATGCCTGGATGTTAAACTCAATTGTTACACCTGGTAGAGCAGAACGCTGATCATTTTATTAAAGATGAAAGACTTTAGACAGTTTTTCAACTCTCAGTAATGCCATAGTGATCGTTTGATATATGGACCTGCAGCGGAGTTTAGGCCCAGACACGGCTAGTGACGTCAGACTGAACAACCGGATTGACTATTTAACTTAGGTTTTGCTTTTTAAGCTAAGCTAGGCTAATTGCCTTGTGACTTCACCTTCGTACTGAACAAACAGACCTTAAACTAGCATCCTCCGGCTGAGCTAACCGTTAGAAAGCCAACATTATTTCTCCTAAAACAATTTCTTTATTTTACTTTTCAGCCTGATGTGTTATTTGAATGGAAGCTAATTGTATAAGAAACACTTCTTTTATGCTAAGGTTAGCTTTTAAGCTTACAGTCAAACAGAAAGACTAAACATCTGTGTGTCTTCCACTGTTCGCCTCTCATAAACCAACATCTGGAAGTAAAAGGGAGTACTAAACATTTTAAACCCAAAAGAGGAGTGCAGTCAGGCCTGTGCACATTTCCTTCCTACAACGCTCTGCATAATATATCTGACATTTACATGAGCAGTGCAGAACTTACCGCCGCTGAGGCTCTAGGCAGCCTCTGTAAACATCGAGAGCATGCACGCCCCGGACATCACGTTGCATTTGAAAATGTGCAGCGGCCGCACAATAAAGTACCCTTGTCGTTGTCAGTGTACAGTATGTGGCCGTCGGCGCATCTGACCCGAGGAGCCCCGTCAGACTGACTGAAAGCCCTTTCGTCTGTCACCATGGTGATCCGCAGGCTAAAACCGAGGAGTCGCTCTTCTAGCAGTTTGAAATTCATCTTCAGTTTGTAGCAGTCAGAAGTCATCTGTGCTTAAATAAGAAGTTAAAATGACACTGAATGTGAGCTTGCATTTTAAATACTGTGGGGTGTGTTTTCACTACATCTAGTCGTTGAAGGTTTACAAAAGATGTCTCTCACATGTGTCTGTAGCCCACAGTGACCTCTTTAAAACACTTACTTTGTCACATTAGCAATTTAAAACCCAGCGGCAAAGTGTAGCTCACTAAAGTACACGCAAGTACTGTTCCTAAGTACAAAGTTATATTTAATACTTCTACAGCACTTCGTGTCAGAGCGAGATACTGTACTGTTTACCCTGGTTCAAGTTTACCATCAGCCTTCATCTGTCAGGCTTCAAAATGGTTGATTGACTAGGCAGTACTTCCATCCTTTCACCTGTGCTCCTAACCTTAATAATTAAATAAAAAAATATTAGACATTATTATTGATTTTTAATGTGAAATTATTATTAGCATATTTATTAGCTTTGTGTTATTAATTCCCTGACATGTCCAAAACAGGCCATGTTGCTTCCCTCAACACTCCTGTTAAGCCAACTTTCTTCCAACTGACTGATTGGCTTTGAACAGGTAGGTGTGGTTGCTGCGCTCTCCACAGACGACAGCAGGTTCACACCAAGCACAGAAGTGAAAGAGTCTGGAGATGCCGTGGCGAACGTGATGCCGCCTGCAGCATAACCCAGCATGACTGGGTTGGGGGAAGCAGTTGAGCTGTATCGTGCTAATCTGAGCATACATCCTATTAAAGGGGACTTCACGCCTCCCTCGTGGAGTCTGTTTGGTCAGAAAGGCTCTGTCAGTGCTCCTCCTGCTCCTGTTTACACAAAGGAGCAGACACTGGTCCTGCTGATGGGTTTGATGCCCTTCTGCGGTCATGTCCAGCTCTCCGCGCCTGACTGTATAGCCTCCATAGCATTAAGACAAAGCGAACCTCCCTGCAGTCATACATATTGATGTGCTGATCGCTTTTGGGGGTTGTCTTGTTTCCTCTGAAAAGCGATTTACAGGTGAAGTGGTTTCTCCTTCCTAACAATAAAGACTGATACCCCTGAACTTTACCTGAGCATGTTCTTTACCCTCGTGATCAAGTTGTAGTTATATTTTTTTGAGCAGTCTATGACCATTGTAACTCTAGCAGTGACTTTTCTGGTCTTGCTCTCTCACAGCTACGTCTACGACCCCTCAGCTCCAGTGGACATGAGGAAGAGCGACTCCACAGGCAGCTCGCTCTACCAGCCCCATCGCCGCCCGGGCGGGGCCCCAAACAGAGACCTATATGGTGAGGCCAAGCAGAAGCATGGCTTTCATAACATGGCTTACAGCAAGTCCAATGAGAGCACACTAAAACTAGAAGTTGACAACAACCATGTCAACCAAAGACTGCACCGTCAGGGGAGTATACCACCGACAGAGGGAGGGCTCTACATCATCCAGCCACAAGGGGTGGGGCAGCAATGGATGACGCAGGAAAAAGGTCTGAGCCAGGTGCCCGTGTACCCCAGCGTAGAGAATTACGAGATCCAGAGGAGCCAAGCGACGAGTAACGGATGGACCAGCTCCGAGCACCGGCTCAGCAGCCCAGAGCTTTCAGCAGACGAGATAGACGAGGGTGTGGGAGGGACCCCGGAGTACCCGTGTGACACGGGGGATGAGGGCAGCGTCTTGTCAGTGGACATCCAAACCAGCAACACCAGCTTGTCCTCAGGGGGCACGAGGGACGAGCTCACGCTGACAAAGACTCCCGACGTCTCCACGATGGAGAGCGGGATCTCGGTGTCGAAGAGCGAGGACGAGGAGCAGGAGGTGCAGAGCATCACGGACTCGATGGTGGCAGAGGCTCTCGCTGCTCTGGAGGCCGCCACGGCAGGAGAGGACTATGAGTGAAGGGCGAATGCGCTCACCCACCACATAAAAAAACTCTGAGGACTCAAAAGAGCATCAAAACCACGATGAGACGTTGCCACGCTTCTGGAGAATAACGCTCACATCTAAGAACGCGGGAATGAATGGAAACTCTGTTTACAACAAAGATATATTTTTGAACCCTTGGATAATTTTTTTTAAGCTGTGGTTATACTGACAGAAGATAATGTGTGCCTTTTGAAGGAGGCTACATTTCCAAAGCTGCAAGTTTTGCATGAAGCCACAACCAAAGAGACGTCAGAGTGCACGCTGAGTTTGACCTGCAGTGCACCCAACACTCCACACAGTCCCAATAAGCCTGGATGTGCTCGTCCACACACACACACACACAGTTAGCGATACACCACATGTTGCTTTTATCATGTTTGGATCTTAGTGTTTCTTCTGCAAACACAGTCCCTGCCATAGGCTGTACAGGAACCGAGCACGTGGATAAGGAGAGGTCATCATGGTTTTGTTCCTTATATTTTGTTCTGCTGTTATTTATAAAATCGTACTGCTTTCTAAAATTGATCTACTGAATATTCCGTAAATGAAGGATGAGGAGCTGTCTTTTAATCGAGGCTTATTCACTCGCTGATCGTCGCTATTATGCACGTTATGACTGTGTGAAAACATTTCATAAACAAGACCATTTATTCTAGTCAATGTGAATGTAAGATCAGCTAAGGTCAAACTGCTGCTGAGTGAACCTCAGAGGGGTCATAGCTTCACCCTCTTAGCTTTTTACTTTTAATTTTTATTCCACTTTAAGGCTTCTCGTCCAGCCTGTGACGTTAGCTCAGCTCGGTGATGACCTAACTGAGGCTGGGCGGCAGTACAGAGTGCTTTTTTTAACGCCAGCCTCCCCCGTGGCTGCTCAGTGTTCACCATAGCTCCATAACCAAGTACACGCTTCTGTCTCTATTCACTGAATCTCATACAAATGTAAGCCAAATCCAGCTCTCGAAGGTCTTATAGCTATCTTTATCAGTACTTTGGTTTTGGAACCGCACTCAAGTAATGTTGATTAATCACAAATAATAAATAAGCTGTTCTGATCAGTTGCCTTTTAATTTTATTTTCCCTATTTGCCCCCATTTCAGTCATGGTTTGGCTGCCAAATGATTTCGATTTGTTTGTATTGTAAATTAAAATAGAAGTACTTGAAAAATTGTGTCTAATTTGTGTATCTTGTGGATTTAACGCTACACTTGACAGCTAGCTGAAAGAGGACACAGTCCTAAGATTTTATCTTTCTCTCACTGAGTTTTTGGACCTGGAGAGATCTGCGTGTTGATTGAATGTTTATAGAATTATAAACTAAACGAGTTCAGTACTCGAACTTCTTGTAATCGCTACGTTAACAACAATGTAAAATGGATATTCACAGTATTTAAAGTTTCACAACTTCCTGTTGCAGACATTAAATTTTAAAGAATACAAACGAATAACTGCTACTTTAATGTGCCTGAATTAAAGCCCCGCTTGCACTCAGCGTGCAGTAGATTCCTACATGTCAAAGTAAGCCTCTGCTTTCCTGTGGAGGCCTCATCTGTTGGCTGCCCCTCCTTGACCTGCATCTGCAGATCTCTGGACAGAGAAAGAGCCCAACGCTACTGAGATTAGCAGCAAGCAGACTTTTGGACTGAGTGAATGAATGTCTGAAAATGACTGCTGTGTTCTCCAAAAGTTGATTCTGTTCATCTGGACGTAGCGTTTTCAGTGGGAGAAACGTTTCGTCACTCATCCAAGTGACTTCTTCAGTCTCAGCTGACTGCAGGTTTCCCCCAATCTTATAAACAGTACATTTGCATAATGACTGAAACCAGCCCACTGAAGGAACAAAATCTCATGACCATTGATGTTACGGCCAGGGGAACGTAACCATTGATGATCAACAACTACTGATCAATGGCCATGAGTAAAACAGGAATAAAACGGAGTCAGTCTGACATAGGCACTTGTCAACCGTGCATTTATATAGGAATATAAGTTGTGCTCATCAGTGTCGACTGCCTCAGATTGATTGCAGCATGTTGGTAATCTGCCTGTTTATAAATTATTCTGCAGTTATTTGTAGATCTTCAATGTGATTGCAGGCAGGACCCCACAGGTTGCCTCCCACCTCTCGATGGGTGTTCTGGTCTAGCAGTCAAAAGCAGTTGCAAAGAGGACTGATGCATACTGGACCTGTGAAACTTTTTGTTGTTGTTGTCGTATGCAAAAGAAATTAAACACACCACCATTTCTGTCCTAGTCACAAGGAAGTTGCCGTCCTATATTTAGTCTAGTGTGACTGAGGCGTGATCTAACTTTTACATAGAAATCTATGCAAATGTGTGATGAGCACTAGCTTTTTGTCCCCGTGATGATTCGGAGCACTAAAAACAAATTATTTTTATTTAATTCCAGATCCTGACTGTAGTGGAAGGAACTGTAATTTCACTTTTAGGGTCTAGTATTCAAAAGTTGTAAATGAATAGTCCAGTGGCTGTAATTGTACAGGAGTAACACAAGTAGCACAGCTCCTGTAAGTAACCCAGCAGGTTTCTAACTATGATGTTAAAAACTGCTCTGCTGGGGACCGACAGTTCAAACAGCTCAGATCTTTCAAAATATTCTCCATCACCTAACGCTCACAAAATAAGACATAAAATCATCCTCACAGAAGCTCTTCTTATGTCAGCAGACGTGTCAGATAACAGCTTGGTTGCCAAAGGGAAAGTGGTCGTTTCCCTAAGGAGGCAGATTTTTGCCAACCTAAGGGCATGGAAAAATACTGCTCCAGTCACTACTCGTGATTTTCCTCCGCACCAATTCTGTTACACAATTAAAACATCCAATAAACTATACCAGTGACGAACAGATGACATACCGAACACATTTTTAAAGCCGCTTTTCGGCGTTGCCATTCACCACAACATCTAAGCGTTTGTTTATGAATGCCGCTTCGCTCCCGTCTTCATAATAAGTGTGATCACCGTGGGACTCGGGTGTTTAAACCTCGCCATCGCAGCAGTTAGAGCCTCAGCGGGCAGCGTCCAGGGCCTCGGGGCCTCGGCTAATGAACACCTGTGGGTGTTTGCTTGAACCCCACACTAGCTCACGTACACACCTCAGGAACTTCCACAGCAGCCAATAATCCTGATCGACACTGAGAGGCTCTCGGTGTCTTTGTGAGCACAAGAGGTGGAACAGAGCCCCCCAAAATAGCTCTTTCTTTGGTGATTTATCTCCTCCTCTCAGCCGCCGCCTTTCCATCTTCATCCCTCTGCGCTCCTCTTCGTGTTATAGTGCGCTCTTTATTTAAACCTTTGGATTTTTGGCTAGTTCATTGGTTTTACATGAAATGTTCAACTTTTAAATTCATTGGTTTATTAAGATACGCCTGTTTCGAGCAGGTGATGTTGCTAGTTTTTTACCCGCTCACCACGATCCCGTGGGTCTGTCAGACTGTATCTCTCCCTCTCTGACTTTTCACTAAAATCCCTTAGCACGTCCCACTCACCGCTGAGTTTGAGACGTTGCAGGAAAACCACAGAAGAGCAGAGGCGGTTTCATGTCACATACGGCGTGCTGCACCACAGCGGGATAGACTACCAGACTCCAATCCACACTGAGGCCTGTGTGCGAATGCATTCACAGTTCAGCCAAAGCTTTGATCCAAAAATGCCTCTGAGGGAGCGAACAGTACAGCCTGTTATGTTTTTATTTTTACTTTTCCCCCCACGGACAACATCATTTGTGCATTGCAGTGGGCGGCTGTTCAGCTACCAGGTGAAATCACAAGCGAAGCACAAATGAGCACAAAAGCTCGTTGGCGGGCTGTTTTTTGTGTTGTTGTTGTTTTTAAGAAATCAAAAAGAGCAGTTTTCTTTATGAACTTCTGAACGTACACCCTGCTTCTCAACGTTACGGACAAAGACATTAAAGACAAAAAATGTTCCCGTGCAGCGTGATGACAACAGGATCTGCTTAATCAAACCAGTGACTCATCTTTCCATCAGAGCCGAGCTCGCCTAGTGCGTCACCGCCTCACTTTGATCCTTTCACTCGGTTCAAGGATACACAGAAAGGTAGATTATACACTCTGCACAGGCAGATAAATAACAGCTGAGGCTTTACCTGCACACAAACAGCAGAGCACGAAGTTTGAAAAGAGAAGTGTTGGTGTGAGCAACTTTTATCGGCGAGCGTAACATCAGCACAAGCTACGTGTTATTGTTTGTGCAGAAAGGGAACATGTGAGCTGCTGTCAGCTGAGAAGAGGCATCGACGAGCAGAGGAGGGTAGAAGCCTTTTTCAATTTCATAATATCCCAAAATTTCCAAGTTCACCTACAGTTGAAAATCCGAATCTTTTAACACATAAGCAAAAAGTAAAAAAAGATAATCAGGATAAAAACAAGCAAACATAAACAGCACTTTATGAGGGGCATAATTCTGAGTTTTCTCACTAAGACTGACTCATCTCCTTAATAACAGGATTATGTACTTATATCATCCTTTGGATCAGCGATGGACCAAATTAACTTCTAACGCACTGCTTGTTTTATTCCACATCCATGCTTTTACTTTTTTAAATGTAGTGACCACCTCAAAACTACTAAAATCATCTTTAAAAAAAAAAAAAAAATTCTCCAGTCTTTAGCAATTACTAGATTTCTAAATCTTTATTTTTTTGCTCTTGCAGAAATTAAAAACTAAAAATAAAGCAACATTTGTATGCGTATGCATGTATTTCCTGTACAATCTGTTGAGCTTTGGTTCAGGAAGCTTTCTAGTTTCGGTTTGTGTCCGAGTGCTACTGACCTATCACATTTTAACAGGCTTTAAATAAGCGAATCCACAGCTACGAGCAGAGGGCAGAACATATGGGGCGCCGTTTGTAAAGTGAAACATGCTGAAATTAATGGCAACATTTTTCCACATTTAGCTCAAAACCTTACAAAAACATATTTTTTCGAGTAATTTTTTACAACATTTAGTAAAATATTTGTAACTTTTCATCAAATGTTAAATATTAAATCTAAATGTTAAATATTAAATCTAAATATTATATTTAAATCTAAATGTTAAATGTTAAATCTAAATGTTAAATCTTAAATCTAAATGTTAAATCTAAATCTAAATGTTAAATCTAAATGCTAAATGTTAAATGTTAAACCTAAATATTTAGGCTAATATGCAAATTTATTGTACGGATCAACGGAAATACCAAAATAAAAGCTTCCCGAAAACCTCCAGCGCAAAATTGTGTCTGTTCTCCTCCTCACTTCTCCCCGCCATGTGCTGCTTCACTTCTTGCCTACGAGCATGTCCAGCGATTTTGCTGGACATGTGCTGCAGCGATTGTGAAGTGAAGACTGCAGCTACTAAGAGTGCACTACTGCTGAACCTTTGGATGGCCGACAAAACAGATCTTCCGATGTTTTCAGCTAAATCGCCGGACGTGCTTTCTCATGGTCGGGTTATGGCTGAATTCCAGTGGAATGACGGTCCCGCCATAATAGACGTTTCAGCCATGTGTTCCAGCCCTAAACCGAACCTTATCCCTAACTATAACCTTATTCCTAACCTTTACTAGCAGTTAAATGACGTAAAATAGTGTTTTCCAAATCGATTTTTAGAAAATGAACGAACATGTGTAGATTGAGTCCAAACGGTTCTCATGTGCTCTCCTTTTTCCGATGCCGTAATTTAGGAACGTGTTGGGTACCCGAAAGCATAAAATGTTGACAATTTGTCACCTAGCGAAAATTATTACGCTTTGGGAGTGAGAACGAACGTGTCTGACCACTACCGGCACACTTTTGCACCGGAGGTTTTCGGAAAGCTTTTATTTTGGTATTTCCGCTGATCCGTGCAATAAATTTGCATGTTAGCCTAAACATTTAGATTTAACATTTAACATTTAGATTTAACATTTAGATTTAGATTGAATATTTAACATTTAGATTTAACATTTAAAATTCTGTTTTAAATATGAAAAGTTACAAATATTTTACTAAATGTTGTAAAAAAGGACTTGTTTTGAGCTAAATGTGGAAAAATGTTGCCGTTAATTTCAGCATGTTTCACTTTACAAACGGCGCCCCATAAGAACAGGAAGTCCTAATCGAGACAGCTGCGGCCGGTTATCTGGATATCTGGGCTACAGACTGTATGCAAAGGATGGCCAGTGAATGATCTCTTGCTCATTGACTCAATCAGCAGTTTCAAAACTGAATAAAATGCTGTCAAAGCGCCCTGTTTGAGTCAAAAAAGGAGGCTGAATGTGTGCACACTCATTTGTCTTGATGCATGCTCAGTCATCCAGGTAAGTAAATCCCAAAAGGTTGATTCTGCTCATCACTTGTTTGACTGACAAAACGTTTCTCCGACTGAAAATGCTACGTCCAGAGAAACCGAATCAACGTTTTGGGATGCACTCATTGTTAACGAAGGTTCATTTTCAAGTTGTTAGCCAGCGACTGTGCAGTGTCCTCAGTTTCAGTCAGATCCACCTTTTGCTCTTTGTGTTCAGCTTCAAAAGGTCAAGGTGGGTAAATTACACCAACAACACAAACTATGCATGCAGCCCACGTATTGGACTTCAGAGAAGTACAACAGGAGTGACTTCATGTCTCTCCAGTCGTCCACGTCCACAAAGTCAACCACATAGTTACTACACAGGATCCTTTCCAATACTGTCTGGTTTGTTATTAGCAGTTAAAAAGATTATTTTCAAGAAAACAGCACAGCGACCCTGGGAGGTCAAACGCACTGCAACTTAATTAAATGTCAGCAAATAGAAAAAAGCCACAAAAGCGAGAAAGACATAACCCAAGTTGGACAAAAACCTTAGAAAACACAACATGTCACATGGTTCTTGCTGTATATAACAGTAAAACAAGTTTACTATTAGCTTCCTGCTGTTGTCTTTTCTTAATTCCTTCAGTCGTGATTTGTGTGCTTCTGCAGCGTTTTTTCTAGTTGCTGGTGTGTTTGACCTCTCAGGGCCAAGACATACATTTTTTTATTACAGGTATATCTCCTGTTTCTCACATGTGCATTTACACTTTGTGAACAACATTTCCCATCTGCCGGTAAAGCAGAGGTAGGTGCATTTAATGGTTTTCCTTTAGTCAAACATTCATCCCGATGAAGGTCTTTTCTCCCATTTAGCAGGAGCAGAAAGAAAAAGGTCTTTTTCGCGGAGCCTGTTATTGAACTTCTCCTCCAGAACCATAAATAATTGTTGTTAATTTCTATGAATGAACGTCACTTTTCTACCACCTAGTCTTCTACACGCTGTAAGCCAAGCTCGCATCTCTGTAGTGTTCACCGTCTCTTCCCCGTCATCAGAGCGACTCAAGATAATGGCTCAAAAGTAGCTTCGCAACGAGTTAATTTGTGCTGTACATCCACACAGCGAGTGCGGACAAATAAAAAGCACCGGCGTGTCGGATTCCTCTGCGTTGTTTTTATCAGGTCCATTAGGCAGTCGGCTGTAGAGTCCCTGAGGTGTGCGCGCTCAGTTAGCGTGTTTGTTTTTCTCAAGGCTCTGTTGGCGTTAATGATGTCAGCCTTTATTGCAGCACACAAACACACTTCCTCATCTCAGAGGAAAATTTATGCTTAAAGAGAAAATATCCACCTCGCAGTAAAGAGAAAAAACTGTTGCTATTGTCTTTAGTATTAGCTTAAAGGAAAATGCACAGGACAAAATAAAAGCATCGTTCGTGTTTGTTTCACGGTTTGAAGGTTTTATTCTTTCCGTCTTTAGGCTTGTATGAACATGAGTTGAGATAAGAGTTTAAACAAAAGTTAGATGTGCTTTACTTATCAGCAGCTACAAGCACAATGAGTGTTTCTGGAGCCGCACTAAACAGCACAATGAGGGATTTTCTCTTTTTTGGTCTCGCTTTTGTTAAGGTAGGATTTCGTCGGTCATCCAGCTGTGAGTCTGTTGATTTATCCTCCCACGCTCTTGGAAACCCAGTGAACAAACTATAAACCTGCTAAATTAGTGTCAACACTGAATGTAATCTTTAACCTTTTAAACGTCTGAGAAAACAGCCCAAAAATACTCCACCTCCCCCCCATCCTGGGAAACCTACTAATGTTTCACCAAAGTTAAATATGAACTCTTTCATTAGAAAACCAACCTGGAGGTTTTCATAAAGAGATCCCATGTAAGGTTTTCCAGCTTTAGGTTTTTATTTCTTAAAAAGCAGCTGCTTTACTTGTAGAAACTGTTGGAAATTAAAAACAATCTGGCTTTTTGTTTTGTCCTCTACACCAGCGGTCCCCAACCCCCGGGCCACGGACCAGTGAGTCGTTTGGTACCGGGCCACGAGAGTTGAGGTTTGAGTGTGAAATGTATGGATTTCAGGGTTTTTATCAGTTTTTAGCGTTATTTTGTTATCATTTTTATGGTTTACTCAGTTTTTCTGGGTCGTTTCATGTGTGTTATGAATAAATCTTCTTTTTTATGGTACCGGTACTAGTTTTATTTTGTTGTATTTATCCGTGACACCTTAAAGGCCGGTCCGTGAAAATATTGTTGGGCATAAACCGGTCCGTGGCGCAAAAAAGGTTGGGGACCGCTGTTCTACACTCACCGCACACTTTCTTACCGACACCTTGCTACTACCATGTTTGACCCTCTTTGGCCTCCTTAGTTATTCAGATATACAGATTCAACAAGGTGCTGGAAACAATCCTCTGAGAATTCGGACCATGTTGACATGACGGCATGACGGCATCACACAGTAGCTGCAGATTTGCCTGCTTCACATCCATGATATGAACCTCCTGCTCCACCACTTGTTCCCCACGGTGCTCTACTGGATTGGCTCTACTAGTCTCCTGCTAGAAGGAGACATCAGACGATGTGTACACTGTGGTCATAAAGGGATGGGCGTGGTCATCAACAATACTCAGGTAGGCTGTGGTGTTTGAATGATGCTCAGTTAGTCCTAAGAGGCACAAAGCGTGCCAAGAAAACATCCCCCACACCATCACGCCAGCAGCAGCCCGAACTGTTCATAAACAGCAGGATGGATCCATGCTTTCAGATTCTGACCCTCCCATCTGAATGTCACAACAGAAATTAAGACAACATTTTTCTAATCTTCTGTTGTCGAATTCTGGTTATTCTGTGTTAAATGTAATACTAATGGATTGGATTTATATAGCGCTTTTCAAGGCACCCAAAGCGCTTTACAATGCCACTATTCATTCACTCTCACATTCACACACTGGTGGAGGCAGCTACAGTTGTAGCCACAGCTGCCCTGGGGCAGACTAACAGAAGCGAGGCTGCCATATCGCGCCATCGGCCCCTCTGGCCAACACCAGTAGGTGAAGTGTCTTGCCCAAGGACACAATGACCAGGACAGAGAGCCCAGGGATCGAACCAGCGACCTTCCGGTTACAGATGCGATTCCCACCCCCTGAGCCACGGTCGCCCTAGCTTTGGTTTCCTGTTCTTAGCTGACAGGAGTGCCACTAAGTGTGGTCTTCTGCTGCTGTAGTCCATTCAAAGATGCTCTTCTGCATACTATGGATGTAATGAGTGGTTATTTGAGTTACTGTTGCATTCCCATCAGCCTTTCTCCTCTAAACTCTAACATCAAGACATTTTCACCCACACACACCTGCTGCTCACTGGATATTTTCTCTTTTTCTCGTATTCTCTTAAAAACCTTTGAGATGGTTGTGTGGGGAAAACCCAGCAGACCAGCCTGTCTGTGAACAATGAACAACATAAATCAACTATATTTTGAAGACTTGATCTTCACATCAGCAGCTGTCATCTCGCTGATATATTTGATGATACAGATACTGGAATGATATATTGGAGCATTCATGTTTATTTCCACTTTCTGTGCATTTAAATAGCTCTGAAGTTTCAAAGGGTCATTTCTGCCATCTGCACACTTATGAAGACAGTCGAATCACCTTTTTAAAGTTAAAGCCCTGACGCAGTTCAAACGCTGTGAAACATCGACGTGACTTCCTCCCTTTAGTCCCATCTGTTTCCCCCCAAAAAAATTTTAAAAAGGAAAGGAAATAAAAGAAGTTTCTCCCCCTGAGCTCCGTCCTCTTGGCTGATAGCCAGAGACAAAGATAAGATGTAGGGCACTTAGCCTGGCATCAGCATGGGAGCCCTGTCGCCCGGAGGCCTGAATAATTCAGCGCCTGAGATAAATTTACTGCTCATGAAGTCATGCAGAAAAGACATATCAGAGCAGCGTTATTACCTTTACTCTCTTTATTTGAATACCTAATTAGGAGATTTCCTTTTTTTGTTTGTTTTGTTGGTGTGAAAACCTCGCAGAGACCGAACCTCGACTCTAATAGCAAAAGTAAACACACATGCAACAGGAGTCCATATTTGTGCTCTTGTGCAGCTTACTCGCAATTTGCACCGTCATGCACAACCTTCCTGACAGGTTTAACACTCTGAAGGCATCTTTGTGCTTTGCGTTTATCAAGGGCGGGTTAGCTTTGAGCCATGACTCCAGTGTAGTTCCGTTTCGTTCCTTCCCACCACCACACTGTAAACATCTCCGGTCGCTGTCAACAGCCAGAAAGTCAGTCGTCAATCCAGCGCTGTCGAGCGGCAACAACGTGTCACCCAGAAGCCTCGTTTAATCACATCCTGGCTGTTGTTCGGAGTGAAGTTATAACCTGAATTAACAGATTTGTATCTTTTTCCTCAGCTCTCCTGTGCCTTTTCTTTTAAGGTCACCAGCTCGGGCATCCTTTGTGTCTTTTTTGCACGACCTAACCCGATAAGACTCAGAAGGTCAAGAGGAGACAAAAAAAAAAAAAAAAAAAAAAAAAAAAAAGGAGTCGAGCATTGTTAATCCTCCGTCTAGCGCTCAAAACACCCCTCCATCTCCATCTCATCTCCATTATGTGGAAATAATATGATAGAGAGCCGGAGGTCGACAGACTACCTCCTTGAGATGAATAAGACAAATCATCTTTTCATTACGGCGCCGAAAAAGAGAGAGAGAGGGGCAGTGAGCAAAGAAGGAAATGAGACAGAATAGGATATGAAGACGGATGGTTCAGTCGCACGAGGGAAGGGGAGGGAGACGTCAGCCTGCAGGTCAGCGGACACTGGCTTTAATCATTGCAATGCGGCGGCGATGCAGTGCAGGACAACACAAAAAGAGGCGACTTCATGGTTTAAAATGTGTTAGTCGATTTTATTTTTGTCTTTGTACAATGAGGAAAAAAGAAAGACCCATAATATCAAGAACAAAAAGTGCATGCATGTTTAAAAGAAATAAATAAATAAAAAATGAAATGGGTGACACATCTGCATGGCTCTCCACTCAGGGGAGGGACTTTTGCTTTCTGGTTTTAGTCACGGTCTAAAAACTGAAAGATGACGTCACACTGACAACAAGTAGGCAAACAAACTTTTATGTCTACAACTGGTGGAATTACCCTTTAAAATGTGCTTAAACCACCACATGAATCAGCTGTTACGTGGTAATCGTAGAAAAAGTAAAAAAATTACAACCTTTACTGTGTATTTCTGTTTAAGATCTTCTAGGAATAACCTTTGAAGTTCATCTTCATCAGAAGATAGCGAGAGTGTTCTCTGCCTCTGCAGCGACCCTTGGAAACTATTCTAAATGTCATCAAACTACAGCTTTATTGTTGCACACTGAGGTGTCAGACGTTGTCATTAAAGGTACAGGGGAGCTTATAAAATGTCTTTATGGGGTAAAAAGAATAACTTAACACATCCTTCAGTAGTTCAGCTTCTCCCCGGGTTGTATGATTAAACTTTGGGTGCAGTCAGTGATGCTGACTAGATGGGAAACCTTTGACTTGGGTGAGACCAATACTGGAGTTTTGGGGCAGCTGCATATTTTTGAAGTAAAAAATAAGTTGGTGTTAGTTCAGGGGCCAATCCAGCAGTAAATTCTGAAACTAGCAAAAAGCTTAAACTGCGTCCACAAAGGACGCAACCGGCTCATCACTTTGAAGCTGATCATTGGTCACAAGCAGTAATTTCAGGATATGGTTACCCGGGTAACCCCCTAATGTCTTTGCTACCAGGAAGTATGTCAGTCATAGGTATTCTTTATTCTCATTGGTAGTTGTTTCAGTTGCTCACCTGCATCTTTTGCGTGTAATCTCCTGAAGTTGCCAAGTAGCATTCACTTTCTACAGTTTTTGGTCGCCACGTCGCTGCTAATTGCTTCCAGTCTGCACACAACTCAACTGGAGCGATCGCTCGTCTCTGAGCCTCTACTGTCACGCTGTCCTGCAACATGAGCTGCAGATGCTGCTGAGACTGTTGTAAATACTAAGTCACTGACACCTGCATCATCTTCAATACGATTTAGAAAAGACGAAAAAAATCTAGACTATAACTGAAACATCTCTGATACGAACATTGTTGCTATAGGACTACATCAGGTGCTAAACATCAGCCAATCAATACAACAGTTTTAACCACAGGGGAAAACGTCTCAATAATAATAACATCTTTCTTTAAGGGGCGTCCACACAGGAAGTGACTAAAAGTGACGTGGAGATGAGAGACGACTGAAAGTCAAAGACACATTGAAAAGTTGGCGGGTCCTGAGTTAAACTTTTCTCTGCCTGGACATTAGCGAGAGAAGCGACTACCAATGAGAGCACAGGAAACGGCTGACTGACATTAGATAAGTTAGTAAAAACATACAACAGGGTTACCTAAGCAACAGGAGCCTGGAACGGCTGCTCATGACCAACTGTTGTGGCGAGCACTTCCTGTGACACCGCTTAACCTTCATGTAAGCACTTTTTTCTATGCTTAAGTGCTTTTAACCTTATTTAAGGGGAACTCGGGGTTCAGCATCCTGTCCAAGGATACTTTTACCTCCAGACCAGTAGAGCCGAGGATAGAACCGCCAACCATCTGATTGGTACATGACCAGGATCACCATTACAGAATCACGATGGAAAAGCGTTACATTTACATTTTTCAAATATTGTATTTGATGACATAACAGCATCACATGAAACTCTGATATAACATCATATTTACGCTGATCTACGTTAGTGCAATGTTCCAGAGACGTCTTTGGTTTGGTGACCACAGAGCAAACCTGCCGAAATTATGGCCACAAGCAACATGATCCACTGTGTTTATAGGCTTTTTGCCCACTTCCTTAGAGGTTAAGAGCAAAGTTAGCATGGCCACAAAAGTGATAGGATAAAGAGTGAAAATGAGTACACACCTCATCTTGCATCAGCCCATGGCACTAGGCCATCCTCATGTACTCACTTTAAGAGGTTACATTCACAATAAGACTATTTCCTTAAAGATGTAACTCACTCAGTACTCTGCTCTACACAGTAAACGATTCTTGATACAGTAAACAGAATGAATCACAGCACCATCTGACCTTTGCCTCGACACACCTGTGCGAGCACAAGCACGTTTAGAAACGAAAGGCACATCTCATTAGAAAGAGAAAATAAGGCTTACATCCTGGTGGGCCTGCTGATAACATAATCCACAATGGATTAAACCATTTGTGCAGTATCTGCTCTCAGGATGGAATATAATAAAGGCAGCTCACGCTACAATACAATAAATCCAGGCTAAATTAAAAAAAAAAAAAAGGCTTTGATAAATTAAGTCAAGGCAGAACGAAGTCGATAAGAAAACAAACAGCCTCATAAAAACCAACAGTTCATACTGAGGCTCACTACATCACAGCGTCGCCCTTTTTACTTTAATGTGTTTACAAAAGGTTTTAACTCAGAATGTGTTTCATACGTGTTCTCTACGCTAATATAACACAACACTGATATAAACTGTATTTTTGTTATTAAGGATACACTATAGCACAAAAAAACAAATCTAGAGTGGGACCAGTGCAGTATGTGTATCAGCTGCTTTCAGTTTGTCTTTTAGGTTTTGCTTTTTCATTTTAATTCTCTGTCACGGTGGTGGAGACCAAAAACGGAGCTAAAAGGAGTGATTACCAGGCTAGACTCCAAATGTATGCTAATATCTTCCAAGTTGAATGTATTAGCAGGATGCTGCACAGGACAAAAAAAGAACAGAAATAACAGACTAACAGAAAACATCCAGCGAGCGGCTCGTGTCTGAATATTTGAACCGATTTGCTCTTTGACCCGGAGTTCTTATTAAAAGGGACGATCAGGTTGACATGCACTGTGAGGACAGTTTGTCATCCTGTTCATATGATTACAGGATGTGAGAACCTTGCTTTGGTCACGCCTGCTAATGTTCCCGTTTAGCGTCTGGCCACGATATACTCCTTCCTGTTTGGTTAATGATGACCTGAACTGGTTCACAGACCTGTTCCTGGGATTTAGTTCTACAAATAAACCAAGTAATACGTGTTTAAAACCTCCTTGTGAAACTGTAATGCACAAGCATCACGGACCAGTTGCTTTTTGAGGAGTACGGCTGTAGTTTTTGGGAGGGACAGCGCTGGTCGAGCCTCCATCGTTACATCAAGCAGTTGCCCGGCTTTTTTTTTCCATTTACTTTTTGACACTCCTGGGCGAGGCACTGCTGTCCAGCTACCATTTCAAGTAGACACACCTGAGCCATCTCTACTTGTAAAATCACCACCACCATCAGCAGCAGCAGCGCATCACTCCCTGTGGAGCGACAGGACAGGGGGACGATTCCCGGATCCATCTGTCCCTCCTGCACTGATGTTGAAAGTTCTTATTTGGGTTTAAAAAGTGTCCAGATGTTGCTCCTCTTCTCCTTTTTTAATAGCTGTAAGAAATATAAAAGAATATGTAAACAGCTCTGAAAAATTAAGACACGCGTGCAGCCGATGCAAACACACTTTACCTGGTTTTCTATCGTTTCCCCTGGTCCACGCTGTCTGTCTGCTCCTGGTAGAGAGAAAAATACACAGACTAATTTACACATTGAACAAATAAAATAATAAAAAATTATAAAATCCATCCAAGAAAGATAAAAGTCAACATGAAAGCTGACAGAAAATGAAACAAACACAAAGACCTTTATCAGCAGGAAAAACTGTAGAATTTATGAAAATACAGTTAAATGTTACAAATTTATACCCTCTTTCACATTTCCAAAGCTGTCCGCTGGGACAGAATGGAGTCTTTCCTGGGCCAATCCTGGCCCCGGGCCCTTATGTTTGACACCTTCTAGTTTAGTGCTTTGTGAAGTAGCCCTCATGTCTCGTTCATCAGCATGTGCAGCCAGTTTTAAAGAATGATCGTACTCAAAGACTTCAAAACAAAAAAGTGTTGAGGACTGTGCACTCAGTGTGTGGCGAGTTCACCGATCCACTAATGCAGAAGGAGAAAACCTCTCTCCTTTTCATCTCTGGCGTTGCCTCTGCAGCTGATATTGATATTTCTGCACTTTTGTGTCTCTGGCAACATTTCTCAGAGAGTGCATTGTCTGTATATGGCTGTAAATATACAGAACATATACGTAGCTTTCTTTTTTTAAACAGCAACTTGAGCCAACTGCCCCCCGTCAGAGCTGGTTACCCGTCCAGTTCTCATGGTCTGCTGCCAACCTCAATGCTACTGGAGTAGAGAACAACTCGTCAGGTTGCTGTTCATGTTTAGGCACATCGCTTTGAAGCCGATCGTCGGTCACTAGCAGACATTCCAGTCTCTGGTTGCCTGTAAAGTATTTACCACCCATGTCATATGTCACTCGGCGGTATCTTTCACTCTCACTGGTTTTGCAAACGAGCAAAAAAACAAAAACACAGCCATGTAAAACTGAGTCGTGTGACGATTAGCTGTTTACGGCTAGCATCCATCAAGAAGAAATGCTCACATGTGTGAATGAACATTAAATGTGATGATCAAGGATTCACCTTGATGGCTAATTTCACAGCAGGAGCACCACCCACCCGATTTCTCTAAAGACCTTTGCAGTTTGCTGCAAAGCGCCTGAAAGCACCTTTTTTTGTTGTTCACTGTTTGTTTTTGTTTGAAGAATATGAAAACACGTTATCTGCGAGGAAATTTCTGTTGTTTAACGGCAGCAACAGGACGACGCAGCTTCCTGTTCCTGTAAACACTAAATTAGACATCGAAAAGAGACGAGTGGATGCTGCTCACGATCACCTGGAGCACAGCATTTCATAAACCAGACTTCCTGTGATGTAAACAGAAGACAGCAGGCCAGAGGCTGGTCTTCTTTTTTTCTCCAGCTCTGCATGATGAATTTTTTAAAGACTCGTTTATTCGTTTTTTCTTACAGCCACTGCAATAGACAGCATCAGTGAACAGAAACTAAAAACTACTGTCCATGAATGCAGCTTTTACTCCATCTCATTTATTCTTATTGAAAATACTAGAAGTAATATTTCTCTAGTGCCATGTGTTTATATTTATTCACTAGAAGTCTCCATCTGGACCTGAGTGTTTGCAGACTTCTACTGTAAGTGTTGCAGGCATTTTACTGACTTGTTACCTAAAAGCACAAAGTTTAGAGCCGAAATGACAGGTCGCGTGTAGTTCAGTACCTTCAGGCATTTTCTAAAGCTTTCCACAAGGGTTAGGAGTGTTTATGGGAATTTTTTACTGTTCTTCCAGAAGCACATTTGTGAGGTCAGACACTGATGTTGGATAAGAAGGCCTGTCTCACTGTCTCTACTCTAATTCACCCCAAAGGTGTTGGATCAGGATGAGGTCAGGACTCTGTGCAGGCCAGTCAAGGTCTTCCACACCAAATTCTCTTATGTCTTTATGAACCTTTCTTTGGTGCACTGGTGTGCAGTGATGTTGGAACAGGAAAGGGTCATCCCCAAACCGTTCCCACAAAGTTGGGAGCGTGAAATTGTCCAAGATATCTCGCTATGCTGAAACATTAAAGGGCTGAGACCAACTGCTGAAAATCAGCCCCACACCATAGCAGTGATTTTATAAACCTTTGGTTATTGAAGTGACTGAAACAACTAAATGCAATGATGTGGATGGTTGAGTAATATAGTGCATATTATAAAGAGGAATGTGAGATATGTGCACGCATAAATATTTATGGATACATAAGAAACGGAGCTCTTCTGCAGGCAAGACAAAAGCAGAAACAGGTAACATTTTCATCACACACACAAACACCTGAGGGGACTTGGATGTTGGTCGACTGTTCGGCTCCACCGCTGTGGGCGATGCGGGGACGCTCCCATTAGAGTCTAATATCAGCAGAGTTCGCCGCTCCCTGGCTGGTTTTTCACACTTTGTCACGCGGAACCTGAGAACGATAGAAGGGTTTGAATGTTTGTGCAGCCTGCGATCCAAATGAGAGAGCTGGTCCAGGTCGCAGGGCTGGCTCAAACCCCTGTTCTTAAGCAGCTGACATGACAATGACTACATATATACAGTAGAGTGTATGAAGAATCATATTTTTACCTAAAAATAAAAGAGAATTTAGGTGGCACTTCATAAATATTATATTTACATGGAAAAATGACCAAGGTAAAAACAGAAAATGGTCTGTTATTGAGTGATCTAGGACAGAAACTCAGGTCATAAGCCATTCTTAGAGCCACACACACACACACACACACACACACTCTCTCTCTTTCTTGGTTTCTTACTCACCTAAACATGACATCTCTCTCATCCGCCCACTCTAAAGCTTTAATTAAATCAGCAAATGAATATTTGTATCCAGGTCATGCTGACCCCTGTGCATATGGCGCCATTCATCTAAGTGCGCAAATGAAAAGAAACCTCTTCGCATCCCAATCAGCTCTCAGCGGGACATTGAGGAAGGCTGCGTGACGGCGAAGAGGCTGCACACTTTCCCGGCCTCACTGGTGGATTGAGAAATGGTCTCTTTACTTTAAACTGGATCTAGGACACAGCGGCACTAGATTTATGATGGGAGTACACTGCCAGGATTTAATTCTCACTGTGGTGAATTCTTCTTATAATTACTGAAACTAAAAGTCTGGACATTGAACACAAACACAAGAAGAACCAGAAAAATTCCTGCACACTGCAGGATCATTGGGTTGATGATGAGGGTGTCCAAATTCCCTGCACAGACATTGTAAAAGATGGACATAGGTGAACCCGGTGGAGAAGTGCCTTAAAGCTGCATGCTTTGCCCTCATGACCAGTAGGGGGCGACTTGTCTGCCTCAACAGCCCTCGGCTCTCTTTCTGATTACATTATGCGCTCAGTTGCCAGTTTCAGGTCAATACCAGAGCCAGAAAATAGGATTATGTTCATTGACGAACAATTTTTCAATCAAAAGTTGTTCGCCAATGAACATGCAGTGTCTATGGTTTCTCACAGCTCAGTCAGAGCAGCTCCTTGCCATGTCCAGTTTCTAAACAACAAGCAGGCAACAGCGAAAATGCTTGATACTTTTACTTTTTTTTTTTTTTTTAAATAAGACACTAACCAGTGACATCACTGTGATTACACCGTTTTATCTGTCTATGGTACCCTCACATTTGTTGCAACATTGTCCGCTGGTTTAAGAAAGCATTTTTGCTAACACCATTTTATTTGCAAAAAACAAATGTGATGGAGAGGGGCGGGTCGCTCGCTTAAAAATGACTTGTCAGCCACAACTCATCAGCCAATAAGCATGTGATATCAGAAACTAATTTTCTTACACACTTCTACAGGACCAGAACTCTTTTTGGAACCACAGCTATCGCCATCTGGTGGCTTTAAGAGAGAATGCAGGTACTTCGGGATTGGCTTTTCCAACCTGAAGCTAGGTCATGTTTTATACTGATTTTCTACAAGGGGACCAAATACACATGCTTTCTGCAAGCAGCTTGATGTCTATTAAATTGTAAGAATAGCTCCTGTCATCGATTAATGCTTTAGAGTTGAGTGAACACTCACTAGTCAACATGACAGTCCTGGTGATATCCTGAATAAGATATTAGAAGTCTGCTTATTAATGTTCGTGTCTCGGTTTTGTGAGGACCTGTGCTGTTAACAGTGGCACGTGGAGCAGTCTGACCACAAGTTTCTGACCTCCCAGTGTGGTATCAAAGTGCATGAGATGCTTGTGCCTTTTAAATGAAGTGTGAATATTTTCGAGAGTTAATGTTTGATTGTTAGCGCCGTGTGTGTGTCTGTGTGCACTCAAGCCTAGTGTCCCTCTGGGGCAAACAGTGTGTCATTTTTCATTTACTTCTGCTAATTAAACCACCTCGTGATGCGATTCTGAGAACATTTTAAAGGCAGGAAAATCATCAAAAGGCAGTAATACACCCAGGCTTGTCCTTCAGTTATGATTCAAACACACACACACACACACACACACACACACACACACGCGCCCACCTGCCTACAGCCAGGACTGTGACCTCCACACAGTTACTGTGCCGCAGCTCTGCTTTGCGGGCTGACGGCTTCCTCATTAGCGGCCATTTCTTCTGGTTGCAGCGGGTGCAGATGTTCTTGTTGCCTCCCAGGCCCCCGATGGTGTGCAGGTGGTTACAGGTGTGCTTGGCTGCTCCCGGGGGCGCCCCCGGCGATACAGGTGTCATTGGAGGAGTGGGAGTGCCGGGGGAGGTGGGGGTGAGCGGAGGACTTGAAGATAAAGGAGGAGAAATGTGTGATCCTCGCAGCTCTTTCTTCAGATTGCCACTTTTTAAAAGCCTTCATGAATTAATTACACAATATTATTGTGAAATGAACTAAGAAATCTTTTATAGGTCAACAACTGTAAACATCCAAAATGTGAGGTAAGAGGAACAAACCCCAACACGAGCTAAAGACTTCGGCCCATTTTACCCAGAGCATTTAAGCTCGCTGGATTCTGCAGTGCTTCCCTTATCGCAGCCCGCCGCTGCAGAAATGACACATCAATATTTCATACTTCAAAACAATTACTGACAAGCTCTTTGAGAACAATCACCCTCAGTGATTATCTTTAAAGTAAAAATGGAAGCAGTTTACTGCGGCTGCAGGTGAAGTTTCAGACACAACATAAGTAAACAATTAGATAAGCCCACAAATAATGGCAAACGCAGACGCGAAGGGTGTCGCGTCACATGATGTTTGTCTCCAGCTTCCTCCTCTGAGAGTTTCTTCTTCATTCACTCCCCGTGTGTTCACACACCACTTTGCATTTAATCATTAGTTATTATTAATCTCTGGCTCTCTTCCACAGTGTGACTTTTGTCCTCCCTCCCCTCACACCCAGCCCGTCGCCTCAGATAGCTGCTCCTCCCTGAGCCTGGTTCTGCTAGAGCTTTTAAAAGTAGTTTTTCCTTTCAACTGTCACCAAGTGCTGCTCAAAGGAGGCCATCTTTGTTGAGGGTTTTTTTCTAATACTGTGGAGTCTTTACCAGTGCTGGAACAAAGTTACATATTTGAGTAATGCAGTATTGTAATGCGTTATCTTACTAAATTCAGTAATCATGCTACAGTTAAAATTACGTTGTGACCTGTATTACAAAGATTATCCGTGCCTGGCAAATAGAAAAGAAAAAAAACATGTGTACTTGCTACAATCAGCTGATTTCAGTTCGTGTGTGTCCAGGACAGGAACAGCTGCATTCCACTGCTTCAGCTCTTTGCAAGCCTCTGCACAGACAGCACGCTAACACTAAGCTAGCCAAGAACCCAGAGTGATGGTAACGCCGAGCACATGCAGACCCCAGCCCAGCAGCCAGAGCCTGAACTTCAACAGGTAACAAAGGCAGTGATGAAGCTTAAAGCCTCAGCTTCTACCTCTTCATGTTTCTATAGTAGAATCAATCGTCATCTTTGCTTTGTGCTGATACCTGCGCTCATGGCTCTGGTAGCTATGATAGCTGGGATAGGCTTCAGCCCCTCCCCAGGACACTGATAAGGACAGCGGAAGAGAATAGATGGATAAAAAAAGGGTCTTTAGACGAGAGTTGTTATTGTTGATGTTGATACTGCACTATATAAATAAAATTTAATTTAATTTAATGAGCACTATGTACTTTTAAGCCTCAACAAATCTGGTTATTGGGACATTGAAAGCCTTTAATGCCTTTTAAAAATTATTCCAAGAAATGTGACAGCTCATAAACATATGCAGCCACTGCAGATTGAGTCATTGGCCAATAATAGGGTACAAAATGTGATTTTGGTCCACCGGAAGAACAAAAGACGTGATGTTGGAGATAAAGTGACGAGAACAGGAACTGCTGTGGAAAGATGATGAGAGGGACTAAAGGACGGTAGAGAGGTGGTGGAGGACTGATGGCAGGAGAACGGAAGTTAAGCACTGAAGCTGGAGAGGCAGATAGTGAGCTCTGGCGACACTACAGTCAGTCACTCTCCTCCTTGAAGCCTTTTCTCCATCCCTCTCTCCTGCTTCCTCCCTCTCTCCTTCCCCAAGTATCCAATAAATTACCCCCACCGATATCCTTTCTTCCCCTCCTATTCTGCCATCTCTAAGTGATCCACTGGCAGGCTGCCCATCCTGGCTGAGAGCGCGCGAGAGAGAAAGACAGATGTGGGACATAACAGCAGGAGAAACTACCACAGAGAGCCATCTGAACAAAATGAAAAAGCGAAAGGCAAACTAGGGGTGGAAATATGTGAAGGAAAACATTTGGAGAGAGAACTGAAGAAGTGAGACACATGAAAGTGACGCTGGGGATTGTGTGTGAATTCACAGTTTTCTAGTTTTTTTCCCTTTTATGTATTTATATGTTTGTTACAGGACACTCGGTGTGACACAGCAGAATACCTCAGTACCTAATCCTTGGCAGATGCAACACGGCTACCATTTATCCACACTGTTTTCTCCCAACAAAAGAAAACACCTTTCCTCTCTTATCTCCTTTCCGCCCAGCACAATATGAAGCGGAGAGAGAAAGATGACAGCAGGAGAGAGAGAGATACAGAGAGGGGGGAAACATACTCCACTAACTCGATTTACTTAGACTCCTACTGTCACAAGCATCTCCTCCTCTAATCCATCTATCTGCCCAACTCCTTCTCCCCCTGTATTAGAGGCAAAGCACCACTACACTTGTTAATGTGCACTCCTCTGCTCATGGCTCTGTATGGACGGAGGTGGGACGGTGAGCGGTGTTTCCCCTGCACCGATTTTCTCTGTTTGAGGTATGATTGCTCCAAGGAGTAAAGACATTAAGTTACAGGCTTGCATGCGACCTCACCAAAATACGTCTGCTAGATTATAGAGGAGTATTAGGCCAAAGCCCATCATCCTGTGTTTGCTGGTTGGGGGAGTCCAGTTGCAACGCTATCAGCAGGAGAGCTACTGGTGCTCTAGCCGTGGCTTGTTTCCCTGCTATCAGCAGCTTTTATTGCACTTAAAGCTACACAATAAGCTCTTATGAACCCCCAGTAATGTCTTTACGTCACCTCCACGCTCCACCGTGTCATAGCTCTTTTACGGGTGGTGGGAGACACTCCATATGCATTCAGGCCATCGGGTTTTATACTACTGGGTGATCCTGGCCACAGGCAGCAAGCTAAAGCTGCTTTAGCTCATAGCTGCCCAGTTTTCACATGGTATGCTAGACATGTCATTTAATCTCAAGAGCAGCTATTAGAAGTGATTTAATGTAATAATTCTTGTCACATACTGTATATAGTGTGATTTCTAGCAGACCAACAGCTTCGTGTTTTGTTAGCCGCAACACACGTTTAACATGGAGACCTGCTATTCAATGAATAATGATAATCTTATGATAAAAAAAAAAAAGTATGTAGCAGAAATATATCTTTTACCACCATCTACATTGTGAAAGTGAGTGATGAATACACAACAGTATTCTTTCCACATTTACTGGTCAAAACATTTTAGGAAAAACATTTTGAATGTTATTTGAGGCAGCTCAGATCAAATGGCTAAACAAGTTTTGACTGCCGATTCTTTAGATATAGCTTTTATGCTGTGGTGACCTTCAAAAGTAAAGTTAATTCAAATAGTCCAAAATGACCACCAAATAAGGAACTTCAGGTATTTCATAGCACTGCTAAGTGGCAAGACTCAAAGGACTTTAGCTAGCCAACTTAAGCTAACTTAAGCTAGTTAGCATTATGTTATATAAGTTTCTTTGTATTTTCAACTGACCCTAAAACAACTTAAAGGTTTTTAAAACGGGAACTAGATTTCTTTGTTTGCGACATCAAGCTAAAGCTAATACCAAACAAAAGTTTAAATCAGATTGGAGTTTGCTTGGCAGCCTGATTTACACACAAGGGGAACCACAAACAAAGGTAACATCACATTTCAGATTAGAATGGCCCTTTACTATCATTGTACATGTGCAACAAAATCTAATATTTATTCTATTCTATTTTCAAACTACTTTTTATAGAAAAGACATTTATGATGATCAGTTTAGTTGTCATAAAACTGTTTTAATAATGCTACATATTACACTTTTTTTTTTAACTGTATAAATTACAAAAGTTATACAGCCAATATGCTAATAACTCAGTTTAACAGATTAGACACTATATATATTAAATACCTTCTAAGGTTCACTAACTTCAAAAGTTACTCTCACTTATTTTGTCAGTTAATTTAATTTATATAAATAAAATGGTATTGAACTAAAGTCAATTCACATCAATAAACACATCAAGATGCTTTGTATTGCTTAGTCAAGTCCCTTCGATACCAGAGAGAAAATCCCAACAATCCCTTTTGGCCAAGCACTTGGTGACAGTGGGGAAGAAGAACTTACCTTTAAGAGGAAGAAACTTCCAGCAGACCCAGGCTAAGAGCGAGGCAGCCATCTGCTAAGGCCAAGTTTTTGTTAACCAACAATTAACTGTGGATTTGATCTATAAATGTCTATAGTTCGATATTTGACCAGAAGTTCAAAGTCTATAGTGAACATTATTCTTCTAACAAGTGATAAGTGGCTCGACTGACTAACCATCCAAAGCTTCTGCTGTTCTTAAGCCTCCAGCATTTCTTATATTTTCACTCTGTTTAATTACTTGATTTTACAGCCAAGAATCTTATGAGGAAATATGTCAGCAGCTCCAGTTACTATGTTTTAATAATCCCACAATACAGTGAAGTGGCGCACAGTGGCTTTTTGGGAATGGTCTCCAGCTACGTGTCCCCAATCGGACCCTGCCAATGTGGATAGGATCAGGAGGAAACTGTGGCCTCATTGCCTTGACTCTTCTTGTCCTGCTCTGCATGCTCTCAGTTCAGACACACTCAGACACATAGAGTCTCAAGGAGGCTTATGGTGCCACCTGGTGGTCAAACCAGTTAGTACACAGAGTCTTTGCCCAATTAATTTAAGATGAGCCCAACAAAGACAGAAAGCCTTTTTAATAACAGATGGACTTGTTCTTCACAGCGTGAGATCACACTTACCCATCCGAATCAATGCTGTTTTCATGAATCATGGCATTTAGGGCATCAGAGTTTGCTAAAGAGGGAGAGAGAGAGAGAAAGTTATACGCTTATAAAGACGGGGAAAAAAAAGGGAGAGAGACGGAGGGAGATAAAAGTCGTGTTTGGAATTAGTGAGGAGTACGCTCCAGTGACTTCAAAAGCAGAGCGCTTATTGAAAGATGGCTCGAGCAGATTAACTCTTTAACACAGCGAAACGGCACATCACATGCAATCACTGAACACATAACAACTGTACACAGAAGACCTCGGCTGGGTGGGAGGAATCTGGCAGACCGTGAAAACTTTTGTCTGGAGCAAAGTTGCTTCAGAGTGTTACTCGGAAAAGTTTCAAACTTCCACATAACCGTCGAGAATGCAGCCTTCGGAGGTAAAGTTTGAAAAATTCTCACAGTGCGCACGATCAACAGCGCCCGACCTCTGCTTGCAGACAAAGTAGCTCAGGCGTAGATTTACATAATTTGCTCCCAGAGACACATTTCCCCAAGGCCAGGCCTCGATGCATTCACTGACTTCACTAACACACCGCTGTGTACACAGATAAAGAAATCTGTGCAGAGTTTGTGACAAATGAGCTGCACACACACAAACAAACACAGATGACTCATGTAGGTGGACGTAGGAGTTTCATGTTAAGATTTCACATCAGCGTTCACAAACGTCTGCCTCAAACTTCCTCCTCGTGTCATGAAGGAAGCCTCGGTGAACGGATGTTAATTTTAGTGCAAAAACATTATCTACTTGTTTTTGCCAGAAGAAGGCCCTAACATGAGTAGTGGTCAGAAGAAAGAAAATAAAATGTTGGCATATTGTTGGTTCATGCACAGCTCTCTTAATTTCAGTCCTTCCTTTTCTTTTTCAGTCATTCTGTTGTAGATTTGCTACTGTGCGATCATAGTGCATGACCAGTTTGAGCCAAGCTTTAGCTGTCAGACAGACGGCCTCGCATTAGAATAATTTGGTATTCAGAGGAGTTCTTGGTCGACTCAGTGGCTGCCAGGTGTCCGGGTCCTGTGGCTGCAAAACAAGCCCAAATCATCACCCCTGCTCCACCGTGCTTCACAGCTGGTATGAGGTGTTTGTGGTGATATGGTCGATTTGGTTTCCTCCAAACATAGCGCTAGCTAGGTCTTGTGGTTTTTTTAAGATGCAACTTTACAAAGTTAAACATTGTTGTCATGTGCTTTTTAGAAAGAAGAGGGTTTCCCCTGGCAACCTGTTCTGTTTTTCTATTGTAACTAATTGTAATTGTGTTGTCATGAACTTTAACATTTAACATGCCAACTGAGGCCTGTAGAGTCACAGATACAGCTTCTGGGTTTTTGTTTCTCTGAGGGTCTGACCTCAGACTGAATGACTGACAGCTGAATGTTTTCCATTTGTTAATAATCTTTGATGGATATCAAATTGTTTGGAAATGCCCTCATAACCCTTCTCAGACGGATGGACAGGAACAGTTGCTTCTTTAAAATCGTCATCCTTCCTCCTTGCTACTGTGCTAACAAATAGTTAAACACACCTGATGTGCTCCAGAGCAGCAAACTATCAAAACCTCTGCTTTTATAGAGGCGCTCACACTTGCTGATGGTAAATTAATCATGTGTATTTGACTAGCAGCAGTTGGCTAACCTCTAAACTCGTGGAAGTAGTGAACTGTGTACTGCTCCTGAATTTTAGCTTAATTTTTGCTAACTAAATAATGACACCCACTCTGGAAACCAAGTGAAACTAACCTGGAAAAAGGGGTCACTATGTCATCACTTTAGAAACGGATAATGTTCCTTTACGTCTTTTACAAAGTAAACTTTTGGATGAAAAAGGATAATTTTGAGGAAATTATTTTTTTTGTAACCCTTTACAAAACATTCCCTGAAGATCATTGTGAAGATTTCAACTTCAAAGGCAACTTTCCCTGAAAGACTTTCTGAAATATTCCTAGAACATAATCTTAAGGTTAAAAACATGCAGTTATGTGCCTAAATGTGAGGTAAGGTATGTGACACTGCCGAAGCAAACTGCAGTAAACATTTCAGCAACTCTTTAGCTTTCAAACTCTCAAACATCTTCTTCTCTTCTTTACTTGTCTTAATAGTATAGCTGAGTGGTTCTTAAACTGTGGAGTGGGACCCACTACTGGGCGTGGAAAACCAGGTGGAAAATATAAAGTAAAATTAACTTCAAATAATGAAGAACTTTACTTTTAAATGATATCTGACCAACAATACCAATAAAAATGAGTAAAGTTTTTCCACACTGTACATGTTCAAGTACTTCCCACTGGTTGCAAACATGGTAGTGACTTTTCCTTTGTTTGATCAGTAGAGGGCAGTGTTTTCCTTTGTCTGATCAGCCATCAGAGCGGTGCACGCTATAGCATTCAATTCCTCCTCTCTTTATTTAGACTGAAACGGCTGTTGCTGCAAAAATGTTGAGTGGACACAACAACTTCCTGTTTTCATTAGAGAGAGAGGGGGAAAAAAACAGCTACAGAGATTTCTTTTTTAAATCTTAACCATCGGCCAAGTTTCCATCAGTTGAGCAATGTTGAAGGGTGAGAGAAGGTGTAGTAAAACAGATATTTATAAATAGAGAGCACAATGACGTGCTGACTCCACAGCAGACTGACACAGGCGAGTCACGATAATCAGAATCCTACGAGCATGACTGCTTCATAAAACAGCCGTGAATCAGCTCAGAGCAAACGTACAGCTCAGGACAATGATGGCCAGTCACCAACATGGGACGATACAGCCTTTGTGTATCACAGGATTGGGTCAAAGTGCAATATTGAATTACACTTAAAGAATCAATAGTGACATGGCACATTTTCAACTCTTATATGATATAACTTCTTATAGATGGGTGCTATACGGCAGCGGTTCCCAACCTTTTCTGCACCATGGACCGGTTTAATGTCAGACAATATTTTCACAGGCCTTTAAGGTGTCGCGGATAAATACAGCAAATTAAAATGATACGACCAAGACAAAAACTGTGGTATTTTGTAAATATAATAATAAACGTCATTTCACTGTGTAACTGTGTAACTTTATTAACAGTGTCCTCCAACAACATTGAGAGTAACATCCTCCTCTCTGCCCCTTAATGCTCTCTGGTCGCTATGGTAACGTGTAAATATTTCTTTAAAATAAGACGCACAGCTACAATTCGGGAAAAGACCCAGGGAAACCGAGTTAACAATAAAAACCGTGAAAACCATAAATTTCACGCCTCAACTCTCGAGACTCACGGACTGGTACCGGTCTGTGGCCCGGGGATTGCTATTTATAAATTCTCTATACAGAGCTTACATTTAGTAAACAACCTGTCATAAAACCAATAAAACAGAAATATTTTACAAGCCTGTCAAAAACTTCTTTAAAACAAAAAATCATATTACAGTGGAACCCCGACTTACGAAATTAATTCGTTCCCGAGGGTCTTTCGTAAGTCGAAGCACCCATCGCCCGTTTTGACTGAGGCGATGCTGAACGATAGGCTATAGGTTAATTGCTAGCTAGAACAACAATACGTCGTCTAAGTGGAACAGCGAAGCGCAAGTACTGAAGCCAAGGGGTTGTCACATGATTCGGAAGGCATTGTGGGCATTGTAGGCTCAGCCAATCAGAACCAGCAGATTTTGTTACACGGGCATTTTGCCGTAACACAGGCAAAAATATTGCCGCTCAGTGCCTTCGTAACTTGAATTTTTCGTGAAACGGGGTATTCGTAAGTCGGCGTTCCACTGTATTATTATTATTCATTAGGCAAATATGCATTTTATATCAAATTTGAGCCGGCACACTGGAATTCTTGTCAGTAATTAATTAAGCACAACATTAAACCAGTAAGACTAATTTTTCGCGTTCGAGAATTCAAGTAAATAATTGTCTCAGTTATGGTGGCGCTCTGATAAATGTGTTAAGCGCTGTGTCCTGCTACCAGTACGTTTGGACAGTGGTGTGAGGTAACAGTGTTGGTGGAAAGTTTGAGCAGCGCTGTCAAAGACCGAGTCCTCTGTCTGCCCTCAACCCTCCAAACACCGGGGTGAACAGCTACTTTTCCAGCCTCTTAGACTACACACGGCCTCCTAACAGCTGGTGCAGAACACTGCTAACTTTTACTGTATAATCTTCAAAGTATAACCGTCTCTTTCTTCTCTTTCCTCTCCTGCCTCAGTATAATTCTCTGCCTTAGCATTTAAAAGCCTGTTTTGACTCTTAGTTTGTACAGACATATATCCTGAACTCAGACTGGGCTCCGCAAAAAGACTTGAATAAATCCTTTTGTCCTCCTCCGCTGCAAGAGGTAGTGCCACTTCTGTGTTAAACACCTAATTCTTAAAATGCTGATCAGAGCTAACGGCAAATAAATGTCTCAGCCGGTCTGTTTGTAGCAGGAGAGAAAAAAAAAATAGAAAACCTATGAAGTAAATATTTCGTTTGAAAAGTTCCAGATTAAAAATGACCTAAAACTGAACTTTAGACTGAGTCATCTGCATTTTTTCAACTTTTTAAAAAGACCATATCGTGAAAAAAAACCCCAAACAACCCCAAAACATTTTTGTTCCTTTGCCCTGTGGTGCTAGTTGCCATCCATAGATCGGTGTGAGATGCCAAGTTTTGGGGCCATCAGCTGTCTTCTCTTGAACATAATGGAACTAAATGACACCTTTCTTGCAGCAATGTCTCCTTGCAGAAGCCATGACCTGGTTACTAAATATATAGGAACTGCTGTCTTTCACCAGTCATGTCACTGTGCACAAGAAAGCGTCCATCTACCTGTGAAACGAGGCTCAAGCTGTGACAGGATGGAAACACTGCTCAGTCCAAAAAAAGGAAAATAATGCTATCGCTACCTTGTGCATTTCTTTTTTCCTGAGTAATGGGGTCGTGACTTCTTGAAGAGATGCTGTTTTCTTGAGCACAACAACGCAAAGTGCTCCTGCAATTTAGTTTCATTTTATTCACAAGCAGGCAAACATCTACAGCCAGTATTTACAAAACCGGAGCAACTCAAAACTAAATAATCAAGATGGATAAACTGCTCTGCAGGCCAGTGGAAAAAAAATGTGCATATTTGACTTTGGTGGGGGTGAACAAGTGGAACAGGGCGTCTTCTATTACACGAAAGCATCCTCTCTTAAGGAGTCAAGTCACAGACAGCTGTTACCCTTCTTTAAATTCAACATCGCTTCACAGTTATGGGAAGTTTATTGGTGCTGTGGAAAACAATCCACACTGTCAGTAAATACCTACGATGCCACAAATCAAGCTGGTTTGTGTTTCGCACAATGCTGCCATCGATCCTCGTCTCTGCTGCTGCCGCGTTTGAACGCGGCTCAACAAAGGATTACAGAGGATAACACGCTACAAAGCGTTTGCAGTGATTTATCATGAATTTAGCTTCCTGCAAAGGGAAGGAATGGGATGAAATCGCAGATGAAACACTCGTGTGACTTGTACTCAAAAGCGTGAAAACCCCTACGTCATAACAAATGGTCTCAGATTCTTCTGCCGTTGTCCTGAATGTGAACTTCCACTAAAAGCTTCATTTCTGAGCCAGACTCGTCTGAGAAAACACGCACGGCTCAGAGTCCACAACTGACTTCCTTCCCGAGTAGCGTGTGACAATGTACCAAACAATAATGCCAGCTGTAATCGCTTCAGGGAAGGAGGACAAAAAGGGGCCATTTCCCTGAAGTCACAGGTTCACACCTTCAACCAGAAATGACAGGTGCTCTTATGTAAAAAACAAACACAAAGCCTTGAATACATACCTTCATTTTTCATGATGTAGTGGACAATCTGTCCAACCGTGTCATTGTAGTCACTGAAGGTGTCATTGAGCTCTGGAAAAACAAACACACACACGAATAGAAACATCAGTATTATTAAGCACTGAGCTGAAGGGTCGCCCGCTACAGAAACATGATACATGTTGAAAGAAAGTCAGCCTCACACAACTATGCCAGGCACTGAGGAGCAAACAACTCCTGCAGATTTCCACTGTTTAGTTTTCTACATCAGTGAAAACGGAAAAAATCTCCAAAGTGAAAATCCTAATCTTAATCGGACACTTAAATCACCCTCACCCAGAATTTTAACAAAGGCAACGTGGCTGAAGCTAAAGCTATCCAGAGCTCAGAGCTAGCCACAAGCAGCCTCGGTATGAGCAAACGATCAAAGCAGTTTTAAGGAAAATTATGGAGACGAGCAGAAAAGAGAAACTGGTCCATGTAAGTGAGTAGTGACAGCTGGGGCAGGCGGCATCCTTGAGTTGGATCAGAGGATAAAAAATAGATGGCGCTTCAGTAAATTTTCATATAAAAGCTGGTATTTAAATCGTGGGTAAGTAGTGGTCAGCAATATACAAATCAAGGCTGGTAAAAGCACAGCACCAGTTCAGTCAGTGCAGTCTCCTGCTCATGCTGCACTGAACTAATTCCAGTCACTTTCTCCTTTACTTTACTGTACTATACACATTACACACTACAATGTTGTGTGTAGAGTATGCATAGAGAGAATTAGAAGCGCAGACTTTAGTAAAAATACTCTCTTCATGCATGTTCTTCTATTCTTGGCTTTACAGGATGGCACAGAGAGAAGTTAGTGGATTTCTATAACTTCTCAGGAATAAAGCTTTACGTTTGTAAGAAGAAGAAGAAGAAGAAAAAAGAAGAAGAAAGTCTGCTTAAAGGGGAAGGTGGCCTTAAAGGAAAAGGAGCATTCAAAACAGCAAAGTAAAGCCGAGCTGATGCTAAAAGCCTCCGTACAGCTAAAGGGACGGGGAAAATTCACAGTGGATTTTTTGTGGCCCTTATACCGTATCGCACTTTGATCCATTGTTGACATCAGAAATATGTTTTAGCACAACTATAACGCTTCTGTGGCAGATGTTTATCGATCACACACAGAGCTAAAATGTTCCTTTTGAGTGATTATTGCCAGGAAGAATCAATGACTGTCCCTCGCTCACGCCGTCCCCGGACGTTACTTCCTGCCATTTCTCAAAAGGAAATTGTCGGATTTCTATAATATTGCAAATTCGTCGCAGTAATCATTCAACTATGCAGAACAAATCCACTGGTCAACACACACCCCTGTGAGGCACTTCCTGGAGTTTCCTTTTGATTGCTTCCTCAGTTCTTCCTCGCTACTGATAAACGTAAATTGGAATCCTCTGGTATGCAGAGGCTGACTGCGAGCAGGAAACCTGACACTGAGGAGGAAAAAAAGGGAACGCTTGACTGACTGACCGAGCGAGGCCGCAACACAAAGCAGTGTTGTGTTTTTGTTCTAACGTACGATAGGGTAGGGCTTTTTGAAGAAACAAACACACACAAACAAATAGATGGCCGGGAAAAACCCTAATGGACTTATGACTATTGTGCTGCCAGCAGCAGGAGTTTGCACTTACTCAATGAGCGAAACCCGCTTCACGCCTGTACTTTCCAATACCAGCTCTTGACATAAGAAACTGAGTTGTAATTCACACAGTTAACTGGAAAGATTAATGGGAATGGTGGGGACATCATATGTAAGGGAAAACACTGGCGTGCGGTGCATTGCGTGATGGCAGGAAGTTGGACAGCGCAGCGTAAACAGCTTATTCTTTCCATAACATTTCTCATGCCTGCGACAGAGCCAGGGTGATTGCAGAGATTTCACATATGCGCTCAAGAATTACTAGAACGACAGACGAGCAGGCACGGCAGATGTAGAAGGAGGGAAACTGAGTGAAGTGCGCACACAAATCCCACAGTAATTACGTTTCACCTCACTGAACTCCACATGAATGGATGAAGGGAATGCTAAAAGTCTTCCTGGTTTCTGCTTTCCTGCTTCCAAATAAAATGACAGCCCTTCTAAAAATGCACCCCAACCTCCAAAAGAGCATTCCTAAGCTCACGTTTGTCTATTTCATCTTCTGAACGCATAAACACCGAATAACGTAAAGTTCAGTCTGTTTGTCTGTTATACAGGAAGAGCTTGAAATGCTATTGCTTTGAGATGCCATTCACGTCACACACCACCGCCTGCGTCTACGTTAAGTAACACACACAAGGTAATTAGATTCAGGAATGTAGTCTAGGGTTGAAAGCACCAGAACGAAGGTGATTTCTGCCTTCTAGACGTCTTATTACCACATGACAGGCAAATGGAAAAGATCACATGGGCCGATGACTAATTTGGAAACTTGTGCAAAAAAAAAAAAAAAAAAAAAAAATCATCTGCTGTGCGACAGCATCGCAGTGGATTTACTGAGACGTGGACAGGCGTGATCATAAATACTTTAAATCCTTTAGATTATGAAACAGTTAACGATAGTATTTATGACGAGCAATGCGTATTTACGCAGTGCCTCGAATCATGTGGACGTTGGATGAGTAAGGGATTTGAGGTAAACAATGCACACAATTGAGCCTCTCAGCTCTAATCGCGCTGCCAGCTCAACATGTCATGAGACCTGAATCACAGTCTCACGCTGGAAATGGAGCGTCAGCGGGGTCCAAAAAGATGACAAATGTTTAAAACAAAAGAAAGGGGAAACAGAGACAGTGGGTGAAGAGAACTGATTTCATTGTTTTCTCGGTTGTGCAGAGGCTAAGCTAAAGGACCGACAACACTGACACTGCCTGCAGGAGGCCGGGTACGCCTGGATCTGCATCATAGTCATGTTCTGCTACTGAAACTGTGAAGCCAGGTCCCAGTTTTGAATTTGGGAGACAGACACAATCTCTACATTTAAGATTAGGCTTGAAACTTTCTTCTTTGATAAAACTGACAGTCAGGGCTGAATCAGAAGCCTCCCTTTGTTATGCTGCGACAGGCTCGGTCCGCTGCGGGACTTCACGTGACACACCGAGCGGTACTCCTCCATCAACCTCTTCAAACTGCCCGCGTGTTTATGCATCGCTGCAACATATCATTACATTTTTGCCCTCTGTCTCCCTCAGTCTGGGTTTTGTCCCGTCTCCCTGCGCTCTCTTTTGTCTTCTTTTTTTCCCCCTCGTTTTCCCCGCATCCGCCAAATGATCGAGGCCCTCGCTGAGACTGGTTTTGCTGGAGGTTTCTTCCTGTTAAAACTGGGTCAAAACTAAATTGAATCTGTAAGGCTTGTTTTAATTTAACCGGTCCTATCTTTGACAATGAACTGGGGTTACCTTGGCTTGCCTTATTTAAAGAAGAAAAAAAGGCCCTTTTTTTCTGAGAAGACACATCAGCAACACAACGACACGTCCACTTGGATTAATATGAGCCTGGCTGTGGGATAATCTTTGGCTTGTATTGTATATAGGCGATGGATGATTTAAGCCTTAGACTCAATAAAAACATAAATCCAACGATACTGTCAAATTTCTCAGAACCTCCAATGACCTCCCAGAATCTCTGAAACCTTACCTCCGCCCAGCTCGGGATCTTTGACCTCTTCCTTACACTCCTCCTCGTCATCATGGTCTGTGGTGCACCGGTAGCCCTTCCTTTTCAGCACATGACAGATCACCACACCGAGCAGGCCCAGAAGGAAGAGAATAGGCACCAGCACAAAGGCGATGTAGTACGGATTGGTCCCGCCGCTCGTTCCAGCACTGTCACCAGCTAGAGGATGAGAAACAATTTAAATTAAAAAAGAAAAAAAAGCAGTAATTCAATACATTTTTGTAAGGCGGCGCAGAAAAACAAAACCCTTGTCCTCACAGCACCTTTCACTGCAACCTGATCTCTACAAAGGGTGTGAGGAGAACACATGAAGGGTGAGCCGAGCAGCTGATGGGATTCAAATGTTATCAGCTGCAACATGAACTTGACGCATTTACAACTTTGAGCACGCATTTAGGAAGCAGGCACAAACTTCAAAAACAAAAAAGCTGTGAAGAACACTGGGAATGTTTTCCAAGGTTTTTAGTTTCTGTCTTCGACTGGTTTTTTTCCCCTTTTATTGATTTATTTCTGAGTGAGGGAGGAGAGCAGGCACTCCTGTAAACCAGCTTTACAAGGGTCCCATAAACTGTGATAGCAGTCAGTCACATGTTTTATTTAAGGTGACTTTAATGCATGTTAAACATAACAGATGTAACCCAACCTGGGCGTAGCGGGCGGTTACATCATCAGACAGACGACAGCAGAAAGCAGACGCAAGGACCACAAACATCTCACCATTTTAGCTCAATCTGCCTCTGCTCCCACTCCTACCTGCCTACCCGGGGGTCTAAAGTCCAGATTATTGGATTGGGTACAATAAACATCTCCTGGGCTCCAAATCCTGTACTTTCAATTAAAACAACAAAAATATATTTTGAAGATAAAAAAAAAAATTCAGGAGGTCTTGCCACTGTCATCCAGGGATGTCAAACTCACTTTACATCATGGGCAACACACAGCCTACTTTGATCTCAACTGGGCCAAACCAGTTTACTACACATTCAAACCCTGAGACGTCTCCATATCAGAAAAAAAGAAGTGCACTTTCAACAGAATGTCTCCGTTTTTCTACATGACAAAGAAATATTGCTGCAGTAAATCAAGGAAACCTGTCAGCAGGCCTTGCACATGTATTTCTTACATTTAAATTGTAAGAAATAAATGTGCAAAATATAAGAAGATGTGCTGGTAGCTCGATGCCCAGATTTTCAAGTAATTATAAAACAGAAAGTTTTTGTTCTTCACAAAAAAAAAAAAAGTCCTTTTTCCCAAAACTGTGGACTTATTGTAAAAAACAAACATTTCTAAAGTAGATTGTGAAAAACAGGCACCTATCTGTCATTTAGTTGTGTATCCATTACTTAATTACTTTGTTAAAAGACACAAAGATACCACATTTCCTCAAACAGTAACATTTACCTTAGTGGTGGTAGGCCTGTACTTAAAGCAGGTAAACAGTGTTAATGTTTACCTGATCTAAGTAAGTTTTTACTGTAGTATTCACATGATAGCAAGTGATGACTCTTCCACCGAATGAACTTATAAGCTCACCCAACCCATATGGAAAAGAAATAGTAAAAACGTATATGATTTACTCATGAAAGTGGCCACTTTCATGAGTTTTAATGAGTTTCATTATATAATTTTTCAAGGGATCTTATATCTGTTTTCACTCTTATATGCTTTTCATACAAGTTTCACACAAGACAGATACAAACTTTATAAGATTTATATATATCTTTTCCATATGGGAAAGCTCATGGGGAAAAAATTGCTTAAAAATCATAATTCATTGTATTTACGCTGCACGGTCAACAGAGGACTGCTTGCACTAATCTGTGACAGCAGGGATGCTCATCAAACCAGCCACCCACTGCACCCATGGTGTCACCGCTAATTATGATAAATAAAACACACCATGAGCAAATTAACTTTTAACCTGACTTCCATTAGATTTGCTGTTGCAAGAACAAAACAAGTCCCTTCAATTCAACTCAACTCAGCTTATATAGCACCAGTTTACAACAGCAGTCACTTCAAGGTTTTTATTATATCGTAAAGGTAAAGACGCTACAATAATAGATAGAAACACCGGCGGTCACATCACCCCCTATGAGCAAGCAGTAAGAAACCTCCGGCAAAACTAGGCTCAGGAAGGGACAGCCATCTGCCACAACCGGTTGGGGTTGATGGGAGGGGGAAGCGAGCACAGAGAAGAACAGGACAAAAGACACACTATGCGTGACAGAGCCACAGTTGAGTAATGAATAACTGCAATACTGGTGTATAATACAACAGAGAGTGAAAAAGAAATGCTCACTGCATCATGGGGCAACCCCAGCAACCTAGGCCTATTACAGTAAAGTAATATCACCACCTTAACTACTCCACTCCCCATTTTAAGCCATGGAGGAAATATGAAGTGTCAATAATGCTACTGATGCCAATATTTTCAGAACACAACTTTTGTAAAACTGTAAAATGACTAAAACTGTAAATGTTTGAATGTAAAAACACAAACAAAAAAAAAGCGTAAGTGTGAATAAATCAGATGATACTATGAAATATTACATTTTGAACCAAACATCTCGATCAGGTCAAAGTTCAAAGGTGAGGTACCACATGACGCATTCCAGCTCTACAAACAAGAGAGCTTTTGTCTGCTCAGGTCTGTGTGTGCACAGCACAAAGAGACTCGGGGTGGGTCTGATAGAGAGACGCAGACAGAGAGGGCAGCACGACAGCTAATCTGCACGAACTATAGAACAGCACCACGCGCGGAGACATGTATCTAAATACTAGCTTATGTGCACCCGATGCATAAACACATTAGTGCTCCTCCATTGTCCCAGTTCCCTGGTGCCCAAACCTGAACACACTGATCATTGTCTGCTGACTGACCAGCCTGTTACCAAAAGTTGCATGTCTATGAGCTTGCAATAACAGTGACAACCACACTGTTGGAACAGCACGGTCCTGTGCGCCTCTAAAATGACTCAGAAGTAATCACGGGCCAATTAGATGACTGTTTTAAAATAAAATAAGACTGGAGACTAGCAAATGGCTTGAACGGGGTCACTGAGGAGTTTCTGAATTGGAGCCAGACATCTTTTCTGTAACCACAGCTGGTGCTGTGGTGGAGCTCCTATAAAAGAGAGAGAACTACAAACTAAAGCTAGAGACATGAGCACTTCACAGAAGGGGATTAACAAAATGAATTTAAACGGCAACAACAGCGGGGCGGCGGTTACATTAGTTTCCAGCTACAACTTCTAAGAAACATTTGGACTTTTTGGATTTTCTGTTGAACGAAGAGGTCGTTTTCTTTTCGTTCTTGACTAAAGTTGCAGTTTTGTGAGCTTTTTTTTTTTTTTTTTAAATTACTGATAAAATATCAGCAGTGATAACCATTTCCAAGAACCCAAGCTGATATCTAAAAGTTTCTCCTTTTATCCAACTGCTGTGCAGACCAAAACATATTCAATTTTCATGATTAATGGTGCAGATGTGGAGGGCAACGAGAGACCAAGAACAGGCCATTAAATTGGGGTCATTTGTACAAAAGAGCAGCACGCTGGCTGTCGCTGCATTCTTTGAGCCCTGCTAATCACATGGGCTGATTTTTAGTTTCATTTTAGTTTTTCGTTTTAACGTCAAACTCTGTGAGTCACTTCTTGGCAACTGGGCATTAAAAAGTGTAAGCTAGGGAATCGGAGACGGCTGCAAGATTTAAAGCACTCAGCTACATTCAGTTAGTAATCTGACCCTTTGTGTGCAACACCATCACACGAGTGGAAACGTGCATGTCATCTGATCGCTGACCCTTGTTCGGCTTGTGAACATCCACTAAAACAGGTGGATCCATGACAGACTTTAAAGTAGTGCTGTAATTGCAGCCACCTTGGAAGTCTATGGAGCACACTCTGCTGATAGAGATAACTCTATTGTATGTAATATTGTAGCATTAATTAATAGCAAGACTTTGTTGAACAGCCTAAGAGACACGTGGATCATTACAGGAAGAAATGATTGAAGTTAGTTAAGAAAGCTCCCTAGGAGAGAAAGAGTCTAAAGAGACATTTAATGATGTCTTTTTGAGTTCTTCAGCTTTGTTGTTAAGCAGCACGGACTAAACCTTGAGAAAAACATTAAAACCGTGTCTATGAAGCACTCAGAGTATCCCAGACTTTATGCTGACGTGTTAGTTTAATTTTTAAACTTTACCAACCCTGCTATCGCAGCTCCTGCCGAGTCACTTTTGTCTTGCCTTTTATTGATGCTTACCTCTTCCTCAATTTTCCAGCTGTTTTCGTGTCTCATCAGTGTGCTGCACTCTTAATTTTCTCTGCTCCTTCCACCTGTTCACTCTCCTGTCCTGATTGCAAACACAATGCAATCAGCATGCACCAATCAAACTCTATCCAAATCTCCCATTTCTGATGTCATGATTGGGTTTTTAACAAGTATTTACTTTATATATTGACTCAACCAAGAATTCAAACACCTCAATAAATATCAGATTGCGAAAAAGCACATTATTAAAGCACTTTTCATGCCATTTATGGATATTCACACTATTGGATGCCAGCTACAGGGAAATATTTACGGCAGGCGACCACATGCAATAATCAGCCTTCTGTTGCTATTTATTCCTGTGGATTCGGTGCCCTTTCAGTCCAATGACGTTTACTCCACATCGCTTCCTCTTTGCATTTTGTCTATGTTTGATGATTCATTGTATTCAGAAGTCCACAGGATTTCGTGAAAACACAATGAGTAAGGAGCACAACGTTGTACATTAACTTTTAAATATCCTCTCTTTCAATGGGGGAAATTCCACAGATTGCACTCAAATTGATTCATTTGGTTTTCCTAAATAGTCTCATACGTTTATTGGAGTAAATAAAAATGCACCATATGTAATGATTCCTCACTAGGTTTCGGTCCTGAGTTACTGACATGCATGGACATAATCGCCTGAGACCATAAACATGGTTACTTACTCTTTTTCTTTGGACATTGGCTGCATTTTCAGTCCATCATCCATCATTTTAAGAGGAACGCTTGTTTATTAAACCACTTAACACTGACCTGTAAATCATTCAAGTATTAAAAGGTCACCTTAACTCAACAGATGACTCAGTGTTGTGTCTACACATAAGAGACAACATAGCACACACACACACACACACACACACACACACACACACACACACAATTTCACCAAAATCTCATATCCCGGTATAAGACATTTATCATTTATCGACAGCCTTCGTCGCCTGGCTGTGACGTAATCGGCCTTCAAATGCGGCCTCCGGAGGATGCAGCCGACGTTTTGGGACTGTCACAAACAAGTGGACAGCGGAGCCATGCGATGGTGTTACCGTCGTTGTGGCTAACGACAACACGTGAAAACAGGCTCTTGTTCGTCCATAGTGTGGTTATATTAAATATAAGAGAAAGAGAGAACTTTAAGAAATTAATATAGCCACTGCAGTGACCATCAAAACGATGAAAAAAAAATATTGCTGTAAACGGTGTATTTTACGACACCACGAAGCAAACGATAGCGTAAAATGAAATGATAGACGTTTTTATATCGTCATCTGATATATATTGTTTTGCCCGAGATTCACAGAATTTACAGAAAAATATTACATTTTTGTGATTTATATCGTTGTCAGGACGATAAATGTCTTATGTGGATATGAGATTTTGGTCATATCGCACAGCCCTACCATGTATGTTTGTACAAGTTTTAACAAATGTGGAAACTATTTCCCATTTTCCCAGCAAAATAAAGAAAGAGCACAGTACTGCTACTGTTCAGGAAATTAAAGAGACAGAACTTTATGTATCCCTCGGATAAGTTACGGGAAATAGGTTTTCAACTGAATGCGATGCAGTTCTGTTCACTGTGGCTTCTCATTTCCACATACTCAGGAAAATGCATGACTGTCCACACAGGAAGTGACGAGCTGCGATGTGGCAACCAGACAGCGACAGATGATAATGAAATTTAGCAACTTGTATTGATGAACTTCAACAATGTAAAGCAGCCAGGTAGAGTCAAGCTTTAAGGTGAGCTGCTGACGCGGTTAACAATTTGAGCCGCTTAGTCTGAACTTTTAAAAAGTTTAACCAGTTCCCAATGTTTAACACACAAAAAATGCATTTGTTGTTCCTCACCTAACTCCTTGACACCAAAGTGTTTAAAAAAAAAGAAGCTTCTAGCTGACCAAAAGTCACTCTTTCCAACATCTTGGCTCAAGCTTACCCAGCTGGATTGAAGGATGCTCTTCGTTGACATGTGAAGAGACGATAAATACACTGGAGGGTTGCCTCATTGTCCCTGAGCCACTCTTTCACAATTTAAGCCCGATGAATCCCGGCTATTACACCACAATAATATGGCTGACGGAAAAACTTGGTCATTCAGTATATTCAGGCAGTCAGCTGACCACATTTTTCAAGCACACAACAACATAACATTACCCAAACTTAGACCTCCAAACCAGTGGAAGGGTTTAAGTATTTGCTTAGTTAAATCCAGGTGGTGACATTTGTGTGTGTGTGTGTGTGTGGGGGGGGTAATCTTCTCTGATGTACGTGGCTAGAGACCAGCTATGTATGTAGTACAACTTATAAGTCACTTTTAATTTGAAAGATCACTAAGAGGTCGTTTAAACTCTGTGGCTGACAGCGAGAAGAGCCACCTCGACAGGACAACACTCAACTCTCAGGTGTACTCAACACTGTACACCTGCACCTAAAGGGTAAAGGTCACACGTTTGAGTTTGCCAGTGTTCACATTTTAGCCCGAGAAGACCAACGGTGTGAAAGAGGAGTAAAGAAGGCAATCTATGTGGAGCAAGGTGTCACAATGGTTTCACTCCAAACCTCTGGTGGTGATTACCCACGCTTTTGTTTGCACACCCTGGCTCATGTGAGGACACAAATGATTAATTAAATCAAGTTCAGTTAAAGAAGAAAAAAAAAAAAAGAAATAAAGAAACCTCTTGGGTGAGAGGTGAAACATCTTCAAAAACCTAAAAAAAAAGTCCAGTTTCGTTTTTTCCTTCTAGCTTTTGAGACAAACTTTTCTTTTCTTTGAATCACTTTGGGGGAGTTTGCTCGACTAAACTGGGAACCACTCTCAGACTCACACACCAGTGACTGCCTGAGTGTCCAGCTGAAACTGGAGTGAGTTTACATTCTGCCTGGTAATTAGGAAAGGATTACTGCACACTCACACATAAACAAACACATGTGATACGAGTGTTTTCCTGTCTCCAAATTAAGGGACTGGATGAGTGGGTCTAATTGAATGAGCTTTGGCCTTCTTCAAGCCACAGACCTCTCATGGAAAGATGGAAATAGTCCCCACTTTTTAAAGGTTATGAAGACATCGGCTGGAACTAAATGAGCGAGACTGACACTACAGTACTCTGTCGTTCAACAGGCATCGCAATAATCACTGCTTATAAGTTATTCATCTCCATCGATCCTCATATAAAAACAGAATACTATCAGAGTTAGCATAATGAAATGCACAGATCAGATTGTGAAGACATAAAGTGACAAAAACAAAAACCCAAGCTCATTATCTGTCTAAGGAAATGCCTCAGAAGCTGTTGCAGTCAAACAGTCAATATTTTAAAGATTATACATAAAGGTTTATGTAAGACAGATCAGCTGTTTTCTTCCTACTCACATCTAGTCTCTGACACTGTAAATAAGGAGCTTCATGGTTGTACACAGTGTTGGAGGATAGTGAACTGCACATCTGATTTGTATCAGGGTTTTGTGCCGTTTTGTGTGTTTTCATCTAACGTCAAAAACTATAAATGATGTGGAACAAAAAGAATAAAAACTGTCTACTGTAACTGAACCCTCCTTGTGGCTGTGACTGCAAGCCCGAACAAAGCTTCAATCAGGCGGTCAGCGCCACACTTATGTAAGGCAACTTCAGAGGGGTGAAGTCAGCAAGCATATAACAACAGAGATCCATTTTAAAAGCACAGATTATTGGTATATGCTAACAAATTCGGATAAAGTTCAGAGAAGTAGCTGCACATTGATCTAGGGGCAACCTACTAACTAAGCACTCCTGCTTGCTGCAAAGCTCCCACCTGGACTTTCTGGTCTTTCTGGAAGGCGTGGTAACCATCTCAGTCATGGGCACAAACCCAAGCACTGATATTCACTGAAATTTCCCACAGGTAGAAAGGTATTTATCAATCTATTTTTTATTTTGTTTAATGAACTATTACCAATTTTTCTAAACAGCTTTGGTTAACCAAATGAGATGTCTTCCTATGTTGCCCAATATTACGGGTAGAGATGGGAACTGAGAACCAGTTCTTACAGAGAGCCAATTTCTATCTACTTAGCACTTTTAATTCTTATTTTTATATCTATTTAAGCGTTTATGACAGTATGTTTACACTAAGCACCACAGCAATTTCCTAATGTTGTAAACCTGCTCAACATTTGGCAATAAAACCCTTTCTGATTCTGATTCCAGTAGCTCAGTTCCTTGGAATTGTAAGTTTGCCTGCCTATTGATTCGAGGAAAATCGGGGCACAGTCTGCAGCGTGCATATGGACATTTATATTTTGTTGCATAAAAGGAGGACAGAGTAATTTTATAGTGCAAACATCCAAGACAGAAACAGCTGCATTATGCTGTTAATACAAAATCAGCTCTTTGCAAGCACCTTGCACAGATAGCATGCTAATGCTAAGCTAGCCAAAAACCCAGAGCAAAAGTCGAGTAAAAGCCGACCGCTGCCCAGCAGCCAGACCATGAACTTCAACAGGTAACAAACTGATGAGCAGTCAGGCATCTATTTCTACCCGTCTATGTTTCTAAGGTAGAATCACCATGGAGATCACTTTGAAGTCTCTGTGCTCGTTTTCATTTTTCCTTTTTGTTGTCGGCTTTGTGCTCATACCCAAGTACTAAGAGAAAGAGTGTGTCCTCGTTAGCATAGGGGTTTATGTTAGTGGTAATTGTGCATAATGCTTTTCAGGTTATTTTATGGCGAAACATGAAAGTAATCTAAGGAGTAATACATTTATAGACTTTGTCCTGGGAGAAATTAAGTAAGGTACTGCGCTATTTTTTTAAAAAGAAAAAGCATTTTGTGTAGTAATGACTCCAACACTGATCACAACACAGAGGGGAAATATTGCCAACATGCACAAACATTTTACTACGTGCAAATTATTTAAGCGAATGTAATGTCTTTATATGCTGCTTAGAAACTCTGAAAGCACCCATCCCTTTTGCAGCAATGATTTATATTTGCCCCGAATATTCTTTTGTTTTTACAGAAAATAATCCAACAATAATTGCTTCGGTTTATTTAGATGTGACGGCGTCGCACTGATGGCAGTTCAGTGTTGATCTCAGCCCTCAAACATCCAGGGTGAGCCTGGCTCTGCTTTTGAGCTTTTAAAGCAACCTTCACACATTTAGGCACAGACATTCTGACATAAAATTAAACTTGATGCACTTTTGGAGAAGCAGCTGACATTTATGGTTAATATTTCTTAATCTGCTGATTATTACAGTAAACCACAAAACTCGTGCTTTTCTGTTTTATACCAGAAGAAGAAATAAATAAACATTTTCTCACGGGAAGCAGTAAAGCGTGATCTGACATTGTGAAACCGTTATTAACATAGCTCGAAGAGTCCTTATCTGATGAGCAAATATTCAACTGCACACTCAGTTTATCAGTACTCAGTTTAATCTTACAGGTTATTCAGTCGGCTTTGAGTTTTGTGATGGAAAATCTGCAGCAGGACAAACAGTGAGTACATTTAAATGGTAAATGTATAGCGCTTTACTTGGTCCTAAGGACCCCAAAGCTTTACACTATACACAGTCATCCACCCATTCACACACTGGTGATGGCAAGCTACATTGTAGCCACAGCCGCCCTGGGGCGCACTGACAGAGGCTGCCGGATACTGGCGCCACCGGGCCCTCTGACCACCACCAGTAGGCAGCGGGTGAAGTGTCTTGCCCAAGGACCGAGACTGTCGGAGCCGGGGCTCGAACCGGCAACCTTCCAATTACAAGACGAACTCTTGAGCCACGATCGCCCCCTTACATCTTGAAAGAGCTATTATATTAAAAAGCAGAATAGGTCAAGTAATACAAAGAGTTAACTTAACATAACACGTTAACTTTGCAAGCGCCGTAATGATGCCGAAATACCACAAACCTGCAAAAACATATTTCAATCGCTCAAACCCAAAGTTTAACAGTCTTTCTGTGACAATGGGACAGCATGTAAGTCATTATAACTAAATAAAGCTTAATAAGGTGTGTCTGATTATTCAAAAGCAATAGTTTTCCCAAAGCCTCTAACGAGACTCTAACTTTTCCTTTTCCTCTGCCCTGCAGCGCATCTGATGTAGGTGCGCAATATCCTCCTGAAACTTTACACGCGGGCTTAACAAGTTCGTTTTCCAGGAAGGCTGACATCAATGTCACGACATGGAAAACTACAGAGGTCTTTTCGCAATATATGTACCATATACCATGAACTGCAGCGGTGAAACACGGTTTCATCCCCACACAAGTTATAGAAAGCTCAGAAACCAACCGTCAGAAGCGGTCGTGTTGCTCATCGCTGGGCTGATATCCAGCAGGCTGGTGTCGGTGTCGATGTTCTAGGCAGCCGCTGACGGTCAGCACTACGGAGCGATTACACTGATCAAAATAAAGCGGAGAGTTGCAGCGAATATCAACGTGTTTCCCGATTCTCAGAGAGCGGATACGCCCTGTAGTGTCCCCGACAGAGAGTCGAGCTGGAGCGAGAGCACTCACTCACCGACACTTCCGCGTTCGTTGCCGCCTTAAGCGATGCCGTGCCTGATTGCACATTTTTTAAAATGCCGATACCAATAACTACTGATGTGTCATGATTTATGAGATGAATCATCATCAGTTTGCAAGCTTTAAACACACTTAGTGACCACAAAATCACTAGTTTATTTTTCCCCACAATTATTAGTTAACACAACAAAACGCACCTTTCAGCTTTTCGTGTATTTTGAAACTGGGTTTGTTGTTGTTTTTTTTGTTTGTTGTAAAACCTGAAATGTAAATGTGCCTGTCGCTGAAGCACTTTGGGTCAACTTATGCTGTTTAAATGTGTTGTTGGCTGCAAATAAAAAAAAGGTTGGGTCACAAAAACAATACAAAAAGGTTAAAAAAAATGTTCACAATGCATGTTTGAGGTAAAAAAAAAAATTTCATTTCACAAAATGTGACAGATGTGTGGCCCCTGGCTCAGCTGCAGAGGAGGGGTGTCCGTGAGTTTAAGAGGCGGTGCCAGGCAGGTGAGAGAACAGGTGGTGGTGATGGCACTGAGAAGCTCTCTACTGCTTTTAGTGAAGCTGGAGTGGAGAGGATGGGAGGTTTTTCCTTCAGAACGCCGGAAGAAAGCTAAAGTCAGAAGTGTGTTCCAACCCAAAAAGGATTGCAATAAAGCAAAATGCTCAGTACACTGTGTGTGTGTGTTTTATTTTTTTGGAGACTGACTACTAAGTGACTACTTTTTATTTTTATTTTAATTTAAACATACTTATTTCTGTTCAATTATCAGTCATACACTTACTATCACTTACTATAATAAGTCTCCATCAACTACCTATACCAGAGCACTTTTAATTAACATTTACACACACTCCACCAATAAATGTATGCATGTAGAAAGAGTTGCTATCTTTTTCTAACTCCTGTGGTTACTAGATAAATGTGGAATATTCTGATGACTTATTTTTATGATGGTAATTTTAGGTTCAACATGATTTATTTTTTGAAGTTAGCTGTGAGTGCTAGTTAGCTAAAACAGCTGAAGGCTGTTACATAAACTGACAGAATCTTTCAACAACTGTACAGGTAGAAAGGAATAGTTTAAGACTCTAATAAAAGTCCCGATCTCTTAATTTATGTTTTACTTCCACCTTTAGATTTCAGTGGAGGAAGAGCCCAAGTTGTAGACTTATTTTTACTGTTGAGTACAAACGCTAACATTAGCCTCTGAAAACAGTTGGAAAAGTAAAGCACATTTGGGGCGATCGTGGCTCAAGAGTTGGGAGTTCGCCTTGTAATCGGAAGGTTGCCGGTTCGAGCCCCGGCTTGGACAGTCTCGGTCGTTGTGTCCTTGGGCAAGACACTTCACCCGTTGCCTACTGGTGGTGGTCAGAGGGCCCGGTGGCGCCAGTGTCCGGCAGCCTCTCCTCTGTCAGTGCGCCCCAGGGTGGCTGTGGCTACAATGTAGCTTGCCATCACCAGTGTGTGAATGTGTGGATGACAGGTTGTGTAAAGCGCTTTGGGGTCCTTAGGGACTAGAAAAGCGCTATACAAATACAGGCCATTTACCATTTATAATTGCGTACATATTGAAACAGATAGGAAGGATTAGTTAGTATTTGCAGACATACATTAGCTGAGTCCCAATTCATAGGCCTTCTAAGACTGCCAATAACACGAATGCCAAAAGTGAGAGGTACATGAGACGGTCTAGCCTTCAGATTTGCATCACCTGCTGTTCCCAACTGTAATAATCAAAATAATGATTTACACATAAAATCTTTTTTTAAAGAACCAGAACAGCAACATTCATAATGATGACAAGAATAAAACAATTTCTGTTATTTTCCACTTTTTCCTTCAACAGGCCGGACCACTGTACTGCAGGATTAAACTGAGTGTCCCAGTCCTGGACAGATTTTTTAATAATGAGGACACTAGACCTGATTTTCGCCTGAGCAGGGAGTCTCTAAAAGTGTTGCTGAATCTGATTAACCAGGATGGGACACATGGTTGGGGTGCCACAATTGAGGTCTTGTTTTTCTTTTCTGACTGACACGTGGAGCGTCCTACAGAGTTGTTTCCATAGCTCCATAGCTCCAGCAATAGCTCATTACACAGTTCACTGCATCATCCACAGGGTCATAGACGGGGGTGGTATGCTGTTCGTCATCGGGTCATCCGCCTCCCTCGGAAACCTGAAGAACTAGATGTCGTGTCTCATGGGTTAGCAGGGCTGGCAAGACACAGAGTCTTTTTGAAAGCTGCTGGTGCAATTGACGGCTGCCATGTCTGCATCAAGCCTCCCAGTGGCCCTGATGGTCAGTGCTACAGGAACAGGAAATTGTTCCCCTCCATAATCCTGCGGGCAGTTTGTGACCATCAGGGCTGCTTCGTGGATACATATGTGGGCTGGCCTGGTTTTGCCTCCTGGGTCAGTGCATGACTCCAGGGTGCTCCGCAACATCCCACTGTACCATTAGGTCCGTCACCCTCCTCCAGGTCATTTCATCCAGATGGAGCCAATTTTCTTTACTACTATCAAACACAACCTGTTTAATCAGTTTTTGATTTAGTTTTTCAGGCATTTTGTTTTTGTTATAAACTCCTTATACTTTTATTAACTGCAGTTAAGTGCTTATTACTCATCCTCGTACACATCCACAGTGTCTCTATAGGCACATGCATGTAGAAAACCACCTGAAAATAAATCATAAATGTACAGAAGATCTGACCGAATGTGCATAATTCTGCTGTTCATTTCTGGCTTTCAGTGGTGGAAAGAGTATAGAAATCCATCAAGCACATACATGAACTCATGTGCTTTGCATGTGTTCCTCTGAGTTGCAGGTCAAGAGCCTGTTTTGCGTTCAAAAACTCAAATTAGCCTTATTGTACAAGATTGGGACACACTGGTCCAGAATGTAAATTGGGTATCGGTGACAATGAGTCAATGCACTCTGTTCATCTCTGTGTTGTTCCCCACATGACAGTAACAGTTAGTGATGGGTAGATGACGCCTCGTGGAGTTTGTGGCACATTCCCCATGCTGTGTCGACACTGTGTTGGTGTGCCGCTCAAGAGCGACATCTGCAGGATTTCAAAAACCACTGCAGGCAACCTGGATAAAGAGCATGGGGAGAGACTGAACTACCGGTAAGTTCATTCATTCTGATGTCTGGACACCAAATGAGTGATGAATGCTTCACATTACCAGGTTGTGATGAAGTGCTATATTGTGTCTATATTCCAGTGAATTTGATCTTAACAAAAAATATATAATTGACTAACATAGCAATTTACAAACCCCCCCCCCCCCCCCCCATCTTTGCAAGGAAGTTAAAGTGAAAAACGTGAAATATAAGTTCTCGTGACAGTGGGAGTGCTTGTGTACATGTATGTGAGAGCAGGGTTTATGTATATTAAGGATGAGCGGTTTGAATGAGTTAAAATTAAGTTTATTTGTGTGATATAGTAAAATGAATAATCAATTAATAATAAACTAAATAACAATATTCCTTCCTGAAGATTCCTTCAGGGAGGAATTGGAACATAATTCACTCCAAAGACAAGTGAGCAAAAATGGAAACAGGAAAGGGAAAACACTGACCTAATTTGGCATTATGAGATCAAAATGTTTACAGATTGATGAAAATGTCCTTTTTCTTGGAGGTTCTATTGTACAGTGCCAAAAATGTAAACACACAAACAGCACCAAAGACAGTCCCCCCCTTCCCCTGAGCACAAATGCAAATGGGTTGAAAGTTCCCCTTTCCAATAAACATAATTTGGTACCTCGCAACTGTACACATCAGTCAATGATCTACCTAAAAATTTTGGTCCACACAGACACTTCAGTTTTGTTTAACCGATCACTAAAAAAGCCCAACCCCGATCCAATGAGCATAAACGATCCCTTCTAATGTTCATTTTCAAATAGAACTGCACATGACTGTACACAAGATGGCGTACTTTACCCATAATGAATGAACACTGAAAAGGGTACTTAAACTAAACAGCAGAATAAACAGAACCGATGCGGTTATTACTTCATTTACAGATTCTTTTATTTAAAAAAATACAATCAGCATTTCTTAACAAGAAATAAAACACAATGCAGATTTGCTCTGTGTGATAACATGGTGTTTTGTCAGTTGCACATATCTGACACATATTTACATGCAAATTTAAAGCACTGACTCCAAATACGTGATGCAGTAAGAGAGCAGCTGGTTGCAGCACTTGGAAAACTGACTATTTGACCGTATCTTGAATTTAAACAACCAATTACAATTCACGTTTAATTAATTAGTAATGAACTGCAGTGCCTCCCAAGAGGCTGGGTCTGGGTATACAGTAGGTTTGTGAAAGCAGCAGAAAAGTCATTTTTAGTAACCTGACTTCCATTTCTGGTACATTATGGCGTAAGATGAACTCTGAAGATGTTAGATATACGTACACGTGCACAATTTGAAACAGAAGTATTAGACCACCAACACGTTACACCTCCAGGAGCTTTTTATGACATCCTTTCCATTTCCAGCTGTAAGGGAGGCGAGATACTTCTAGTTGGGGTTATGTCTGGGATGTCTCTGCTTATGTTCAAAACTTTCTGCACATTCAGGACATGTGAGTCAAATCTGTGGCTTGAAATAAGTATCTTTGGGAACATTTACATTTGTTTTGAATAAATAAAGCTTTAGTTTTGGTGGGCTCCGCATTATTCACTTTGGCAATGGCTTTCTTAAATCCACAGATTTCAGTACTTCCGCCGTTCACTTTAATACTTCCGGTTACTCAAAGCGAGAGCTAGCATTCACTTGTTGCTAACAACACATTCGGTTATTTTGTGCTGTAATTAGCGGCTTTACCTATTCGAGGATGATATCGTGTTCAAGGTGTGCTGTTATCGGCTGCCCTAGTAATTCAAGAAAACTGAAAAACGCGTTAGAAATATTTTGCTTAGAGCATCAACAACTTCGAAAGGCCTGTCCGTGCCCAGCGCCATACCCACTGCACGCTATGCCTCGGAAGGAGGATCGGAAACTAGCGTGGCTGGAAGCCTTAGACTCAAACACCCTCCGAAGAGAATCGAGAACACATCCGGGAATTTTTCGCGTTCTTGGAACAGTACTTGGTCTCCGACTGATGACGTATCACGAGTACACGTGAACGCAAGTACGCCAAGTACGTACGAGACAGCCCCTATGTTTGCTCCCTTCATTTTATAGGGCTTTGAGCGTGACGTCGCGGGAGGGGGCGTGGATAGGAGTTTTGGTTGAGGCGCCATTTGTGTAGGCCAAACAAAGTGCTAACAATTGAGAGAAGCTAAAGCACACGAATAACATCAGCCATGGTTCGTACTTGCTGTGTGGTCTTCTGTAATGTTCGATCGCATGACCGACAAGGAAATAAGCTTGAAAATGGGCTTTCTTTTCATTCTTTCCCCGCCTGGAAGCAAAATGAGGGAGCTCATGTATCGGATGTTACCAAAAGAAGGCGTCTAGCATGGATAGCAGCTGTGGGACGAGCGGATATCCAATTCTCTGCCATCCCCAGATATCTGCTGGTGTGTTCCAGACATTTTCATTCGGGTAAGTTCTAAATAAGTACTCTTTATAGCCTAATGGTTTTATTTTCGATGCGCTCCGAGGTCATAGCAAATTAGAACAACGAATGACTATTTTCGCAGAACGACGTTCTATTTATAGAGTTGCTAATTATTTGGCATTATTGCAGGCAAACCAGCCTATGAAATGGATGAAACTAATCCTGACTGGGTTCCAACGCTACGCATGGGGCACTCTGAAATCCCTGCTTCAAGCTTGGACCGGCACCGTCGGCGAATGCAACGAAAACAACAAAGAGCAGCAGTCGGAGGAAAATACAAACCCCCCACTTCAAAGATAGAGAAAATTCTCTCACTGTCCGGTAATCAGCATATAGCTTTTTGACTATTCATGCACTTTTCATTGGACTTCTGGTGAACATTTACCTCATATGTTTGCACTCATTGTGTCTCACAGGCTTTGGTAATGAAGCAGCAGAGTCTGAGGGTAAGGCCTGCGCACAAGAGCTGCCAGAGATGGACACGATAGAAGACCAACACCATAATCACCACGTGATGGAGGCTGTGGGCAAGAGTTGTGTTGGACAAGTGGAGGCAGAGGTAGTAGCAGCAACTCAGCATTGTCTGGGCTATGATCGGCCCCCACCTAAGAAAAGAAGAAAGCTCACTCAGACCACTGTGAGTCAGACAGCTTCCAGCAACACAAACAAAGACACAGAATCTTTACCTGGTGAGTGTAAATGTGGTGTGTCCACGTTTCACATTTTAATCATGCAATTCTAATTCTCCTAAATAGTAGGCTATGGTGAATGGCGTTAGTCGGCACTAGCTGGTTATAGTAACAAGTGTGTTAGGCTGGATGTTAGCAGGTTATTAGCAGCTAATTCTTAATTTTAAAGAAAGTTTAGGCCCATGGTTAGTAATTAAGACCAGCCGCATGCTGACAGAACTATGTCTTCATTTATTTGTCCCATAGACATTAGCCCCAATGGCTGTGAAAGTCTCAGGTTTGGGTTTATAAAGAACATGCTAATGAGTTATTAGAGGCAGTTATTTTATCATGTATTTAAAGCAACTGCAACTGTATGAAAACCAAGTAAAATAATTTAAATGCAACCTTTGCAAACCAAAGTTTGTGATTTTTTTATTTTCATTTAAAAATGAAAACTAAAATTCTGACACATTTTCAGGGACTTATAAATGTAAACAAAATGTTTCTAATTTTCCGTGTGTGAGAGATTATAGAATGAGAAATTCCCCTCAAAAATATAATACGTGCGACTCGACAGTTTCTCTTATTGCTTACAGGTTTTTTTTTTTGAGTGCACATCTGATTGTATTTTTGTGTTATTCAGACTGCGCAGTGGCACCTTCAGTCATCTTAGACCAGGCCAGCATCTCCAAACAACCCCCTGAGCTACATGTGCACTCAGTCCACACACAGTGGGAGGATCCTTCACAACAAGATCACCAATACTGCAACAGGTCTCCCAGAAAAGAAGTGCAGGATAAGATGACTCAGTGTGATGAAGTTGCATATTTCATTCTTCAAAATGATGCAGACGCTTTGCTGTACACTGGGATAGCCTTGGAAACATTTAACACTCTTGTGTCGACACTGGAAGGATGTGACGACAATGAATTTACAATGCCTGTGCGAGATCAAGTCCTCATGACTCTGATGAAATTAAAGAGTAACCGTGTAATAGGTGACCTAAGCCGCCAGTTTCGTATATCACAGAGCATGGCCAGCAAGATCATCTTACACTGGTTGGACAAACTGGAGGAGGTTTTCCGGCCATTAATTCCATGGCTGCCAAAAGAAACTATTAAAGCAACTATGCCTGCAGCCTTCAAGAAGACCTTTCCAAATACTACGTGCATTGTAGACTGCAGTGAGACCTTTTTGCAGAAACCCAGAAATCTGGACTCAAGAAGGCGATCGTACAGCCATTACTACTCAAGCAACACGGTCAAATATTTGGTTGCTGTTGCACCATCTGGTCTAATCATGTTTGTGTCTGCAGCATATGGCAGTCAATGTAGTGAGAAATTTATCACAATGGACTCTGGAATGTTAACATACCTTAAACCTGGTGATGAAGTCATGACAGGTGGAGATTTAACATTAAAAGACTTGCTCTTTGAGAGAGAAGTTGGATTAGTAATACCCTCTTTCACAAAAAAACGTGGACAACTAACTAAGGAACAGGTAACAGACACGCGTCGGATTGCAAATGTAAGAATCCACGTTGAACGAGCAATCAGACGTTTGAAAGTCTACAAAATACTCTCACAAATCGTTCCCATAAGCATGGCTCCTAAAATAGGAAAGATTCTAAGGATATGTGCTGCTCTAGTCAACTTACGAGAGGATATCATCCGTGATACAGAATAACTGTGCATGTTGTAAACGAGCGTAAACTCAGGGATATCAAGATCGTTACCCAATGTAATTTTATTTTAAGGTAGAAATTTGATGTACATATTTGGAGGGAGTAAATGATTCCAGGTCTGTTTTTATCTTCTGTTCTACACGATGTAAATATTTTTGTAGAAGAAAGGTTACGTGTTTAAAAAGTGCACATATAGTGCAATCAACTGAACAATTAGTGCTTTTTTTTTTTATTCAACCACAATGTGCTCTTCAAGTGGAAACAAATGTTTTTCTCAAAGCTACAATAATTAGTTGTGCATTCTTGACATTTTGTTATTGTCTTGGAAAATTACAGAAATACAGAACTATTTTCAACAGTAAATGTTGTCAGTTTGGTATTTATATTCCACCATGTGTTAAAATGTAGTTGTTGTTGCCACTGAATGACAAAATGAAAGACCCAGTTTTACGACCTACTGAACGACCCATTGACCCAATCACTGAACTGAATTTGGTGGTGAAAAATGTTTCTTATGTTAATTTAAGAGCAGTTAAAACTGACGGGGAGCGACCAGTGGAACAGAGGTGGTGGTTTACGACAACGGTTGTCTGCCATCTAGAATCCAGTTTTGAGATCCCTTCCCAGATGCCTTAGCGCCCACTCACATCCTGGGCCATTTGACCCGATAAGTCAAATGATAGGGTGGGGCTCGGTTTCACAATGGGTTCACCCGAAACCATGGCTGATTGTGACCCACGCTCGTTTTCATACCTTGGCTCATGTGATTAGGTTGAGGATCATTAGGGGGTCCGTTGTCCCTCTCAGGTGGACAGTCCCACAGGCTGTAATCTGGGGCTCTTCACCATTTGACCCTAGAACCGAAGAAGCTTCTCAGATGAGGTGAAACGTCTTCAAGCCACCTAAAGGTATCCAGATGCTTTTCTTTCCAATGTCTCCTTTCATTCACAAGACAGACCAAACTCTGCCATCATGTTAGTGTTTATCCCGTTTATAGTTGTCACATGAGCAAATGTGCATTAAAGCTTGCCTAGTATTTTGAAATATCTCTCATTTAACTGAAACCTGCTGTGTAATCCTCTACAAGTTGAGATAAGAAACATGAGAAGTAAAACCCTCTTAAGGGCTTTACTTGTTCCTTTACAGATGCCTCATTATGTTGCACTGTAAATGAAACATGCTCACTAGCACACAAAGCACTGTACGTTGCACTTCCATGTAATAGCCTCTGCTGCCAGTTTTCTGCAGCTGCAGATCTCCATCTACCAGTTTGATATCGCTGCACTTCTGGCTAAGCTGCTCAGTGAGCGAAGGATGGGTCGGCACTGGACATTTTATTTCTATCAGCTCATCTGAGTCAATGACCCCGTCAGGACTAGCAGAGCGCAATGGCTCCTGGATGCTGATAACACTACCCATGTGAGGAATGTTCATGCCCTGTTCTTTCAGCTGATGACAATTTCTAACTTCATTTTCTTTACCATGGTTGCTCTTCAGAAATTTGAAAGATAGAACGCCCTGAATGGATTACAGATTAGTTCATAACTGTGTGCTTGGTGAGGCTGAAAAAAATGCTTATCAACTTTACTGCTGCAGTGGTTTCATTGGTGTTTTGCCCACACTGTCTTGTGTGTGTAAGGTGATATTATGTGCTAGGGAGAGTTTGTGTCACTGCAGTCTGGGAGTTCACGTTGTACTGTTGCTCTACCCTGTGAAGTCTGAAGTTTATCTGGCTTAGACGTTTGGGTTCAAGGTTCTTTGCTGTCCCTAACAGAAGTACTACAGTGTCTGTTTATATCAGTGTTGGACAAAGGGCCAGTGTCCTGCATGATTTAGATATGACCTTGGGTCAACACACCTGAATCATAGCTAAACCACTGAAATAAAAACACTGGCAAAGTCACTCATATTTTTCAAATTTCATTGATGCAGAAAAAAACATCCACATTCTGTAATTTTTGGCTCATAAGGTGTCAGTGCAATCTGAATGGAGTGGTGAAGCGTGTTGTCAGTCAGTGAGCGAGAGCTGCTGAGTTCATGTGTGAAAAGCTTGATTCACACGTGTACGTTGACCCAAACATACTGAGGATGACGACTGCTACTTTCTTAACGTTAGGGAACTGCTGTGTATTGACATCAGTCCAAAACTTTGCAGGCCCGTTAGTGCGAAGATCCTGTGCCATGGCTAAGGATGACTGCATGTCAACAACTTCAAGTATGAACTTCCCCTCGTCAGTGGAAGGGACCACTTCCTTTGCTCTGATGGAGTTGCCTTCTGTTGAAACACTAAATGGGTCTCTGGCAAAACTCATCACCTCTGTGGGTAAAGCAAGTCCATCTAGTCGACCAGAAAAGTTCTCTTTCAACTAGGGCTGCCACAAACGATTATTTTGATAGTCGACTAGTCACCGATTATTTTTGCGATTAGTCGACTAATCAGATCGTGCATCCATTGGATGTAAAACGTACAGCTTATTGCACCAGCATGCGTCTGCTCTTTTAGACCTATCATTAGCTTACAGCTATAAGTGTTTAAGGTATGTGAAACTAAAAATAAAGACAAGATAATAGTTTATTAGACTTTTAATGAAATTTCTAGTTTGAAGCAAACCGAAAACAAATATAACAAAATAGCATTTTGTGCTCAGTCCTCACAACTATATTGAACTTTGGGACTATATAGTCAGTATAGCAATCTACACGAGATTATTGTTCATAGCCAGGAAAGTTAGCTTTTCTACATGTTCTGCAGAAAGGCTTGCTCTCTTTTGAGTGTAGATGTTCCCTGCTGTGGAGAAGATCCGCTCCGATGGGGTGGAGGTTGCAGGAATGCACAGAAAAGATTTAGCTAGCTTTGATAGTGTGGGGAAACGTCCCTCATTTTCGCTCCACCATTTAAGAGGATCATCCTTTTTATAAAGTGTGGCTTCTTTAAAGTACAGCTGAACTTCACTTCTAACAACTTGGACATCTTGGTCCTCCTTAGATGCTTCTTCCTCATTGTCACCCTGACTGTCTGTGTCAGACTCAAGGAGGTTGTCCAGAGCAGTCTTTTCAATTCTACCTGAACCATTGACTGTCTGCATTTTTGGATGCTCATGTGTTTGCTTTTTTGACAGCAAGCACTTCAACAGTCCCCTGCACTCTGATGACATCTTCAGGAGCCAAAAACTTCAACTTTCTGTATCTGGGGTCCAAGCCAGCTGCGAGAATAACAGGGTTTTCTTTGTCTGCTGAGAAAGTGCATATATTCCCACATCTCTGTGTTATGCCTTTTTCTGCACTGGCAATGAAAGATTTTCCTGAGCTCGTCTCCAGGTGGCTTTGGTGTACAGCCCGTGTCAGCCCTTTGACCACCTGTGGAAGACCTGAAACAGTTGTGTACTGCTGTCCACTAAGGTAAACAGTAGCAGTCTCAAAAGGTGCCAAACCTTGTTTCAGTTCTTCAAGCAGCACCCACTGCTCTGGCTTCAAGTCGAAGTAGTGTTTCCCCCTTGGTGTTACCTCGGGATCTGAAAGAGTGGCAGTGAGAGGCCAGCGCTGTTCGAGGAGTCTCTCTATCATGTGGAATGTACTATTCCATCTTGTACTGACATCTTGGATCAGTGTATTTTCTTCACATTCATTTGCTCCCGTTTCATTTTTAGTCTTGTACTAGCCAGCTCGCTTCTCTTAAAGTGCTCCACTAGCTGCCTAGCAGCACCTAGTGCTCTGCTGATGGTGGTTTCTTTGAGAGCAGTATCGACTATGAGCTGGAGTGTGTGTCCAGCACAGCGGATAGAGGCCCATCCATGTTTTTCTTCAAGCAGTCGCATTGCTGCCACCATATTGGAACCACTGTCATGTACTACTGCTTTTATTTTGGCAGGCAAGATGTCAAGCTTTGTTAGCACCTCTTCCATCCATGTCACTATATTGGCACCAGTATGCCTCTCCTCAAGAGGCATGGTATCAAGGATGAAGCTCTTCATCTTCCAATCTGTTGCAAGACTGGTCCAGATATCAGCAGTCAGGGTGAAGAAACCTTTGACACCACCAAGGGTCTGCTTTACCTAAAGATATGAGATGATTTGGAACAATAGTAAGCATTAGTGAAATATATTACAGTATATTTTTTCATTATTAATAATGCTTGTCAGTTTATGCATCAAGATTTAAATTTACCAATTGAATAATTCATTTACATCAAATACAGTTACGTATGTTAAACAATAAACATTCAACATATCAGTAAAAAACAAAAAACAACAACTTTCCATTACATGCTTTAACCAAGATTAATTTATTGGTTGCTCAGTCAGCAAGCTCTTAATATTATTTCATCATGAAATGTATTAAATTCTAATACAAATTGCTATTTTGTGTTTGTGGTGTGAGAGAGTGGAGAGAAAGAGAGACCAACCTTCTCAAAGGTAGCATCATATTTCTTTTCCATCAATTTGGTGAAGTGGGATCGGCCTGGTAGGTAGTTAGCATGTTAATCTGGGTTGAACTGCTCGATCATCTCTTTGAAACCTTGATCATCAACCATAGACAGGGGTCTCATGTCCGTCACCAACATGTTCAAGATTGATTCAGTCAGGACATCTGCTTGTTGAGGTGTACATGTTGTTGGCTTAGTGACAAAGTCGTCCACTGAAGACGAACGTATTTTTTTAGCAGTCCTGTAACGTCTCAGCGTTAATCTCGTCAATACGATGTTAACGCGGCAAATCCCCGTTAGCTCAACAACGCGGTGCGAGGGCTGCACGGGACTCGCTAACGGGGATTTGTCGCGTTAATGCGGTTATGGCGTTAACATCATATTAACGAGATTAACGCTGACAGCACAAATAATTAGCTTGTTGTTTACGATAATGTTAGCAGCTAACTAGCCAATTAGCTTACCAAGATGACTGTACCACTTCGTCGTCGGATGCCACGACGTGCTTCTTTTTTAGATGCTCGTGCATCGCCGTCGTACTGCCATGGAAGGCAAGTTCCATTTTGCAGATTTTGCACTGGACCTTCTTTTCTTTTCTTTTGTCAAAATGCTCCCAGACTTTCGAGTTCTGTTGCTGAGTAGCCATGATAACGGAGACTGCTTCTTCTTCGTCTTTGGCGTTTAACGGTATCCTTGTAGATGCATTTCGGCCATCTTCTGTTTCAGTCTGTTATTACACTCTTGAATCCTACTGTTATTCCTGCACCTTTCAGGATTTTACGGCATTTAAACGACGCGTCGACTACTAAATTAGGCGTCGACGTAATCGTGACTAGTCGACTAATCGTGGCAGCCCTACTTTCAACCTCGCAATGAAATCAGTCATCACATCCATGATTTGTGTCGGTGATGAGATGCATTTGCGGAGTGTTGGAAAATGCAGCAACCGGCCTGCGCTCAAGTCAGTTTAGAAAAGGTTCAACTTGACTTGGAATGCACGCATCTGTTCCACAAGTTCAGTGACAGTTTTGCCTCTGTTTCGTAGTCCCACACTGAGGTCATTCATGTGTTTGAATATGTCAGTCAGAAAGCAGACATTGGCCATGAAGCTGTTGTCCATTATGCGATTCAAGTATGTTTCTGCTTTTTTTTTGCCTGCTGTTGCAGAGGAAAGCTGTGATCGCCTCTTTGAGATCACAGAAACGCTCGAGTGCCCTGCCTTTGGACAGCCACCTGACATCATTGTGCAGTAGCAGCTCATGGTGCTCACCAGACATTTCTGAGAGCAGCATGCGGAATAAGCGGTGCTGGAGGCTTGATGCTGAGCGAATAAAATTAATTGTAGCCATCACGGTGTCCATTGTCGTTTTGAGCTCTGCACTTAGTTTCGTGCACAACACAGTCTGATGAACAATGCAGTGTAAGGTTCTCATCTGAGGTGCAACAGCCAACCACCGCGCTGCCAAACCACTCACTTTTCCTGCCATGGATGGAGCCCCATCCGTCACAAGCATACAGACACGCTTCAAATATCCAGACCAAAGCTGAAATCTTCTCAAACATTATTTCGCCAGTTGTGTGTCCCTCTAGTGGCAGTAAGCCGAGCAGTTCCTCTTGGAAGCATTTGCCATCAAAAAAACGGACATATATGCACAACTGTGCATTATCAGTTCTGTCTGTGGACTCATCTACTGCTATAGACATTACATCAGTTTTCTCCAGGTCATCTAAGGCTACGTTCACACTGCAGGTCTTAAAGCTCAATTCCGATTTTTTGATCAAATCCAATTTTTTTGTCTGCTTGTTCACACTACAAATAAAATGCGACAGCAAACGTGCTCTAGTGTGAACCCTCAAAGCGGCCCGCATGCGCAAAAGAAGACGTCACACACAACGCGCTCTGTTTTGACCCAGACCAAACAGTATTGTTTGACTGATGGCCTTAATATAAAGACTTCGGACTTCATGTTTCCCAATTTTTGCTTTAAGTTATTTTGTTATTTACATAACAATGTAATTAACCTAATAATTATCCTTATTGCTGTTTTAGAGAGGAGCGTTGCTTCAAAGGATAGCTGCAGATTTCTGTCAGAATCTGCAGATTATACAGTACAAATAAAATGTTCACGTTTCTCCAACGTTGTCTTCCCAACAGTTTCACTGACATCTACACTGGATGGCCAGGAAGCGTTCGCGATGTCTTCTCCGGCGCTTCTCCTGGAGCTGATAATTGGCGTCTGTCTTGTGTCAGTGACGTAAAAGATGGGTTTAATGCGACATGACTGTTCAAACAGCAGTCGCCTTCTAAAACATCAGATATGTGTCGGATTCAGTACCACATACGAAAGTGACCCAGATGGGATTTGAAAATATCGGATTTGTGCCGTTCACACTGTCATACCATGATCGGATATGGGTCGCATAGGGTCAAAAAAATCGGATTTGATGCGCTTTCGCCTGCTGTGTGAACGTAGCCTAACAGCATTTCAAACACATATGAAGCCAGAACTTCAATCCTACGAATATTTGAACTGTCTGACAGGGGCACGTTTTCAATAGCAGATGCCACACTCACTTTAATTTTTTCGTTGTTTATCACCTCATCCACCACGGCCAGTATGCACTCTTTCAGAATCTGTGTAACGTCTTTTCTTCTTTGCCAGGATCCAGCAAACACGAAGGGAAGCTGCTGCAGCTCTCTCTTGGGCTGTACATGACCTCACCATGGTAGTACAGCTCTGGTTGTAAGATGCAATTAAACTCCGTACTTTTGCAGCTCTCTTCTGAGATCCCTCTGGAAAGTTTTTGCAGAAAGTCTGGTGTTTGTCATTGTGGTGTCTTCGTAAATTGTAATCTTTAAGTACCACAACACACTCACTGCAAATTAAACACATTGGTTTGGCATTTGGATTTTGCGGTAAAATGAATAAGTACTTGTCAGTCCAGGCAGGGTTAAACCGACGGTTTTCATTGTCAATTTAACGCTTGTGGATTGAAAACGACATGCTGTTGTCGCATCATACATTACGATGATAGCTTGATATGTTTACAACACAGTGCATTGTGGGTGGAATATTGCTAGGCTACTAGGAGTGTTGCATTCATAGTCCACACTATGCTGTATTTTCTACATATATATTTTTGTTTTCTCTGTGTTTCTGCTAGGACCATGGGCAGGGCCACTCGGAGGTTGCTTCTGGGCCGCATGTGGCCCGCAGGCCACCATTTGAAGAGGCTTGGTGTATATGGATAATAGCAAACACTGAAATACATTTTTTGCACGCAGCAATGAATTTTGTTCACTCAAATTTAGCTTTTCTTTGCTCAAAATAAATTTCTCCTTAAAATGCAACACTTACACCTGAAATTTTTTTTACGTGGGCTCACATTTTTTTTCACGTGCGTTCAGAATTTTTTTTATTTTTATTTAACCTTTATTTAACCAGGAATGTCCCGTTGAGATCAAAGACCTCTTTTTCAAGCGAGTCCTGGCCAAGAGGCAGCACATTTCAAGACAAATACATACGAACAAACAAAGTTAAAATTACACAAAACAATTACACATTATTGAGGCAGCCTGTAGGCCTTTGAGTTTAGTTTTAAAAACATTTAAAGACAACAATTCAGTTAGTTTCCAGTCTTTCTGTAACATGTTCCACGAAAAAGGCGCAGAGTGGACAAAGGCTTTCTTACCCAGCTCTGTGCGAACAAGGGGAACAGACAACAGCAGCTGATCATTTGAGCGCAAGGAGTAAGAACCACTATTTGTCCTTGTGACCAAAGTACAAATATAAGGAGGCAGCAATCCAAGCATAGCTTTGTAAATAAAAGTGTACCAATGCCCCTGTCTTCTAATGGCCAAAGAAGGCCATTTTACTCTTAAGTACAAATCACAGTGATGGGTCAGGTATTTACAATTGGTAATAAACCTCAAGGAAGCATGATACATCGTGTCCAACATTAGAAGACATGAAGAAGAAGCGTTCATATACAGAATGTCACCATAATCTAACACAGATAAAAAGGTTGCAGTGACAAGACGTTTTTTTACTGCAAAAGAAAAGCACTGTTTATTACGGAAGAAAAAACGAAGTTTAAGTCTCAGTTTCTTTACTAGTCTCTCTATATGTGGTTTAAAGGTGAAGGAGTCATCAATCCAGACACCAAGGTATTTATATTCATGAACTATCTCTATGACATTTCCTTCAAGGGTGGACACCACTGGAATAGGCTCCGGGACCTTCTTTGACTTGGAAAACAACATTAGCTTAGTCTTGTCAGCATTGAGAACTAATTTTAGCTGAATAAGTGAATGCTGGAAAGCAACAAAGGCTTTCTGTAAAGTTTCAATGGCCTGAGCAAGAGATGATCCATAACAGTAAATAACTGTGTCGTCAGCATAAAAATGCAAATTTGTGTCTGAGACATTTTGACCCAAGTCATTGATATATAAAAGGAACAGAAGGGGACCCAAAACTGAGCCCTGTGGCACCCCCTTGTGGACAGCAACAAATTTAGAACAAAGACCTTCAAGTTTAATGCACTGGGTTCTATTTTTCAGATAATTTGAGAACCACGCTAATGCATGTTCTGACAATCCAAGGCTGAGCAGTCTGTTTTTTAGGACTGCATGATCAACAGTGTCAAAAGCTTTTGAGAGGTCAATAAAGAGTGACGCACAGTACAATTTCTTATCAAGTGCCACAATAATATCATTTATCACTTTCATAGTGGCAGTGTTAGTACTGTGTTTTTTCCTGAAGCCTGACTGAAATTTGGAGACAATATCATTAGAGTACAAAAACTCTTTCAACTGGTCACAAACTAGAGATTCCAGGATTTTGGATAAAACACACAAATTTGATATTGGCCTATAATTAGTCAACACCGATGGATCACCTCCTTTCAATAAAGGCAAAACGAAAGCTGATTTCCAAACCGATGGAATTTCTTTGGTTTTAATTGAAAAATTAAATAGAATTGAGAGTGGTTCTGCAATAAAATCAGCTGCCAACTTCAAAAAATAAGGTTCCATCAAGTCTGGACCAGGAGGTTTTCTGTGATCCAAAGCCTTTAAAGCTTTATGCACTTCATAAACACTAAAAGGTACAAAGTTAAAACAGTCTCCAGAAAACATAGAGAGTTCTGGGCAAGTATTTGTTAAAAAAGTTTCTGCAGAAGCAAACAAGGAACCCACTGATAGAAAGTGTTCATTAAAACAATTCAAAATTTCAGTTTTATCATTAATTGAGACTGAATCTTTTACAACAGATTTAGGAAAGGTTTGAGTCATTTTATTGGCGGAAAAAGACTTGATTACTTTCCAAAATTTCTGTGGATCATTGAGGTTCTCAGTGGTGACAGACAAAAAGTATTCAGATTTGGCCTTTTTAATAAGAGAAGTACATTTATTTCTAAGCTGTTTGAAAACAGACCAATCAGTGGAAGTATCTGTTTGTCTCGCCTTGTCCCATGCTCTATTACGCTTGTGTATGCTATCTGCGAGTGTCTGCGAAAACCAAGGATTTTCTCGACCTTTAATTCTAACTTTCCGTAAGGGGGCATGTTTATTAACAATTCCCATAAAACTTTCCTTAAAATATGTCCAAGCTAGCTCTACATCTGGTAATAGTCCGATTTTTTCCCAATTAACTAATGACAAATCATGATGAAAAGCCTGTTCATTAAATTGTTTAAGATTCCTTTTGCACACTATGCGTGGCTTACATTTTGGAATTTTAGCATTTCTGCAAACAGCAACAACACAGTGATCACTTAGGTCATTACAGAAAACACCAAGTGAAGAGAATTTATGAGGTACATTTGTTAAAACCAAATCAATTAATGTAGACTTTTCAGGGCATTTAAGATTTGGCCTGGTAGGAAGATAGACTAGCTGGGTAAGATTAATTGAATCGCAGAATTCTTTAAATTCACCAGAAGTTGCATTTAGCCAGTCCCAGTTCAAGTCTCCAGCCATTAGTAGTTCAGTATAATTTAGTTTAGCCAAAAGGTGCTTTAATGAAGATAATGCCTCTTTTGAAGCAGATGGGGGCCTGTAACACCCAGCAATGGTTATCGAAAAAGTATTAGCAATATCTACATTCAAGGCCAAAAACTCTATTTGTTTGCATATCGATTGGGACAGAACAATCGAAGCATTAAATCTTGATTTGACATAAATAGCTACACCGCCTCCTTTTTTTGGCCTATCAGTGCGATATACATTGTACCCATATATGTTAATGTCTTCATTAGTAATAGATTTAGTTAACCAAGTTTCAGAAATTATAACAACATCTGCATCTGTAGATTTAACCCAAATTTTGACCATGTCCATCTTCGGTAGTAGGCTGCGCACATTAAGATGAATATATTTGACACCAGACATTATTTTAAAATCAGAAGGAGTCTGGGAATATTGCAGTTCAGGGCCAGGATTTGGTTGCACATTTCCTGACAAAAGTAGAAGCAAGACAATCAACAACCTCTGTTTCGCCTTTGATTTGGGTTCAATGCTTTGATATGTTGAACCCGAGCTGAAACCTCCATTAAATGGGCAAATGAAATAAGTATGCAAGGCCAGAATAGACTGAAGTTTAGGTAAGTCTCTGGGCAAAACATGCATGAAACTAATGTCATGATCCAACTGAGTTGATAACTGCTCTGATTTTTGCAACATTATAGAGCGTGTTCCTTTTTCAAAATTCTCTTGTAGATAAAAATCATTTTCAGAGGTTCCCCTGCTATGTGTCCATGAGCAATTGCTTATCCGAGGGTCCAAAAAGGCCAAGAGGCAAATTAGAATAGTAAATACTGCGGAAATACTGTGGAATCAGAATAGAGGCACAAAAATAACGCCACACTACTGAACTGTCCTTACTGCTTTTAAAACATCTCTGTGTATCCACCAACCATGTGTTGCCATTGATGCTGAGTAAAAGAAACTGCAGTGAGAGAAACCTTTATCGACAGTGAAGGTGTAACCCCGCAATTGTCAACAATAGCGCAAGTGGAAGTAAAAAGCCATCTTCTGCTATGAATCAGGGGTAATGGTGCGAACTTAGGAATACTGTGGATAAGAAAAGACAAATCTTTATTACTTCCACGCGTGGAAAATTTCTTGTTCATGGCAGAAAGTACAAGTTAAAGAGCAGTAAAAGTTAAGAAAAACATAATAGAATAAGATAAAATAGAATAACAGACTTTACAACATTAATAAAATACTGTATAAAATAAAATTAAACAGTAACTGTTATAGCAGGAAAAATAAACGCGCTTGGTATTGGACCTAATATTGCATACAAGGGAGACTGGGCGAAGGCTATCATGGTGTATTGGATGTTTGTGTGTGTTGCACATGTGTGGTCATCTGCAGAGACCATGTTGTAGAATCTGACAGCAGTTGGAAGGAAAAAGGGAGAGAGAGAGATGACACTGTGGAATCAGAACAAAAAAATACACAATTGTTCCAAGAGAAGGAAGACCGGGAGGCAATACAACAACAGATGCACTGCAAGCTTCAAGACATTGAAGCTATACACCAAGAGGTGCATTGCAAACTCCAAGCCACAGAGAAAAAATAGTGAAAGGCTTGAGAGTAATGTTGGATGAAGCGACAAAATACACAAACACTGAAAGACAAAGAACAGCAGGAGGCAACATGCCAGCTGATGAAGTACAAAATTCAAGAAATGGAAGCTGTAAATCAAGAGATGCAATGCAAGCTCCAACACATGGAAAAGAAAAATCAAGGCTTTCACACAATGTTTGATGCAGCTCGTCAAAAAAAATTCACAAATGCTGAAAGAGAAGGAAAAGCAAGAGGCAACACAGCAAGATGAAGACATGGAGAAAAAAATATGAACAATGTGATGTTTGATGAAGCACTCAGAAGAAACAGAGATGTTGAAAGAGAAGGAACAACTGGAAGAGACACAGAGAGAGATGCAGGATCTTCTCCACGACTTTGACAAGAAAAATTCTGACTTTGAGGTATTTTATAATGAAGGAGAAAAACATTGGATTTGAGCAGAGAAACAACTGGAGACAAAATGCACAGAAATTGAGTGCAATACCCAAGAAATGGTGACCTAAAATACACATTTGCAAGGACTCTATGATAAAGTCAGTACACAAATACTGAAATGTGGGAGGAGAAACAATGTCAGGAGAAAAAACATAAAGACATGCTTGAAGAAATGCAGAAGAGACGTCAGAAATTACAAGCCATGCATGAGAAATTACAACTAAAAAATGACAACATCAAAGAAAGCACAGGATAAGAATTATAAAGAACTGGAAGAAAAACAAAGAACTTCAAGAAAAGGACCAAGAGAAGCAAGAAGCACTGAAAGAACTGGAGAAACGGTCCCACACACTGGAGCTGCAGCATAAGGAACTTTTCAGTGAGATGACCAACCTCAGTACAGAACAAAGATCTGCAGGAACGGTGCCTGAAAAAGAAGAGAAAGTGCTTTGGGCTTTTCCGGAAGAAGACTCTGCTGCTTCGTCACTTCAGCTCCTGAGCCTAAAATCTCCTAACCCTAAAAGCTGTACCTGAGAAAGAACCCGGAAAACTGAGGTTTTCCATTTTCATTTTAAAAAAGAATCCCGTCCACACGTAAACGCAAAAATGAAGCAAAAACGCTGCTATGAACATGCCAAAGCAACAGGCGGCGATATGTTACTAACCGTGTAGAAATGTTGGCCAATCAGAAGTCTAGAAGCCTCAGTGGGAAATAGTAAACAAAGATGGGGCATAGAAGCAGAACCGAGTCGTATGTGTGGAGGGACAGTGTGTGTATATGTAAGCATTTAAACACTGCAGAGAGTACATTGATGGATTGATTGATTGGTAATTTATTTCAACATGTGAACAATATACAAGTACATTTAGAAAAGAAAATAAGAGAGAAAAAAATACTATACAAATTACATACAAAAAAACATTCTGATGAATTTACACGTTGAAAAGGAGTGGGAAGAAGTAAACACTTATTTAATCCCACCCCTTTGCCATAAATTATCAGTTAATATTTAGTCAGCTTCCTTACTGATATAATTTGTAATAAAAATAGTGAACAGATTTCTGATATACTATATACTATAATATCACATCATGAGTTTTTTTGTGTTTGTTTTTAAATAGAGACATTTACTTAATTTAAATAGTTTCCTTTTCTTTATAGTTCAAGAAGATCATATTTTTATAACTCTTTTTGAACAGTTTTATGTTTGGACATTGCTTTAATTCCATATTCAGACTGTTCCATAGTTTCACTCCATGAACTGAAACACAATAGCCTTTTCTTGTAGTACGTACCTTCATTGTTTTGAAGTTACAAAAACCCCTTAAATTATAACTTTCTTCTTTCAAAAAAAAAAGTTCTTTATTTTTTGCTTTGAATAGAATTTGTGCTGTTTGGAATTTCACTAGATCGTCAATTTTCAATATTTCAGACTGCAAAAATAGTGAGTTTGTATGTTCCCTATAACCTGCATTGTGGATGATTCGAATTGCCTTTTTTTTTTTGAAGAGTAAAAAGTGAATGTAATGTGGTTTTATAGTTATTGCCCCAGACCTCTGCACAATAGCTTAAGTATGGTGAAACCAGTGAACAGTATTCGGTCGTTAAGTGATGACGTGACGAATCCTACTTCCGGGCCTAAAGTAGTCTGCGTTTAATATGGCTTTTGTGTTGTTAACATGTTTAATGTTATGTATTTTCTTCTATTTAATCTCAAAAAGCTCCTAAAACAGTCAGTGATCACTGTTGACCTCCCTCGGCTTTTATTACCGCTAATCATTTATTTAAGCTCAGTTTTTAAAACCTTAGGATGTACAGCCCAGCCCATGCAGCAGTATATGAATGACTAACCTCGTATTGTGGATGGATTATCTCAGTTGTTCTCCTGGCTGAAGTTTGGTCCTTTTACAGCATCCTGCCATGCAATTACATTTGTTCCTGACCACCGACAACACTCACGTTAACTTTTATCGAGTGGAAAAAAAGCTTGTTTATATTATGCTAACATAGCTGTGTCGCTAGCGGTCACGTAGCACATCATTATATACCAGCTAGCCAAACTTCAGTAACCCTACAAACGTCACTGCTGTTTCGTTTTCTGACTTCATTTATGCTGGAAGTGATAACAGAGCTGTACGTTTTAATTTGTTTCCAAAACCCCGCAGTCAGGACATGCTATACTGTATTTAGATGGAAGCTAGCGAGCTAACTTCCTGCTAACGTCTAACTCTGTTAAATGTCATAAATTCCGTTTTCATGGATGGCTGGATGTTAAACTCAATTGTTACACCTGGTAGAGCAGAACGCTGATCATTTTATTAAAGATGAAAGACTTTAGACAGTTTTTCAACTCTCAGTAATGCCATAGTGATCGTTTGATATATGGACCTGCAGCGGAGTTTAGGCCCAGACACGGCTAGTGACGTCAGACTGAACAACCGGATTGGTGTAAAAGTGTACCATGTTGACCAACAGAAATGATTTGGTAACACGTGGGATTTGGTTATGTAGGAAGGGGGGAAAGCTTTGGTAATAACATTTTCATACTCAGTTTTAATCTTTCTGTGTGATTTCATATCAGTTGTGTTAATTCAGCATGTCATTGAAAAAATAACTGTAAATTCAGACGTGAGATTGTGCTGAAAAGAATGATACTGTAACGATGGTTAAGTGTTACTGGACAGTGACATGTTGGTTTTCTCTGCACACTGTTGTTGTTCCTTTAAGATTCATGTTTGGTTGGGCTGCAGGAAGTAGTGAGGGTGGTGTACAGGAAGGGGTGGGGGGACCTGGTAGTTCTGTGTGTGTGCCAGGCTGAAGAGAGGTGGAGTTCGAGAGCGCTCCCCCTGAGTTAACAACCCGCTGGCTTATGTGCCGAATAAACGGACAAACTGAGACCCCAACCGTCTGGTTCTTGTCAACGTTACATTGGTGTCAGAAGTGAAAAAAGAACCCCAGAACGCCCGAGACCCTGTTGCCGGCGACGCTTGCCGTTACGAGACGAGGATGTTGCCGGGCAGGATTAAGAAGGAGACGGAGGAGACGGAGGAGAGGGAGGTTCGTCCGCGCTCGCCCGCCCATGGAGTGAGGGAAACGGCGCTGCGGCTGTCTGCCGAGGCTGGATTTTCTCCAGGTTTGACTAGGCTCGGGAACTGTTCGCACAGCGGCCGCGATTCCGGCGGGAAGGAGTCGACCTCGCTTGGCGCGCCGTCACGTGATGTAAACAAACATGGCGGTGCCCAGCAAGCTGCAGCGAATATAAAAACGCCTAAGTTCAGCGGCAAGACGCCATGGGAAGTGTTTATCGCACAGTTCGAGCTGTTAGCTGTTGCAGCTGGCTGGTCTGAGGAACATAAAGCTCTCCAATTGGCTTTGTGCCTGTGTGAGGATGCAGCTGCATGCCTGCTGCTGCTGACCGAGGAGCAGAGGGGAGATTATAATGCTCTGGTCGGAGCACTTCAGAGGCGCTTCGGGCAGTATAACCAACCAGTGCTGCTGAGGTCGGAGTTCCACAACAGACGCAGATTGCCAGGTGAGCCCCTCCGCATTTTGGCCCATGAAGTCGAGTGCCTTTGCCGGAGGGCGTATGACAGCATGCCACCATCAGTGCAGGCGGAGTTAGCTTGGGACCAGTTCCTGCAGGCCCTGAGCCCTAAAGAGCTCCGCATGCAAACTCAGCTTGCTCGGCCGGCCACACTCAGTGCAGCCCTGGAGCTAGCGTTGGAGAGGGAGATGCTTGCAGGATCCTCTGGGGGCGCTGACGACGCACACGTGGTGAGGGCTGTGTCAGCACCTGTGGAACAGATGGAGACGCCAGCGGGCCTGTGCAGTTTGGTGCAGACAGCTTCGCTGCAGTCGCCTTCCCCTCGGGCTGGCCCACACCGCCGACCTCAGAGCTGCTGGGGATGTGGACAAGTCGGACACCTCATCAGGCAGTGCCCCAAGCTTGCAGCGGTTCAGGGAAACGCCCACGGGCCCGTGTAGGCGGGAGTACACGGGCCTGGGAGAACGACATCCCCACACCACCGCCACCTCCACCCGGTGCGGCCATCACTGTGGGCTGGACCCAGGTTGGCGGCTTTTGCCATGTTCCAGTGACGATTGCGGGGGTGTCCTGTACGGCCCTGCTGGACACGGGATCCAATGCAACGCTGGTCCGACCCGATATTGTCCCAACCGGAGCTGCTGTACAACCGACTAACGTGCAACTTAAGACTGTGACCGGTGATCTGGCCCCAATGAGAGGGAAGGGAGTGTTCCAGTTCAAGGTGGGGGACCTCGGTGTGTCTTATGCTGCCTGGGTGGCTGACGTGCAGGACGCCTGCATCCTTGGGCTGGATTTTTTACGAGCCATTGGTGGTGTACTGGACTTAGGCAAAGGCCTCCTCGTACTCCCTGATGGGAAGAAGGTGCCGCTTATTCCTCCCCCGGTCTGCACAGCATCTGCCGCGGCGTCCACCTCCACCGCAGAGACCCCTGCAGACCCGCCAGCAGAACAGCGAGCGGAGGAGGAGGAGGAGGAGAGGCTCTCAGCAGTGAGGAGTATCTGGTCAAAGAACTGTGAGGGGCTGACTCCACAGCAGCAAGAGAGTCTATGGCAGGTACTAAAAGAGTTTAGTGACATTTTTGCCCTGAAAGAAAGTGATGTTGGCTTGACACACTTGGTAGAGCACGTCATTGAGACCGGGGATGCCCAGCCTATTAAAGTGCGCCCCCGCCGCCTGCCCCTGGCTCATCAGGAGGCTGCAGACAGGGAGCTGTGTGAAATGATGAAGGCGGGCATCATAGAACCATCTGATAGCCCGTGGGCCTCCGCGGTGGTGATGGTGCCTAAGAAAAAAAGTCCTAGGATGCGTTTCTGTGTGGACTACAGACCACTCAACAAAGTGACGAAGAAAGACTCTTACCCCCTTCCCAGGATTGATGAGTCCCTCGACTTAGTAGCCGGGTCCTCCTGGTTTTCCACCCTGGACCTGCGGAGTGGCTACTGGCAGGTGCCACTGTCCCCGGAATCCAGACCGAAGACAGCCTTCTGCACTAACAGGGGACTATGGCAGTTCAAAGTCCTGAGTTTTGGCCTTTGCAACGCTCCTGCGACCTTCGAGAGGCTCATGGACAGTGTGCTGGCTGGCGTCCCACGGCAACGGTGTCTGGTTTACCTGGATGATCTTCTAGTGCACGGGAGCTCCTTTGATGCTGCCCTGGATGCCCTGAGACAAGTGTTGGAGAGGGTGGCGGCTGCAGGCCTGAAGCTGCATCCCGACAAGTGCCACTTCATGAGGAGGGAGGTGGAGTTTCTGGGCCACAAGCTGGGTCGTGAGGGCATCAGCACTTTGGAGGAAAAAATTCACACCATTACCGAGTGGCCCACACCAGCAGACCAGAAACAGCTCAAAAGCTTCCTAGGACTGGCGTCTTATTACAGGAGGTTTGTGAAGGGCTTTTCCTCCATAGCCGCACCACTCTTCCACCTGCTGCAGAAGGACCGTGACTTCATCTGGACCCAGGACTGTCAGCAGGCGTTCGACACCCTCCGCAGATCGCTGACAGAGTCCCCAGTCCTTGCCCCCCCTGACCCCGCCCTGCCTTTTGTCCTGGACACTGACGCAAGTAATGTGGGGCTGGGAGCGGTGTTGTCGCAGGTTGGACCGGAAGGGGAGAAGGTGGTGGCGTACTTCAGCCGGGTCCTGAACAGGAGCGAGCGGCGCTACTGTGTCACACGACGAGAGCTGTTGGCTGTGGTGGCGGGGGTGAGACACTTTAAATACTACCTGTGCGGCACAGCATTTGTTGTCAGAACTGATCATGCTGCCCTTCAGTGGCTGATGTCTTTCAGGGAGCCAGAGGGACAGGTGGCTCGCTGGCTGGAGGAGCTCCAAGCCTTCAATTTCACCGTGGAGCACAGAGCAGGGACGCACCATTCTAACGCAGATGCCCTCTCTCGCCGCCCATGTGCTGCAGCTGGCTGCCGTTACTGTGAGAAGCGAGAGGAAATAGAGCGGGAACTCACGACAATAGACGGAGCAGCACAGCTCGCCTGCAGGGTTCTTCTGGTGGTGGATGCAGCGGAGTGGAGGGCACGGCAGGAACAAGACACAGACCTGCTGCCGGTCCTGCAGTGGCTGGAGAAGGGGGAGCAACCCCTTTGGGATGAGGTCACTGGGTTTTCCATCTGTACCAGGGGGCTGTGGGCCAAGTTTGCAGCTCTCAGGCTGAAGGAGGGGGTGTTGGAGCGTGCCTGGAAGGATCCTGCCACGGGGGAGGAGAGGTGGCAGGTTGTGGTGCCAAGGTCGCTGAGGTCAGCTGTGCTGGGAGCCTGCCATGGGAGCACTGGCTCTGGCCACTTTGGGGTCTCCAAGACTCTTCGCCGCCTCCGCCAGGGCTATTACTGGGGTCAACAGCGGAGGGATGTGGAGGACTTTTGCCGCAGCTGTGATGCATGTTCCTCACACAAAGGGCCACAAGACCAGTCCCGGGCACAGCTTCAGCAGCAACCAGCAGGAGCCCCAATGGAGCGAGTAGCTGTGGACGTCATGGGCCCATTTCCTCGCACAGACAGAGGAAACCGCTATGTTCTTGTGGCCATGGACTATTTTACCAAGTGGCCGGAAGCATACGCCATCCCAGATCAGGAGGCTGAGACGGTCGCTGATGTATTAGTGGAGGGGATGTTCAGCCACTTTGGAACAGCAGAGACCCTCCACAGTGACCAGGGGCGTAACTTTGAGTCCAAGGTATTTGCTGCCATGTGTGAACGCCTTGGGACTAAGAAAACCCGCACCACCCCACTTCACCCCCAAAGCGATGGGCTGGTGGAAAGGTTTAACAGGACGCTGGCCCAGCAGCTAGCCATCCTTACCTCAGAACACCAACGGGACTGGGATTACCATCTTCCCCTTACCCTCATGGCCTACAGGTCGGCAGTGCAGGACTCCACCCAATGTACGCCTGCCCTGCTCATGTTAGGGAGAGAGCTGAGAACTCCTGCAGAGTTGGCTTTTGGGAAACCCCCGGACGCGCCAGAGGCACCACCGGGCCGGGACTATGCAAGGAAGCTGCAGGACCGGCTGGATTCTGCACATTCCTACGCCCGAGAGCAGCTGGCGAAGGCAGGCCTGCGCCAAAAGAGGAATTACGACATCACCACTAAAGGGAGGCACTTCCGTGCTGGGGAGCTGGTGTGGGTCTACAGCCCAAAGAGGAAGAAGGGACGGTGTCCTAAACTGGATAGCAGCTGGGTGGGGCCTTGCAGCGTCCTAGAGCGAGTGGGGGAGGTTGTTTACAGGGTGCAGTTGCCTCCTAGGGGGAGGATAGTAGCGCTGCACAGAGACCGGATGGCCCCCTACAGAGGACAGTCCCTCCCCTCCTTTCCAGAGGGACGTGTACAGAGCGTCCATGACCCTGCTCAGAGGGGCCCCCGACCGGGGCTGCGTTCCCCCCCCTCGGACTCTTCACCCCAAAGCCCTGAAGCTCCGCGTCCTCCTCAGGGGCTCAGGAGGTCAAGGAGGGAACGTAGGCTACCGCCCCGCCTCAGAGACTGTGTCGTTCCCTCGGGGACGAGGAACTTATTGCTGGGGGGGGCAGTGTAACGATGGTTAAGTGTTACTGGACAGTGACATGTTGGTTTTCTCTGCACACTGTTGTTGTTCCTTTAAGATTCATGTTTGGTTGGGCTGCAGGAAGTAGTGAGGGTGGTGTACAGGAAGGGGTGGGGGGACCTGGTAGTTCTGTGTGTGTGCCAGGCTGAAGAGAGGTGGAGTTCGAGAGCGCTCCCCCTGAGTTAACAACCCGCTGGCTTATGTGCCGAATAAACGGACAAACTGAGACCCCAACCGTCTGGTTCTTGTGAACGTTACAATACCAAATGAGGCAGGGACAACAAAAATTAAAGGTGAAATACAAAGGTAAAATCAAAAATAGCCAAAATTTTGAAATAAAACACTCACACTGAATTTATTTGTATTTTCTTTGCAGCAATATAAAGACTTCAGAGAGTCTGGACACAGATCTGCAGCAACACATTTCTTTCTTCTTTTTTTTTTTTTACGTACACCACCTCTTTGAGGTAACACCAGCCAAGAAAAAGCCTGGGCCAAAGGAATAAATAAAAGATTTCATCATTTGCTGAAAGAGACTGTCTCTGAGGTTATTTATTAATGACATTACTATTTTTAAGACTGTGTACACCCACAGACCACTTTATTAGGTATACCTGTCTATTGTTCATTATGTCTCAACAGCCAGTCACATGGCATCAACCTAACGTATTTAGCTATGTGTGTGTATATATTATAGTGTTCTGTGCAATATGTGTATATTACACAGAACACTTTTCTTAAAATAATGCATTACATCACTTAATTACACACAGGAGAAAGACATCTGTTATGTTTTCTTCATGTTACTATGTAAAATGATTTGAAACACACTGTCTCATAATTACCACATAACAACATAAACCTACAGGCTACAGCCTCACACACCAACACAAACCCCTATCCTAATGGATGTGCAGCCAACAAAGCAACTGCGAGATGCTATCCTGTCAACATGGACCAAATCTCAGAGGAATCTTTCCAGCAACTTGTTAAATCTGTGCCATGAAGCATCAAAACACTTCTGTAGGGACAAGGGGGTCTAGTATGACGGTAGCACAGTGTACCTGATAAAGTCCCTGGTAAGTGCTTATACTTCTAAAAAGTATGTTGATGTTACTGGTTCAGTGCTTCTTGGAGTTTTTACTCATACATTATAATTGTTATGCATCGCTGCCCTCTGTAGGACACATTCCTAGTTGCATTTGGTTGTGAGGAATCAGATTTATTTGCAAATCTAAAGCGATGGAGGCCAGACTGAAACTCTTGCTGCTGCAGTGCAACGCTGACGGCCACAGTCTGGGAAATATAAAAACATTATAAATAAAACCTCAGTGGAATCAAATAAATCTGTTGCTGATATGTAACATACAGAAGAGCCCTCGTGAATGCATATTTAATATAGGTATACGGCACGCCGTTCTGCTGCTCTCTCCAGCTGCACAGCCCCTCTGACGTTCCCAGCAAATGAGCTCACACAGGACATGTGCATGTTTCTTTCCACCAGAGGCAGCCAGGCAGAGAGGCCAACTAAACCAGTGACTGAGAAAGAAAAGTGGAGCATTTCAACAGCAGGATTGTGTGGGGGGTTGTTGATCTGTGCAATGCACAAAGGTGTAACTTGTATTAAAATACATTCTTTCAGTTGTATTAAAGATCCATTTTAAACTGTCTAACTGAGCTATGAAGATAAGGGTAGTAAATTAATATTTAGATACATTTTCCATAAGAAGATGGGATAAATATGATGTTAAAGCCTTAATACACTGTTTGTTGCTTGTTTACTAATAATCTGAGTGACACCACTAGATGAAGGGCTCTGTCTGATTTTTTGTAAATACTGTGTAAATGATAGCTTTTTGCATGGGGTGGGAGTGGTCGAGTGGTCACTGGTCAGCAGCAAGCTGTTCTGGTGACATGTAAAGTCTCACTTACACGCTTTATCGTGTGTTTTCCTTTGAATTCGTCTCTGATTTATGGGAGCTGCACACGGACCTGTGCCCTACATTTGCGCTGTTTACAGACATCGACACACCATCCCGCAGCCTCGTGCCGCTGGAGAGGGCATACGGCGCGAATGACGTCATCGTCCATGGAGCACGTTGAAGTGTACATGTCTGGGCCTTGCCGCAGCCGTAAATACGAAACAAAAGCGCACCATGAAAGGCGATTCGCGTTTCTTAGCGTTGGGTGCAAATAACTTGGGCAGTTAAACTTTTATTGCATCTTTTCTATATTTGCACAGGTAGAATTATTGCTCAGCTCGGGCTGTCAGTGGTTTATAATTCATTTGCCAAGTCATTTGAATATTCGCCTGCAATCTTACAAAACAAACAACAAAGCTGAATCTTTTTTTTTTTTTAGTTTTGTGGCGACACTTTCATAAATAAATATTTTATTAGATGCTCCACTATAGCCTGGACTTTGTTTGATCTGCTGGTCAAAGTTCATTATGACTTAAATATAGATATGATGTTATTGATTGATACCGGATAAAAGTAACTTGGGTTGTCTGTTTCCAGGATTAAGCGGTATTGACTGTAGGGCTGAACTCTTCACAGAAAAACCTACGGATAAAAAGTAGTTGTAAATAAGTAACTTTCATAGTATAACAAAAAATATATCTAAATATAATAAGAATATAAAACTACTACTACACAGATGCCTACAGATGATGAGGAATAATTTCTGTTGGTAGCAGCAGTGAATTTAATAAACAATTACAAAAAATCACAAACATAATATTTCTGGAACTACACAAAATTACTTATTAAAAACAGGTAATCTCTTAACCAGCTGCGTGCTGAAACTATAATTGCGCTGCTACGGCATCCATTACGGCCAACTGCACCAACTGTGGGCAGTGGCTACGCCCTCTCGTGTTCCAATGTGTTTTTTGAAAGGAACTCAGGACCAGTCACTCTGCAACGTGACCGCCAGGCCCCGTGCCGCTAACCACGCCCCTCATAACCAATCATATCGAGCCGAGGCGGGCTTTGGGCGGAGAAACCGTCACCTGTTGTCCAATCACAACGGCTATTTCAATATTAGTTACCAGACCATGTACTTGCACGTGTGTCCCTGCGTGTAAACTACAGTTGGGGGAAGAATAAAAAAAATGTCTAGAGATTCAGTACAGACCACTAAGCGAAGGCTGTCGTTGCTACCTGGATTTATGCCGTCTCTTTCAAGAATTTTGAGTTCCCCACCGCGGGATATTGAAGCACTTGCGTTATTGTTATTTTGAAGCATATTTAAGGTAAGCTGGCGCCTTTGGCACTTTGTTTTACAAGAGTTTGGATCTTTGTAGCTAGCATATAAGCTGTTTTTGTGATTACTGAGCATCAGTGTACAAATTGGAGAGATGAATACATTTAACTGCCTCACATTATAGCTACAGTACATAACTTAATATCAACTACGGTCTGTTCATCTCACAGATCATACGCGAGCTTTTTTCTTTTAACCTCCTCTGTTAACTTGATGTGAACTGATGACTTCGCAGTGTAAATGTATTTAGAAGAAGATTCCAACACTTTGAACTAATGTAACACAGCAGTAATCTACATCTACTACATCCCACCCAGTTTCCAAGACCTATTTTTCGTGAACTGTGTGAAACTAGCCCCTTTGGTTTGTGCGTGGTGGACTTGCATACACGAATATTGCACCGTGTGCTAAGAGGGGAGGAAATTTGCCCCCATGTGTTTACGATATGCTTGCTAGCGATGGGGCATTTATTGTTTTTCAGATATATTGTGACCGATCATCAGTTTAATCAGTTCATTAACTACCCATATTTTCATGATTCCCAAAGTAACCCCCCTCCTTTTTTTATTACTTTAAGGGAGGGGTTTGTGACGTGCGGTGGTCGTCTGGCAGACATGTTAGTTATGTTAAGCATTGCGTTTGGACTCTGATTGAGGTACTAAAGCAACATAGCAAATGTTTACTCTGTGTTTTAGCCAGACTAGTGTAAACTGCACGTCCAGCTAAAAGGGATTCTTAGAGGCCTCTCTCCTAATGTACACATACTGTTCTTGGTGCTGGCAGATTTTTACTGAAAGCCAAACACAGTTTTTACAGCTCTGCTCTCATTTGATGTAGGACTATTTGACTTGTGCATTCACTGTAGACAATTGCATGCCACTGCTCCTGTGACTGAACAGTGGTGATCCACTCATGCCTGTGAATTGTATTTTGTCGCCCCCAGAGGCTGCATAACTTTATCATTGCATCATAATAATATAAGAAACCATCACACGGCGTTGGTGTTTTCACTCAACCAGTTTCAGTTGACACCTGTGCCAAAATCTTGTGACATTTGCGATGGTGTCCTGTTCCAGGCTTGTAATCCCCTCTGAGTGGCAGTTTTACAGTAAATCTTCCATAAACAGTGTGGCGCACCGCAGAGGCTTGAGGGTTAAACATGAGCCTGCACAAATGCAAGCCTGCAGCTTCTTTGCACTCTTACCCTCCTGAGTGACTGAGAATGCAAAGAAGCTGCACAGAATCTACTCTGAGCCGCTCCCTTATTCACAAGGGGTTGCCATAGTGGGTAGATTTTTATATGGAATGCCCTTTATGACACAACCTTAAAAGGATTGGTGTCTCTTTCCAGGATCAAACCAGGAATCTTTTGCTTTTTAGGAAAACGTGTCAACTACTTATTATTACAGAAGAAACTGTAGAGAAAGAAGACTCCAAAGTCAATGTCTTTCACCCAATAAGTGACCTATCAGAAAGTCTGAGAGCGGACCATGGATGGGCAGGAAACAATGACTCTCCTAGCTCATAAAGAAAAGTCAAACTTGATTTCTGGCAGCAGCGAGCTGTGCTAATGTTGCACAAGGTTGATAGAGGCAGAGACATGCAGTGGCAGCAGGGGTAATTTTCTTCGTGCTGCAATCATTTGATCACATATATGTGGGGTAATGACTCAACTCATGAGACAAGTAAACAATCTTTAGTTTCCCTCGCAGTGATACATCAAAGCACGAATGACTAATTTACCAGCGGTTTAGTCAGCAGAAACAGAGCACCACGTTCTTCCCGTTATGACTTCACAAAAAATAAAAATGTTTGAGATGAATCTTTAGTTCGATGTAAGTTATTTCTTTATTTGAACTATATACTTTTAAAATGGTCAGGTATGTTTGGAAAGACAAAGAGGGTTTGGATATGAGCAGATAGAGGGACCGTGTCTGTCTTAGTTTTGGATAAGAGAAGAAAAAACAAAAAACATCAAGGTTACCAGACTGACCGCAAACTGCTGGGAAATGTCTCAGGTTTTCTTTTTAAATGTCTCTGTTTCTGATTTGGTTTTGAGGTTTTACACTCAAAGCTGCCATTGCCTCACAGGGTTTTTTTCACTCTTGTATTACATGTTCATTGTTAAAAGTTTCCAGCTGAACTTGTTACAGAGGATGTTCACAACAGACACGTGGACAAGTCTGTGGATGTAGGGTTTTTTACCTGCTTCTTACAGGCTTTTATTTTACCCTCTTCAGGAGCTTATGTGCTGAGGTTTGTTGGCAGGCGGTCCAGAGTGTGTGCAGTCATGCATATATTCATGCAACCGGTGCTGTTATTAAATGATCAAGTTGCCACATGTTGATGTCTGAATGTAGTAATTTACACCACACACTTGATTTTTTTTAATGTTAGCCAGTGACACTAATGAAAAGCATTTTTGTTTTGGGGATTTAAGTGGACCTATTGTGCTTTTCCTTATTTTCTGTCACATATAGGTTGTTACAATGGAGGATGCTCATATTAAACATGGCCAGAATTTAATGATGATGATGGATGTGGATGTAATCACTGTGAACCAAAAGCTTGGGCTTCAGACCGTACTTAACACATGGATTGAGTCTGTTTCTATTTTTGTTTTTTTTACTCTTTGCTCTGTGTGATGTCAGACAGAGGGGATATCCTTTATATGGTCCTGTGTAGGAGTATGACAACCCCACCACCTGCTGTTAAAATCTTATGTTTTCCAGCAGGAAGAAAGTTCAGAGAATGAACTGAGGGACTGGATCAAGGCCAGGAATATGAGTGAGAATTATTTTGAGATGTGTATCATGCAAAAAAGACAATAATAGAGTCCAAGAATTAAAAAAAAATCAATAGCATTTGTACCTTAAGGATCACCTTTCTGCATAGAAACACTGGGAACCTGCAGTAACACCATCAGCAAGAAGGATTTAAGGCAGGCTGGATTTGTTTCTGGAAAACCTCAAGACTCTCTTTTTGGGTTGTTATAAAATTTATTTTCAAAAGCGTCTTAGCTCATAAATGGAAATATTTCCAGCTGAATCTAGGCCGCAGATCACTGCATGGAAGATTTACTGAAATCCATGAACAAGTGTTTGGCAATCAATTTTGTTAGATAAAGGGGCCCAGATTTGATGTTAAGGCTGCAAAACTTAGACTTATGACATTTTCTTTGTCTTCTTTTTATGTACATTTTTGTGAAAGTTTGCTTGGAAAGGGTAATGGAGTCATAAAAAAGTACATGTTGATTCTGTGCAGTACTGCTCTATTATTTTGCAGTATTTGATTCCAACTAGTCCCATTCCATGTTTTTACTGTCATGACCCCCATACACAGTTTGACTTATTTGTAGGTCTAAGCAGAGATATCTCAGATCATACTTTGTGCCATTGTGCCATGAATCAACCCACAGGCTACTTCCTGTGTACACCAGTGTGCATGCAAAGTGTGCATAATTGGTTAATGTGATAGCTTTGGCCATTATTGCCATCAGCTCTTCTGAAAACAGTGTTTTAAAATGAAAACCTGTTCATGCAGATGCAGTTTGAGAAAGTTCATGGCTGGCTGTTGTTGTGTTTTTTTATTTTATTTGGTTGGCACATATTATATTAGAGGCAAAGATACTAGTAGTACAGGTGTGGTCCGGCATAATAAGAACACGAGCCTTCTTTGTGGTTGGGTAGTACTAGCCAAAACAACGAGTGCTAATTGAGCTTCCTGCCATTTGTTGACAATAGACTGACAGTATCTTGGAGAATGATGAAGCTTGCAATGTAAGCAAGACCCAGTGAGAAAGTAGCCAGATGTTGTGCATGTAATGCCAAGATGAAAAAGAAAATAAGCAGAAGGAAAATCAAACTAGTTTACAGAATATTTATCAGGCTTTATTGCCATTTGTTCAGCTGTTGCTGAACCACTTTATTGCACATTTATAACCTTCCAACTAGGTTATTGCAACATAGGTTTGCACAGCTTAAATTTGAAAGTCCCCTGCAGGCTTTGCAGCTTGGAAATGCAGTCCGAATATACCTTTCGATTATAGGCTCAACCTGAAAGGTTTTTTATTATTTTATGTTGTTGCTGTTGTTTAAATCAGCTAATGGTGAAATAAGTTTATTAAATAAACATACTTCAAGAGGTACAGCAAATGTAAATAAACATAATGAAAGCCCATATTTCTGTATTATTAGTGTAATGAAGTTATTATATTATAATGCGATCGTGTGGCAGTGATGTGAAGGGGCGTGCCCGTCTCACAGATGTACACCATGTACGTTTATTACTGTCGCTCATAACCGCTGGTCTAGAATCGGCTCGCGCGTCTGCTCGCAGCGTTGCATATTTAATAGGCAAACCTATGTGGGCGGAGCTGAGACCAGTGTCTGGCAGGCCGTGTGGGAACCCGGACTCCCTACGCTGCAGCCCAGCCTCTGAGTAGCGCGCTCTGCGATTGGTCGAGCGAGCAGACCAATCAGCGGTCGGCGAGACCTGCGGAAAACACCGCCGTGTACACGTGCCGCATGTACACAGAAAAGCCAAGAGAAGCGGGGATGCTGAGCCAGCGCTGTCACACTGCACTGTGCTGAGATGTGGAGCAGTGGGCGCTCATGCCGGTGAGGGGAAATTGAACTAACACACTTGTTTAACGCGCTCGCTGGGTTTGCAGTGATGGAGCTGTTAGCTTGAGCCCAGAGGAGTAGTTCACACATGTCCGTGCACGGAGCGTCGCCACACCTTCCTGCAGCCTCCATCTGTGCTTTACAGCAGGGAAGTATTTCATGTTACTGCCAGCTTGCGTCAGGTGGCTGTTGTTTGGTAGATACGCTGGTCTGTGTCTTCTGATATTGTCCCAGTGCATAGCTTGGAGTGTCATATAGTTTGGTTAATATACAGCATCAGAGGTTCTCATGCACGTTAGAGCTGCTGGCTTAATTTGAGGAGTTTTATAGAGTCTTTAGGATATGAATTTTCTCTCCATAGTCTACTGTTGGAAAACAGTAATGCAGTTACAAGAACAAGTGCTGATTTTTTTTTTTCTTTGTTTAGTTAAAATGACAGAAAAATTGTAAACATTTTCTATGAAGCTGACAGTTTCAGATTGTTAGTTTGGTGCAGGCAGGCATCCAAATGAGCAAATATTCACATTTGAGGAGGAGCAAGCATTGAGCTGTGTGCATTTCTTTTCCCTTAAATCCGGTTTGTTGTAGATAATTATTGTTTCAGTTTGAACTTCAACCTGCACCATACCCTACCTGCAGTGCACTTCATGAATGCAACAAAGAAGCCTCCTCTGGTGTTCAGTTTCAGGCTCAACACATTGTTGTCAACTGTTTGCTTTTACAGCCCCAGGTGTTAAACATTTGCAGGTTTCATTAGAGATGTGATTAGATGTTTTAGGCAGCTCATCTTGTTCAGATGTCCAAAGTGTGAGATTGTTGTGCTGATGCTTCAAATAAGAATTTGGATAGCATCTGATGCATTTATTTCTTTATTCATTCTCCATATGAATAAATAAATCTTTGTCATAAAAGCTACAGACAGGTTTATGGTTTGACATGTCAGTGTGTCTTTAGTGTTAAGCCTTACAGTTACAGTGTTTGAATCAGATCACTTGCTTCATTACCATCACAGTGAACAGATTTATGGCCAACTGTTGGAGCAGAGCCCAGCCAGTGTCAAGTGGAGAAGTGCTGTTTTACTGGCAGGAAAGCTGCAACGCTCCTTTCATTGGCTGATCTATATTTGTCACCATAGTGAGCGTGTGGTGTATTTATCCCGTGCAGACATGAGTTCTTTGCATTTTTGTTTACAGTTTATCATTAGCAGTTATTTTCTGCCCGAGCACTTTGCCTGAAGGATTGTGAACACAGCCATGCTGTCTGTTAGGTGACATCTCAGAAGTATTTTTGTTGGTCCAAACATCAAAGGTGATCAATGTGCAGTGATTTAAGACAGAGAAAAGCAACTGAGAAATTCAAATTAGGGTGTGTCTGACATTTTCTCCTACTTTCTCTTCAGCATGTGTCCTGTTCAGAGCAGTCCCAGTAGGATTAATGCTGTACTTTAAGGTCTGGTTATGTAACGCTGTGTGAATGAAGATAAATGCAAACTGTTGAATACCAACACTTCTGCATTTCCAGATCCTGGACATTCTTGTGTCTTTTTATCTGTCATGCCACTTGACAGGTACTAGGTCAGGACATGCTAGTTCACCTAAATTGGACAGGAAATTACGCAGAAACAAGTGCTGCTGTGATTATTATCACACTTTTCGAGCTTTACCTGTCATTCAAAGCGATTGTTCATCTGATATAATGTGGTGACTGCCGGCCTTCACAGTAGGTGTGCACCAGTATATCAGCCGAACATTGTTACTGGCCTGTCAGCAAATGCAGCTTTTGATTCATAAAAATCTGGGACGACGTAGTTTCTGCTTTGCGCTGTGGTTAACTAATATGTTTACATATAAAAATAAAGCAGATTTAAAAAAAAGAAAAGGAAAAAAAAAGAAGTATATCTGCATATCATTTGCATTTGACAGAAATCTAAATTAAATGAATCTCATCCCACCTCCTATGACCCGGCTCTGGATGTCTTAGAGACTCGGGTCTCACAGGGGTAGGCGAGTGATTTTTGCCTCTGTGTCACGCAGACAGAGACAGAATGATTCATTTAACCTTTCTGCTAAATGTGTACAACACAGGGCAGTCGTGAGCAGCGCAAATCAGATACAGAAAATAAGAAGAAACCGAAGACATGTTTTTTTCCAAGTAACGTGTTAGTCCTGTAGTCAGCACGCCTTGTTACATATTCTTTCCCACAGCACGACAGACATATCTTGCATAATCAGAGCTTGGTCCTACAGCGTGTATTTCCTGTGAATAATTCGAAAAAGGTGGGCGGCATACTGGCTCAGTGGTTTTTTGCAGCGTTAGCTAGTGGTCATGGGTTCAAAAGCGATCTAACATTGCGGTGTGGAGTTTGCATGTTATTCTCGTGTCTGCGTGGGTTTTTGCTTTCCTCCCACAGTCCAAAGCCATGCATGCGCCCCAATCCTGACTCTCTATCAGCCTGTGTTTTTACTCGGCATCTGATTGGCTGCGGAAACAGAGCTGAGGTTTAAAGCTGAGCTTTAAAGAGTCCACCGAGTGGACTGGGATGGTGCAGGCAGGTACTGTAATAGCCTGAGAACAGTTCTTCACCACCACCTTTGCGTGCGTCTCTGCCATCACCTGTGGAAGCATGCATGGATGCCAGCCTGCCTCACACCCACTCACTCCCTGCTTGCATATTTCTTCATCATAATTGGTCCCTTCCCTCCGCCCAGTCTGGCCATAGCACATACAGATTGTCATGTGCAAGTGTGCATCATCCATCTGACCAAACATAATGCTGATTAGCATTTCATGCCCAGAAAGGAGGGAGCTTAGGCGCAGCGCATGAATTTGTTAATCTCCTCTCCCCAACCACTGTTTGTTGCGTTTTAAGTTATTTATGAGTTACCCTCGTCACAGGCCCTGACTTGTTATCGCCTCCTGTCCCCTCAGCTGTAAAGGGCCGTTGCGTCAGCACAGGTATATCTGAGCATATTTAAAGCCGTCCTGAACAAATGCAGCATCACTGCACACCTGTCGGAGGCAGGTAAAGAGGGTTGTGGGGCAGCCAGGTGTATAAAGTTGAGAGGATTGGCGACTGAATATGAGGCTGTGTCGTCTTTTAGTTGCGTCTGCCGGTCTTAAAGGATTAAGGGGTATCACCTTTGCTCAAGGAATAAATAGCACTAGACTCTCACTTGCGTAGGTGGGCCGTATATATATACTTGGAGTTACCTTTCCCAATTATTCTTAGCGCTCTCTGATGTGAGCTTTGTTCTCTCCTCCCAGCCAGTGTTTGTTTTGACTGTCCCAGGGGTAAAAAGAGACTGAGCTTTGACGAGCGACCAGTGTCCTATGTCACACTTTGGCACCAGCACAAGTTCACCTGATCTATATTCAGATCTATGCGTACGCACTTGCAGCATACAAATAGAAACAGGAGATTACTGTTATTCCGTGGGCAGGATGAGGAGATTGTTTTTGTTTCCCAGATAATCTGAGTAAAAGGAGAACAGCTGGGCCCTAAACAAGAGCACACTCTTCTATCCTGACACGCAGCCCGCATCGCTCGGCAGGGAGAATATTTCACGCCGTATTTGATTCGTCTTCTGAGGTTGACATGATGATAAACTGATGATAAGCTTTTTAAAGCCGCAGTCCTGGAGAGATGCTTGAGAGAGACCATGACAACCAAGTGTTTTATAATCCTAATATTGCTGTCCTTTCTCCCCCTCTCCCTCTCTCTGTCCATCTCGCTCTTTTTCTTTCATTTCAGGTGGCCTTTAGCGCCTAGAGCACCACATCTCTAAAGAAGGGAGAAAACCAGACACTGAGTGAAAGGAATGTTTTTTGCTCTCACCGAGAGCTGTTTTTCTCACTCTCCCTCACAATCTCTCATCCCATCTGTTGGAGCATTTATGCCAAGGCTGTTTCATAACCACAAATTCATGTCTTGTCTGCAGCGCTTTGAGTGACACTTTTTTCCCCCGAGATAATTACTGTTCTGTTTGTTTAGAAAGGCAGCTTTGTAGCAGCCTGCACCTTTTTTTTTTTCTTCCTGAAAATTCTCAAAGAGGGGTCTACAGCGCGCGCACCCCCCCCCCCCCCCCCACACACACACACACCCAAAAAACCAAACCAAACAATGATATGCTCTCTGTTTGATTTGTTAAACTAACAGCCAACAACTATGATTCACATGTCCATACGTAGTAGTCCCACTTAAAGCAAAGTTCAATTTTTTTTGTTTCGCCTTGGCTGACTCCCTCAATCAAGCTGTACCAGCCTCATCCTACTCTAGTATGAGTTATGACAACTCTAAATCAATGCCTAGCAGCAGCAGTCGGGGGCGATTGGCAGGGGCCAACGGGAAAGACCCCGAAGCGGATTCACAGGGGTTAAATGTGCACGAAATCTGCAGCAGTGGTCAGCTTGGTGCCAGTGTCACCCACAAGGACCAGGAGAGCGGAGGGGGAGGAGGTTCATCCCCCAGCGACGGATCTCAGTCTGGAGGTTCGTCCAGAGATCAGAGGTGTCCGACTTCAGACGATATGGATGGAATCTCAAGCGGAAACGACTCCGGGGAGAGGGAGAGCGAGGGCGGGATGGAGAGGGAGAGCAGGTCTCGCGGACATCAGTCCGCACGCAGCTCCCACAGCTCTTCAAATGGCAAGGACTCTGGCATGATACTGGAGACTACAGAGAGCAACAAGAGGTAAGAGAAGTCACCCACAGCTCATTTTTTGTGTGTGTGTGTGTGTTCAGGGTGAAATCAGTATGATCTTAGTCAGATTACAATGAATGAAATGAGTGGCTGCACCAAGGCCAGGCCTAAAGAGTCTAAGAGTAAAAGCTGGAAATGAGTAGAGAAAGATTAAGATGGTAGATAGCTGGATGCTTTTATTATAAGACAGATGTCAGCATTAGTAATGCTGACGATTACTACTCTGGTTTAACTGAGCGTGTACGGTGGCTGGCGAGGACCAACGTTGTGTGGCATGCAGAAAGGATGTTTCAGCTTTTATTGCACCTGTTTTCAATGTAAGTGCTTTAAAATCAGAAATGTAATTGTATTATTCATGTTTGCCATAAAAGTGCCACAACATTAAAACTGCCTGCCTAATATTGCTCAGGTGCCCCTTTCGAATAATGGCATGGACACAGGACCCCCGAGGGTGTCCTGTGGCGTCGGCTTGTGGCAGAGTGTGGGTTGCAGAGTCGAGCCTCGGAGGATCGAGCTTGTTCCGGGGCATCCCACTGTTGCCTTATTGGACTGCTGTCTGGGGAGTTTGGAGGCTGGGTGCACACTTTGGGCTCTTTGTTACGGTAGTCGAACTGGCTGTGAGCAATTTTTGCGGTGTTGCAGGGCGCATTGTCCTGCCGGGAGAGACGGCTGCCATTGGGAGTTTCGTTGCCATGGGGGGGTGCGCCCTGGAATAGGTGAAGTTGTCGAGAAACCTCTTCTCTGCTTATACCCATTTTCATCTGAAAAGCTTCTTCTAGCTGTCAGAGTGGACACCAGTAGCCGAAACTACCTATTTAATAGTTTCTTTGGATTTTTTTTAAATTTATTGACACTTATGTCTGCCTGGTCGGCAGCAGCAGTGTTCACGCACTCACCTCTCACTTTCTGAATAATCATTGTCTGAAACTGTCCTCCTTACCCAGCTCCAACTCCCAGAGCCTGTCACCTCCCAGCGGGTCCCTGGTCTACAGCCTGCCATCGTCCAGCTCGGAGCACGACCCCCTCTCCACCTCCGGTTGCAGCAGCAACCAGTCAGCCAGGGTCCAGACGCAGAAGGAGCTCATGAAGGCCATCAAAGAGCTCAAGCTCCGACTGCCAGCTGAGCGCAAGGCCAAGGGCCACTTCAGCACTCTGAATGCACTCAAATATGCTCTGCAGTGTGTCAAACAAGTCCGAGGTGAGGGTCTTTTTTTTTTTTTCTTTTCTAAGAAGGTGGCTGTTCTTATGTGGGAGGCAAAACACAGATGATGAATTTTAGGCCCATCTTAACTGAGAAATGTTCAATGTTTCCAGCTAACAAGGAGTACTATCACCAGTGGAGTGTGGAGGAGTGTCACGGCTGCAGTCTGGACTTGTCCACCTTCACGATTGAGGAGCTGGATAATATCACCTCAGAGTACACCCTCAAAAACACTGTGAGTTTAAATTCGTATCCACTTCTTCCTGCATCTTAAAACTACTCTTAAAGGCTTTTAAAGGAGTGGGGCTAGTACACTATTACTGTTGTTAATGAGCCATGGGCATTATTGTTTTATGACTTTCGGTACCTCAGAGTTTAACACGTAACTCAGAGGAAAGGAGGGTTGCCTCCTGGTTACTGTCAGAGCATTTGATAAATCTACGCTATCCAGAAACTGAAGAAGCATCTGAATGTCCTTCAAGGCACACTACTGATTTTAAACTGAGATTTAGAGGTTCAGTCGACCCTCAATGAAACTACTACACAGGCGGTTTGGGGTACTGGGGCAGATGTTTAGATTTGTGCTGATGTTTGAGGACAACCAGTACATACAGGCATGAAATTTCACAGGATTAGTAGCCCAGAGCTAAATGAATTTGAAGATGGGTGTGGCCTTCAGCTTTGTGCTTGTGTTCAAAAATATCCATTTTCACAGTTTTTTTCCTGAAACAGGAATTGAAATGCGCCCCAATGAAAGATCCCAGATTGTTGGAGAAGATGGCTCATTAAATTCCTTCTGTTTTCTCCAGGACACATTCTCCATGGCAGTATCATTCTTGTCAGGGAAGGTTGTGTACATATCGCCCCAGGGCTCATCCGTGCTGCGTTGTAAGCCTGAGTGTCTCCAAGGAACCATATTCTCTGACCTTTTGGCTCCGCAAGATGTCAGCACCTTCTACAGCAGCACGGCACCCTGCCGCCTGCCCCAATGGGCCTCCTGCATCGGCTCTGGTGAGCACACGCTGACTGAAAGCGCGAGCAAGTTTAGCTATGTTTCCTTATGTTTCCTGTGCTGACTGACTCCGGTCTCCTCCAGCATCTCCTCCAGTTGACTGCACCCAGGAGAAGTCCATGTTCTGTCGGCTCAGTGCTGACCGGCCGCAGGGCAGCGAGATGCGCTACTACCCATTTCGCCTCACGCCCTACCAGCTCACCATCAGAGACTCGGATGCTGCTGAGCCACAGCCCTGCTGCCTGCTGATCGCAGAGAGGGTCCACTCTGGATATGAAGGTATTTGATACGATCCCCTGTTGTCTGTAATAAACAAGTGTTTGTGTATATATGAGTTAAAATTACACCATCATCAATTTGACACTGAGAGTCACACAAGCTAAAGAGATGTAACATAGCATTTTAATTATATCGACACTTTTTACACTGTTCTTTCCTTACTGTTTGGACTGATTATGTGAGGTGATGTATGAATATGATTCTTGTAACCAGGCAGGCCCCACCTGTTTGAGTAGAGTAGCAGAACGCAGGGCAGCTTTTGGTATCAGAGTCGCTTCAGGTCTGACATGTGACAGGTTACTAGTTTGGTTTCTGAGCGCGTGTTTGTTTTGGTGAGACAGGATGAGTGGGCGGTGCGTTGGTGTTAACTCTGTGGCAGGATGTTTCAGTGGAAAACAAAGCAAGCGAGCCTGGGGTTATCAGAAAAGAGCGAGAGTCTAGTTTGTGTAGTTGCACTCTAACAGGTGCAAAGTCTGCTTCCACTATAGCTCTGGAGGAAATATAATGAAAGAGACTGGAATACCATATTCCTTTGAATATGGATAATGTAGACCGTTGATACTGCATGACTGTCAGAACAGTGTCAGACACAAAGTCTGTTTCACCCTCCAAACATGCTCCTCATCTGTTCTGTTTGTGTCCTCTGTGCCCATCAGCTCCTCGCATCCCACCCGACAAGAGGATCTTCACCACCAGTCACACTCCCAGCTGCCTCTTCCAGGAAGTTGATGAAAGGTCAGTTATCTTTGCTCTGACCCCATCCTTACTGCTGTGTCGCCTTCTGGTAATCGGTGTTTTAAGCTTAAGGCGTGCGATCGACTCATCGTTTCACTGTGGATTTGGAGACGGTTGTTAAAAATAAACAGCTATAACATGTTTTGCGATTTCACTTCTCTGAATGTTAAGGTGTGTGTAAAATGATAACTCTCAGTGTGGAAATGTGATGTGTTTGCAGGGCAGTGCCACTGTTGGGTTACCTCCCTCAGGACTTGGTCGGGACACCGATCCTGCTCTGCATCCACCCTGAGGACAGGCCCATTATGGTGGCTATACATGAGAAGAGTAAGCCTATTTAAGCCTTTCTTCAAAATGTAATCACGACCAAATTCACACAGGGCTAATGTAAAAAACACACTTTAGCTCGAATAACAGGCTTGTTAGCAGAAGACTAATTAATTGGGAACCTGTGCAGTAGGAGAGAAACGTGGACGTTAATCTGCTGATGTAACGACAGCTGCTGTTAAAATGTATAAAACCTAAGCAACCAGGTTCTCTGTGCACTGTGTGTGTCAGAGCTGCAGGTGGTGTGCACATAGACACACAAAGGCAGCTACAGGGGACAGGGTGACGCCTACATTAATCCAGCAGAGGCAATAATGATCATTTATTATGTGATCTTTCTCTCTTCTTTTACTTCTGGAAAAAATAAGGGTCCTCATTTTGACGTTCTAGTTTTGTGGCTGTTGCCGCCTGTATCTGGGGATGTTTTTGGTAGGAGCTTATGTCACACAGAAGCGTAAGGGCTGTGTAAACCATTCATGGCTTTCATATGTTTTATTTTGTTCTTTCACAACTCAGGAAACTCACATGTGTGCTTTGTCATCTCTCTTCAGTCTTTCAGTTTGCTGGGCAGCCGGTCGACTACTCGCCCCTGCGGATGTGCGCCCGCAGCGGGGAGTATGTCACCATGGACACCAGCTGGTCTTCCTTTGTTAACCCCTGGAGTAGAAAGGTGGCGTTCATCGTGGGGCGGCACAAAGTCAGAACGTAAGCGTTTTCTGTCTCACTTCACCAAAAGTTTTATGTAATTGTTCAAACTTTGTGCGTCGGTCATCTGTCCTTAAAGCTCATTAGATGCACGTTTAATACTGCCTTTAGTGACTAAACAAGGATCTTCTTAAAAAGTGGCACTTTTAGAAGACCTAAAAAAAACCACAGATAAAGAGTTTGTTTCTATTATAAACAAACTCTCCTTGTCTCCAGGAGCCCGCTGAATGAAGACGTGTTCACCGCGCCGCAGGACTGTGAGAATCGGGTCACCACGCCCGACATCGTCCACCTGAGCGAGCAGATCCACAGACTCCTGGTGCAGCCGGTGCACAGCAGCAGCTCTCAGGGCTACAGCTCTCTTGGGTCCAGCGGCTCACGGGGCTCCCACCGCTCCAACCAACAGCACCTCAGTGCCTCGGCCGCCTCGTCCAGCGACAGCAACAGTCCCGTTGTAGATGAGGCCACAGGTGCATTCCACAAACCTGTGAGTCTGAGAAAGAAGTGCTTTTGTGTTGTTGTTTTTTTTTAGTTATATAACCACAGTACAACCAGCTTTGCAATCAGTTGAGTTTAATCCTCTGATTGCAAAGAGGCACATCATAGACACACGAGAAGAGCCAGAGTATAAAATTCATTCATTCTAGCTCGTTACCTGATCCAGTCTGTCTGGCAGGTTTTTTTGGATAAAGGTTGCCTTGTGATTGAAAGTGGCTGCCGAGAGGTTGGTCACTGCAGCTGCTGAAACTTCAGTTGTCACCAGGCAACCACCAGTGTTTTGTTTCCTAGCTGCAAGGGGGTTGCTGTCCTTTTACTGTAGTGTGGCTAAATGATAAAATATCTGGATTCAGACATTAGATGACTAAAGGGGCTGCATAGAGGGTTAGACTAATAAGGATTCTTTTTAACTATGAATCATGTAAGGCTACTCAAACAAAAAAAGAAATCCATCTGAAAATGCGCACAACATGTCCCGCTTTGTGAAATGCTTTCTCACAAGATTGTTTATCCCCTTGTTTTTGATACAGCCGCATTTTCCTGGGTACTGTTGCATCACATTTAGACTGTAGTGTTACGCACGAACAATATGACAGGTTGGCAGAAGATTCAGTGCAGTGTCATTCTCTCGTTGGTTAGCTGTGATGTTTCTGGTCTTCGTTTTTCTCTAGATGACGTTTCAGCAGATTTGCAAAGACGTCCATATGGTGAAAACAAACGGGCAGCAGGTTTTCATCGAGTCTCGTAACCGCCCACTTCCGAGGAAAAACACCAGCACGGGTAAGAGGCTGGAGTTGTATTTGAACTCAGAATGTCACGGGAGAGTAAATAGTTTGGTTTTTTTAATAGTTTTAGTATTCCAGGAAAGAAAAAGGCATAAAAGAAAGTTTTTTAATAATAACAATAATGTCCAAAAGCCTTCACAGAGGACGATTTTAATTTCTTGATCCTGTTTGTATCTGATCCAGACACGGCGGCCGTCAGAGCGATCAACAGCGATCCAGTCAGAAGTTTGATAGCAGACATGACAAACCCATCCAAAAGTTTGGTCCCTGCACCGCTTGTACCCAAGGAACCATCTACGAGCTACTCCTACCAGCAGATCAACTGTCTGGACAGCGTCATTAGGTTTGTACACAAACCTGAAGTCGTTTCTGTGTCGACATTTGCCCTTTGACCTCCCACTTACCCAGCGATTTCTCACACAGGTACTTGGACAGCTGTAACATTCCCAATACAGTCAAAAGGAAGTGTGGTTCCTACTCCTGCACTGCCTCCTCAGCATCTGATGACGACAAACAGGAGCCCAACGGCAACAGCAAAGGTATTTCACTATGATCTGGAATTGATTAAGTTGTTAGGTAGGTAATGATGCAGCTAACTAGGTAGAAGACAACAAACCTGGTTAATGTTGTGTCTGTGCGACTAAATTTCTGACCGTATTGTCTCTCCAGGTGGTTCAGTTAACCTCGTAGGTGAACCACCTCCTCTGCCTCCTCTGACCATGGCCACAAAGGCAGAAAGTGTAGCCTCAGTTACGTCTCAGTGTAGCTTCAGCAGCACCATCGTCCATGTTGGAGACAAGAAGCCTCCCGAGTCAGGTGGGCCTCGTTAACACTCACGCTCTCCTTCCTGGAAGTTGCAGGACGAGTTCCTTGCACACCCTGAATGGAGTTCTTTTTTTTGTTTTTCATGTTTAACAGTGGCGTTCAAGTTGTGCTTTTTATGTGTTTGTTTTGCAATTAAACTCTCTTTTGTTGCAGGCATACTACCTGGAACATTTCTGGTTTGATGTGATGTGTTTCATTCTTCTCCTGTGCACACTGTTTTACATATTGTAATTGGTTTTTTTTTCAGTGAATGTTAAACTTTAATGACACAACAGCTCTAGCAAACACGAGGCTTCAGCTAACAAACTCGTGTTTATCTGCAGCTGTAGATTGTATAAGATATATACGTGTATGTATGTATACCTGAATCTTTTGGTCCTACCTGCCTAATGACAGCACTGAATTGTGTCAGTTAATTGCAAAAAGAGTGATCTTTATTTCTTCTTTATATCGTTACACCCCGCCTTCTTGTCCTCTTCTCCTCTTCTTCTCTTCTCACAGACATCGTCATGGAGGAAGCTCCTACAACTCCCACACCGGCTGCACAGACTCCTCTCGACACCACCCCGACTCCTCCCGCAAGCAGCTTAGAGCTTCCCGCTAACATCGCGCCTCCTCCACCTCCTCCTCCTCCTCCGCCACCTCCTCCTCTCCCTCAAGCCAGCCAGCCTGATAGGGACAGCCGGAGAAGCGGAAGTGTAGGAGCCGGAGCAGCGGGAGGTGGAGGTAGCAGGCTGGGTCTTACCAAGGAGGTGCTGTCCGCCCACACTCAGCAGGAGGAGCAGGCCTTCCTCGACCGCTTCAAGGACCTCAGCAAGCTGCGCGTTGTCGATCAGACGGTGTCTTCAACTGTGCGCTGCCACGCCGCAGCTGTCAACCCCCTGTCACGAGGTAGGAGCACACTGTCACAGTCTTAGAAATGGTTTTGTATTGAATAGCTGTTTTGCAAAGTGAAGAAGTATATTTGAACTTCATCTTTGGGAACCTGTATCACCTTCGATACACTAACGTCTGTGAAACTGTTGGTGTGAAAGCTTCAGAATATTTTATGTGAAGCACCAAACTGATTGTAGGGCGTCTTCTATCTTTTGCAGGGGTGCGTTGTTCCCGTGACTACCCAGCTGCAGGAGGTAGCAGTGGTCACAGACGCGGCCGTGGCGGTAAGAGACTCAAGCACCAGGAGTCTTCTGACCAGCACAGCTCTCTGGGCCTGAGCGGGGGTCGTCAGGACCTCAGAAGCAGCACTGCTCCCATGCCCCTCAACATGCCTCTCGGCCCTCCAACAACCTCATCCTCCTGGCCTTCTGTAGGTTCCCAGGCTAGCATGCCACCCGCTGCTTTTCCCCCTGGTATGCTTCCAATCTACCCCATCTACCCACCTCTTACTCAGCCCTTACCCGTCCCAGATCCATCACGTTTCCCCCCCACCCAGATGGTTCCTCCCATGATGGCCTTCGTTCTGCCCAACTACATGTTCCCGCAGATGGGAGTGCCCATGTGTCAGCCAGGCTCCACCCCTGGACCATTTTACAATCCCAACTTCGGTTACCAAGGGGTCCCCACAGCCGCTGTCCCCACAGCCGCTGTCCCCACAGCCGCTGTCCCCATTACAGTTTCCAACCCCATGCCCACACCAGGCACATGTGCCCTGTCTCGCAGCAGCACGCCACAGTCTTACACTCAGACGCCAGCTGATCGCGAAGGCGCGGAGTCACCCCTCTTCCAATCCCGATGCTCCTCCCCTCTCAACTTGCTTCAGCTGGAAGAGTCGCCGAGCAACCGGTTAGAGGTCGCCACGGCACTAGCAGCATCTCAGCAGGCATCGCCTTCGGTGCAGGGTGGGGCAGCCAGGGGGCAAAGTTCCACCAATCAGAGGAGCTCAGATGACACCTCCAAGGAAAATGAGAATGTAAGTGTTCAGGATAGGATGTCTGACCTAAAAATGTAGCAATTGCTCACAAAAGACTTAAAAAAAAATTTACATTAATGTTTTCCCCATTAGGGTGAAGCTAATGAGTCCAACAACGATGCCATGTCCACCTCCAGCGACCTGCTGGACTTGCTGCTCCAAGAAGACTCGCGCTCAGGCACCGGATCAGCTGCCTCTGGTTCAGGGTCTTCGGGAACAAGATCCTCGGGTTCGGGCTCCGGTTCCAACGGCTGCAGCTCCTCTGGCACCAGCGGCACCAGTCAGTAGATTTAAATCATTAGTGCCATTTAAAAAAATAAAAAAAACATCTTGTTCTCGGCTGTTGATGGAATTCTTTTTAGTTTAATGGTTTCTATCAGGGACGCAGAGTTCTGGGGCACTCTGACATTTAATTTAGTTGATCGTGATATGACTGTTAATTAGTAAAGTGAGATGATACCAGATGAAATAAATCAGATGAACTCTAAAAGTTGCAGTAAAAAAAAAAAATGTTTTGATTGAGATTGTCTCTAATTAACACTGTGATGGTCTTTAATTCTCAAGTACAGACTGAAAACTCTTCTAAACTTTTTGTGTTTTTCCCATCTAGTCAGCAGCCAGGGCAGCCACACCAGCAAGTACTTCGGCAGCATCGACTCATCGGAGAATGACCATTCCCGCAAACAGCCAGCAGGGGGCAGCAGCAGCGCGGGAGGAGACGGTGGAGAGGAGCAGTTCATCAAGTGTGTGCTGCAGGACCCCATCTGGCTGCTGATGGCCAACACAGACGACAAGGTCATGATGACCTATCAGCTGCCTGTCAGGTACAGCACTGGGCAAAATAACATACACGACTTTGATTCACTCATTCAGCTCTCAGATGACAAACTGGTTTAGAAAAAGTGAGGATTGTTTTGTTTCTCAAGACATGAAGTATAAGTGGGACCGATCTAGTCATACTGTAGAGAAATACAAGCAGCTGTTAGTCCAGAAAGGCAGCAGCTTAATACTTGTCCACTTTATTTGTCTTCGTCAACAGGGACTTGGAGACGGTTCTGCGAGAGGATCGTGAGTCCTTGAGGAACATGCAGAAACACCAGCCACGCTTCACAGAGGAGCAGAAGAGGGAGCTGAGCCAGGTCCATCCCTGGATCCGCACCGGGCGCCTGCCGCGAGCCATCAACATCTCCGTGAGTACAACAGATCCACCCTGTACCATGTCAACGTGCGATGTACGATCTGTTTTGTGGCAGAAAATACAGGAAGTCGCTTCTTTCTGTGTTTTCAGGGCTGTACCGGCTGCAAGTCTCCCCCCGCTGTGCCCCCCGCCGCCCCATTCGACGTGGAGATCCACGACATGGAGCTGTGCAGCGTGCTCAAGGCCGAGGAGGAGAGCGCCGGCGAGGTGATGAAAAGCCTCACAGAGGCGGCTCACCCTGAGGACGAAGAAGAGGAGGAAGGAGTTGAAGATAAAGGAACAGAAAAACAGGACAGCAGCCAAGACATGGCGGCAGAGGAGGAGGGAGCGAGGTCAGACACTGTGGAAGGAAAAAGTGAGACTTAGCCACTGGAGTCTGACGGGACTCACCTCGCAGGTGGCCCAAAATGAAAAGCACTAGCGCCAATCATGAGCTTCATCATGAGACAATATGCGCCGTCCAGGACTTCCTGTGCTCAAAGCATCATTACAGAGGCTGTAATCCAATGAGCTTGCGCTGGGATGCTGAGGTGCGTACTGATGCAGACGACTGCCGTTTATTGTCGGACAGCAGGTCAGGCGGGACACGTTGATTCTTTGAGTCTGATTTCGATGTCAGCGGTCCAGGCACCCACTGGAACTGATAATTAAATGCCTTGGACACCACCGGACACGCACACTCAGTTTTAGAGAGTGAATTTGTCCTGTTTTCTTTCTTTTTGTCTATTTTTTTTATTTTATTTTAATTGTCCTTGTAGTTCATGTTATATTTATTTAAGTTGTAAAATAATCAAAGGAGACTAAGGTTAAAAAGTGCACCTTTACATAAAGATGGATGTGCTTCACTTGTGTTTTCATCTCTCCTGCCCAGAGTTCAGCCTGTGACAAAAGAAGGGACTCTGACTTTTCTGAATGTTTCTGGGATCCTGTTCTGGTCTCAATCCTCACTTTTTCTTCTTCTTCTTTTCTTCTTTTGTATGAATTGTGACCCCAAATAATTAAACTACTTTCACCTGATAGAGGAAAATGTACAGTGAGAACCAAGTAATTTTGTAAGCATTGTGTATATTTTTATAATTTGATGCACTGCAGATGGAGAACACCCAAAAGAGGGTGTGTACTGTAAAAAAAAAAAACAACAAAAAATGTGTTTAAAAAGCTATTTGTTATACGATAGATCGCACTTTTTGGAAATGGAGACAGTGTTTGTGACTCGGCAGTCGAGTTGCTTTACTTGTGGACGAGCGTGGAAATCAGCGGGAGTCTGACCCACACCTTTTAAAAGGCTTCTCATCTGCCAGGCATTAGTTTGAGCACGACAACAGTGAACAAACACTACAGACAGCGTTTCCCAAATTATCAACCCCCCTACGGACCCTGCAGCGCTTCTGTGTTGCTCGTGGTGGTGAGAAGATTTGGAAAAAGGTGGATGTAACTCTTAAAAAGTCCTCCGAAGAGTTCGAAGAGTGTTTTACTATCTTCTCTATTCCACTCTGTCCCTTTTCCCTGTCTCTTCTCTGTGGCACTGTTCTGGTCATGTGATATCCTTTGCTTCATGGCGTCAGTGGTGTCTGCAACAGTTTAATATTTTTGAAGTTCTTTGTATAAAAAAAAAGACAATAAAATGACTTTAAATGGGTTTAAATGCGAAGTCAGATTTTTCTTCTTTTCCACCTCATGATTACATCTCTTTGCAGTCTATTTTTGTTGTCAGTTGGCGTGGATACACAGAAGCGTCCAGAGCGAGCTGGAAGCAGAGAGCGGATCGGGGCAGCTGCTTTCTTACCCGACCGCAGTCTCCTGCTGTTCTGCTGTGGTTTCTACCCAAAGTGGTCACCGCAGCTTAAAAAAGACAAAAGGCACGTCCTCGTTCAGACAGGCTCAAAGTGGTGAAGCTGACTTCAGTGCATATTATGATTATAACAATGGCAGCAATGATTGTAATGTGCGTGGGTCTGCTGGCAGACCGGCTGGTATTAATAACACAGCTGAAGATGCTCCATCTTTTATTATGCAACAATAAAAATGAGTCTTACTGTTGTAATAAAACATTTTACTGTAGAGTTCAGCATAACTCACGTTTTTAATAATTGCTTTTACGAGCCCTGTATGATTTTTATTCTGGTTCCTGCAGTTTTTTAAGCTTTCCTGTGCTTACACTGGATCGTTTTGTGAGGCGAGGTTAATTCTGTGGAAAGAATTTAATCTTTTTAATGAACCGTCACCTAAATTGTGCTTGTGTGCCCATGATCTTTAAAAACAGCAGTCAGGATCCACGCTGGCAGCTGTGAGATCGCAGCAGTACAGAAGTAAATGCTAAATTTGCATGCTAATGTGTGAGCCAAAAGAGGGACTACCATTATATTGAGATTTAAACACCGCAATACAAGTGCTGTTACAAGAAATTTTATTATATGTGGGAAATAGAAACCAATTAATGATAACAAGAAGAAAAATCCACCAGTCCTGATAAGATTAAGCTAGCAAACAAGAGGACAGACAGAAGCTGCACCACAGTTTGGGCCATGATTAGAATTACCACTCCCCCTGACCAAGTGATCACACTCAAACATCAATACACTCAACTGCATTAAAGTTACCCCAAGGGTGCACACCGGCTGCCATCAGAAAATCCTGTGAAAGACACACCAAGAGAAAGCTACATCCTCCAAGCTCCTTCTTCTTATTCCTCTTTCGGCCGATCACCAACTATCTGCATATCCTCCCTCCTTCGCTACATCCATAAATCCTCTGTGGTCTTTTCCTCCTGCGTGGCACCTCCATCTTCAACATCTGCTTCACCCTGTCTGCAGTTTCCTCTTCACCTTTCCTTTGCACTGTCTATTGCGTTGTATGGTTAACCTTATGTATTCAAACTCGTCTACTTTTACTACATCTATTACTTGCATGTTCACCTTTCCACCCGTTTCCCTCTCATTCACACACATGTAATCTGCCTTGCTTCTCCAGTGCACACCTCCATCTCTCCAGGCTGTCCTCCACCTGCTTTCCACTCTTGCTACAGATCACAGAGTCATCTGCAAACATCACGGTCCTTTGCTAGTCCGCATTTCACGAGCTTGTACAACCAACTTTTCATTTCTTTATCAGTCTCTCACATGGTTATGGAGGAATTTTGGGAATCCTTTACAGCCCATTGAGGTTTATTCACAGTTGTTTTAAAGTCCCACCACAGCATTTCGGTCGAGCTGAATTCTTGACTAAAAGTCCAACATGTAAACCTGATGGTTCCAGATGAAGATGGCGAACAAAAGCACGGCTTGTAGCCGGCAGCGCTGTGAAGTGGTCATTATACATGCTACAACACAGGCCCTCTGTAAGCACACGCCTACAGAAACTTACCTTCTGCATATACTTCATTAGTCTACCTGTTAATGAGCAACACAAGCACACTGTACAGATCCACTCTGGCTGTGAATCAGTGTAAACAACACTTTTTACTGCTAGTCACCTGCATTAACCAACTTCATTCACGCACCCTTGCCTTTCTTCGCCTTCCCTCCGTAACACCCCACCATCCAACCATCACTTCCCCTCCTCTCCCTGCCTCCCCTCCCCTTCCCAAAACCTTACCCCTCTCCACGCCTCTGCGCTGCTTCTCCCTCCTTCTTTCCCTTCTGCACTCTCGTCTTTCCCAATCCGGGAGGACAGCAGGATGGAGGACTGGGTGTGGACCCCCATGTGCCTTCTTGTCATTTTGTCCTTGGGATGGACTGATGCTCAGACTAATGACACTAACGCAAGGTAAGGTGTGCGCAGCAAAGTTATTCTGTATGTATGAGCTGTCAATGTGCCCTTTGTGAACCAATTTTCTTTTCAGTATGTGCACATGTGGCAAGCAATTTTCAAGCCCACATCAGTCTGGATTAACTACTGTGCATGTGTGAGACTGTTTCCTCTCCTGGTCGCAGTATTGTGATTACCGAAAGTTCGGTAGAAATAGAAGGGTGTAGCGTTAGAAAGATGTGGTCGGCATCCCATAAACACACAGACAGGCAGGCGGACACATAATGACAGCGTGCTGTAATTTATTGTGATTAAATCTGGGTAGATGTACCAGCAGCAGTGCTCTCGTGTCATATAGTTTGTTTTTCTTGTTGCAGCTGAGAAGTAAATCTTCCTGAAATTCTTTGTTTGTGCAGAGTTCCACACAAACAAGGTGTAAATTGAACATGAGAGACAAACAAATGCCTGTGGCCTGCTAAGCTCCTGAGGGTCAGAAGGGAGGGGACTCCAAAACTGGAATATTTTGGCCAAGTGTGGCCTTAAGAGTACCACAAGAGACACACCATGCATGCCTGGAGAACTTGAGAGACAGAAAAACAGCTCTGTAATGTAAGGGATTGTAAATTTTGCCTCACTGGCTGCTATGGAGTAAAATTTAAACCTAATTTCCAGCTGCAGAGTTTCTGGAGGAAAACCAGATGCCAGATCAGCCAACATCTAAATTAACGAGTCTGGGCCTGGCCCGCACGGCAAAATTAAAAGTTGAAGCTGGCGCTGCTTTGATGTGTGTTTATCCGAGTGCGAAAGAGTGGGTGTGTGTGCCACCAAACCGTGTGTGATTGGGCTGCTGTGCGGCGGTGTTTGCAAAGCGAACGCGTACAGTTTTCTTGCGGTGCAGTCAGAGTGTGGCGATAACACATATACTGTGTATTAACAGTCCTGGCTTGGTTTGGCCAACTTCTATGAAAAAAAAAACATACCATGAGAGTTTACTGGGAACTTTCCCAGCCTTGGAGAACAGAGAAAGACTGTGTTTTTCACATCTAAACGTGTGTGTGTGTGCAGGTTTTTGCCTCAATGCTCTTCAGTATAGCTGCATAAGCAAAAGCAGCATTTCCTGAAGCCCACGGCACATGAAGTGAAGGGCAGGATTTCTTTTTCTCTTTCTCTTTCAGGCCAGTCTTCCACTGTGGAGGCCACCTGGTCATAGACTCCGGCATCGTGGCCAGTGAAGGTTTTCCCAGCTTGTACAAACCCAACAGCAAATGCACCTGGTACATCACTGTGAGTCACTGAAAGTAGCTGTGATGTTTCAGTCTGGGACACGGGGATAGCGAAACAGTGGTAGCACCTATGTAGATGACTAAATGTTTTGAACTGAAGCCAAATCATTGTAGTGCCAAAGGGATGTGATTGCTGTGTGGCACTAGAAAACTAAAGAAAATGTGATTTAGAAAAAAATAGAAAAACATTTAATGAAAGCAAGGTCAGGTTGACTACAGTGCTCTCAGATCAGTATACAATCTGTGCTGCCTCCTGAGCCACAGCCGCCCCAAAAATGATCAAACCACCAACAACAGGCTCATATTAAGTTGCCTTCATCATCCTACTATAAACCAGCTTGGCCCAAACTGGACCGTAGCATCTCCTCATAGCTACAGGGGGAGCCAGACTGTTAGAAAGTGCTTCAACAGCACAGAAACAAGAAGCAAAACATTAATTTACAGTTCCTCTGTGAGTCCTGACAACTATTGGTTCATCCACATGTAAATAAACATGTTTCAAGAACTCCATTCCATTTACTGAAATTCAATTCAGTTTTATTTAAATGGCTCCAAGGCTCAAGGAGCTTTCTGTAGTAAAGTAAAGACAGCAGCACGGAGAAAACCCCAACGATCAGACGACCCCCTATGACAGCGGTGTCGATCTCCAGGCCTCGGGGCCGGTGTCCTGCAGGTTTCAGATGTGTCCTTGATCCAACACAGCTGATTTAAATGACTAAATTTCCTCCTCAACATGTCTTGAAGTTGTCCAGATGTCTGGTAATGAACTAATCATTTGATTCAGGTGTGTTGACCCTGGGTGTTATCTAAAACCTGCAGTTCGGCACCCCTGCCCTATGAGCAAGCATTTGGCAACAGTGGGAAGGAAAAACTCCCTTTAAACAGGAAAAAAAAACCTCCAGCAGGACAAGGCTCAAGGAGGAGCAGCCATCTGCTGTGACTGGTTGGGGGTGAGGGGAGGAAACAGGAAATAGTGAAATGGGACTTTTTGGGGAGAAGAAAAAACAAACACTGCAGTGTTTCCTTTTGTGTTGATAATTCAAGTAACACCTGTGCTATTCCTTTTTTTTTTGTCATTTTAACTGTGAAATATATTATTTATTTTTATTTAATCGGCAGGTCCCTCGAGGATAACATCTACTTTTCAGATCTGGCCAACAAGCCACATTATTACAATGTTACAAATTCAGATATAACATCAAACCACATGAAACAAAATAAAACAAGTCAGAGTCAAAATAATACAAATACGAGCTCGGGGTTGTGAATAACAGTTGCATAGATGATCATTTTCAATGAAAGGACATTTTCAAATCTGGTTATTTTATTTTGGTAATCTATTTTCTTCTGGATCTATTTCCTTCAAAAACACATCTGTAGTTTTTACTCATTATTGATATGCTTCACTTTCAGCATTTTCTTGCTGTTTTCAGAGTAACACAAGCAGTATCAATGTTGAAGAAATAATCTGCCTTACATAACAAAAAACCAGGTTGTTCCTGTGTGTGGGTCATACTGAGTCTGTTGTCCCCTCCAGGTCCCCGAGGATCATGTGGTCATGCTGTCTTTCCGCCTCTTTGACTTAGAGGCTGACCCCATCTGCCGCTATGACTACCTGGACGTCTACAACGGTCACTCCCGCCTAGTGCAGAAGTTAGGTCGATTCTGCGGGACCTTCAGGCCCGGTGCCCTCATCTCCACCTCCAACACCATGATGCTGGAGATGGTGACGGATGAAGCCACTGGTGGAAGAGGATTTCTGGCTTCTTTCAATGCAGGGAAGCCACATATGGAAGGTGAGGACAAGTAATCCTGCAAATATTTTACTGGGGCTCCAGGACACAGTTTTGTTATTCTCCTGCAAACACAGGGCAGCCTCATGCTTTTATTGTATCACCTGGCTTTTGTCTCACCTTAACATATTGTAGCACACTCTTATTTTTTAACTCCATCTTCTTTTTCATATTTCCACAGAGAACCAGTTCTGTGGAGGACGACTGACCAAATCACAGGGCTCCGTAAAGACGCCCAACTGGCCCAACTCCAATTACCCAGCAGGCATCAGCTGCTCGTGGCACATCTCCGTAGAGCCGAGCAATGTAAGCTGATCACACTACACTTCATACAGATTGAGAGCGGTTCACATCAGAATTTCTGTTATTATTATTATTAGATTCCTAATGATCGAGTAGCATTAAAGACCTGCTCGCTTATATTAAAGAAAGCTGAATTTATCATTTTATTTATTTATAGCATATCAGTGCCTTAATATTAGTTTATCTGTCAAATTATTGTGACATGTTTAAGTGAATATTTTTACCATTTTACCGTATTTTTTTCCCCGTTATTTATACGAAGAAATTAAACCGCAGATATCCAAATATTAAGTTATGTGTAATAATGAGAAATGACACAGAAAAAAATATCAAAAACGCTTACTGAAATGTATTTAATGCTTCATACAAAAGCCTTTGATGACACCTTCAAGACGCCTCCTTTATGGAGAAACTATAGTCACATGCATTGCTCAGGCATGATTTTGGCTCATTTTTCCACACAAACAGTCTTCAAATCCTGAAGACACCTTTATGAACTCTGAGCATCAGAGCTTTCCATAGATTTTCAGTTAGATTCAGGTCAGGTGGTTGGCTGGGTCATTCTACCAGCTTTATTTTAATCTGTGAAACCAGCTGAGTTTCCTTGGATGTGTTGGGCTCATCGTCTTGCTGAAATGTCAAACCCTCGTGTCGTCTTCATCATCCTGTTAGATTTTTATCAGGTATGTGAAGGGTGCCCGCGCCATATGCTGAAAAACAGCCCTACATCAGGATGTTGCCACCTCCAAACTTCACTGGAACCTTCAGTAGTTTAGAAATTCTTCTGTAACCAATGCCATCGGTATGTTTTGCATAATAAGGCTGCGACGGTCTTAAGAAAGCTCATTGATTTTACCCTTCATTAGATGTTTCTTGTTGACACCTTGGTAATGAGACACCTTTTTATTGGGACTGAACCACCTGATATTAATTTGCAATAAGTGGAAGGATTGCTTTCTGATTACTGAAGATTTCAGCTGGTGTCCTTACTTTTTGTCATTATTACACATAACTTAATTCATGGACTATGGTTTGATTTCTTTGCATGTGTGGATTTGATAGGTTGTTACCGACATCGGGTCAATTTCATGTCAATAGCACCTTTAGAATAATATTTACTTAGAAAACTGCTGATGTGTTCAATACTTATTTTACCCGCTGTACATATATCTAGAATGAAGCATCAACATGTTGAAAAAAAAAAGTCAGATATCTACTGTTCCCCATATGGCCCACATATCTCTTTTGGTTATGTCACCCTAATTAACATATTAATTTGAATTCTGACATTTTCTACAGCCATGCCTAAAAGTGGCATTCTTCACATTCATATGCATTTGAAAAGACTGTAAAATATGTTGATTTTTGTGGCTATTCTGAACTTGTAAGTTAAATACCACAAATTAGGCCGTCTACAGATAGTTATTGACAAGAACACAAATTAGAAAACGAAGTGACATAAGTGGAAAGTAACATCCAGCGGAAATAAGGACACATGTAGGACTGGTTCACTAGCTAGGCTAGCTAGCATAAATTTTCCCGGTGTAAAAATTTGACAGCATGATGTTGCACTGAGGAACAAATGCTAAGGAATATACGCTGTACATAGCCTTCCAACTAGCGTAAAAAAAGAGAGCAATTAATCCACCTTATAGGGTTTATTTTCCAAGGGTTAAAATGTTGTACCTGGCAGCTAAAAGCACCTAATTGTTAGCAAACACCAAACATGTATTACCTACTCACGCAGGAAAGTGCCCAGTCAAATAGTTTAGATTGAATGATTTATAAATACTCTAGTTTGTCAGTGGGTGCTTCAGTCAGTTTAATAATAAAATCCAAAGGTGTTTTCTGTATCTTCAACACTTTAAATAGTTAACTCTATAAAAACGAATAATATAGCCAATATTTCCAATCAAAGAACAAATAGATTCTTGTGGATCTAATCTACATAACCAGTGAAGCTGACAATGCACCAGGAATGCAATAACCTCAAAACAAAAAAATTTGCACATGATTGTTAACAAGAACTGGGCTTAAAGCTTTGTGAAATATACAATTAGAAAATATGCACGGGCGCTGAGGTATCATTTTAATTTGTATTTCTATAATTTACGTGCACCAAATATTAGTCAAAATCAAATTTCAATTGACTGCATGTGCAGTTGAGTATGTTAAATGCCTTGTGTTGGAAATAAATGGCAGTAAAGGGGCCCATCACAAGGAAATGTACTTTCCTTGTAGGATACTTAATGCAGTTATCGTGTGTGAGTGTGACAGCGGCCTTGTGCCGAAGTTAAAATGAAAGACCTCTTTGAGTCCCTGCAGGCGTGATCATGTGTGCCAAGAGATTGAACTAAAAGAAGGAGGGAAGGAAGCAAGGGCAAGAGAGGGAGTAAATGCACCTCTGTGTTTCAGAACTCCACCACCACCTCCTGATGGCTGCACTGTACACGGCTCATGAAAATTAGTCAGAAGTAAACATGTGCTAGCGCCATGCCCTGCCAAGACTTTCATAGCTTTCTGTTTCCACCTATTTTCCAGGTGATTGAGGTACAGTTTGAGAAACTGGATCTGGAGCCTGACATGTATTGTCGTTATGACTATGTGGCCTTATTTAATGGGGGAGAAACGGATGACTCGAGGAGGATAGGGAAATTCTGCGGAGACAAGCCACCAGGGTGAGATACTGTTCAGATATAAGCTACTTTGAATTAAGCTAAATACATGTATACATACCTTACAGCAGAGCTTTGCTGACGTGTTTATACTGTCACGTCCCGTTTCTTCCACGTGTCTGTTGCTTTATCCTTTCTTTCTACTTTCCCTGTTCCTTTCATAGCACTATAGTGACAAATGGGAACGAGCTGCTTCTCCAGTTTGTGTCTGACCTCAGCGTGACCTCAGATGGATTCATGGCCCACTACTCCAGCGTGCCTCGTGGGTCCCGCACACCCACTGCAGGAGGAGACTTTATCCACAGACCTCAGATAACCTCCACGACAAAAATACCCACCAAACCAACCCCCAAACCAGTTCCCAAACTCAGACCAAGCCCCAAGCCCAAACCCACCCCCAAACCAGTTCCCAAACTCAGACCAAGCCCCAAGCCCAAACCCACCCCCAAACCAGTTCCCAAACTCAGACCAAGCCCCAAGCCCAAACCCACCCCCAAACCAGTTCCCAAACTCAGACCAAGCCCCAAGCCCAAACCCACCCCCAAACCACCCAAAAGGCAACCAGGAAGGCCACCGCTAGTAAAGAAACCTCCACTAAACAGACCCACTACTACTAACATCAAACCCACATCTAAACCTAAACCTACACCTAAGCCTAAACCTAAACCTGAAATTAAACCAACACTAAAGCCTAAACCTAAACCTGGAGTTAAAACTACACCAAAGCCCAAACCTACACCTAAACCCAAGGTCATTAAACCAACTCTTAAACCAAGAGTCAAGGTTAAACCCACACCTAAGCCCAGTATAAAACCCAAAGTGAAACCAGTGAAGCCAACCACTAAGGCAGGAGTTAAACCAACAGTCAAACCTAAGATGAAACCCACAGCATCATCTCAACCAGGAGTAACCAAAGCAGTGACCAAGAAACCCAATGTGAGCAAGAAACGTAAGTACAATAAAATGAGTGTTGAATTTTTAACCTGCTTTTTACCCCCATGTATGTATTTGTGTTTACTTGTACTAGAAAGTGTTTGTTGCCGCATGTTTTTCCTACAGCTTTACCACTGAACCCACTGTGTACACAACCCTGTAAGCGGACTGGAACCCTCCAAACCAGCTTCTGCCCTCATGACTTTGGTGAGCTACAAAACAAGCTGCAGTCTGGGCTTTGCATAACTCCTCTCCATCTATTTTCACACCTTTACACCTACAAAATGTCACTTGGTTCTACACATTTTCTCCCCATTGAAACATGCCTTTTTTGTGATTCTAGCCCACTCTACAACTAAGTGCTTTCTAACATTCAGACACATTTATACTCAGACGAATGCATCTGAGAGCAACTTATGGTTAGTGTCTTTCCCAGTCTTTGGCATGAAGACTGGGGCACCCAGAGGTCAAACCACCAATCTTCAAATTAGTAGCGACCACTTTAGGGTGGCTTTTTAGCAATGGATATTTCACTCATAAGCAGATTCCTCAGATAATCACTCAGAAAGTCTTAAATTTTTGACCAAAGTTTAAAGAAGTCTAAACACCTTGCAATGATAACTTTTAAAAAATCTTAAATTGTTTCCCTTAGTGACCACATCTTTCTTTTTTCTTTATTTTAGTGATTACGGGTAAGGTTACGTTTATAGATCCTGGTCCAAGGGGCTCAGCAACCATCGAGGTGTCACTGATCAAGGCGTATAAGACAGGAAGCCTCACCGTCACCAAATCAGGACCCGCCAAAACAGTCACACTGACTTCTACCTGCAAGAAATGCCCAGGACTAATCAAAGGTAAAAAATGAGACAGTTTTCTTGCTCTCCATCTTACAGAAATATTGCCACATAATACAGTTAGAGCAGGTTGTCAAACGTCTGTAAATACTGTGTACAAACTGGAATTTCTTAATGATGGCTTTCTATGTTTCGGGTACTACCAGTGCTAAAATCCAGTTCAATGTCAAACTGTATGCAGATGATATGATTTTGTATTTAACCAATAAAAGTCAGCGATTAAAGGCAATAATGTAGATAATAAAACCATATAGAGGTGTCATATTGCAGCATATATCATTGGTGCCTCTGGGATTATTGTAAATAAATAACCACTACATAAAGAATAGGAGTAAAACAGAGTTCTGGATTGGTATGTTATTTAACAGGAATTGTTCATTTTCAGTGTTGTTCCTTTAAATGTTTCCCTTTAAAACTCACAAGCTGCTCTGATGTAAATGATAACAACTTGCTCTGTATTTCTTCATTGTCTCTTGTCCAGGCCGTAACTACGTGTTGATGGGAAAAGTGGACACAGAGGGCAATGGCCATTTGAGCCCCTCCAGCTTCACCCTCCTCTTTAAGCCCGTTCATTCAAAAGCACTGGATGTCCTTTCTCGCAAATCATGCTGACATCGTGGCCTAAACCACCAATCAAACTGACAGCCTTGACTCTTTAGAAAATGTAACATTGCATAAAGAGTGAAAATATTATAAACAATATCCTGCAGAATTTTTTTCATATTACAATATGGTTGTGAGAAGGAGTTACATTTTAAACATACGATATTAACATATTACTTTTGTATTTTTTATGTAAATTATAAAGTTTCTGTGTTAAAAGATACATAATAAACACAGTTTGGGGGTAATTTTAGTCTCGACTATCCATTACTTTCCCTGGTACACTGAAGTGCTATACAACATAAAGATCTTAGAGACCATAAAACAAATATGACATTTATCACCAGCAGCAACATGACACATGATTGTGAGGGACTGTTGTCCTACATGATGACCTCCTGAAAAGCTTGCAATGGCCTTCATATATCAACCACGCTGTCACAGATGCCACTTTAGTGCGAAGGCAGCAAATCGAACAAAGTGCTGGTCTTCAGTGATTTTGGTCCATATTAACATCACACAGTTGCTGCAGCTTTTTCAGTTGCTCATTCATGATGAAATATTTTGTTCTATCACATCCTGAAGCTGTTTTATAGTAATGAGATCTGGTGATTGTGGAGGCCATTTGAATACAACAAACTCATTGTCATGTTCAAGAAACCGGTTTGAGATGATCCCATGAACTTTGCAAAACATGGTTTGTCATCCTGCTGAAAACAGTCATCAGAAGATGGGACCACTGTGACCATAAAGGGACATGATCAGCAACAACACTCAGGTAGGCTGTGGCTTTTAAATGATGCTCATTAGTACTAAGTGACCCAAATTGTGCCAATATCCCCCACATCATTAAACCACAACCACTAACATTAACTGTTAATATAAGGCAGGGTGTATCAGTGCTTTCATCTTGTTTATGTCAAATTTTGAACATATCTTCCAAATGTTGCAGCAGAAATCGCGACACATTAGACCATTTGACAATTCAATTTTGTAGCCTCAATTTTTGCTTCCACTGCTTCAAGGTTTGACATGTCGTGTGTTCAGAGATGCTCTTCTACATAGCGTGGTTGTTAACAAGCGGTTGTTTGAATTACTTCTGCCTTCCTATCAGCTCAAAGGAAGGCATTCTCCTGGCATAAACGAGTCATTTTCACCTAGAAAACTGCTGCTCACAGGATATTTTCTGTCCATCTGACCATAGAGATGTGTGAAAATCTCAGTAGATGAGCATTTAAAAAAAAAAGAAAAAGAAAAAAAAGACTCAGACCAGTTGTCACATTAATGGGTCTGTTGACCCAGCGTTTTAAGTTTTAGTTTATTTATGTTGATGTTTATGTTTAAGTTTTTTAGGTTAGCTAAGTTCATTTGTTTATCAGATTCCCTTTGTGTTTTTCTACCCCTAAATTTAAGTTTCCCTCACCCTTTATGTGTTTCATGTCTTATGTTGTCAAGTTCGTATTGCCATGTCTGCGTCTCATGTTTCCTGTTTTATTTTGAAGGTCTGTGTCCTGTGTCAGTGTAGTCGGCTTTGCTTCCTTCATCTCGTAATGTCAGCTTAGTGTTAGCAGTTTCCCCAATGTGTTTCCACTTCCCCTTATCACCCTTGTGTGTATTTAGTCTGTGTGTTTCTTTTTGCTCATTGTCAGGTCGTCTGTTGTCCTTTCTGCTATGTTTCCAGGGTCCAGGTACCTTTGTGTCCATGTCGGGTTTCATGTTTTGATTTTTTTTAAGTTTATCTTTAGTTTCCACAGTTTAGATTATCGTTTAGCTTCATATTCATCAGTTTTGTTTTGTAATATTTTACCTGCCTTAATAAACGGCTCGCTTTATGTTAACATTCAAGTTTTATTCCACGTCCATTTGTGTCTGCATTTTGGGTCCTCTTCGTCACTCTATACACTCTGCCTGTGCCAGACTGTGACACCAGCCCATTTAGCAGTAAAAAGCATTCAAAGTCCCTTAAATTACTTTTCTTCTCCATTCTGATGCCAGATTTGAAATTCTGTAGATCAGCTTGACCACGACAACATGCTGAAATGCACAGAGTGGCTGAAGTGATCGAACGATTGCATATTTGTATTAATGAAAAGTTGAACATGTCTACCTAATAAACTGGTGATCAAAGTAGGAAAACCTGAGATACAGTGCCATCCATAATGTTTAGGACACCATTTTTGTAGTTTTGCCTCTGTACACCATCAAACAATCAATATTTGACTGAAGTACAGATTTTTAGCTTTAAGGGGTTTCACAAAAACTTTGTAGGATTTAGTTAAGAATTACAACCATTTCACATCCCCCATCTTCAGAGATTGTCACAGTGGGTTTTTTTAAATTGGGCTTCCACACTAGCTGTCTTACTGTGTAATATATTTTGTTATTAAGATTGGATTATGAGGTATTTCAGGGTATATTTTCTGTCAACATCTTTGAAAAACAATTTCACAACTCATTTTTGTACTTTTTGCTTCTTTATTCTCATATTTGCAAAAAGAGGATGAAGTGCTGGGATTTTCTGAGATAAAGTACGCAGGTCTAAAAAACTGAAAGCATTTTAGGTGATTCAGGAGTGGAAGTGAAAAAGCTACAGTTATGATGGACAGCCTCCTTAAGCTTCCCGTCATGATATATACAGAAAACATTTACATTAAACAAGTTTATTCAGATTCTGCACCTTCTCTGGTAACTTTCCCTGGGCACATGTGAAACAGCCTGAACTTTATAAAACGAAAAGCCTGTTTTTGTTTTCCTCTCATTTTTAATGACTCTTCTCTGAGGTGTTTTTGTGTTTGTTTTAGCCGCATGAGATTTGAGTTTCTTCAAAATGCATAATTCCTGTTTTCAGTTCTCAGTCTGACGTGGTTGTGCTGATCCATGTTTCAGTGTAAAAATGTACTGGACAAAAAAAAAAAATACAGTAGGCTTTTTTCCACAATATTATTTTCTCATTATGAAACAGAACAAACCCACCATGGATTGGAAACTTCTAAATGAACACTGTTTCAGAGGGATTTCTTTAGAATACAGTACTGTGCAAAAACTTAGAGCAACCCCTGATTTCTTTATATTTTGGAAATAGGTGGAGTGATTTTTAACTGTACAATCATATGATGGAAATGGTCAAAGGAGCTTGCAAAGAAAAGCGTCTGGACTTCTTTAAGTTGCTTGAAGACGTTTCACCTCTCATCCGAGAAGCTTCTTCAGTTCTAAGGTCAAATGGTGGAGAGTCCCAGATATAAACCTAGTGGGAGTTTCCCCCCACAGAGGGACAAAAGGACCCCCTGATGATCCTCTAATCGCCTGAGCCAAGGTGTGAAACTGGGTGTGGGTCCCAATCAGCCAGAGTTTCGGGTGAGTTCATTGTGAAACCTGGCCCCACCTTATCATGCGAATTTCTGAGGTCAGATGGCCCAGGACGTGAGTGGGCGTTAAGGCGTCTGGGAAGGGATCTCAAAACTGGATTATAGATGGCAGAGAGTTGGTGTCGTAAACCCCCGCCTCTGTTCAAAGATGGTCGCTCACAGTGGACATAGATGGCTTCTTTCACTCCTCTGGATGGTTTGAAAGAGGAGTGAAAGAAGCCATCTATGTCCACTGTGAGCGACCATCTTTGAACAGAGGCGGGGGTTTACGACACCAACTCTGGTGTCGTAAACTGATTGGGACCCTGATTGGGACCCACACCCAGTTTCACACCTTGGCTCAGGCGATTAGAGGATCATCAGGGGGTCCTTTTGTCCCTTTGTGGGGGGTTACTCCCACTAGGTTTATATCTGGGACTCTCCACCATTTGACCTTAGAACTGAAGAAGCTTCTCGGATGAGAGGTGAAACATCTTCAAGTAACTTACACGAGTCCAGACGCTTTTCTTTGCAAACTCCTTTGACTACGATGACCTGGATGACTGAGAACCTTCACAGACATATGATGGAAATGCAGTATATAAAGAAAAAAGTGTTTCTACAGTTACTAACAAGCTTGGAAGTCCATATTTGCTGTGACTGCGTTTAATCCTTAATCACAAATATGACAAACTTTCTTGTCATTTCTGTAAGAAATCTTCAGGAATAGATCTCCAGACATCTTGAAGGACATTCAAAGCTCTTCTTTGGATGTTTCTGCCTTCTGTTCTGTTCTCTGTCAAACTGATCTCACACTGCTTCAATGTTGAGATGTGTGCAGATGCACTCTCACCTGCCTGCTGCCACTCCTGAGCCGCCGCTGCACTGGTGGCACTGATCCCATAGCTGACGATCCTGGTGCTTGCTGGACTTTCTTGGGTGACCTGAAGCCTTTTTCACAACAATTAAACCTGTTTCCTAAAAGTTCTTGATGATCCGACAAAAGGTTAATTTAGGTGAAATCTCAGTTGCAACAACCTCCTTGCCTGTCAAACCCTTTTTATGCAACGCAATGATGAATAAGAATGATTTCAAGAATCCCCTTTTAACACATCCAGTGTGCTATTCCAACTCAATCAGCATGACATGATCTCTAGCCTTGTGCTCATCAACCTTCTTTCCTGTGCTACCGAGAAGATTATTGAAGCGGTCTACTTTTATGCCAGCGATGAAATGCAGTGGAAGTGGGTTTTTTGGGATTAAGTTCATTTTCATGACAGAGATGAATTTTGCAATTCATCTAATCACTCTTCATAACATTCGAGAGTAAAATGCAAATTGCCATCATAAAAACTGAAGCAGCATTTGGCCACGACTCCACTGCTCAAGACCACTTTTAAAAAAAAAAAAAAAAAAAAAAACCTCTGGTTGCTTGGAAGCCAAATATGAAGAAACGATGGGTGGCTAAAGACTTTTGCACATGAACATTCAGAAAGTAAACAAGCATTTTGATACACAACCAATTTACCCTCTGACTAAACAGCTCTATCCAATAAATATTCTGTTTTGAGCTATTTTAAATATTCTTGTTCATCATTTTGCCTAACATTATATATATTATTAAAAACATCCAGTCAAATGTTTAGATAACAGAAATCTGCCGTGAAAATAATAATAATAAAAAAAAGATTAAACATTTTCCACTAAACTTTGTATTTTACCTGTAAATTGTGACATTTCTCTGAAAAGAAAAAAGTGTGTTGTGTTATTAAAAGCTCTAAACATATATAAGACACATATCAAAGCCAAATTCCAACATGTTCAAAGCTTCATTTTTTATTTATTAGTTTTCTTTTCATCCACGCAGCAGACTCCGAGTGTTATCATCATCAGCCTCTCGTTGCTTACGACAGCAATAGGACAAGAGGAGCACACCTAACAGGATGTAGGTCAGGTTGGTGCTCCAAAATGCAAACAGGTAGAGCGTCTTGTTGCAGTATGGATCGGCTTTTGTTGTGTTTTTATTGTAGTTCGGTTCGTAAATGGAGTAGATCATCACATTACCTGGAGAAATATTAAACAAAAGAGACTCAAAGGTGCTTGCTCACTAAGAAAATAGTGCTGTAATGCATTAATTCTCATGCCACGAAAAAAATCAATTTGCTCCACAACATTAACAGCTTCTCAAATGTGCTAACTCATTATTTTTTGCTTTGGTGTTTAAAGCTGCACAAATCCATTTCTGGCCCCATGAGAGGGGCTGAAAACCCCTCTTTATTTCTCTGTTGTGAATGATCTATTTTAACTTTTAAATCAGTGAACCAGTTATTAAATGTCAGTCAACGGATCTGTGCAGAGCTGAAGTTTTCACGTACTTGAAATAAAATAAGGAAATAGCTCCTCTTTAAATTTCTTTTGAATAAGCATGTCTTACACTTCCAGTAAACAAAGGGAAACGATAATATAAGACTCAATTAATTTTTATTCTTTGTCAGAGACACGAGTCTGAAACCTCTATGTCACGTATCCATTCATGCAATCAATATGAGTACTACTGTACTATCATGGGGACATTCAGGACTTTCTGTTGATACCACATTTGTGCGGGTTGTGCTAACAGAGCACATGAAATGTGGAAGCTGCAAAGTCCATGGCCACAGCTGTCATGATTCTATTGCAGAAACTGTCTTTATCAGTTCAGTTTCAACTGTACTGAAATTACCTTCAATTTATTTATTTATTTTTTTAAATTTACATAACACGAAACATGAAAACAACACAGCCGCCACAAACATGTGGTCCTCTGATTACATCTCACAGAAAACAGACAACCAGGTTTTAGGAAATAAAAATTCAGAGCACACAAACCAGAGGGAGGCGCTCATTTCTGAAGGTATCATTAAAACTGAAACCATTCTTCAGCATATATGTGGTCACAGCATTGCTACCTCAGGCTACCTAAGATATGAATTTACTGGTTTAAGCAGATTCTTGAAGATTAGGCTCTCTAGAAAGCCTAAACTCTTTTAAACAGAATGCAACAAGGCTGCCTCGGTCTATAAGACCACGGAAAGATCATTGATTTAACAGGCTGGTGTGCTGCAATATATCGTTACGTTACACCCTTCTGTGATCAAACAAGACCTGATGCATCACACGTCTAAAGATAAGGAACAAATAAATAATAATAAATAAATAAAAAAAATGATGGAACATGTTTCTTTCAAACACAATACTTACATTACCTTCAAAAATCTAAATCTCAAAATATGTTTTTCTGGCTCTCAGGAGGTTAATCTTATTTCCCCCACATGCACTGATAGATGGTTCCTTAACAATCGTATTATTAGCTCTAGTTTTTATTTTAGATTTGCAACATCAGCTACTCTTTTGCTCTTTTGTTTTGCTACTCATCTAACTTGGTTGGGAAATAAACAAAAAAAACAAAATAAAATCTGCTTTGCTTGTGCAGGCTGTCTGTAATATTTCTAAAATCAGCTGACTTTTGCTGTTAAGAAACTGGATTCAGCTCTCAAAGCTCACCTGTGATGAACCAGCAAACATAGAAGATGATGGCCACAGAGCACAGAACGATGTTGCAACAGTTGTAGCACCAGCTCAGTGCCAACAAGATGGGTACGAGTATGAAAAAACACATATAGACGGGGATGAAGGGCTGCCTCGGACAGTCGGTGCTGTACACCAATCCTACAGGGCACAAGAATAAAGATGAGTGTCTTTATTAAACACCTTTGATTATTTGATTTTTCAAACTTTGTTTCCAGCATATAAATTAAATTCAAACATCAGTAGATTCATCTCTCACTTACCAACTACCCCTTGAGCAATGAATATGATATCGAAAATCACCAAGGTACAATCTGAAGGAAGGCAGTGATACTTTTAGTCATAAATGACACCATGCAGCAGCTGCAGATGTGCAAAAATGTTTCAAATTACTCTCTTACTTAATATTACTGCCCAAGGCCAGCAGATGTGTTGTGACCTGTTGCTGTCTGGCATTATGCCTGGAAAGAAATCAAACATACGAAGACACAAAGAGAGCCACATGATATTCCTCCACCAGTCGTCTCTATTTCTCAGTTACGTAGCAAAAGAAAAGATTTGTTGAAGGACCAGCTCACCAAAGAAAAGTTTCATTTAAAACTTATTTATCACTGCAAGATCTAAACGCGTGTCAGTATAGTCAGGGAATGAAACTTAAATTATGTGAAAGAATTAAAGTGAGATTTTTTTGCAGGCCTACCTGTTTGTGTGTCACCGGACTCCTTTGGAAACATGACAAGGACTGTTGTTAAAACTTGGTGACATTTAATGTGGCTATGTGGGCAAGAGCGTATTGTCAAACTTCCTTTTACAGCGTTTTCACGTTAGTGTATGCCTCTTTGTGTTCCCTTTCCATTATTGTTATATAAATTTCACAGATTTTAGAGTTATTGGGTTTTTTGGTGTATGGGTTTCCATAAGCTTCACGTTGGATAGAAGAGCTCACAGAAACATTTGCTTACATTATCACAAAGCTTCTGATAATTATTCCTTATTTATAGTTTTCCTTTTGCTGTGTGTTTCTCAGCAGAAATGAAATCGTTTGCTTTCCCAAATCGCACTTTCTGTTTTCAGTTCCCAGGCCGATGTTCTGTGTTTTTTTAAAATATTGGTTTAGTATGTGAAATAAAAATATTTTTCCCCAATGCAACAATTAACAGGAAGTGAAAAAGATGCAGTAAGCTATTAAACTGGACGTCTTTTTAAATCATCTATTTTGAAATGTAAAAAACAAACAAAGCCAAAACGCCACAGATATTGAAAAATTAACACACTAGAACAGGGGTGAACAACTCCAGTGTCCCTGCAGGTTTTAGATGTGTCTTTGAACCAACACAGCTGATTTAAATGGCTAAATTAGCTCCTGCAGTTCTCCAGAGGCCTGGTAACGAACTAATCATGTGATTCCGGTGTATTGACCCAAGGTGAGATCTAAAACCTGCAGGACACCGGCCCTCAGGGCCTGGAAATGCCCACCCCTGCACTAGAACATGGAGTGTATGTAAATAGCCTTAATAGTAGTCTAAACTATAAAAAGATGGCAAACGGTAGTTTGTAAAATAATTCAGTTGAATATTTTATTGAACAATTAATTATTAAATCAGAATATGGTCATCTGTGTCAAGGTTTGACTGAACAGACTCAAACGCAGGACTCAGAAGTGCAAGTTTAGTTAGTTTACTTACAGTGAGGGGAACATTGTGCTATTATAAGTCTTTCAGCAGTTCTTAGGCAGCAATTTTGTTTTTCTGATCTTTAGCGTTTTCCAAAAAAAGACTCTCCTCTCTCCACTATGCAAAACACTCTCTCACAGGGGCTCACAGGGTGGGCCGTCTTAAACAGAGGAAAGGATACATTGGAAATCTTTGTCATGATAACAGGGAATGAGACTTACAGACAAGCGAGGCGAATACTACTGCAGTCAGACCACACTCAAATGAAGACTGAAGGTCAGGTCTCAGCTTAAATAGTAGTCTGCTGATTGCCAGATGATTCACAGGTGCTTGATTGCTTCAGGTGCCTCAGGGAGAGGGTGGACATCCCAGGAGGATCCTGGCCTTGCAAGGTAAGTGAACACATACACAGTAACCCCGCCTTAACAGGAGCCTCCCGGGGACCCTCCGGGTTTATGTGGATGACTATGATAGAAGTCCCAGAGCATGGTCTTATCCAGAACTACCGACTGAGGGATCCAGGAATGCTCTACTGGACATACACCTCTCAGTGCACCAGATACTGAAGAGCCCTCCCACAATGTCTGACATCCATGATGCGTCTCACCGAGTAGGATATGGGATATGGGACAAAAAGGCTTGGGCCACGGTTGGGGAATTGGTGATGCTAAAGGGCTTGACCAAGTACTCGAAGTGGCCCTGATGGGTGTTAAATCTTTCCACTGTCCCCCCCTCTCGTATCAGAACCAGGTGATAGGCGTCACGGAGATCCAGTTTTGTGAACACGGCTGCTACTTGTAGTAGCTCGAAAACAAAATTGTGAAAAGGCAAAGGGACTGGAGGACCATGGCGGTGTCCAAATTCAGGGGTTGTATCCTTTGAAGGCTGCAATTTCAGGCCGATTAAGTCACAGCAAAATGGCTAGGACTTTCCAAATTCTCTACATCAGTCATCCACCAAGGACATAGCTGCTACTGTTTTCGTTGCTAGACAATTCACGGCCTTCGAAGGACTCGGTCTTACATTGTGTACTTAAATAGAAGTACAAATACTACTGTTAAAAAAATACTCCAGTAGAAGTTGAAGTACTGTAAAGAGTAGCTCTTTGGAGGATGTTTCTATTTTTTGGTGAAAAGCTAACTGAACTTTGTGCTTTATCAACATAATGATAAATAATATCAGTAGATAGGAATAAAAACTTTAGTCTATTTTTTTTATTCTAATCTTCTCAGCTTGAATCTGATAAAGGGGATGAAGGAAAATTAAAAATATATTTGTATTTTCTGTTGCCTCCAGTTTAGAGGACTTTGCCTCTGAACAGAAAAATGTGTACAGTCAGGGGTTTGGTGGATTTAGCAGGTGGGGAAAACTGGTTTTAATCGATCAGTGTGGGGAAAAAAAATCATAACTCACATTAATTTGTACTGAGAGCTCGAGTAGATTTGCAGGCTGTGATCAGCTGACCTGCTGCTCTTTGAGGATGTAAACACCTGAATTATACCTGATGTGAGCAGATGTTTCATGAGTTGTCCTGGCTGATTTCCATCCTCTACACTGCCAGTAAACTGTTTATGCCATCTTTTTTCTACATAGTATGAAGGTGGAATTCATTGAATGAATTCAAGGAACTTCAGCTAAAATTCAAAAGAATCTCTGCTGAATCTCAGTTGACGTGACTTCACTCTGAGCATGAAACCACAGCCACTATGTACCTGACACTTAAAAAACGTCACTCCCTTTATCCTCGCTCCTCCTCAGTAGGGTTAGCTAGATGCTTAAATACTGCAACTTACAGATACCAGCCGTCATTCCTTTGTGGTGGCAAAAACAAAACAAAACAAACAACAAAAACACGCAGTCCCACTTTTAACCCCTGACTTTGGTCTTCCATGTGTTTCTGTTCAGGCTCAAATTAAAGGCTCAAAGGCTTCAATTCCTCTTTCACTCCCTGATTTGTAGTTAGATACTAAGTTGTTCCCGCACAGAGCTCAGAGATCTGCAGAAAAGGTAGGACAGATATTTTATACTACACTGAAAAAAATATGTTGTTGGATTTACTTAATTCAATGGTGGACATTTGTTGCACACAGATGTTTTGCTTTGGCAGCAACTTAAACAATTGAGTTAAATTAACACAATTTATTCATGTTCAATAAACCTGTGCAATTTGTGTTGATAAAATGTGACTCAAACATGTTTTGATGAAGTAATTTGAGCTCTTGAAATATTTTAATCCTTCACAATTTTCTCACTTTATCCCAACACCATTCAATAACTTTTACCCAATACTACTTGGTCACTTAAATACTACATGTTATCTTCAAATTACATTTTGCTATTATATTCTAGCATCAAATACACAATTTTCAAATGGAGGCCTTATAACAGATTATATTGTTCTCTTCCAAGATGGTTGCTGGCATCCACCAGTAACCTTTAAAAACAACATGTCTAATTTCACTGCATTGACAGTAGGTAAAGAATTAAACTGACATTACTCCTCCACTGAATCTACATAAATCAACAGTTAAATAATGTCAGTTCTTCCGTGTTCTCTGGAATCAATCACAGCAAAGAAATTAGACTGTTTCTTTTGAAAAATGTTACAGGACAAGATTCAGTTAAACAACAATTATAACTAAACAATTTGAGGTAATGTTAGTTTCCATTAACATTAAATTAGGTTACTGAATTGGCAAACACCTTCCTATTAACACTACCCATTTTACCCCAATAACTAAAGAAATTAGCACTTGCAGGTCAAAACCTTTATTCAAGAGACGCAAAAATAACATTGATACAGTGACTGTCAAAAATTACAGCACTGATCATACTGTGACATGTTGGTTCAAAACAGCACACTTAGAAATATTCAACGTTCTTTACTTCAACTGAATGAAACTGAAAATACCATTTCACACGACCCATATGGGATATTTAGACTGTATAACTGTTCACGCTACATCTCTTCACTAGTAAAAGAAAGAAAAAATACAAAGAGAAATTTAAAAATGCTGCCAAACAGACAAACAGAACTTGTACAGAGCAAAAGGAAAAACAAACAAGAACAAAAAACGGCTCGTCCTCATGGCAGTTGCAGAGTATATAAAAATGAACCCTGCGATCCGTTTCTGGAATTGAGCTTCAAAAATGCAGCAGAACAAGTGTGAGATTTAAATGTCCTCTCACCTAGAGCTGATCAGCTTGCATGCATAACAGTGAGCTTTCCTTGCAGGAGCAGTTTTGTCTTAGTTGTGAGCTTTTCTTGAGAGCTGAGTTGCTTCCAACTCCATTACCACCCTTTGAATCACCTCAAAAGTGTAGCAGAGTTGTGATGGGTAACTCATGTTGAAGGAATAAAAAAGGTCCAAACAGCATGGCTACTGCAAAGGTCACGTTATCCAGATCTTGAAGAACTACTATACCCTCGATGATGATGCCAACATCAGAAAAGTCATTGCCTGGCGCATCTCTGGAGACAGATGTTCATTGTGGTTTTCTCAATCTGTGCAGTGGCCTCAGTCAAGTCCTGGTTAAACACAAAACATTTCTTTAAGATTCCTTTTTAAACTCATCTCTTTTGAATCTACCAGTTCTAATGTTAGAGTAATTTAAACCAATGCAAGCAACATAGTAAATAGCTATAGCCAAAGAGTTGCCTGCCATGCTGCCATTCATGGTCTAACAGAGTTTCTAAGACAGAGTGAAAAACATAATAATTTCAAATGCTTTACATTAGTTTTTGTTAGAAAGACACCGGCCCATCAGAAATCCAGGTTTTGTCACTCAGAAGATGTTAGAATTTAGACTTTCAGCCCCACAATTTGGTTAGCTGTTGGTCTTTTTTTTTTTTTCAAACAAAAGCTAATGTAAATATTGGGGGGATTTTCCTTTGTTCACTAGAATGACAAATTTAAAGTTTTTTCACACTGATGTGACCCCTAATATAGGGGGGTGGGGCCTCAAGAGGGGGCGGCCGAGTTCACTACCAGGCCTCATGTGAACTTCAAATTATTAAAGAGGACTACTGGTCCTAACCAGTCCAATGAGGATCAAGTGGATAACTAAATGCATTTTTAAATGTTGCAAAGCCACAATCTACTCATAAAACACTCACCATGAACTCCTGCACCAAGATGTTGCAATTGTCTTTCACACAGATGCGGAGCACTTTGATGAGACTCCCTTCGAGCATTAACATCATCCTAAAGTATTATAACAAAGAAAACAGAGATTTGTGAACTTTTCAGTAGCACAGAAGAAAATGATCCCAGACAAAAACTTAAACCAGTCAACATGCAACACCAGCATCTACAAAGCAATATCAAAAGTTCCTGTTTGACATCAACTTTATGGATATATAGTTTCCAGAACATTTATTTTTTTAAAAAGATAAATTTTTCTCAGTGGGCCAGTAAATGCATGACGAAAATTATGGCATCCTTTTAGTGGAATCAGTACTCACGGGTAATAGTTGACTGTTTCAATGGATGCAGCATAAAAATCTTTTACTGACCTAATGCAATACATATACACTTTGTAGTTAAAGAATTTTAAAGTTCTTACTGTCATCATGGCAGCTACATCCTTTAGCTTTGTGCACTGTTCCCCCGATCACTTTGCAAACACTTTCAGCAGACTGTCAGAGAGAAACTCAGCTCCGTCAGAAACCTTGACTGTAAAGGCAAGGTTGGGATGCACTGGAATGCTGCATTTTATCTGAAATAACATTTTGAAATTTTGAAATAACAGCAGGCACTGTGCTTGGTTAATCAGTAATGTTTTGTTGAATAAAAACTGTGTTTCCAGATCTTATGGGATTAAAAAAATCCAAAGATGTTTGTTTCTGATTTGCAACCCAACAACCCACAAGTTACAACCTCATTTTAGTTCAAGTGTGCATTAATGCGAGTCCAGTAATCACCTTTCTGGCAATACATACAGGTATAAGTTAAACCTATGGCAGATTTTGGATTTCTCAGTTGTATTAATAGGGTGAGTATGCATGCACCTAATAATTATAAAAAACCTATTATAATTAAGTTACAGAAACGAAAATAGAATATACTTTCTTACCATAACACCTTGAACCCACAATCCATCAGCTGACTCCTGGTGAAATGCAGAATAGAGGTCATCTCTCAATGTGCAGCAAAAAAAAACAAAAACAAAAGGACAGCAGGTGAGGGCAGGAGGGGTAGGGATGTAAGCTAGCATAATGCCGCTAATGATATTAGCTAAAGCTGTTCAATGTCCAAAATCTCACTAACACCACGGTGCAGTAAATACACAATGTAACTGAAGAGTCAGTTGACAAATCTATTCACACAGAAAACCAAATTATGTTATGAGTGCCTCGTAATTAGGTTTAATGTGATATTACGGCTCTTGTGCCAAAGACAAATTCAAATGAAAAAGCGCCAATTCTTTGTCAGCAGATAAAACAGCAAATAAGCTAACGGCTCTTTTTTAGCATGTTACATGGCGACACTCTAGACGTTTAACTACATTTGGCTGAAATATGGTAAATATTAATTCAAAAAATCAAGACATACCAAAAAACGTAGAGTTGGCTGCTCGACTTGACTGAGATGGATGCATTTTTTAAACCACGATCCAAAGCCCGCGAGATGAAATCACGCGTGGTTTCACGAGATTTAACGTTGCTATCTTATTGACTTACTTCACCTGAACATGATATGAACAATTTAATACACCCTTTCTGCATATCATGTAGTTTTTACACTATATAGTTACATTTATCTTTAAAACATGAGGCAATTGCGTTAAATACATGCAAGATGCTTACATAAATCCAAGAGATGGCCAGTCCCTTTTTTTCAGTGTAACGAGCAGCTTAAAAGAGTCAGTAATCTTTGAACTCATGACACTTTGGTATAAGTGTTATCAGGAAGACGTGCAGCTGCAATGATGGATACATTATTAATATTATTATTATTATACTTCAACTGCAGTAACAAAATAAGCGGACTTAATGATGCATGTCACTTAGGCTGGATGCTAAATAAAAATATCCATCACCGTAGAAGTGACAGCTTACATCTGTTTTACTTTCTGTGTTTGAAACAGTGTTCTTCTGGTATTTAATATGTTATATAATTTTGATATAGCATTTTACATTTCTGGCTTCCTCAAAATGCTGTATCATTTTCAAAATGCTGCTTTCAGTTTGCGTGAGTTGTGTTTTTAAGCAAGTCACATCAGGCCTCTCCACGCCATCTTGTGGAGAGGCCTGAGGTTACTTCACCTGCTCTGCCTATTTCTGAAGTGATCGGCCATGAATTTGAATTTTGGCATCAAAGTTCAGACCTACGTGCACAATTACAGCAGGTTTTATTACTGCAAAATGCATTTTTAAATAGTCAAAAACTTCAATTTAGTTTTATTTATATACTGCAAAATCACAGTCACAGCTTTCTCAAAATGCTCATGTGGCCATTAAGTTCTGCATAGTGACGTATCCATATATATATATATATATATATATATATATATATATATATATATATATATATATATGTATGTACATTCTTAGTAGTTTCTTGCACAGTGAACTTTTTTGTCTGTATTGCACATAAATAAAATGTGCCTCTGGTCTGAGGTCTTCATAGTGCTTTACATGAAGCTAAAGATCCTGTTATCTGTATCTGTATTTGTGATTTATCTCCTCCAGCCATGGCTGTCCGACAGCAGCCCACCCAGGTGATGACAACTGCCAGTGCTGGGCAGTGGACCACCGGCCTTTGTGAATGTTGTGTTGATATGGAGACCTGTAAGTCAACCGACCTATTTCTGCAAACAGCAGCGATTAGTGCATCAACCGTCTCCTTAGACTTTGCTTCAGGCCTTCTTTGCAATCATTTAGCAGAGAGTCTAAAGTCAGCAAATATTCAAGAATTTCTAAAAGCATTGAGACTATCTCACCAGAATGTCCAGGTAGTAGTATTATAGAGCAACAAAGTTTAAGTTGCTTTAATGGGAACAGGAATTTAAATGTTAAAACTGACCTAATCTGGTCTCTTTGTGGTTTCACTCGGGGAAATCTGAAATAGCTCCCCCTGGAGGATGCCAAAAACATCACAATGGTACACCAGTGCAAAATTTAAAGTGGATCAAACTCAGTGGAGACCTTCATGTCACAGTGTCACACAGGGACATACGTAACTGTGCTCTTCAACATGTTTTTTTTAATGGATTATTATATCTCTGTATGTATGTTTTAAGATCTTCTTTCCTTTTTTACAATCAGGTAAAATGTTTGAAAAAAAAAAAAGAGCATTAAAAGATTTAAACAACATATCAATTTTTTCCCCCAAAGTGACTTTTTAAAATCAAAGACAATAAAACAAAAGATACAAGATTTTTCATTTGATGTGATCACATTCATGAGACTTTAGAAAACTTCTTGTAAAATCTACTAGCGTTAACATTCATAATGCCACACACATAAATGCTGTGGTGGAGGTGTTTCTGCAGGTAGACAAGCAAAAGAAGAAATGCTGCCCTGCTTCCTTGGTACTCTCACAGAGGAGCATTAAAGGACAATTTGACTGACTGGAAACTGGAACAAAAGCATGCAGTCAAAATATGAAGAAATAGCCACTGAAACTTTCATAATGTACAATGAGCCATGCAAAACATGATGTAGACATGAGAAGAGGAAGATGGGCAACAAACAGACAAACTGACAGCACGGAGAAGGAGAAGTGCTAAACAATGAACTCTCCATGTCTTTATAAAACAGATTGAAATAGTAAAAATCTATGTTGTTTGCATTGTGATTTAAAACATAGTTATTATATATGAAACGTGGACATTTTATATATAATAACTCTGTACGTGTTTCTCGTCAAAGGTTGCTGTGGCTTTTGGTGTTTCCCCTGCATGCAGTGTGATGCAGCCAGTAAACATGGATGGTGCTGCGCACTGCCACTGCTGGATGTTTGTGGTGTGGTGTCCTGCTTACTCCGTGGGTCCATCAGAGAGCGCCACAACATTGTTGTAAGACTGCTTTCAGATGGAGGACACTGTTACAAACTACATTTAAAAGATAGATGAGGTCACTGGAGGAGGTGCAGTTTTAAGACTTCCTAAAAGTCCTGGAGGTTTCTGCTTGGAGTAATAAGTTATGATATTTTCAGAATATAGTAAAAGTCCTGAGATCGGTCTTTATTATTGAATGTGTGTATTTCAGATGTGGTTCTAAAATGAACTTCATTGCATAAAATGTGGGAAGGAACCTGCACATGTGGCTGCAACTCTCAGATATTTGGTTACCAGCTCCACACAGCATTTTTAAAGGACATGTTACTCTCAGTGCTGACGCCAGCCTGTTGTAACAGTTAGCTGTAGCAGGTTCCTGCCAGCATCAAAAAGCTGATAGTTAGTGAATATGGTGGAGCTTTTAGCAGATAAGGAGAAAGAGACTGCCGTCATTCATTTACGTCTTTATTGTTAGTAAAAACAGATGAATGTTGAATGTTGTGATGTGAAATTTACTGTCTGGAAATCACAGGAAAACCTCCTCTGCATGTTTCTGTTACTATTCATGTTGGTTTGAGTTCAGAATAATCAGTGCCGTACCTACACAGTGGCAACCACGACAGCACAATAATATTTGTTTTTATATAGCGCCAAATCACAACAGCAGTGGCCTGAAAGTGCTTTATATTGTAAGGTGAGGAAGCTGAAATACTGCAGAGACCCCGTAACTCCTGCTGCTTCATCCTCTCTTTCTGCTTCTTCTCCTCCATCCTGCAGGGCTCGTTCTGTGATGACTGCTGTAAAGTGTGCTGGTGTTACCCGTGCGTTTGGTGCCAGATGCATCGTGAGCTGAAGATCAGGCAGTAATAGCAGCCCGCCACCTCGACTGCTGTCAGCACGTCTGTGGATGCAAACATTTCGGCTGTGTGTTGAGGGCCTATGTCACTGCTGAAGAAAAATGCTTTAAATTTGTTGTCATATTAATGTGTCGAATCCTATTTGACTTTTTCAGGCCAATAAAATCCTTTAATTTTATACAACATCATGTGTGAGATTAATTGTCCTAGTGTTCAGATATAAACTAGTCGTATTCACTAATATATGCAGATGAAGTAATTGTTTGTAATAGTGGAACCTGTCGGGCTGAAACTGTGTTTTTCTGTTGTGCTTAATTCATTATAACATTGCATCATATAATGCTGCTGTATTAGAGCATTACTACTTCATTTAGATTTATTTGACCTAAAACATTTGAAAGAAAATCCACTGCTTCTGTAACAGTACTTTATCACCTTATATTATTTTTCCCTTAGAAAATTTGTTAGAAAAATAAAAGTGCGCCATGCAAAATAAATAAAAATATCTAGCAATGAAACCAAGAGTACCCGAAATCATAAACATTTGAGTTCTTTGTCTAGTAAATCTTTGAGATTGGGTTCTTCTTATTCTGATGTGCCTAAAGCTTTGCAGCATATCGTTGCTTCCAGTTGCCTGAGGCCTCTCTTCTTGCTACACTGATGTAAGCAAACGGTGGACCAGTACACTGACACTGTAGATGTAGTCCCATTCGATACCTGATCTTTGTTTACTCTTGCTTCCTGGGTGAAAATGTGTAGCGAAGAATCGCTGCAATAGTACTTATCGGCCACTACATGCCCCCTTAATGCCTCTACATCACAGAACTCATGGCTAAACAACAAATCTGAGATTCATATTTTTTGACCAGATCATGCATGTACACAACAACGAAGCCTTGACTGCCTTAGTAAAGGTAAACACTGAAAGGTAAACACTCTTATTTTTGCCTACCTTATTTAATTACTAAATACTACAAACTGTTCTATTCACTTCATTTACACAAAGTTGTGTCCAAGGCGAAAATATGAAGAGTTCAAGAAGTTATTGGGTATCCAGATTTTTACAGACCCAAAATGGGACCTAAAATTCCCAAACTGTAAAACAATGCTTAACCTTTCACATGAGGCATACTGAGCGTCAGCTGAACAATATGAAACTGAGGCTACAATTTGATATTCTGGTGTGACGAGTCTCGATTTCTGCCAAAACATTCAGATGTTAGGTTCAGAGTTTGCTGTAAACATTATGAAAATATGGATCCATGCTCCATTGTATCAACAGTTCAGGCTGGTGATGGTGTGAAGATGCTGGTGATATTTTTTTTGGCACACTTTGGGTCCCTTAGTACTAACTAGCATGCTAGTAGTTAGGACTAGCATCATTTAAACACCAGAGCCTAACTGACCATTGTTATGAGATGTCAGAGGCTAACCTCCACTGAGGAAGTGTCGATAGAAATATAACACAGAATTCAACAACAAGTATAACTGTATTTGAATTTGCTGAAGCTAATCTTTGTAGGAGCAAAGATATATTTTATTCGATGTAACAAACATACATATTTTGTTCGATGTAGTGAATAAGCAGAAAAGTACAAAATGTGTTGATTCTGAATACTGAAGTGTCATCTGAGTTCTGAGTTAGGCAACCGGATGAGCCATGGGGCATCTGCAGGGTTAGGGGGGTTACTGTATTTATAAGTAAATATTAGGAGGTATTTCAGGGTTTAAAGCATGTGATTTCTTGGCCAGCATCATCTGCCTGATTCCAAGTACAAATTTCGTAAGTCATGCCATGTACGCAGTTTGCAGATTTCTTGCTTCCTCATTTTCATGTTGCCGATGTGCATGTTACACAGATGTTACAACAGACAGTTTCTCATCATATTGTGTATTAGAAACTTGTCACATTACTATAGACAAGTTTATTGAGCTTTTACCCTCTTTGATAATTATTCCTTACATTTTTGTGGTATTTTGTTGTTATGAATTCTGAACAAGTTAGTACATTTCAAACAGGCATTTGGGATCAAACATTTTTTAGAGATTCAGAACAGTTCCCTTTTTGAGGTTTGGTTTCTCTTTTTTTTGTTTTTCTCAGCGTCTTAAGATCCTCTTTTCCAAAACTCAAACTCAAAAGAAACATAAATAATAAAACAGAATACAATTTTAGATTTTTTGTAGAGCAAGTCCAAGTGGAACTGATAAGGAGGATCGGCAGGCAGACTAACAATTCCAAGGAAATGATCTACTGGTGCACAATTCCCATCCCTAGAAAGGACTATTTATACACATCCAGTACCTCACTACAACACCTGCCTTACTTCACATAAAAAACTTCTAAAGTATGTAAGCAGATACAAGTGACCATAATATTTTTTACTGCAGTAATGCATTGCTCCTTTTATTATTGTTTTGGTGACGGTTCACAGAGAGGCAAAAACAAAATGGTCTTCTCTGATAAATGAACCATTCATGATGCCATGGTAGAAGCAGCAGACAGAGAGGTCTTCACTGACACATGTGCTTTCATCGCAGTTAACCTTTAATGATATGATTTACGTTCGTTTTGATTCGCTCAAAACTAGACGAAAACTATTTTTTTTGTTTGGGAGTTCTCCCTCTACATTTTTACATCTCTCTTGATCTATAAAGGCCTGACCGGAGGACAGGAGACAGTTGCCATGGTGAAGTGGGAAGAGTGGTCTTCTTATTACAGAGAGAAGTTTGTGCCATAAAGGGCGAAAGATAAACCAAGTGCAGTTCTATTATAATGCATAATAGAACTGTTTACTGCCTGGGTGTTGTGCTCTTTGTTCGTTTAGGTTTGCTAAATGAAGTAAGAGACACGGTGCTGTTAGTAACTCTCACCTTTAACTGTCTAATAAATTTAAGAAACGTGTACTTTGAGTTTATGTTGTCTTCTCTCATAAAGAACCTGACAATACTTCAGATACTGTTATCTTCTGCCAAGACATCACCTGCCTTGTCCTTCCATACCTGAGAATAGAAGCTAACTGTTGTGTTGAGCTTCTTCTTTAATCACTTACATGTAAAATCTACAAATGTGATGACTTGGTCCTCACGTTTCACTAGCTTTACACCAGATGTGTGCGCTGTGTGTACTCATTCCTGGAGCTGTCAGTAAAAATCGAACATGGTGACCTATTCTGAGTTTATACTTACACGGTTACACCGTGTAACAGATTGCAACTACCTGAGATTTCGTTAGTTTTATTGAGTTTTGGTCTCACCTTCTAATTCATTGTGATACCCGTGCAACCCATGCAGGACATACACTAGTTATGTACTTTACTGTCTGGGCCAAAAACATAAAAAACCAGCTTTGACAGCACGACACTGCCTGTGAAATCAACTAAAGACCCAAGCTAGCTCGTTAGCAGCTAAAAATGGCATCTTGTTAATTTAATTAAACTGACAACAACTGTCTTGTTTCTTCAGACTTTAATCATCTTCAATAAATATCCTTACAAATGTGACACTGTTTAAGGGGAACTAACAGCAATATTTATAACAGCAAGATTTATTCCCAGGAAGCATTTTTACGGCAAAGAAATAATCAACCAAACACAAATTTCCTCATCTTCATGTAAATATCCAGCAGCTCCATTTAAAAAAGCAGACATCCCTCCAGCCATAACAGTAAATAAGTGAAATAAATTGTGGTAAAAATACAGATAAAAATACATTTGAGCTAAGTCATCTTGTTTCCTTTCCCAGAAGAATTTGACTCATGAAATGTCAAGAGAAAAACCTGAGGTAGTGACCAGTTTATAAAATACTACATCATCTCTTGGACATTTACATTTTTTGGTTGATGGTGTAGTATTCAGTCCATAAGAATGCATTAATATGCAGGGTTGGTTCTTCTCCAATCTACATGTTACTATTATTATGATTATTATTATTAGCAGTCGTATTACACGTTGAAGTATCATCGGTGCACTTACTAAGCCTCAGGTTGCCCTAGGTGTGTCCATCAGAGTATGTGTCATGGTCCTGCGACCATGACTCAGTGACTTTATGTTTATGTACTTTTTGTTATTACTTTCATTATTATTCATGGCTGTTTTGGGATGGTTTGTGTTTGGGATTTTAGACACTGGGTTCTGGGTTTGTGCTCCCTCTGTTGGTCCCTGGTGTTAGTGTTCCCCTGTCTCGTCAGGTTAATCAGGTCCAGCTGTTTCCCCCATCTGTGTGTGATTTCCCAGTGTCTCTTTGTGTATTTATAGCATGTGATTTCCTCTGCTCCTCGTCGCGTCGTCTGTGTTCCTCCCTGCTGTTCTCCCTTCAAGTTCAGGTTTGCCCCTCCTCTGTGTAGTTTATCCCAGTTTAGTTTCGTCCTTAGTTCTGTTTGCCATCTCCACTTTGTGTTTGTTATTAACAATAAATCACCCTCACATCTGAATAAGTGCTGCATTTTGGGTCCTCCTTCCACTTTCCACACGGCCGCTGCCCCGGACCGTGACAGTAATCAAATCAAATCAAATCAAATCACTTTTTATTGTCACATCACATGTGCAGGCACACTGGCACAGCACATGCGAGTGAAATTCTTGTGTGCGAGCCCCACAAGCAACAGAGATGTGCAAACACAACAACACAAACGAGCAAAATACAAGAATGGCCAACCTGAAACTAATAAATATATGTACAATATATAATAGTGTATGCATTTCTGGATGTGTATACTAAATATTTTCCTACGTGTGTGTGTGTGTGTGTGTGTGTGTGTGTGTGTGTGTGTGTGTATACACATTTTTACAAATTAAATAGTAAAAAAAAAAATAATAATAATAATAATAATAATAAAATATATAAAAATATACAGAGTTGAGACATGTGCAAAACAAGTGGCATTTATATACAGTGTGGAGTGCATAATGTTGAAGTTCCAGTAGTGAAGCTGAGGTGTCTATGACGTGTTCAGCAGTCTGATGGCCTGATGGAAGAAGCTGTCTCTCAGTCTGCTGGTACGGGACCGGATGCTGCAGAACCTCCTTCCTGATGGAAGCAGTCTGAACAGTTTATGGCTGGGGTGACTGGAGTCCTTGATGATCCTCCCCGCTTTCCTCAGGCAGCGCTTCCTGTAGATGTCTTGGAGGGAGGGAAGCTCACCTCCAATTATCCGTTCAGAGCACCGCACTACTCGCTGGAGAGCTTTGCAGTTGTAGGCGGTGCTGTTGCCATACCAGGTGGTGATGCATCCAGTGAGGATGCTCTCAATGGTACAGCGATAGAAGGTCCTGAGGATGCGGGGGCTCATGCCGAATCTTTTCAGTCTCCTGAGAAAGAAGAGGCGCTGCTGCGCCTTCTTCACTGCTTTGTTTGTGTGTACTGACCACGTAAGATCCTCAGCCAGATGTACTCCAAGGAACCGGAAGCTGCTCACTCTCTCCACAGCAGCGCCGTTGATGGTGATGGGGGTGTGTACTTCTCTGCACCTCCGGAAGTCCACTATCAACTCCTTTGTCTTTGCGACGTTGAGGGTGAGATGGTTGTCTTGACACCAGTGGGTCAGGGCGCTGACCTCCTCCCTGTAGGCCGTCTCATCACCGTTGGTGATAAGACCCACCACTGTAGTGTCGTCCACAAACTTCACAATGATGTTGGAGTTGTTAGTGGCTGTGCAGTCGTAGGTGTAGAGTGAGTACAGGAGAGGGCTCAGTACACACCCCTGTGGAGCACCAGTGTTCAGTGTGATGGGGGATGAGGTGATGCTGCCCAGTCTGACCACCTGGCGTCTGTCAGACAGGAAGTTAAGGATCCAGCTGCAGAGGGAGCTGCTCAGTCCTAGATCCTGCAGTTTCCTGTCCAGCTTCGAGGGAACGATGGTATTGAATGCTGAGCTGTAATCTACAAACAGCATCCTCACATACGTGTCTCTCTTCTCCAGGTGTGACAGGGCAGTATGTAGTGTCAGGGCTATGGCATCATCAGTGGACCTGTTGTGGCGGTATGCGAACTGTAGAGGGTCCAGTGAGTCGGGTAGTGCAGAGCAGATGAAGTCCCTGACCAGCTTCTCGAAGCATTTGCTTACGATGGGGGTCAGGGCTACAGGTCGCCAGTCGTTCAATGAGGAGATGGTGGAGGATTTGGGTACAGGGACGATGGTGGCCATTTTGAAGCAGGCTGGGACTACAGACAGAGAGAGGGAAAGGTTGAAGATGTGCGTGAACACTCCAGCCAGCTGAGCCGCGCATGACTTGAGGACGCGGCCGGGAATCCCGTCCGGACCAGTAGCTTTGCGCGCGTTCACCTTCCTGAAGCACCTCCGCACATCCTCCTCAGACACAGTGTGCGCACTGACGTCATCCGCGGTGCGCACACTGTCCGGTCTCATGGTGTTCGCTGTGTCGAATCTAGCGTAGAATATGTTTAGATCCTCACACAGAGAGGCCGTGGTCTGCGGTGTGCTGGTTTTCCCTCTAAAGTCTGTGATCGTGTTTAGTCCCTGCCACATACTCCGAGGGTTGTCAAACTGTTGCTCCACCCTGTCCCTGTACTCACGTTTGGCTGCTTTGATCGTCTTCCGGAGTTGGTAATGTGCGTGTTTGTAGTCCGATGTGTTCGCGGAGGCAAAGGCGGTGCTCTGTGCCGCCAGTGCCGCGCGAACATCTCCGTTAATCCAGGGTTTTTGATTTGGGAAGGATTTAACTGTTCTGGATGGGACGACATCTTCCACGCATTTCCTGATAAATCCACAGACTGAGTCTGTGTACTCATCAATGTCTCTGGCGGCCACGTGAAACATTTCCCAGTCCGCGTGATCAAAACAGTCCCGCAGCGCAGACTCCGATTGGTCCGTCCAACAGTGCACCGCCCTCCGGGTTGGAGCTTCCTGTTTCAGCTTCTGCCTGTAGGCGGGCAGGAGCAGGATGGAGCAGTGATCTGATTGGCATGTATGAGTGTGAATGTGGGACAAGGTGCAATGGAACAGTAAAAAGCAGTGTTTGGATGTGTTTATGTAGTAAAGAAACACTAAGTACTCAGAGTAGAAAAGCAATATATAGGTACCAGTCCATTTGGCTTTCAAATGTCAGTGTAAGTACTCTTAGACCTGCTGGTGACCAAATGTTTGGTTAAAGTACAGACTTTCTGCACTTAAGTACAAATAATACTGTTAAAAAATACTCCAGTAAAACTTGAACAACTGATTCAACTTCTTTACTCAAGTAAAAGTAAAAAAGTACAAGCTCTGAAATGTACTCAGAGTAAGAAAGTAAAAAGTATCCCTTTGGAGGAAGTTTCTATTTTGTGTGCAGAGCTGAGTGAACCTTGTGCTTTATTGCAACCGCCCCCCAAAAAACACACACAAAAAAACACAGTCCCACTTTTAACCCAGACTTTGGCACAGTCATCTCTTGTTATGCAACATCCTCGGGTCATTTATAAAAAAGCCTGTCATATGTTTCTGTTTAGGCTCAAATTAGTTCGATGTTTGGAGGCTCACAGTGACAAAACTGCGTTAAAGCAAAAGTAACTTTTTTACAAAATGTAAGGTGTAGAAAGTACAGATATATGTAGTAAAAAGTAATCACTAAAAAAACACTACTCAAGTACAGTACAGATACCTGGAGCACAGTAATAAAGTATTTGTACTTCCCACCTCTGGTGTCAAGTGTGTTTGGATTGACAGCAGAAGTACTGATGGATTCATAGAATAAGTCTTGTTGCTGCTCATCGGTTAAGCAGTGTGTTTTCCTTTCCCAGCACTGAAGCAGGGGCTCAGTGAATTCCTAAACATTCGTCATAGCAGTTACTGTGCATCATTACAGTGATTGGTGTGGACTTCCCATCAGGCTCAGCCCTCCGCGGCTCTTGAGTAATCCGTGTGTGTGCGTACTCTCGGCACCTCCCCTTCCTGTTATTGGTCTGTGCTTAAATGCTGGTGTTTCCAAACTTTTTCTCTTGTTTTGAAAGCTCAGAGAACCAGAGAAGACAAAAGAAGGTAAGAAAAACATTTTACACTGATGAACAGCTTAAGAGAATCAGAAATCTTTGTAAAATCATGAATGTAATATGTGGTAACATTTTTCTGAGGAAGTCAGAGATAATAAATCTGTGCTTAAAACCGGTGTCAGCTCTTTTGTCTGGGCCGTACATAAATCATTTGTACAGCTGGCCAAAGGTATTTGTTGTCATTTATATGAACCAGGAATCATCCTGTTATAACATGGATCAAAACCAGTCTTTCACCTTTTTCATGTTGAATTTCTCTAACCAGATAACCACTACAGCATTTCAATCTGTGTCTGTGTTTCCTTCAGCATGGTGATTCCTACAGGCACGGCTGTCCACAAGCAGCCCACCCAGGTGGTGACAGTCGTCAGGACCGTTGAAAACTCTGGCCAATGGAGCACCGACCTCTGTGATTGCTGCTCTGATATGGAGAGCTGTAAGTAAACCCAGGAAACCCTACAAACAGCAGTGATTTCTGCATGAACGATCTCCTCAGACTTTGTTTGCAATAAGCTAACCGAGTGTTTGAAGTCAGTAAAAAATCAAGAATGAATGAACTATCTGAGACTACATGATAGCAATGATCATTTAGTAGCATTATGGAGTTTTTCATTATTTTACATTTTTCACCAGAAAACCAAGTTTTCGTAATTGGAGTGGAAATGTCGCAATACGTTGTGAGATGTGATGATTCATGTGCTGAGGTGTCTGCTGAGGTGTCTGTCTGTCTGTAAAATAACTCTGTACCTGTTTCTCCCCAAAGGTTGCTGTGGCCTTTGCTGTTTCCCCTGCATGCAGTGTGATGCAGCCAATAAACATGGATGGTGCTGTGCAATGCCACTCCTGGACGTTTGTGGTGTGGTGTCCTGCTTACTCCGTGGATCCATCAGAGAGCGCCACAACATCGAAGTAAGGCTGGATTAGAGATGGAGGATATTGTTACAAACTACACTTAAAAGATAGATGTGGTCACTAGAGGAAGTGCACTTTTATAACTTCTGCACTGGCTTCACTTTTAAGCCCTGGAGGTTTCTGCGAGTTGAATGTGTGTCTTTGTGATGTGGTTCTAAAATTAACTGACGTAAAATCTAAATTTTATGAGATTCATATAAAATGCACACAAATTGTGCTTTGTGCAGATCCTTCTCACTCACCGTCACCTCTTCAATAGCTCCCAGATGTCTCTGTGTCCTCATTATTTGTTTATAAGTAACCACATCATGTAGTGCCACCATAAAAGTGACCTGGATAAAACTTGTGGTATTTTACAATCCGTGGAAATTATAAAGGAGTAGCTTGAGTTGAGAAAGAGGAAGAGTAAAGTTCTTCAAATCTGAAATCTCTTGCCCTCATCGTGGGAAAAAAAGTTGAGGTTGCTTGTTTTGACAAACTCTCAGATATTTGGTTACCCAGCTCTACACAGGGACACAGCTGCCGGATGAGGGGATGACAACACCCCACTAAACTTTTATGTCTGAGGGGTAACAACAGTAACTCCTGCTGCTTCATCCTCTGTCTATCTGCTTCTTCTTCTCCATCCTGCAGGGCTCGTTCACTGATGACTGCTGTAAAGTGTGCTTTTGTTACCCGTGTGTTTGGGGCCAGATGCATCGTGAGGTGAAGATCAGGGAAAACAAGTAGCCCGCCACCTCGACTGTGATCAGCACGCAAGTCGTCTGTGGATACGATGCAAACATTTTGGCTGTGTGATGAGAGGCTATGACTTTTTCAGGCAAATAAAATCCTTTAATTTTATACATCATGTGTGAGATTAATTGTCCTCTTCTGCAAAACAGAGTTTAACCATTTTTCAGATATAAACTAGTCATATTCACTAATTGTGAACTTTGATAGGATAGTGAGAAAGACATTAGCTTTTCTGAGTTGGTCAGACATCTGGGCTATATTCTCAGCAGCATATTAAACATATCAGGTCCCCATAAGGAGAATCATGTGCTAACGGCTGTCTAAATGACTCGGGTAAAGTTTGTAGCATGCATGCTTGTTGTTTTTGTCTGCTTCCACTTGTCTTTGCACTAGGATGATGTCGGCGTAAATGTGCAGTCATATTCTTTGTGTTCCCACTAGTGCTGTCAGCGTTAATCTCGTTAAAATGACGTTAACGCCGCAACACGGCAAATCTCCGTTTGCGAGCTACCGCGGATCACCCCGTGCGTGGGGCTGGACGGCGTCAACACGTTAACAAGCTAACTGCGCTAACGCACTAGTTCCTACCAATTGAGCATTGCTTGGCACATCCGACATACTGTTTTACTTTTGTCCATGACGCACTTACCTTCAGGGTCATGCTTCACATGAAAACCAAGATAGTTCCAAAGGCCAGATCTGAATGAGGATGGGGGAGGTTCAATTTCGGGTAGCGTTGAGGCAGTTGCCATGTTGCAACGAGCTTAGCTTCTGTCTTGCTAGCCTGTGCTGCGCTCAGTGGATCTGCACTCGACAGTGCAGCCTATAGTCGAACGCAGATTCACTGAGTGCACAAGACAGACAGCATCGTCAGAAGAAAAGTTGATAAAATAAATAAAAAATTTTGTATTGTTTGATACATATGCGTACCGAACCAAAAGCACTGTATCGAACGGTTCAATATCGATACGAGTATTGTTGCACTATGTAGGGGTGCAACAATACTCGTACTTGGACGTACACAACAATAAAGCCTTGACTGTCTTTATAAGGGTAAACACTCTCATTTTTTGCCTTCTTCTTTTTGTCTGGTGAGTTGTTCAGACAAAATCAACCAACAAATGGTCAGAATTATAGATAATTGATAAAACAGGAATTAAATACCCCCCCCCCCCCAAAAAAAACCAAACAAACAAAAAAAACAAAAACACAAAACTAAATAAAAATGTTTGAAGTTTAGTCTTCCTACTGTTCTATGCATTTGTAATAGTTGTGTCCAAGAGGTAAGTAAGAAAAGTTTAAGAAGTTCTTGGGAATATTGTCTCCAGATTTTTACAGACCCAAAATGGGACCTAAAATTCCCAAACTGTAAAATAATGCTTAACCTTTCACATGAGGCATACTGAGTGTCAGCTAAGCAATGGAAACTGAGGCTACAATTTGATATTCTGGTGTGACGAGTCTCGATTTCTGCAAAAACATTCAGATGTTAGGGTCAGTGTTTGCTGTAAACATGAAAATATAGAAAATATCAACAGTTCAGGCTGGTGATGGCGCGATGATGCTGGTGATATTTTTTAGGCACACTTTGGGTCCCGTAATACTGACTAGCATGCTAGTATTTAGGACTAGCATCATTTAAACACCAGAGCCTAACTGACCATTGTTATGAGCATTGTTATCACCTCCACTGACTAAGTGACTAAGTGATGATAGAAATATAACACAGAGTTCAACAACAAGTATAGCTGTATGTGAATTTGCTGAAGCTAATCTTTTTAGGAGCAAAGATATATTTCATTCGATGTAACAAATATACATATTTTGTTTGATGTAGTGAATAAGCAGAAAAGTTTCAAATTAAAATGTGTTGATTCTGAATACTGAAGTGTCATCTGAGTTGCTGAGTTAGGCAACCGGATGTGTGAGCCATAGGGCATCTGCTCAAGAGAAGGACAGAGAGATGGTAAAATCACGGAAAAATATATATAGTTGTGGTCGGACGTTTGTATCCACTCATCATTGGTCATTGGTCAAGGCCAAAATCACTCATTGGTGATTTTGGTCTTTTAATTATTTCATCCACTGTTCTTTTGCCAGCATAGAATAATTGCACAGCACACATCTTTGATGACTTTGAAAACTAAAAGTTGTGTGCATAAATTTTAATTTATAGTTTGCAGATTTCTTGCTTCCTCATTTTCATGTTGCCGATGTGCATGTTACACAGATGTTACAACAGACAGTTTCTCATCATATTGTGTATTAGAAACATTCAGGTTACTATAGACAAGTTTATTGAGCTTTTACCCTCTTTGATAATTATTTGTTACACTTTTGTGGTATTTTGTTGTTATGAATTCTGAACAAGTTAGTACATTTCAAACAGGCATTTGGGATCAAACATTTTTTAGAGATTCAGAACAGTTCCCTTTTTGAGGATTGGTTTCTCTTTTTTTGTTTTTCTCAGCGTCTTAAGATCCGCTTTTCCAAAACTCAAACTCAAAAGAAACATAAAAAATAAAACAGAATACAATTTTAGATTTTTTGTAGAGCAAGTCCAAGTGGAACTGATAAGGAGGATCGATAGGCAGGCAGACTAACAATTCCAAGGAAATGATCTACTGGTGCGCAATTCCCATCCCTAGACAGGACTATTTATACACATCCAGTACGACTGATCACCTGTTGCAAAAATGGTAGAGTTTATTCTTACATGGTTACACCGTGCAACAGATTGCAACTACCTGAGATTTCGTTAGTTTTATTGAGTTTTGGTCTCACCTTCTAATTCATTGTGATACCCGTGCAACCCATGCAGGACATACACTAGTTATGTACTTTACTGTCTGGGCCAAAAACATAAAAAACCAGCTTTGACAGCACGACACTGCCTGTGAAATCAACTAAAGACCCAAGCTAGCTCGTTAGCAGCTAAAAATGGCATCTTGTTAATTTAATTAAACTGACAACAACTGTCTTGTTTCTTCAGACTTTAATCATCTTCAATAAATATCCTTACAAATGTGACACTGTTTAAGGGGAACTAACAGCAATATTTATAACAGCAAGATTTATTCCCAGGAAGCATTTTTACGGCAAAGAAATAATCAACCAAACACAAATTTCCTCATCTTCATGTAAATATCCAGCAGCTCCATTTAAAAAAGCAGACATCCCTCCAGCCATAACAGTAAATAAGTGAAATAAATTGTGGTAAAAATACAGATAAAAATACATTTGAGCTAAGTCATCTTGTTTCCTTTCCCAGAAGAATTTGACTCATGAAATGTCAAGAGAAAAACCTGAGGTAGTGACCAGTTTATAAAATACTACATCATCTCTTGGACATTTACATTTTTTGGTTGATGGTGTAGTATTCAGTCCATAAGAATGCATTAATATGCAGGGTTGGTTCTTCTCCAATCTACATGTTACTATTATTATGATTATTATTATTAGCAGTCGTATTACACGTTGAAGTATCATCGGTGCACTTACTAAGCCTCAGGTTGCCCTAGGTGTGTCCATCAGAGTATGAGTGTGAATGTGGGACAAGGTGCAATGGAACAGTAAAAAGCAGTGTTTGGATGTGTTTATGTAGTAAAGAAACACTAAGTACTCAGAGTAGAAAAGCAATATATAGGTACCAGTCCATTTGGCTTTCAAATGTCAGTGTAAGTACTCTTAGACCTGCTGGTGACCAAATGTTTGGCTAAAGTACAGACTTTCTGCACTTAAGTACAAATAATACTGTTAAAAAATACTCCAGTAAAACTTGAACAACTGATTCAACTTCTTTACTCAAGTAAAAGTAAAAAAGTACAAGCTCTGAAATGTACTCAGAGTAAGAAAGTAAAAAGTATCCCTTTGGAGGAAGTTTCTATTTTGTGTGCAGAGCTGAGTGAACCTTGTGCTTTATTGCAACCGCCCCCCAAAACACACACACAAAAAAACACAGTCCCACTTTTAACCCAGACTTTGGCACAGTCATCTCTTGTTATGCAACATCCTCGGGTCATTTATAAAAAAGCCTGTCATATGTTTCTGTTTAGGCTCAAATTAGTTCGATGTTTGGAGGCTCACAGTGACAGAACTGCGTTAAAGCAAAAGTAACTTTTTTACAAAATGTAAGGTGTAGAAAGTACAGATATATGTAGTAAAAAGTAATCACTAAAAAAACACTACTCAAGTACAGTACAGATACCTGGAGTACAGTAATAAAGTATTTGTACTTCCCACCTCTGGTGTCAAGTGTGTTTGGATTGACAGCAGAAGTACTGATGGATTCATAGAATAAGTCTTGTTGCTGCTCATCGGTTAAGCAGTGTGTTTTCCTTTCACAGCACTGAAGCAGGGGCTCAGTGAATTCCTAAACATTCGTCATAGCAGTTACTGTGCATCATTACAGTGATTGGTGTGGACTTCCCATCAGGCTCAGCCCTCTGCGGCTCTTGAGTAATCCATGTGTGTGCGTACTCTCGGCACCTCCCCTTCCTGTTATTGGTCTGTGCTTAAATGCTGGTGTTTCCAAACTTTTTCTCTTGTTTTGAAAGCTCAGAGAACCAGAGAAGACAAAAGAAGGTAAGAAAAACATTTTACACTGATGAACAGCTTAAGAGAATCAGAAATCTTTGTAAAATCATGAATGTAATATGTGGTAACATTTTTCTGAGGAAGTCAGAGATAATAAATCTGTGCTTAAAACCGGTGTCAGCTCTTTTGTCTGGGCCGTACATAAATCATTTGTACAGCTGGCCAAAGGTATTTGTTGTCATTTATATGAACCAGGAATCATCCTGTTATAACATGGATCAAAACCAGTCTTTCACCTTTTTCATGTTGAATTTCTCTAACCAGATAACCACTACAGCATTTCAATCTGTGTCTGTGTTTCCTTCAGCATGGTGTTTCCTACAGGCACGGCTGTCCACAAGCAGCCCACCCAGGTGGTGACAGTCGTCAGGACCGTTGAAAACTCTGGCCAATGGAGCACCGACCTCTGTGATTGCTGCTCTGATATGGAGAGCTGTAAGTAAACCCAGGAAACCCTACAAACAGCAGTGATTTCTGCATGAGCGATCTCCTCAGACTTTGTTTGCAATAAGCTAACCGAGTGTTTGAAGTCAGTAAAAAATCAAGAATGAATGAACTATCTGAGACTACATGATAGCAATGATCATTTAGTAGCATTATGGAGTTTTTCATTATTTTACATTTTTCACCAGAAAACCAAGTTTTCGTAATTGGAGTGGAAATGTCGCAATACGTTGTGAGATGTGATGATTCATGTGCTGAGGTGTCTGCTGAGGTGTCTGTCTGTCTGTAAAATAACTCTGTACCTGTTTCTCCCCAAAGGTTGCTGTGGCCTTTGCTGTTTCCCCTGCATGCAGTGTGATGCAGCCAATAAACATGGATGGTGCTGTGCAATGCCACTCCTGGACGTTTGTGGTGTGGTGTCCTGCTTACTCCGTGGATCCATCAGAGAGCGCCACAACATCGAAGTAAGGCTGGATTAGAGATGGAGGACACTGTTACAAACTACACTTAAAAGATAGATGAGGTCACTAGAGGAAGTGCACTTTTATAACTTCTGCACTGGCTTCATTTTTTGAATTGAAGCGAGTTGAATGTGTGTCTTTGTGATGTGGTTGTAAAATGAACTGACGTAAAATCTAAATGTAAATTTTATGAGATTCATATAAAATGCACACAAATTGTGCTTTGTGCAGATCCTTCTCACTCACCGTCACCTCTTCAATAGCTCCCAGATGTCTCTGTGTCCTCATTATTTGTTTATAAGTAACCACATCATGTAGTGCCATCATAAAAGTGACCTGGATAAAACTTGTGGTATTTTGCAAACCGTAGAGTTTATAATGGAGAAGCTTGAGTTGAGAAAGAGGAAGAGTAAAGTTCTTCAAATCTGAAATCTCTTGCCCTCATCGTGGGAAAAAAAGTTGAGGTTGCTTGTTTTGACAAACTCTCAGATATTTGGTTACCCAGCTCTACACAGGGACACAGCTGCCAGATGAGGGGATGACAACACCCCACTAAACTTTTATGTCTGAGGGGTAACAACAGTAACTCCTGCTGCTTCATCCTCTGTCTATCTGCTTCTTCTTCTCCATCCTGCAGGGCTCGTTCACTGATGACTGCTGTAAAGTGTGCTTTTGTTACCCGTGTGTTTGGGGCCAGATGCATCGTGAGCTGAAGATCAGGGAAAACAAGTAGCCCGCCACCTCGACTGTGATCAGCACGCAAGTCGTCTGTGGATACGATGCAAACATTTTGGCTGTGTGATGAGAGGCTATGACTTTTTCAGGCAAATAAAATCCTTTAATTTTATACATCATCTGTGAGATTAATTGTCCTCTTCTGCAAAACAGAGTTTAACCATTTTTCAGATATAAACTAGTCATATTCACTAATTGTGAACTTTGATAGGATAGTGAGAAAGACATTAGCTTTTCTGAGTTGGTCAGACATCTGGGCTATATTCTCAGCAGCATATTAAACATATCAGGTCCCCATAAGGAGAATCATGTGCTAACGGCTGTCTAAATGACTCGGGTAAAGTTTGTAGCATGCATGCTTGTTGTTTTTGTCTGCTTCCACTTGTCTTTGCACTAGGATGATGTCGGCGTAAATGTGCAGTCATATTCTTTGTGTTCCCACTAGTGCTGTCAGCGTTAATCTCGTTAAAATGACGTTAACGCCGCAACACGGCAAATCTCCGTTTGCGAGCTACCGCGGATCGCCCCGTGCGTGGGGCTGGACGGCGTCAACACGTTAACAAGCTAACTGCGCTAACGCACTAGTTCCTACCAATTGAGCATTGCTTGGCACATCCGACATACTGTTTTACTTTTGTCCATGACGCACTTACCTTCAGGGTCATGCTTCACATGAAAACCAAGATAGTTCCAAAGGCCAGATCTGAATGAGGATGGGGGAGGTTCAATTTCGGGTAGCGTTGAGGCAGTTGCCATGTTGCAACGAGCTTAGCTTCTGTCTTGCTAGCCTGTGCTGCGCTCAGTGGATCTGCACTCGACAGTGCAGCCTATAGTCGAACGCAGATTCACTGAGTGCACAAGACAGACAGCATCGTCAGAAGAAAAGTTGATAAAATAAATAAAAAATTTTGTATTGTTTGATACATATGCGTACCGAACCAAAAGCACTGTATCGAACGGTTCAATATCGATACGAGTATTGTTGCACTATGTAGGGGTGCAACAATACTCGTACTTGGACGTACACAACAATAAAGCCTTGACTGTCTTTATAAGGGTAAACACTCTCATTTTTTGCCTTCTTCTTTTTGTCTGGTGAGTTGTTCAGACAAAATCAACCAACAAATGGTCAGAATTATAGATAATTGATAAAACAGGAATTAAATACCCCCCCCCCCCCCCCAAAAAAACCAAACAAACAAAAAAAACAAAAACACAAAACTAAATAAAAATGTTTGAAGTTTAGTCTTCCTACTGTTCTATGCATTTGTAATAGTTGTGTCCAAGAGGTAAGTAAGAAAAGTTTAAGAAGTTCTTGGGAATATTGTCTCCAGATTTTTACAGACCCAAAATGGGACCTAAAATTCCCAAACTGTAAAATAATGCTTAACCTTTCACATGAGGCATACTGAGTGTCAGCTAAGCAATGGAAACTGAGGCTACAATTTGATATTCTGGTGTGACGAGTCTCGATTTCTGCAAAAACATTCAGATGTTAGGGTCAGTGTTTGCTGTAAACATGAAAATATAGAAAATATCAACAGTTCAGGCTGGTGATGGCGCGATGATGCTGGTGATATTTTTTAGGCACACTTTGGGTCCCGTAATACTGACTAGCATGCTAGTATTTAGGACTAGCATCATTTAAACACCAGAGCCTAACTGACCATTGTTATGAGCATTGTTATCACCTCCACTGACTAAGTGACTAAGTGATGATAGAAATATAACACAGAGTTCAACAACAAGTATAGCTGTATGTGAATTTGCTGAAGCTAATCTTTTTAGGAGCAAAGATATATTTCATTCGATGTAACAAATATACATATTTTGTTTGATGTAGTGAATAAGCAGAAAAGTTTCAAATTAAAATGTGTTGATTCTGAATACTGAAGTGTCATCTGAGTTGCTGAGTTAGGCAACCGGATGTGTGAGCCATAGGGCATCTGCTCAAGAGAAGGACAGAGAGATGGTAAAATCACGGAAAAATATATATAGTTGTGGTCGGACGTTTGTATCCACTCATCATTGGTCATTGGTCAAGGCCAAAATCACTCATTGGTGATTTTGGTCTTTTAATTATTTCATCCACTGTTCTTTTGCCAGCATAGAATAATTGCACAGCACACATCTTTGATGACTTTGAAAACTAAAAGTTGTGTGCATAAATTTTAATTTATAGTTTGCAGATTTCTTGCTTCCTCATTTTCATGTTGCCGATGTGCATGTTACACAGATGTTACAACAGACAGTTTCTCATCATATTGTGTATTAGAAACATTCAGGTTACTATAGACAAGTTTATTGAGCTTTTACCCTCTTTGATAATTATTTGTTACACTTTTGTGGTATTTTGTTGTTATGAATTCTGAACAAGTTAGTACATTTCAAACAGGCATTTGGGATCAAACATTTTTTAGAGATTCAGAACAGTTCCCTTTTTGAGGATTGGTTTCTCTTTTTTTGTTTTTCTCAGCGTCTTAAGATCCGCTTTTCCAAAACTCAAACTCAAAAGAAACATAAAAAATAAAACAGAATACAATTTTAGATTTTTTGTAGAGCAAGTCCAAGTGGAACTGATAAGGAGGATCGATAGGCAGGCAGACTAACAATTCCAAGGAAATGATCTACTGGTGCGCAATTCCCATCCCTAGACAGGACTATTTATACACATCCAGTACGACTGATCACCTGTTGCAAAAATGGTAGAGTTTATTCTTACATGGTTACACCGTGCAACAGATTGCAACTACCTGAGATTTCGTTAGTTTTATTGAGTTTTGGTCTCACCTTCTAATTCATTGTGATACCCGTGCAACCCATGCAGGACATACACTAGTTATGTACTTTACTGTCTGGGCCAAAAACATAAAAAACCAGCTTTGACAGCACGACACTGCCTGTGAAATCAACTAAAGACCCAAGCTAGCTCGTTAGCAGCTAAAAATGGCATCTTGTTAATTTAATTAAACTGACAACAACTGTCTTGTTTCTTCAGACTTTAATCATCTTCAATAAATATCCTTACAAATGTGACACTGTTTAAGGGGAACTAACAGCAATATTTATAACAGCAAGATTTATTCCCAGGAAGCATTTTTACGGCAAAGAAATAATCAACCAAACACAAATTTCCTCATTTTCATGTAAATATCCAGCAGCTCCATTTAAAAAAGCAGACATCCCTCCAGCCATAACAGTAAATAAGTGAAATAAATTGTGGTAAAAATACAGATAAAAATACATTTGAGCTAAGTCATCTTGTTTCCTTTCCCAGAAGAATTTGACTCCTGAAATGTCAAGAGAAAAACCTGAGGTAGTGACCAGTTTATAAAATACTACATCATCTCTTGGACATTTACATTTTTTGGTTGATGGTGTAGTATTCAGTCCATAAGAATGCATTAATATGCAGGGTTGGTTCTTCTCCAATCTACATGTTACTATTATTATGATTATTATTATTAGCAGTCGTATTACACGTTGAAGTATCATCGGTGCACTTACTAAGCCTCAGGTTGCCCTAGGTGTGTCCATCAGAGTATGTGTCATGGTCCTGCGACCATGACTCAGTGACTTTATGTTTATGTACTTTTTGTTATTACTTTCATTATTATTCATGGCTGTTTTGGGATGGTTTGTGTTTGGGATTTTAGACACTGGGTTCTGGGTTTGTGCTCCCTCTGTTGGTCCCTGGTGTTAGTGTTCCCCTGTCTCGTCAGGTTAATCAGGTCCAGCTGTTTCCCCCATCTGTGTGTGATTTCCCAGTGTCTCTTTGTGTATTTATAGCATGTGATTTCCTCTGCTCCTCGTCGCGTCGTCTGTGTTCCTACCTGGTGTAATCCTCTGCGTGTTCTCCCTGCTGTTCTCCCTTCATGTTCAGGTTTGCCCCTCCTCTGTGTAGTTTATCCCAGTTTAGTTTCGTCCTTAGTTCTGTTTGCCATCTCCACTTTGTGTTTGTTATTAACAATAAATCACCCTCACATCTGAATAAGTGCTGCATTTTGGGTCCTCCTTCCACTTTCCACACGGCCGCTGCCCCGGACCGTGACAGTATGAGTGTGAATGTGGGACAAGGTGCAATGGAACAGTAAAAAGCAGTGTTTGGATGTGTTTATGTAGTAAAGAAACACTAAGTACTCAGAGTAGAAAAGCAATATATAGGTACCAGTCCATTTGGCTTTCAAATGTCAGTGTAAGTACTCTTAGACCTGCTGGTGACCAAATGTTTGGCTAAAGTACAGACTTTCTGCACTTAAGTACAAATAATACTGTTAAAAAATACTCCAGTAAAACTTGAACAACTGATTCAACTTCTTTACTCAAGTAAAAGTAAAAAAGTACAAGCTCTGAAATGTACTCAGAGTAAGAAAGTAAAAAGTATCCCTTTGGAGGAAGTTTCCATTTTGTGTGCAGAGCTAAGTGAACCTTGTGCTTTATTGCAACCGCCCCCCAAAAAACACACACAAAAAAACACAGTCCCACTTTTAACCCAGACTTTGGCACAGTCATCTCTTGTTATGCAACATCCTCGGGTCATTTATAAAAAAGCCTGTCATATGTTTCTGTTTAGGCTCAAATTAGTTCGATGTTTGGAGGCTCACAGTGACAGAACTGCGTTAAAGCAAAAGTAACTTTTTTACAAAATGTAAGGTGTAGAAAGTACAGATATATGTAGTAAAAAGTAATCACTAAAAAAACACTACTCAAGTACAGTACAGATACCTGGAGTACAGTAATAAAGTATTTGTACTTCCCACCTCTGGTGTCAAGTGTGTTTGGATTGACAGCAGAAGTACTGATGGATTCATAGAATAAGTCTTGTTGCTGCTCATCGGTTAAGCAGTGTGTTTTCCTTTCCCAGCACTGAAGCAGGGGCTCAGTGAATTCCTAAACATTCGTCATAGCAGTTACTGTGCATCATTACAGTGATTGGTGTGGACTTCCCATCAGGCTCAGCCCTCTGCGGCTCTTGAGTAATCCATGTGTGTGCGTACTCTCGGCACCTCCCCTTCCTGTTATTGGTCTGTGCTTAAATGCTGGTGTTTCCAAACTTTTTCTCTTGTTTTGAAAGCTCAGAGAACCAGAGAAGACAAAAGAAGGTAAGAAAAACATTTTACACTGATGAACAGCTTAAGAGAATCAGAAATCTTTGTAAAATCATGAATGTAATACGTGGTAACATTTTTCTGAGGAAGTCAGAGATAATAAATCTGTGCTTAAAACCGGTGTCAGCTCTTTTGTCTGGGCCGTACATAAATCATTTGTACAGCTGGCCAAAGGTATTTGTTGTCATTTATATGAACCAGGAATCATCCTGTTATAACATGGATCAAAACCAGTCTTTCACCTTTTTCATGTTGAATTTCTCTAACCAGATAACCACTACAGCATTTCAATCTGTGTCTGTGTTTCCTTCAGCATGGTGTTTCCTACAGGCACGGCTGTCCACAAGCAGCCCACCCAGGTGGTGACAGTCGTCAGGACCGTTGAAAACTCTGGCCAATGGAGCACCGACCTCTGTGATTGCTGCTCTGATATGGAGAGCTGTAAGTAAACCCAGGAAACCCTACAAACAGCAGTGATTTCTGCATGAGCGATCTCCTCAGACTTTGTTTGCAATAAGCTAACCGAGTGTTTGAAGTCAGTAAAAAATCAAGAATGAATGAACTATCTGAGACTACATGATAGCAATGATCATTTAGCAGCATTATGGAGTTTTTCATTATTTTACATTTTTCACCAGAAAACCAAGTTTTCGTAATTGGAGTGGAAATGTCGCAATACGTTGTGAGATGTGATGATTCATGTGCTGAGGTGTCTGCTGAGGTGTCTGTCTGTCTGTAAAATAACTCTGTACCTGTTTCTCCCCAAAGGTTGCTGTGGCCTTTGCTGTTTCCCCTGCATGCAGTGTGATGCAGCCAATAAACATGGATGGTGCTGTGCAATGCCACTCCTGGACGTTTGTGGTGTGGTGTCCTGCTTACTCCGTGGATCCATCAGAGAGCGCCACAACATCGAAGTAAGGCTGGATTAGAGATGGAGGACACTGTTACAAACTACACTTAAAAGATAGATGAGGTCACTAGAGGAAGTGCACTTTTATAACTTCTGCACTGGCTTCACTTTTAAGCCCTGGAGGTTTCTGCGAGTTGAATGTGTGTCTTTGTGATGTGGTTCTAAAATTAACTGACGTAAAATCTAAATTTTATGAGATTCATATAAAATGCACACAAATTGTGCTTTGTGCAGATCCTTCTCACTCACCGTCACCTCTTCAATACCTCCCAGATGTCTCTGTGTCCTCATTATTTGTTTATAAGTAACCACATCATGTAGTGCCACCATAAAAGTGACCTGGATAAAACTTGTGGTATTTTGCAATCCGTAGAGTTTATAATGGAGAAGCTTGAGTTGAGAAAGAGGAAGAGTAAAGTTCTTCAAATCTGAAATCTCTTGCCCTCATCGTGGGGGAAAAAGTTGAGGTCTCTTGTTTTGACAAACTCTCAGATATTTGGTTACCCAGCTCTACACAGGGACACAGCTGCCGGATGAGGGGATGACAACACCCCACTAAACTTTTATGTCTGAGGGGTAACAACAGTAACTCCTGCTGCTTCATCCTCTGTCTATCTGCTTCTTCTTCTCCATCCTGCAGGGCTCGTTCACTGATGACTGCTGTAAAGTGTGCTTTTGTTACCCGTGTGTTTGGGGCCAGATGCATCGTGAGGTGAAGATCAGGGAAAACAAGTAGCCCGCCACCTCGACTGTGATCAGCACGCAAGTTGTCTGTGGATACGATGCAAACATTTTGGCTGTGTGATGAGAGGCTATGACTTTTTCAGGCAAATAAAATCCTTTAATTTTATACATCATGTGTGAGATTAATTGTCCTCTTCTGCAAAACAGAGTTTAACCATTGTTCAGATATAAACTAGTCATATTCACTAATTGTGAACTTAGATAGGATAGTGAGAAAGACATTGTGAGATCACACTGTCCACTCACATAACTTTTCACAGTATTATAATATATGCAAATGAAATAATTGTGTATGATGGTGGAACCTGGCAGGGTGACGCTGATCCTTAACAACAAGGAAACAGACCACAGACACATAGACGTCTGAATGTCAGTAAGTGCATCTCTCACCAACATGAACATTGATCATAATGAAAAAGACCAGCATGGTACAGCCTGAAGAAAGCCAGACACCATGTGGCGCTTTTACAAATGACAGCTGCAGATGTGTGCAAAGAACTCTACGTGTGGGGAACAATAATGTGACTCAAAGCATCTGTTATGTGTATCTGCTGTCCAAGTAGGTTAAACAACATTAGCCAACATCAGAGTTAATAAGCTCATTTTAGCTCTGTGAGGCACTGGTCTGCTGCCATGTCGTTTCTAGACAAAAAGCTGACGTACTTTATTGTCATAGTTGATAAAGTTTCTTCATCAAGCTTTAACATTTACAGAACAGCTCAAGATCCAGATGAGAGCAAGTCAAATGGACATGTTATGGCCCGTCTAGGCGCGGCCAGACCACAACATAAAGGGTGATCCATCCCCGTCCAACCCCAAGCAGCACGTCACACACTTAATATTTTGTGACAGTGATTTATTTACAACAAGGTGCAGTTAAACAAAGGAAGGGAGCATCATAACTTCAGGGTGAACCCAAGGCCAAAACAACAAACAAAAGTAACCTATCTCAGGAATAAACGCAACTTAGGGGAGACCGGGGATAGTTCTAACGTGGGTCAGTTGTAACACTTCCAATTTCTCCAATCAGGGCTAAGTTTCAAATGATGTGACTCATCCTGTGCATGCCCAATTCAGTTCTGCTATCACATGTGAAAAATCAGCACATTTCGTCAAACACAGACAATTTAACACGAAAAAAAGTAATTTGTATGCCAAAAAGTAAGTTTTTCTACTTTATTTCAATGTTTAATAGCATTATCTGCTTTGCAGTTAAACTCATCAAACTTAAATTATGTTATTTGTATGTCTATGGGGATATATTCTGTGTAGGTCTTTAGTGCTAATGCTTTAGCCGTTGGCTGTAATGTTAGCTAGTTCATGGCTATAGGAGTCTGGGTCAGTTGTAACAGCAACAGTCTGGGTTAGTTGTAACAATAATGCAGATGTTGCAACTTACCACACTATTACTTTAACTTATATTAAACAAGTTGGGGCGACGACATCAGCAGAGAGAGGTTCACTGGTCGCATTTGTATGCGGTTAATGCCATTGGCAACACAATTACTTCACTGTTTGTGTTCCCCACACATACATTATGCAGACCACTGTGTCAGAGATGGACCAGTAGGAAGTACTGGTAGTGGAACTAAATCAGGATGGGTGCAAGAAACAGATTTCCTCATCTTTCTGAAGCACTCTGAAAACCACACCAAGGTAAACCAGGATAAAAAGTAATGGAATTGCGATGTTGGTGAACAACTACATTTTTTCAGCTTCATTGTTATGTTTAAAATTGGTGCAAGAGTTGTAGGTTATAATGCCCACTGAGCCAATGAGGCCAAACTCAAGGAAGACCAACCAAAATTAATGAAATATTCAGTTGCAGAAAATTCCATAATTTGTCTTTTTTGGGGGGTTGGAATATGTTCAAAAGCTAGATTTCTGCATTCTGTCACACACACACACACACACCCACACACACACACACACACACACACACACACAATGTTACAACTAACCCAGACTATGGGGTTAATTGTAACATTTCACTCTTTGTGTTTGAGGCCACACCATGCAATGGGTAATTGTGCTGCAGAGAAAATAGCTGCACTATTTAATAGCCGAGACATGTAAATACTTTGCATTACATTTTGAAACCACTACCTTAAAAGAGCTCCAATTTACAGACAGAAATGTCAAATGGACTTCCCATCAGGCTCAGCCCTCCGCGGCTCTTGAGTAATCCATGTGTGTGTGCGTATCTCGCCACCTCCCCTTCCTGTTATTGGTCTGTGCTTAAATGCTGGTGCTTCCAAACTTTTTCTCTTGTTTTGAAAGCTCAGAGAACCAGAGAAGACAAAAGAAGGTAAGAAAAACATTTTACACTGATGAACAGCTTAAGAGAATCAGAAATCTTTGTAAAATCATGAATGTAATATGTGGTAACATGTTTCTGAGGAAGTCAGAGATAATAAATCTGTGCATAAAACCGGTGTCAGCTCTTTTGTCTGGGCCATACATAAATCATTTGTACAGCTGGCCAAAGGTATTTGTTGTCATTTATATGAACCAGGAATCATCCTGTTATAACATGTATCAAAACCAGTCTTTCACCTTTTTCATGTTGAATTTCTCTAACCAGATAACCACTACAGCATTTCAATCTGTGTCTGTGTTTCCTTCAGCATGGTGATTCCTACAGGCACGGCTGTCCACAAGCAGCCCACCCAGGTGGTGACAGTCGTCAGGACCGTTGAAAACTCTGGCCAATGGAGCACCGACCTCTGTGATTGCTGCTCTGATATGGAGAGCTGTAAGTAAACCCAGGAAACCCTACAAACAGCAGTGATTTCTGCATGAACGATCTCCTCAGACTTTGTTTGCAATAAGCTAACCGAGTGTTTGAAGTCAGTAAAAAATCAAGAATGAATGAACTATCTGAGACTACATGATAGCAATGATCATTTAGTAGCATTATGGAGTTTTTCATTATTTTACATTTTTCACCAGAAAACCAAGTTTTCGTAATTGGAGTGGAAATGTCGCAATACGTTGTGAGATGTGATGATTCATGTGCTGAGGTGTCTGCTGAGGTGTCTGTCTGTCTGTAAAATAACTCTGTACCTGTTTCTCCCCAAAGGTTGCTGTGTCCTTTGCTGTTTTCCCTGCATGCAGTGTGATGCAGCCAATAAAGATGGATGGTGCTGTGCAGTGCCACTCCTGGACGTTTGTGGTGTGGTGTCCTGCTTACTCCATCAGTCCATCAGAGAGCGCCACAACATTGAAGTAAGGCTGGATTAGAGATGGAGGACACTGTTACAAACTACACTTAAAAGATAGATGCGGTCACTAGAGGAAGTGCACTTTTATAACTTCTGCACTGGCTTCATTTTTAAGCCCTGGAGGTTTCTGCTAGGAGAATAGAGTTGAATGTGTGTCTTTGTGATGTGGTTGTAAAATGAACTGACGTAAAATCTAAATGTAAATTTTATGAGATTCATATAAAATGCACACAAATTGTGCTTTGTGCAGATCCTTCTCACTCACCGTCACCTCTTCAATAGCTCCCAGATGTCTCTGTGTCCTCATTATTTGTTTATAAGTAACCACATCATGTAGTGCCATCATAAACGTGACCTGGATAAAACTTGTGGTATTTTGCAATCCGTGGAAGTTATAAAGGAGTAGCTTGAGTTGAGAAAGAGGAAGAGTAAAGTTCTTCAAATCTGAAATCTCTTGCCCTCACTGTGTGCCAAGAGATTTACAGGGAGTGCAGAATTATTAGGCAAATGAGTATTTTGTCCACATCATCCTCTTCATGCATGTTGTCTTACTCCAAGCTGTATAGGCTCGAAAGCCTACTACCAATTAAGCATATTAGGTGATGTGCATCTCTGTAATGAGAAGGGGTGTGGTCTAATGACATCAACACCCTATATCAGGTGTGCATAATTATTAGGCAACGTCCTTTCCTTTGGCAAAATGGGTCAAAAGAAGGACTTGACAGGCTCAGAAAAGTCACAAATAGTGAGATATCTTGCAGAGGGATGCAGCAGTCTCAAAATTGCAAAGCTTCTGAAGCGTGATCATCGAACAATCAAGCGTTTCATTCAAAATAGTCAACAGGGTCGCAGGAAGCGTGTGGAAAAACCAAGGCGCAAAATAACTGCCCATGAACTGAGAAAAGTCAAGCGTGCAGCTGCCAAGATGCCACTTGCCACCAGTTTGGCCATATTTCAGAGCTGCAACATCACTGGAGTGCCCAAAAGCACAAGGTGTGCAATACTCAGAGACATGGCCAAGGTAAGAAAGGCTGAAAGACGACCACCACTGAACAAGACACACAAGCTGAAACGTCAAGACTGGGCCAAGAAATATCTCGAGACTGGTTTTTCTAAGGTTTTATGGACTGATGGAATGAGAGTGAGTCTTGATGGGCCAGATGGATGGGCCCGTGGCTGGATTGGTAAAGGGCAGAGAGCTCCAGTCCGACTCAGACGCCAGCAAGGTGGAGGTGGAGTACTGGTTTGGGCTGGTATCATCAAAGATGAGCTTGTGAGGCCTTTTCGGGTTGAGGATGGAGTCAAGCTCAACTCCCAGTCCTACTGCCAGTTTCTGGAAGACACCTTCTTCAAGCAGTGGTACAGGAAGAAGTCTGCATCCTTCAAGAAAAACATGATTTTCATGCAGGACAATGCTCCATCACACGCGTCCAAGTACTCCACAGCATGGCTGGCAAGAAAGGGTATAAAAGAAGAAAAACTAATGACATGGCCTCCTTGTTCACCTGATCTGAACCCCATTGAGAACCTGTGGTCCATCGCCTCTGTCAGTGCGCCCCAGGGTGGCTGTGGCTACATTGTAGCTTGCCATCACCAGTGTGTGAATGTGTGTGTGAATGGGTGGATGACAGGTTGTGTAAAGCGCTTTGGGGTCCTTAGGGACTAGAAAAGCGCTATACAAATACAGGCCATTTACCATTACCAGGCCATCATCAAATGTGAGATTTAGAAGGAGGGAAAACAGTACACCTCTCTGAACAGTGTCTGGGAGGCTGTGGTTGCTGCTGCACGCAATGTTGATGGTGAACAGATCAAAACACTGACAGAATCCATGGATGGCAGGCTTTTGAGTGTCCTTGCAAAGACAGGTGGCTATATTGGTCGCTGATTTGTTTTTGTTTTGTTTTTGAATGTCAGAAATGTATATTTGTGAATGTGGAGATGTTATATTGGTTTCACTGGTAAAAATAAATAATTGAAATGGGTATATATTTGTTTTTTGTTAAGTTGCCTAATAATTATGCACAGTAATAGTCACCTGCACACACAGATATCCCCCTAAAATAGCTAAAACTAAAAACAAACTAAAAACTACTTCCAAAAACATTCAGCTTTGATATTAATGAGTTTTTTGGGTTCATTGAGAACATGGTTGTTGTTCAATAATAAAATTATCCCTCAAAAATACAACTTGCCTAATAATTCTGCACTCCCTGTATTCTAAATGACACTTCTTCAGCTGAGAGTCTAAGAGGAGAAAACACACAAACAGACGCTGCAGTTTTAACTTGCAAGGGCATTTCGCAGAGCGCCCACATCAGAGTGGGGGCCCTGTGAAATGCGCCCTCTGTTCTTGCAATTGTCTTTATTTATACACAAGAAAAATGAATACATTTGTTCAGTGACGTGAGCATGTGCGTATGTGATTGTGTGTGTGTGTGTGTGTGCGTGAGGTCAGAACTGCTTGTTTGACTTCTTACTGTCGCTGTGGGAAGATTCAGATACAAATATCAGAACATGTTTCATAAAGAACAATCAGTTCTAAGCAGCGAAAAGGTCATCATGCAGTATTCTATCACATGTAAACTTATATCATTAAAAGCTCATACTGACTACTAAGTACAATTTTCCCTTAATATTCCCTCCTGTTGTCAGTATAACCTTTAAGTGAGATATCAGTATGTAACATCTTGTTGTACATTGTCTGGTATGTAAGTGCAGCAGGCGTTGTTGAAGAGGACGCAAAGTCCCCCTTTCTCTGCTAGTATCATGTCCAAAGCTACTCGATGTTGCATCACTGCGATCTGTAATGCATTGATTTCCTGATTCTGCTGATCGTTGATCTTGCACGAAGCATTCAAGAAGAGTCCAAAGCGGTAGTCCAGAGTCTCGATCCTCAGCATGTTTTTTTCCGGTTCCCACCCAGGGGAACAATGTGTGGAGTACTTTCTGTCCGGTAGTCCACAGTTTGAATTCCTCGGTTACGTTGCTTCCCCATATTGGGTCATGTGGTTGAAGTTTGGGGAACGTAGATCTTCTATTCCGGCGTGCTGTAGAAGTGGTGTTTACTGCGGTCATCCTGAAAGTGTGGTCTGACAGGAATATAGGAGCACATGTTCCTGTCCAGCCTGGGGACAGTATGAAATATGGCCGTTGTCCACATAGCCAGGCCATTCCTTGCACCCAGTACATGCTGTTAGAAGGTCCACTCATATTCACAGGAGCGCCCTCTCCGTGGCCTGCAGTTTGGACACAGTTTGTCGTGTTTCCAACGGGTGTGTTACCTTTCTCTTGTTGATAACACATGGAGTGGTTCCTCCCTGGGAGTTGGTCCAGAAACACTGGGAAGTGGATGGATGTATTCCGGTTTGTCACGTTGAAATCGATCCAGAAGAGTTGATCACATGTTCCATTACTAAGTCCAACAGCGTGCGGGATTGTGTCATTGGTGATGATTCGGCTGTGTTGGAATCCAATGCCAGCGAAGCTGGCTGCACACTTTGCTTGAGTGTTGTTCATATATTCACCATATAGTGTGGGGTGTGTTGATGTGCTGGGCATATGAGAACAGACATAACAGTCTGTATTTGCCGATTCCGCCTTGGTTCTGTCTTAGATATAACGGTACCAGGCATTGTTCATCCAAGGGTGTATGTGGTCTTGCGTCATGTCTCTTAGGTGGGAGTTGTCGTGCGTCCTGTCTGCCTCGTGGTTCAGCTGTTGTTGGCGTCAGCTGGGGTCCTGTAAGGGTGAGCGTCGTAGTCAAGGTAACCAAGAGGGTCCACCTTCCCATGGTTGCACACAGGTCCGTCACACCTCACACTTGGTTGCCCTAGAGTTGATCAGAGGCTGGAGGTTGAAGTGCGAGCTTACCCTACGGGGGCCCAATCAGCACTCCCCCCTCACGACTGAAGCAACCAAGTGTGGGCTAATGTGCTGTCTTGGGGGTGCCGGGGTTTCCTGGGACCTCAACCTTTTTGCAGTGGCTCTGATGTATCCAGGAGGGTCTCTCCGCAATTTTGCAGGCAGTTGGAGTGGTCAAAAGCACTTGGTATGGACCCTCCCACTGCGGCGAGCTCCAGTTTTTCCTTTGGAGTACTCGGACAAGGATCCAATCACCTGGCTTCAATCTGCGAGAAATAGGTGAAAAAGAGTCTTGCGGCAGTTTATTGTTCAAAACGACTTCTCTGTTTGTCAACAATTGAGTCATCCAATCTGCCAGAGTGGTTTCACAGATTGATTTATCTATTGGCTCGCTAATAACTGGCAATGGAAAAGGTCGCCCATGTATAATTTCAAATGGGGACAGTTTGTTATTTCCTTGTGTCATTCTCATCCACATTTTGACTAGGCCTACACATTCTGGCCAAGGTCTGCTAGTTTCTTCCATTGTTTTTCTGAGCCTTTGTTTTATAGTGCCATTTGTTCTCTCCACTAATCCTGCACTCTGTGGATGGTAGGTACAACGGTGTTTTAAACTGAAACCTAGTGCTTCAGATACTTTGCTGATCACGTCATTTACAAAATGGGTTCCATTATCTGATCTCATCAGAGTAGGAATTCCATATGTTGGAATGAAATGGTTGCATGGACACTTTGCAACTGAGATTGCGTCTGCTTTTTTAACTGGGTAGATTTCTGGCCATTTTGAGAAAACATCTATGATTACTAGAGCGTATTTTGAGCCCTCATTCAATTCAATGAAGTCCATGTGAATTGTATGAAATGGGTGAGGTGGTGTAGGAAAATGTCCTCTTTTTGGCCTTAAGTTACCTTGGGTATTGTGTTTTTGGCAGGTCATACATGTCCTCACATATTCTTTTGCTGAAGTTTCAAAATTTATAGTGTAAAGTTGTCGGGATTCCTCAGATTATCCTTCCTGATGAGCCATGGCTCAAAACTATGGCTCACTAGAGCGGCTGTTTTGTGTAACAATTTGGGAAGAATGGGTTTTCCTGTTATCTTCATTATGTCATCAGTGTCTAGTACTGCTCCGTGTATTAGCCATTGTTTTTGTTCTTTTGGTGGTGCTGCTTTTTGTTCATCCTGCAGTACAGACAGTGGAATAGTGTGAATTTCATGAGTTGTTAGTAAGACTGTGGTTGCTATAGCTGCTGCTTTTGCAGTTTTGTCAGCAAAATTGTTTCCCTTTGTAATTTCAGAGTCATCCTTCTGATGTGCTGCACATTTGCAAATTGCTAAATGTCACATCACATGAGGAGTTTCCTTCCATGTAAACAGATGTGTGCCATGATAAAACCTTCCTCCACACACTAGAAATAAGAAACTAATTTCAACCCTTGTTACATCTTATTCGCTTATTTTATAATCCATTCATTTTTCCAAATCTAGTATCAATTAACTAGTTTGCATATCAGCTTATAATGCGCTAAGTTGACAGGTCAACAGAAATGCATGTTCAAAATATTATCACAAAAAAGAATTTCCTTCATACAAAAAAAAGTTGAGGTTGCTTGTTTTGACAAACTCTCAGATATTTGGTTACCCAGCTCTACACAGGGACACAGCTGCCAGATGAGGGGATGACAACACCCCACTAAACTTTTATGTCTGAGGGGTAACAACAGTAACTCCTGCTGCTTCATCCTCTGTCTATCTGCTTCTTCTTCTCCATCCTGCAGGGCTCGTTCACTGATGACTGCTGTAAAGTGTGCTTTTGTTACCCGTGTGTTTGGGGCCAGATGCATCGTGAGCTGAAGATCAGGGAAAACAAGTAGCCCGCCACCTCTACTGTGATCAGCACGCAAGTTGTCTGTGGATACGATGCAAACATTTTGGCTGTGTGATGAGAGGCTATGACTTTTTCAGGCAAATAAAATCGTTTAATTTTTTACATCATGTGTGAGATTAATTGTCCTCTTCTGCAAAACAGAGTTTAACCATTTTTCAGATATAAACTAGTCATATTCACTAATTGTGAACTTTGATAGGATAGTGAGAAAGACATTGGCTTTTCTGAGTTGGCCAGACATCTGAGCTATATTCTCAGCGGCATATTAAACATATCAGGTCCCCATAAGGAGAATCATGTGCTAACGGCTGTCTAAATGACTCGGGTAAAGTTTGTATCATGCGTGCTTGTTGTTTTTGTCTGATTCCACTTGTCTTTGCACTAGAATGATGTCGGCGTAAATGTCCAGTCATATTCATTTTGTTCCCACTAGTGCTGTCAGCGTTAATCTCGTTGAAATGACCTTAACGCCACAACACGGCAAATCTCCGTTGGTAGCTTGCCCTGCGCTCAGTGAATCTGCGTTCGACTACTCCGCCTAGGCTGCACTGTCGAGCGCAGATCCACTCAACACAGACAGCATCGTCAGAAGGAAAGTTGATAAAATAAATTAAAAATTTTGTATTGTTCGATACATATGCGTACCGAACCGAAAGCACTGTATCAAACGGTTCAATATCGATACGAGTATCGTTGCACCCCTAATATATATATATATATAAATGTGTGTATATATATATATATATATATATATATATATATATATATATAAACACCCAGCACGCCCCTGCGGGCAGTTTATCCTTCAAGCTTGGGTCCTCTACCAGAGGCCTGGGAGCTTGAGGGTCCTGCGCAGTATCTTAGCTGTTCCCAGGACTGCGCTCTTCTGGACAGAGATCTCCGATGTTGTTCCCGGGATCTGCTGGAGCCACTCGCCTAGCTTGGGAGTCACCTAGTGCTCCGATTACCACGGAGACCACCGTTACCTTCACCCTCCACATTGTTGAAAACACGCAGTTCTTTGAATCTTTGGGCTGAAGGAAGGACAATACTCGGTGTATATATGCTCAATCAACAATCATTTATTTCGGTACAAATCACAATAAGAGCATTACAACGTCCGGACGGGAGAGATGCCTGCAGAGGTTCGACAGCATGTCTCAAAATGGTGGCAACTTTCACAGACTTTTATAGCTAATCCTGACCCCCCTCTTTGTCATAAAAGCTGCATCTTCACATGTTTTTCTAATTCTTAGTGAGCCTGGCTCCTGACCTTGCCTCCCTGTCTTTCTGTGTGAAACTGGAAGGGGGGTGAAGAATGTGGTTTTATCTCTTCTGCTCAGACACCTAGTCTCCCTGTTATGGCCTTCTTCACATGATTCAGCAGTAAAACATTCTCAAGAAAACAGTGTCAGACATTCACAGCTGATCAAGGATACAGAGTAATGCACATTTTGTCTAATGAACTACAAATGATTATGTTTCTTTTATTCAAGAGTATAATAGAGACTAAACTAGATACGTAGCACACCATTAGAACTAAAGGATAATATATGGCCTGCAGCTGTTAAGCTAATTTACTACCTTGACTACTGGTCATAAAATGGCATATGTTTAGCTACTTGTCATTAACAACAACATCCTCTCGAGCTCTTCTCTGAGCCCTCGGTATTTCTCCAGCTTCTCGTGTTCCTTCTTCCTGATATTGCTGTCATTCGGAACCGCTACATCGATCACTACGGCCGCCTTCTTCTGTTTGTCTACCACCACTATGTCCGGTTGGTTAGCCACCACCATTTTGTCCGTCTGTATCTGGAAGTCCCACAGGATCTTAGCTCGGTCATTCTCCACCACCCTTGGGGGCATCTCCCATTTTGACCTCGGGACTTCTAGGTTATACTCGGCACAGATGTTCCTGTACACTATGCCGGCCACTTGGTTATGGCGTTCCATGTATGCCTTGCCTGCTAGCATCTTGCACCCTGCTGTTATGTGCTGGATTGTCTCTGGGGCATCTTTACACAGCCTGCACCTGGGGTCTTGCCTGGTGTGATAGACCCCAGCCTCTATGGATCTTGTGCTCAGAGCTTGTTCTTGTGCTGCCATGATTAGTGCCTCTGTGCTGTCTTTCAGTCCAGCTTTGTCCAGCCACTGGTAGGATTTCTGGATATCAGCCACCTCCTCTATCTGCCGGTGGTACATACCGTGCAGGGGCCTGTCCTTCCATGATGGTTCCTCGTCTCCCTCCTCTTTCTTGGGTTTCTGCTGCCTGAGGTATTCACTGAGCACTCGGTCAGTTGGGGCCATCTTCCTAATGTATTCTTGGATGTTCGTTGTCTCATCCTGGACTGTGGTGCTGACACTCACCAGTCCCCGGCCCCCTTCCTTCCGCTTAGCGTACAGCCTCAGGGTGCTGGATTTGGGGTGAAACCCTCCATGCATGGTAAGGAGCTTTCTTGTCTTTATGTCAGTGGCTTCTATCTCCTCCTTTGGCCAGCCTATTACCCCAGCAGGGTACCTGATCACGGGCAGGGCGTACGTGTTGATGGCCCGGATCTTGTTCTTACCATTCAGCTGACTCCTCAGGACTTGCCTGACCCTCTGCAGGTACTTGGTGGTTGCAGCTTTTCTAGCGGCCTCTTCATGGTTCCCATTCGCCTGTGGGATCCCCAAGTACTTGTAACTGTCCTCTATGTCTGCAATGTTGCCTTCTGGTAGTTCAATCCCCTCAGTTCTGACTACCTTCCCTCTCTTTGTTACCATCCGACTACACTTCTCCAGTCCGAACGACATTCCAATGTCATTGCTGTATAGCCTGGTAGTGTGGATCAGTGAATCGATGTCTCGTTCACTCTTGGCATACAGCTTGATGTCATCCATGTACAGGAGGTGGCTGACAACTGCTCCGGTCTGTAGTCGGTATCCAGTCTTGTTAATGATCTCACTGAGGGGGTTCAGGCCTATGCAGAACAGCAGTGGGGACAGAGCATCTCCTTGGTAGATCCTGCACTTGATGGTGACTTGTGCTATGGGCTTGGAGTTGGCCTCTAGTGTTGTACGCCACATCCCCATTGAGTTCCTGATGAAGGCTCTTAGGGTCCCATTGATCTTGTACAGTTCTAGGCATTCCAGTATCCAGCTGTGGGGCATTGAGTCATAGGCCTTCTTGTAATCAATCCAGGCAGTGCACAGGTTGGTCAGTCTGGTCTTGCAGTCTCGGCTGATTGTTCTGTCTACCAGTAGCTGGTGTTTTGCGCCTCTGGTATTCTTGCCAATTCCTTTCTGTGTCCCGCTCATGTATTGACCCATGTGCCTGTTCATCTTAGCCGATATGATGCCTGACAGGAGCTTCCATGTAGTACTGAGGCAGGTTATTGGTCGGTAGTTGGAGGGGACCGGTCCCTTCTTGGGGTCCAGGACCGTCCGGCCTTCAGTTAGCCATTCCGGGTGTCTCTCGTTAACTAGCAGCTGGTTCATTTGTGCTGCCAGACGCTCGTGGAGTGCAGTCAGCTTCTTCAGCCAGTAGGCGTGAACCATGTCGGGCCCTGGTGCTGTCCAACTCTTCATACTGGAGACCCTTTCTTGGATATCTGCCACTGTGATGGTTACTGGACCCTGTTCAGGGAGGTCGCTGTGGTCAGCCCTCAGATCCTCTAGCCACTGAGCATTGCCGTTATGTGTTGCATCCTTCTCCCATATGCTCTTCCAGTATTGCTCCGTCTCCAGCCTTGGTGGTGCTGTTCTCTTATTGTTCCCTTGCCACTGAGAGTACACCTTTGCTGGTTCTGTGGAGAACAGCTGGTTTATTCTCCTGCCTTCTATCTCTCTGGTGTACCTCCTCAAGCGGCTGGCCAAGGCTGTGAGTCTTTGCTTGGCAGTTTCCAAGGCCTCAGGTATGGACAGCTTGCTGTATTTCTTAGGCACCTTATTTGTCGCACCTTTCTGCAACTCCGTTAGTTGGCTAACCTCCCTCCGTGCTACTTTGAGCTTGCCCTCTAGCCTCCTTCTCCATGGAGGGTACTGCCCCTTGTGGCTGTTCAACTTGTAGCCAAGCATCTCACTGATCACTGCTGCCGTATTGTAGATCAGCTTGTTAGTGTCGGTATTGTCCGTAGTGCTGCATTAACATCATCTAGCAGACCTTCTGAGGGTACTTCACGTAATCTTGGTAACCGGCTACGGGGGATCCAGGTTTCAAGCTTGGCCATGATCCTATTTTTCAGGTCAGTTCCTCTCGCACTCAACGATCCTTCTCCTATCGCACTTGGGGCTATGTACCCAATCTCGGGTGGGGGTGATGATATCTCCCCCCTGACCTGGCGTCCTGACTCCTCCTTGCCGTAGCATTTGTGTTGTACCTCGTCAATCTCTAGCTGTGAGAGCAGTCCCTTCTTTCGAATGTTAGAACACTGAGCTACTAGTTGTTTCGCCGTCATTGTGGATGTTGGGTATCGAAGAATCCATAGGTCCCTCATCCTATTCATGTAGCCCCTTCCGCCGGGGTTACTTGCGTAGTAGCATTCCAACAACGCCCTGTTTTCGTCCCTTGCCCACCGATGCCTTCTATATATGCAACAATACTCGTACTTGGACGTACACAACAATAAAGCCTTGACTGTCTTTATAAGGGTAAACACTCATTTTTTGCCTTCTTCTTTTTGTCTGGTGAGTTGTTCAGACAAAATCAACCAACAAATGGTCAGAATTATAGATAATTGAGAAAACAGGAATTAAATACCCCCCCCCCCCCCCCAAAAAAAAATAAAAAACAACAACAAAAAAAACAAACTAAATAAAAATGTTTGAGGTTTAGTCTTCCTACTGTTCTATGCATTTGTAATAGGTAAGTAAGAAAAGTTTAAGAAGTTCTTGGGAATATTGTCTCCAGATTTTTACAGACCCAAAATGGGACCTAAAATTCCCAAACTGTAAAACAATGCTTAACCTTTCACATGAGGCATACTGAGTGTCAGCTAAGCAATGGAAACTGAGGCTACAATTTGATATTCTGGTGTGACGAGTCTCGATTTCTGCAAAAACATTCAGATGTTAGGGTCAGTGTTTGCTGTAAACATGAAAATATAGAACAGTTCAGGCTGGTGATGGCGCGATGATGCTGGTGATATTTTTAGGCACACTTTGGGTCCCTTAGTACTAACTAGCACGCTAGTATTTAGGACTAGCATCATTTAAACACCAGAGCCTAACTGACCATTGTTATGAGCATTGTTATCACCTCCACTGACTAAGTGACTAAGTGATGATAGAAATATAACACAGAGTTCAACAACAAGTATAGCTGTATGTGAATTTGCTGAAGCTAATCTTTTTAGGAGCAAAGATATATTTCATTCGATGTAACAAATATACATATTTTGTTTGATGTAGTGAATAAGCAGAAAAGTTTCAAATTAAAATATGTTGATTCTGAATACTGAAGTGTCATCTGAGTTGCTGAGTTAGGCAACCGGATGTGTGAGCCATAGGGCATCTGCTCAAGAGAAGGACAGAGAGATGATAAAATCACGGAAAACTATATATAGTTGTGGTCGGACGTTTGTATCCACTCATCATTGGTCATTGGTCAAGGCCAAAATCACTCATTGGTGATTTTGGTCTTTTAATTATTTCATGCACTGTTCTTTTTCCAGCATAGAATAATTGCACAGCACACGTCTTTGATGACTTTGAAAACTAAAAGTTGTGTGCATAAATTTTAATTTATTTTTCTACATGTCTTTTGACCTAACAAGATTGAGGCCTGTCAACTTCTTGTTGGTGATGATGATTGACTACAAGTGCAGCATAAAAGCATTTGGACTGACCAATACTTTGAAAAAAAGTAAAGCCCAAGAAAATCAGTGAAGATCTAAGAAGACAAGTTGTAGATTTACACAAGTTGATTGTTCATATAAGAGGGCAAAATAAAGAAAGCGATTCTTCTCGTGTAGATTTTTTCTTCTTTTATGAGCTACAGCTCTCACTGCTGTTACTGACAGTTTCTCAACTAGTGTGTGATCAACATCTACATTTCTGAGTAAATATTAGGAGGTATTTCAGGGTTTAAAGCATGTGATTTCTTGGCCAGCATCATCTGCCTGATTCCAAGTACAAATTTCGTAAGTCATGCCATAAACGGAGTTTGCAGATTTCTTGCTTCCTCATTTTCATGTTGCCGATGTGCATGTTACACAGATGTTACAACAGACAGTTTCTCATCATATTGTGTATTAGAAACATTCAGGTTACTATAGACAAGTTTATTGAGCTTTTACCCTCTTTGATAATTATTTGTTACACTTTTGTGGTATTTTCTTGTTATGAATTCTGAACAAGTTAGTACATTTCAAACAGGCATTTGGGATCAAACATTTTTTAGAGATTCAGAACAGTTCCCTTTTTGAGGATTGGTTTCTCTTTTTTTTGTTTTTCTCAGTGTCTTAAGATCCTCTTTTCCAAAACTCAAACTCAAAAGAAACATAAAAAATAAAACAGAATACGATTTTTGATTTTTTGTAGAGCAAGTCCAAGTGGAACTGATAGGGAGGATCGATAGGCAGGCAGACTAACAATTCCAAGGAAATGATCTACTGGTGCACAATTCCCATCCCTAGACAGGACTATTTATACACATCCAGTACGATTGATCACCTGTTGCAAAAATGGTAGAGTTTATTCTTACATGGTTACACCGTGCAACAGATTGCAACTACCTGCGATTTTATTGGTTTTATTGACGTTTGATCTCACCTTGTAATTCATTGTGATACCCGTGCAACCCATGCAAGACATACACTAGTTATGTACCATATTGTCAGAGCCAAAAACTTAAAGAAGCAGCTTTGACAGCACGGCACTGCCTGTGAAATCAACTAAAGACACAAGCTAGCTCATTAGCAGCTAAAAATGGCATCTTGTTTGTTTAATTAAAGTGCCAACATGTCTTGTTTCTTTAATCATTTAATCATCTTCAATAATTTTCCTTACAAATGTGACACTATTTAAGGGGAACTAACAGCAATATAAGATTTATTCTCCATTAAAGAAAACAGACATTCCTCCAGTCATAACAAGTATCATCGGTGCACCTACTAAACCTCAGGTTGTCCTAGATGTGTCCATTGGAGTGTGAATGTTGGACAAGGTGCTGTGGAATAGTAAAAAACAGTGTATGGATGTGTGTGTGTGGTAAAGAAACGAAACGCTCTGACACACACACACACACACACATACACACACACACACACACACACACACACACACACACACACACACACACTCATGTACAGTACAGATACCTGAAGTACAGTAATGAAGTATTTGTACTTCGTTACTTCCAGTGTTGGGTGTAACGCATAACACGTTACTGTAATTAAATTACTTTTCCACTGAAAAAGTAGAGTAACTGATTACTGTTCATTTTTAGGTATTTTAATTACAGTTACTTACAAAGTACTTGCGTTACATTGTAAAATAATCAAACTCGCTGAATATCATTAATTAATTATTCAATAATTTGTCTTCTAAAGGTAAAAGTAAACTCTGCCGCTTTAACATCGCTGTAGTGCAGCTGCATGTCATTTCGTGCCAGTTTGCTGCATAGTCGTATTCTAAAGATGTCGGACTCGGCTGAAGCGAGTGGCTGTTTTATGAAATGGACATATTCCCGTCTCTTCACTTTTGTGAAACAAGCAGACAAGAACATTACAGTAATATGTAAAAACTATCGGCTGCTGTTAATAGCACGAGTAATCTACTGAAGCGCCTGACACGAGAGCATAGACAAACACTTCTGAGTGATCCTTGTTCATCATCCACGGATTTTACTTCAGCAGCACAGAAATCGTCTGAAGGTGAGCTTAAAAAATGATTGCAGGCTACATTGTGGAAGAGCTGCTACCGCTGCGTACTGTAGAGTCTACGTCTTTTTAAAAAAATTATTTATTATTTAAAGAGTTTAATTTCTATTGTTTGTCCACTCAAGGATTATAGGGATTTAAAAAAGTATTTAGTTAAATTACTTATTAAGTAATTAAGTTACTTTTCAGACACAGTAATTAGATAAGTATTTTAAATACAATATTGATTAAGTAATTAGTACTTAATTACTTTTTAAAAGTAACTTACTCAACACTGGTTACTTCCCACCTCTTGTGTCAAGACTGATAGAATAAGTCTTGTTGCTGCTCACTGGTTAAGCAGTGTTTCCATTTCACAGCACTGAAGCAGAGACCCAGTGAACTCTTGACCCTTCATCGTAGCAGTTACTGGAAAGTCATTAGAGGAACTGTGTGGAATTTCCTTCAGGCTCAGCCCTCTGCAGTTCACGAGCAACCGAAAAACATCTGACAATCCACCACTCACTACAATACTTGCCTTACTTGTGCTTTATTAACATAATGATAAAATAATATCAGTAGATGGGAATACAAACTTTAAAAAAAATCTAATTATACTCAGCTTGAAGCTGAAGAAAAGAAGGAAACTAAAAAGTATTTCTATTTACCGTTGTCCACATTGTAGAGGGTGACTTTTCCTCTAAACAGGAGAATGTGTCAGTCAGTCAGATGAGCAGTCCTTACCTTTAAATCTACCCTCTCTTCTTCCTCTCTCTGTTTGTGAGCTGATAGTAACACTGCATTTAAAATGACCTGACACTTAAAAAACGTCACTCCCTTTATGCTCGCTCCTCTTCAGTACCACAAGCTAGATGCTGAAGTACCACAACTTACAGACACCTGCAGTTGTTCCGGTGTTGTGCAAAAACAAAACAAACACAGTCCCACTTTTAACCCCAGACTTTGGCACAGTCATCTCTTTTTACGTGACATCCTCTGGCGGTTAATAAACAGCCTGCCATATGTTTCTGTTTAGGCTGAAATTAGTTTCATGTTTGGAGCCTTACAATGACAGAACTGCATTAAGCAAACGTAACAAGCCTTTTTACAAAATGTAAGGAGTACAAAGTACAGATATTTGTAGTACAAAATAGTCAGAAAAAAAAGCAACCCAAAAACATCTGCCAGTACAATACAAATTAGGAGTGTGTGTGCGTATCTCGGCACCTCCCCTTCCTGTTATTGGTCTGTGCTTAAATGCTGGTGTTTCCAAACTTTTTCTCTTGTTTTGAAAGCTCAGAGAACCAGAGAAGACAAAAGAAGGTAAGAAAAACATTTTACACTGATGAACAGCTTAAGAGAATCAGAAATCTTTGTGAAATCATGAATGTAATACGTGGTAACATTTTTCTGAGGAAGTCAGAGATAATAAATCTGTGCATAAAAACGGTGTCAGCTCTTTTGTCTGGGCCGTACATAAATCATTTGTACAGCTGGCCCAAGATATTTGTTGTCATCCTGTTATACTTATAACATGTATCAAAATCAATCTTTTACCTTTTTCATAATCTAGCATTAAATTTCTCTTTTCACAAGATAACCACTACAGCGTTTCAATCTGTGTCTGTGTTTCCTACAGGCATGGCCGTCCACCAGCAGCCCACCCAGGTGGTGACAGTCATCAGGACCATTGAAAACTCTGGCCAATGGAGCACCGACCTCTGTGATTGCTGCTCTGATATGGAGAGCTGTAAGTAAACTCAGGAAACCCTACAAACAGCAGTGATTTCTGCATGAACGATCTCCTCAGACTTTGTTTGCAATAAGCTAACCGAGTGTTTAAAGTCAGTAAAACATCAAGAATAAATGAACTATCTGAGACTACATGATAGCAATGATCATTTAGTAGCATTATGGAGTTTTTCATTATTTTACATTTTTCACCAGAAAACTGACTTTTCGTAATTGGAGTGGAAATGTCTCAAATGTTCAACTTAAACTTAATGACTCCTTTTATGATAGCATAGAAAATCAGACTTAGAGTGTCCCAAATATATTTTTTTACTATCAATAAATAATAACAACAACAACAACAACAACAATAATAATAATAATAATAATAATAATAATAACAATAAAATAGAAGTCCAGTCTCTCTGTGGTTGGATTCAGGGAAAGTTGAAATAGCAAAAATTCAAAGTTTTTTTGCTCCCCTGGAACATCCAGGTTGGTTGGTTTGTTGTAGTTAATAAAAAAATAGTAAATAATATATATACATAAATATTTATTTATATATGTATATATTTCTCCCCAAAGGTTGCTGTGGCCTTTGCTGTTTCCCCTGCATGCAGTGTGATGCAGCCAATAAACATGGATGGTGCTGTGCAATGCCACTCCTGGACGTTTGTGGTGTGGTGTCCTGCTTACTCCGTCAGTCTATCAGAGAGCGCCACAACATCTATGTAAGGCTGGGTTAGAGATGGAGGATATTGTTACAAACTACATTTAAAAGATAGATGCGGTCACTAGAGGAAGTGCACTTTTGTAACTTCTGCACTGGCTTCATTTTTAAGCCCTGGAGGTTTCTGCTTGTAAAATGAACTAACATAACATCTAAATGTAAATTTTATGAGATTCAAAAAATGCACACAAATTGTGCTTTGTGCAGATCCTTCTCACTCACCCTCACCTCTCATGGTCAAACTGAGATAAAGTAACCACATCATGCAGTGCCATCATAAAAGTGACCTGGATAAAACTTGTGGTATTTTGCAATCCGTAGAGTTTATAATGGAGAAGCTTGAGTTGAGAAAGAGGAAGTGTAAAGTTCTTCAAATCTGAACTCTCTTGCCCTCACTGTGGGGGAAAAAGCTGCGGCTTCTTGTTTTGACAAACTCTCAGATATTTGGTTACCCAGCTCTACACAGGGACACAGCTGCCGGATGAGGGGATGACAACACCCCACTAAACTTTTATATCTGAGGGGTAACAACAGTAACTCCTGCTGCTTCATCCTCTGTCTATCTGCTTCTTCTTCTCCATCCTGCAGGGCTCGTTCACTGATGACTGCTGTAAGGTGTGCTTTTGTTACCCGTGTGTTTGGTGCCAGATGCATCGTGAGCTGAAGCTCAGGCAATACCATTAGCCCGCCACCTCGACTGTGATCAGCACGCAAGTCGTCTGTGGATATGATGCAAACGTTTTGGCTGTGTGATGAGGGCTTATGTCACTGCTGAACCAAAGTGCTTTAAATCTGTTGTCATATAATATGTTGAACGCCTATGTGACTTTTTCAGGCCAATAAAATCCTGTAATTCTATGCAACATCATGTGTGAGATTAATTGTCCTCTTCTGAAGAGTTGAGTTTAACCAGTGTTCAGATAAAGACTTGTCATATTCATTAATTGTTAACTTTGATAGGATACAGAGAAGGACATTGTAAGGTCACACTGTCCATTCATATAACTTTTCACAGTATTATAATATTTGTAAATGAAATACAGTGGCTTGCAAAAGTATTCGGCCCCCTTGAACTTTCCACATTTTGTCACATTACAGCCACAAACATGAATCAATTTTATTGGAATTCCACGTGATAGACCAATACAAATTGGTGTACACGTGAAAAGTGGAAGGAAAATCATACATGATTCCAAACATTTTTTACAAATAAATAACTGAAAAGTGGGGTGTGCGTAATTATTCAGCCCCCTGAGTCAATACTTTGTAGAACCACCTTTTGCTGCAATTACAGCTGCCAGTCTTTTAGGGTATGTCTCTACCAGCTTTCCACATCTAGAGACTGAAATCCTTGCCCATTCTTCTTTGCAAAACAGCACCGGCTCAGTCAGATTAGATGGACAGCGTTTGTGAACAGCAGTTGTCAGATCTTGCCACAGATTCTCGATTGAATCTCAGTCTTCACCTCCACCACAATCTGCCCTGCTACCTTTAGCTCAGTCTTCAGCCCCGTCAGCCACTCAGCCACTATCACAATCAGAATCACTACAACCTTTGTTACAGTCCATAACTCAGTCAGTGCCTGAGTTAGTAGCGCAGTCATTAGCTTTGTCACCAGTTCAGACTCCAGTGTTGTCACCCATCCAGTCAGTCACTCATCTACACCTTTAGCCAGGGACCTCAACGCCTTCTGGCCATGCATCAGCTCCTGCTGGAAGCTCGAGTGAGCCAATCCAGCATTTCGTGGCTCCCACGCCGCTGTCTGTCTCAGCTGGCAGTTCAGGAGAACTGATTCAGCAGTCTGCCTCTGCGTCCAGTCGTCTTGTGTTTTAGTTGGGGGTTCAGGAGAACCCGGCCAGCATCAAGCCACGTCAGCTGGGGGTTCTGGAGAACCCGGGGCCATCTGCTGCACTGGTTGGGGTGAGGGGAGGAACACAGGAAAAAAGACATGCTGTGGAAGAGAGCCAGAGATTAAAAATAAGTAATGATTCAATTCATAGAGGTCTATTAAGGATATATAAAGTTGGGTTTCATCGGCTTTTGGTCTATATGAGTAACTTATCATGACCAAACATTTGATGATTGTCTTTGCATCATTCAAGCAAAACTTAAATTTTATTAAGGGTCACACACATCAACCATAACATGCCAGCTGATGTGAACCTGATCAGATGTTGTGGTTTTGAAAACACAGAAGCTCTTTTTGCTGTTACATGATGTTACTTATAAGTAACAGATTACACCAGTAAGTAGCAGACAGGTCTGGCCCGAATCTGGTGTCAAGCCGGCACTGCTGGCTGACTTGTGGCATGGTAAGTGGTATGTCATCCAGATATGGGCCAGGCCCGGCGTAGATGGCACTGTTTATGCGGTGGCATGCCACATCTGGCCCAATTGTGGTTTGGTTTATGTGGCCCAGGCTCATAGAAAACAGGTCTGAGTAACTGGTGTCATGGCAGGGTGTATGTCAACCAGATGTGGGCCAGTTCTGGCAATGATGCCCCTATTTATGTTCCTATTTTGCTACTTTAGTTTGAAGACCCAAATGCCATGTTGCAATCCAATACTGCTATGGTAGCCAATGCTTCAAATGCAGGTTTGTGAGTGTACACTTTATCCAAAACCTAGTGAGGGCTTACTCATGTGTACCACTGGTTGGCTGTAGCTCAGGAGGTAGAGCAGGTCACCTCCTGACTGGAAGATTTGTGGTTCGATCCCTGGCTTCTCTACTCTGCATGTCAAAAGTGTCAATGTAGTTAAGAAGTGTGCAATTTAGAGAAAGTGTGTGACTGATTGAATGTGGCTTGTTGTATAGATCACTTTGAGTAATCTGGGAGAGTAGAAAAGCACTATATAAGAATCAGTCCATTCATTTTCTGAACAGAGTTTTGTCGTGGTACTTTTGCACTATTATGTTCTGGCACATGTTGTTATTACATGGCTTGATTAAGGTACACATTAGGCTGACATCTTGGGCCAGAGCTGAAACTGTTCTGGGCCAGCACAGGGCCAGCAGTGTGTCTGCAACTGGCCTTGTGCTGGCCCATGTGTGGGCCACCTCTGGCAAACCAGATCTGGGCCACCAAAGGGCCGTCATTCTTTGCGGCATGTGGGCCATGTGTAAGCACATTGTGTGGACTAGATCCAGGCCATACCAATTTGGCTATGTGGGATGTAACAGCATTTTTGTGACCTACAACACTATTTCCACATGGATAAGTAAATATTTATCTATGTACATGTGCATTATTATCCAGTTAATCTCCTCTAGCAGCTCATTTAGTCATGGCTTCCAAGCATTCTTTTGTCTGTATGTCAGTAAATGTAGTGAAAGACTGACATATTGGGGCCAAATGTTTATGAATGTAACCAGTTTAGTTTGTTTGAGTGTGTGTGTTTGGAATGATCGCAGAAGTATTAACAGACTGGCACAAGGGGGTTTAAGATTTCACTCCTACCTCTATGTTCGCAAAATAAAAAAGTAGCCCAGCTACATCATGGCAGAATAGTAATATATTAAAAAACAGCATTTTCTATAGACTTTGTCTTCTTGACCATTTGTCTGTGAGGGTCTGGGCAGGCTGGGGCTGGTTCTGTTTTTAGTTTATGCTTGGTATGCTGTGGGCGGAGCTGCAGGGGCTGAGGTTTGTTCCACTCAGCTGTGTTTGAGCTCTGTCATTGGGGCGGCGTATTAAGAAGAAGCCAGAGTGGGAGTTATTATTGCAGCATTTGTGGTAACATTTAAACATTTAAGGCTCTCTGATGTTTGGCCCTGCTGCTGTAACTGCTGTAACAAGGTTACAACTGTAACAAGTTGTAACCTTGTTTGCTGTGATCTTTCACTCCTCTGGCCGGATCACGCCACCATATTTGGATTCTCAGAGAAACTTAACCCTGCAAATATTAAGCTTCCTGGATTAAACTACAGTGTGACAAGTAAGCAGTATTCATTTGTTCCCATTTATTAATTTAGTTACAGCCAGATTTAGAGTTATTTATCTCTAACTTCTCTTTTCTCCCTCTTTCTTTTTTTTAAACCTGTCGTGTCAGGCACTTTTAGTAAAAACATGGTCTGAATGCTTTGTTGAGCCAAACACATTTGCTTTGCCGAGAGGAGCGCTGTAGACTCTGTATAGGCTCCTATTGGTACTCATTTCAGTTTATTTTATTATTCACATTATTATCAGACTGGTTATTATGCCAGGGCTGATAGGGGGTGAGGGCCAGGTTGGCAAAAGACAGAAGAAGAGATGATAATAAAGACAAGAAGGAGGAGGGATCGAAAAAGAAACGAAACAGAAAGAGAGAGAGAAAGAGAAAGAGGGGAGGGAATGGATGCCCATAGTCAAAAGGCAAGAGCCCCAGACAACCAGACGCAATGGGCAGTCCACCCTGGCAGAGGACAGTGGCCATGGCACGAGCCGAGGAAAAGTCAGATGGGGTGGCTGTGCGCTAAAGAGGTACAAAACATCCCAACTGCATCCCCTGAGGGCACAGGCCAGAAATCATGCCACAACACCTTGTCAGGTGCTCTGGAGCTACACGTCCAGTATTGGTCGTTGTAACAACGAGTGGGGAGCAGCAGGGAGGGGAACTCACCCTCCATAACAATGTCCCACAGGGAGAACCCCAGATCCAGGCATAGCAGTAGTTTCTCCGCCTGTCAGGGTTCCTGGGTCGTTGACCCAGCATTTTCAGTTCATGTTCACTGTTTATTTTCCACATTTTTCATTTCCTGTTTCATTATGTTCAGCTGTGTACTCACCGGTCTCTCATTATCATCCTCATCAGTCCCTGTATTAAAACCCTCAGTTTCTCTCTGTTCTGGGTTGTGTCATTGTCAAGTCAAGTCAAGTCAAGTTTATTTATAGAGCACATTTAAAAACAACCAAGGCTGACCAAAGTGCTGTACAGTAAATACAGATAAAAATACAATAGAACACAATTTCGTAATAACACCTCGCTGATAAAAATAAAATAAAAATATATAAAACAAATAATTTAAACCTTTCTAAAAGCCAATGAAAAGAGGTGAGTTTTAAGAGCGGTTTTAAAAGTTTCTAGGCTTTTGGAGAGTCTGACGTGAGGAGGTAAACTGTTCCACAGTCTGGGTGCAGCCACAGCAAACGCCCTCTCTCCCTTTGTCTTTAATTTATACCTGGGAACATCTAAAAGCATCAGGTCGGCTGACCTCAAAGATCTCCTGGGGCGATAAGTACTAAGGAGTTCTGACAGGTAAGAAGGTGCAGTGCCATTTAAAACCTTAAAAGCCAGCAATAAGATTTTAAAATCAATCCTAAAGGCAACTGGGAGCCAGTGGAGAGAGCAGAGAACCGGAGTGATGTGTTCTCTTTTTTTTGAACCGGTCAACAGGCGAGCGGCAGCGTTCTGCACCAGTTGAAGGCGATGTAGACAGGAACGATCTAGGCCAGCATAGAGGGAATTGCAGTAGTCTAGCCGTGATGTGATGTTGTCGTTTCCGTGTGTGCTTTCAGTTCAGCCAGTCAGCGTTCGTTCACGTTTAAGTTTCTTAAAGATTTAACATCTTATCCATAAAACTTCTTCAGTTCTATGATCAAATAGTGGTGAGTCCCAGGTATTTAAATCCTAGCAGGAGTGTCCCTTAAGAGGGTCGATCACGTGCCTCATCACATGTGCCAAGGTGTGACAAAAGGCGTTGACTGAGTCTCATCTCTTCCATGTTGTGCCATGCGTTTACGAAGTGGCTCTTTGGTTTCTCCAATGTAGAAGTCTGAGCTCTCCTCGCTGCATTGCAGAGCAAATACCACATTGTTTAGTTGGTGTTTGGGAGTTTTGTCCTTGGGATGAACCAGTTTTTGTCTGAGTGTGTTTCTGGGTTTGAAGTTTGCTGGGATGCTGTGCTTGGAGAAGATTCTCTGATAAGCTTGCTACAGAAGGAATCACAATGTTGCTGACATGCCATGTTTGCATGAAAACTAGAGCACTATTAACACTGAGATGTGGCAGGAGCACATGACTGCTGCTCAGTAGTGCTCATCCACACCTTCCCCATCTCCCTCTTTAAGATGAGCACACGAAATCTGCACTCATCACCTCATTTAAGTTGCTATTTTCACTGTAAATAAAATCCTTTCACTGTTGTATGAGTCTGCTCTTTGGGTCCTGCTTTTGGCTCATCCTCATATTGTCTCCATTGTTCAAATCCTTATTTTATGTTTAGGTAATTAATAGTTCATTGGTTGTGGGGGGGCTAGAGCCTATTCCAGCTACTACAGGGCAGGCTACACCCACCAGTCTAACAAAAGGACTAACTTTATTGATATTTACATAAAACAAAGAAATTAAAAACTAATTTATAAATGAATTTATTAAGGCACACTTTATTGCACACTTAATTATTACATTTACATTTTGATGTCTGCGACTCTCCTGGTCCTCCTGTGTGTGTGTGTGTGTGTGTGTGTGTGTGTGTGTGTGTGTGTGTGTGTGTGTGTGTGTGTGTGTGTGTGTGTGTTCAGGATCTCTGTTACAATGTTACTGTTTTGGTTGTGCTGCATGAAAGACGTTGAGTGTGTATTAGGGAAGGTTAGTTACCGGAGCTGGAGAGTGAGTTATTCAGGCGAACTCTCAACAGCGTGTGTGTGCACGGAGCCCTTAACAGACTTGACCTCCACTTTCACTTCCTCTTTCTGATTTGTGGAAAGATGCTGAGTTTCCCAAATGTCTCATTTTGTTTTTTCTCAGAGAAAGAGAGAAGAAGAAGAAGGTAAGACATTCTTTCTTAAACTGATGAAGTGAATCATTGTGAACTCATGAATGTAATATTTGATGTAATTTTTCTCAGGAAGACATAGTTGCAATACATCAATGTAAATATAATGTAATTTGCATGGTGAACTCTTTCCTCTGTACTGTACACAAATCAGTGTTACAGCTGGTCCAAGGTATTTATAGATTTCCTTTGTCATATTTTCATATTCTAGCACTAAATGTCTTCATACACAAGAGCTATAACCACTAAAACATTTCAGTCTGCGTCTTCATTTCTGTCTTGTTTCCTACAGTCATGGCTACCATCCACCAGCAGACCACCGAGGTGGTGACAGTCACCAGGGCTTTTCAAAACTCTAGCCAATGGAGCACCGACCTCTGTGACTGCTGCTCTGATATGGACACCTGTAAGTGAACCCAGCAAACTCTACAAACAGCAGGGATTTCAACATGAGCGATTTCCTCAGCTTTGTTTCAGACTTTGTTTGCAGTAAGGTAGCAGAGAGTCTGATGTCAGTAAAAAATCAAGAAGATAAAATATCTGAGACTGTCTCATAACAATAACCATTTAGTAGCATTATGGAGTCAGAGTGCTCTAAGCGAACTGGGAAACTAGTCTCTGAACACTTTAATGTTTAGTTTAACCTTCTGAAATTTAATGAACGCCATAACATGACTGACCTAACATGTAATGACATTATCAACAGTGTGGAGGCATAAATGCTGTGGTGAAGGTGTTTCTGCAGGTAGAAGCAAATATCTTTTCATTGGTTGAGTAAGAAAGGCTGCGAGGATGAGGAGCCAAACAGAACACATGCAGATCATGTGATGTGAAGAGGAAGCACGTGCACAGGGAACACACAAATTGAAAGCAAGAATGAGAAGTGTTTAAATACCCAGAGAACTAATTGAAACCTCACATGAAGGCAACATTCTCAGGGTTTGGCATTTCTTCTCTTTCTTCCTGTCTTTTGGTTTCTACCAAAGCTACCAAAAAACATGACAAGGGTGAACTAAAGCAGCAAAGTTGTCATGATCCTGGGTCGGTGACTCAGTGTTTTGTGTTTTGAATTATTTATAGTCTTTGCTTCATTATTGCCATGACAAAAGTATGTGTTTTAGTAAACACTGCTATTTGACACATTAAATATAATTTCATACAATTTCATAATTTATTTAGAGCAGCTCACCTGTAATGAAAGTGGTAGTTTTGTTGTGCATGTATGCCTGACATCATTGGCCTGCTCCCAGATCTGGACCAGGGCATCTCTGAGCTCCTGGATAGTCTGAGGTGCAACCTGGCACTGTCAGATGGACCGAAACATAATGTCCCAAAGGTACTTCACAGGATTAGGTCAGGTATGAACTTCAACATCCTGCATACTTTCGGTACGAGGCCAAGCATTGTCGTGGACCAAATGCACCAGCGTAAGGTCTAACAGTGAGTCCATGGTTTCATCCTAATGACAGTCAGGGTGTCGGGTCTGTGTGTCCCTCCATGGATATCCCTCCCCAGGCCATCACTGACCCACCAGCAAACCACTCATGCTGAAAGATGTTACACCAGCATAACGTTCTCCATGGCTTCACCAGATCCTTTCACATCTGTCACATAAGCTCACAGTGAACTTGCTCTCAGGGCACCCTCATGAAGTCTGTTTCTGATTGTTCAGTCAGAGACTTTTACACTAGCTGGTGGTCATTTATAGCTTTGGCAATGCTCATCCTGTTCCTCCTTGCATAAAGGAACAGATACGTGTCCTTCTGATGGATAAGCGGCCTTCTGTGGGGGTTGTCTCATTGTTGTTTTTCTTGTGCAGCTATTCTTAATTTCGTTAACATCAAAGTACCTGAAACTGATAACCAACCGTCTCTGCTGCTTAACTGACCACATCAATATCCAGGCGATTTAACTGAGTGGATGTGATAATCTGACTGAAAAGTGCTCCTTACATTTTTTGTTGTGCAGTTTAAATCTGTATATTTTTTTATCTGAAGGTTGCTGCGGCTTTTGGTGCTTCCCCTGCATGCAGTGCATGACAGTTAGTAAACATGGATGGTGCTGCTGCGCATCACTCCTGGATATTTGCGGCGTGGTGTCCTGCTTACTCCGCCAGTCCATCAGAGAGCAACACAACATCGAAGTAAGGCTGGGTTAGAGATGGAGGGGCTATGTTACAGACAAGATTTAAAAGATGGAGGTGGCCACTAGAGGAAGTGAAGTTTTGAGTCTTCCACATTGGCTTCACTTTTAAACCTTGGAGGTTGCTGCTTGATTTTCTTTCTAGTCACGTTGGTTTGGGTCCAGAATAATGAAAAATCTGTGTGTCTTAATTGACTGGATGCCAGCGCTGTTGCTTATTTTGTTCTTCTCCACCCTGCAGGGTTCTGGCTGTGAGGACTGGTGCACAGTACTTTTCTGTTACCCCTGTGCCTGGTGCCAGATGCATCGTGAGCAGAAGATCAGGGAGAACCAGCCCGCCAGCGCAACTGTGATCACCACACAGGTCATTCGTGGATATGGTACAACCAGTTTAGCTGTTGGCTAAGGGCTTATGTCACCGCTGAAGCCATATTTTTTTTACTTTTGCTGACTTATTAATGTGCTGAATGGTATATGAGGAAAGGTGTCTGGCCATAAAAATACTTTTTTACACAATATTGTGGCTGTTATTGTAATAGTTTTCTTCTACAGAGCTGAGTTTAACCAGTGTTCAAATAAAAACTATTCAAATTCACTATTGTGATATGACAGTGATAAGGACATCGTAAGTAAGACCTTCCATACTTCTCTTTATATACTCATAGTAAATGTACTGTACAGTGGGTGATGGTCATTATCCATTGCTTGTTTTGATGCACTTCCCAATCACACAACACTTTAGAGCAGCGGTCCGCAACCTTTTTTGCGCCACGGACCGGTTTATGCCCGACAATATTTTCACGGACCGGCCTTTAAGGTGTCGCGGATAAATACAACAAAATAAAACTAGTACCGGTACTGAAAAAAGAAGATTTATTCATAACACGCGTGAAAAGACCCAGGAAAACCGAGTTAACGATAAAAACGGTAACAAAATAACGCTGAAAACCGATAAAAACCCTGAAAACTATACATTTCACACCTGAGCCTCAACTCTCGCGGCCCGGTACCAAACGATTCACGGACCGGTACCGGTCCGAGGCCCGGGGGTTGGGGACCGCTGTTTTAGAGTATTGGATGAAACTGCTTTGTGCTTATTCTTTGACAGCTTTTACATCTATCTTTGTGTTCCTGCCATCATCAGTATAAACAAGGTGACTTCCATCCACAAACTCATGATTGTAGTTAGTTTCAGCACTTCACTGTAACGTGCTTCCTTCTACTTTCTTTTTCTCATGATTGGTCCTGAATATAAAGTAATGAGGGCTGGGTCAAGACATCTGCACAGTACTGTATGTTTTATTTGAAAGTTGAAATTATTATCCATCCATCTTCATCCGCTTTATCCGAGGCCGGGTCGCAGGGGCAGCAGCCTAAGCAAAGAGGCCCAGACCTCCCTCTCCCCAGCCACCTCCTCCAGCTTATCCGGGGGAATACCAAGGCGTTCCCAGGCCAGCTGAGAGATATAATCTCTCCAGCGTGTCCTGGGTCTGCCCGGGGCCTCCTCCCAGTGGGACATGCCTGGAACACCTCACCCAGGAGGCGCCCAGGGGGCATCCTTGTCAGATGCCCGAACCACCTCAGCTGGCTCCTTTCGATGTGGAGCAGCAGCTGCTCTACTCTGAGCCCCTCCCGGATGGCCGAACTTCTCACCCTATCTCTAAGGGCCAGCCACCCTTCGGAGGAAGCTCATTTCTGCCGCTTGTATCCGCGATCTCGTTCTTTCGGTCACTACCCACAGCTCGTGGCAATAGGTGAGGGTAGGGACGTAGATCGACCGGTAAATTGAAATTATTAAACTGATTAAATGATTCAAAGTGCTTGAAGTGCTTTTACCTCCGGTTTCTTTAAACCAGCTTTCTGAGTGGCTGTCAATCGCAAACAGAACGTGAAGCTTTAAATATTTTCTACATTTGGCAAAATAATTATTAAATAAAATTGAAATGTATTAAGTGAGAGAATTAAACAGTTTGTTAGGGCTATCATTTAGTGTCTGACAGGACTTTAACTGTTAACGGTAAGAAGATTTGGTCACATGTAAATGCCTTCAGGTTACAGCTAAATCAGTCACGATTCAGTGATTAAATCATTTCTCTATGACAAATCTACCTTTACATCATTTGTTTGTCAGCTATATCACATAAAAAGTACAAAGTCAAATTACTGAGAAAGTGGAACATAAGAAATGTTTTACTTCTTTTAGAAATGTGAAACTATAGGATCTGGCAGAGAATGAACCGTCCACGTTTCTCTCTAGTACTGTCGTATGCAAAACTAGTGTGGCACCAGGGGTGGTAAGAGATTATTTTAGGGTGGTCCATGCCATCCGTGCAGATCCGCCCCTGTCTGCATCACACATGTTGGTTAGCAAGAGGAAATTCCTCTTTTATGAAACGGAATCACGGAAGGCTAATGACCGATCTTAGAGAAGTAAAAGCAGACCAGCATGCGCCTGACTCTGGTCTCCCCTCGGTTTACCATTAAAGACCAGAGGTTTACCGAAAATGTGCATGCGCAAACCTCCAGAAACTAGTTACTGGCCACTCAGCTTGCTGTTAACAGGACACAGACGCCTTTAAACACAAGGTGGCAGTATTGTACAGCATGAACGCAAACAGGTGAGGAGCCTCATGACAGTGCGGTCTTTAAAGGAACTTTGCCTACTATAAGAAACCATTAAAATGCATATAAGCTTCTCACCAAAATGCACATGTAATTGTATTTAATAAGGTCTGTACTGTAAACTATGTATGCTTCAATGAGGTCATTTCACTCAAAGTTCTTAGTGAAGAAACATCACTTTGTCACCCTTATGAGTACTTTTAAATGTGTGACGCCAACTAGTAATCTCCTTCAAGCCAAGACCTTAATAAAATAAATGCGTGCATTAGAATTCACATAGTCTATTCCACAGTGATTTCTAGGTACCTGATATGTTAATAGCAAAACTCAAGTGTTTGAGTCTCATTATCGTCATCAGAACAAAAAAAGAGATGCAGGTCTGTGACCAGGATGCAGGTCTAGTTGGTGTTTCAAAATGCAAACAGACAGAGCGTCTCGCTGCAGTAGACAGTGGCTTTGGTTGTGCTCTTGTTGCATTTGGGTTTAATATTGTAGTAGATACTTTAAGGCATTCATTTTCCAAATGTAATAAATAAATGTATATATACACAGTCTATATGTTATTGGTTATTCTGGCAGTGCAGTCTGTAAATAATATTTTTAAAGCAGGTATCTACTGCTGTTGATATGTTTTTCTTTCTTCTTCTTCTTTTTTTTTTTTTTTTTTAGCAAGGAACCAGCAACAGCAGAACACAATCGGGATTGAGCAAAAGACAATGTTGCACCATTTGGCGCTGCAGTCTTGGAGCTGTGCACACGCTCAGTGCCATGAATGCAGACATGATTCAGTAACTGAGGATGCACATGGGAGTAAAGGACTCTTCTTGACATACATCAGTTTTGGAAGCTATCAGGAACAAGAACAAAAGAAAATAGTGTCACTGAATCGGCTTAAAGAAACAAGCATGCTAAAAATTCAATTTAAAAAACCCTGAAGACTTTATGCATGTGTCAAAATAGTAAGCAAATGAAAGTGTATTATGTGAAAGTTTTAAATAGATTGTAACAGACTGACCTGTTTGTGTGTCTGACCGGACACATTTGAAGATACAGAAAAGGACTGTCGCAAGAACATGAGCACAGAGATTGTGGCCGTGTGGTCATGATATTGTTTCAACTTCCTGTTACAGTGTTTCACGTTACTACTTGTTCTCTTTTTGCCTTACCTTCCCATTACAGTTATATCATTTGATCATTAGTAAGTACAGCCACTTACTCTTTTAAATAATTCTTTATTTGAAAAATTGCAAATATATTTTCCTTGCTTCAGTTTTTTAAGAAACTGTAAGCTGTTTTCTTCTAGTATTAGTTTAAGGTTTTAAACGTAGTTTAGGTTTCAGGTTCCTAAAGAACTGTTTGCGTCACAGATCAGTGCAAAAACGTGGCCAACCACCAACAATGTCTCTGTCAAGGAAAAACAGTAGGTCATGGTTCTTCTTTTCTCATAAATTTACTATCAGCAGAAGACGTTGCAGACACAACAGCTTCTGTAAATACAAACACACTTTTGACAGGCTTTTGTTTTAAGATAACAACACTTCCTCTCAATTGCCCTAACCCACTCGGACCTCTACCTCAAGAATTTAATGCCACGTGTTTCTCAGCAGCGCAAAGTTTGCTTTTATAAAATGCATCTCCTGCTTTTATTGTGAAAATTGTCATTTCATATTATTCAGGAAGCAGGCTGGAAAAGACGGCATCAGCCAATAAAAGGACAGGAAATATTGATATAATGTTTCATTCATTTTTATTTAAAGACAATAAATTAACATGTAGATACATTTTTAGTCTGTGCAAAAGACTTGAGCCACCCCTCATGTTTAAAAAACTTTTCCCAAGGAGCCAGACTTTTAATTGTAATTTTTAAGGTGGTCTTGAGAAATAGTTCTCCAGGTTTTCTGAAGGTCTTTCATTGGCTGCTTTTTCACTCATTTTCAGTGCAGTCCCTGTATCTGTCAGATAGGTATCTGACAGAAAACCATGCTCGACGATGGTGATCATGATAATATGACAACAACAGTGACCTATAAATCATCCAACCAACATCCAAAGAAGAGCTTGGAAATCAAGAAGCCTGGAGAACTATTCCTGAAGACTACTTGAAGAAATACTAAGAAAGTTTGACTGAGAGATTGCAGACTGACGAATGCTGACGAATAAAGATGATCACACCAAATATTGACTTTATACAGATTCTGTTTTTACCTTATATGCTGTATTTCTATGTATGTTTGCATGTCTTAATAAACATATTAATGCAAACAAAAAGGGGTGGCTCAAGACTCCTGCACAGCACGATATGTTAATGATAAAGAACACGGGGAGAAACTGTTTCATGACTTATTTGCAAACACAATGCTGCTCTTTCTGCACCAGGACAGTAAGTGGTTTGTGTCCAGCCACAGACACATCTTCCCGTTTCATAGAGTTGTGCTCAACTCTAAAACTTGCTTTATCCAAGGATATTTTTACATGTTAAAAGAGTGTTGTGGAATGCACATGGTATATACCCTGACACACAGGAAAACTGTCTTTAAATGCACCATCTGCCATAATTGTTGTCTTGTTTTAATTATCTCTATTTAATTACAGCACAAGTCTTTGAGTGTCATTGTCACCATCGGGCTGTCGTTGTCTACAACAGCAGAAAGCTAAAAAGAGCAGTGCTAACAGGATGTAGGTCACAACGGTGAAACAAAACGCGAACAGGTAGAGCGTCGTGTTGCAGTAGACATCAGGCTGTGTCATATTCTTGTTGTAGTTGGGTTCATAAATGGAGTAGATGACTATATTACCTGGAAGAATATAAAAAATGATCTCAAATTAGAATGAGAGTGATGGACCTGCACGGCCTCTACATAAATGCAGAACTGGCTTCAAGATTTTTTCAAAATGCTTCTGTGATTAGTTTATTTTAAAAATGTAAAAAAAAAAAAAAAAAATCCAAGGAACAACAAGAAAAATTTATTTCTGTTAAATTCAATTCAGTTTTATTAGCAAAAAATTACAACAGCACTTGGTCATTTAACATTGTGTATTCTCCTTATATATCCAAAAACAGCTAGTACTGCGTGACGTATATGATCAGTTTAATTTACAAATAAATCGACTGATTTACTGATAAGACCTGACAAATGAAGCAGACATAAAATTGTTATATTTTTTACGTTTTGTTATAGCTGTTCACTGTAATTTTAAATATGAGGGCAGATAAATCTTAGTGCAAGTGAGGGAGGTCATTGTTAGGTAGAATAATCAAAAATGCCAAAATGCCTAAAACTAAAGTGCACGATGACAGAAACTTCTAACCAAGTCGAGGAATTTTACATATGTGACCTTATTATTTAAAAGGTTTGCTCGTGTTTTTGTCTCCCTGTACTCACAAGGAAAATGTCCAGGTCTTGTAGTGAAATTCTCAATTTTTTCAAACTAATCATCTTGTTATTTACTTTTCCTGCTCTGTTTACTGTGGTGTTAGAAAAATTTGAAGTTTACCCGCAAGTAACCAGCCACACAGGAAGATGATGGTCATGGACCAACAGAAAGTGTTGCACCAGTTGTGCCATAAGCTCAGTGCCAGGAAGACCGGTATGATCCCATACAGGGACATGTAGAAAGGGATAAAAGTCTGTCTGGGACAGTTATAGAGTCCTGAACCTATGGGGCACAAAAATAAATAAAACTAAAACACAGCATCTGAAATATTATTTAATTTTTCAATTATTTTTGTGACACGTCTTGATGCATGCTCAGTCATCCAGGTAAAAAAAATCCCAAAAGGTTGATTCTGTTTATCTGGACGTAGTGTTTTCAGTAGGAGAAACGTTTCCTCACTCATCCAGGTGACTTCTTCATTCTCAGCTGACTGCAGGTTTCCCCAACCTTATAGTACAGGGTGGGCCATTTCTATGGATACACCGTAATAACATGGGAATGGTTGGTGATATTAAAGTCCTGTTTGTGGCACATTAGTATATCTGAGGGGGCAAACTCCTCAAGATGGGTGGTGACCATGGTGACCATTTAGAAGTCGGCCATCTTGGATACAACTTTTGTTTTTCCAATAGGAAGAGGGCCATGTGACACATCAAACTTATTGGGAATGTCACAAGAAAAACAATGGTGTGCTTGGTTTCAACGTAACTTTATTCTTTCATGACTTATTTACAAGTTTCTCTTTGTTCACAGCCATTGACATGTCGAAGAGGTTAACACATGAGGAGCGGATCAAAATTGTGTTGATATCTGGTGAACGCAGTAACCGGGTCATTGCAGCAGATTTCAATGCAAGACACCCTACGAGACCACCCATCTCCATGCTACAGTCAGCAAACTGCTTGCTAAGTTTCATGAAAATCGTTCAGTGTTAGATTTGCCAAAATGTGGACGCAAGAAAACTGTCACTAATGAAGAAACATCAGCGGCTGTCCTAGCTTCATTCAGCAAGAGCCCACAGCGTAGCACTCGCCGCGTGTTACTGGAGAGTGGCATTAGTTGAACATCCCTTCGGCGGATATTAGCTACTCACAAATGGCACCCTTACAAACTCCAGCTACTGCAGCATCTCAACGAGGATGACCCAGATCGGCGCACAGAATTTGCAGAACGGGCAAAACAAAAACTGGAACAGGACCCTCAGTTCACGCAGAAGATTTTGTTCAGTGATGAGGCAAACTTTTATGTGAAGTTAACTAACACAACCACCGCTATTGGTCTGACACTAACCCACATTGGATGGGTCCCTCCAAGACTGTTGGAACAACAAAAGTGATGGTTTGGTGTGGTATATGGGGTACAACCATAGTGGGTCCATTCGTCATCAATGGAAACCTCAAGGCCACTGGATATTTGAAATTGCTACATGATGATGTGTTTCCCTCTTTATGCACTGAAGCTGGCACGTTCCCTGAGTTTTTCCAGCAAGATGGTGCACCACCACATTATGGGTGCCAGGTCCGAGCATTCCTAGCTGAACAGTTTCCTGGAAAGTGGATTGGTCGTCGTGGGCCAGTTGAATGGCCCCCAAGGTCTCCCAATCTGACCCCCTTAGACTTTTATCTTTGGGGTCATCTGAAGGCAATTGTCTATGGTGTGAAGATACGAGATGTGCAGCACCTGAAACTACGGATACTGGATGCCTGTGCTGGCATTTCTCCTGCGGTGTTGCTATCAGTGTGTGAAGAGTGGGAGAAGAGGGTTGCATTGACAATCCAGCAGCACATTGAACACATTTTATAAGTGGTCAGAAACTTGTAAATAACTCATGACAGAATAAAGTTACGTTGAAACCAAGCACACCATTGTTTTTCTTGTGACATTACCAATAAGTTTGATGTATCACATGGCCCTCTTCCTATTGAAAAAACAAAAGTTGTATCCAAGATGGCCGACTTCTAAATGGCCACCATGGTCACCACCCATCTTGAGGAGTTTGCCCCCTCACATATACTAATGTGCCACAAACAGGACTTTAATATCACCAACCATTCCCATGTTATTACGGTGTATCCATATAAATGGCCCACCCTGTACATTTGCATAATGACTGAAACTAGCACCACTGAATAAACAATGGGCTGGGAGCTCAGTTCCTTGCTCCATTGGGAACAACCTCTGGTGATGCGGATGGCACAACACAGAAGAGCTACCTCGTCAGGCCAGGACTCTGCAGTCTATTTACACCTACAGGCCAGTGGACACTCTTTCAATGATGAGGATGTACACATCCTGGACAGGGAGGAACGCTGGTTTGAGCGCAGAGTGAAGGAGGCCATTTACGTGAAAAGGGAAAGACCATCTCTGAATTGAGGAGGGGGCTTAAGGGTACATCTTTCGCCATCTTACAATGCTATGATTGCAGCCATCCCCCAACTCTCTGTGAATGGTACTCATGGCCATTGATCAGTGGGCTTTGGTCAATGATCATGATGTTAATGATCAAGGAACTGACCTCCCAGCCCAGTGTTCCTTCAGTGGGCTGGTTTCAGTCATTATGCAAATGTACTGTTTATAAGATTGGGGAAACCTGCAGTCAGCTGAGACTGAAGAAGTCACTTGGATGAGTCACAAAACGTTTCTCCAACTGAAAACGCAACATCCAGATGAACAGAATCAACCTTTTGGGATTTTTGTGACACATAAAAATACATTCGCATGAATCTGATCTGAACATTGCAATAACAATATCTCTTACTTACCAAGTATTCCTTGAGCAACAAATGTGAAGGAGAAAATGATCAAGGTACATCCTGGAGGCAGATACAGCGCTTTGTCAGTCACAAATCGCAGTGTGCACCATCTACACATGTGCAAAGATTTTCAACTCTCTCACCTATTACTATGTTTCGAAGTCCACACACGGATTGTGGTCTCTGACTCCCTGGCATGATAACTATTAGTCGAACCTACAAAGACACAAAGATAGCCACGAGATAACCTCCAGCTGTTAATATTTGTCTGTCTGTCAATGTTTTTCCATCTTTTTAAACCAGGCACTGAATTTTATCGTTTACAATTTAAGGAAATGCCCATGAACTTCCTTTCCTGTGTTAAAATAATTAGCAAATTAAAGTGTATTATGTTAAAGCATTAAATAGATTGTTACAGACCGACCTGTTTGTGTGTCTGACCGGACACATTTGAAGATACAGAAAAGGACTGTTGCAAGTACGTGGCCACATAAACAGCAATGTGCACATGATATTGTTTCAACTTCCTCTTACACTGTCTCACTTTAACGCCTGTTCTCTTTTTGCCTGCCCATCCCATTACAGTTATATCATGTAATCATAAGTAAGTACAGCCATTTCCATGGTAATTAAACATGTGAATCACTTTTACATAAAGCAAATTAACAATGAAAAAATATCTGTTTTCTGTTTTCGTTTATTTTCTTGTTTGTTTTTGTATATTTAAGGAAATGTGGGGTAAAGCTCAGGGTTTGCAGAAAATTCACTGTATCCTTTTTCCAGTGTTAGTTTTCAGTTTTCCAAAGGTCTCTTTTGTGTTCACAGATCAGAGCACAAACGTAAACACCTCTGTTGAAGAAAACCCCAGACTCTTAGGTAGGCCATGGTTCTTCTTTTCTAACTGACAGTTTTACTCCCAGAAGAAGTTTCCATCAGCCTCCCCTCGTATTCGCATAAACATTGTTGTAGACAGAGTATAAGTGCACTTCCTGTGCCGGACGAGGTCTTTCTGCTTCTTGTGAAATACACGCCCTGTTCTCAGTTCCAACACCACTCTCTTTTATTTTTAATAATTTAATTTCACTGATGGTTGAGTGTAGAAAAAAAATCATGTCAAAAGGCAAAATAGGATATATATTAATAATGCAAAGAAAATGAATAATGTTGAGAAAATTTGTTATTCGAGATTCAGTCATAACAATTATTTACTGCATGATGTAGAGGCATTAGGGGGACATCTAGTGGCCTCAAATATTACTGCAGGCGATTCCTTGCCCCACAGGGTAGAAGTGTGTTTTCTCATAGAGCATAGCAAAAATAAAATAAAATAAAATAAAATAAAATAAAATAAAAAAGGGGTGTTTAGCATAATAAACAACTAGGAAATGTAATAGTGCTCTGGTGTTAACTTACAAACTAGCGGAGGTACAAGAGAAGTTTGAAGCAGCTTAAATCTACACCACACATCAATGATCAAAGCTGCTGTCTCAAAACAACAAGAACCAATCAACAACAGGTTGTCCTGTTGTCCTAACCCATTTTATTTATTTATTTACTTACAATTAAAAAGAAGAAGAAGAAGAAAGAAACAGCATGGATATTGGAAAATAAATAAAATCACACATTTAATAAAACAAAATATATTCGTTTGTTAAACAGGGAAGATCATGATCATTTATTCTGCTATGATGAGTCATCTGTATGACTTGTTAATAGTAAGATTTCTCTAACAAAAGATCAAAAACTGCATGTTGCTGTATTAACCAACATTAAATGTATTATGTTCTGTATATAAGCACACATGAAAATATTTGTATAATATTTGGTTTGTTGTTTGCTTGTGATTTTATTACAGCCAGCATCATTATTATTATTAGTATACGTCCATTATAGTTTGATATATTTGATATGATATATATTATTGTGAAACCATTTTAATCTGTTTCATCAGTATTGGTCCACTGGTCTAAGAGGAGGTGGGGAACACACAAACGTACACACATTCATATGATTAGCTCCACAGCAGTGGCCGATCCTCATCATCGTAAACCATCTGGTTGGTGCAGCGAGCAAAAAAATAAGTGAAAGCATAAACACCTGTCAGGATGTAGGTCAGGGTGATGCAATAAAATGCAGACAGGTAGAGTGTCTTGTTGCAGTAGTGATCGGTTTCTGTAGTGTTCTTGTTGTAGTCGGGTTCATAGATGGAGTAGACGATTATGCTATCTGGAAAAATGTAAATAAGATCTCAGAAAATAAGGTCTGATCATGCTTGGCAACAACAAACATTGCTGTAATGCATTTATTCTTGTTAGTTCTAGTTTAATTTTTAAAGAAATACATTTAATTTTTTTAAACCTCACAAAAAAAAAATCCTGCTCATTCTTGTGTCTTTCTTTAATACCAACTTCCAGCTTTAGATTTTTATTCCACTGAAGTTGATTTACATCATTAAAACTTTTAAATAATGCTGATTTGTTTTATATTCTGCTTCTTGCAGCCTCTCAGTTCATCCTTTGTCTGTAACTAGAGGTTTTGATTCAAATTCAAATAACTTTATTAATCCCCAAACGGCAATTTGTTCACAGCTTACAAACACTCCCTACTCACATGGTCAAACTCACACAACCTATACTCTTTAAAGACCCATCACAAGACCTGTTACCGATAATAAATAATTAGAATAACAGGGTCACATGCATGTCTTTGGCTCCTCTTGTTCTAAGACAATTTCCTCTGATTGGCTACCTCTCATAAACTGACAGTTTGAACTGTAGGTGGCGTGTTTGTGCTGTACAGAGCCAACAGTAGAAAAAATCATAAAGTGAGCATTTAGAGCAGTTTGGAGGATGAAGTGTGTTAAATATCAACACTTCACCGAGTTCTTTTGATTCCTCAGAGGCAGCTGATGGAAGACAAAACACTGCTCAGCAGATCATTTAACACTTTAATTCTCTTTCACAATACTTCTAGAAGAGACAAGCTTCCTGCATGACACGTTGCCGTGGATCTCAAATTGGTGGTGTGCCCCTAACAGTTTTATTACCAGCTCTCTCACTTTAGTCTAAACAACAGTGTTTCAGTAACTTTCCAGTAGAGATGGTCCCCTGTAATCTACTTTTTCCCAGGCAAGCGTGAGCGAGAGTCTACACATAGTCTAATGCCTTTATTTTTCAGGGCTGTGTCCACTTAATACTACACTATATGACTTCATAACACTTATTAATAAAAAGCATAGCATTATTGCAAATTCTTTAATCCCAACAAGTGACAGGCTTACATTTTCAGCAAGCACGGGGCAATAATTGTATCATTTTTCAAAAATAATTTTGCTTTAAGTTTTGTTTTTGGTCTAATTTCAGTCATGAGAAGCTGCACTTGGCCTTTGAAAAATACAGCATTTGTCACCACCATGTTGCTAATCACATCAGGTATGTACTGCAGTGCCTGGCTGTGTATTACAACAGCAACCTTCACTGTTAAGAAGCTGAATATAACTTCAAGCTTACTGCCACAATCTGACGATACACACTTTGTGGAGTTATACTTGTGGACCCAAATGTAGAAGCGTGGAACAAAACTTGATTTTAACAGAAAGTGAGCTGTTTAATAAGGCTGCTCAAAACAAAGTTCCTCAAAATGCTGGGTCAAGTGATCCAGAACCAGGATACTTACTGATGATGAATATGGCAAAATCGAGGATAAAGAGCAGACAGTCGAAGAAAATATTGCACATATTCAAAAACCGGCTCAATCCCCACAAGACAGGTATGAATCCACAAAAAACCAGAATGACGGGAATGGAGGGCGCCCTTGGACAGTCATTAAAGTACACAGATCCTACAGAGCACAAGCATGAAAATGAAGACAACTGTCAAGTCGTTGTTGCATAGTTCTTGTTATTTGATTTTTCAAATTTTCCTTCCAACACATAAATGAATGTAGATAAATTCAGTCTGTATATAGAGCCACTCACACTTACCAACTATCGCTTGAACACTAAACAGGATGAAGAAAATCACAGAGATACACCCTGAAGGAAGGCAGACATGGCTTCAGTTACAAATGACACAGCAGCTGCAGATGTGTGCAAAACTGTTCAAAATCACTTTCTTACTTATTACTCGAGGTATCCAAGTGTGTTGAGGTCTATCGCTCTCTGGCATCGTGACTAGTTAGAAATGAAACCTACAGAGACACAAAGGAAGCTGTGAGACGAGCTCAGGTTGCCTTTAACTGTCAGGCAAATGACAAATGAACAGAGAAACAAGGCAGATCACAAACAGTGTTCACAAGTCAGTGAAAGAGAAATAATATGTGCCAAACCCAACATGTAATATCAAAAAAAAGAAGAAGAAAGATTTAAACTTTGTTTGTTTCATACTTTACAAATAAAACAGATGTATTATATGACAGCAATAAAAAGCGTGTTAGTTTAAATAGTTTGTTGCAGCCCTACCTGCCTGTGTGTCTTGTTTGAAGGGCAAGAAGAGAATGTTTGCACGAGAACTTGGCAATGTGTTCACACATGAATGTGTTGTTGTCTGAACTTCCTGTTACAGAGTCTCATTGCGCTGGGAGAACTTGCCATGAGGATTCACAAGCCATTTACTCAGACAATCGTTTGTATAACAGTGATATTACCACGAATAAAAACTACAAAGAACTTTTTTAAAAAGTTCCCATTCTTTGACTTCACTCTGATGGCAGCCTCAGCTCCTCTTCATCACTGAATGATAGAAATGTTGAGCTATCCTGTAGAAGAGAGGTTCTACTGGGCACCAAGGTTCCCATAGTGGTTCCCAAGTAACCCAAGGTGTGTGTGTGTGTGTGTGTGTGTGTGTGTGTGTGTGTGTGTGTGTGTGTGTGTGTGTGTGTGTGTGTGTGTGTGTGTGTATTCACATGTATGCTTGCTTTCTTGCAAATGTACATGTGACAAACTCAGTTATTTACACTAATTGTTGTCTCTCCTATTAGTTTCGAATGATTGGATATTTTTGTCCAGCAAAGCCAAGAGTGTAGAAATGTTGAATAAAACACACAAAATTGTGTGCAGATTAATCAGATTTGTTTTTTGCATTGAAATCCTCTTTGTGGACAAATCGTAGGTCAGTCTGATCAAATTAGCTTAATTTTTCAAAGATAAAACTTTTAAATCGGCTTTCAGCCTCGACGACATGTCCGTGCCAGCGAGGCTGAAAGCTGACATCTTTTTGCAGAATCCGTGTACCTGATCTCATTTACTGTTTTAGCTGTTTGGTGGTTTTTGTGAGATTTAACCTGAGATTCTGACATTTCGGGGAAAATATTTTAAAATCGATCCAGGATTTTAATGAATCTATATTGTGTTATAGATTTTAATCCACAACTGGTCCTTTAATGAAATTGACAACCTCTTCTCGATGAGAAGCCTGGGCTTGGGAGAGCCCGATTGTTCTGAGGAGACATTTGCTATCGGATACTCGATGGTCGGCTGTGGCGTATGTTTGGTGACACTCTCAATGGAGGACATTGAACGACATCTACCAATTTGGAACCATGATAACAGAGTTCTGGCTGATTGGAGCTGGTTCGGACCTGGCTTCAAGCCAATAGCATACATCACCATCAAGTGCAGGATTTTTTGCAATTTGGTGCCAGGACTTGTAGCAGCATGTTAGGACATCCTGTCATCAAACTGTCGGTTACATATTGAAAAAAACATTCCCCAGCTGATTTAGCAACTAGTGTGCGTGTGTGCTGTTTCCATTTGCCACATCTTGTACATTGAATTCTTGTTTAGATGATCTACAGCAATGCAGTGCTACAGCATTCCTGTAAAGCAATAAATCACCACTGTCTTTGTGTTGATGGATTTGGTCGATATTTTTATCTTTTTATAACTTTCAGTAAAAAAAATTTTATAATTTAACCTTTGTAATGCAGGTTGTACCTTTGAGACTCAGTGTCTCAATGTTCCCAGTGATGATTTCACAAAAACCTTTGTACATCTTTTGAAGTCTGCAAGTGAAATCCACTGAGAGTTTCAAATCCTTTTGCAATTTACTCAGTGAACAAGGGCAGAAAATGAGAACACCTTCTTCCCAAGATCTGCACGAACTGATGGAGGGGTGAATGTAATGATGTCCTGACACAGTCAGTGACTAAACTGTGTAGTTTGTGTAACATGTACTCTGTTAAATAATAAGGCAGTAAACCAGTAATAGATTTATAGATAAAGTGATACCAATGAACCATCCTGTGTAAGGCCATTGAGGACAAGTCAACCAGAAAATATAGAGTACAGTGGTGTGTTAAAGGTTTACAGCCTGTTGTAAATCTTAATGCTCCATGATAGACAGAATCCAACAGATGAAGAGAGTGAGCAGAGGCATTCATGTAAATTACGTCACTGTAATCCAGGAGGGGTAAAGAGGTGGCAGCAACAAGGCTTTTCCTCGTGGTGAAAGAGAGACATGATCCGTTTCTGAAAAAGAGTTTCTGAGTTAGTTTCTTTAATACTGGATCAATGTGTGGCTTAAAGGAAAGATTTTCTTCAATCACAATACCTAAGTATCTCTATGAGGCCACAGGGAAGCAGTTACAGTACTGTGCAGTTTCCTAAAACCAAATTGGAAAGGAGATAAAATGCTATTTTCATCCAGATAACTTTTAAACTATATGCTCATGTAAAGCTGTAAACCTGAGGAGCACGAGCCAAACAATTTCATTATGGATAAATGTGGATACACTGTTTATCCGTACATGACAATAAAATGTGAAATTTGAAACTTGAAAACTTGAAATTAATCATTAAAAAGTTTGTCATGAACCTTAGCTGAGATACAGAGTTTGGAAACTGGCCTGTAATCATTAACCATTGAAGAACCACCTTTCAGTAGGGGGAGAACAAAGGCACGCTTACACATCTCTGGTGTTCTGTTGTATAGAAAGATTAAAACTATAACACACTGGCTCAGTAATCAGATTCATGTGAGCTTTTAGTGAACATGAGAAAAGATGGACTCTGAATTCCATGAATTACACGAAATGAAATGAAAAGTCTTACATATCAAAAATAACAAAATAACATGAACACCAGCATATAAGACTTTAATATTACCGTTATTATGTCAGTTTGTACACATGAAATGAGCAAGAAAGCAAGCAAGTGGCTGAACTTTTGCACAGAGAGTAACTGAGCAGAAACCAAAACTCTGAATAAACCAGTATTACCAGTCGAACATATTTTTACTATCAAGATGTTTCTGCTGTTGTCCTCCAAGTTCTTCCCTTTCACTTTTCATGGAAAGTTCAGTGAATTATGACTAACCACATATGTATGACCTGTTTGATTGATAGACTCCTTTTTGACACAGTACACTGGGTGATGAATGCTGACATGAGCTAATTGTCCTCCTGCTAATGGAGACCACTTTGCACAAACTACACTGTGAAAAGTATTACCTCTCACTGTCCTTATCTTCTCTATACGTATACATTCCCAAACTGGGTGGAGAAACACAATAAATCATATTATTTACATATTTACAGCCTCTGCTTTGCTTTAACATTAGTGTAGTAATATTTCATGTCACAGATGAAGCTTTCTTCTGGAGAAATGTAGCATCCATAAAATCAATAAGTCATTATTGAGACAAAAACAATCACTCCATGATTAAACACAATGTGTCTGATAACTCTACAATACAAACTACCATGCTTCTGTCTCCCAGTAAAACACAAGCTTTGTTTTCTTTTTTCAAGAAATTGTTAACAAGGAAAGACTTTACAACCTGTAGTTTAGTCATTAGGTTCTCAAAACTGCTGTAAGGTGAGACTTTCTTTCTCACAGCTCCCAAAGTCACATCTGCCCAGTCCTCCTATTCTCTCTTCACTAAAAGTTGTTGCAAAGAATGTATTTTCAGTTATATAGCTAGCTTAAACTTTATATTCCCCAGCACTGCATCCTCCAAGGAACAGATGCTGTGTTGTATTTGGGAAGATTTAACGATAGGAAATGTCGTCACACTGTCTTGACGTTCTGATGACAAAGGCAAAAAAACTCTGCTCTGCATAAGCAGGGTCTCTCGCATCCCCTGGGGCGGATGAGGTTTGCCCTGAGTTCTTGAAGGCTCTGGATGTTGTAGGGCTGTCTTGGTTGACACACCTCTGCAATGTTGTGTGGAGATCAGGGGTGGTACCTCTGGATTGGCAGACAGGATGGTCGTTCCCATGTTCAAGAAGGGGGACTGGAGGATGTGCTTTAACTATATGGGGTGCTTGGTCTATGTAGCTGTCAACAAGTTGGACTCGTTTCCGCTGGGTTTTGGACTCGGCCAGGCCTGCCCTTTGTCATCGATTCTGTTCAAATCCACTTGGGCAAAATAAGAATCTCATCTTAGCTTTTTTGCATATGATGTGGTTCTGTCGGCTTCACCAGGCCGTCACCTGATGTGTGAAAGGCGCTCGCCTTCGTTTTTATTCATAAAGTGTTTTACAAATAAACCCAAAGATTACAGCTAACAGCTGGATTTCCGGTTTGAGTGCAGCTAGCCAAACAGGAAATAGCCACTTACTGTTAAAGAGACTGATAGTGGACAGCATTACCTTGGTTTCTTAAGCCTTGGCAGCACAAAAGTGATCCCCTTAAACAGATTTTTTTAGCTTTAGTGTCCTTATGTTCCTCTGAGTTATCGATTCTGACACTTGTTAGCTAAGATAAATGTTATTCTATTAGCCCCAACCAACCACATGACATCATAGTCTATACTGACAGAAGTATGTTTTAAATCTTTAACTTTAAGCACTTATTTCTTAAATCCAACTTCACAGACAGAGTCACATCTAGGTCAGTATTTGAGAGCAGAGCTCTGTGATGTAAATTAGCCTGTATGTGTTAAGCGTTTCATGTACCCTTTAATAACAGTCCACATTATTATCAACAGCTACATTCACCCTGGGGGGAAAACTTGTGAAGGAGACCATCAGGACCAAGCTGGGTTTCCTGGGTTCAGATGTTATTTTATTTCAATTTCTTTCATTGCAGCTGTCCTGTGCCAGATGTTCTGTTGACACACTGACAGAGAGACATCATTTCAGAAACATCAGGAAGAGTAAAGGTCCTAACAGGGATCAAGCAGGACTCATAGTCTTCTTCAGACCTCCACTGTAGGATGAGAAGACAGGAAAAGATGGACAAACCTAGCACTTCATTAACAGTGTGATACGGATATTCAGAGAGTTCTGAGAGGCTGTGGACTGTTACACAATGATAATAGTCCTGTAGAAAGTTGTGTATTTAAAAATGTATTATCCTTTCTGGTTGCTCTGATATGAATGACTCTGAATTACTTTGTGGTAAATTACACACCATTGGAAAAACACAGTGTGAAAGAATTCCAGATTAAAGTTTTTAGTTCAGCCATCAAGTGACGACCTTTGACCTTCCATTAGGCTTTTTTTTTAATGCTGTCAGAGAAAATCTCATCTTCATGCAGCTGACTACATTCAGTGTTAAAAACAGACGCTCTGCAGGTCTGAGATGAACAACTTTCTGAAACACCAAACAAAGGTACTGTTTATGTTCCTGTATAGTGACTCAGTTACATGGATGATTAATTCCTTTGATGTTTTCTCTTTAACTTTATCAATAAAACAGCTGCACATCATGTGGAATTTTTTTTCTTTCCTTTTCTAATGTTTTTATCAGTTAATTTTGGAGTTACCACAATAAGTGAACATATAGGATGATTTGTCTCTTTGAGCGATCGTGGCTCAAAGAGTTGGCAGTTCGTCTTGTCAACCGGAAGGTTGCTGGTTCAAGCCCCAGCTCGGACAGTCTCGGTCGTTGTGTCCTTGGGCAAGACACTTCACCTACTGGTGATGGCCAGAGGGGCCGATGGCGCGATATGGCAGCCTCGCTTCTGTCAGTCTGCCCCAGGGCAGCTGTGGCTACAACTGTAGCTGCCTCCACCAGTGTGTGAGAGTGAATGAATAGTGGTATTGTAATGTGCTTTGAGGGCCCCGAAAAGCGCTATATAAATGCGATCCATTATTATTATTGTCACTGGGTGGTGCTGAGGTCTGAATCTGAGAGCAGGTCCTTTTAATATAGACCAGGCTAGCTCGTCTATTAAAACCCACCACCACCTATGGCTCAGAAGTAAAAGTTAACTTTACTTTGATTAAATTAAAAGATGGTCTCAGGATGAAAAAATGGATCAGTGGCTGCTTCAATCTTAACTTATATATTGATTGGTTATTATATAAGTTATTTATGTTGGGCTCAGTACTTCTCACCACAGTACAAATGCTTAGAAAAACACCAAGGTTGAGACCAACATCTGCATTTAAGCGTAACATTGCATGTAGGTAATCTCAGTCTGTCACTGAACCTGCTCCATGTGACTGGCCAGAACGTCACAGAGCGGGTGGGATGTATTGTCCAGTATTGTCCTTATCATGAACAACATCTGCCTCTCCCACATCACCTTAAGGGAGTCTGGCTCCATCCCCACAACATTAGTCGCCTTGCAGATCAGTTTATTCAGTCTGTTGGCATCTGCAACCCTCAACGTGCTGTCCCAGCATGCAACAGCATAGAGGATAGCACTGACTACAGCAGACTCCGGAGCATTGTGCTGTTGTCCAAACCCACTGAGCCTTTCCTGTCTGACATGTGTTTCTTTGAAGCACGAAATCTCTGCTCTTCCAAAATACTTCTCCTACTTTTTAGTTCCCACATTTGTTTCTGTTTAGTTCATTGTGAAAAAAAAAAATATCAATTTATTCAATTTATTGTTGACAAAAAATTGCAGAAGATGTAACGGGGTAATAAAAAGGGCAGCCTTTTATTTATTTATTTATTTATTTATTTTTGTTGACTTAAAATTAAACAAAAAAGAAACGGCATGAATGTTGGCAAATAAACAAAATCACACATTTCATTAACACAAAACTTATATATGTTTGTTAAACAGGGAAAATCATGATCATTTACTCTGCCATGATGGGTCATCAGTGTCTTAACCGAATTCTGTATCTCAATAAGTCATGTTCACTTCTTCCTTAAATGTATGATGTTCTAAATAAAGAACAGATTAAAATATTAATATAATATTTGGTCTGTTGTTTGCTTATGATTTTATTTCAGTCCGTGCCATTAGTATTATTATTAGTAGTAGTAGTAGCATATGTTCATACAGTGTGATATATTTTATTGTGGCACCATTCTAATCTGTTTCATCAGTATTGGTCTACGTACACACTTTCATATGATTAGCTCCACAGCAGTGGCCGATCCTCATCATCGTAAACCATCTGGTTGGTGCAGAGAGCAAAAAAATAAGTGAAAACATAAACACCTGTCAGGACGTAGGTCAGGGTGATGCAACAAAATGCAGACAGGTAGAGCGTCTTGTTGCAGTAGTGATCGGTGTCTGTAGTGTTCTTGTTGTAGTCGGGTTCATAGATGGAGTAGACGATTATGCTACCTGGAAAAATGTAAATAAGATCTCAGAAAATAAGGTCTGATCATGCTTGGCAACAACAAATATTGCCGTAATGCATTTATTCTTGCATTAAAAAACTTTCATTTAGTAAACCTTAATATAAATGACTTTTCAGACAAGATGTTTGAACTCCAGGTTATCATTGATCTCTATTTGTGTTTAAAAGCTGCATGACTTAATTTAATCTCATTCTAGAGTGGCTAATTATTCATAATGATCTAGTTTAATTTTCAAACAGCCAACTTTCTTCTGATTGGCTACCTCTCATAAACTGACAGTTTGTGCTGTACAGAGCCAACAGTAGAAAAAATCATAAAGTGAGCATTGAGAGCAGTTTGGAGGCTGAAGTGGCAGGTTTGCATTTTCAGCAACCACAGGGCAATAATGGTATCATTTTTCCAAAAATAATTTAGCTTTAAGTTTTGTTTTTGGTCTAATTTCAGTCATGAGAAGCTGCACTTGGCCTTTGAAAAATACAGCATTTGTCACCACCATGTTGCTAATCACATCAGATATGTACTGCAGTGCCTGGCTGTGTATTACAACAGCAACCTTCACTGTTAAGAAGCTGAATATAACTTCAAGCTTACTGCCACAAGCTGACGATACACACTTTGTGGAGTTATACTTGTGGACCCAAAAGTAGAAGCGTGGAACAAAACTTTATTTTATCAGAAAGTGAGCTGTTTAATAAGGCTGCTCAAAACAAAGTTCCTCAAAATGCTGGGTCAAGTGATCCAGAACCAGGATACTTACCGATAATGAACCAGGCAAAAAAGAGGTAGAGGAACAGACAGTCGAAGAAAATATTGCACCTGTTCAAAAACCGGCTCAATCCCCACAAGACAGGTATGAATCCACAAAAAACCAGAATGACGGGAATGGAGGGCGCCCTTGGACAGTCATTAAAGTACACAGATCCTACAGAGCACAAGCATGAAAATGAAGACAACTGTCAAGTCATTGTTGCATAGTTCTTGTTATTTGATTTTTCAAATTTTCCTTCCAACACATAAAATGAATGTAGATAAATTCAGTCTGTATATAGAGCCACTCACACTTACCAACAATCCCCTCAACAATAAACATGATGAGAAAAATCCCATAGATACACCCTGAAGGAAGGCAGACATGGTTTCAGTTACAAATGACACACAGCAGCTGCAGATGTGTGCAAAACTGTTCAAAATCACTTTCTTACTTATTACTCGAGGTATCCAAGTGTGTTGAGGTCTATCGCTCTCTGGCATCGTGACTAGTTAGAAATGAAACCTACAGAGACACAAAGGAAGCTGTGAGACGAGCTCAGGTTGCCTTTAACTGTCAGGCAAATGACAAATGAACAGAGAAACAAGGCAGATCACAAACAGTGTTCACAAGTCTGTGAAAGAGAAATCAGAAGATCGGTGGTTTGATCCCACGCTGCCTCCTGGCTGCATGCCAAATATCCTTGGGCAAGATACTTACCCCATGTTTACCTACTGGTGGTGGTCAGAGGGCCCGGTGGCGCCAGTGTCCGGCAGCCACGCGTCTGTCAGTGCGCCCAGGGCAGCTGTGGCTACAACGTAGCTTGCCATTGCCAGTGTGTGAATGGGTGAATGACTGAATGTAGTGTAAAGCGCTTTGGGGTCCTTAGGGACTGAGTAAAGCGCTATACAAATGCAGGCCATTTACCAATACGTGCCAAAGCCAACATGTAATAGACAAAAAAGAAAGGTTTAAACTTTATGTGTGTTTCATGTAGTTAAAAAACCCCCAAACAGATGTATTATATGACAGCAATAAAAGGCGTGTTAGTTTAAATAGTTTGTTGCAGCCCTACCTGCCTGTGTGTCTTGTTTGAAGGGCACGAAGAGAATGTTTGCACGAGAACTTGGTAACGTGTTCACACATGAATGTGTTGTTGTCTGAACTTCCTGTTACAGAGTCTCATTGCGCTGGGAGAACTTGCCATGAGGATTCACAAGCCATTTACTCAGATAATCGTTTGTATAACAGTGATATTACCACGAATAAAAGCACTTTTTAAAAAAATGTTTCGGACATTTTAGCCTTTATGTTCAACAAAACAATAGAAAGCAGAGACCGTGACATGGTGGAAATCCCCCCACAGCTCTGTTTTTGATCAAAACTAAGATCCAAAATACGGATCGCAGTATGCAGAATGTTTCTGATTTAACCATGTCTTTGGTGTCTTTCTAGGTTACCTCCTTCCAGTTGCTGTGCTAAAACTGTTTCCCCTCCAGGTTGGTCAAACTTATCACTACGGTTTTGAGAGATTCTTGGGTACGGCACATTCTGCTGGTCCTGTGTTAATCCTGATGACATTTTAAGCTAAAAGCCAAACTTGATTCTCAGGTGGGAAAAGTTCCCTTTTTTTAAACTTAAATCTGACAGCAGCCTCAGCTCCTCTTCATCACTGAATTCTTCCTCATCAGTCATTTCTTGGTCAGATTATATTCTGTCAGTTTCCTGGCCTCTCTCCTCCTCACCAGTGTAGTGATCAAATACATAGAGTCTCACTTAAGGTGTATTGACCTGCTATGATGGTGCCACACAGTGACCTGTGAGCTATTCCTGTAGAAGAGAGGCTCTCCTGGGCACTAAGGTTCGCGTAGTGTTTCCCAAGTAACCCAAGGTGTCTGTATGTGTGTATGTGTGTGTGTTTATGCACATGTATAGGTGCTTGCTTGCAAGTGTACATGTGACAAATGTGCATGTACCTGTACTCAGTTATTTACGCTAATTGCCTCTCCCATTAATTTTTAATGACCGGCTTTTTTTGACCGGGAAAACCAAGAGTGTAGAAATGTTGAATAAAACACACAAAGTTGGATGCAGATGGATCTAATTTATATTTTGTGTTGAAATCCTCTTTGTGGACAAAGTCATGGAATCTTAGGTCAGTCTAATCAAATTAGGTACGTAAAACTTTTAAATCAGTCAAATTTGACACAACATGACAGTTAAAGGAATTAAAAACTAACATAGGTGGAGAGATTTAATTAAAAAGTGATGACGGCAAACAAAGACTGAAATATTTTTATTTTTCTCTTATGAAGGGAACCAGTTACAACGTGGTAGTTTATTGTTCCCATGATATAGTTCGTTGAAAGTTCACACTTCCTATCTTTGCATCTAGCACAGTGACATTAATATCTTTGATATCTGTTGATATTTTCTGCACTCAATTCATGGCACAGGGGGAGACTAATGTAAAGACAGAGCTCTACACATGCAAACAAGTCAAACCAATAAGAGGTTACTGAGCTTGTGCCCCCGACTGTTAAAATTCAGCCCATCCTAGCAGTATGTAAATGTGGGTCGCTGATCTCAAGTCTGCACCATAAAATATTTTGTGTATGTATTTTAATCTTCACCACACAGAGTCCACGGACAACAGGTACAGAAAAGCAAAAAGCCGAACAGGACGTAGGTCATGTTGGTGGTCCAGAAGGCAAACAGGTAGAGCGTCTTGTTGCAGTACACATCCCTGCTTACTGTCTTATTGTAGTTGGGCTCATAGACGGAGTAGATCCACACATTTCCTGAAAGACAAGAGCAAAAATAAAATGTTTAATATAGCAGTGAAGAGTTTCATGAGCAGTGTGCATTCATCTGATTCGTACTGAACCCACTTTTTTACTCAAGTATAAGTAAAAAAGTCCAGGCTCTGAAAGTAGGAAAGTAAGTAGTAGCTCTTTGAATCACAATTCTACTAATCATTTATATGCACAGGTAACAGGGCCTCCTGTTATATTAATATATTAATAGAATAATATTAGTAGATGAGAGTATAGTTGTTATTCAAATCTAAACTGTAAGCAGTAAAAGAGGGGTGGAGGAGCACTAAGATCTGTTGTCGTGGCTCAAGGTGACACAAATATTCACAACTGACAATAATTTCTGATCAGCTTCAGTAGATTTTCTTAGCGTGCAGCCTGTGATCAGCTGACCTGCTGCTCTTTGTAGATTTACACAACTGAATTTAACAAGATGTCAGCAGATGTTTTATATTATTGTGAAGCACTTTGTGGTTTTCTATCCTGTGAAGAGTGCTCTATAAATCAATAAAGTTAAAGTAAAGATGCTTCACCCTACTGTACGTTGTCTTTATACTAGACAACATAAGGTTGGTAAAAAGGTTGATTTCAACCAATAAATCTAAGTGTCGTCATCTTAAATGTAAATTAATCTCTGCTACACTTAATGTAACCTAACACAGCCACTGTGCACTGGTCCAACACAGTGATCTACTGTGAATGAACCACATTAACGGAAGCTAACCTGTTTATCCTGCACAAAACTGCTCAGTATCTTCATGCAACCTTTGAGTAACACAAAGCTAGTATAGCTTAGTTTACGTTGCAGGACGTTTCACAATATAAAGATACGTCATTTATCAAAACACATTATAATAAAAGTAAAAGGTTGTCAGAAAAATAAATACTCAAGTAAAGTATTAGTTCCCACCTCTGGAAATTATGTCCCAATAAAATTATGGTACACCTAATATACTTGTCTTTTTCAAAAGTGATAGAAAATGTTTTCTGCAGTTGCTTTATTTGAATAGTTATATATGTAGAAAATTAGGTCACTGAGATGTCCTAGAGTGAAACCAAACTTTAAAGCTACAGGTTATAACCAAAAACAAACAGGAGAACTGAAACATGGGTCGCTGTGAGTTCATCACCGATATCAGGAACTTTGATACATGAAAACAATGGTTTTTATATGTTTTTGAACAATCACACATTTCTTTGATAGTGAATTTAAAATGAAACTATCAAGATGTGACTGAAGTGCAGACTTTCAGTCTCAGACAACAAGCTCTTACTTCCTAATTAATCAAAATCCAATGTCAGTTTACTGTAACAACACACATACATAGTGTGGTCTGATGGAGATAACCAAGGAAACCAATAGAAGTAACATATGAGTAACAATAGCAGGAAGTAACTGTGTGAACACGTCTGAAGGTTTTACCTACGTGCTGACTCTGACATTTGCTTTCTGGAAAGCAAAAAAAGAAAAGCTGCTTTCTGCTCGTAGAAATTGGGTTTGCTTAGTTTGTCCACAGATTGGTCAGCCATCTGACTCTTTCAGCTTACCAGCAATGAACCAGCAGAAGAAGAAGAGTGAGACGAGGCAGGTCCAGGCGCCGCTGTGGCTGCCGAAGCCTGCGGAACACGGAAGGATGGAGAGCAGAGCCAGCAGCATGAAGACCACTCCCATCACCAGCAGGTAGATGGGAATGTAGGGCTGCCTGGGGCAGTCAAACTGGTACAACGCTCCTTTATGACAAATGAAACATTACTGAACTCTGCACTTCATAAATTCATAAAAAATGTGTACATCTTGGTAACAGTGAGTGCACCTGTGCTTACCAATGATGAACTGAGCAATGGGCATGATGCACAAAATCACCTGGAAACATCCTGACGCAAAAACAGAACACATGTTAAAGTCATCAGGAGCGTCTGCTCATGTGAGGTCAGTGTGGCACCAGTTCTTACCTACAACCACACATGGAGGTTTAGGTCTGCGGATGTGCCGAATCGTGTCAGTGTCAGGCATCGTCACCAATGATAACTTTAAAAGGAAAAGACACAGAAGCTCCAGCTCTGTTCACAACAATCACAACACTGCACACAGAAAGCTGTCAGGCGGGTGATATTTGAAAACAAGTGTTACAATTTTTTCATGATATATGAAATACCAACAAAGACATTGTAGTATAATTTTAGGTAAATTTCATGTTATTTTTTTTAACAACTACACTAGTGTAAACATGAACAGTCGCAGTAAATCTGACCAGATAACCAAGCAAACTTTAAACTGAGCCATTTTCACTGGGAAGACGTTTTCAGATGAGTTAGTCGTAAATAATGGTAAAAATGTCATAAAGGTGATGCTGTACCTTCTTGAGTCCCTCTTCCTCCAACCTTGTCTATGAAAATTAGAAGAACATCTGGGGATTAAGAAGAGTTCACGTCATTTAAATACTGGTCTTGACTTCCGAATTGAGTGACTTTTTTTTTCCTGATTTCTCTTCTCGTTTTTAATCCTGTGCTCATTTGTATTTTCTCAGCAAAGATATAATTGACTTCCTATTTCATTTTGACTTCTGCTTATGCATGAACATTTTTACTTGCTCCTGATGCAGGTTCTCTATATTATATTTAATAATTTTCAGTAGGAGTGAAAAAGGGATCGAATTAATCAAATCAAAACAATCTGACTGAACCCAGATGTGAAGGCGTAAATGCAACATTCAGACTGTTGGAGGTCAAAACAAGTTTACCTGAGGAAATTTAAAGTCAAAGCGTCAAAGCGCTAAGTCTGCTGTTCACTAGTGGGGAGACGAGAGAGTGACAGGCGGATTGTGGTAGCTGCAGTAGTGATACGGTCGCTGTACAGGTCCTTTATGTTAAAGAGAGCTGAGTAAAGGAGCAAAGCTGTCAATTTACTGGTCGACCTACAACCTCACCTGTGGTCATAAGTTTTGGGCAGTTACTAAAAGAATTAAAGCGGTGGAAATGATCTTTGTCTGAAGGATGGATATCCTCTTACTTAGAGACAGAGGAATAATTTCAGTCATTTTGGAGGGGCTCAAAGTAGAGCCACTGCTGCTCCACATTGAAAGGAGCCATCAGTTCAGGATTTGTAGAAATCCAGAGTCAAGAAACAATCAGGCAACATCACTGCAGACCCAGAACCAGCACTCTGGTCACAACCTGTTCCAACTCGTCCTTCCTGGCAGGCGCTGCAGAGCACTGTACAACAAAACCAGCAGACGTCTGTTTCTTTCCACAGGCTGTCACTCTAATAAAAGGCTTAGGACACTCGCATATTGAAACATGCACCACAGCATCAGAGCATGCTGCATATGCTGTTTTGTTCTGTTATATACATTTAAACAAAACAAATTTCGCACCTGAGAGCTGTCTTTATTCTTCAAGCTCAGGTCCTCTACCAGAGGCCTGGGAGCTCGATGCCCAGTCCAGCTATGGTGGGTCGATGGTGGTTTTTCATTTTTATGGGCCGATGGTTTTTTGGTTTTTTTGGGGGGGGGGGGGGGTTTGTTTTTGGAACGGTATAAGCAATGAAAGGTGGTCGATTGTCCAGATGCTGGCTGATGTGTAAAAATAGCTCAGTTGTTTGGTGGTGGCTATGGCGTAGCTTCCATAGAGGCCAGCAGGTGGATGAGGGAAGGGGAGGCAGGAGGAGGAGAGACCCGAGGCAGCCGCTGGTCTGAGTGTCAGGTGAACTGAACTTCAGGTAAGAAGTTAAGACCTGCAGTCTATCTGAGTCAGATATAAACCAAGTTTAGGTGCAGTTTATTTTCGTTGTGCTGACTTTTTACAGTCAGTTACAATAACTCGTACTGCGTACTAGCTAGCATGACGGTGTTTACATACTGCTGAGTGGGTGCTATGATGTTACTGATAGTGAATTTTATTTTATTCCTAAGCTTAGTTATTAGAGTTGCCAAACATCCCATAAAAAACGGTATTCAGAGAAAATATTACGCGTTTTGTATTCTTCTGAAAAGGAACAGTTTGTCCCGGACTTTAGCTACAGTGAAAAAGACACAAAGCTGGAGCTATTCCGCGTCTTTACGCTGCAGCTGCCTCTTCTTCTCTCATTCTCTCCCCCTCCCTCCCCTGTTGCTACTTCAATCATGAAACTGATCAGTGATCAGCTGATCAGCTTTTCTGGCGCAAGTCCTGTCTCTTGTTTGTTTATCGTTTACTTTTTGCCAGAAGGAAGAAACCAGCGGAGGTCGCGTTAAACAACAGCGGCACGTTTAAGCTTCATCAGATGTTTGTTTAAAGTATTAACAAATTCCTTTTACAAGGAGTGTTTAATAAGTACCAAAGCATTTGCATTATATACAGTTTATTTTTATGAGTATCAAGTTTTATTGTGAAGAGTTCATGAATGTAAGAGGAAGTGAGTGTGGTTGTGATCGATAGCTGGACTGAGAGAAGTACAAGTGTATGAACTGGACTATGTGTTCAACAGTCTGTGTCGATGCCACATTTTGCAAACTAACTGTGAGAAGCTGGGCACATTTCTGCAACAAATCCACCGTGTAGGTGTTCGCTTTTGTTTTAGGAGAAGTCTGCTGGTCGCTCTGCTTTCCTTCACATGTAACTGTTTCTGTACAGAAAACATGTCCTCCACCCTCTGGAAACATGGGACTCTTTCTGCAATGATCCAGTAAAATAACTGGTCAAAGGTTTTATTTACAATAGAAAATGTTTTCCATTTCATTAAAGGTAAAGCAATTCAGTTATAACATCAACATAATTACAGTATAATATACAGTAGAATTACTTTCCAAATTTAATATTTGAACTCACAGCCAGCTTAATATTTATTCTTACTCAGTTTGAAGCTCCATTTTAGGGACTTGGAAGCAAAAACACTGGGAAATTTCTGTTTGTGAAAATTCTGCTTCTGCATTTCTCTATAATGAATCTCTAAGCTATAAGTTTCTTGAATAGCTTTAACAAAACACTGACCACATGCATAGTGAACATTTGTGCACTCTGCTTAAATATCAGGGCTGTATCAGAGAACCAAACATGTTAAATGAAGGAAGTAAAAAGAACAGAAATCATTAAAACCACCAGAGTGCCACAACAAATGGTATACTGAAAAATAATGAGCTACATTTCTTATTGTGGCAAGTCGAAGGTTGGCTCTTGTTGGGGACTGCAGCAATCTGCTTGCATCCAAAGGAAACACAAGGTTTTTGGTCCAGCACGGTTTCATCTAGCAACTGCCCCCAACCTCTCGCAACCAACTGACTGGAGGTTTCCAGGGGTCATCAACAAGTCTCTAGACCTTTTGCTTCTCAAGTCTCAGTCAAAAGATTTAGAGACTTCTTGTTAATTCTGCTGTGTTCAATTTTGCGTTTGCATCTAAAAATAAAAAATAAAAAATTCATTGGAGTCTTTCTCAATTTATGTTATTTCAGTGTTTTGTAGTTTTCTTACTGTCCTTTTGAACTTGCTGGTTGATGGTGGAACAGTGTTTATGAAAGAAGAAAATCAAATTAGACCTGACTCCATCATTATAAGATCACATGGGCCTTTGCTATGCAGTGTTTGTTGTTGTTATTACAAATGGTAGGACAGTCCCTATTACATTTTACATGATGTAGTCTAATATAAATTGTATATATAGTGTAAGAGTGTAAGAGCACAATTAAATAGTTAAATTCTCATGATGCACATTCAGGGTCACAGGAGGACTGGAGCCTATCCCAGCTGTCATAGGGCGAGAGGCAGGACGCACAACAATATATTTCATAATAAAAATGTAAAAAAAAAAGGATTCTTCCCACCTCTAAAATACCTGGAAATTACCAACTACTTAAATTTCTTTTATTTAATTTAATTTCTAGTATAATTACTTTTTCCTCCAAAGTCTTGAATTATTCTTCCCCTGATCTGCTGTTTCTAATGCTAAGTTTTTGTTGGTAAATATATTTCAACTTTAAGTTCAAGCGAAATACACAGGAATTTGGTCAAATACAATACAGTAGTAATTACCTGGTATCAACAGTGGTTATACATAAGTAACATTACATGGATGTATTTAAAAACAGCACAGAAACTGGTAATAATGTAGAAACAAACATTTTTCTACAAGGCAAAACCAATTAAGAAGCATATAGTAATAGTTTTGTTGCAATATGATAACCTGAATTTTTAAAAGTGCATACATTAGACTATACGGTGAACCATAGGATCCTAGTGTGGTAATGCTGGACGAGTATTTGAGCCTCATCTTCGCCCTCAGGCTCTTGTCGTTTACAACACCAAAAAGTGATGAACAGCAGCCCCAACAGGCCGTAGGTCAGGTTGGTGCTCCAAAATGCAAACAGGTAGAAAGTCTTGTTGCAGTAGATAATGCCTGTGGTTACGCTCTTATTGAAGTTGGGTTTCACATCCGAGTACATGAACACATTAACTGTAAAAATATTTAAAATACTGCTGTAGTGCATTGTTAAAAACAACAACAGTAATTCATTCATTGAAGATCAATATAAACTAAAAACCTGTTGTTTTTTTTATTACTATTCAGAGTATAACTTGCCTGTACTTTTTCTCTTTTACTTAAGTAAAGAAATTATATGAGTACTTCAACATTTACTGGAGTTTTTCAAAACACAGGTATCTGTACTTCTACATAATTAAAAATGTCTGTACCAGTAGGGACACTGACGCTCCCCAAATGAAAAAATTTACTAAGAATCAGCCACAAAAGATGAGAAGGGAAAAATTAAAAACCAAAAATGAAACCAATTATTTTGAGAAAAACTATAACACCAAACCAGATTAAAACTGATTAGCAACGCCCCATGCTGCTTAACTAACCAGATCAGAGCTGCTTATTTCCAGAAGCTTAATCGACTTGATGCTACACTCTGATTAAAAAGTGTTTCTTTTTGAGCAGCGTTTATGACAGGAAAAACAGAAAAAACAACTCGTGACTTATGTAATTTCAACAGCAGCTCTGCGTTTTCTTTTGTTTTGTTTTTGGTCACCATGTAATTTGATTTTTCTCAGTTGTTGCTTATTCCATCTTTCAATATTTCTTAAAACAGGTGTGTGCTGCTGTTAGAACATTTTTAAAGCTTACCACCAAGGTAAAAGAAACAGACGACGAGGAGGGGCACAGAGCAACAGCCTATGTTGCACCACTTGCACCGCCCTCGGTGCAGCAGGTACAGCAACTGCTTTCTTGGTGTAATTGGAAACTGCTGCATTCTTTTCGCTGTGCACATGCTCAGTGCCAGAAATACAGATATGAATCCATAATTGTAGATGCATATGGGGATGTAGAACTCTGCTTTGCATTCATCAGTTGCTAAAGCTGTGGTGTACGGGGATAAAACAGAAACAAATGTCAAAATAAAATTCTGTTGAATTTAAACTGATCATTACAATAACAGTGTCTGTCACTTACCAGCTATCACTTGAGCAATGAACATGATGCAGGAAATCACCAGGATACACCCTGAAGAAGAGCAGATACAGTGAGTCCCATATAGCACTACGCACCGTCTGCACATGTGTGGAAGAATTTCCACATCAGCCTCTCACCTAATATTGTTGTTCGTGGTTCGGAGGTGCATCGTGGTCGATCACTCTCCGGCATTATTACTAGTTTTATATCTGTCCTAAAAAGACACAAAGGAAACGATCAGCTATTTGTGCTGTTTTTCCATCTGTTAAATGGCAAATAAAAACATCTAGACTGAAAAAAGACACTGAATTTTACTTTTTTTTAAATTCTTTTTATAGTGTAAGTCTACCAGAAGGATGTGTAACTAGTTTTGAATCAAACCTATAACAAAACAAAGAAAGCCACAAGATATTCTCCACTTTATATTTCTGTTATTCTGTTAAGTGATAAATGAAAAGGTACCATGATATAACACGTGAATAAAATTACAATATATGATTTAAAATGAAGGAAAAAACTGATAATGGAAAAGCATGTTACCTACTTTTTACTGATTGTCTTTTGCAGTGTACAGAAGAATTTAAGTCACAAATAAAGAGAAAAGAGAAAATTATTAATGCTAACTGCTAAATTCTTAGAGATTAACCAAAACAGTTCAACAAAAAGACAATTCTACAAGAAATCCACTTTAGAAAGCTTGTAAACCTCATGCATATGTCAAAATAGTTAGCAAATTAAAGTGTGAAAGTGTTATGTAGGCTGTTGCAGACCAACCTGTTTGTGTGTCTGGCAGGACTTCCTAGAAAAGGACTGTTGCAGGAACATGGCCACATATAACATGGGCATGTCAGCATGTTGTTTCAACTTCCTTTTACAGCGTCTTTCACTTTGTTTTTTTGTTTAAGTTTTCTTTTTTCATCCAGCCATTTACTGAGGTGATTTTGTATTGTAATCACTTGTTTGTATGTCAGCAACATTACATAAAAACTACAAAATCTTTGTATTTGTTTTTCTTTTCCTAAGGAGCTCTTTTGCATTCACAGACAAGAGAAAAAGACATAACTGACAATGTGTCTGTCACAGCAAAACCTCATGAGAGGAACACTTCCTCTCATTTGTCCTAACCCACTAAGACCTCGCTACATAAACATCTTTATGTCGTATTTCTCCACAGGACGAGGTTTGCCTGCTTTTCTAAAATACATTCCCTGTTTCCATTCCCACAGTGACATTTTTACAATTGATTGTTGAGTGCGAAAAATACTATGACAGTGTCATTCTTCCAACAGGTGCCCAGGATTAGAAAAGATGGTGTCAGATACGGACAAGAATTTTTAAAAAATAATTTTTTATTCATGTTAATTTTAGGACAGCATGCATTTTGTAACATTAACATAGACTTAATGCATTCAATGACAACAAATAATTCAGCACTGTATTAAAGTCTTCAGCCATGCCTCATTTCTTTTTCCAAGCAGTCAGAATTTGTTGTAATTTGCTAATGCTGTCTTGAGCTCTCTTTCGATATCGGCTTCTTTTTCATTTATTTTCATTCCTTTTACATTTAGAGATGATTTTGTTTTGTTTATTGAGCTACTTAACACTGGCCTGTGAGTCATTCAAGCTTGAAAAATGCTGCGTCGTGTCTACACCAGACTGATTACTTTTTTCGTTTCGTTACCAGCGTTTAAAGCTTGGAAGTACTGACATTACTATGAGTTTGAGTCCGCAAAAATTTACAAAAACATTAGTGTCCGCTGTACACTCTGCGTGGGAAGAAAACTTCTTTCTACAGCGAAAAATTTAACTTTAAATCTGAGCAAGCACCTAGCAAGCCAAAACGGGAATGTGAAATTCACAGAGAAACATCCAGATCCCCCCACTGACATGGCCCCTGGGGCACCGGGCAAACCTCCACCAGCCCCCACTCCTGCTAAACAGGTGAGCAACAGGACTTAGTGCAACAGGATTTCATTTTTTTTTACTGTGTTTTACTTCCATCTATTTGAAAGTGTAAGTGTAAACACAAATAAATATTTTATTTTATATTCCGCAATATGCAGAAAATAGGTTTAAATGTTAAAGATTGTTGCATATAATTAAATTTTTGCTTGATGCATTGTGCATGAAGTTAAAAGATTAAAACTCATAAAACAAATTTTAAAAAGAGACTTTTTTCCATTTGATTCAGTTTTATATGATGGATTATACAGAAAAAATAGAATTGGGCTGAAAGGTCTATTGCTTTATTACGCATTTAGGTTGTGTATTATATTTTTAAAAGGTAATTTATTAATAAAGTAACAAATTACTTTTGAAAAAACATAATAGGTAAAGTAACGGGATTGCTTTTTTGGAGAAGTAATCAGTAATTAATAACTAATTGCTATTTTCAACTAACTTGACCAACACTGGTCTACACATAACAATAAACTCGACAGAGAACAATCTTTATGCACTTTTGTTTTACTAGGAGCCAGCCACACAAACACATGAATGATTTCAATTTTTTTAAGATGAATCTAATAAAAATACCAAGGACACAACAGTTTGACAGATATAAAATGGTATTTTTGCACCAATGACATGTGTTACTTATGATTAATAATCATTACATTTAAGACTGTGCATTCTCTGACTGTTGAGATTGATCAAAAAATATATTTTCTAAAGGTATTTTTGCATCAACAAGGGGGATACAATCATCTTGACAGAAAAAAAGAACAAAGGGCAGCTTTGAATGTCCTTGAAGACATTCAAAGCTGGAACTATTCCTTTATTTTGCGTCCTTAAAACTTCCCTCTGATCTTCCTGAAGACTACTTAAAGAAATGTCAAGAAAACTGCTCAGCCCATGTTGAAGAATAAAGGTGATCATATCAAATATTGACCTTCAAGCTCGTTAGGACTATAAAAACTTTTTTGCTTTGGATACTGTCTGTTTCCTTGTATGTTTGTACATTTTAATAAATGCCTTCACCTATTTCTGATCTTCCTGGAGAAATGTGAAGGCATATAAATGGCTGAAGACTCAAGATGCCTAGTACAGTACACTTTACACTGACATTTTTATGTACATGTATTACTTATGATTGATGATCATTTCACTCAAGACTCCGGGCTTTCTCTGATTTTGTTACTGGATCAACAGATATATTCTCTAAGTGTTTCTATGATGTTTCCTCAGTATTCAGCCTCACACATTTGGTATTTCTGCGCTCACAAGCTTATAAAATTGACCTATTAGAGAATCAATGGGATGAAAAAAAGGATATTATTCATATCTAAGGATGTCATTACGTAACAGAGTACTGCTGCAAAAGTATTTAAAAAGAGTACCCCCCAAGTTTAATTACTTAGAATATAAATTTTTGCATTTCTCTGATAAAAGATCAAACATGTACATTGTTCATTAGAACATTTGATTATATCTACATAAGACAAACAGGAAAACTGCCTTTAAATGCACCATTTGCCCGCATTTACCTTACAGTGTATGTTTATCTTTTTAATTAAGTTTGCTTCGTCTCTATTTATTACCGCACAAGTGTTTGAGTCTCATTATCACTATCGGCCTCTCGTTGTCTACAACAGCAACACGATAAAAAGAGCAGTGCTAACAGCATGTAGGTCACGTTGGTGAGCCAAAATGCACACAGGTAGAGTGTCTTGTTGCAGTAGAGATCAGGCTGTGCTGTAGTCTTGTCGTAGTTGGGTTCATAAATGGAGTAGATGACAATACTACCTGTAAAAATAAATAAATAAAGATTCAATGTCTCAGATAATAAATTTAGTGTTGCAGACCTGCACGTCCTCTTCATAAATACAGAACTGGATTTAAGCTTTTTTTTTTTTTTCAAAATTGCTGAAATACATTTATTTAAAAAAAAAAAAACAACTCAAAAGAAAAGCATAAAAGACCTTTAAAGTCAAGACTTTTTTGGGGGGGGGGGGGGGGGGGCGCATCTGTGCTAACAGTCACATCTGTGTGCCTGAGATGACCCTTTTAAGGGTATCCCAAATCTCATACATACACGGTGGGCCATTTTTATGGATACACCGTAATAAAATGGGAATGGTTGGTGATATTAAAGTCCTGTTTGTGGCACATTAGTATACGTGAGGAGGTAAACTCCTCAAGATGGGTGGTGACCATGGTGGCCATATAGAAGTCGGCCATCTTGGATACAACTTTTGTTTTTCCAATAGGAAGAGGGCCATGTGACACATCAAACTTATTGGTAATGTCACAAGACAAACAATGGTGTGCTTGGTTTCAACGTAACTTTATTCTTTCATGAGTTATTTACAAGTTTCTCTTTGTTGAAATTGAAATTGTGGTGATATCTGGTGAACGCAGTAACCGGGTCATTGCAGCAGATATCAATGCAAGACACCCTACGAGACCACCCATCGCCCATGCTACAGTCAGCAAACTGCTTGCTAAGTTTCATGAAAATCGTTCAGTGTTAGATTTGCCAAAATGTGGACGCAAGAAAACTGTCACTAATGAAGAAACATCAGCGGCTGTCCTAGCTTCATTCAGCAAGAGCCCACAGCGTAGCACTCGCCGCATGTCACTGGAGAGTGGCATTAGTTGAACATCCCTTCGGCGGATATTAGCTACTCACGAATGGCACCCTTACAAACTCCAGCTACTGCAGCATCTCAACGAGGATGACCCAGATCGGCGCACAGAATTTGCAGAATGGGCACCACCACATTATGGGTGCCAGGTCCGAGCATTCCTAGATGAACAGTTTCCTGGAAAGTGGATTGGTCGTCGTGGGCCAGTTGAATGGCCCCCAAGGTCTCCCGATCGGACCCCCTTAGACTTTTATCTTTGGGGTCATCTGAAGGCAATTGTCTATGGTGTGAAGATACGAGATGTGCAGCACCTGAAACTACGGATACTGGATGCCTGTGCTGGCATTTCTCCTGCAGTGTTGCTATCAGTGTGTGAAGAGTGGGAGAAGAGGGTTGCATTGACAATCCAACACAATGGGCAGCACATTGAACACATTTTATAAGTGGTGAGAAACTTGTAAATAACTCATGAAAGAATAAAGTTATGTTGAAACCAAGCACACCACTGTTTTTCTTGTGACATTACCAATAAGTTTGATGTGTCACATGGCCCTCTTCCTATTGGAAAAACAAAAGTTGTATCCAAGATGGCCGACTTCTAAATGGCCACCATGGTCACCACCCATCTTGAGGAGTTTGCCCCCTCACATATACTAATGTGCCACAAACAGGACTTTAATATCACCAACCATTCCCATGTTATTACGGTGTATCCATATAAATGGCCCACCCTGTACAATTGAAAAAAAAATGCATTAGAATCTGTAGTTTATGTTGTTTATGTTTTCTCTAAACTCATGGGGGAAATCAATAAAACATGTTAAATTTGGGGGGTTTTGGAGTAAGAAACCATCTTGTTCTCACTCCAGCCAAGACTGTGAGCTAATAATTTGCAAAAATTGACACTTTTTTTTTAAAGCTTACCAGCAATTAACCAGCAACAGAAGAAGATGGTGGTTACAGACCAACAGACACTGTTGCACCAGTTACACCATAAGCTCAGTGCCAAGAAGACCGGTATGATCCCATACAGGGACATGTAGAGGGAGATAAAAGGCTGTCTGGGACATTGAAACACACCTGAACCTGTGGGGTGCAAAGATAAAGATTTGATTTTTTTCAAACATTGTCTGGCTCATAAAAATAAATTCACATAAATTCAATCTCCGAATGGGAATATGAGCATCTCTTGCTTACCAATCGCCCCTTGGCCAATGAATATTAAGTAAAAAAGAAACAAAATAAGCCCTGAAGGAGGCAAATACAGCATGTTTTCAGTCCCAAATCAGTATCCACCAACTTTAAATGTCTGCAAAAACTTAACACATCACTCTCTCACCTATTGTTATGCATCTCAGTCCACAGATGAATTGTGGTCTCTGACTCCCCTGCATTGTAACTAGTTTTGAATCTAACCTATAAAGACACAAAGTGAGCCACAAGATAGCCTCCTAATGTTTCCATTCCTGTTATTCTGATTAGGTTATAAATGAAAATGATTTACAAAGAAAAATAAGAAAATGTAAAGGTAGAAAGTTATTTACTTTTTACTTACTCTTTAGAGTGCAAGGCTATCAGAAAATTTTTTAATCATAGATATTAGTTTGTAAAAGAGAAATTATGAATGCTTTCTTACCGGATAACAAAAGCAGCTCAACAAACAGATGTTTCTACAAGAAATTAGCATGTTAAAAAACAACTTCATGTGTATTTCAAAATAGTTACAAATTAAAATCCATTATGTGAAAGCATTAAGCAGATAGTTGCAGACCTACCTGTTTGTGTGTCTGTCTGGACTGCTTTAAAGATAGAGAACATGGCCACATGTAACATGGGCATGTGAGCACGTTTCAACTTCCTTTTACAGCGTCTTTCACTAGTGCTTGCTCTCAATCTTCCCTTTCCACTAATGTTATTTGGGTGAGGATTCACTGGGATAATTATATTTTTACTCATGTGTATGTCAGCAACATTACATAAAAACTAAAAGGTTAAATTAATAACAAGAAGGGGAAAAAAACATTGTTTTATTGTTCATTTGTTTGTCTTTTTGTGTCAGAAATATGAAGCGTACAGCGTTTTCAGACTATATATCTGAATTTTCTTGTAGTATTACTTGAGGAATTCAGGTTTTGGACTTCAAACAGCTCTTTGTATGGTTCATATTGAGCTACCAGTGTTAAGTAGCTCAATTCGTATGGTCCCTGAATTGCCTCTGTTACTTAAATGATCAGATTAGTAGCCAAGAAGTTTAACTGACTTGATGCTATGCTCTTCCTTTATTTTTTATCAGTATACTTTGATTAAGAAAGTTTAATTTGAAGATGATGAGTTGAATCAGTGCTCAGTGTTAGATACCAAATATGTAGAGGACATCTAAACTGCCATAGAGGGTTTTTTTTCTCGTCCAGCTTGGCTTCCTTTTTAAGAAGCCAGTGGTTTGAGGATGAGGATCCTTCCCCAACACTACGTCTCATCCTCCTCTGCTGGTCCCCAGTTCCTCTGTCTCAGCCACTGGCCTCCCAGCGGGCCTCCAGATTTCCTCCATCTGCGTTGCTAAGGCCCCGGCAAGCTTACTTCACCACCAGACCTGCACACTCAGTTCAGTCTTGCCCCATAGACAGACAAACTCTTGGTATCAACTCTGAATCAGTATAGATACTTTGCAAACAGGCTGTGTGGGTTTTCATCCCAGATCATGGTAGTCTGAGAAGCTTGGACAGAAAGTTTAAGTTTCACAAAAAGAAGTCCAGTCACTTTCTTTCAAAGCTCCCTATACATTTCAAGCAGACCAAACTTCTAGGATAAAATTACTTTGAGAAGTGAATTTACGAGCACTTCCCCTTATTTGGTCTAAACCACTGAGTCTTCCCTGTCTGAGGTTTTTTTCACTGGTTTTGAGGCAGCACGAGATTTGTCTGCTTTTCCAAAATACTTTCCCTGTTTTCAGTTTCCATATTGACACATTTTTTGGTTCAGTTAAAAAAATATTATGCCAATTAATTAAATTGACAAAGAATAAAGAAGCTACAGCACTGTACTAAACTATAAAATAAAAAATAGGACGATTACATGAATTTTTGTTTTTTATTTAATTTATTTTTTCAGATAAACAAAAAGTTAATAGCTGGGATATTCCCAAATTAAGAAGCTCACATATGGATTTCATTAAGCTATGATTTATATCACACAACATTTTTGTTTACATTCAGAAAACTTTAAACGAAAGGAGGGAAAGTTCCGATTATTTATTCTCAACAACAAAATGCCGGCACTGTATTCGCAATAATCCTCTGAAATCACTGAGAACATGGTCAAAGAAGTCAAACATAAAAAGTAGTTTCCTCTTAATGTAACATAACCGTTTAATGAACATTTTGACTGAAGACTTCTTGCTTTGTCTGCATGACTTCATCAAATTAATATTCTCTATATGTTGTTTTCTAGTTTCTGACAGTTCAGCCTGACATACTCATACTTTTGGGAAACTCCAGGAGCTCTAAGTTTGTAACAACTTAAACAATAATGGAAAAACACAGCAACCACCAAGCCTGACAAACAATAAAAATAATATTTATAATACCCGATGATGTTTGAGAATCATTTGAGGAGATTAAATGTAAAAACATTAATTGCTAAACCTCACTGTGATATTTCTCTAAAAGATCAACAGATCAAACGCATGTTCCTGTAATATGTTTGCTAAAAGTACATAAGACACAAATCCATTGAACTTGAGTGGAACAACAGAATTCATTGTTTTGAATGGGTGAGTGAACACTTTTGACAATATACCGTACATAGAACACGCATGGAAAAACACTCACTACAGTTTTTCTCCATCACTTCGGCACAAAGGAAAGTCATTCTCAGCACTCTTTATGCACTTCTGAGTTTCATAACACAGAGTCACTAAAACAAATAAAACCTTTTTCAAATATGTCAAAACATGAAGAGTCAGTGAATCACTTCAACTCTGTGATGAATGAATAAAAACTTTTTACTATTTCTGTACTTGTAAGTGTGTGCAGAAACAATCAGATTAGGCATTAAGCTATCATGTGTGGGGGAAATGTATTACAAATTTGAGAAGTGCATTAAGAGTAGTGAAAATAACATTTCTGGTTTGATTTTGCACCAAAGTGATCAGTAAAAATCATAACACCACCAAACATGCTGATTGTGATCCGCTGTGTGTGCCTATGTTTTCATGTCAGCCATCTTTATTCTTTTCTTTTTATCTCCGCAGCAGAGCCTCATTATCATCAGCCGGTTTTTCCTTACAGCAGCAACAAATGTAAACGAGTGCAGCAAACAGCACGTAGGTCAGGATGGTGCTCCAAAATGCAAACAGGTAGAGCGATTTGTTGCAGTACGAATCAGTTTTTGTTGTGTTCTTGTTGTAGTTTGGTTCATAAATGGAGAAGATCGCGATCACATTACCTGTAGAAATAAAGTAAAAAAGATCTCAGATAGTAATGTTTGGTTAGGCTAAAAAATAGTGAAATGAAGCTGAAAAAGTTGTATTGTCATAACTTAACAAAAATCATTTCATTCAGTAAATCAGAACATAAACTAATTTCCAAATGAGATGTTTTAGCTCAGGACCAAGTCTTTATAGATTATGTATCTATTTAAAGCTGCATAAAAAATTACAGCTTTAAACAGATACATAATCTTTAAACAGATACCAAGGACAAAGTATCACCAGAACTGACTACACTGCCTGATACACTCATTATTTGTTACATTGCTCTGTTTTTTCTCAATAACTGTATTTCTGATCTACTTAGTTTTACATTTATGCTGTAATGGATAAAGACGAGTTCCCCAACATCATCACTAAGTAAACACAATAAGAATGCATTTTGTTTGATAAAGTGTATTAATTATTTCTTTGGCTTTTTTTAATGAATGCTGAGGAAAATAACACACCATGAAAAGCATAACATGTGTCACGGTTTTTCTTGATTGTCTTATTGCAATTCTCAAAGGAGAAAGGTCATGATAAGCACTCTTAATGGTGTTCTTAAATCAGTATTGCATTTCCACACCTACATGAGCCTTTCGCATTGTTTTTATACACACTTTTACTGTAATTATGGATGATTTGCTACTAAAGATATTTATTACTGTGTTGATGCACTTCTTACTCGTTGTCAAAAACTGACTCAAGTGCAGATTCGGAGTAAAGGGCAAAGGTTTCTTTACAAACAAAAAACACCACAAGCGAGAGACAAGGAAAAAACAATAACTAATACATGTAGCCTCACTGAGCCAGCCGGGTAGACACAGGGACCATGACACTTGTATGTGATGACTCATCAAAACAGTTTGTGTTGGATGTTTGCCCAGCTTGTTGGCATCTTGCACCTTGGATTATCTCTGGACAGCCTGCACCTGGGGTTCTGGATTGTGTGTTTCTTTTGGGGTTTTTTTATATCAGTCACTCCTTCTATCTGTTGCTTGTATGGTTGTAGGTGGCTGCCTCTCCATGATGGTTCTTCTCCTTGCTTTTCTTCTTTCTGCTGTATGAGGTGTTCACTAAATGTGCACGGTCAGGAGCTTCCTTTTTCTGCTGGGCCTGCCGGCCTCTGTCTCTTCCTATAGCCCACTTATTATCCCAGCAGGGTACCTGATCACTGGGGTATGTGTCGATTGCCCGGATCTTGTTCTTCCGGTTCAGCTGACTCCTCAGGGCTTGCCTGACCCTCTGCAGGTGGTCGTAGTTTTCCTAGCAGCCTCTTCATGGTTCATGGTTCTTCATGGTTTTTATGATGAAGTCTTTCACATTCTCATTGTTTCTCCACATACTTCACTACTATTTGGTTACTATGTTAACGCACTTCTCAGTTTAAGATGCTGCGGAAAGCTGATTGGTTTATTTGAATTACTGTAATGAGCAGTAGAGCAGGTGTACCTAATAAAGTTGGTTGGCGCTGTGTTCTCAGATTGTTTATTTTTCCTTTGTTTTTTTTATGCAAATAGTTTAATTTGACTCTATTTTGCTTTTCTTCATTTTATTTATTTAGTAAAAATTTTTTTTTTTTTTTTTAAATCCTTCACATTTAATTTTTGTTTCTGAAAATTATTTATTCTGCATTAGCTATATTCATGTTTTGACAAATGTGAAAAAGGTTTTGATTGTTTTAGTATATTATATACAGGTGAGTCTGTCTAATGAAAAATGCCTTTTAGAGAACTGCTTTGAGAGTGAAGAGAACGACTTCCCCTGTAAGAAAAACTGACCAAACCAAAGAGCAAACCATCAAACAGTGTCATCTGCTTTCAGTTTCACGAGTCAGTTCTTATTTCCCTGCTAATGTTTCCAGACTGATAGTAAAAAGATGAAGTGTGCTGGTGTGAAAAGCTGGCACAGCATGTTACATGCCACAACAGATAGTTTCCATAAGCTCCCATCAAATTATATACAGAAACATTATTTTACACACATTTACACCATCTGAGATAGTTATTCTTTAAACTTTTGTGGTGTTTCATCTCTGAACAAACGGGTACATTTCAAACAGGCCAAACTTTAACTTTCTCCCTCATTTTCTCTGTTTTCAGTTCCACTGTCTTTTTAAATTGTTTAAAAATGTATTGAGCAATTTCCTTTGGTTTTTCAGGGGGGAAAATCACACTAATGAGTGTATGATTAGGGGTGGGTTTTGATAATCGATTTATCCATTAACCAGCCCATGGTGTTTAATATTAGCTTCTGTAAATTGCAGAATAAGAACATGAGTGTGCATCATAAACTGCCAGCGCAGACAGAAGGTCATCAGAAAATAACTTGTTCCCTTTTGCGTCTTTTCTACAATCCATTGAAGTTAATGATTTGATCTACATTTGCTAACATATAATACCAAGAATAATTTTTAAATAATAGAATTAATTAAATCTTGAAAATCATTTTTTTAACCCTGGCTTTTCATTCGAGTTCCGCTTAAGTACCATCAGATTTTTTTATGTTGTTTATGTTGTCACGATATAATGTATTTGCGTCTAGGGGTGGGTTTTTATAATCGATTTATCAATTAAAATCTATTCTGGCTTGGATAACGTGGAATCGATTTTTTTGATTTTAATTTATTTTGCCCAAAACGCCAGAATCTCAGGTTAAACCTCACAAAATTTCGACAACCACCAAACATTTAAAACAGTAAATGAGAGCAGCTTCTGCACAAAGACGTAAACACAAAGCGCAGACCCGCGGATCAGAATCAGTGAGATGTCGCCTTTCTCACCCGACCGCCTGGACACGGTCGGGGCTGAAAGCCGACAGCTCGCAGATTCTGATGTTTCAGCGGGTCCGCGCTTTGTTAACGCCCTTTTTGCGCTGATTCTAAAGCTGTTAGTTTGATCTCTCTCCAAACATTATTGACCGAACCAGCAGCAAAAGAAGATCCAAACTAAGCTTCACATAAACATCGTCATGAATTCCCTCTGACTTTTGCTGTTTTGTTTCCACCACGATAAAATCACACTTCATGCACAGCTCTCTCTTTCTCAGTATACTTCAAGAACAGTTTCCAGTCTAAAAATCTGTTTTCTGCATTATTCGCTTGCTTGTTACCACATGTCTACCGTTGTTTACAGCGCTGTCGGCCGATGTTTTTTTTTCCTTTTACTTACTTCCGAAAATAAAGCCTCATTTCTGCTGGTCAATAGGCTTCTAAACAAATGTAAACTTTTTAAAATTATGCAAAATGCAAAACGCTTAGCTGTGTCTGTAATAAAACCGCTGTAACTTCAGAGGTAATGTTCATATGTTGATTAATGGTTTTCTTTTGTTTTTGATGTACTGCAGAATATTTTTATAAAATCCCAGGCCAGAAAATCACCTTCATGTTTTTCTCTGTTTTATCTTCAGCTACTTTGACACAAAGGCACCTGCTGTGATGCTCACACCTTTGATAAAGTCTCGAAAGTATCAGCTTCCTTTTTATAGATACAAAAATATGTAAATGTACTGATCTGAATTATAATATTTCTGACTGTCTGAGGCAAAATTTCCCAGATTCAAATTGAATCGAATCGAATCGATTCGGGACCTTGTGAATCGGAATTGAATCGATTCTAGAAATCAGTGACGATACCCAGCCCTATGTATGATCTGTATGCATAAAATATGAAATATGAAAACTGAAGAAGATACAATAAGGCTAATAAAACAACGTTATGTTATTCTTATTTTCTTTTATTTACAAGTAAATAAAACATAACTCACACATGGATATCATTAACATACATAAAAATTACAGCATATATACTTTTCAAAGGAAAGAGGGCTAGATAAATTGGGGGTGGGGGGGGGGGGTGACTAGACATAAATCATTAGTTGGTAATTACATGGTAATTGCAAACGTTTCAGGTTTCAAGTTTTAGTATTGTGAGGTCTTTATGATACAGAGCACTTTAGCTGTTTTTACTATTGTTGTGAATTGGCTGTATATAGTAATTGAATTATGATTTCGATTCAGTCATGTTTAGGTTGCTCTTGAAAATAGAGACCTCATGTCTCAATGAGATTTACCTCTGAAAAAAATTAACTATAAACATTGCATTATTTTGGTTATCCCCAAGCAGCGTTTGAGCCTCACTGTCATCACTTTCTATCAGAAAATAAACAGCTAAAGAATATGAGAAAAAAAGAACAGCTAACAGGACGAAGGCCAGGTTGGTGGTCCAAAATGCAAACAGGTAGAGAGTCTTGTCGCAGTAATGATCGGGATCTTTAGTGTTCTTGTTGTAGTCAGGTTGATAAACGGAGTAGATGCGAATGGTACCTGGGGAAATATAAAGGAATCAGTTAAGAAAGCTTGATCATGATTGGCTACCGTCATGGTCTTTGTGCAGGAGGCAGGAAAAGAAGACACAAATGCGCGCACACAGGGTACGACAAGACGATGAGCAGGGAAAGACGCAGACACTAAATACAAGTGGTGAACAAGAGGTAACAGCTGGGAGACACGGCTGACATGTCTTTTTTGAGGTGGGCAAAACAGGACATTACGCACCCCGACGGGAGACTGTCAAAATAAAACAGGAAGCAGAGAAGCAGATTTGACACAGCGACGTGGATACGACAGGTTTAGGAAGGCACAAAAACAGACCATGGAGCACAGAGACAAGAGTGACAAGGAAGAAACGGAACAGAGGGAGCATGGAATCAATTATTCAATTATTTATTTCTATTTAGTTTCAAAGCTCTTCTTCTTAAAAGCTGCACCAGTGAATTTCAGCCACTTGAAAGCAGCAGAAAACAACACATCACAGTTTGTGAATTGTGACTCTTCTTTTGTATTAGCATTCATTACAGCCTGAAGCCTGACCTTCAGTCATATTAATCTCATGAAGATTATTTGCATCTACAATAACTTTATTATTTAAAACTGTGATCATGTAAAAGGAAATAAGAGTGATGGGAACTTCTTACACTTCAAGCAAGCACAAAGCAGCAATAGGGATATTTCACCAATAATCACCAATAATTTTACTCTTGTGAAAAATCTCTGGGTTTTCGTGTTGTTATTTTTTTTTTATGCTATGCAGACTATGTGTAATATTTCTCAGTACTGCACTGTTAAGAAACTGTATAATTTATAACGCTTACCCATGATGAACCACATAAAGACAATGGCGATGGATGCAGACCAAAGGATGATACCACACCACCTCTTAGACCACAACCAGAACACGGCTATGAATCCATAACCAGACAGATAGACGGGGATGAAGGGGTCGATTCGACAATCATCAATGTGCACCAATCCTGCAAACCACAAGTATGAAAATAAAGACGGTCAAATGGTTATTACATCATTTTGGTTATTTCATTTTTTTAAACATTGTTTTCATAAAATACATTTAAAAGGAATGCAATCTGAATATGGAGCGTCTGTCACTTACCAGTGATCGCCTGAAGAAAAAACATGATGTGGTAAACCAGCAAGGTGCAAGCTGAAGGAAGGCAGACACAAAGTGATTTCAGTCACAAATGACTCCAAGCCCCACCCGCAGACGTGTGCAAAAACATTTTAAATCATTCTCTCACCTATTGTTTGACGTATCCAGGTGAAATAAGGTCTTTCACTCTCTGGCATTATGACTAGTTATAAATGGACCTACAAAGACACAAACAAGGCTGTGAGATATGCTCAAGCTGTCTATATGTCCGGTAAAAGAAACGATAAGTCTAGAATAAGTATGACAAATTATAAACAGTTATTCGTTAGTCTGTGAAAATGAAATGATACTGAACATACAGCATGTCGAAAATCTGAATAACAAATGGATATAAATGTATATCAAATAGTTATCAAATAAACCTTAAATGTATTAAGTGATTGGATTAAGGCCTACCTGTTTGCACGACTGACAGGTCTTTGTCTTTGAAGAGAGAGAGTTTCATGAGAACTTGGCAATATATAGTGCTGTCAGATTGAAAGTGTTGCTGTCTACACTTCCTTTTACAGTGACTTTCACTTTAATACTTGTCCTTCAGCCATATTCCTTAAAGAACAACACCCCAAACTGTTTTTGGTGTTGTTGGCTCTGTGCAGCAAATGTCAAACAGTTCAAAATTCCAGGATAATTCCTCCTACTTTAGGTACATTTTCATTTTATCGTGAGTATGAATGAAAACTGCAAGAAATCTGTCTTTTTTTCTCAATTACAGTTACTGTTTTAGAAATTTTAAAAAATGGATAAGTGACGAGCAGACATCAGCGAAGATACACAGATACCATGACAGAGACTAAGGCAAAGTTTTGAGTCATTGTGATAGTATGCGTCAGCATCCGCATCACTGGGAACACAAGACTGAAACCAGTGGCAATCGCTAAAACGCTCGCCCTGACAGAGGTGGAGTTTGGATGGTAATACCTGCCTGCAGTCCTGACCTCAAACCCACTGAACACTTGGATCAGCTTTGGTGTGCTGTTTGTGCCAGAGCGACTAACACAACCACACTGGCTGACTTACAAAGAAGGAGACGCCAACAGTAGAAACAATAGGTTTGTATACCAAACTCTACTTTTTAGGATACCAACCGTCTGTACTAATAAATCAGCTGGTGTCAAACTTTGGTACCAGAACACGTCTGGATTAGAGGAAGAACAAGAGTTTCAGAGGAGTGAGCAGCGATCTTCGGATGTGTTGAAGACCAACAAACAAAGATGGCAAGACAACGGTGGTGAGCTGCAAGTTGTCTCATGCGTGTTTAAACTTTTCATAACTTGACAAAGCTCTCAGAAATAACCATGGCAACACATAAAACCTGATAAAGCACCCGGTCAATCAGAAAATATATCTAAAACCTGAAGAGTGTACAGTAGTTGAGCCTGAAATCCAAATTCACTGACAGAGCTGCAGCTAGCATCAGCAATGGAGGATGATGATGAAAGCAAGACATCCACATCTTCTTCAGGTCATCAGGCACTAACTGAGCATTTTTACACTGGGTACACTCAGATTTCTTATTGGCATGTTACAGTAAATAAACCTTATGTGACATGGCCCATCTGTTGAGAAGTTTTTATTCATTTTGCCAAACAAAATTTGAAATTTTTGACACAAGTTTGAAGTTATTATTCAAAATTGCTGTGAAGGAATTTATTATTCCTTCGCAGCAACATCTTTCATTGGCAGATGTGATATTTCCCACAGGTGAGCTCTTTGAGAGATCACGCAAAGTTTTTTTTAATGTATTAAACTAAAGAAATTAAGCCAACTTTTTGACTTTCAAATATTGGGATCTGCTACCCAAAGAAGTAAGCACCATCAGAGCTTAACGGCTATTAACCAGCTACCCTCACATCACATCTGGTGAAGGTGCTGGAGTGGCTAAACCACCCAAGACTCCAGGTAAAAACATCTCTGATGCTCTGCAGGACAAATCTGTCAGTGGATGATGCAATCATCTGCTTGTTACTAGAGTTATTGATCACCTTTGATTCCTCAAATACGTTTAACTAGATTCAGATGCTGCTACTGAGAGGAGGACAACAGGAAGTGTCAGTAAACACGTGCACCATCTCATGGATTACTGACTATCTGACAAACTGGACACAGTGTGTGAGGCTGGGCAGAGCACTCGCTGATTTGGTGATGTGCAGTAAGAGCCGTGATCCTTAAACATGTGCAGCAAAGTGATGTTGATTTTCCATCAGTCAGCTGTGGTGAGCACAGCGTACTTTACTGTGGTCTGCTGGGGGATCAGCACTGGAGCTGGATAAACTGATCAGGAAAGAGTAATAATGTTTAATTTTATTCTTATCAGTAGTAGTAATGCTATCATCCTTTCAAGTACAGTAACAACAGCCACGATGAAGGCTGGTGTGATAAATAAAACAAAACAAAATAAATTAAAATAAAATAAAATAAATGCTTAATATCAAAAATGAAGCATTAAGGGCTGTGTGATTTGAGGCATTAGGGGGACATCTAGTGGTCTTTGAATGTTATTGCAGTCAGTTCTTTGCTGGACTTGGAAGAAGTGGCGCAAATGACTTGAAGAAAAATGTGCTGTCTAGAAGTCAGATTTGAGTTCTTTTTGTTCTGCACATTTATTTATTTATTTGTTTATTTTTATTTCTTTTTATTGTAGGTGTTGCTATGATCGCACGTAAATATACCCCAAAAACTGGTGGATAGAGTCCTATATGTGACATCGCTGTAACCAGTGTTTCTAAGAGGAATCTGCAATCAGCCACTCCTTTAGCTAAATCCTAACTTTGTCATCGAGAGGATTATTTTCTATTTCTCAGTTACTTGTTCATTTAGTCTGTTCACTTAGCAACAGATAATATTGCACCAGTTCTTCAAACAGCTCAGTACAGAGAAGACGATTATGAGACCACAGAGGAACATATAGATGGGGATGAATGGCGCCTCGGACAGTTATTAATGTGCACAAATCCTACAAACACGAAAATGAGGAGTGTCAAGTTGCTGTTCCACAGTTCATTATTTCATTATGTTATTTCAATTTTCAAGTTTTATTTCCAACACATTAAATGAATGTAGATAAATTCATTCTGATTATAGTGCCTCTCTCACTTACCAACTATCCCCTGAACAACAAACATGATGAAGAATACCATGGAGATCAAATCTGACGGACAGCAGACACGATATGGTTTCATTCACAAATGACACCATGCAGCAGCAGATGTGTGCAAAACTGTTCAAAATCACTTTCTTACTTATTGGTTGAGGTATGCAAGTGTGTTGAGGTCTATCACTCTCTGGCATCATGACGAGCTAGTAATGAAGCCTACAGAGACACAAAGGAAGCCGTGAGACGAGCTCAGGTTGTCTGTATATGTCAGGTAAATCAAAGATAAGAGTGTCAGAAGGATGACAAATCAGAAAATGCGAAGTGTGTGAAAGTATTACTTAACATACAAATCAAGCTTAAAATAACACAACAGCATACAAGGACATAAATGTCTTTACTTTCATATTCTCACATGAAAGGAACCTGTTAACACATCAGCCAATGATGAACGTGTCATATTACGACATGACGTAAGATAACTTTTTAAATCGTTATTCAATATAAACCACCATCCACAGTATTCATTGCTTTTTGTTTATTCACCATAGGGTAAAGGCAAAACAAAAAAGCACGAGCAACAGGGACAGAAGAGCGAGAAGCCTAAAAGGATGTAGTTCAGGTTCATGGTCCAGAAGGCAAACAGGTAGAGTGTTTTGTCGCAGTACATATCCGGGCTCGCTGTCTTATTGTAGTTGGGCTCATAGACGGAGTAGATCCACACGTTTCCTGAAAGACAGAGCAAAAATAAAATGTTTAATATAGAAGTGAAGAGTTTCATGACTATTATTTATTTTCTTTCTCCAGTGCACTTGTGTGATTCATTAACATAACGCTGATGAATGTTTGTTATTATGGTACACCTACCATATCTGTTTCTCTCACATGCTTTATTGGTTTTTTGGTGCTGCCCATACCAAGAACTTTCATACATGAAATCAATGGGTTCCACATCATTTTATTTACCTCTGTTCACCAGCAGAGTGAATTTAAAATCAAACAATCAAGATTTGACTGAAGTGCAGACAGTGTTAGTTTATTTAACAATGCAGCAACACACATAAATAGTGTGGTCTGGAGGAGGTAACCAAGGCAACCAGTGGAAGTAACATATGAGCAGTAAGATCAGGAAGTAATTGGGTGCGAATGTCTGAAGGTTTTACCTACATGCTGAGTCTTACATTTGCTTTCTGGGAAGCAAACAAACAAAACAAAACTGCTTTCTTCCATTTTTCAGCTTACCAGCAATGAACCAGCAGAAGACGAAGAGTGAAACGAGGCAGCTCCAGGCGCTCCTGCAGTTGCGGAGACACTGAAGGATGGAGAACAGCAAGGTCACCACTCCAACCACCAGCAGGTAGATGGGAATAAAGGGCTCCCTGGGACAGTCATGGAGGTTCAATGCTCCTTTTAGGACACAGAAAAATACCTAACTGTATACATTTATGAAAATGTCTACATCTGTCTAACAGTGAGTGCACCTGTGCTTACCCATGATGAGCTGAGCAATGTGCATGACAAACAAAATCACCTGGAAACATCCTGAGACAAAAACAGAACACATATTAAAGTCATCTGTCTGATGATGGTCCTGCTGAGGTCAGCGTGGCACCAGTTCTTACCTACGACCACAAATGGAGGTCTACGTCTGTAGACGTATGTCAGTGTGTACGTGTCAAGCATCGTCTCCAATGAAAACTTCAAAAGATAAAGACACAGAAGTTCAGCTTTGTTCACGACTATCACAAGACTCAAGTGACTCAAGAATCACAGAAGCAGTAAATCTAACCAGGTGACCAAGCAAACTTTAAACAAAACCTTCCCCAAAGGGAAGTGGGTTTACACCCTGTAAATGCTGCACAAAACAAAGGCTAGGTGCACCCAAATTTTTCAACCGCATTGCTTAATCAAGTTCACTTTTTTTTTTAAGTTGCTGTCCATACAGACATTATTGATTTGTAAATGATTAACTAACAAAGTTCTTTATTTGGAGCACAGTTCTATAGGAAGGATAAGTTACTTAAAAAGTGCTTGTGCTTAAAGTGCTTTGGCACTTTGGCACTCTTTGGCAATATTGTAGACAATGTTAAACTTAATCACATCGGCCTCCTCTGACGACCTGTTTGCTGCTGACTGCTGCTTAAAGGCAGTGGGGAGAGGGGAAACTTGGGCAGTGCATTTAGCGCAGCATATAATGAGCTTTCTGGATACACTGTGCTTTTTCAGCGTTGATGGCTCTGTGTCAGAGCACTGGCTATGAATTTCACACAGATCAGGCCTTAACGAAAAAGTTATCAATCCTTCTTTTCATCTTTTCTCATTACCCACAGCTACATCCACTTCTGTCGGGCCTAGGCTACTCACTAGGGCTGGGTATCATCACTGATTTCTATAATCCATTTGATTCTGATTCACGAAGTCCCGATTCGATTTGATTCAATTTTGCCTCAGACACTCAGAAATATTATAATTATGATCATTTAGCAGTAATTTGGCATAATTTAGAAAAAATTTAATTTTAATGTAAATATTTAAAAAGTTGAAATTTCTTCGCTATTAAACAGCAGACATTACGCTTTCTTGTGGAGGTCATTTTTGAAAAACAAAAACAAAAACAGTAGCCGACAGCACTGTACATAACTTGTGCGTAATAAGCCAACGAATAATGCAGAAAACAGATTTGAGACAGAAAACTGTTCTTGAAGTATACTGAGAGAGAGAGCAGCTGTGCCAGATGTGCTTTTGGTGGAAGCAAAACAGCAAAAGTAAGAGGGAATTCGTGACGATGTTTATCAAATGTGAAGCATAGTTTGGATCTTTTTTTGCTGCTGGTTCAGTCAGTTTTGGTTGGAGATCGAAAAAAAACCTGCAGCATCAGAATCTAGCGCAAAAAAAGTGACGTAAACACAAAGACCGGATCTGTGCTTTCGACTTTCAGCGTGTCCGTGTACGTGCCGTTAGGTCAGAAAACCGACATCTCGCTGATTCTGATGTTTTTATGTCGAATCCGTTAACCTGCTCTCATTTACCGTTTTAGCTGTTTGGTGGTTGTTGAAATAGTTTTGTGAGCTTTAACCTGAGATTCTGGCGTTTCTGTCAAAAATACGTTTATACTTAAAAGTCGATTCAGGATTTAATGAATCGATATTGCGTTAATCACGCTACTCACCTCCCTCTATCCGCCGCACTTTCAAATGTAGACAAGAAGAGCTACAGAAATATCTGGACCACGGCCAATCAGAGAAGTCCCGCCCCTGACTATCTCTGATTGGTTTAGACCATGATATGGGCATAATGTGTGTTTGTTGTTGTTGATTACATGGAGACTATCAGAGTGCGGAGACTTTTGTTTTTTTGTTTTTGCCGAATGGGGCCATTCGATTTTTGATTTTTTTGATTTTATTTTATTTTTTATTTTATTTTTTGCACTGTTGAGAAATTGGTCGAACTCTAGAGCCCCGCCTTTTCACTCAAATGATGCTGCTGCTCAACCCATTTGTTGGTTGGGCAGCAGAGTTGAGTGCGATGTTTGTGCCCATGAAAAACTTACCAAATCTTCTCTGCCAATGCCGAACAGTTTCTTTTGCTCCTGTTTTGCAATTCTGATTGGCTACCTGTTTTGTGCCATGTTTGACTGATCTGAAGAGGGCCTATGGCACAGTTTGGAGCAAGCCCTTGTACCATCTCCATATTAAAGGCCAAGCCCCATGGGCTACAACCACACTGAAAAAAGGCCGAACTGGAAGACCAACACAGAGGCTGGATGATAAGAGGCATTAGGGGGACATCTAGTGGCGTTTGAATATTATTGCAGTCAGCCAAGTGTGTTTTCTCTCAGGCACAGTGTGTAAATGTTATAAATCTAAAAAGAAAAGGCTCAGCCAGATGAAAGCTACAGTATGTTTCAGTACTTGAGCTGTTGCACTAAATAAGAAAAAACAGTCAGTTTTACTTCTCTCAGTTAGTTTGAGGACTTTAATTTGTTTACTCATGCCAGGATTAGTGACCTCCAATTAGTGCAGGTGATGACATAATTTACAGTCTCACTAATTCTAAAAGTCCAGTAAATAACCCTCTGCAGTTTGATCTTTTTGACTCCGAAAGTCAAAGCAGTGCCTGCACACATACCTGAAAGTAAGAAGGTAGTCCTCCCACCTAAAGAACTGCAGACCACATCTGCAGAATCCCATAATTTCAAACAGTACAGACTCACGGTGATTAAGAAATATCAACAGCAACATTAAAACATTCAAAGTTTACCATGTTCCTACTTTTTGCAGCTCAACATCTTGAGGTTAATGTGAAGTCTAACAGGGCAGAGGTAAGACTTGTTGGCGACAGCTACATCTGCCTATAGCTCAGAGGACTCACACTCGAGCGGAGAACTCAGCGGAGGAACTCGGTGAAGAAGAGAGAAGGTTAGTTTATATTTCCTGGTAATGATTTGCAAACTTGGTGGATAAAGGAAAGAGCAATCATGCTTGTAGAGTGGGGTTCATGTAGCACGTCTGCTTCAGGTTAGGCAATCTCAAACACGAGTACAAAGAGGAGGAAGTCAGAAGATTTTCTCCTCCTTGTACATGTTTCTGTTGCTCTTCAAGTCACTGACTTTAGCTGAATACTGGCTGCATACTGAACATATGTTCACGACTCTTACCCAAGGCACTCCAGCTCCCACTGGGAGAGGAGGTTTTTGCAGGGGGGCAAAGACTTTGAGATCCACTCAGCCTCCTGCTGGACACAGTCTTCCTCGACTTCAAGCTAGTCAGTGCTGACGTGTCTGTGATAGAAAGTCAAAAACAGTGCAGCCACAGACATGAAACCACAGATGTACAGGAGGTGAACACAAACATCAACATGATGTTTGAAATCAGCTCAAAGCAGGAGCAAACACTGAAAGGATCTCACAGTGACGAATACACAGGAGAATAAGCACAAAGCAACCAATGAGCTTCAAACAGGAACACATTAAAAGGACCTCATACCTGAGCTCTGTATTCATTTGTCACGGCTTCATTTTTAAGATGAGCTTTTGACCGTTTTGGTTACAAATAATGGTTTGTTCAGAGCTGCTTCTCTGCAGTGTCACCTTACAAAAAGCCCATCCAGTGAACTGATGGGAGTTTACACCTCTGACAGCATCAGCCTCTCTAATTTATAGATCCATAAGAGATAAATTTACTGAATTTTCCAGAGGAACCCACCCGAGGGATTTATAGTTCTATCTAAATAAGTTGATGAAGAAAATGTCCCAACATGATGATGTAAATCAAACATGCTTTCAGAGTGAGTCTCCAACACGTGAGGAAAACGGGAATCAAGTGAAAATCTGGACTTTCCTAATGAAAGTTTGTCAAACACGATTCCAAATCACTGACTTCCTTTTAAAGTCTCCACAAATAAGTCACTGCCATCTTGCGGCCACAAGATGGCAGTGACGTAAAGGTTGGCTGCAAAGAGGGAGACAGAAGCTGTTTAATATGAAAGCAGAGAGAGCTTTACTTGTTAATTCATGTGTAACTTAAAACTAAGTCATCCTGGACAAAACTGCCTTTTTTCCAGGCTTCTGAGACTGAGTGGCTCCAGTCTGCTCATTCGATCAGTTTTGATTGGTGGAATCCTGCAGAAATGATCGTCCTCCTGGAAGGCTCTCCTCTCTCCACAGAGCAACGTCGGAGCTCTGTTACAGTGACCATCAGGTTCTTGGTCACCTCCCTGACTGGTCAGGCAGAGAGCTCTAGGAAGAGTCCTGCTGGTTTACAAACGTCTTCCCTTTAGAGATGAAGCTGCTGAGTTCACTGGGACCTCCACGCCTTGATACAATCCTGTCACAGAGATCAGCAGACAATTCACTGGACTTATTGTGTGCAGAATTTTGAGATGAAAAGTGAATTTAATCCATTTTGAAGTAAGACTGAAATGACAAAATATGACACAATGGCTGAGAATACTTTCCAGATGCATTCCAAGTTTCTCCATTCAATTTACATTTTATTAGCAGGAAAACTGAATGCTGCTATCAGATTTATAAGTGCCTGAAATAATAATTACTAAACGTAGATGCTGATTTAAAAAAGACAAAACAATTTTATAGTAAAACTTTTATTCGGTTTTTTCAAGTCAAAAACAAAGAACAGATACAGAATGAGATCATGACTTGATTTCTATACAGTGGCAACTTTAATTTAAACCTTCCTTTGCCCACACATGTAAAGTCATTCCTCAGCTTTACACTCTGCATCACCCTTCATTCACTCACGCACACACTCCCATTCATTCATTCGCACTGGGAGTCCCGATGACCTGCATTGAGAGAACAGCACATATTTAAGACTACAGGATTGGATGCAGACATAGCGTCCACCGAGATATTTACTGAGTGCAGTCACCAAACCTGGGTTCTGTCAAAGGCCAGAGGGATGCAGTCCTTTAAATTCAACACCCATTGGGGAAGCAGTGTTTTACAAAAGTAGACATTTGAAGATTTTCAGAACAAAACCCAACCGATGCCTCGGGACTCCCAATCACATCCAACACCTGCTCTCCTCCCTATGATTCCCCTCGTCACAGGTACACTTGTAGAAAGAAAAAAAACAAACACTGATTTTCAGAAATGAGGATCACTCATGGATGAAGAGGGAAAAGGGAAGGGGATCCAGCAAGTCCAAAATATTCAGATGAGTTTTTCCATCAGGGGTACAGACTGTTCCCTGACATCATCAAAGCACGAGAGAAAGCACCCGCACTGAAAAGAAAGCTCACACTAATGTAGTGGGTAACAGTGTTTTAAAGAGAGGCCAAAGGCGCCGTTTCTCTGGACGATCTCCGCTTTCAAAGAAAAAACAAAATCGTTACTCTTACCGAGGACAAAATAAAAATAAGTTCAACCTTTCCTCTTTCACAACCTGGTGACATCGGTCAAAATGCGATACAGCTGAGAGTGAACAGAAAAGTAAGTCGTGAGTGGGAGAAAAATGTAAAAATAAAGCACTCCTCCTTCACCCCCTGCCCTCTTCATCCACAGTGTGTGAACATGAGCCTCCTGGAAACAGGTTTATAAAAATCACCAAAAGCAAACAAGTGAAAAGCCAAAAAGAAGTCTTACTTTGTCTCTATTCACACAGAATAGTAGTTAACTTTCTTTCTTAAATAGTCCAAATAAACCTGTGTACAAATCAACTATCAGAGATGGGACAATGATTAGTGAAAAGCCAGATGGATGTGGGAAAAAAATGCTCAAACTAAAGCTTGATCAAAATGTATCAACATGTGTTACTCATGCAAACAGTGACAGAAGCAGCAATGCCAAACTAGTATCCCTCATCCACGGCTGCCCCATTTCCTCCTGAACTCAAAAGTAAAGACAATCCTTCTATTTTATTTAATAGAAATCTTTAAATTCTCCCGCATCAGGGGAAGATCATTTGGAAAAGTTTTCTTCTTTTTCTTGCTTTTGATGCACAAGTCTCCAAAATAGCAGAGGACAATAGGATGCTGGCGGGTGTTTATGACATCATTCAGCGCTCTGGGGTGTGAAGGAGGAAGAGTGCGAGGCCGATGGGTACATACGCTTATGCAGTCGAAGATGCTCTGAATGAGAAGCGTCTTTTTTTGTATAAACTGCATGCCAGTTTCTCTCTCCTGTAATGGATGCGTTAATGGAGACGACATGTTTTAATGTAATTGCACTCGAGCCCCCAAAACAACTGGCAGCAAGTGTTCTTCTACAAAAGCAGGAGGAAAAAAAAAATAAAAAAATTGGGCAGGGGGTCTCACAAGACACACCTCGGTGAAATGTGCAGTAAACAAAAAGGCGCAGGCTAACCCTCCTCGATTTTCCTTCCAGCTTATGCTTTTGGTGATGAATACAATCTGCTTAGCTTTTCGGAAAAGGCTTTTGGCAATATGTACGCGTTCCAGGAACCAAAAAAAACCAAAAAACAACCATTTAATTAATAAGAGCAAGAGAGAGAGACTGGATGCAGGACACTATAAAGTTAAAAAGAGACTCATTTCCCCCTCCACAGTTTAAATATTCACCACATCTTCCTCTCCTTTTCATCCTCTTGAGGGATTCTCAGTTTTGCTTCAACACCCCAAGTGAAAATTAAAAAACTATTTCAAAAAGGCAGCCTTTTTTCCTTCAGGCAAAGCAGTTCAAGTCTTTCACATAATAGTTTTGAACTTTTTTTTTTTTTTGGGGGGGGGGGGGGTTAAAGATGAGGGGGTGGCAGCTCCTTCGGATGGTCCCAGGCTTGAGTTTTCCTCACAGGAAATGATCACAGCTGGGACCCTCCAGTGGCTAAAAGCTCCGTCACCTCCAGCTGTTTAAAGATGCTGTCCGTTTAGTTGTCTCCCACGAGGCGATGGAGCTTCGTCCCCGTTCTGTTATTTCTTTTAGCCGCCTCCCCTTCTCCTGCGCAGCTCATCAGTTGTTCTCCTCGTCGCTGTCGTCAGGGCTGATGGCCGGGCTGTAGGTGGGGGAGGTGGGGCTGTATCCAGGGGAGGTGGGGCTGTATGTCGAGCCTTTGGGACTAGTCGGCGAGTACGTGGGAGATGTGGGTGAGTATTTGGGTGAAGTTGGGGAGTAAGTGGGGGATGTAGGAGAGTATTTGGGGCTGGTGGGGGTATAGGTGGGGGAGGTGGGGGAGTAGGTGGGAGAGGTGGGGCTGTATTTTGGAGTCGTCGGAGAGTAAGTAGGAGAAGTGGGAGAGTACTTCGGCGATGTTGGGGAGTACTTGGGTGACGTGGGAGAATATTTGGGGGAGGTGGGAGTGTACTCTGGGGAGCTGGGGCTGTATGAAGGCGAGGTCGGAGTATATTTGGGTGAGGTGGGGGAGTAAGAGGGCGAGCTGGGGCTGTATGATGGTGAGCTGGGCGTATAAGTGGGCGACTGCGGGGTGTAGCGTGGACTGGAAGGAGAGTACGACGGAGAGGTGGGTGAGTACGAGGGAGAAGTGGGTGAGTAGTTGGGGCTGGTCGGGGTGTAGTTGGGAGAAGTCGGGGAGTAAGATGGCGATGTCGGGGAGTAAGATGGGGAGGTAGGGGAGTAACTGGGTGAGGTGGGGGTGTAGTTTGGTGATGTGGGGCTGTAGCTCGGGCTGGTCGGCGAGTAGGAAGGAGACGTGGGGGAGTACGAAGGGGAGGTGGGCGAATAGGATGGAGAGGTGGGGGAGTAAGAAGGCGAGGTGGGAGAGTAAGACGGTGAGGTGGGTGAATAGCTGGGCGACGTCGGGCTGTAGCTCGGCGACGTCGGACTATAGCTGGGCGAAGTGGGAGAGTAGGAGGGGGAGGTGGGAGAGTAGGAGGGAGAGGTGGGGGAGTAGGAGGGAGACGTCGGAGAGTAGGAAGGAGACGTGGGCGAATAGGAAGGAGAAGTTGGGGAGTAACTGGGCGAGGTGGGCGAGTAGGAAGGAGATGTCGGGCTGTAGTTGGGGCTGGTGGGAGAGTAAGAGGGAGAGGTGGGGGAGTAGGACGGAGAGGTAGGGGAGTAGCCCGGGCTCTGTGGGGTGTAGCCACCTGGGGAACGAGGCTCGTAGGCGGGGGAAGTGGGGGAGTAGTTTGGTGACATGGCTCCACCTAAAGAAGAAGAGACATTTTAGAGATGAGTAAGAAACCATCCAGGATGAGTCTTTGACTTTAATGCATGCAGATTTAACACAACACAACAAATGGATCTAAAGACATTATGAAGCGTGTATCCAAGGTAACTGCCCAAACAAGAGATCAAATGTGCCCAGTCAGTATCTAACCTGGAGATGGGATGTATGGGCTGGCAGGTCCCGGAGATCCTGGAGAGCCAGGAGTGGGAGACCAAGCAGGGGAGTAACCAGGAGAAAAGCCACTTGCGTCTGATGCTGCACTGGGGGAGAACCCTGCTCCTCCAGGGGTCATGCCGCTGCCTGGAGGGTAAATTAAAAATCAAACATCAGTAAATGAAGAACAAAATTAAAAAACAAACAAGAAAAAAAAAACCCGCCCACAAAGCAATGTAGGCGCTCACACACACTTACCAACACTGGGAGACCAAGCGCCATAGGCTGGGGTAGCTCCGGTGTTCCATGGGGTCATAGCAGGGGACATGCCGCTCATGGGACTGGGCACAGTGCCGAAGAACATTCCCGTGGCTGCAAATCGGATGGAGACGGAACATAAATATCGTATAAAGAAAAAAGAAAAAGTAAAAAATAAATAAATAAATCTGCAATACAAACGATCCCTGGTTCTATCCAACAGACTTTCCCCCACTTACGTCCAGCCACGCTGATGCCGGGTATGTTTGTGGGAATCTCCATGCCGTATTTGCACTTCTCAGCGTCCAGCAGTAGGTCGAAGCAGCCCGTCCCCGCTGGTGCTAGCTGGCCAAGCATGATATTCTCTGACACACCCTTCATGGGATCGCACTCTCCATGGGATGACGCCTCCATCAACACATCCACCTAAACAGAAAATAAAAGAACATAACTATGAGGACAAAATCTTCATGATTCAGATTAAAAATAATTCAGTAGTTAGTTCTCATACCGTCTCCTCGAAGGAACACTTCATGAGCGGTCCCGTGTCTTGGCGGTTGATGCCGTGACGGGTGATGGCCATCAGGTGACCTCGGCAGGTCATGGTGTCACAGAGCAGAGCCAAGTGGCGGTAGTTGACGTAGGAACCGTCGAAGGAGATGACGTGGTACAACTCCCTCTCCAGAGCCTTTCGCACAGCCTCAATTCCCAAGACCTAACAGAGAGAAAAAGCAGGAGAGGAGAGGGGAAAGTAAATAACAAGGACAACAAAAACAAACAAAAAACAACAGTATTTTGCTCCACTGAGATAAAACCATTTTTATGCTTTTGTACCGTGAATATCTCCACAATGTCGTTGGAGGTGGTCCTGACGGGGTCGACGTCTTTCTCGCTGAGCACTCTCATGAGACTCACTCCGTCCGTCTCAAGGATCCACTCCTGCAGGGCTTTGAACTCACCGTCCTCTGTGATGATGATCTTCTTCTTGTTGTCAGTCTGGGGCAAGTGCATGTACACCTGAAGGAGAGGAGGTGCGCCTTCAACTTATAATCAGGCTTTAGGGAGGAGTTTGAGAACATTAACTTTCCTGCAGCAATCATTAAAATGTGCGTTATCCATTACCTTGCTGATCTGCTCGATGCCCTGCAGAGTCATGTCTGTCAGCATGTTGGACTCGATGCACCTCAGGAAGACGTCGTCATCCATCTTGTCCACCACCTCCTCGTCCTAGGCAGGAAACAAAAAATTAAAAATAAAGAAAATGAATAAATATAAAATCTGACTAGAGTGAATTTACTGTTATTAAAATCATCACTGCTGCTCACCTCCTGGAACTTGTTTTCATCGCTGTTCATGATTCTGATTCGCAGCACCAGCTTCTCAGCGTTGTCGTCGTTGAAGATGCAGTTGAGGTCTTCTCCAAAACCTGACAGAGACGCCACAGTTACATTATGGTAAATTCATTCCGAAAAGGGAAAAAGAAAGAAAAGAAAATGTGCGTCCACACCCCACCTGCATTGATCTTCTCTGCAATCTGCTCCATAGTCAGTTTGCGATCTGTCATGTGCTTCCGGTCGAGCTCGATGCGCAGGAGCCACGGCGAAATTCGTGTCACATCGAAGTCGGGCATCTCGTAGTAGACGTTCACCCACTCCTGGTCCTCGGCCACCACCGTGTTCTGTGGGTTGGGATCGTAGTAGATGGCGGTGTTGGCCGTCACCTGAGAGAAAAAGAATCCAGCTTGTACATTAGGACCGAACAATTTTCTGAAAAATGACACTTCCTGTGGCTTCCTCTAGATCCCATCAAAATAAAGGTACATACAATGACTTCCTCTTACTTTTCTCAGTGTTGTGTGCTCCAGCCGACAGAGGATATCTTTGGCCCTCTCTGCGTCACGTGCCGCCTGACCCAGAAGGAAAACAGTCAGTGAAGGCGTCTTTGGCCTCTTCGAAATGTTGATCAACTCCTTCAGACGGGGCACACCGAGTGTTACGTTCTTGGCCGACACGCCGGCGTAGTGGAAAGTGTTCAGGGTCATCTGAGTGGCTGGCTCTCCCAGAGACTGAGCAGCCAGAGCACCCACCATCTCACCAGGGTGAGCCTGGAAAAGGAGGTGCAGGAAAACAAAATGTGATGTTCAGCTGTTCAGAAGCCTAAAAACGCTTAAACCCCTCGCGTCAATGTGCTAAACTCACAATAGACTGGTTGAACTTGGTCTCAATCTCTCCCAGCAGCCAATCGAAAGCCTCGGTGGACAGCCGGAACTCCTCGGTCATGCGCTTGGAGCACAGTGTGGAGCGCAGGTGGATGTTAAAGAGCAAGGTGGCGTTCTGCTGGGCCTGTCTACTCAGAGGGTCGTCGCCATTCACAATCACCAGCTTCTTACTCAGGTCGTGAACACCTGAGGATGCAAATGCACAAAGACTGAAATTTTGTCTACAGTGGTGTACGCTACAGAAAAAATAAACACCTTTCCTCCCTGTCAGAACACTGGAGCTATGTTGATCTAATCATTCCGCTTGTTATATAACCGGCAGGAATTCACCAAGTGGCTTTACAAAGCTTTAAGAAGCACCTGAGGCCAGGTCATGATCTCTCAGCTCCAACAGCCTCCACACGCACAATTCATCCTTGAACATAAAGAGCTGCAGCTTCAGTGAGATTTCTTATTTTTCAGCTTACCCTCGACCACTCTGAGAGGATGGAGGTCTGTCGGAGTTCGAGGGTTGATTCGGAAGATCTTCTGAGCGTTCCAGATCATTCTGGCCAGGTTGCACGGCAGCACCACCTGCAGGTGAAGCAGCATAGCAGAATGAGTATTTCTGCATTCTCAGTAGTCAAGCTGACCAGTTGTCCCACTTTATGTGGGACAATTCAGTCAGCGTCCCACATTTTGACTGGCTCCGGTTATAAAAGTGAAGACATCTCTCAGAGGAAATCTGTGGCCCATTAAAAAGAAATATGCTGATCTATGTATTTATTCTCACGAATGATTAGCAGACAGAAACATGGCCGAAAGAAAAGTGGGTGCACAAAGGTCCACAGACACTCCAGCTTTATTAATTAGTTTAATAAAAATGTGTGAATCATCTGTGCAACATGAGATTTATACCAGACGTCTAACGTCCATAGTTTTGTTTTTAGATGCATTCATGTTTACTACCTTTAGGGTTTTTGGGGGGCAGTGGAGTTAGAGAGCAGACACATCTATTACTGTGATCTCACACACCTTACTGTCACCAGTAGGGAAAATTGCTCGCAGGATCTCCCTGTCCTCCTTCATCTTATCAAACTCCCTTTCCAAGGTGCCCTGGACATGAGCATTGGTCATCACGTCTTTCACCACGTCTTCTTGCAGCGTTCGCCTCAGTGCTCGCTCATTTGTGCAATCAAACTTGAACCTGGAAATACCAGATGAGGCATGTTAACCACTTCAAAAAAAATGAATAAAATGCTCAGCACAGATCTTAAAATCATTTTAAAACACCACTTCTGTGATTGAACACATGCAGGTGTCAGGTGCGTGACTCACTTCTTTTCGAAGGCTTTGTGCGAGGGTTTCACTGTTGCCAGATTTTGGAACTCTACATTCTCTCCTGCCAGGCCGTCCTCACCGTATCGCAGCTGCACCACCTGATTGATGGAGTTCCGCACTGTGCCATCATACTTCACCATCACAGACTCCATAGACTTGATCAGACGACGCTGGATGTAACCTATAAATGGGGCAATTTTTTTTTTCCTTAAACATCTTGTCCTGCGTTTAAATTTTATTCTCCATTTTTTGGTCAGACTGCACAGACTTACCAGTCTCAGCTGTCTTGACAGCTGTATCAATCAGACCCTCTCTGCCTCCCATGGCGTGGAAGAAGAATTCTGTTGGTGTCAGGCCGGCCAGGTAGGAGTTCTCCACAAAACCTCTGCTCTCAGGACCGTAGTCATCCTTGATGAAGTGAGGCAATGTGCGATGTTTGAAGCCAAACGGGATTCTCTTACCCTCCACGTTCTGCTGCCCCACCACAGCAATAACCTGAATAAGGAGGAAAGACAAGTCGAGTGTCTCGAACTCCAATCAAATCCAATTACTCTAATGCAAGGTGGTAAGGAGGACTCCTTTACCTGTGAGATGTTAATCTTTGAGCCCTTAGATCCAGCCACCACCATGGACTTGAAGTTGTTGTACTCGGACAAAGACTTCTGGGCAGAGGATCCCGTTTTGTCTCGAGCATCGTTAAGGATGCGATTCACCTGGTTCTCAAAGGTCTGCCTCAGTGTGTTACCAGGGGTCGGCTCCAGCTCGTTGTTATGAGCTTTCTCAATGACCTGGCAGACAGAGAGTCAAAGAAATTATTTTCCTGTATAAAATTTCACTCTATTATCTGCAAAAACTGGTGAACCAGCTGAATAAGAATCAGCCTCGAGTTTGAGACGTTTATGAAACATTGTTCTTACTTCTATCACATCCTGTTTGGCTTTCTTGATCGTATTCTGGATGTCAAGGTACGTCTTGGCATCAGCAATGGAGTCACCAATACCAATGGAATGACCTGTTAAAATAGAAGGGCTTATTATGAAAACAATCAATTTGGGAATATTTATTTAATGTCTATTCAGAAATATAGCGATAAAGCTCCACTTCTGATTTCGTACCCTCGATGAGCAGCCAGTTGTTGACCACAGTCTGAATGTTGGAGTAGAAGAGTCGGGTGATATCATGGCCCATTTCCAGGTAGGAGATGTGGACGAGGGAGCCAGCTGATGTTCCCAGGGACTTCTTACACAGGATGCCCATGATCAGCTCACCATTCTCCACTATAACCTGATGAAAGAGATCATAAATAGTTTACTTATAGTGTAATAAGTTTCCAGTCTGTAACTGATACATAGACGGTCTGGCCTTTGTACCTTAGTGTCGCCGGGTGATATGTGCTTATAAGGACCGCTGTCCTCGTCGTCAGGGTGGGTGCTGTGTGTGCGGATCACATTAATGTGTCCTGGAATGATAAGACTGAAGATCTGCTTGCCAGTCCACAGAGGACGAGGTTTGAGAATGGCCGGCTGAGGCATTTTCCCATCCCAGGTGGAGAGGAACATGAGGAGATTCATCACTTCACCCTGTAACGGGGATAAAAGAATTAAATGAGTGCAAAAGGCACTGTGCATTTAGGATCCTTTAAGAGAAAGAACTGCTGGTGATGAAACGAATCTCCTTACCCTCTCCAAGAAGACGTCCCTTTTGGTGAATTTGCGAACAGCAGTCAGAGTGTCCTGCACGATACCCATGACGGGCCTGTTGGACTGCGGTGTGACGATCATACGAGGCACCATGGCCAACTCTTGAATCTCTGCCCTCGTCTCCAGCGACTGTGGCAGGTGGAGGTTCATTTCATCGCCGTCAAAGTCAGCATTGTAGGGCGTGGTGACACTGGATGGAGACGAAATGTTAGAAACGCTAAAACACTTGTATTACAGCTATTTGCAACTGACAGCGTTAGGAACTGCTAATAACAAATATAGTAAAAGATTTACTAAACATAACGAATTCAAGATACTCAGATTACTTTCAAGACAAGAAGATGAGTCATTGAGTACCTGAGGTTGAGTCGAAATGTGGACCACGGCAGAATCCGCACCCTGTGCCCCATCATAGACATTTTATGTAGTGTAGGTTGTCGGTTGAAAATGACAATGTCCCCGTCACACATGTGTCTCTCCACCTACACAGAAAATAGTGCTTTTTAGTCTGAACACATACACAGGATTGCAAATCAAGTCAGGCTTTAATTATGTATTTTTTCCTTCTTACCTTGTAGCCAATTTGCAGATGAAGATCACTTGGTTTTGGGTGAAATCGCAGGTCAATTCTGTCTCCATTGTCGCGGATGATGTATTTGGCTCCGGGATACTGGCTGTTTCCTCGTCGTACCAGTTCTTGCAATCTGATAGACATAATCCGAACGAATTAGCTGACACAAGTTCACTTCAAATTAAAAAATTCTTGAAGGCACAAATCATTACGTTAAATGAAAATGTACCTGTCTATATTGAAAGGTGTGACAATTTCTGGGAAGGTCATGTTGGCAGCAATGGATCGTGGTACGCCCACTTGGTCAATTTGCAGGTTGGGATCTGGGGTGATGACGGTTCGAGCTGAGAAGTCCACACGCTTCCCCATCAGGTTACCTCGCACTCTCCCCTCCTTCCCCTTTAGACGCTGTTTTATGGACTTGAGAGGGCGGCCAGACTTTTGCATCGCCTGATGTAGAAAAACATTGGTTATAGCAGATGATAATGAGCTCACGTGAATGTTTATCTGTTTCGTTATGGTGCCAGAAAGTACACACATACTCTTGGCAAGCCTGGCAATTCATTGTCCACCATAGTGGCAACATGAAACTGAAGCAGCTTCACATCTTCAGCTATGACGTGAGCAGCCGCACCACTCTGCTCGTTTCTTTTAAGCTGGTTGTTGATTTTGACGATGTCGGCCAGTTTGTGGGTCAAGTCATCCTTTAAAACAGAAGTTAAGTAAGTCATGATGATTTAGGATGCTCTCACATATATGGGAGGGGGAAAAAAAAAGTCTCGGTTGTCCTTTACCTGGTTGCGAGCTGAGCCCTGCATCACTACAGCAGGCCTTACAGACAGTGGAGGCACAGGCAGCACAGTTACAATCATCCACTCTGGTCGGGCGAACTTGGGGTCCATGCCCAAGATGATGTCTTCTTCATCCGCGATGCGCTTGAAGATCTCATGCACACGCTCAGGACTCAGCAAGATTTTCTTCTCCTGCGAGTCCTCATTAACGTGTTTCCACTCAGCATACAACTCCAAGCCGGAGCGTTTAATGCGTGGTTGATAGCGTCCACAGCCCCCGTGACCCTATGTAAACCATAAGGGAAGGATGAGGTTAAATAGCTGAGCCATTCCACGAATGTTTGTACACGGTGACTAAAAGGCCCCACCCAAATACCTTCTCCTTGGTGAGATCCTCCTCCGTCTCCTGCTGCTCCATTCCAAATTTGTTGTCCATCTCCTCTCCGCCTTCACAGATGTTTTTTCCTTTGCACAACTCGTAGACGTGGGTCAAACGCTTCCTGGGTTGTCCTTTGGATTTTGCGAGGATGTCTTTGATCTTGGGATTGTTCTATAGGTTAACAGTAATGGATTAAGGTGTTTTAAGAATCCAAACTTGAAACATCAGGACAGAAATAAGATTTTTTTTTCTAGTGAAACGTCAGTACTGTATTATTACTACTTACTGAATCCACTAGCAGCTTGGAGCAAAAGAAGCAGACACACCGAAGAACCTTCATAATCTTTGATATGAAGCCAACGTGGAAAACTGGTTTTGCTAGTTCTATGTGGCCAAAGTGACCTGGACATTCAGTCATGTTGCCTGAAGAAAGAGAAGCAATGTAAACAATATGACATCATGGCCCACCTTTAAAAGAGTATATAGGGACAATAAATGCTAAATTGACAATACCTGCACATGTCTGACATCTCCCAGTTCGCTCTATGACCCCTTGTCTCGGATCCATAAGGCCACTAAGTTTCGGACGTCCTCCTTCTGTTGTTTCGGGGTACTTGATTCCCCATTCTGTGACGGACATCCGTCTCTGGGGAGAAAACAAAGCAAAGTAAATTACTTTCTTCACATTACTGATCATGTCTCAAAAATCGATACATATTCATTTTGTAAGTTCTTTCAATAATGTAATAACGTAAAATATAATAAAGTAAAAAGTAACACGTGTACACACCACGTAACACGTGTTGTTTCGCTAACAACTGTGCGTGAAAAACATGAATCTCTGCCCACGATAACTTCATATTGAAATTTTAGCTATATGAAAAAAAAAAAAAAAAAAAAAATCACCAAAAATGCAAACCAAGAAACTGATCAAATATCAGTCATGTCACGCTTAAAAAACAACCTTCAGGTTTAAAAATGCTCTGAATTTATTGAAGTAACGATGCCTTTATTGTGCATACAGTGTTAAAATTCAAACACGCAATGAACACATCAAAGAGCTTCACAGACACCAAAATACCATCTCCACACTGGGCCCAGTTATCAATACGCCTTAATAAAATGGGGTTTCATTCATGTGATAGCATAGATTTATTTAAATAATGATGTTCTTTAAGTTCACAAACTTCCTGCAACATGCTAGTTAGCTCAAGCTACTTACTTACTGTTAGCTAGCTAGGCTACGCTAACAATAGGATTTCCCCATTGTAAACGGAACCATGTCGTTGCCCCATATTTTAAATTACACTATAACTGAAGACACTAATGTAACGTATGTGATATGTAATATAATTTAAAATACGAAAATCCCACCCTCCATAAATAAAACCTACAAGTTCATCTGGGCTGATGATGCCGAATTGAACTCTCTTGATCGTGCGCAATGGGCATGCGCTGTCGCCGGAGGGCGGTCCGTGCATCCTGTCTATTCAAAGAGACGCGTCCTTCCTCGGCACGCCGCTTTGTGAGCAGGAACAGCCTTTAAATTGTCACCACGACTCTGGTCAGGCCGCCAACGGTGACCGGAAAGTCTCCGAAGGAGATAGTCCAGGGACCTCTGCTGTCGGTTGCCTTTAAAGCCGAGTTAATTTTGTTTAATCATATATAAGCTGACTACCAACTGTTCCCCTCCCTTTTTTTGATCCACACTCTGGAGCGCTCTAAGCGCTACTGAATGTTGAGAGGTCCAACGCTTGCTTATATAGATTGAGTCTTACTACGGGTTGGCCCACTCACAAAGACAGGGGCTGACTCTTCGGAAGGTGGGACGTGGATACCCGTAGTAAAACGCTCATTGGCCATTCAAGCCAGTTAAATGAATAATCTATTTTATTGCACGTAAAACCAATTGGAGGGCACGCTTGTTTTTGTCAGCGAATGAAAGCTAAAGGCGGGCGTTGATTTAATCCAAGCTAATTCCTATTGGCTACATCAAGCAAGAATAGGCGGTGTTGAGCATATTTTACATCCAAAATGTGAATATTCAATTTAAAGCCTTCGGATTCGTTCTTTTTCTCGTTAATATTTAGTAGCTGAAAAGAGTTGACCAATGACTGCGAAGATATGAAGCTTCTTATAATAATTTCACCAAAACCCGCCTCGTTTCCGATGTTTGCCGAATGTTGCCGATGTGAATTTCTTCCCTCTGAGCAAAAATAAAAAAAATCTCTCTTCCCTCGTTCGTCTCGCTGTGGATCAGCCTGGGCTCTAAGAAAAGAGGCTCAGAGCTGAGGCCTGTAAATGTCTGTAGTGAAACAGGGAAAATAGTCGACAAATATTACATTTTCACTTCAGAAACATTGTTTATTGGATTATATTTCGATCTCTTTTAAGAAATGCGTCGACGTTTTGGCTTTTTGACTTGTGCATTTTTGGATCTCTGGGACTTTGAATGCAAGCCTCAGACTCGACTGCGAGGGATGGCTGCATATTGAACTGGATTTTCCCGCACGCCCTTTAGGAAAGTCTCGGGGAAGCCTCAACTGCTTATTTAACACCTGCTTCTCACCGGATTTTGACTATTTTCACTTATATCTGTAATATGCTCGCTTTGTATTGAATCATAATGTTAAATTGTTGATTCGCTTTAAAATATTTTTGTTAAAACGAGAAACCCTACAAAGGCCACGTTTCGAAAGCAGGCTGAAATGGCGGTTAAGTTGCATTATTTGGCCACTAATTTTACCGACGAACGGCGAGTGTTATTTAAAGTGTAATGGTTGCAACTCGTTTACAAGCCCGCTGATTCCATTTTTAAATTTCTAGAGTTATTATTTGGCTTTCTTGGGTAAAGCAGTCGATTGGTTAGCTTAACGGCGGACTATTTACCAGCAATGACGGTATGTTCCCTGATGTTTTTTGCCCTGCTATTTCACGTACCATCAACAGTTTATTATATTTATCCCATAATGGTATTATTATATCGTAGTGTTAAAAAGTGCCGTTAACGTGAGGCTCCCTGTGTTTTAGCCTTCTTCGGTTTAGCCCTGTATTTGCCATAATGGCACAAAACGATGTTTACCGGTTAATTACTGGCTAATGGTACCATGCTTGTTTACATGCTGAGGTTGTTGAAAACGCGTTGATTTACTATACCACCTTTATTTTTGCTTTTCAAACGCTACCGTGAGGAATATAATTAAGGCTATCACAGTTAGCGCTCAACATGGCGGTTGTATGCTTCTTGTTGTGAACGAGAAAAGATGGAGGTCTGGAATATTCTTGTTGGCTAACTTGACCAGTCAAATACCCACGTATTTGTTTTTATATTAAACCGCCGAACACAGTATTAAAATGAGCCCTGTGAATATTTTAGCTTTACTTTTAAATCGTTAGGTTATTTCAGAGGTAGAAAGTGCTCGTTTACGTTTGCCAGTGACGATTTGAACACTGTCGACTCTTCGTCGGTGGAGAAAGTTGAAGCCATTTTGCTAACAACGTGCATATTAGTCTGTTATAGAAGAGGAAATCTCTCTGTTTAGTCTGTATGCGGATGTATAACCCTGAATTTACTGTAATTAGAACAATGGGGTCTTAACCAACATGTATTAGAGTCAAACTGAGGTAAGCGTGTTAGAGCTAAAATATTATAAGTGTCTTCAGTAGCTAAGAATTGTCTTCAGCATAAACAATAGATTATGCTCAAAGGAATCGACCGAAGTGACCAGTGTTTCCTGAGCAAAATGATACAATGTCTTAAATGTAAGCTCTTTGACAGCCACCAATCCCATTTGTCCCATAAAAGCAACAGAGGGTTGTTTGGCAGTAGGTGCTCAGTATTCGGTATAGACCCTTTTACACATTTTGTCTTCGTTTTGTCAAAAGAAGGTGGGAGTAAACGCCACAAGCAGTGTTTAAATCCTTGTGTGGTTGCATAATCTAAATCTGGTGTAGTGTTTTTACTGCATGTAATGCTGTTGAAGCATTGTATCAGGTTCTCCTGCCCATTTTCCTTTTTTTCTAAATAAAGAAACATTTTTGAAACAACAGTATGGACTGTTAAGTTTTATTTTTACATCCCACATTTTCTTGTTAAAAAAAAATACCACATGCATGTTGCTGAATGGGACCAAATACCAGCACTGTGAACATGCCTGTTTGCCATCATCTGTTCTGTTTTTTGGCAGATCCATCAGAGGAGAGCATCACTGAAGCTCAGAAGCAAGGTCAGATCTGCTGTATCCACATGGAGTCAAAACATGCTCCGAGTGATGGTGATGACACGTTTTGAAATGTACATAGGAATGTGACAGTAGATCACTTTGTTCACCATGTGCCATGCTATACCATGACTATACAAAGGATTCATTGTTGACCAGTTGGCTCCCTCCTCTGGCTTGTAGTGAGAATGATCAGCTTTGCAAAGGCATTGCACAACCACATTTTCAATGCGGAACCGGCTCCCAGAAGACTGTCAAAAGTGCTCCCTCTGCTGTTCCGAGGAGGTTAGTGCATATAGCCCCATAGTGTCAGCATAGTATCAAAAGCAGTCACCTCTGCTTTCCTAAGCATGAAAGAATCAAATGTGTATAGATCAGACTGGTTCAGGAGTAGGAACGTCCTGTAGGCCTGGTGTGTACGGCCCTTGACTGGATTATTTAAAGAAGATTTCAATGTAAAAACACTAAAGTTGTGCAATTACTGTAACTTTATGTATATGATTCACTTTTTTTGCTGTTATTGAGTACTTTTTAGTTTTACATACACCTTGTAAATGTAATAGGTAATATCAAATTTCTAAATGGGTAATTACAGCTATGAGATTATGCTGACAAGCAGTTGTAAGTATATATAGAAATATACACTATAATACTTTAAGAGAAGGACAGAGACTATGAATGAAAATTTGAATGCATACATTTACTAGTAATGCATTTTAAATGTTAATAATAGTACCTTTACTCTAATGAGGCATGTGATTGCATATAATGTGAACTTCTTTCAAACTGAAGTTGGAAAATATTTATATTTAATGATAATGATTAATCATTACATGTAGTGAATTCAGCTTTAGAAGTCTGACAGACTGCGGTACTGTCCGCTGCTCAATGTGGCGTAGCTTCTCATACTTTTAAGGTTGCTTCAGTTTATGTTTCTCAGTCATGTTTGCCGCGCAGTTTCACTTTAGAAAATAGATTGGAAGAAAATCCGGACTCTGTGAATGCTGGTGGTTTTGGCAGCTGGATGTTTCCTTCAGTAGCCATGGTTGACTTAAGTTTGATGTTTTAGAGAAGGCCAGTTGGTGACGGTGGCCTGGTTGTTGAAACGTCTGTTAAAACCAGGAGCAAAGTCTCGCTTCGGTTAGAGGGGAATGGTTGTTTGATTTGGCTGCTGTCGGTATAGGAGAGCGTCTGTTTGTTCCTGTAAGGACTGAAGATTGGTGTATCCAGGGGGAGCTCTTGTCTGTCGAGAGCGCATGTGTGTTGTTAGGGGTCAGTGAGTTTGTGGTGGGGTTATAGCACAGTATAGCAAAAAAACAAAGCAGAGACTTAATTTTTTCAGTCAGATTTACAGTGAGCTTAAACTATAACGTTCGCCTCCATCCCTGTAGAAAAATTGTATTGTTATTGAATGACATCAGCCAGTGAGTCACTGCACAGCACAAGATCACTGTTTCTTGACAAAGTGAAAGGCAGCATGTCCTGGAGGCTGTGTTGCTGCTCTCTGGATAAAACTGCTGAACATGAAATGGAGAATTTGTGTGCCTCAGTAAAGTTTGAGAAAATGGGCGGTTGTTGGAAAAACTACAAATCCCAGTGTGCAGGGGTCATCACGCTGAGCACCAGGATCAAACAGGCAAGACTCAGTATTTCATGTCAGGTTCGTGCGATTATTGGAACAAAGAAAAAGAAAACCTTTCGTTCTCTTACATTAGGGACCAGGATGTTAATAAAAAATGGTTGACGCACGTTCAGAGGCGTGCTCCGAGAGCCCATCTGAACAGGCCAGCCCATTTCTGCCCGCTACAGAATGTCCTGTTCTTTGACTGTTTGTTTTGGCTGATGTCAGCCTCTGCCAAGCGTCTTCATCTTTTCTTTCATCCTTCCTTTTATCATCCAAACACTCTTTCAAGCCTTCCAGGTCCCTCATCTGCCGTCTTTTTTACCCAGGATTCCTTTCAGGCAGCTCATTTGCAGACACAAGCAGGAATGTTAAGTCAGCTAGTATTTGACTCGGAGGAGTTTTTGCGGGAGATCTGTGTTTTGTTAAGGCTCTTTCAGCCTTTTCCTGGAATGATCTGGGTGCTAAATTAATTGCTCCTGATCCCACCTCGCGTTGCAATCAGCTTAGCGCTAATCTCGGGTTCTCAGAGCAGCCAAGTCTCGTCTGGGCGACGCTGCTGCAACGAGCTGTCCATTGCTCGCTTCTTCCAGGGTTTTGACCCCTGGCACTGTCCTTTTCACTCATTGTTAAGCTTTTGGGGGGCTTCTTTTTGTACGCCTTTCATTCTCAATCAGCTTGGCCTATTTACCTTTTCATACGGTCGCATGATTGCTTTCGGTCCCCCTCAAAGAGCTGTCTGCCAACTAACTGAACAACTTGAACATATTTCTCTATGTCTTAAGTTTTCATCTTCGCTTTCTTGCGTCATTGGCTTCGTCTGCCTCGCTCATAGTCTCAGAGATGGCCACATGTTGTCTGCGGTGTCCCTTCTTATCCATTTTTTTGTGTTAAGTTTCTCTCCTGTGCTGCTGTTGTGTTTCCCCTGGCTGGATGCCACTGACCAGACCATCTGCCTCATTTTCTTTTTTTTCCCCTTTCTTTCCCTCTTTCCCTTTAATTCTTAATGTCAGCTCAACAGTTGGGTTTCTTTTTTCCACCCTTTCTACATTTTATTTTTGATTACAGGATACGTTTACCTCATATTTTCCTAACTCAAAAAAAAAAAGAAATCCCTGTATCTATCTCTTTTGTCTTTCCAAGACGGCTTCCCGTCTTTCCGGGAGGCTCTGATTGAAGTGCCTGCGTGCTATTTAAAGAGGCGTGGATGAAAGCGGGGTTGTTTACAGTGCCCTCAAAATACAGCCTGTCTAGAAACAGGAAGTACCATCGCCATGAAGCGCAGCAGCACACGGCGTCAGCCAACATGCAGCTACTTCCTCCTCCTCCTCCTCCTCCTCCTCCTCCTCCTCACGGCTGAGCAGCAGCTCCAGCAAAACAACCCTCCTGCTTATCAGAGAATTATGCACCCCTCCCCTCTCCTGCTCCTCCTGAATGGCGCACATACACAGCAGGCTTTTCACCCCCTCCACCATGTCCTATCTCGCTTTCTCCCGTTTTCTTCTGCCTAATGCCCCCCACCCCTTCCAACTGCCTCTCTTTGCCAGTACAGCATGCCTGAGTAGCTGCCTGGAGATGAAGGAGCTAATTAATTTGATTTAGCCGTCCCCTCTCTCTCCCTCTCTCTTTCTGGCAGTGGAAAAACCAGCCGTCCACCTCCCTCCCTCTCTCTTCCACACCATATCAAGCACCCCTCCCAGATGATTTTCCAACTATCCTTTCTAGTCTCCTTTAGCAACATCCTTGCTTCCTCTCCTCCTCTTCTTTTTCTGCTCTTTTCCCCCGTGTTACACAACCATATTTTGCCAGCGGTTTATTGCATATCAAATTGTAAATTAGATGCCAGCCTTAACTCTCTTGCGCGGCCTGCGCCCATGTAATTCCAGTTTTCGACATTTTATCTCCCGTGTGCCCGGGGAGAGTTTGTGTGACTCAGCAGTCTCGCTGCTGAGTCACACAAACATGCTCGTTATAGCTCGGTGTGCCTGCTTCAGGGACCTAGAACAGGCCTGTTAGACTTTGGGTGGATAAAGGCTCGTTTCTGTCATTTGATACTCCGATGGATCCGCCTATTGAGTTATATCAGGCAAGTCCAGCAATGCACTATAACTGTCGAACATAACTTGTCAGCGTAGCTCGATGAAACCTTTCCTGTGCTTTCATCGTGCCTGTGGGACATCCTCTGAGCTTAGCAGCGTGCAGGTTGTGGACATCTGCTGAGGACAGGCTCTTTGTCGTGTGTGTGTATTTCTGGCTGTGAGCATGGTGTAGAGTTGAACCTGCTAACTCCTCTGCCGAGACTTCAGAAGTTTTAAGCATTCTCAGCTCAAGAAAAAAGGGGAAATATGTCTTCCATCTTCCATTTTTAATCCGATTACATGAAAATTATTTCATGATCATTGTTGTTGTGTTAGCAACTAAAATATTTCCGCTGTTTTGTGCCTACCTGCAGTTGGTTTAATAGGTCTGACAGCTGTGAGAAGTTCAAGTAAAAGTGTGAAATTACCCAATAATTCTTGAAGAAACAAAACGAAGACAGGAGTTTGAAAACAATACTTTCAGATTTCGATCCTAGTCTGTCATAGCTCGACCTTTGTGATGATACAAAAGCAGTTTCACCTTTATGCTATGCACGGTTCTGTGGTTGTACCCTTTTAACCTTGAAGCATCCAGTCGTAGCCTCTGTATAGACGTAGAATAAATGTTGTGTTGTGGCACTTCTGACCTGATTATTCAAAGTTTCTTCTGTCTTCCAACCCTGTGGTTTTACGAGTTTTCGAGAGGCTGCTGGCACAGTTATGTTTACATTCTTACAGGTTGGTTGAAAAATGTGTAACTCATACAGCATTTCATTAGATGCCTTTTTTCCCTACTCAGTGACACGTCAGGGGAATATTTTAAGATAAAGCAGGAAAAAATAGGTTTGTCTAATTATAGCTGTAGAATTACAGTCATGTGAAAAAGCTTTCCCAGTGCAATAGCCTGTTAAAGCCAACATTAGCTAAACTGATTCACGCTGGTCTTGTCTGTCCAAAGGACATTGTTACAAAAGGTTTGTTTAAATCAGTGGTTCCTAAAGTGGGGGCGCGCCCCTTAGGGGGGCACAGAGCCATTGCAGGGGGGGCGCAGTATGAATAAAAAAACGAATGCTTGGACACTGATAGCATAATGGACAGGTTTTTGGCAGGGCTCCCACACAAATACAAAGCAGAAGATGAAGTATCGCCACATATGTTTCCAAACCAAAGACTAGAAAAAATGATGAAGCATATTTTGCCTTTGGCTTTACCTGCACAACGGTGGCGCCAAGGTAGGTATCCCGATCAGAATTTGTTTCCCCTGCATCGGGAGCACCCGCTGGGCTGTCCAAATCCCGGACAAACAGTATCCCACAGTTGTTTATGTTTGCACAGAGAGGCATTTTGTGAAAAATGTATTGATAGCAATATTGAGTATTCTTACACAGTAACAAAAAACTACACGTATAATAATTACACCATAAAGATGGTTTGTTTTTCTGTTATTTAAAAGTGTTGGTAGTTTATTTTATTGTAACCTCTAATTTATTGCAGTTTACTTTCATTTTTTTTAATGTTTACTAAAGGTTTGAGGTGTGAAATAAACTGCAATGGAGTTTATATGCAAAATATGGGCGTGTGTGGTTGGAGGATGCGTTTGTGCCAGGGGGGCACAAAGATTTTCTTGTAAAACAAAGGGGGGCCCAGCAAAGAAAGTTTGGGAACCACTGGTTTAAATGCAGTTCTGCAAACGTAAGCTTTTTTTGGTAGCGTCTCTGAGCTTTGCACAGTCTGACCTTGGGGTGAATTTGCTGGGATGTCGACTCCTGGGAAGATTGGCAGACGTCTTCAGTATCTTTCACTTGTGAATAATCTTTCTTACCGGAGAGTGATGGACTTCAGATTGTTCTGAAATGGCCTTATAACCCTTCCCATATTAATGGACAACAGCAATTGCTTCTCTAAGATTTTTCCTCATTTCCTCATTGGTATTGTATTACCACCACACTGTAAAAACTTCTGCTTGTAAAAAGGTGCTCATATTTGTTGACGATTGGTTAATCAAGTGTAGTAGATCAGCAGCTCCTGGCGGTTACTTTCCCTTTTATTTCCTGTGGAAGCAGCAAAGGTGTACTTAGTTATTCACCTATTGCACTTTTGCTTTTGTTAAGAAATTAATGACATGATATATAATCTTTTTCTAGTTTTAAGACTAATAGGGAGCAAGTGAATTTTATTATGTCCTAATATATAAAACCTTAGACTTTAAAGAGGGTGTACTTTCTTTTTGACTGTGTGTTGTAAACTGGGCTTTATGATGGTGTTTATCTGTAGGTCTGAGTAGTCTGTGGAAGAGCTGTTAAACCAGTTAAATGGTGGTTTCTGCTGTTAACTTCATCATGTGGGAGCCGTTTGTTGCGTGGATTTTCTGTTCCATATTACCGGCTTCCTGCACTGATTTTGTTTTTTTGTAAACAGCAGAGACGTGTTTGCAGAGGACAGGCTGCAGCACGCTCATCTCTCTCCCTACGTCTACCGAGGTTTCATCAAATTACTCACAGCACCGCCCCTCTCTCTGTGAGATAAAACTGAAGGATTCAACACCCAATCGTGTACAGATGTAAACACATGTAAAGCTCATTATTAGCCCGCACGCTTGCAGAAAATGTATATGCTGCGCTTTCACTGCTTTCCTGAGAAACGCAGAAACTTGCTGCGTCGTCCTCTTAAAGCTGCTGCTTCCTCTTTAAGAAGGCACTGACATTTGAACTCCTGTAACGTTGTTTGACTTCCCACTTTGATCAGAGTCCAAGTCAGCTGGAGAGCAGGTTAGTCATCCCTTCTCTGAGATCACTGAGGATGTTTTCTAACCCATGAACGGGCCTCGGGTTATATGCACACCAGTGTCTGGGTTAGCAGAAACACAAAGTGAATGTTAAGAGGAAACAAGCAAAGAGAGTGACTGATTCCTATCTCATAACTCTTTTTTTTTTTTTTTTTATTCAACTACAAACAACTGACCAAATAAACACCAAGAACTAAGGATCTGATGCTTGACAAGTCTGGTAAGCAGTAAGCAAGCACGTTTAGAGTTCAGGTGCACTAAAACTCAAACTGACTGCAGGTGTGACTCTGCATATCGTGGATCTGACAGAGATGACGACCTTTCCCTTTCTTCTCAGATACAAGATCCTAGGCTCACTCAAGTGTTTATACTGGAACAACAAGCCTCGTTCAGCACGTCTTTAAGAGATAGACTCGAGCTCTCAGTTGTCTTCATTTAAAGAAAAAAGTCAGACTTCTGGATAAAACGCACTGTGTGTTTCCTTAAAGCGGGTATGAACAGCATGTTTTGTTTTGTTTTTAATTTTAAGAATAGCATGGGGGGTTTATAATCACAAACTACATTGTTGAGGCTACACTGAGCCTTACTGCTCGGATGATGCCATTTCTGGTGCCTCAGTCAGCAGAGTTAGTGACTAGCTGATGAACATAATGTAGCATTTAAAGATTAAAGACTCATATTTCCCCCAGGAGTTAGCTAAGACTAAAAAAAGGGAAAAAAATGAGCGCAAACTTGAGACAATGGATCAAAACATGTTTCAGATGAGTGCTTAATGTGATTAAGATGGCTTAATTTGATAACTATTTGCTAAATTTAAGCTAGTGAAAGTTTAAGACAGCATGTCGAGGTATTTTTACTACTTCACAAACTACTTGCATTTTGAGTACATAGTTTATATCAGCTTCATATCATGGTTAGAACAGTGTTGCTACACAGTGTTAAGATTTATGCTTTATTTTAGCATGTGCATCCGTGTCCTCATGCACAAGCTGACAGACCCTGAAAAACAAACAAGGACGCACCTACCAAAGGTTTCCTCCATAATTCAGCCAGACTGCGTAGGGTCCTTTTGATTGCACAGCTGGTATAGTGCTGAGTGAAAACAACAAAAACATTTTAGTTCAGTCCGACCGTACATGTAGAATTAATTCCTTTTAATTTTCTAAAGAAATCTATTTGAGTTTCAACATCCCGTGTGCGCCCGAGACGAAATCCAAGACTGACGCCGCGACTCAGATAAACACTTTTTTGTTTTCTTCTTCCTTTGGTTAAATATTGAAAGACTTGGTGAGTTAATGGTTTAAATTTTCCACCGACATGGCTTTCTAAGTTTCTCTATCTCTGTGTATTCAGATGTGCGTGTCGCTTGGTAGCACAGCATGAAAAGATATGATCACGTCTGGCCTAACAGCCATGAATAGGGATTGACGGACAACGGGGTGCCTCTGAATGTAGAGTTGGTGGCCGGCTGCAGCCACGGGACAATGCAGGTGCACATGCGTGGACCGAGTGGCTGCACTCCTGTAACACACACTCACTCTCACACACATTGTCTCCGCATCACGCATGCATGAGCTCATTTTCATGACAGACATAATTTTTCACTTTCCAGTTCTCTCACATACACACACTTTGCTTTAAAAACGTGCACGAGTGAGGATGGAGGGTGCAGGAAAAAAAAAAAAGTTCACTCAACTCCAAGAGCTCGAGAGGTCACAGGAACAACACCCAATCCCAGAGCGGTTCCCATGGAGACAAGTGTGGCAGCGTACAATGAGGGTGAGAGAGACTGATGAAAGAGGGAAAGGGCAGGGGAAGAGTAGGAGGAGGAGGGTGGGTTGTTGGCGTCAAGGTTCAGTTGGTGGGTACCGGAGGGGGGTGGGCGGGGGGTCTCTCCACTCAAAAGGACAGTGGGAAGTATGATGGTGCTGTAGCATAACAGTACCAGAACATTCTTCCACCCCAGCTCGCATTTTTCTTCCTTCTTGTTCCAGCTGAGAGAATACCTCCTGATCTGAGGCCGCAGAGTGGCTCATGGCTGTCGGAGGAATTTCTACCGACCGCGACACGCAAGGCCGAGAGCAGCGAGGGCGAAGGCAGTTTCTGTTGTGAGGCATTTTGCATGGCTATGCACGAATCAGTGCTCAGATGCAGCTGCAGACCTTGATTAAAGTTGTGCTGCCAAACAAAACTGAGAGTTGTGCCCAGTAGATTTCAGAGTATCCCCCAGATACCCCAGCTGACCTAAAAGCCCTTAATTGACAGGAGCAGCGCCATCGACGGTAGCACTTGAACCATTTTAGCTGAGGGCACGGACAATGGAATGGTGTCCCTGCCCCGGGGTTTGTGGCGCTCTCTCAGCCTTTGGCCACGTTCTCATTTAAAGACGAGTCTGAAAAATTTCGTGCACTGGCCGCTACTCTGGGACAGCACTCTGGTTTTATACCAGAAAAGATTTGATCCAGTTTCATAAAATGTGAAGTTTCCTTGTCCCTCAAATCTTAAAATATAAACTAGACCAATACATTAGCCTATGATGGAAAAGAAGTATTTAGGCATAGTGAGCGACAACGGCACACAAATAGCCCTAAAGGGAGCTCTGCACGAGTCCCCAAACAGCAAAGATGGAAGATGTCTTTGTCGTTGCAGGGTTGCACGTGGACAGTAGAGGTTCGCAACAGTTTTGTTGCTACTCAGTGTGACAGAAAAGGGTGTTGGCAGTGCAGTGGTTAGCACTGTTGCCTCACAGTAGAAGGTCCTGGGTTCAACTCCACCATCTGGCCGGGCCTTTTTTGTGTGGAGTTTGTTCTCTCCAGACACTCTGGCTTCCTCCCAGTCCAAAGACACGCAGTTAGTGGGTTTAGGTTAATTGGTGGATTTAAAATTGAGAATGGTTGGCCCTACAGCAGACTGGGAACTTGTCCTAGGTGTACCCTGTCTCTTGTCCTATGACCACTGGGATAAGCTCCAGCTCCCCTCATGTTGGTTCTCTGGACTGTGCTGTTAATGAGATGTAGTCAAAAATCTGAGTTCTGTTTCTACACATCTGTTGAAATTAAAGTTAGACTGGAGCTTCAAATAACTGCCCAAGTAGGTCCTCAGTTGGGGCTCCAAAGATGTACGCAGAGCACCAAGACTTGCTGCTAGAAAGACTTTGTTTGGTTGATCGGCCTTTCCTCCCACCTTATCCCTGTCACTGAGCTTTGCATCCATCCATGCAGCTCTCCATACTCTCACCGATGAATGGTGGTGCCATCACTTCCTTCCAGCAACAGCTGTTTACTTTGCAAACGTCAGGACGCAGGACTGAATTATTGTGGCTGTGCCGTCTTTCCAAAGTTGTAAAATTCTTTATGACACCACTGTAAAGCGCACTTGGCCCTTGCACTCGTCGGTCTGACCGGCCTTCCTGGTTGGCGGTGAATTGTTTTGGTACTTGGAGGAACACGCCTCCACCTACGCAGCCTGTTGCATTGTTTTCACACATGCTATTTTAAATCTGAACACCCTTCATGGTTAGCAAGTGAGGTCACGAAGCATGAAAGACATGGGCATCTGCCAGGCAGGGAGAGCATGAGTTTAAGTTGCATCATGGGAAATGTAGGGTTTGGCATTTTTGTTTCTGGGGGGTTGTTTTGAGCTTTGCTTAAAGTTGGGGACGTTCCGGCACCTGCTGAATCAATTTTAGCTGTTCTCTTTTCAAAGTGTCTCTTCCGAATCCCAAAACTTCATCGAAGTGGCGTGCTGAATGGTCGGAGTACCCCCCCCCCCCACACACACACACACACACACACACACACACACAACACCCTTTATAATGTCTGAGTTTTCCCCCACTGAACTTCACTTGTTTCACAGAGTGCTCCCATCCGCCATTTGACTACCACCAGCCTTGTGCTCTCTCTGTCTCTCTCTCTCTCCCCGTCGGTCTCACTTTCTCGCTGTCTCTCTCCCTCGTTCTCCTCTCACTGTCCCTCCGTCTGTCTGTCCTGGTGCCCAGGTTTTTTGAGTTGGCGTGGTTCCTGTTTGTTTTCAGCCATTTTGGGGACTTGCAGTGCTCGTAACAAACTGCTTAAATGGCGTCCTCTTGCTTGCTTGCTCTCCCACTCTGTCTCCCTCTGCCTCTCTCCCTCCCTCTCCCTATCACTGGGCTTTGTGTATATAAAGTAGTGTGTGTGTGTGTGTGTGTGTATGCGTGTGTGTCTGTGCATGTGTGTTAGAGAGGGAAAAGGGGGGGGGAGGACAACACTTCCAAATAAAAGGAAGATTGGATTCAGTGAGGTTGGGGTGGAAGTGGTGGTGGGTCAGTTGAGGGGGTGCAGAGGGATTCACTTGCCGGAGAAGAAGAAGAAAAGAGCAAAAACACTAAGAATCGTGTGTCAGAGGCAAAAAAAACTGGAGTGAGACAGGAGAGAGAGCAAGAAAAGGGGGGAGTGAGCGAGTGAGAGCAAGCAAGTTCGAGTGTGAGAATCGCTCCTGCCCTCTGTCTTCACACACTGCTGCCTGTATGTGTGTGCATGCGTGTGTGCGCCGCCTCTCCCTCCGCTCACTCTCTCTCTCTCTCTCTCCCTCTCTCGCACACACTCCGACGTGCGCATACACAGACCAAAGGGGGAGAGAGAGAGAGAGAGAGAGGGAGTGTGAGGGGAAAGAACACATCGCAGCAGAGATGCAGCAGGAGGTTTTCCGAGGTACGTTCTCTTGTATGCTTGCCTTGCTGAGAGACAGACAGAGAGAATAAGAGGAAGAGAGGCTGAAATCTGTTGTTTTCCTGCTTGTTTTTCCGCTTCACTCTGCTGCTGTGGCGGTGATTGCTCCGCGCGTGAAGAAGGAGGAAAAGGTTTTTATTTTACTGTGCGCGTGCTGGGGCGTGAGTCCTGTGGTGGGTGTGTGCGCTTATGCAGTGTGTGTTTATGGTAGGGTATTTATATGTGTGTGTATGTGTGTGTGTGTGCGCGCTGGATCTGTGCGTGTGCGTGTGCCAGTAACAGGCCTCGTCCCTCGTCTCCCTCATCCTCTGTCGCTGGCGCACCACGCAGTTCTTTTTCAAGAGCGATGACTCGTTCTGAGATTGTGATGAAACTTTTAATTTATCTCGCGTCTCGGCGAGTCACTGCAGGTCAGGGACTCGAGGGGAGAGGGAGCGAGCGGTGGCGGTCAGCCCGCACCGGTCGGGAAAAGGCGTCAAACACGCGATGCAAGGTTTGTTTTGAGGGGGTCTCTTAAACATGGTGGGCCGGTCCCCCACCTCCTGCATGTGAACTCGCCAACAACATTAGAGGAAGTGTTCTGGTGAGTTTAAATGTCGGATGTAGGCGATGGTAAACATCTCCGGTCCCATCAACAGGTTCTGTCTCTTATTTCGTTTTTTTGGGCCGCCCAGTTTGTCCTCCATTTTACCAGCCTGGTGTTGTGCTGGAGGTTGCCTCACATAGAGCGGTAGAGGGCATATTGATGTCCCCAGCCCAGCATAAGCCTTACTTTTTTCTTTTTTTTTTTTCCAAAACAACAGAGCATCTGCTGCCAGCTACTCCCAACATTCCTCGTTCCCCTCCTGGATGCCGAGACAGGTCCCCGAGCTCGGCATGTGGAAAATATGACCCATACTGCCACGGGGTGAGAGGTCATAGGTCAGACAATAGGAAGTTTAGTTCCTCTGCAGCTCTGTTGTGTTGAAAAAAAAAAGAAATAAAAGAAGATGATGATGTTGATAGCGGCGGTTTGCTATTTTAAATGTGGCTGAGTCACACATTAGATGAATTAAGTGCCTTTGAGGCGTTTTTCTGCGCTGGACATTAAAGTGCTGAGATGAAAAGCGTTACCGTCTTTGACTTGGTTAGCTGTGTTTACATAAATGTTTTTGTTTTTTTTCTCACATGCTGCAAACTTAAAAGGATGTGGACAAGCTCAGGAAGCTGGTGCAGCGCTTTGCTGCTCACCCTGCCATGGGTGTACTTGCTGTTCATGGTGACAAACCGCTTTGCTAATACTCGCATGTTAAGAACTTAAATGAGGTTTTCACGCCTTCAGCAGGGACTGCGCATGAAATTGAAAATGATTTGGGGGTGGGGGGAATTACCTCAACAAAGGTCACCGATGCATTGCCGCCGCTCTCCAGAGCTGGGGTTTTTTTTTTCCCTTCTTCATGTTTTTTTGGGTCTCGCTGCTTCCTAATGCCTCCCATGATTCTGTTGCAGCAAGCAGAATTATGGGAATTACGTGCTGGGCTGGGAGCTAACAGAGCGTGGAGAGTGGTGCGTTTTAGACACGGGCAGGTTTGCCGGTGCGTGCAGTGGCATTCGAAAACACCATGATACGACAGTTTACACACAGGGTGGGGGCACGCAGTCAGTCACACTGAGGGATTGCACGAGGGGGGGATATGAAAGACGAGGAAACCGTAAAATGTGAACACGGGATGGATGTGTTTGAAGTCTCCCCTCCAGCCCCCCCACGCCCCCACTCACACCACCATAACCACTCCCCGAACCATGCCAACTTCCCCTTACCTCCTCCCTCCTGCTCTATCCCATCTGGCTGGCTCCACCACGCCCTCTTGGCCGGGGGGTTGTCGGGAGTTCAGTAGCTGTTCTTGCTAACGATGCCCCCCACCCCACCAACCCACCCACACTCACAACATTATGCACACACACAAACACTCATCTTTGCAGACCTACTGCTGCTTCGATGCCTGGGCCCCTCTGGCTGACCTTCCACAGGGGAGGGCGCCCAGCTACACCTTCGTCTTCCCACATGCTCCTCGCCGCTGGCTCGCCGGCTGGAACACACAGGCCCCCCACATTCACCCTCGCAGGCACTCCTCTTAACCTATCACACACACACAAATACACGCACGAGCACTGATACCATGATTACTTTCAGTAATAATAACATTGCAGTCAGCAGCCTAATTGCTGAGTGCAATGTTATTATCACGCCACAAATAAAGGGATATCCTGAAAAAGGATTGCAAAGAAGGAAAAACATAAGTCACACACACACAGACTTCCTGGTTCAGCTGTGACCTGTAGTTACTGTCAGGTTACTGCCGCTGGTTACAGTTTCCTATTTTATAAGAAACGCATCAAACTCATCCGCTGCATTCAGGGTCAGAGTAAACTCAAACTAAACTCGGTCCGTCACGGCCTGTTTGATCGTCAAGCTGCTTCTATTTTTTTTTTCCCAGGCGTGCAAGTTATCGAAGATATCCTGTTGTTGTGTTGCAGTTGTGTAAATATGATGGCCTAAACTGTGGAAATAAAAAGAAGTTTTAATCAAGGCCTAATTTGGGAGGGTGAATGGCAAAGAGTGAATACCCAGAGGTGAAGTTAATCATTTAAGCACTATTAGTTCAAAATTTAAAGGAGCCATAGGTGCAAGTGTTAGCTGTTTGCACTATATTGATTGTGCCACATTAAGAGGCGCTAAAGCAGCATTAAATCTAATTTGCTTTAATCAGACCTTTTAATATTCAATTATAAGAAGTATTGTTGTGAAAGAGCTGTAAAGGGTTTCCTTTTTATGTCGTTTTCCCTTTGAAGATTAAAAAAAAATCTCAACACTGGTGGTTTGATTTTTGAGAGTGTTTCTGTAAGATGGTTAAAAAAAAACATGGTAACTGAATCCCACCAGTTATTTGTCTATCAGCATGAGTACCAGTTTCAGTGCGGAATAAACAGATTGCTCAACGTCTGGTTCAAGGTGCACCAGCCAAACTCCTCTGCCGTCCTGCCTTCTGTTATACAAGGCCAGTTTAGCGGCGATGTTCCCGGTGACTGATTGTCCGTTGCAAATCATACAATTATAAGGGAAAAGTTAAAGTTCTCCACATTTTTCTCCTGCCAAGAGAAAAAAGACCCCAAAGTCAATAAGTCAAACTTGGAGTCCAAGCAGGTCCAAGTTATTTGTTGTGCTGGATAGCACTTTTAATTTCCTAAAGTTAAGGAGTTTAAAGGTTAATGAGAGGAGTACGGTCAGGTAGGCTTTGTTACTTACGGATCAGCGTTTCCCGTAAAACCCTCTCACCTCCATCAAGTGAATTCCTCTGTCTGAGGTTTCTCCTTGCTTTACTCACGCTGCGTGTCATGCTTCCTCTTCGCGCTACTGTGCCTCCTCCCACTTATTTGCCAATCACAGTTTCCACTGTGGCTCTATTTCTTCCAGTGTCCCTCATTTCAGTTACCTGGGGAAAGCGACTGATAGCAGTAGTGAAAAACAAAAAACGAGCCTTAATTTTCCCTGAAGATTTCCTGCTCGGTGGCATACAGGGGTTGCGCAGTGAATGCCAGACCCGATTGGGCCCCCATCTGTATCCCCCTAATGGTGTCATGCGTTGGTCATACGTGTTGGCCATGCCGTTACAATGTGCAGTCAACGTTTAATTTGTAATTATAATCAAAACGAGGAACTTTATTGTCACTTTAAATGCACCGATCTTCAACTTTGTGCTATTTTTAAGGTTTTAAAGAATAAAATCCTCCTAATCAAAACCGCTGATGTTTACTTTCTCTTCAGATTTGTCATTTGATGTGGAAAACAAACTGAATCATGCTCAAAGTCTGCCTTTGATCCCTCTGCCTGTCAGCCCAGCGTCTCTGTCTTTACATGAAAGCCGACGCGTTTGCTATAATGCGCGTCGTGTTTACGTGAGCCCGCTCCGTAATTTGGCCCGCACCGGCTGAGCACCTGCTCTCGATGCGCGGTTTTTGTAGTGCCACGAGCATAAATAGACGAACGCTTCACAGGCCGGGCGACGTGTTTATTTGTGCAGAACATCCTGTTGCAGAGAGGTGTGGGAACAGGGTTGCTGTTTATTTTGATTTTTGCCTGGGGACTCTCATGGTCACATTTGTCTGTGCGCCGAGTGTCGAGGTGTTTGTCCACTCATCTGTGTGTGTGTGTGTGTGTGTGTGTGTGTGTGTGTGTGTGTGTGTGTGTGTGTGTGTGTGTGTGTGTGTGTGTGTGTGTGTGTGTGGAGATAAAGTTGGGACTTTTAAAAGGCAGCCTGTCACAGTCAGGCTGCGTGTTGTGCAGGCTCTGCTTGCACAGTGGCTCCGTGCGTCATAGGGAGATGAAGAGAAAGAGCGAGGGGGCGTCGTACGCATTTTCCTGTCCGCGACGCAAGAATCAGATGAGGGGATGAAATTTTTAGCCTTGGCGCTGTCTCTCAGCGCGTCCGCCCACTTGTAGCAGCCTGGCGCTTGCCATAAGGGATTTCCTGCACAACATCTATCGCTCAGCAAATGTGAGCGACAACGGAGGCCCGTTTCAGTACTGAGCACTGATTCGTGCACCCTTGCTCTGATTTAGATCTGAAAGCCGGCATGAACCGCTTTATTGTCCCTTGCATAACAAAGAGCATGTGCCGCTGCTTGCACCCAGTATGTGATTAAAAGACACTTCTGTTTTCCTTCCGTTGGCTACATGTCACTCCAGCTGCATCCTCAGTGTTAGGCCGCTGTGCACTCAGATTCACCCTTTGGTTTTGAATATCATTTACAAGCAGGCCCTTCCATGTTGAACTGCTTTGTTTATGCCGGCCTGTCTTGCCTGTGGGTGAGAGTGTATGCAGAGTGCACGTATGTGCTCTGCGTGTGTGTGTGGTAGCATTAGCCTGGGCTCCTGTTTATCTGACGGTGCCGTGTGTCTGACTGTTCCTATATTAACCCCCCCCCTTTTTCACTAACCCACACACTCTTTCTGTCTCCCTTTTTTTCTGTCACCCTTTCACTCTCCCTCATCCTCACCCTCTTTTCTCCTTCTCTGTCTCTCCCTCCTCTTTCCTCTGCAATAACAGTGCTGACCTAGTTTCTGCCTGTTCAGGGCTGCCTGTGGAATTTTACAGCGGCCTGCCTTCCTGGCTGCTTTGCTGCTCGAAACGAAGGCAGAAAAGCATGACTGAGGATTTTTCTCCTCGTCACATCATTACGGCCCAATCCCGTCTCTGCCCCCCCCCCCAAAATCTGCAGACCTAAACAAATGAACCCGCAATAAATAAGTGATAACAGCGAGCTGACTGCCGGTACGCGATTCTGCTGCTTTCTCATTTATGGGACATTTTTGCAGTGGCACTGCAACCGCCACCGTAGCAGGCGAATTAGGATGGAAATGAGGATAGCCTGTCGCTCATCTTCTCCGGCTTAGCCGAGATTGTACCGGATGCAGAGGGCAGAAAAACACCCCTTCTCTGTGCACATGCATGCAATCTCCCCCCCCATCCCCGCCTTCACAAATAAATGGTTAGAGTCATGCCTGGCAAATACTAGCCACTGCCAGGAATGGCTAACAAGGCTCTTGCTCACATATAAAGAGAGAGCGGGACTATTTTTATGCGTGTTGGGGCCACGAATCTAAGTCAGCAATTTATTCCGCGGGAATCTTGATTAAATCTGAACGCCTTCCAATTAGGCATAGGGAATGTTGTGTCACAGCCTAGAGAGAGAGATGGATCGCTGGAATGCGTTTCTGAAAGCTTGGCTGTGGCACGCTGAAATCTAAACCAGCACTGCCGCAGATTCATTCCTTCCCCCTCTGCCCTCTCCCTCCCTGCACTCACCATTCCTGCCTGAGCAGTCGGGAGTTCAGCATAGCTGGGCATTTAGTCTTCTCCACCGTTTGTCATGATTGCGTCTGCAAAAGTTTTGGGTGTAATGTCCATTTTCTACCTTATGTATGTTTTGTACATATACCATGGTATGCTTATAATGCTAATACCTTCTTTCTGATTTTTTTTCTTTCAGATTTCGGGGGGTGGTCATGGTGTCCGGTGAGGTGTGGGACCCCCTCCGTGTGGGCCATATTCCGTCACGTCTGAGTGAACAACGCCCGGCTTCCCTCTGCAAACCCGCACGGACTGCAGCTAAGGACCCCACCTCACACCAAAGTCAGCGACTGTCCCCTTTGTCTTCCCCGCCGCCGCTGCCAGTGGTTCGAAACACCCTTCACCCAGCTCGAGCTTCCTCCTTGCATCCGCCTGTCAGTTTGTACGGCTCAAACAAGGTCAAAGGACTACACAAACCAGTACACCGTCCTGGTGTGACTTCCCAGTCTGAAGAAGAAAAAGAAGAGGAGGGGGAGGAAGGGGAAGCTGAGCGCTTGGAGATGAAGGGTAAAAGGCTCGGAGGCCGGGGAGAGACCACAATGGAGGACAGGTTAGAGGATATGGGTGATGGACCTAAAAATGCAAAAATCACCCTAAGCTTCCCGCTCAGTGCAGCCCCCCTTCCGACCTCTCTGACATCACCAAACCACTGTCATGGCTCCTCCTCCTCATCTTCCCCTTCCCCCCACCGACGGCGACCGTCGTCCAAAAGCTCAGACAAGGGGTCGCTGTGGAAACTGGATGCCACCATGGACGTAAAGCACAGACCTTTTAAACCCCCAAGACACGACAGCTCTCCGTCCTCTTCGCCCTCCTCCTCCTCATCTCCCATGACTGTTCATGCACTCATCAGAAAGGACATCAAATCGCCACCTCCTCTAAAGTGCTCCAAGCTCAGTTCAGAGACTCAGTTTCACAGGTCGCCACCAAGATCCTCCACCGGGCCTTTTGGGGGATGTTATGCTAGAGATGGATGGGATGAAAGGCACAGGGCGGCCAACGGTACAGCCTCCCCCTCACAGACTGCTCAGATCCTCTTCAGTCTGGGCACATCAGCCTATCAGAGAGGCGGGGATGCAGAGAGACGAGAGAAAATAACAGGAAGGCCATCTGGGAAAGCTGGGAGCCCTCACGGACCAAGTCTTCACCCACCCACCCTCCATCTCCCTCCCCCTTTACCACCACCACCTCCTCCTCCCTCCGAGGGCCTCACCGCACCCCCACACTCATCCTCCTACTCCCCTACTGACAGCCTGAAGCCCGAACTGATTTGTGGCGTGTGCCATCGGCTGTTTAGCTCAGCCTCCTCCCTCACGGTCCACATGCGGCTGCATCGTGGCAGCCGCGCCCTTTGCTGCCGTTACTGTGGCAAGGTCTTTATCCACAGCAAGAGACTGCAATCCCACGAGGCCTCCTGCAGGGTGCCAGGCCTGCCCTCTAATAGCCTTCGCCCTCCTTCTCTCACTATACAGCCAAAGGAGGAGCCGCTGGAGGAGGGCGAGGTGAGAGTGGAGGGGGGAATGATTGTGGGAGAGACAGACATCAGCAAGGCACGGCCAGGGAAGAAAGCACGAAGCCTCCTGGCGCGTATCCAAGGTGATGATGCAGCAGGCACAGAGGTGCTGGCGGGTGATGAGAACCATTTTGTGAAGGTGGTAGACGGCAATGTCATCTACTTCTGCTCTGTGTGCGAGCGCTCCTACATGACCCTCTCCAGCCTGAAGCGTCACTCTAATGTGCACTCCTGGCGCCGCAAATATCCGTGCCATTTCTGCGACAAGGTCTTTGCCCTGGCCGAGTACCGCACAAAGCATGAGGTGTGGCACACAGGAGAGCGCCGCTACCAGTGCATCTTCTGCTGGGATGCCTTCGCCACGTACTACAATCTCAAAACCCATCAGAAGACCATCCATGGGATTAATCCCAGCCTCATCTCCAGTGAGAAGACAGCTAACGGGGGTTATAAGCAGAAAGCTAACGCCCTCAAACTGTACCGTCTTCTTCCCATGCGCTCCCAGAAGAGACCCTACAAGACTTACAGTGACAGTTTGCATAACGGCCTGCTCCTGCCACCAACCGAAACACCTCCCCTCTCCCTGCCAGGCCTGGGCTGTGCTCTGGGCCCCGGGGACCTGCAAAGCCTAATCAGTGGGGCCCACCCTCAGAGTCTAAAGCCTGACCCAGATGCCTTCCCTGATGGATTCCCTGATGGATTCCCTGTCTCTGTGACTGCTGAGCACAGGGACCTCTCTGCACTAACACCCCTCCCCCAGGTAGATATGTCCCAGGTTAGAAAACATGAGAGTGAAGACATTGAGTCAGAGCAGGGGAGAGGTAGTGGCAGCTTCAAAATGTCCAACAGCAGTAAAACCAAAAGTCTCAAGAGTGGTAGAGGCACAGAGACGAGCATGCCTTCTGTGATAACATATGGCCATACAAAGCCCTCCGTCATAGTTCACGGGACAGCTGTGTCATCCTCTGTCATTGTGCATAGCAATCAGGTCACGTCTGGAAGCGAGAAAAGCCCAGTGAACAGCCCATCCCCCGAAAACAGTGACAGTCAGACTGTAGTCAAGGGCCCGTCTCGGCCCATCAAAAAGCAAAGGGACAGCATAGATAATCACAGAAAGAGGTCAAGAGACAGTTCAGATACGGCAGAGGAGGGCTCGAGAGGCAGGCAGGACAGAGAGACAGGCAGATTATTTCACAAATCACGCAAGTCCCACAGCAAGAGTGATATCTCTAACTCAAAGCAGCTGTCAGCATCTGTAGGGTCACAGGTCAAAGAGGCAGGGCCACTGTGTCAGATTACTGTACGTATTGGTGAGGAGGCCATAGTGAAGCGCAGTATATCTGAGACAGACCTCAGGAGAGATAAGAGCCTTTCTCCCCCCAAAACCAAACGCAGTGAAACATCATCCGTGCGGGACGCCAAGGAACCACGCCACTCTCACTCCCACCACCACCACCACAGACACCGCCTCCAAAGCAGAGCCAGCATGGAAGCAGAGGGCAATAAGGAAGGTGGAGACTCTGAGGAGGAGGAGGAAGAAGAAGAAGTGGTCAGGAAAAAGAGCCCCAAATCCCCCAGTGAAGTGAGGGAGTACTACTTTCGTCAGGAGGTGCGCGAGCTCGAGAGCGACCATGACACAGAGGACAATTTGTGGCGACCTTACTACTCCTATAAGCCCAAGAGAAAGGCCCAAGCACATCTACAGAGGGTAAAGAGCTGGCAGAGGAAGCTAAAGTACAAGCGCTCCATCCGGCTGAAGAGGAGGGCAGAGAGGCTTAAGAACCTTTCAAATAAAGAAACAGAGAAATCACAAGATGAAGAAGAGGATGCAACAACTGAGGAGGCTGAAAAACTGCCAAAAGCTAACAGAGACAAGGGAGAGGGGGAAAAGAAAGATAAAAATAAAGAGGCTGAAGAAGAGGTTAAGGAAACCCGCCATGAGGTTTCCACCTCTCCTGTGCACTCTCCAAAACCTCCTCAGTCTACCTCAGTGGCTCCTACAGGAATAAAAAGGCGGCCGTGGACTAACGGGAACGCAGCTGAGTGTGGTACGTGCGGCCGCTGGTTCTCGAGCCCCAGAAAACGAGACAAACATGAGCTGAGCCACCTGCTGGAGTTTGTTTGCCTTTTCTGTCGAGCCACTTTCCCCTCGAGGGATAAGCTGGAAGACCACCAGAGAGCCCAGCATCCCAAACCTACTGAAGCCCCCTGTGCACCTCTCAAAGCTGCTCACGAACAAGTAGAAGGGGTCAAACCTGTGCCAGAGATTTCAAAATATGATGAAGATAAGGGGGGACAGGGTGGCCTGGGAGGGAGTCACTCTAGTCCAACTCGTCTAAGTAGAAGGGCCTTATCACGACACACGTGCCCACAGTGTCACAAGGTGTGCAAGACATCCTCAGCTCTGAATCGACACATCCGACGCCACGAGCTCAGCAGTTCTCCAGAGAGAGAAAGAGAAGATAAAGACACAGAGCCAAAAACAGCAGAGACAGTTGCTGACATTCTTAGCAGAGAGAATGAAAAAGCAGAGCTTCCCAGTGCTCTCTCTGTTTCAGTCATCAGCTATTCGACGCCAGAGCCGCCCAGCAGTGGCGAGTGCTTGGCGTCGCAGCAGCCTGAGGAGCACCTCTGTGAGCTCACAGATCATCAGGTGTCAGAAACCAGTGACAAACCTGAACTAACAGAGCCCACACTTCCAGCTCCAGAGAGAGAGCCACCAAAAGCTGCAGACCCTCCGTTAGACGCCCCAGTAAACCTTACACCCACCAACCACAAATTAACATCTGCCACGCCCTCCACCCTCCAGACCGTGCTCGTCATGAACGGATCTGAATGTCTTGACTACCGCACTCCCAGCAAAAAGCACCTAGATAGTCAGATCCACAGAATACCCAGCCCTGTGCACGCTGTGGCATCCGCCAACACCTCCCCAAATGTGCCCATGACATCACAGACCAGAATAACCACTGCTGCTCCTCCTGTTTCCATGACAACATGTTCCAGCTCCGAGGGGGGATTCATGAAACGGGATGGGGTCATTATGGACAGAGAGAGACAGGGTGGGAGCAGTTTATTTCTACACGCCGGCTACGAGGAGCCGCCTCTGGTGCAAGATCTCAGAGTCCAGTCCCTGTCCCGCAGTCCCTCTCCCAATGAAGCACAAGACCTGACCATGTCCTCAATACTAGCTCGCGAGAGGGAGATAGAGAGGCAAAGGGAGAAAGAGAGGGAGCTGGAGAGACAGAGAGAGCGGGAGAGGGAGAAAGAAATTGTGAGGGAGAGAGAAAAAGAACTAGAGAGGGTCCACCAAGTCAGTAGAGCTGCTCACATCCCAGAGGACCAGATCACACTTTTGGTCCCCAAAGAGGAGCCCTTGAGCCCTGTCCCATCTCCCCAACATATCCCCACTCAAACCACTATGAATGGACCCTCATCACACAGGCACACTCCCAAATCCCCCTGCCGGTCACCTTCGACCATTGGACTGATAGCTCAAACCAACCACCAGGTTCACTCCAGTTCACAAGGACTTGACAGGCTTACGCTGCCCACTGGAGCAGCTGGTGCCGGCGACCGCCCCTCTGCCCACGCTCTGCTTCTCCCCCGAGCCCCACAGCCACCTGAACCGGAGCACCAGGATACCGTTTCTTCTAGAGATTCCCAGCAAGGTAACACCACCCCAGTGGGTTACCCCTCCCAGGATTATCCACTACCCCTCATTGTGCCGGACAGCTACCGCTCTGGTAAGAAGCAGGAGGAAAACCTGCTCATGTCCTCCTACCCGCCTGGAACGCTTCCCTTTGGCCCCTTGGGAAAAGTGATGGTCCCTAATGGCGGGGACCTGGCCAAGCTGCCATTCTATCCGGACCCCTACCAGCTGCTGTATGGGCCCCAGTTCCTGGCCTATCCCTACAACTTGGCAGCGCTGCCCGTGGCTCTGAATATGATGGCACCGGGGGGAGACAAAGTGGAGCCTCTGCCCTTCCTCCCTGCCATCTTCAACTACGCAGCAACTGCCGGGCCTTACATGGGGGCGGCCCCCCATCCCCTCGTGGCAAACCCAAGCCTCTACAGCGGCAGCAGCGGCAGCAGCAAAAAGCAACGGGACAACAGCAGCAGCAAACCCTAGGACAGCCACGCATTAAAAGGAATATAATTCAAAGGGGACAGCCTCATGTGTTCAGGCTGGGAGCGGGAGGAGTGCATACACTGGCACGGCACCCCTGCCTCTCTTTAATCCAGCAGAGATCAGAGTTAGGAAGCAAAAGTGTGAAGGGAGGAGAAGAAGCAAAGAAACTCTCCTGCCTTTACTCCTGCTCGCCTCTCTCCGCATCTCTCCCGCCCAGCTGTAGCGTGTTATAGATCTAGAGCTCGATTAATCTTCCTCTTTGACTCATTATATTATCTATAATATAAGAATTAAGAACTGCTAACAGGGTGTGTGTTTTGTGAAAAAAAGAAAAAAAATTAGTTCAGTCTACTTCCCTTTATAGTCACCGCATAACGAGGATAAAGGCTCTTCAGGGAAGGCTTGTGTGGGCAAGGATGAGGCAGAGGAGTCCTTATTCAACACGGCTGGAGGTGGTGAAGCATTAAACGACTCAAACCTTTTGCGTGCGTTTGTACGAGTGAGCGAGTGAGAACAGCAGGCGTGTCCCGCTGGTGTAAAAGTGTCCACGAGAGGTATATATGTGAGCTTTTACATGAACATGTACAGCAGGTAGGGATGTGTGCATGCAGGGGTTGAGCATTAACTGCATATGTGCGAAAGTGTGTGAGTTTGGGTGTGTGGGAATAAGATCATTCCGTTTGAGACGCACACAGCATTCCTACTCTAGTCGGAAAAGCTACCGTAGGTCAATGTGTAGAAGTGCATTTAGAAGCGATTCTTCATATCCAAATCATTAAGAAGTCGAAGCTGTGGCTGGACGCGAGTCTATGACAATGACAGATCAGCTGAGCTTCTGAGGTCTGTCAGCGAACCTGGCGACTCCGAGGGCCAGATGACACTGTAGGATCTGTATAGCATTCACCATAGTTTATACCTTATGTGCACAAACAAGAAAAGTAGTGGTCACTTAAAAGGGACACTTGTAGCTGCTTTGGAAATGTAGCTGGCCACTGGGTAAGAATTAAAGGCTGGTAGACCATTGCACTTCTGTTTTTTCATCTCATTTCCTTCACTTAAAAATTTAAAAAGAAAAAAAAACTGAAAATACTACTAAAAAAAAAAAAGAAAGGTCAGCCTTCATGTTGCGTAGCTTTTTCCCCTCTTTGACTGGAAGAGGAAAAGGCTCCATTTTCTAAGCCAGGAAGAAGAGAGCAAAGAATGAGGGGGGAGAAAGAGAAATGAATTCAGGGTATTGAGTTGTTTCTGAAGAGGAAAGAGAAATATATGGGCACAAAACTGCTGGACTCTGAACAGAAGTGCTCCGTAGAAATGACGCTGCGGACGAAAAATGTTGTCCTGCTCCATAACTGTGAGGAGATTGGAAAAAGAAAAAAAAAGTCTGAACTATTCCCTTCCTGCCTTGTGTTATTAGCGAGAGGTAGGAAAAGGCCAAAAAGCGGTGGCCGACACTCTCCAGACGCCCTCGCGGTGGGGCCTTTTTGTTAAGTGTAATGTTATCTCTCTATATGTTTGTTCCGTTGAAAAGATGTTGTTGTTTATGTTGTTTAGCCCTACCAGGTGGGGAAAGTGGCTTCGGCGGAAAAGAGGGGAGGGTAAAAACTTCAAAATATGAATGTAAATTTAGTCATGAGGTTAATGAAGTACAGCTACATTAATGGTAGAGTTGTTTTTTTGTTTTTTTGTTTTTTCCAAGTTCCTGTTTTGTTTTCTGTTTTGACACAAATAACCTGTTAAAAGAACCGTATAACGTCTGGTATGCATATATACAGTAGTCCTAGGAACATGTCAGTAAACTTTGGTTCTGTATCCACAAAGCATGAGCAACACTCGCTTCCTAACCGTTTATATCCTCGGCAAATCTGGCATTGTGCGCACAGCTTCTGTTTTGTTTCCTTTTATATATATTTTTTCTGGTCTCTAAATCATCCATATCTGTTATGTTTTTGATGTATTATTTGGAAGAATTCCACAAAAATTAGTCGCCACTTTTCTTTTTTTTTTACTTCTCACGGTCACTTTGTAGGCGCTATTTTAATCCCGCCCCCTCCCCGCCCCTCTCCCCCTCGAGCATACACTCGCTCGCTGCACCTTCTTTTGTTTTTGTTACTGGTGTTGTTGTTCTGAGTGACGACGTTTCGGTGTGTGATGGTACTCGGGCACCTTTTTGGTCCAGGTGGGAGTGTTGAAAACACTGTGTGACCGACTGCAGGGGTGCACAGGCGTCCCCCTTGGGTGTGGTTACAAGCCTTTTTATTTTTAAATGTTTTTTTTTTATTTGTTTTTTTGTATGTTTGGGGTACGTGTTGTGTACGAGAGCGAGCGGCTGCGCGACGTGAATAAGAAAACCAAAATAAATCTGCCTAAGCAGCATATCCCTTGGCAGTATATGGGCCACCTGTTTTGTTTTTCTTTTCTGTGGGTTAGTTTCAGTGTAAAATAAAAAGCCTTTCTGTCTCCAATACACTATCTCAAGCCATTCCTGTAGACGGACATGTTTGTGTTTCGCGGGGGTGTTTTTGGACCATAGTTTCTTATGCCATAGTTTGCTCTCATGGTTATCATACAGACCAAAAGCATGCAAATCGACGTATTGTAGTGACTGGACTGGAATCTGGAGGTTTAAAAAATCAAACTAAACAAAACAACTATTTACTGTATGTTTTAGTTTCAATGAATGTGCCTCTGCTTTGATATTTAAATAATTATAGTAAGATGTGGATCTGCCAGATTTCAACTGTTAAAGGTGCCTTGTTATGGCATAAGAAATTTGAATTAGCATTTTTTTTTCCTTGAGAAATGATGATTTGGAGATAGAGTTCTTGGCTTTGTTTGCTACGAAGCTGTTCATAGATGTAGGAGTGTGGCTAAACTGTTTTGGTATCGTGTACATGTCTAGGGTAATACTGTGCCATATAGAGCCCACAGAATATGTTATTGTTATTTTTAAAAGATGTTTTAATGTTGCCTGATGACTTTGTCTTTAGATTTGATACAAAGGCTTGTAGCCACAGCTCTCCCAAAGTCTGTAGTTTCCTCTCTCCGACATTCTACTTCTCCTCCACCCCAACCCCACCCCGTTTCCGTCTCCCTTTCTTTCTCTTTGCTGCAATCAAACAAAATAAAGTATTAACCTGATGACCCAGCGAAATCAGCTCTAGCTTGGTGCTGCGTGTGTTTTGTGGTTGTTCTTGTTCATGTTGATGATGTGTCCAATCTGTACAAGTTGATCAAGCGCCCTTAATACGAACCATGTGTTTAAAGTCAGCAGATGTCTGCTTTTGCATTGTTTGTGAAATGTGCGTTTAATATTTAGCAGATCGGGGGGGAAAAAGCTTTGTTTTAAAGACGCATGTTATCTCTCCCCTCCAAAAACTCAGAATGTATGGATTTTTCTTCTGGCCTGTGCTGATTTTTATCCTCCAAGATTGTTTTGGTGCGAATTGCCCAGTTTGGGAGATATCAGCTGTAAGCTGAGACGTCTGCCTTCTTCTATTCAATATAATGGAACCAGATGGCTCTCGCTTTACTGTGCTGAGAGTGCCAAAAAACAAAAAAACAAAACAAACAAAGAAAAAGATGCATCGGAAAAGCGAAGAAGGAAAAGTAGAAATTCATTCAGCTATTTCTGAGTAGGAGGAGAAATATGTGGGCACGAATCATGAAGTGAATACTCAAAAATCTTGTTATGAGCAGTTTCATCAGGAGCTTTGACTGCATGAGCCAGCTAACATGACAGCTCAGCTGATCCATTGTAATATTTGCATCCTGTCACGCTGTCACAAGCACGATCTCTGGATACGGCTGGCCGACGTGGTTCACTTGGAAAGAAAATATCTGAAACAGCTGAACAACTCGCAGCAAACCAAACTAGGTCACATGTGGATAAAATATGGCCCGAGGTCCAAAACGGGCCCGTGGATCATCTAGAGCTGGCCCCTGACGTTCTAAGAGGAAAACTAAGCGCACAACCATAAAAATACCAATAAAAAGCAGCACTGTGATAACAGATATTGAGGCGAAGGACTGTTATAAGTCTGCACTGCTCAATTTCAACTTAAAGCACTCCACTTTTTTGTAATGATCTATAACAGTTTTACTCTAATGGTAAATGAGGCCGTATTTATGTAGATGCAACAATTCAACAAGTTTTCCTTTGCTTAGTGTGAAAAAAACTTGACCTGCCCTCATCTAAAGGAATAAATCTTCTTATTTTGTATCCAAACATGCCATTTCTAAAAAATCTTTAATCTAGGAATTTTTGTCTTAGTTTCAGTAATCAATTGGGGAGCGTTTCTAATATGTGTCAGTTACCATTGTTTACTTGTGAATAGTGGTTTCAGAGGGTCAGAGGCAAAGATTGATTAATATGATCAACATGGGCATCTGATCAGATTTAAGAACAGACCAAGTGCTTTAAGCTTTATTTCTCACTTTATATTAAATGCATGTTTAAAAAAGACACGTGGACTGTAATGCAAGCCAAAGCAATATGAGCCTTTTGTTTTATTACACTTCTCTAAAAGGTTGGGGGGGGGGTTTTTTTGGGGGGGGGGGGTACTCAGAGAGAGAAACCAGTTTATTTTCTATATTGTGATTGTTTTTAATCAGGGCTTCATATATCATCCAAGGCCTGTATAACAGAACATTCTACTGCTAAAAACACACCTGCTGACGGTGTTTTCCTCGACAAACCCCCTCTGTAGAAACGTTTGATCCTAACGTCCCGACAAAATAAAAGCAAATGCTGAAATCTGCATTTGTGGAAAAGGTGAAACAAAGAATTCATCATAAAGTAAGAATTTACCGTTCACCTGTAGCGTCTCTGCTTAATCATTCGTGTCAGCTTAGTTGGTTGCTGAGAAAGAAACCTGAGCCTGATCACAGATTACCATCACCGAATGAGCACTAGTGACACTCAGTGGATTATCCAGGAACAGCCAGTCCTAAAACGTGAGGTAACAGATGAATTGCCTTTGAACATATTAAAGGGACAGATCACTCCAACATCAAAATGACATGTTTTGACCTCTGATCCGTAGCTCCAATTATCCTTCTAGATCAGGGGTATCAAACATGCAGCCCAGGGGCCAAATCCCGGCCCGTCAAAGGATCCCCCTGCCCCACTGTGCGGCTTCAGAAGGTGGGAAATAAAAATGCTTTGAATTCATTAATAAAGTATTTCTATCTTTTAAAGTTGTTAGGATTATAAAGAATTTAAATACTCTTTGTTGTTTCACACTGAAGGTTTTGTACTTTTGTACATCAGCTGTGATCCCTAGATTTTAACACACGTGCAATGACAGTAGCTCATGACTGTTGGAAAAACAGACCTGCAGGTACGAGTCTGACTTCATTCACTCCGTTTATTTTGTAATGTTGCCTGTAGGTGATATTAACACTGAGATGCATTTAACTGTTGATTGGGACATGTGTGTTTCGTGCTGAAATAAACAGCACTTTTTCTTATCACTGTAAGAAAATCACACAGACCTGGTCCCTTTATGAACTTTGGACCTGTTTCCATCCTGACTGATACGCTCCCCAGTGTTCATAAGTTTCTCCTTTTAAATCACTTTTAAATGAAATGAGTTACTCTGAGGGTAAACACATGCTTGCACCTGTCTGAGTTGGTGCAAAATTGGACACATTTGCTTATTTTTTACAAAACAACATCAATTGATGTTGTTTTCCAGCAAGCAACTTCGATTACCTTACACTGATAAGTAAGATGTATGTAGGTATACTCTAGTTTCCCCTGAGCTGATCCGTGGTATGTCACAGAAACACACAGGTATGAGGGCAGATGGAGGGCAGTTATTTTAAATTCATCAAAAATATGTGTATGCATTTGAATCAACTGGAGATAGCAGCCTTTCCCCACTGAGGTCTTTTAATCTTGCCAAATTGTATGTTTTGCCAGCAGGCAGCGGAGACCACTCACTGAAAAGGAGGAATCTATGGATGGTAAAATGGTAAATGGCCTGTATTTGTATAGCGCTTTACTCGTCCCTAAGGACCCCAAAGCGCTTTACATATCCAGTCATCCACCCATTCACACACACATTCACACACTGGTGATGGCAGCTACATTGTAGCCACAGCCACCCTGGGGCGCACTGACAGAGGCGATGCAACTAGAGGCGGGCGGCTCGATATCAGTACCAGTGCTAGTATTGGTATGGGATCAATACTAAGTTATACTCTGTTTCTACCCTCTAAATTCCGTGTGTAGTTCACTGAACATTTTACATTTTTTTGTTGTTTGTTACGGTGTTTGTTCCCAGAAATAAAAAAAAGAACTCAAACGTGCACTATGAATAATATCTTAACCTTTTTTCGTGTTTACTGTTTTATTTATAACCTATAATACATTTAAAGAACAGAAGCTGACAAAAAAAATAGTTTCAAAATACATAAAAATCTGAAAGTTGTACTTTGTTGTGTTAACTAATAATTGTGGAAAGTAAACATCACAATGGTCATTAAAATTGATGATGATTAATCTCATAATTCATGCTTTCCCCTGAATAAGCTGATTTTTATAGGTTAAAAGTATCGGTATTGGCAACACTGCTGGGGAATGCGCAAATAAATATCACCAGTTAACCTAAAACCTAGTTAAACTGGAACACCATTAACACCGGTGTGTGACGAGTATCCTCCGACCTGCACAGTTCAGGGTCTCGTTATCATGTGGAGGGCAGAGGCGAGCAGGCGAGAAAGCTGCTCGCAGACGTCCTGCTGCCTGCCTACAGCAATGACTCATTGGTCACGTGATAGTCACAGTCATGCCTTCTGATTGGTCCAGAATCTAACGCAGACGACCAATCATCCTGCGATGCGGAAATAACGTCTCCAAAACGACAACAACGTAGCGGGAAATTGAAAGGAGAAGCAGCTGGTAACAGTGCACAGTTTCTGCAACTTTAGGTTCTAAGTTAATTTACAGTTTAAAATGGTATCTTTAGAGCTTTAAGCGATGTTTCCTGGTTTTCTCTGTGGACGCGGTATGTTGCCGCTAGTTTAGTGTTTCCTCGTAAAATCTCGTAAAAGTATTGACTGCAATGAACGCTGTATTTATTTTGACATGTTGCTCAAAAAGGCTGTAAATCTGTGACTTAGCAGTTCCCTGTCCTCTCTATCAGCCATTCCAACTTCTTGTTTCGCAGGAGTCACCGATGCAAGTCATCTGCCTCCATCCTCCTCCTCTGTCATACCAACCCTCTACAGATCCACTTACACTACATCCATGAATCTCCTCTGTGGTCTTCCTCTTTTCCTCCTGCCTGGCAGCTCCATCTTCAACATCCTTTGTCCAGTATATCCACCGTCCCACCTCTGCACATGTCCAAACCATCTCAGCCTGAGCTGTCCGTCTGATGCACGCATTTTCAGTCTTTCTATCAGTCCCACCATCTCCAAATTATACATCACAGCAGATCTCTCTACCATCTTGTAAACCTCCCTGTCACTCTTGTTGTTATCCTCCTGTCACAAATCACCCTGAAACTTTTCTCCACCCGCTCCGCCCTGCCTGTGCTCTCTTTCACGTGCACACTGTCTTTTGCTTTCGATGGATGATCTCAGGTATCCAGTGGAGCAGAACCACTGGATCATCATAGTGCAGGGTTTTGGGTGACAACATGTCCCTATTTATGTGGGACTGCACTTGTCCCCCTATGCCACACCTGGAGACAATAACCCACATTTTGATTGGCTCTGCAGAACATGCACTGTTCCAAAATCTGTCTTTTTTTTATAATACTCAGGAAAAGATTGTCTAATGCCATACTCATCAGGGAAAGTTACACGTCACTAAAATGTCACAAGCTAGCAGATTATGTTCAGTATGATGGAAAGAACTGCAGAAAAATGAAGCAGCAGTATGTACTGAAAAATGGAGTAATGAAATAACAGTGAAATAAAAGGAATTTATTGGAATATATAAATACTGTTGCGTGAGACCATAAGAACAAGCTTAAGCTTCCTTTTATCCTCATTGTGTTTACCTAGCAAGAGAGTTGGAAGTGTGTTAGATTTGACCTCTGTATGCTAAATAAATCTGGGAAAATGTACGTTTTAGTGTACTGTACAAACATTTCAGGCGACCTCTCAACTATGTTGACATGTCCCACTTCACCCCAGTCACACACAGCGTTTGCCCTACATTTAGTTTGTTGGGATCTGGTCAAACTTGTAGGTGGCAAAGTTACAGAAGATGCCTTTAACTATTCTCTGGTCATCATAATAAGAGGATACAGAAGGAGAGCAGAAAATAATTCATTCCTAATTTCTGTCTAGAAGCAGCACACAAAGAGGTTCCAAAGAAATCTGAGTAGTAAAATAAAAAACAGTTCTGTTAATCGGAGTGGTATTTTTCAAGATTTTTTCTTTTTTAATCAAATGGTCAAAAACAAAACGTAAAAAACATGAAGTTAACTTTTTATTACTGTAGTTTACATTCACCCGAGGGCTCACCCCGCCTCCACTTGCAGCATCATTTCAGACGTAGTGCAGAAGCTGCAGGCGCTCTCTCCTGACGCACCAAACTTTATAATGGGGGGTTTTAACCATGTCTCTCTTAAATCAACTTTGGACAATCTGTATCAATATGTATCCTGTCCTACCAGACGGGATAAAATGTTGGGCCTTTGTTACGGATCGGTGAAGAATGCTTATAAATCCCTCCCGCTTCCTCCTCTGGGATCTGCAGACCATAACTGTGCATCTTCTGCCCATCTATAAAACTGTCTTAAAACGAGAGAAGACAAAGACTAAGGATGTTGACTTATGGTCAGAAGAATCTATGCTTACCTTGCAGGAATGTTTTAAGTGTACAGATTGGGAAGTTTTTATTCAGTCTTGTGGAGATGATCTCGACGCTCTGGTGGATGTTACTAGCTCTTATGCAGTATTTTGTAAAGACATGATTATACCCCGTAAGCGCGTTAAGGTCTACGCTAACAATAAGCCATGGGTCAATAAAAGCGTCAAATCCTGTTTTAGGAAAAAGAGACAGGCCTTTAAAGAGGGGGCTGTTACTGATTTTCAGACAGCCACCAAGGAACTGAAAATCGAGATCTTGAAGGCAAAACAGAGCTACAAAAACCTTCTTGAAAGCAAATTTGCTGCAAGAAATTTTGGGTCTGCCTGGACTTGTATGAAAACCATAGCAGGGTTTCAAAACCCCCAGAGCAGCAGTCAGGTCATTTTAGATGGTTTTAATTCAGACAGAGATTTTGCAAACGCTTTAAATATGTTTTATGCTCGTTTTAGTTCTTCTGATTTTAGCGAGGATATTTTGGAACTGAAACAGAAACTGAGAGATACTCAGCACTTTATCATTGAACTCAGCGATGTTAAAAAGGCCTTTCATACAGTCAATGTGAACAAGAGCCAGGGTCCTGATAATATTAGTGGCCGCCTAATTAAATCTTGTGCTGATGAACTCAGTCCTATATTTCAGGTTATTTTTAACAAATCCTTGCAAACACAACATGTGCCCTCTCTTTGGAAAGAAGCAGTCGTGGTTCCTGTCCCTAAATCTAGTCGTCCAAAAATTCTAAATGACTTCAGGCCTGTTGCCCTCACTTCAGTTGTAATGAAAGTCTTTGAAAAAATCATCAGAAATGTGATTATGAAAGAGACTGAAGGTCAGCTGGATCCAAATCAGTTTGCCTATAGGCCCAACAGAGGAGTGGAGGACGCACTTTTGACTTTGTTAAATCTGATTCTTAAACATGTAGAGAGTAAAGGGACTTTTGCAAGACTTCTTTTCATTGATTTTTCTTCGGCTTTTAATACAATACAGCCCCATATTTTAATTAAAAGACTTTTAGAACAGTTTGAAATCAGGAAAAACCTGGTGGGCTGGATTTTAGGTTTTTTTAACTAACAGGTCACAAAGAGTGAGAATAAATGGGATTCTGTCTGACCCAGTGTTCTCCTCCACAGGTTCTCCTCAAGGCTGCGTCTTATCTCCCTTATTATTCATTCTCTATACAAACATGTGTCAGAGCAGACATGAAAACAGGGCCATCATTAAATATGCAGATGACTCTGTTATTGTCAGCTTACTGAAAGAGGGTGAAACTAACCACGGTCCAGTCATTGATGACTTTGTTCAGTGGTGTGAGGAGTCTTATCTCCAGCTGAACATATCTAAAACAAAAGATATGGTGATTCCTTTTAGGAAACAACAAAATGGGCGCGCAGTCACTTTAATTAAAGGTCAGAAAATAGAGCAAGTACAATCATATAAATATCTTGGGACTATAATCAATCAAAATTGCAAATCAGTTTGTAAAAAGGGTCACCAGCACCTTTATTGTCTTAGGAAACTTGCTCATTTCCACACTGACCAAAAAATGTTAACTTTGTTTTATTGTTCTTTTATTGAGTCTGTTTTATCCTTTTGTTTGGTGGCATGGTTTGGTCAGACCTCTGTCACAGAGAAAAACTCTCTAAATCAGATAGTGAGATGGTCCAGTCGTCTGATAGGTGAGCCACAGTCTTGTTTAGCCTCCCTGTACTCTAAGCAGGTAGAGGATGGCTTTATCAATCCTTAAAAATGGTTCCCATCTTCTAAGGGGTGAATTTCAGCTTCTTCCCTCAGGACGGAGGTTTATAAAAATAGCTTTGTCCCCGTTGCTGTCACTGAATTAAATAAGAACTGTTTTTGATTCGAAATATTAAAATTACTATATATGTGCCAAAGTGAGGTTTATATCTTTACTAGGTATGTGTGTTTTTAAAGGGATGCCAAATGCTGTCATTTTTTCTGTAAAGCAAATTTACCTTGCCTATGGGTATAAATAAAGTAACCTTGACCTTGACCTTGATGATGGCTCTATCACAGTGTCCCATTATGTCAGAACACAAAATGCCACAACCCTAAAAGCAGCAGCATGGACGGCAGCCATCAGTAATCCCTTCATTTAGATGAGTGCTGATACCTTCTGTGATCAGCTCGTATGTATGAGAGCGTGTGACAGGGAAGAGTTGTGGCCTGTTTGCTGTTCATCTTGCATTTCCCACCTTTCATGGCCTGATTGTGTGCAGCGGAAGAAAAGAATTTTGAGTTCTCTCTCCCCCTTCACTGCAACATTTTACACACACACTGAGCCATGGCTGGCAGCGGTCAATCAAGGTTCCTGTGTAATGTGTAAACACATGTGTCTGGGTTCGCTAAGGTCACTCACCTGGCCCGCAGTCGTGTCCTTACACAAATAACAACGAGTGCGGAAGATTGATGGACTGATAAAAACACACTTTTTAACTTCTAATATTGCAACAGACCCTTTAAAACCCCCCACAGTTTCTTTCTTCTGTTTGCCTGTGATAGGTTTGTAGCTTGAACCTATTCGCTGGAACGTTGAAGACAATATAATTACACAGCAAGCAAGACACGAAGTAGGCAAAGTTCTTCATGTTTCTCGTGCACGGGAGAGAACCGGACAGGCGCCGTTCCTTCGCTTGACCCCAGTTGCTCTCGTCCGCTCCCCCGTAACACTGCTCTTTTATTGAGGTTACATGAATTCATTAACATACGACGTGTACATACACACAAAGAGTACCTTGCCCGTGTGTGTGTGTGTGTGTGTGTGTGTGTGTGTGTGTGTGTGTGTGTGTGTGTGTGTGGGGTCAGAGTGTGACCCCATAAAGACTTCCCTAAACCTGCTGGTCTGGAAGTCCAACAGTTCATCTAAACAAAAGGCACTTAGCCTAAAACAGATATAGCCACGTTTATCCTACCATAAAACAATAAGAGAAGGTACGACCTCTCCCATGCTCCCAGAGTGCTCTCTAATGCACACAAAGTTTGCAGACTATCAAGGATCAAACCTCTACCAATCGACAACTAATTATAAAACTCTAAGCATATATAAGTAGATATTTCTAAGCATAAATGACAATCAACAATACAAAACCTAACAGCCTGCTGTACTTCACATTCACCACCCACAGCCATCTGCATTTCTGCAAACACTGGTCTCAACCAGCGCGGCCTTCCAGCCTCAGGATCGATAGCTTGTCCAGAACATGGCATATATGCCCTCTGGATCACAGGAATTGTGACAGCAGACGCCAGCGAACTGCAGACTTTTCCACAATCTCTCTGCTCCTCATCCTTTTTTCCTTTTTCCTCGTAAATTTGTACATTTACCATTTTTTTCTCAGAATTTTTCCCTTTTTTCTCCCAAAGTTGCAAATTCTTTGCTATTATAATTGTCAATTAAATTGATAAATTTGCATTTGTATTTTTCTCTCAGAACTTTCTTTTACATTTTTTTTCTCAGGTAACTCGAACATTTCTTTCTGGTAAATTAGATAAGCTCCAGTTCTTCTAAAGATTTGTTGTTCTTGTATTGTTTTGTTGTTGTTGTTTTTTTTAGTTTCATATTTTTAATTTAAGGCAAGGCAAGTTTATTTGTATAGCACAATTCAACAACAAGGTGATTCAAAGTGCTTTACAGAGACATTAGAAACAAGAACAAATAAAAAGCATGATTTAAAATTGAATAAAACAAGCAAATTAACTAACTAATTAACAAACAAACAAACAACAGTATATAAAATCAAAACAGATAAAATCAGAACAATAGATAAAATCAGTAGTTAAATGTAAGTTTTGAAATTTAAGCTTAAAGTGTGGATTTGGTGCTTTATTCAAATGCAGCTGAGAACAGGTGAGTCTTCAACCTGGATTTAAATAAACTGAGTGTTTCAGCTGATCTGAGGCTTTCTGGGAGTTTGTTCCAGATATAAGGAGCATAAAAGCTGAATGCAGCTTCTCCGTGTCTGGTTCTGACTCTGGGAACTGATAAAAGACCGGATCCAGATGACCTGAGGGATCTGGATGGTTCATACTGGGTCAGGAAGTCATTGATGTATTTTGGTCCTAAACCATTCAGAGCTTTATAGGCCAGCATCAGAACTTTAAAGTCTATCCTCTGACGGACAGGCAGCCAGTGTAAAGACCTCAGAGCTGGACTGATGTGGTCCACTTTTTTGGTCTTAGTGAGGACTCGAGCAGCAGAGTTCTGAATGAGCTGTAGTTGTCTGACTGATTTTTTAGGTAGACCTGTAAAGATGCTGTTACAGTAATCAAGCCTACTAAAGATGAATGCATGGACTAGTTTTTCCAGGTCCTGTTGAGACATCAGATCTTTTATCCTTGATATATTCTTGAGGTGATAGTAAGCTGACTTTGTTATTGTCTTAATGTGTTTTTCTAAGTTTAGGTCTGCATCCATCACTACACCCAAATTTCTCGCCTGGTTTGTGGTTTTTAGATGTATAGATTGAAGTTCTCTGGTGACCTGTAATCGTTTTTCTTTGGCGCCAAAGACTATTACCTCAGTTTTGTTTTTGTTTAGCTGGAGAAAATTGTGGCACAACCAGTCATTGATTTCCTCAATGCATTTACCAAGAGCCTGTACAGGGCCTCGGTCTCCTGGTGACATTGTGATATATATTTGTGTGTCATCTGCATAGCTGTGATAGTTTATTTTGTTGTTGTTTATAATCTGTGCCAGTGGGAGCATGTAAATGTTAAACAGAAGGGGTCCCAAGATGGAACCTTGGGGAACTCCACATGTGATACTTGTCTGCTCAGATGTGAAGTTACCTATTGATACAAAGTATTTCCTGTTTTCTACGTATGTTTTGAACCAGTTTAGTACAGTTCCTGAAAGACCTGTCCAGTTCTCCAGTCGTTTGAGTAATATGTTGTGGTCAACTGTATCAAATGCTGCACTGAGATCCAGTAAAACTAGGACTGACATTTTTCCACTGTCTGTATTCAGACATATGTCATTAAACACTTTGGTCAGAGCGGTTTCAGTGCTGTGGTTCTGTCTAAAACCTGACTGGAAGGCATCGTAGCAATTATTCTGTTTTAAGAAGTAACTGAGCTGTTGGGAAACTGCTTTTTCAATGATCTTACTTAAAAACGGGAGATTTGAGATCGGCCTGTAGTTGTTCATTTGTGTCTTGTCAAGATTGTCCTTTTTCAGTATAGGTTTGATTACAGCAGTTTTTAGTGATTCTGGAAACACACCTGATAATAAAGAAAAGTTGACGATCTGTAACAGGTCTGACTCTAAAGTCTTTGAGACCTTTTTGAAAAAACTTGTTGGCAGGACATCTAAACAGCAGGAGGAGGAGTTCAGTTGACCTAAGATGTCCTCCAGGTCTTTGCTGTTAATAGGTTGAAACTGTTTCATGGTGTTTAAACAGTTTTTTGGTGGACACAGTACATATCCTGGATCTGCTGTTGATGTACCAATTGCTTGTCTAATTTTTTGGATTTTTTCAGTGAAGAATTTGGCAAAGTCATTGCAGGCCATGGTCGAATGAAGTTCAGCTGCCACTGACACAGGAGGGTTTGTTAGCCTGTCAACTGTAGAAATTTAAACCCATTTTTTTAAAAATGAAAAATTTCAACTTAACCTTGAAAAGTAAAGCAATGCAGCTTTGCCCTTTTTACTTTATACATTTGAGTTTTTTCTTGTAAAGTTGACCATTTTTTCACCTAAATGTCTTTTTCATGAGTTTTCCTATTTTTTCTTCTGCGTTTGTGAATTTCTTTTCAATTTTTGTTTCTCTAAAACTTTTTTCTTGTAAATTTCCTAGTGTTTTTTCCTCACAAATTTGAGACTTTAATCTCAAATGCCACTTTGTTTTTTTCTTGGCTTTACAAATGTGTAAAGCTATCCAAGTGTTCATAAACACTTGGATTGCCTTGTAATTTTCAGTCTTTTAAACACCACAAGACGAAGGCCACTTACTTGTTTATTAAAGTGAAAGCAGACATTTCCAAAACTGGCCACTCAAATGAGAAAAATCTTGATACTTGATGGATAAACAATACTAAACCTCGGGGGAGAAATATTTCAGTGAGATTCAAACTGTCTCTTTAATCTCTTCATGAAAAGGATGAGTCAGTCATTGTCTGGGAAATGGTTGTGGTCTCCTGAAAATAGTTGTTTCGGTTAAAGCCTAACAAACTGCTGAATTTGACTAAGAACAGATCCCTTTTTTCTACAGCACATGTTGTAGCTTTTGAAAGCAGGGAGACTATAGATGGTACCATAGTAATAATAATAATGGCTCTATCACAGTGTCCCATTATGTCAGAACACAAAATGCCACAACCCTAAAAGCAGCAGCATGGACGGCAGCCATCAGTAATCCCTTCATTTAGATGAGTGCTGATACCTTCTGTGATCAGCTCGTATGTATGAGAGCGTGTGACAGGGAAGAGTTGTGGCCTGTTTGCTGTTCATCTTGCATTTCCCACCTTTCATGGCCTGATTGTGTGCAGCGGAAGAAAATAACTTTGAGTTCTCTCTCCCCCTTCACTGCAACATTTTACACACACACTGAGCCATGGCTGGCAGCGGTCAATCAAGGTTCCTGTGTAATGTGTAAACACATGTGTCTGGGTTCGCTAAGGTCACTCACCTGGCCCGCAGTCGTGTCCTTACACAAATAACAACGAGTGCGGAAGATTGATGGACTGATAAAAACACACTTTTTAACTTCTAATATTGCAACAGACCCTTTAAAACCCCCCACAGTTTCTTTCTTCTGTTTGCCTGCTGTACTTCACATTCACCACCCACAGCCATCTGCATTTCTGCAAACACTGTTCTCAACCAGCGCGGCCTGCCAGCCTCAGGGATCGATAGCTTGTCCAGAACATGGCATATATGCCCTCTGGATCCCAGGAATTGTGACAGCAGACACCAGCGAACTGCAGACTTTTCCACAATCTCTCTGCTCCTCATCCTAACTCGACCTCCATCTGCACCGCAGTGTAGCTGGACCAACCGTGGGCTGTGGGGACTGAACGCGGCGAGGCCTGGGTCAGTGAATGTGCTGCAGGATGACTTGGAAAGCAATGGCAGGTGCACTACTGCTCACTCTGAGCCTTATTTTGCTGGGGTGGGGAGCTGAGGGCCAGGAAAACGGAGGTGATAAGGTATGTTAGTGCAACGCACAATGCCTAGAATTAAAATGTGCACTCGGTGTGTGTGCGTAGGAAGTATCATCTATATGCACCTTTTCAGCCTTTAATGAAGTCCCTGATTCTCTGCAGAAGCATGGATGACTGTAGTGACATATATTGTTTCTGCACAATTACATGCTACAGCTCCTGATGATTGGAAATATCTGCCTGTATCATTTAGATACATCTTTTTCTTCTAGAAAAATCTACTTTGTTGGCTCATAGGTTATGTTTTAAAGAATAAAAGTCTAAGGGGGAGGGGGGATCCCAACATTTGCTTAGACTTTGCTCAATTTGCTCAGTTTGTGGACGCATCAGCATAATTAAGATAAGAGAAGAAATACTTTACTTTTGTCCCAGTTTTGGGAAATTACTAACACAAAAAGAAAAGCAAGACTTGTTTTTCCTCTTAAATGTTGTACATACACATGGTTCATCTCCACAAGTGAGTGTTGTGTGGTTGCTCTTGTCAATGAAATGCAGTGATGTGGCACTTCATCACCATTTAATAATTTCTGCACACTGCTCTGTTCAGCTTTTTTTTTAAAAGTCGAATCAATAACTGAATAAATTTAATCTCTCGGTTTAATGTGGTTTTAACGAGCAGCCAATGAAGATCTCTGAGTGTAAAATACTGAGGCTGAGTTCAATAAATTAGAGCTGCGTGTAATAAAAAGCTGTGAGTAACGACCTAAGTGTCAGTTCAGTGCAAGATGAAGCTTGTGTCTTCCAGAAAAAGGTGCCGGGCAGTTCTACCGTCAATCTGGGCCAGAACACCCACGACTGGAGGCCGCTGATCCACACAACGGTCAACCTTAGTGAGATCCGCAGGTACGTGTGCGATGGGGCAAATCAGTGCACCGTCAAGCCTGCACAGCAGCTCATCTGTGGGCAAGAAGGTGCACATGATTCTTCTGGGATTTCAAATTAAAACGTGACATTGAAGTTCAGTTTTTACTGAACAGGCGTACATGAGCTCTCTAAGATCATTCAAAGATAAATAAGCAGGTTGTCTTATTAATGCACCAATGAGCAGCCGTCACTCCAATTTACTGTATCTTTATTCTGCCACGCAGCATCAAATCCTCCTTTGAGTTCCGGACATTTGACCCAGAAGGTCTGATTTTCTACGGAGACACAAAAAACGGGGATGACTGGTTTATTTTGTCGCTGAAAGACGGCGTCCCTCTGATGCAGATCAGCAAAGGTGTGCTCGTCAGCGTAGCGGGCAACCCGAGGCTCAATGACGGGAAATGGCACACAGTAAGCATCCAGTGATCACTTGGAAATCAGTTTGTTGAACTCCAACTGGCTAAAGAACTGCTTTATGTTGCTTTTTAAAAACTCACCCCCTTATGCTTTTCCTTATTTTCTGTCATACATATACATATATCCTCACAGTAGTGGATGTTCATATTAAATATTGAGGTCAGTTTATATGCAAATTATTATGGTCATCGTCATATAAGGAAAACAGCTGTGAGCACACAAATTCCACCCATCTGCTCCTCGTGGTTTGTTTGCAAGAGACAGCCAATCAGAAGAAAGCTGGAGTGGCCTTGAAGGGGGAGTGGCTAAAACTGCTGGTTTGGGCCTGGAGAGAACTCAGGAGCTGCTCCAAGGCTCCGTATGAGAAATTATGAAGAGCTCCTTGAGAGCGCGAGAATGAAAACATGCTGGAAATGAGCATAACAGCTCATCTTAAAACTGGCTAACTGTACCGTTTGTTGTTCTCTTGATGCCACCAAGATGGAAGTGAGCAACCAGGGCAACTTTGTAAACCTGGAGGTGGATGGCACTGGCGGGCTGGTGGTGGGCATACATTCCAAGCAGATGGAGGAAGTCATTTACGGTAAACTTCGACTGGCCCTTGGCGGGATTCTGATCAGCAAAGAAAAGATGATTGTTCAGGTACTGTGTGTATTTTGCACCATTTGTTTTAAACTGCACTTCAGCTGCAAATAGACCAGATGCTGTTTTCCTTTCCTTGCACAAGACCTCTGGAAAATAGCTTCTTGAACATGTTTGAACCGTCCCTCCTCTTCCTTTAGTTCAATCCCAAAATGGATGGCTGTGTGCGGAAAGGCAACTGGCTGAACCTCACCTCCCCATGGGTGGCAGAGGCAGACGAGCTACAGCCTTGCTATGAAAACATCCAACCTGGCAGCTACTTCCCTGGCACAGGATTTGCCATTTTCAACACCTCAGGTGGGAACACTCTGCTAAATTATCCCAGATACGAGCAAGTGTTTACACTCCTTTATTCAATAACAAGCTTTCCAGCTGGCCCGGATATTGCATTTATGCATGATATGGCATCTCGGGTAGCAATATTTCTCCTACTTCTAAGTAGGTATTCCTGATCAGATTCAGCACGTTAATTTGTATTTATCAGAAGTGGTTTTAACTGCCTCAACACATCAGCAAATGTACTTTTTTCTTCTTTTTTCCCCAGATTTCCAGATCGATGGAGATCACGAGGTCCATATTGAGCTGTGGGGGGATTTCAGCCAGATGGACGGGACCCTTTTGAGCATCAAAGCTGATGGGGAGGAGCTCATGTTCTCTGTGGTAGCTGATAATAACACTAAGGTATCCACATAAGTCAGATGTATTTGCCCTCAAAGCGGGATTATTAACTTAGCAATGATGTTTGTTTCATGCAAATAACACACACAGATCAGTGTATGTCACAGTTCTGTTTCCATTTGGCATTCAGAACTTCACATTTACCTCTAGAGAAGAGGTGTTCACCATGAAAAACACTTTCAAGAGGCTCCAAATTAAGTTTCTGAAGGATTCGCTGAGGGTGGTTAAACATGAGGAAGAATCATCGGCTGATTTTTCAGTCAGTGCAGGGAGCAACACCGGTTATTTATCAGCTTGGAGAGATGGTCATCTTGCCATCGGAGGCCTTTTGGGTGAGACTGCAGCTTTAAAGTATTTCAGTCGAATCCTGTATTACTGTGCAGCAACACAAAAAAAGGATCTGCTCTGTGTAACTCGTGAAGACGATTGTTTTCTTCATCTATTTTGTCTTTTCAGGTGAGAATGACGACGATGTCGGCTCTCAGTTCTTGACAGGCTGTCTGGAGAAGATCCAGGTCCAAGGGAAGGATTTGGATCTGGATTTGGCACGCGTGAAACACGTGTCCGTTTCCTCTCACAGCTGCCCCGCTTAAACCACAAAAGCATGCTTACACTTTAGGGTATGCTGAGTAGACATGGTGTTTGCAGTGATGAGCACTAAAGTGTTTTAAGTCAGAATTTTATACTTGTACCAGTGAATCTCTAAAGTCTAAATAATTTAGTGCTAAATATTAATATTTTACGAGATGTCTCTTCCACTTTCCCACTTTTAACACAACATACAGATAAATCTGATAAATGTGAGCAGTTTTGTGACCCTGGTACATGCAACAGCAAGTTTTTGAATAAAATATGACTTTCCCTAAAATGGTTTCTGATACATATTCATTTTTCTGGTATATTTTAAGGCACAATAGAGGAGTAAGATGTGTAACAAATAAAACTGTTATGTTATTTTGTTATGAACACCTTTATTCTTCAGCAGAGTCGGAACTCTCTTAGGCAGTTTTTTTTTTTTTTGGTAATTTCTTTAAGGGGGCGTTCGTGGCTCAAGGGAGTTCGCCTTGTTGGGAGTTCGCCTTGTAATCGGAAGGTTGCCGGGTCGAGCCCCAGCTCCAACAGTCTCGGTCGTTGTGTCCTTGGGCAAGACACTTCACCCGTTGCCTACGGGTGGTGGTCAGAGGGCCCGGTGGTGCCAGTGTCCGGCAGCCTCGCCTCTGTCAGTGCGCCCCAGGGTGGCTGTGGCTACAATGTAGCTTGCCATCACCAGTGTGTGAATGTGTGTGTGAATGGGTGGATGACTAAATGTGTAAAGCGCTTTGGGGTCCTTAGGGACTAGTAAAGCACTATACAAATACAGGCCATTTACCATTTAAGAAGTCTCCAGGAATAGTTGTCCAGGCTTCCTGAAGGACATTTAAGGCTGCCTTTTGTCCTGTTCTATGTTAACATGATGGTCACCCACATTGATCATTTATCCAATCCTCTACTCTCGGCTGATTATCTATCAGCTCAAATACAGTCATTTATAACCCGGTTAGACCTCTTAGATCTTTTGCCACGAGGCTACCATCACTGAGTGTAGTCGATTTCCTTTAAAGCCAAATTTGAATTCTAATTTTCTTCAACTTACGTTCAGCCAGTCTTTTCACGCATGCCTCACAAGAACCCACTCGCTCTCGCCGAGTGACTGATCTTAGACATGAAAATTGCTCCCTCTAGTGGTTAATTAAACATAATGTAAAATTCATCAGAGACTTGTGTATGACGTCATCTATCCCATAAAATTAGATACACGGAAAAAGTCCAAATATTACTTATCAACTTTAAATTATGAAAGCAGAAAAGAAGAAAGATTAGAGCAAATATGAATGAAACGCTCAAGATCAGTTTCAGATAAAATGATGTCTGCTCGCTCGTTTCTGTATTCACTTATCGCTGCAAGAAGTCATCAAAATGTTATGTGCAGCTTTGAAATGAACTGGAAGATGTGAGAGGTCGGAGAACACAGACAGATAAATAGATTTATTTTCATTCAGAACATTATATACATTTGTTTCCCAAGACAGCATTAAAGTAGCAATAAATAGAATAAAAATATAATAACACCTATTAATATTTACCTAGAAAATCATATAATAATAAAAAAAAACATACATAAAGCGATAAAATGCGAACTGATAACGAACGTGACTCTAACTGTAGATAAAGTAGAAAGTTTTTAGCCCTCGAGCCAATAAAGGAGAAATTATCAAAAACAAGTGTACGACGAGGCTACGTTGAATGTAAAAACGTTAGCTTCTGAACCAAAGCGTTTATATAGACTTTAAAATGACGCCACGCTTTCAGTCATTAAAGCCTGAGGTGCGGTTGCTAAGGATTCCACACATCTGCCGGCTGCCATAATGTTACTGTCGCAAAGCCTCGCTGTCGTGAATACTGGCCGCCCACTGAAGATGGCGGCGGAGCTGCATCAGCGGAGCGGAAAGCTGATCGGCCTGTCCAACTCGAACCGAACCGCCCGTCGCAACCAGCCAGTCCAGGAGTTCAATCACGGCCTGGTGCTTAGCAAGGAGCCGCTGAGGGACCGGGATGTCTTCACCGTCCGCATTGACAAGAAGGTAAACAAACTGCAGGCCCGCTGCTGGCTCCTCTGAGCGTGTGTGAGGGCAGCGGGACGGGAGTGGAGCTGGAGGGACGAGCCGGGGGTCTGTGGCTGTCCACGGTCTAAAGCTATTGCTGCTGCTAAGGCGGCACACGCAGGGCTTGACAGTAGCCGCAGTGTTTACCGCTCCTCAGGCTTTAATTAGATACACCTACAGAAACTGGGGAGGACCGCAGGGAGCTGATAAACAGCCCGCTGTGGGCTGGATGTGATAAACAAGTCTCTTAGCTAACGATAGCCCGCCCGTGTTGCCTTGGTGCCGTCAGATAGCCGTGCTAATGAGCCGCTAGCAGGCTGGCCGGGGCTAGCCTTTCTGGAAGGTGCTACGAGGGCTTTGTCTGGCGCTGACAGGGACCCGATATCGTTTTATCGCGTGAAAGGATCCCACCTAAGCCGGTAAGTGCGGTTCTTTTAGGGCTTGTTTTGAAGGATCGGTCGCCTGTCAGGCTGTCTGTCCGATGGCTAATAACACTGCAGTGTTCATATCGTAGTGACTCAGAGGCCATGTGTGAACAGTACACAGTGACTACACCGAGGCTGTTACCACTGTCATTAATATTAACCAGAGCCTGTGTGCTGAAAGCCTCAGCTCTGCAGCCTCCGCTCACCTCTGTGCGTATGCAAAGCGTCTGCAGACCGCTAGAACTGCTGCTCCAAAAGTGGCTGACTACTTCATGCTGTTACTCATTAATTACATGCACTCTTTCGGCTGACTTCACAACCATTTAAACACAAAATCACGGATATCACGTGTCTAACTTTACTAGACCTGCTGCTGTTAACTGTTTGCATCATCAAGTTAAGTACAGGTGATCTTTTTCCTTTCTTTTTCCTTCATTTCCAGTCAAAGTCCTGCCTCTCCTCAATCACAAGTACAAAGACAGCTTACAGCTACAGTTCGCATCCACTGATGAAGCTTAAACCAGTTTTTAATTGTGACTTTTTGCAGGTAGAGGTGGCCCAATGTTCTCTTTCCTTGAATTAGCATTTGAATTGCATTAAGAGTGCCTGTGCACAGTGTTTACATTTCAGTTGTGGAAAACCTTCTCCGTTGTAATGGCTTCTGTCTCTGCAGTTGGCCTCCCAGCGACGCTTGCCAACAACATGGCAGCATTGGAGTCAGTGCCAAAGCCAACTGCCCCCCCACACACACGAAATGACAGTGTGTCCAGCCGTCTAAAAGCATAGCGTGTGTGCACGTAAAGCATCTGGTTTAATAGCACCTGCTGCATGCTAGATAATTATGCATCCCTGGTGGAGCTCTCAGCCTGATAAAGGCTCTCATAAAAAGGCTCACGCCCTGTCTTTGCATGCATTGCCAGTCTGAAAATCAATAGTTTGACATCACGGAGCACCCGCTGGTATGACTCTTGAGTGCTGACGTCCAGGGTGGGGGGACGTAAACACATGAGGGGGAATGAAGTGATTTATTGGAACAGGACTCGGCAGGTGTTTTAGCATTTAAGGAACTGATATGATAGGATTCAGTGGAAGATTCAACTTGTGATATGGAATACTATGTCATGCATTTTGTATACTGGGAGTTACTTAAAGCTAAAATGATTAGCTGTGTTTTGTCTCGTGTGACAGTATCAAGTTTTGAATTGTGCTTAATGGGATGAGTAGATCAATATAATTGGCACATTGATACTAATATCTACTTTGAAATGCCACTTTTCGTTTCTTGCTGTTACTGTTTAATTACGAGCTAAAGTCATAGGTTTTCAAGTCTAACGTGTTTTAAAAGCACACAAATTCAGTAAATTGTGCCACTTTGTGTTCCTCAGTCATGCCGATCTGGCTGGAAAATTTTTATTTGCTCCCAAATAGGAGTTTGTTGTTGTGAGAATTCGCGCCGCAAAAGCTGAGCAGCTGCGTTTCCTCTCTCTAGCGGTGCTCCTCATAGGTGGTGCTTTTGAAATTGACAGGCTATGAACTTCTCTGTTTCCCTATGAAAGATGCTCTGTTGTCCCGCTTAGTGTGTATATTTGTAGCCTAGAATTATTAGTCTTTTTGAGTCGAGTCGAGTGAATGACCGGGAGGCAGACGCCCACAGGCTGCTGTTACGTAAGCGAGAGCGCGAGGGAAGGAGATGTCTGTCTCCTCCACACACACAGACCCGGTCAGCCTGAGCTACTTCCAGATTTGTTAACCCAGATACCCTGGCTGCAGTAGCACACTGCCTTAGATAGCACCTGCCACGGAGCTGAGGAAGAAGTGGGCAGGAGGAGGCTTACTGTAGTGTAAAAAGGACAAAAAAAAAAAAGGTATTGATCCCGGGGAAAGTGTCTTTGGCACAGAAGTCAGCTGCAGAAAAACATCCCAGGAGCTGGAAGGGTTTCAGTGATATGGTCACGGTTATCTCTTACACTGGAGTCCTAATGGGGGTGGGGGTGGGTTATGACTGAGCATAAAACTGAGGCTTTTATCCACCGCTGAGGTTTTTGTCAGATACCTTTCTCCTTGAGCAGCAGGTGGAGTGCAGCCAGCCAGGAGTCGACTCCTCTTCAAGACGACGGGGGTTCGCATCTCCTGCGCTCAAGTGTTTTTAATCAAGACTTAAACATCAACGCCAGCTGCTGTTTACATTTTCCTTTTTCTGCTGCAGTCTCTCGTCCACGTTGTGGAGGTTAAACAAAAACGAACAATAGAATTCATCTCGGCAGATCAATAAAGTATCTCGTTGTCGTCAGCTTATGGTGAGCTTCGTGTTACCGGGAAGAAACAGATGCCTCGGGCTGCCTGTTAGGCGATATGAGGCCAATGTCGTGCAAAGGCACGAGGAATTTTTGCTGTGAAACGGGGACCAACTGCGCCATGAGTTTAGGGGATGGTGAGATCGCTGAGCTGAAGCTCAGGTGTTTGTTTTCTTCGAATGGGTTTAATCATTACACCTGGACCACAGAGCCGTCTGTGCTCTCTGCGGCTCCACTTCTTTTTATTATTTCAGTCATAAAACGGAGGAAAGCATTAGCTATGACCTCATAGTGAGAAGATCCTGAGCTTGTACCTGATTCAACTCTGTTCCTTTACTTGTGGAGTTTGCATAATCTGCCTTCAAAAGCTTGTAAAAAAAATTTCCTGCCCCTGTGCCATATTTATATTATAAATCCCAAAAAACTGCCAGCAAGTTGGTGTACAAGTATACACTTAATGGGTAATAAAAAGACAAAAACATATAAACAAAACCCCTCACCCGTAACACAGCAGATAGTTGCCCCTCCCCGATCCAGAGGTTTCTTCCTGTCAAAAGGGAATTTTTCCTTCCTACAGTCGCCAAGTGTCTGATCATACGGGGTCATCTGATTGTTGACATTTCTCTAGATTATTGTAGGTAGGGCTGTGTGATATGACCAAAATCTCATATAACATGAGATATAAGAATTCTATCGTCCGATAACGATATAAATCACACAAATGTAACATTTTCTGTAAATTCTGTGAATCTCCGGCAGCTCGACTTGCGAGAAGTGTTTCCAGCTGCTCATGTACCTGGAGTCGAGTGTTTTAACTGATGCATGAAACGATAGATTTTTAGACATAAGTTGTAACGGCGACGTTTTCTTTGTGAGTATTTATTACACAGCGTGCTGCGGGGAAAAGCCTGTTCTAACGTTTGAGTCTAAGGCTTATTTTTTAGCACCTGGCGGCTCTTTTTTACTTCTCATCCGTAAATAATCTGCTCTTTCACGTGATTAAGTTTATTTTGAAAAGTCTCAACAGGATCTTGAGCTTTATTGTGAAAGGTTTATGTGGAACATAAACAAGCAGACACGCGATGGTTTTAGCGTAGTTGTTGCTAACCACAACGGATAAAAACAGGCGCTTGTCCGTCCATAGTGTGGTTATATTAAATATAAGAGAAAGAGAGAACTTTAAGAAATTAATATAGCCACTACAGTGACCATCAAAACGATGAAAAAATATTTCCGTAAACAGTTTATTTTGCGACACCACGAAACAAACGATAGCGTAAAATGAAACATAGACGTTTTTATATCGTCATCCGATATATATCGTTATATCGAACAGCCCTAATTGTAGGGTCCATAAAGCACCTTGGGGCGACTGCTGTTGTTATTGAATATAGAATTGAATTGAATTATTTACATACTAGCAATATTTCGTTACCTAAATAATCTTCCGATTGCTGTCAGTGCCGCTGTATCATAGCAGCCCTAATCTGCACACACACTGCAACATGTATCATTTCAACTGTGCTTTTTGTCATCAAGCTAATGGGACATCAGACAGATGACAAATTGGACAATATGTAGGGACAAAGCTGATTACGTCCTTCTGATGTCGTGGTCAGTTGCAAGTTGTTATTTAATTTTTTTCCCTCTTCTGTTTGATCTAAATATAGAGCAGGATGTGTGAAACTCACCCTTCAGTATCAAAATGTATTTAACTCCCATCTTGGCAGTAAGACACCGGTATCATAACAGTGATCTAATGCAGCACTGGTGGTTCAGTGAGTTTTCTTCCAAGTTCATGTTCGTGCTGTTAAACATGACAGTGCAGCGACAGAGTTACTGTCAACTAATCTCTGACAAATTTTCATATTCTTCTACGCTCGCACTGTCCCGCTTTATTCTCAAAGGAGCGCTGCCTGAGCTGTGCTCGTCACCGGCAGATCGACTAAAAATAACAGCGGCGGATCATACACGACACGCCCTTTGTTTTCCATAGATATCTACTTGCAGTTTTTAGCACAGAGCTTCACTTTTTTAAGAGTAACTCCCACGGCACAACACAGCTCCACTCGGAGTCAGAGAAAAAATAATAATAATACATTTTTACTACTTCTGTGCTTTTTCTCAATATTTGCTGTCGACTTCACAAAGCTACATGGCTCTGACGTTATTTTTGAGCGTTTTTAAATGTTTTGCTAAATGTGGGACAAAGACTCGGTCTATGGTAAGGTGTAAAATCCATACTTTGTTGTCTTTTGCTTTTTTAAAAATGGATCTTTAATTAGGAGAAAGGTTAAAGGTCACACTGTGTCTCCTTTCAGGTGAACTCGTGGAGCGGTTCCATCGAAATCGGCGTGACGGCCCTGGACCCCGCCGCTCTGGACTTCCCCAGCAGCGCCACGGGCCTTAAGGGCGGCTCCTGGATCGTGTCGGGCTGCTCGGTGCTACGCGACGGCCGCTCCGTCCTGGAGGAGTATGGCCGCGACCTGGACCAGCTAGCTGAGGGCGACCGCGTGGGCATTCAGCGCAGCTCCCGCGGAGAGCTCCACCTCTGGGTTAACGGGCAGGACTGCGGCGCGGCCGCAAGCGGCCTGCCACCCAAGCTGTGGGCGGTGGTGGACCTGTACGGGAAGTGCACGCAAGTGACAGTTGTGAGCTGCGAGCCGCCACCGCCCTCTGCGGAAAGAGAGAGCGAGACATTAGAGCGGGAGGAGGAGGAGGAGGATGAGGAGGAGGAAGAGGTGCTAGTGTGTGGGGGTCGGGAGGACGTGGGGATCGCGGCACTGATGAATGTGACAGCAATGAATGGAATGATGAATGGAGATGAAGGTAAGAAGCCTTTGCTCTTTATCGCCACGGTTCTTTTTCCTTCTGTCTGTTGGACTGCACTGATCTGCTGTCTCCTATCTCTGCCAGTGCCTGAGCTTAGATGCAGTCACAATAGACCAGACAAGTTCCTCAACAACCTGGAGCCCGATGCTGGTAAGAACATGCCCCCCAGAACCATCAGCGGACACTTTCCAGCTGGACTGGCGCTCACAGCTGTTCTCTTCCCGTGTCTTTCAGTTCTGACGGAGCACCAGCTCTTTGACGTGTTCAACAACGCAATAGTGTCCTTTTACCGCTCCGAAGATGAGGGCGGAGGGGAGGATGGCGGAGGAGGCGGTGGTGGTGGAGGGGGAGGAGCAGCAGGAGGAGGAAATACAGGAAGCGACTCCTCTTCCAGAAATGACAGAGGGAGCAGCAGCGGAGGAATGAACAGCGACAGCGGGACGGGGACGACAGGAGGAGGAGCGGGAAGTGCCGGGGACAGTGGAAATTCTAACAGCAGCCCTGCTGGTAATGGAGGCGTGGGGCCGGGAGCGCTGACAGGCGCGATGACCACCAACGACGCGCTGCTGTTCCACGAGAAGTGCGGCACGCTGATCAAACTGAGCAACAACAACAAGACGGCGGAGCGGAGGAGACCGCTGGACGAGTTCAACAACGGCGTGGTGATGACCAACCGGCCGCTCCGACACAATGAGATGTTTGAGGTGCGTGCACGTATTTGATACAAAGATTTGCACATTAACCGGAAGTAGCACAAGGACGTGACAGCAGCATTAAGGGTTTATGAAAGTGCAATAAAATCTTTGGTTGACATTAAAATCAATGACTAATTGTGACAGATAATCATAATACTCTCTGCTATCAGATCCGTATCGATAAGCTGGTGGACAAGTGGTCAGGCTCAATAGAGATAGGTGTGACCACACACAACCCCAACAACCTGGACTATCCTGCAACTATGACCAATCTGCGCTCAGGTAAGGCACGAGTAATGACACGGGGAAGTCTGTTTGTCTGCGGCAAATTACAAGGTGCTGATTGTTTCTGCTTCTTTAAGGTACAATCATGATGAGCGGCTGTGGGATATTAACCAACGGAAAAGGAACCCGCAGGGAATACTGTGAATTCAGCCTCGATGAACTTCAGGTGAAGCACGTGAACACACGCGTAAACATCTCATTTAGTCTTTTTCTGGTAAATCTGACTTTACTTTCTCCGTTATCGACTTTTAGGAGGGAGATCACATAGGGTTGATGCGCAAAGCCAGTGGAGCGCTTCATTTTTACATCAATGGCATCGATCAAGGTGAGACGGATCACAGCCTTTGATGAGGAGACAGAAGTCCGGTCCAGGACTTTGAAGCTGCAGGCGCAATATGGTGGTTATGAATGAGTGAGAGATGTAGCCAGTAACCACAAAGCAGTTCATCTGGTGCTGGAGATTTCTTTTAGTTATTTACACCGATCAAGGATAACATTTTGACCACCTGCCTCGTATTGTGTTAGCCCGTGCCACGATGAAGAGATAATCAGTGTTATTTACTTCACCTGTCAGTAGCCATAATGTTATGCCTGATCGATGTAAATATGTTTTAGCTCCTGTGTTATTCTCGGCTGTTCATCTCTGTATTAAGATGTGTCTGAAGATGTAATCGTAGAATCCACACTTGGATGAAGTATTGAGTGTAAAGAATTTTACTGTTCTTGCTTTGTTTCTCCCAGGCGTCGCAGCAGCTCAGACCCCCAACGTGGTTTACGGCGTGGTCGACCTCTACGGCATGGCTGTCAAAGTCACGATAGTCCACAACCACAATCACAGCGACCGCCTCAGACGCAACAACGCCATCATGAGAGCGCTGTCCCCCGACGTGGGCCGACCCCGGACAACTCTCTCCGTCACCCCGGACGCAGAGCTGCCCGACCGTCTGCTCTTTCACCCCAACTGTGGTCAGAAGGCCGCCATCATCAGCGATGGCAGGACGGCGCTGCGACCTCAGTGAGTTGTCCTTTCTGCTACTTCATGTTAACCTCGTGATCTGAAAATACTTGTTACGGGTAATGCACACAACTACACCGCGTTCCAAATTATTATGCAAATGATACGTTTCTCTGATTTTCCTACATAGTTGATTCAAATGACAGCATCATTTTCAAGTCATCAAGCATTAGAGTACAATTCAAATGTCTTAACAGGTCAAGTTACATATTAACATGGGACCCCTTATTTGATAGCAGTTCACAGTTCTTGCACTCATGGAACTTGTGAGTTTTTGGAGAGTTTCTGCTTGAATGTCTTTGCAGGATGTCAGCCTCCCAGAGCTGCTGTTTGGATGTGAACTGCCTCCCACCCTCATAGTTTTTGCTTGAGGATGCTCCAAAGGTTCTCAATAGGATTGAGGTTAGGGGAGGATGGGGGCCACACCATGAGTTCCTCTCCTTTTATGCCGATAGCAGCCAATGATGCAGAGGTATTCCTTGCAGCATGAGATGGTGCATTGTCTTGCATGAAGATGATTTTGTTGCGGAAAGCACGGTTCTTCTTTTTCTACCGTGGAAGAAAGTGGTCAGTCAGAAAAGCCACATCCTTTGCAGAGGCCATTTCCACACCTTCAGGGACCCTAAAGCACCGACCAGCTCTCTCCCCGTGATTCCGGCTCAAAACTTGACTCCACCACCTCCTTGCTGATGTCACAGCCTTGTTGGGACATGTTGGCTGTCCATCAACCGTCCACCAACCGTCCACCGCTGCATCCACCGCTGCATCCATCTGGACCATCCAGGGTTGAATGGCACTCATCTGTGAACAAGACTGTTTGAAAACTAGTCTTCATGTAGTTCTGGGCCCACTGCAGCCGTTTCTGCTGTGAGCATTGGTTAGGGGTGGCCGAATAGAAGGTTTATGCACAACAGCAAGTCTCTGGAGGGTCCTACACCTTGATGTTCGCAGGGCTCCAGAGGAACCAGCAGCTTCAAATATCTGTTTGCTGCTTTGTAATGGCCTTTTAGCAGCTGCCCCCCTAGTCTGATGTATTTGTCTGGCAGAAACCTTCCACATTGTCCCTTTATCCACACCAACCCATGTGTGCTCTGACTTAGGCACAAATCTCCTAACATTATGCTGATCACGCTTAAGTTTTGGTGAAATATCTAAAGTTTTCATTACGTGTCCGAGTCATTCAACTATTTCACGCTTTTCAGCAGCAGAGAGATCCTTTTCTTTCCCATATTGCTTGAAAATGCTGGTCTGCTTAATAATGTGGAACATCCTTCTTTAGTGGTTTTTCCTTTAATTGTTCTCAAACCAATGTGTCCGAGATTGATTTCAGTGATCCAAAGAGCCCTGAGACACAATTCCATACATGAGTTTAATTGACAAACAACTTATTTAATCTTTATGCCACTTAAACACAATTTGCATAATAATTTGGAACGTGGTGTAAATATGTTCTCGCGGCTCAATATTTTTAGTGTTTACTCATCTTCACACTAATCTTTGCTGCAAAAGCTCCTAAAACCTCTGAACAACACGCAGATTACCTGCTTGTCCTCTGCTGTATTTTTCATAAGTACTTGTGAAGAAAGTTGATATAGTACTGCAGTATTTCAATCACAGAACAGTGATGGAGTGTAAACAGTGCCGCTTTTACAGCGCCACTGACGACTTCAATCACGGCGTGGTCCTGAGCAGCCGGCCGCTGCGCTCCAATGAGGTGTTCCAGGTTCGCATAGACAAAATGGTGGACAAGTGGGCGGGTTCCATTGAAATAGGCGTCACAACGCACAACCCCGCCTACCTGCAGCTGCCCTCCACCATGACAAACCTGCGCTCAGGTGAGATGAGATGGAGCAGCTTTTGTAGTTTGGATAACTTGCTGCGCCGGGGTTACTGATCCCACTGGGGATGTTTTCCAGGGACGTGGATGATGACGGGGAACGGTGTTATGCACAACGGAACGACTATACTGGATGAGTATGGACACAACCTGGACCGACTCAAGGTTAGTGGTAATAATGTTTGTTTTTATTACTATTTTAAACATGACTGTTTGTTTTGTTTTTAATGCATTGTTCTCGTTCCAGGCCGGTGACACAGTCGGTGTGGTGCGTAAAGAAGATGGCAGCCTTCATTTCTTTGTGAACGGCGTGGCTCAGGGCCCGGCAGCTTGGAATGTCCCCCCCAGCGTCTATGCCGTGGTGGATCTCTACGGCCAGGCTGCACAGGCCACCATCATGGACGACATGGGTAAGACAGGAGAGCACGAGAACTAAGAAATGTCTTTAAAAAGAAAATATTATCATCAGAGTTATTTTTCTCTGCTTCTTTCTCTTTCAGTAGACCTCCCTCCTCTTCCAGAGGACAGCTCCGAGGGACCCACAGCCATGTCCCCTGGGAGTCCTTGCTCAGTAGGCGGAGCCACCACAACCACTGACTTGCGTTTCCACCACCTACATGGCACCAATGCTGTCATCACCAACGGGGGGCGCACCGCCCTGCGTCAGAACTGCCGCAGCGAGTTCAACGATGCTATTGTCATCTCCAATAGGTGAAACACGTGACGTCAAAGTGACCTGTAGTGACTCTTAATCCATCCATGGAAGATTGTGCTTTATATAAAAAAATAAATCTTAATCCTGCAATCTTCCTAACAGCCAGCAGGGGGCAGCACCCGTTTGATTATATAGAAGTTTATAAGGAAATCGCTTTGCTCCTCTCTTGATCTTTGACCTCATAACAAAACATTTCTCACTCTCAATCACTAGTTTTCTGTTTTGTTCAACAAAACGTGCACATTTTGTAAATTATCAACCCAGCAAGAGTTAAAAAGACAGTAGAGCCATGTTGGTTTAGTGTGGGGCTCCTGTATGAGTGTGCGGCGTCTCTAGGTTTGTCCACCACTTGTCACATCTGGTTTCAAAACACCAAGATGAAACCAGTGATGGCGCTGTCCATCTTCTTATACAGTCTATGCTTAAAGACTATCCACCTCTTATTCACAGGAGATGGGCGGTGTCACCTTGTTTGATTTGCTCATTAGGTGAAGGTGTAAAGCGTTTCTCTGTGGAGCCGCTAACATTCCTCTGTCATGTCTTAAACTGCTGCAGGTGCCTTCGGGACGGAGAGCTGTTTGAAATCGTGATCCAGAAGATGGTGGACCGCTGGTCGGGTTCGATAGAAGCCGGTGAGATGTTTGCCATGTGTCCAGCAGCAGGTCACTTCACACTAGAGCAGCAAAAAAACAAAAGTGTTCCTCTCCTCGTCTTCCCGTGTTTAGGAGTGACAGCCATCAGACCAGAGGAGCTGGAGTTTCCAAACACCATGACAGACATCGACTATGACACGTGGATGCTCAGGTACTGATGCTGTATGCCAATGTGATGTCATCTTGAAACTAATGTCTGTGCTTTATTAAGAAGGACTCAGTGTATGTGTGCTCAGCATGACCAATGCAGATGTGCACGTTCCCAGTTGTCTCTTTTTAACCTATTAAAACTGGTGTACAGAGAAGATAATTGTTGGAAAGTCAAAATATTTTTCCAGAACTTTTTTTGTGGAAAAATGTAAAATTTTGGTTTCAACTGAGAACATTTTTTTTCCCTTTCTGCTTTCCTCGCAGTGGGACGGCCATCATGCAGGATGGCAACACAATGCGCAACAACTACGGCTGCGATCTGGACTCCCTGACGACGGGCTCGCGGATCGGGATGATGCGCTCAGCCAGCGGAGACCTCCACTATTATATCAACGGTGTCGACCAAGGTGTCGCCTGCTCTGGCCTCCCATCAGGTAGGAAATTGTACGAGTTGGAGGACTTGACTGAAGCAACACATACCACTACTACTTCCTCTAAATCAGCCACGCTTTCCCTCTGCACATCCAAACCATACATACTTGCTTCTGCTGCCTTTCATTCTGCCACAGGGTTGAGATGGATTATGGTAAAGGAGTCAGATTAACAGATGTGTGTGTCTGACTCTTTCAGAGGTGTATGCTGTGATCGATCTGTACGGTCAGTGCGTTCAGGTGTCCATCACCAGCTCATCGGGCCCGCTGGACAACAGCCTCTGTACCAGCAACGTCACAGAGAAGAGCTTCCCCATCCACTCACCAGGTAAATGTCAGGATCCTTACTTAGTACCAAAAGCAAAATGAGTAGAAATGACGGGTGGTTCAAGAGTTTTGCACAGCACTGCATATTTCAAAATGGAAGAAAAAGACGAAACTATGTTCTCAGAGTCTGATGTGTTTGTTCTTCATTCCGTGTGATTGCAGTGGCCGGTGTTGCCCACCGGCTCCACAGCAAACACGGTAAGAACGTGGTGCTGCTCGGCGAGGGCTGCCAGGCCGTCCGAGTCGGAGGTTACGCTCACGGCATCGCGTTCAGCGCAAAGGAGCTCAAAACGGATGAGCTGTTTGAGGTGAGGAAGAGGTCACGGTGACCAGATATTTCAGAGATGGCGGGCCTGATTTGCAACATTTGAAATGCTTAAAAGTAGAAAGGAAAGGTTTGAGTTCTGCATTTAATCCTCTCCTGCTCCTCTCTCCCTGCAGGTGAGGATAGATGAGGTGGATGAGCAGTGGTGCGGCTCGCTGCATATCGGCCTGACCACGCTGGCTCCTCTGGAGCTGCCATCCTGCCCGCTGTCAGGTCTCTCCCCCTCCCTCCCGCAGCTCCGCACCAAGGTCACCTGGCTGCTCTGCGGCTCCGAGGTCCGTCGCAACGGCGTGCTGCAGCGGCAGAACTACGGCTGCTCACTGGACCGGCTGATGGTAAGCCACGCACACACCCCCTCCTCCCCCGCCGGCTCTCTGAGCTGTGCACCGAAGCTCTTCACGGATACCTGTAAGCGGCGCTTCAAGTAACTCATTAAATTTTAAGGATTTAGTTGAAGATCAAATTAAAGACCCTTAAACCTGTTGACTTAAGAGATTCTCACAGCCTTTCAGAGAAGCTTAGAAGAATCTGCTTCTTTGTCTCCTGCACGCTCACATTTTTGTCTTTTTTATTTTGTGTTTTGTTTTTTTTAAAATTGGAGAACCACTTTTTAAAAATACAAATTTTAAAGGCACCGTCTAAATAGCTGGATCGAGGGCTTCTCACTGTTCACTGATGATTAATATTTAACATTATCTGTCCATCATTTGAAGTTGACCCCAGGGTATAAAAACCTGCAGACTTAAACACGAGCACCCACGCTCTTAATCTTCAAGTTAAAATGCAAATCCTGAATAGTTTGGAGCTGAATACTAATCGGCTTACTCCATCAGTCTTCGGGCTTTTTGATTTAAATATTGATTCATTTTCTTAATGCAGAGAAATGCTGTGATTCCTTTGTGTTGTTTATCTGCTGTGGCTGAATAAAGCTTTAAAACAGAGCGGAAACTAATGTTTTGAGACTTTTTCTAAATGTCTCTTATCTTTGAAAAGCATTGAAGCTAAAAACCAGACGAACAGCAGCAGTGTGTCATCGCCGCACGTCACTCGGAGGTGTTAATTGTGTCGTGACACAGGCGGCGTTAAACCCGGATTTGTGTTTTCAGGTTGGGAACCGCGTCGGAGTGAAGAGGTGCAACGACGACACCATGCACATCTTCATCGACGGAGAAGACATGGGGCCCGCCGCGACAGCCGTAGCTAAGGTAACCACCGCTCACTCTGACTCTCATCAGTGATGTCGGTCTGCGATGCCACTCAGCGCCTCTTTCTTGCTCCTTGCAGAACGTTTATGGAGTTTTGGACCTGTACGGGCGGATAACGGCGGCGTCCATCGTCAGCTCCTCGCTAACGGAGGACGTGGAGAGCGTTAAGGCGCCCTCGCTCTCCTCAGACAGCTGCAGCGAGGGCGAGGAGGACAGCACTCCCGTCAGAGAGGTATGAAGGATATTTAAGAGGTACCCTCCGCCTGTTCGATTTTTAGAGAGAAAGTCTGACTCTCTGTTGCCATCTTCAGGCCGAGAGCGAACCGTGCGTGCTGGTGCCCACTGTCATGGCATTCCTGGAGAATCACGGCAAAAACATCCAGCTGTCCAATCAGAACCTGACAGCAGCCAGAGTGTCGAGCTACAACCAGGGCCTGCTGGTCACCGCCCAGCCGCTGGCTCGTCAGCAGCTGTTCCAGGTAAGAGTAAGGCTTAACGTAATCATTCGGATCCTCCGAGCGCTCGCTTCGATTTCGGGGGTACCGTCTTAAACCATCGCTGTTTTTGCCCACCAGTTTCACATCGACCGTCTGAACCCGTCATGGACGTCGTCGCTGTCTTTAGGGGTGATTGGTCACTCCCCCGACCGGCTCAACTTCCCCTCCACGGCGTGCTGTCTGAAGCGCTCAGCCTGGCTCCTGCAGCGAGACTCTGTCTTCCACAACTCCCTGAAGGTGTGCACTGAGATCACACAGATCTGTCATCGGGGAGGATATTGATTTATTTTTTTCTGTCTTACATGAGAGAGTCTGTTCGCACTGACCCTCAAATTTGACTTCCTTCACTTTCACTGCTTCACTTGTCTCCCCCTCTTTTTTCCAGATATGTGAGAACTACGGTCCTAACCTGGATACGTGTCCAGAGGGGACGGCGTTGGGTCTGCTGGTGGACGCCAACAGTTGTCTCCACCTTTATGTCAACGGCATGGACCAGGGCGTGGCGGCCCAGGACATCCCTTCTCCCTGTTACCCCTTCATAGACCTCTACGGCCAGTGTGAACAGGTTTGCGCACACATTAGTGCATGTTTTGCATAAAAATCCAGAAATGATTTGTAGAAGAAAACAAAGAGCCGACTAACATTAAAAAGAACATGAAAGTGTAAGCTGAGAGTGGATTTGTTTTATCGTGTTTAATGAACTTTAAGTCCAAAAACAGACCAGAGACTTCATTTCTGTCACATTTGAAGATTGCCAAAGTTTAGGGGTACGGAAAGCCAAAAGGGTCATAGCAAACCATCAGGTGGCAGCACAGTTAGCAGCGTCACCTTTCTGTGTGGAGTTTGCATGTTCCCCCCACAGCCTAAAGACATGCAGTGAGGTTAATTAGTGATTCTAAATTGGCTGTAGGTGTGAATGTGAGTGGGACTGGTTGTTGCTGTGTACCTGTCTTAATAGATTTCCATCAGGTGTTACATGTGCTACCTCGTCACAGCACAGTGTTGACCTCACTACAGAACCAGAGCATCTACAAGCTTTTATTAGATACCCACGTGTGATGAGCGATGGCACTGAAACAGACCCTGTGCGTCTTTTAGGTTTGTGCAGCTCTTCCAGCTGCTACCTTTAGACCTTCGTGTAGCTGAAAGCTGTGAATACAGTTAGTGTGTGGACTGTGAGGCAGCATGTTTATCATATGTCATGTGCTGACGGCAGGTTACAATAGTCACCAACAACGTGCCAGCTGTGGGTGGAGAAAGTGGTGAGACCCGCTGTCAGGGCGACATGGAGAAGGCAGACATGGTTGATGGTACGAAGCTGACTTTTTTTCTTTTTTTTTTTTAAATATTCAAAGTGCTGAGGCCGTCAGATTGATCAGTTTTGCCTCCTTTCCTTTCACAACAGGAATCAAAGAGAGTGTGTGCTGGACGCCGCCTCCAGAGGTCAACCCCAATAAGACCTGCGAGTACCAGGCGCTGTGCTCGCGCTTTAAGGACATGCTCACGTTACCAGGTGGGTGCTTCATCTTTCAGCTTTTCTTCCCGAGACTTCATCTGGATCTAAAACGCAGCGTCTCTGTTTATTAAGATGGATACTTCAGTGAAGATGCAAAGTACAACCTGTGCTACTGTGAGTCCTGCCACAAACTCCGGGGGGACGAGGCGTATTACAAGAGAGGAGAGCCGCCCCGGGACTACGCCCTGCCCTTTGGGTGGTGCCGCTTTGGCCTCAGGTAAGAAGACGGCCTCAAGCTGAGCAGCGATGACATCACTATCCGTTTGACCTGAAACTAGCGAGGGAGTCCACGTTAATCCGTTCAGCTTGCTTTGTGTTTGCGTCAGTAACACACTGTCACATCTGTACAGGATGAAGTCCCACTGTGAGGTTTCCAATGCACTGAAGAAGTGGCACATCGCGTACCACGGCACCAGCGTGGGAGCTCTGCGACACACGCTGGACCACAGCCAGCTGTTGCCGGGTAGAGAAATCACCGGCACGCCTTTTCTGTATTCACACGACGACTCCAGACACACGCGAGTTGTTTAAGGAAACACCTTAAAGCAGCTAAAACAACATTTTGACGCTTTGTCTCCACAGGGATGTCGTCCATCTTCTCGGTGTCTCCAGCGAAGGTGGAAGGGCCGAACGGCTACAGCGAGCCGGAGGAGAACAGCGCCCCCGGCAGGGAGGTGCCCAGGGTGCGACTCTCCCCCACCATGCGCTACTCTGGCTTGGAGATCTTTGCTCCCAAAGTGCAGTAAGTCACATCTGCCTGTTTTATGAGTGCTACCCAGCAGAGCTAACAGGAAGTGAGGTGGCTTTTTGTACTAACAGCGCACTTCTACTCACGCAGATTTCGGGACCCCCGTTCTCACCGCTGCCACCAGGCTCAGGTGGGATTCCAGGTGTGCGTGCGCCCGGGCTCCTACAAGGTGGGACCCCCGACGCTCGGCCACAGCGAGCCCCTGGACCCTCGCTTCAGCAACTCCGAGATCGAGTGGATCACCAAGGAGCAGGGCGGCACGCTCCTCTACGGACTGCTCGTTCGGATCGAGTGAACGGAGCAATGAAGGAAGAATTTGGGTGGAGGCGGGGTAGCTCCACACGGCACTCCTAGTACTTTTCGAACAGAAGAAAAACTTGACAACCAAATCCAGCCCTGCCTTGAGCGAGAGACTCCTCTGGAATCCAGCTGTTCCTGCTGTGGAGTGTTGACACTTCAGCATCTTTGATTTAGTTTCGTTCCTTTCGCTCTCGGACTCTTTTAGCGGCGCCGCGGCGGTTTCAAAGGACAGACACTGCCTGCACTTTATGTTTCAGACACTCGTGGGCGATTTTTAAACTTCTCATCCACACAAAGCATTCGTTCATCCGCTGTAGGGGTTTTTTTTTTAATCATTTTTATTACACTTTTCTTTTTCTTCTTTCTTTCCCGGAGCCTCACAAACGGCTTCTCTTTTTGGCACTTACTTTTAACACTGTGCTGGTCAGTGTTTTACTTTGGGAGGAGCTGCACTCCTGCCAGTCTGCACGTTAACAAACTGTCACCTAAAAACACAAATGTGGGTAAAAAAGAAGAAAAACAAAACGAGGAGAGTGAGGATGTTTTCACACACAGACAAAAAAGAAGACACACTTGAATCTGGAGGGATTTTAAAACTGGAGTGGGTGGGTTGGGGGGGCTTGTTTACACATGTACCACTGTATGTTGCTGTCCTCTTCATGTCTCCACATTAGCAGTTTGGCTTTTTTGTTTGTTTTTAAATCAGCCCCGTTTGCAGTCTTGTCCAGCATCACTTCTTTATCGAATGGGAAAACAAGTTAGGACCTGGGACCTGCCCCCGCTGCACGTTTGGGATTGTCAAAGTGCAGGTGATGAATGATAACTAACGCTCCAGCCTTACAAGTTAAGGAGATATGAAATATTTTAAGATACTGTAGAATTAAACACAAGTTTATAGTACACTGTTTAATTTAAAGAAATTACAAGCTTATTAGCATCTTTTTTTTGCTTAGATTTTACCTTTCACACCTGTATAATGATTATGAAGCTACAGCGAGCCCCTTTTAAACCCCACATGGTTCCCTGTGATACCTCACCTCATTTTAAAGGTTTTCAGACAGTATTTTTTGAGTTTAAGGTTTACAAGAGAAAGGGATGAAAATGTGGATGAAGTCGTAGGTTTAACAGCACCCGTAGCACACAGATGCTCTCCAGGTTCCTCTGGAAATGCATCTCTCACTGTTGCTGTTGTTGTCAGCGATGGCCTGAGAGAAAACGGTAACTTCAGGATGCTTCCTCTAGAGAAGCATCCTGAATCAGTGCCACTGCTCTCTATTCTTTAATGCTTGTGCGGTTTAAACAGACCAGCGTGAGAGGACGTTAATTACCAAGCTTCAGAGGACGCGGTAGCTTTGGAGAGTCCTACAGGCTGACTGTATCTTCATGTGAAAACGCACATTTCCCCAGATGTTTAGCTTCTTCTTCTAAAGGTCAGCGAAATGGACTCACACCAAAAAAGGTGTGACCACCCTTTCATCCTTTCAGTTTACACTCGATCCACCCCCGGGAGCAGAGTCCGTGTCCCCGCGACCTACGTCCAGGTGTTTACACGTGAATGTTTCTTCATGATTTACACTCTGTGTCAAACGTTTATGCTCAACATCCACCTTGACTGCATGTCAGCTTCCCACTCTTCAGTTCAGTTTCCAACATTTCTTTCATTTAAAGAGCCAAACTCACTTCACGATCGAAGCTCGCTCACCTTCTATAAAAGCAGCTGTGACGGGGAATCTTAAGAGGAAAAGAAAAACACTTCCAATCAAAAATGTGAAAACAATAAAGTTATTAAGTGGGTTTATTTATGGCCCAGTGCTGCTTTGTACAATTTAATTTGTATTTTTTGGGGGGGTTATTTCTGTTTTCTGTATGTCGCGTTGTACAGGCTGTTACATAACAGATCATATCTTCCTGATTTATAAAAAATAAAACTGACAGACAGTATGCACACATGGATGGGTAAAGTCTGTTTTTTCCCCTTTGAGCTGAAAAACAAACAGATGCTGAAAAGAAAAGACCAAACCAGCTGGTGCTTTTTGCTTCCTTTTTTTTCACATTTTATTTCCAGTAGGAAAAAAGAAAAGTCTGGTCACTGACACGTTATTGCAGTGTTGCACACTTAATCACACCACCTCCAAAATCCTGGTGACTTGTAACTCTTTAAGGCCGATAGTGGGATTTTTCATAGCTTTTTTGTTTTCTGTACAGAAACAGCGGCTGCTTCGCGAGAAGCTCCATCCTGCTATTTAACAACAAGCACACACAATGTGATTAAAAATAAAAAATGCAGACCCAGCAAAGTGGCAGCTGAAAGTCAGAGTGAGGGAGTTTGCTGCTCCACGAACAAAAGATCTGACTGTAGTACTGACGGGGCCTGATCTACTCTGTGGTCCTGCTGGGTTGCATAGTCGGCGTCTTTTGCAAATCCATCCTCAGCGGTTAAGTTGTTTCTGCACCAGCTTCACTTTTAAGTTGGACCCTGAGATTTATTTATTTTTTATTCATTTATTAATTTTTTATCGTCTGCTAACAGAGCTGTTCACTCTGCCTCTTTAGCTTCATTTACAGGGAATAGTTGCATGAGAACATCTTTCCTTTGAGTGAATTAAAGTGACACAGGTGAGCTAATCTCTGAGGACACTGACAGAGAGCACATGGACGACCAGAGGGTCACTTTTCCAACCAGAGCCTGCAATATCCACCAGCAGCCGAACTTCAACGAGCGAGCGAGACTTAAAGTGGACTTTATTCAGCTCGTTTCCACCTGCATCATTTGTTTGCGCCACTTAGAAATAATCCTCATTTCTGGCATCCTGGACCCTGCTAGAGTCTTTCAGTTCATCCTTTCTCTGAAATCACAAAGTTTAAAAGATGGATGTAGCTCCTACAACTTCACCCACTCATTTCTGCTGCTGCCGTCCTTTTTCCCATGTGACGAGGAGGACGTCTGACTGAAACCACATGCTCACTGGCTAAAGTCGTTAGCTAATGAGTGTTTATGACAGGGACGCTACATGCATGCTTTATACTGGTCTAAACAAGCTTTTTTTTTCTCTTATTCTTCTTTTCTTCCTCTGATTGGTTGTCATAAGGAGCAAGTGGGTGGGGCTTTGCGCTCACTGACGTCCTACAGGTCCAATAATAGAAAAAAAAACACCGCTTAGAAGAGTGAAGTGTGAGCTTTTAGCTCATATGGATTATTTCTAGACTGTAATCTCATAACTTTAAATTAGGGCTGTCAATAGTAATGCAGAATTAATCTGTCGTCACGATTAACGCAATTAAAAATTTTAACCCATCTGGAATGGAGAATGACTCAAAATCCCGGAAATGTCTGTCAACGCATTTCAAAAGTTCTGCACTCCAAATGGGTTAAATATGTTACAATTTTTATTTTATTTTTTAAATTTGAATCATGATGACGTGTTAAGGCGTGAACCTTGACAGCCCTAATTTAAACTCTTGCCATATAAATACAATCATACGTCACTGTAACAGTCTACAGTGTGTAGCAAATTAGACCACTTGTCTTAAAAACTAGAAAACATGTTAGAAATCCATCATAAGCTCTTTAAAACTAAATATAATAACAACTGATATTATTTATTATGCAAATACAACAATAACACAATTTTGAGGGGTTACTCTCAACTTCTCTAAGAACTCAGGAAATAATCCACCACCCAAATAAATTTTCTGTTCAGGATTTCATGTAAATAACTGTAATTTAGCATGCCGACTTAAATAATAAGTCATAATTTAATGTTAATAAACATTAAAGTCAATGGATGAAACATGTTTTTAATTATAGAAACATAATTATTTTGGCATTTACCAACACTGATGATTTAGGTCAGCTGTAGTATAAACGTTACACTGCGTGGTGGTCTAATAAATGAGCACTGTATAAATGTATACGACAGAAAATAAGGCATAGGTCCACTTTAAGTCACTGATGCCGCGAAATGATGGCAGTGCCGCTCACGGCAGAGTCATCTTTAACTGAAGTTCAGCTGCAGTTCCTCCTGCTTTAATGGACAATCGCCTGCTCTGATTTTCTCAGCTAATTCTTAGCATATTTTCCAACATGATCAAGTATTCCTTTAAACCTCCAGGCACAAGCACGGTTTAGCTAAACTGCTTGAAGTCTGGGTCGGTTGTATAATTTAGCAACGAGCTCACATTTTAAGTCTCAGAACCAAAAAAAGGGCATCTTTTTTTTTTTGCTACGAAATATCCGTAAAATGAAGCACCTGAAGGAGAGGAAACCAAAGTGCGGCTGTTTATGGTTGAGTTTTTTCTTTTTTTATCCTGGAACAGAGATGTCACTTTAAGCAGCACGTCTGAATTAAAGATGAGTTCAGAAGGTAAATAAAAAAAAGCAAACAAACAAACAAACAAAAAGAAACAAGAAAAACTCTCCAGGATGAGCTCCGAGCAGACAAACGGACAAAGACCAAGTAAAAGTTTGGTTCAGCTTCTTTCAAATATACATCTTAACTTGCACGCGCGCACACGCATACAGAGTCTTTCAAATATACCAGAAACCAACAAGAAGGACAACGACAACAACAAAAAGAATAAGATTTAAAAAAATAGCGAAAAGTTCTTTGTACACTTCGAACAACTAGTAACATGTTCTCACCCCTGACGTACAGCATTCACTCCCAGACGCAAGGTTGCAAGCTACAGCGAGTGCTTTATAAAAACGCATGGTCACAGTAGTTCAAATGAAATGGCTCCTTTTGTTTTTTTCTGAATAAATAAAACAGTTGTGACAAAACAAAACAAAAAAAAACAACCTTCATTACAAAACAACCAGTGCAGGACTTCCACGTCTTCTGACTTATTATTTAAAAAGAACTACAGCAGCTGTTTGTTTTTTTGCTCCCAGTTTGGAAATAATTTTTTTTTTTTTTTAAAGAGACTCATGGGTGGAAAAACCTTTCCTGAGCCCATCAACGCACGGATACAGCCCACTGCACCACATTAGCGAACTGGAAATGAGAAAGCTCTTCGTAAAAACCAGAGGAAATCTTTAAAAGTCGTCGGTGCTTACAAACTCTTCTCGCTCTAAAAAACAAAACCACACTCTCCTCTCTTTAGGTTTGCGTCAGGTACGTGAGGATGCCTCCTCGCTGCCCTCTGACAAAGTCAAACTTCTCTTATGTACCGCGCTGACGTGATGTCGAGGGGTGGGGGCGGAGTCTGGAAGCAGGAGGAGTAAAAAACAAACAAACAAAAGTGGTTGAACCGAGAGGAAGAGCAGGACAGCAAAACTATGGACAAAGGACTCAATGTTTTTTTTCTCTCGGGGGAAGGAAGAGGAGGAGGAGGTACTCAGGGAGACAGGAGGAAGAAAGAAGGAATAGTTCTCCCAGAATTCATTGTGGCTGGTTGTTAGGAGAACAGTGAGGAGGGGTGGTTCAGAGAAAGAGAGACAAAAGGAAGGTCACTAAAGAGGAGGGGAAGGCGAGCAGCAATTAGATTTGAGATTTGTTCTGTCTCTCATCGTCTACTTTACAGAAGTTTTGTTGGTTTTTCTCCAGATGAACAGCTTCAGAACTTCTTGGGGCCCCAGGCCGATGCCTGCTTTGGGGCTACGCCTGTCCCGAACGTGGGGAAATCCTCGGCGCTGCTCATGTCGGGAGCCTGGAAGGAAAACACACGGTCTGATGGGCCCTTACTGCACAGACATCCCTCCAACAACAGGATCATGTCATTAAACTAAGACATCCCACCTTGTTCCCAGCCGCGTTCCAGGGAGCGTCCCGCACCACAAAGCCCTTAGCCGGACCCCCGCTGCTGTCGTCCCCTCCACCTGCTCCGCCTCCCCCTCCGTAGCGAGATGGAGGCTTCATGTAAGCTGCCAAAGTCTCTGTCTCCGTCACGCTGAGCAGCTGAGAGAGATGAACAGAAGGAAAACTGCTCCTGAAAACAGCCTTTGTTGATGAGTCAGAATGATTTTCATTTCCTGGCCGGGATCCTGTGGATCTACTTGTTACCCCGAAGGCATGTAAAGCAATATATTAAATTTAAAACATAGTTACAAAATAACAGAAACGTGATTGCAAATATACCACAAATCTCTTTATCTGGTACAATAACTCGCGAACCGCAACAGATAAAGTGTTTTTTGGGGGGATTTCTGTCACAATTTATTGGAAAAACACATTTTCATTGGTGGGTTTTAATTATGATTATTATACCTCAGAGTTCATTAATATCATGAATATTTCCTCAAATCCAACAAAAACAGATTTAAAAATACAGAAATGTAAAACAAGCAAAACAACCAGATTTAAATTTGGCTGATCTCCCCTTCAAAGTCGTCTCCTCTTGTACCTCTGTGCTGCTTTGAACCTTGCTGCTGTTCTTAGATCGCGTCCTGTTTCTGACTGCTAGCGCTTGACTGAGAAGCATGCTCGGTATGTTTAACCCTAGAACCGCCAAAGAGGTCATTTTGACCTCCTGTGATTTTAAAAATCATGCAACGCCGTTAAAGTAAAACCCAATCATCTCATATTTCATGACCTTTCCTAAAATGCGTTTGTTCATCACTGCTGAGGATGGAATTTTAGCCGCATGTGCAGGACGTGTGCTGTAACTGCATCTCTGTCTTATATTCAGTGAACTCACATATTCCTCCTCCAAGTTGAGCAGGTGATCGATGGCGTTATCAACCGTCTCAGGAAGGCCCGTCACCGTCACTTTGTCGGGCTCGTCCGACCCGGGCTGAGGGAACCGGATATCCACCTGAGAAACCAGAGGAGTGAAGATCAAACATTTCCTCGTTTAACTTCAAAACGAGCGATCTATGAATCGATCCAAACCAACCTTGAACTCCTCCATCAGCTTGCGGATGGCTTTGCCGCGGGCCCCGATAATGCGGGCGTGGGTCCTCGGGTCCAGGTGAACGTCTTGGCTCACCATCTCCTGCAGCTCAGCGACAAGCTGCTGGATGGCCTGGCGCGCCTCCTCCACGTTACGCTCGTACCCCGAGATTACGATCAGATCCTGGGAGGAAAAGGAAAGGATTTGAAGTGATCAATGGGAACGGTTCGGCACAGAGCCAGGAAAAGACAAAAAAGGGAAACGGACCTGCTGCTCGTCTCCTTTGTCGGGGAACTGGATGCTCACGTCGTGGTCTTTTCTGATCTGAGAGATGACGGCTCCTTTGCGGCCGATAATCTTGGGATGAAACTTTGGATCCACAGACATGGTGACCTTGAAACTACGCAGGGCCTGAGAGGAGACAGAGCCACTGTTTTCTTTCTTTTTTAAATACATGTTAAAGAATAAGAGATACTACACACGCTACACATTCACTGCTATCAGGAAATCATGACCCCTGTGGTAATCTCCTAACTTTAAGAATTAAACTTGTGCTTCCATTTTTTCCCCCTTTCAAAGTTTTTTAAAGAGGTTTGTCTAATCTGGATGGATGGCGTAATGATTGTGGATGATGAATAATCTGAAAATCTGTCGCTACGATCACGAGAAGCAAATGAAAAACTGAACTGTGATGATAAACATGACACAGTGTGTGCTTGTACCCTGTCCTCCTGCTCGGCCTGCAGTTCTTTCACCCTCTCCAGCAGCCCCTGTTTGGCTCGCTCCACGTTGGCTGCCAGGCCCGTCACCTTGATCACATCCAGCTGCTTCTCAGGCTGCGGCACCCAGATGTTCACCTACGTGCACAAAACCCCAAAGTTCACACGTTTGGAAAGCACGGGTATAGAAAGTCCCAGTAGATGGCACCAGAGAGCAGCAGCGTGTCGCCTTACCTCGTAGTCTTCCATCATCTTCCTGATTCCAATGCCCTTCTGGCCAATGATGTAGCGATGCAACTCATAAGACACCTCCACATCCTCTGTTATGGGCACCAACGCCTGAAGGAGGAGTCACAGAGCGTGTGCTCAGAGATATTAATGAACATTAAACAGCGTCACATCTCAGCTTAATGAAGATAGCGCCTACCAGCAGGGCTGCTTTAGCCAGCTCACATTTCTCTGCCCGCCCAGAGATTGTGATGATGTCACACTTGCGGGGCACAAACTCCGCCTCTGGACTGACCTCACCGTTCTCCTGTGGCGAAACCTCCTGAGCTGCAAGTTTACAATGAGAAAAACAGGGATTAAAAGTTTATATTTTGATATACAACTCTTAAACACTGATTTTTTTTTATACATGTAAAAGAATACGAAATACTACACATGCTACAGACTCACTGCCATCAATAGATTGTGATCTGGTGGAACTTGAAGGATTGAAGAATTACACTCTACCCGACTCTGCTAGGAACAGTTAATTTTGTTTGTGTTGCCATCAGGGAAAGTGCACAGTGCTGTGCGACTATGCAGCGTCAACAATCATAACACTGACTGACCGTTATTTCTCCCGTCTCTTCTTTGACATTTTAATTTCCCTTTATCAGCTGTTCTAAATGTTGATGCGGACAGATGAGCAGGTAGGGAGGAAACTTGAGAAAGGCCTGCTCATTTCTAACCTAGTGTGCTAAACTGCAACATAAACCCCTCTGCAGCGGCAACATCTTCACAGCAGCAGCAGGACGTAGCTGCGGGTGCACGTCGTGGGTCGTTTCTAACCTGCAGCGCTGTCGTCTCTCTCGGGGAACTTGATTTGCACCTCGTGCTCTCTGGTGATGTGCTGGATGCGGCAGCCTTTGGGGCCCATGACGGCGCGATGGTAGCGCTGAGGGATTGCCACCTCCACGGTCACCTGGGACTCCTGCTCGAGAGAGAGGAGGAGGAAAGAAGAAAACACAAAAGGTGAGCACACCGGGAGCAGGTTCGATTCCAATTATAAATAATGAGCTTATTGAAGCGTTCTTGAAATAACATCCATGTCTGTCCAAAGTAGAAAACTTGCAGCTACTTTTGACAGCATTTCTGTGACTTTCACACAGTCAGATTCTTATAAATCAGCTTTGACCTGAGTGCAGATAGCGGCCGTTTGTCTCTACGTGATTTCCGTCTCTCACCAGATCCTCGATGATCTCCTGGATGCGTTTCTTTGCGGCCTCCACGCAGTCCTTCGCTCCCTTCAGCGTGACCCGCTGGCTGTTCGCTCCAGTGCGAGGGAAGCTCACAGCCACGCCGCCGTACTCCTCAGCCAGCTCCCGCAGCACCTGTCCTCTCCGACACACGAAGTGGCGGTGATGGCGAACGTCCACCACCATCCTGTCCTCCACCACGTCGTCCTGCAAAGGGAGACGGCGAGATTGTTGATTTGAAAAATCAAGAATCAAGACATGAATTAAATGGTGATGTTTTGTAGGACAAAGGTCGTCACCAGATTTTTGACCAGACTTTCCAGCTCCTTCTGGGCCTGACGTACGGCTTCTTCTTTCCCTACGATGGTGATCAGTTCCTGCTCTGTGTCGTCAGGCGACGGGAAGATGATCCGGGCGCCCGTCCGGTCTCGGACGCGGCGAATATTGGCCCCGCCCCGTCCGATTAAGAACTTGTGGTACTCTGGTTTGGCCTGCAGCTCAGCGGTGAAGTTGTTTACTTGCTGCGAAAGGCAGAGGACGGGAGGAGGATGTAAGTATTTAAACTTTTAGTCACCTCTTCTATTTATTCGCTCTTTCCTGCTCACCTTCTCTTCCGCCAGCTGCAGCAGCTGCTTCTTGGCTTTCTCCACCTCACCGACGGGCCCTCTGATCGTGACCTTGTCGGAGCCGGAGCCCTCAGAGGGGAAGTGGATGTGGACGCCGCCGCAGTCTTCCATGATGGAGCGCACGAGGCAGCCCTTTGAGCCAATCAGAGAGTTGTGCAGCTTGGCTGGGATGGTGACCTCTGCCTCTTTAATGTTGGCCTGGAGGGACGGAGAGGGACAGGCTGAGATTTTCATGCAGTTTAAAAACTGACGACAAAGACGAACATTTTAGAAGACGTAATTAATTCCCAACAGAGGAAACCAATAAATATTCAGTCCATCCACCTTCTGCTGCTCATCCAGGCTGGGGTTGCAGAGGGCAGGTCTGAGCAGGGAACCTCAGCCACCTCCTACAGCTCATCTGGGGCGATACGGTGGTGTTCCCAGGCCAGCCAAGAGATATAATATCTCCAGCTTCTTTTAACAAAGAAATCTTAACCCACTGTCATTTTTTCCTCTTTTTAATATTACTTTGGAGAATTTTGTACCCTTCTGTGGGATTGGAGAGATGATAAAAAAAACAAGAGAAACCGGATTTTGGCTCAGAACCATATCTAATAGTTCATCTCTGCATATGTGGTTTCAAAAAGTCGAGCGGTGTAGGGAGAATTAAATTCTGCTTTTTAAGTCTAGAACTGCCATAATGGCAAAGATGCCGTTTATTTAAGAAGTTAAGTTTATATCGACTCTTTAAAATATAAAATAAGATTAAAGCCAGCAAGCAACCCGCTGATTTTCCTAATGCAAGTTAGGAGTGTTTTTTCAGGTTAACAACTCCACTGATCGTCTATGGATATGACTCTAATCGAAAGATTTAATAAATTATTCATCCAAGAAACAAAAAGAAAGTAGATTTTAAAAATCTATTTTCTTCAAAACTCTTCAAGCATCAACCAAAAGCAACCATGTCTCACCAGCTCTCTCTGGATGGCGAGGATTCGGTCTCTGGCCGCCTCGCAGTTGTTCTTCTTGCCCGTGATGACGATCATCTCGGAGTTACTGTTCTCCGTTGGCAGGTCGATCTTGGTGTTGGTCTCTTCGCGGATCTGGCAGTGCGAGCGTCTGCCGTTAGTTTTTGTCTTAAACGCTACATTCTGATCTAATAATTTTAGGAGTCAGATTTGGACAGAACCTGTAAAAAAAAAAAAATCTCACCTTCTTAATGTTGGCGCCCCCTTTGCCAATTATGTTCTTGTGAAACTGCTTGAAGATGGGAACGGAGAGCGAGAAGCTATTTTCAATCTGCGAGAGAAAGAAACCTGTGTAAGGGCTGAGGACAGGGAGAGGCAAGACGACAAAAACAGAGGGTCGTACCAGGTCAGCGATGATTTTCTGGAGAAACTTGGCGCATTTCTCCACCTCATTTTTTGGACCTCTCAGCTGGACGATGTCGCTCTTTTGCGACGGGTCGGGGAAATTGATAATGACCTAGAAGGCAGCGAGATGATAATCACCAAATTACATTACAGCTGAGTCAAAACAAATCATTGAACGGTGATGACAAGGCCAGACAAACTCTCGGGTCACAGAGGACGTTCACCTCGGGAAACTTATCTCGAACTTCTTTGATTTTTTCTCCTTTCTGTCCGATGATTGTCCGGTGAAACTTCTGCTCCACGATCAGATCTTTGGTGCGCTCGTTTTCCTTGAAATGACAAAAACGTAAGAAATAAAGCTCTTTATGTCATCTGGCTCTATCAAACCAATGAACCTATGCTTTGAGTCCATTCTCACCATCCTCTGAACCATCTCCATGAGCTCTCTGCGTGCCAGCTGTACTCCTTTAGGATCTCCCTCGATCCGCACCAGGCCACTTCGCTCAGAATCCTGCGCGATTCGAACCGACACCTTGTACTGCTCCTTGATACGATTTACTGTAGTGATACAGGGAAAACAGCGGAAATGAAATAAGAGTGAAAACCTGACATCACCCACTCTCACACCGGCACACTCACACTGAAACACAACCTGAAGAATGTCCTGCTTCACTGCCCCTAATACTCTAAAGGAGACCATGATTTAAAAAACAAACATCAGGACAAGTATCCATCGGAGTATGAATGTGTGTCAGTGTTAGCTGGTAACCACTTAAAGCAGAGAAGAAAGTGCTTGTGTGAATGGGTGAATGTGGCATGTTGCATAAAGCGCTTTGAAGGATCCGGGAGAGCAAAAAGCGCTAAATAAGAATCAGTCCATAGAGAACTATTTCTCTTAAAATGTTTAGAAGAAAACGTGTCCAAAAGGTTTTGAAAGTTGGTTCTTTTTATCTACATGCAGTGTTTTGAGAGGGAGAAATGTTTCGTCATTCATCCAAGCCTGAAGTAGTAGAATAAACATAAGTTCAAGCTCCATAGAATTGTACTAACTCTGTTTTGTCTTATATAGTACATGTTTGCACGTTTTAATAAAATGCTGCAACCATTTCCTATTTATCTAACAAGATATAAAGAAATGAAGGATGGAAAAGATTTCTGCAGGACACTTTAGAAGCTAAATCCATGTTTCATAGCGTCTATCCACCTTCAGACGTTTCCAGGTCCAAACTCAAAACAACACCGTGGCATCGCTGAGAGTTAAAAAGTGTCTAAAGTCTTTCATCTTTAATAAAATGATCAGTGTGGCTGCTCTACCAGGTGTAACAATTAAGTTTAACATCCACGAAAACAGGATTAATGAAGCTTAACAGAGTTAGAAGTTAGCAGGGAGTTAGCTCGCTAGCTTTCATATAAAGATGATATACCAGGTTCTGACTGAGGGATTTCTGTAAAACTAAAACGTACAGCTCTGCTATCACTTTGGACATAAATGAAGACAGAAAACTAAACAGCAGTGACTTTTGTGGGGTTACTGAAGTTGGGCTAGCTATAATGATGTGCTACGTGGTGGCTAGCTACACAGCTATGGTTAGGATAATATAAACACCTGAGCAAAGGGAAGTGGGAGGATGAACGCTAAATTTTTTTTCCTCTCAAAAAAATTAACATGAGGGTTCCTGATTGTTAGGGACAAATGCAAGGCAGGAAAAAGATGCTGAAAATTGACCAAACTTCAGAAAAACTGAGACGATCGATCATCAGCACGAGGTTGGTCATCAACATACTGCTGCGTGGTTTGGATTACTCGCTATGACAAAAATCCTGATCCTCAGCTTCATGTACTCATTCAAGTCTTCGTTAGCCTCAGAATGACTCTTTTCTGACCTGTTCAAACATCTGGTGGCAAACCATGGGCCGTAGTTACATCGCAAGGTTTTAAAAACTCAGCTTTTTCTGCTGCAGATGAATAGTGGTAATAAAAACTCAGAGAGGCCGACAGAGATCATTGACTATTTTTAGGGGCTTGTTCAGATTAAACAGAACAAGATACAAAGCATTAAAACATGTTAAAAACACAACAGCATTAATGGACGCAGTTTGGACCTGGAAGCAGGTCTCATACGTCATCACTTAACAGCCAGATAGGATTCATGCTCAAAGATGGAGCAGTTTTAAACCTGCTGGAGAACACTGATGTGCTGTAGGTAAGAGCCTGACATCTGTTATCAAAGACTAGCTCTCATGACGAAAATCAGGTCACTAACACCCGACTCATGACTCACAATCCAGTTCCCTGCTTTACAACACAAACACTGCAGGAAGTCTGAGATCAGCGACAGCCACATGACAACTTTTCAGTTTAAAAATCACTCAAAACCCTGAATTTGATGCTTTCCATTAAATATTCTACCCCAGGCAGCATTTGAATTATCTAAACTAAAAGCAACTAGAATGACTGACAGGAAAAATCTAAATACATCGATATGTGTGGATCAAATGATCTTTACCATTATATAAAACATGAAATAAAAGCACTTTTAAAAACATATTCTTTGTTAGTTTTGCAGGTAGGGAGACAAACTAATGAGGTGCAACAAGGGCTCCACCTGGGAGTATGACAGATTTGCTACAGTTTAGTTTTCAGGTCAGGGGTAAAGCGATCGACTCACTGTTGGCTCCGTTCTTTCCGATGAGGTGTCTGTGGAAACGCTGATCTATGTTGATTTCGGTGTAGTCCATCCTCACCAGCTGGACACCGGGTAAGAAAAAGGAGATTTGGATTTATAAATGTGAACCAACACTCAACCAATCAAACGTGATTCTCTCTTATCTCTCTTCGGGTCTACCGAACCATAAGTGTGTGCGGCTCTTCCAAAGCTTTGTCCAACACAGCAATATTTCTTTCAGTGACAGAAGACAATACACGTCATGTCTACCGTAGCTTTGTTGTGTTGGTGTACGTGTGTGTCTGCACTGACCAGGTCCTTGATGATCTCTTGTATCTGGGCCTGAGCCTGCTCCACCTCCTCCGTCGGCCCTTCAAGACTGATGCGCTCCTCGCCATCGGTAAACTCTATGTGAACCTACACACACAGACAGGAATAAAGGCAAGCCAGTTAGGACGTTTCCCCTTCTGTGTTGATTCTTCCATGCTGTAATTCATCTCAGCTGACGTCAAGTTTCTAAAATCAAGTGTCCTCCGCAGTCACTTTTCTCTGTCTGTGTTTTGTCCAGCATTTTTTGCTTTACTGGTCCCATTTTGCACAACAACTGCTGCCGTAACACAGCCTCCCCCCACAAAGCTTTCTGTCACGCTGCAGGAGCAGGATGTGAGACTTCTGTGTTATCTCTGGCTTTTACCTCAGATCACCCCACGCCTTCTTTGTTCTCCTTTCCTTACCCGTGGTAGCTGCTGTGTGATCCGCCCGATGTTCTGTCCTTTCTTGCCAATGATGAAGCGGTGCAGCCAGGCGGGGGCAGTCACCTCCACCACCATTACGCTCTTAGCCTGAACGGGTACAAAACATTAAAACCATGTTTGCACTGACAAATCACAGAAATAGTTTTTCTGCAATGGCTTAGTTGCAACTTAAAATAAAGGGGTTATATGGGGCTTTTCCTTCTTTCCATATCAAATATTTAAAATGAGATCAGTGTACATGCAAGTAATCCCTGTGAGCCAAAGCTCAGGCTTCAGACTACTCTACACGCTCAGTCTCCAATGCTTGTACCGAGCTGACTTCAGCTCACCACGGATTTCCTTTTATGGTCACGGAAGCTAAAGCAGCTTGTTTCAGACACAGGGTGAGGTGGAGTACGTATCCTGACCTGGTGGAGCCCAAAACCAAAGTTTAAAGGAAGACTTAAAACCAGATGTTGCTATATGACTTCTGGATTGGTCAACAAATCCATCATAAATGTTTGCCTCTAATATTGATAAACTACATATAGATTAATCATTGCCCAACTCTCCCAATTTCTTTCACTGTAAAGATGTGGATGTGATGTACTTGCTGAGGTTGCTAATCTTGCTGCTCTGAACTATTAAAAATAAATACATCTAAACATAAAGTCTCAAAAAAAAGGAAATCTAGGCCGTCTGAGTACCTCTTGGATGTACCCTGTAAAGGCAACTTCAGGGACTTTTATTCCCTACATTTCTGCCATAACAAAAGCTAATTACATTAAGCAAAATGCAATCCCCATCTCTGTCCTTTAATTACAGTTTTCTCGTGTTCTCACCTTGGCGTAGACCTGTGTGAGTGCTGGTCCCAGTTTGTCAGGCTCCCCTCTGAGGATGATGGTTTCTGAGCTGGAGTCCAGAGGAGGCATCTCCACCGACACCCCCGTGGCCTCCAGGATCTCCTGCAAGGTGTTGCCCTTCGGACCTATGATGTACTTATGCTGAGACTTCTTCACCTCCACAGAGATAGTCGTGGTCTTCCGCTTCTGCGAGGAGGACATGGACAAGTGATAAGACAATCGTGGCGAGAGGATGTGGGTAAATCGAGAAGCTCGTTGAGGGATGGATGGAAACATAAGAGGAGACAGAAAGAAGAAAGAAATCAGGGAAGCAGGAAGGAGATGGGAAAAGTCAAGTAACAGAAAGACCGGACATAACCCTGGGGAAGGAGAAGGGAACAGAAGGAGGGTGACTGACAGATGAAAGTGGGAAGGCAGCAGAGAAAGTACATTTGTTTTTGCTAATCATATATATGCACTAAATGACATTAGCATTCTCATCCTGTTGTTCTCTGGGGAAATCCAATTTTCTCCCGTTATTATCTCCGGCTTGCCTATCATCGGAGCTCATCTGCTACAAACACGCAGTTCCTCTGCTTCACCCATCCATCTCACAGAGCTTCTTTAAAGTTGAGATAATGCACAAACTCTAAATAACCTCCTTAAATACAGAAACACATTAAATCAAACACCTTTGGTACAGATTAGCTTTATGGTTCATGAGATGGAGCGAACAAGTAAAACAAGACTGGTGAAACAAAATAACCACACTGAGCTGCCTGCAGTCATGCGTGTCCTTCAGTAAAACCCTAAACTAAACCGCGCGCTGCTTTCCCACAGCGAGTCGTTCGGGGTAACAGAAACACCCGAGCGTCTAAAATGTCAATGCAAATTTAGCCCGGATGAAAAAACTGGCACAAACGACTGAAAAAAGCAAATAAAAATCATGCATGAAAATAACAAACACGAGACTCCCCTTTATTAAGTATGTGATCCTATTTTTATCATTTTCTTTGTTCTTTGTTTGGATTTCTGCAAAATCTTAAAGATTTGATTATATTCTGAGGACAAATGCAGCTGGAGTCGTTATTCCTGCTAAACTGCTTGCAAGTCCACTTGAAATCTAACGCACATGCATAGTTTGCATATTGTGATGTAAATTTTCTCTGGACAAGACACAAAGACGCACAGGACCAGTGTGATGACCGAACTTGCTTTACTCTGACCAAAAGGCCCCTGACATATACGGAAAGTCTTTATTTTATATTTTTGGCTTGATATTTTTGACTCTGTGTTTTTTTAAAAAACAACAACAACAACACGTCATCATGAGTACTGATGCAAATTAAGTATTTTAAGGTCAATGACACAAACAAGTGGACCACAAAAACAAAAAGAGGAAAAAGAAAGGCATTGATGGAGCAGACAGAATCGGATGATTTCCAATCAGCCACTCAGCTTCCCATATGTCCAATGAGCCAGTCATGAATTTGAAACACATGAACAGCAGCTCAGAGAAATAGTCACATGAACGCTCACAGCCACACGCTAGCATGCTGTCGGCATAGAAACGCTTCACTTTGAGCGCGTACACAAACAAAGGCATAACTGTGAAAACGTTTGTAACAGCACAACCAATGACACACTTAAACCCCCCCTCACCTAGGGCTGGGCCATATTATACCGTTCACGGTAATACCGGTATAACGTTATATCGCGATAGAATATGAGTAAAACGCGCATGCGCAGTGCCTTTGTTTTCATACGCACATGGCCGATTGTTGAGTGAAACAGATGAACCAGAATTGGTTTGTAAAAATGGTGCAACTTCAGTGATGTGGAACTGGTTTGGTGTTTATCCGTCAGATACACAACAAAGCACATTTTTTTGCAGAACATGCAAGCGGCCGTCGTTATTGTCGTATTTGTCGGACTAAGATGCTCTTAAATCTGGGAGTAATCTGGGTCCTAAACTCAGTACACTTCAGGTCAAACAAACACTGCAGCATCACTGAGAGTTAAAAACTGTCTAAATTCTTTCATCTTTAATAAAACGATCAGCATTGCTGCTTTACCAGGTGTAACTATGAAGTTTAACTTCCAGGCATCCATGAAAACAAAAGTTATTACATTTAACGGAGTTAGAAGTTAGCAGGAAGCTAGCGAAAGTTAGCTCGCTAGTTTCGCTAGTTACCTAAGCATGATATAGCATGTTCTGACTGAGAGATTTCTGAAAAAATTCAAACGTACAGCTCTGCTATCACTTCCAACATAAATGAAGGCAGGAAACTAAACAGCAGTGACGTTTGTAGGGTTACTGAAGTTGGGCTAGCTGGTATATAATGATGTGCTACGTGATCGCTAGCGACACAGCTATGTTAGCATAACATAAACAGTGAAGCTGGAGGATGAACACTAAGGTTCCTCATGGTTAGAGACAAATGCAATCGCATGGCAGGATGCTGTAAACGGACCAAACGTCAGTCAGGAGAACAACTGAGATAATCCATCCACAATACAAGGCTAGTCATTAATATACTGCAACAACATGGGAATAGAACAGCTGCCAGAGAATTCAACATCAATGAATCAATGGTACAGAAGTGGAGGAAGCAAGAAGAATGAGTTTAATAAAGTTTGATTTATCTAACTGCTTTGTTTAGCTCAATGTGCCTTATGGTCCGAAAAATGCGTACTGCACACTGCAGTTTAATGTTGCAAAGCACCTCTTTTTAACTTCAGTGGATATTATACATGGTTATGCTCAGGATATGTCAGCCCATTTCTATTGGAAATGCCTTTTGGTTAAACTTTCAGCAAGGAATTTGCATTTGCACTGTTACATTTTTATAAAGCTTTAATGTACATAAAAACCAGCTTCTTGTTTAAGTGAAAATTAATGGAAGGTTGTCTTTTTGCGCTAGTAATGTTGTGGAGTTGTATTTTGTCTCGCATCAATTATATCGTCAGTTATATCGTTATCGCAAATTTTCAAATGTATATCGTGATAAATATTTTTGGCCATATCGCCCTGCTCTACCCTCACCCCGCTTAACATGGATATTTTAAAGAAGCTGAATTTTTTATTTTAAAGAACCTGACATTTGTCCTTTTATATAAATCTGTTACACCTGCTTTTATTGGGTAAAGGTGGCTATACAGCAGCTCATTGCACATCTATAAAATACAGAAATAAAGAATAGATATATCAACTAATACAAACAATATTAAAAAAAGAAATGCTAAAAAGGCAGCATCATGGGTACAGAAAGGTCACAATTCTAGGGGGTACAATTTACAACCATACATGATCCCACCAAGCAGCAGACATCAGTGGAGGTCGTTTTCTGGCTCAATCGCTTCGGACAGTAATGGCCTTTAAGAAAATTTCCCTATCTCTCTAAATTTGGTTAAAAGCAATCAGTGAAAACTGTTCAGGCCATTACAAAGATTGACTTTAATCCATCTTCAACGCTGACTTCCTTTATTTTGAACAATTTTCTATGGATCTGAGGTTTAAAGTTTGTCTAGTCAACAAATAATGCTACAAAACCTTTAAATTAGGCTTAAATTCAGCACACCCAGAGCACCTAGCTGTTATCTTTAACTCAAACACGTGTCTCTGTTTCTTCGAGTACCACATTTGACTGATGCTTTGGTAGTCAAATGTGATCAGACAGCCGCTCCACAAACACAGACTAGTATTACCAAGAAATAATACAATTGAAAAATACGAATTTAAATATGAAAATGTGTCGAGCCAACAAAGGTCTGGGTTTCGATCTGCTGATCGTCTGGGCAGTTTGAAAGGAGGAAGAGATGACCTTTGACCTTTTAACTCAATGTAAACATAACAGGGCATTTGATTTTTGGGGGATTTTTGACCTAAGAGGACTTAAAGTCGCTCATGTCCCATGTCTGCAGGATGGGGCATGAATAATCTCTGGAAAACAGTCCCACCTTGTCTTCGTAGATGGCTCGGATGCGGCTGACAGCCAGCGCGACCGCCTCCTTCTCGCCGGTGATGACGATCTCGTCCTTAGGCAGGCTGGACGGTGGGATGCTGATGCGGGCCCCTGTCTCAAGGCTCAGCTCCTGCACCAGCCTGTTGTGGGCTCCGGCGATGAAGGGGTGGAAGGCTTTCTCCAGGGACAGACGCTCCACCGCGCGCTTGTCCTGGTGAGTGGGTGAGGAAGAGCAGGAGAACGACGGCAGACAGAAGAGTCGATCAAACGTGACGTCATGGTGATGGTTCAACACGATTCAATATTGAATAGTAAGAAACAATTTAGTTCCTAATGCTACTGTTTGTGCATCTTTTCACATTGCGAGACCAATTAGTTTCAGTTGAGCAGAAATTAGTTATTAAAACAACCCCCACCCCCCTATCCACCCACCCATGTCTGACCTGCTCAGCAGAGATCAGCAGGATCTCATGGCGAGCCTTCTCAATTCCCTCCTTGGTGCCGGTGATGCGAATGTTGGCGCTGGGGTCGTCCGGGCGTGGAATAGCAATCTTGGTGGCAGTCTTCAGCTCCAGCTCCTGCAGCTTCTCACCGTTCTTCCCAATGACAAATCGATGGTGCTCCTTGGGGATGGCGACCGTTGCCGACGCCTAGAGGAGCAGGAGAAAGTTTTCAGGAGCAAGTAAGTTAGATTTGTAGTGTTTCCCAATGGAAATAAGCCTTCTTATTTATCAGGGTACAGCAACAGCCACAGAAATCCCTTTTAATTCTAATGTTGGTGGAGCTTTGTGCACATGTACAGAAAATACCTTTTTTTAATAGTCATCATCTACCAGGGAAAGTAACAGGATGACATAAAATTCCTACTATCAAAGTTTTCTTTAAACTTGGTAAAAAGCATTCGACCTTGAAAAGAGAACAGAGAGCCTCTGCACTTTTTTCAACCAGTAACTGCAGCTCAGTGCACCAACTGAAGTGGAAATCAGCATGTTTGCTGCTGAGGCACAAAGGCCACCCCTGGGAGCTGATGGTCATTTTCCGGCTCAACTTTTTGTCCTAAACTGGCCTGATAGGATTATTCGAGCCGCAGCCGGTATTTGCCCTCCGTGTGTGTCTTTGGATCACGTTTCAACATTACGCAGAGCGAAACAAAAACATTTTTTAGCCACCGGTTACACTGTTCTGATGTTTCTGCTTCACAGTGATTTTTGTTCAAAGATAGATGGCTGCGTATTCAAATTCTTTGCTGCGGGTTTAAGTTTATCTGAGTTTCAGAGGTTTCACTGTTTTTGCAAGTCACACAAGAATGAATAACAAATGTAAAGCCTGCACTGCACAAATACTGACAACAGACTGTCTTCTGATTGGTTGCCCCTCACAAACAAGAGGTTCGAACAGCAGGCAGATGGAACTCCTGTGCTCGCGGCCAACGCTGTGTACCTGAGATGACCATATTAAGGATATCCTGTCTCTTTAACTTCGTACAGAGCTGGGGTATTAAACATAAGGCCTGAAGGCCAGAATCGGCCCAGCAAAGACTTCAATCCGGCCCACTGGAAGGCTTCAGATAACAGGAGTACATCGATTTTGAACAAATGAAAAAATTTTCCCTTGCGGTATCAATAAAGTATCAAACTATTGTCTTAAGATTTGCAGATTTTCCTCCTGATAAAGTTTCCACCTGCAGCGTCATTCATTCCACACCAAAGAGTTTGGTAATAGGTGAACAATTAAATGACTGAAAAGTTCCACTTTTTCCAGCATCTACTAGAACTTTTTGTTTTTCTTGTATGTGTTATAAATACAGCACACTCTGGGCAATGAGCTAACAGAGTTTTACACATTTACAACGAGGAGGACCTCACACGTACTATTGAAATTATTCTTTTGTCTTTTTTCTTTAAAAAAAAATTAAACGTAACCATCTCATATGTTGAGTTAAATCTCTTTATACTGACAGAAAGGGCAGTTACGCTGACCCACTATGTAAAATGACTTTAACATCCCTGTGTTAGAGCATTAATAACTTTTTGCTCACATTGATTACTTGTACACACTCTGACCAGCTTTTCAAACAGAAAGTAAAAAATTACATATATGTATATCCTCCCAATATTTTCCAAATCCAGATCACTTAATTATACTATGAGTAGTACGAGTGCATTTACCTGTGTCTGCAATCGAGCTACGATTTCTTTGCGAGCCTTCATCACGGAGTCCACTTTGCCAGTGACCATGATGGACAGGCCCTGGTCTTTGGCCAGAGACAGCTCGATGTGCGCTCCCGTTCGCTGCATGATGTCCAAGCACACTTTGGCCTCCTCGCCCTCCCCAAACTGGCTGTTGTCCTTGTAACGACGCTCCTCTAGGGGCACGTGGAACACCTGGGTACAGACGAGTTGAAAGTGTTTTTTTCTTGCTTGTTGTTCCCAGAACATGCATCTTTCATTAGACCAGCTCTACTGCAGCTAAAAGGCTTGAGGCTAAATTCAGTTACAGCCATCATCATTAAAAGAGCTGAGAAATGCATTCATTCACTTTTAACAGTCCCCACAGTGGGCTCCTCACCTGGGTGATGACAGAGGCTTTGATGGGTCTGATCTTGCTCCCCCATGCCGAAGGCGGCTCTCCAGCCTTCTCCCCTGGTGCTCCCTTCTCCGGCAGTGGAGGGAAGGCCTCCAGATAGGTAGGGATGTAGGCCTCATCCTCCGGGACGCAGCCTGGCCCGGAGAGATAAAGATAAAAATGGCAAGGAAGGAGTAAGAAAACAGTATGTGTAGGGAAGGATTGTTAACAACAAAGATACCAAACAACAATAAAAATAAGCCTGTGTCAAAAACACATAATGCACATATCAGAAAATCTAAACACATTAAACTTGGGCTAATAATTTGCTCACTAGTTTGGGCTCGTGAGGGGAAAACTCTAGCAAGAATAAAAATAAGTGGGAAGGTGCAGGTCGTTACCTGTGATCTCCTGGTCCTTGAGACCACTGCGATGCTCTGCAAAGCTTTCCGGGGTCAACACTGCCACTGAGCTCATGGTTCAAGACTTATTCCACTATTCCACTGAAACGGAAACATGGGAATATTGATTTTTTTTTTTTAAAGAAAAACAATAAATCAGAACCTTAGAGGAGGAAACGCACTGCTGTGTTTTCATGAAATCTCAGACTGATAAAGCACTAACTACGATCAAATTGCTTTCACATTGTTTCCCTCCCTGTGCTCTCTAGGACTGCTTAGAGAAGGCCCTGAAGAACCACACTCCCTCTGTGGCTCTGCCGCGTTGCACCGATGCTGCACGCTGCACCTGAGATGCTCCAATTAGCACTTAACAAGCGTCAGATAAACACACAGTGCTGCGAAGCCTCGGGGACGGGGTTATCACAGGTCAAACGCTCAGAGCTGTCCAAGACAACTGCTGCGGACATTCCTCGTGATGCACTATCACAGGTCAGATCTGCTCAGCTCGCATCACAACAGTGGGTCCCATAGGATTGTGAGTCCAAAACATAACCCACAGGACCTCCAAGATCTCTGCTAACTCAAGGTTCGAGGGGTTCATGCACAACTAGACTAAAAACATCTATTTATCTAGCAGCACATAAATAAAGACGCTGTTTTGGCGGGTCTTTAAAGTCGAGCTGCAGCCTGTCCTCTGCATTTAACACACACACAGTGGACAGCAAAGAGATGGCGATGAACTTAAGTGGCATAAAAAGAGCACTTCGTTCTTGCTACAAGTATTCTAAAATGTGTAATCAAAACCTTCAAAGAAGCTGTCAAATAATACTTATTTGGCCCTTGAGTTAATCCACTACATACAAGTCATTTTAAGTCATTTTAGCTCCTCTCACTTTGAGGCCATCCTCCATTTAAGCCACGTTTCTTCTGATTGGCTGCCCTTCATAAAAAGTTTTAAGCTTTCTGAAGACTCTCTGAGCTCACAGGGATTAGCTGCACATATGCTGCGACTTTGACCATGTTTAACATCAGCATCCTCTGCTGTCACAGTATATTTACACCCACAGCAGGCTAAAGCTACACCCCGACCACATGAGAAGGTGACAGCACCCCATTTCTGCTGCGATGTCCAGAAACTCAAGGACAAGCCTTCGAATGAGTTATAGAGATAGTCATACACTTTATGCAGTTTAAAGTATAAATATTAACATATTAAAGGAATGCAGTTTGAATTAGAAAGAATGTTAAAATGTAGTGTACTTCTATTGTAATCTGAGATAAAATGTTATTGAGGAGAAACATATCATTTCATTTATTTTCGCTGCAGCCATAAAGTTCTTTATGCGAGGGGGTGAGGACGTGGGGGTGAGGGGGTGGCAGGCACTGAACTCTGTAACTGTGCATTTTGGGAACACTGATACAGTCTTGTGATTAAGGGGAATTTTTATTTTATTTATGGCAACAGAGCAGTAAAATAAAAATCAGTGAATACTACAAGCACACATTTATGAGTCCAATTAGCAGCTGAGGAAGTTAATCTTACAACTTTTGTTGAGTTGTTTTAAGACAGTTTTTGTTTTGTTTTTTATCTTTCCGATAAAAATGTAAGTGATTGGGTTTTTTTTATTGTTTTATTATCTAACATCTATGAAGCTCTCCAGTCGAGCTTTCTCTCCTTAAACGTGACTGTGTGCTCTCAGGGATGCCATATGAACCAAGCTCTTCAAGTCCACCCGCATTGCAAATGATCCAGCAGTTGTACCCTCTAAAGACAAAGCTGTGGAGGACGTGATCATTCAGAAGTAGTATTGTCTGCCAGAACTGTAGAAAGAGAGCCCAGGCTTACCTGCAAAAGGTCAATTGCCAGAGAGTCCGTCCAGTTAGCGGCTACCGTAGGCGCTTCAGTGTGAGTGTGTGTTTCAGCTCCTGGATGCACAGGAAGGAAAATAAAAAGAAAGAATAAAAGTGAACAAAGGTAAATCAAACAGCTCTACAGCACGGAGGCTGGGTAAACACCCACACTGCACTGCACCTTATACCGTCTCGAGCTGATTCACTCTCCTCCTCAATTCCCTCCCTCTCCTCTGCTCTCTAACAATCCTCCCTCTGAGATTTCACAAATTCAACAGCTAAGGAAACCTGAGAGCAAACGCTTCCAAACACCACATGTGACAAAAAATAAATAAAAAAATAGATGTCCCACTACTTTTTTTTTTTGCCCTGTAAGCAAAGCTGCAGTGTCTCTTGAAAGTGTGTTTAATAGCTTTAGTCCAACAGCAACCAGCTGGTCAGATACAGGAGCAGTGCCATTTTAAATGTCATATTTCAGGATCATATTTGTGCGGGATGGAACAAGCTAAAAGAGCAATTACAGCATAATACCATTTTAACACTTAAGGGGAAATAAAAGGGATACTTAAGTGGCAGTGGGGTCTTAAGATACCCTCAGACTTTACACAGTGGGAGCAAACATAAAAACAATCTTTTGAAGAGCTTATAAATAATGGACGTGCAGCACTCTTACAGATAAAACTATCCGAGACACAGTAATGTAAGCAGCTGAAATTAGCTCCTCGCTAAATGCGTCTTTACACATTAATGAAGCAGCAATAATTAATGGAGTTACAATGTAATGTAACCGTCTAGGGTCATTTAACTTCAGGTACATTTTGGAGCTATTACACAAGTGGGTTTTTTTTACCACAGTGAACGTTTTAAAAGCGGGACTTTTGGCAGTAGATGCGCTTTCCGTTATGGTGGTGGCGGTGCTTCGCAGCACGCAGAGGGTTGTGGGGGTTAAACGGGCTCCCACTGTGGGTCACCACCTGCTTCCACGATGTTAGTTTGCTAACATTAGGCGAGAAAACTAGAAACAAACGGAGGAAATAGGAGCACCGTTATAACTATCAGTTGCAGCAGCTAAATAAAAAAGGCAGCCGTACACGGTGCTAGCTAACAGCTTCGCTAAACGCACCTTTCTCCAGCCGACTGATGTATTTCTTGCTAGCTTGAGGACGCACTGCACGGCTGGTCCTAACTAACTAACATCGGTTAAAAGCAAACTAAAGGTCTCAAAATATTAGTAAGCACTTTCGCTGAGCTAACACGCATCGCTTCGCGCCGACCTCAGCCAGACATGATTAGGCGCAAGGACTTTCTGATAATCGGCTAAAAAACAAGCCAGGCGGACGGATAACCAGCTCCAGCACGCTAGCTCTCGGGACGCTAAGCTTGCTATCCCCGGCTGCTTGTCGCTTGCAGGCGAACCGACTCTATCGCCACCGTAACTACACTTTAACTCCCCCAATGCATTCATATGTGCATTAAAAAGTAAAGATAAAATAAACCTAGAAATCCTACCTTTCAAAGAGAAAATCTACCAGAGGGTGTGTGTTTGACAGGTGATGGTGTAAACACAGATGTGATTGGTCTAGGAGCATTTCCTCTGCCGGCGGAGTGATACCAACCAAGCGCTGCGACTCAACGAGTATAAAGGAAATGCCGCAGTATCTTTGAGCGGCACGAGCATCCCAGTTAAATAGGTCCTCGTGAAATTAGACTCACTTAGCTCATTTGACTGTGAAATTTAACCGCATGATATTTGCATATAGTTTTCTGATTGGTTAAAAGTAATTTAAAAAAATGTTTGTATGTTATTAGCCATTGCAGCTTCTCACGTCCATCAAACTGACCGGCTCTACTTCTCATTCATAATGGCTAGCATGCTTATCAGGAGTCAGCGCATCATACTTTTCCTGAAGTCTACAAATGTCTGACCTGGAGTGCAAAAACGATCACGTACAACTAAATACTGCTGTTTTTTTTTTGTTTTTTTAATTTTCCAAATAAGATAAATGTCACTTTGTGTGTATGTAAATCGTGTTTAAAGGATATTAAGTTATTTGTTTGTAAGCTAACTTAACATTATGGATTTTCAATAGGTCAAACTTTAAACTAAAACAGGTTAGGTATAGTTGTGGTTGGAAATTTTCATCCATGAATGCCATGGTGATTTTTGGCTTTTTTCCAGGGTGGAACGATTGTACAGGATAAATCTTTATTGACTTTAAAAATCAAAAATTGGGTGCACAAGTTTGAATTTCTTTTAGATTTTCTCTCATCCACACAGAATCAAAACTATACATATGGGCTCAATATACATATGTCCCTACAAATATTTGGTTAAATGTCCCTTAGTAACTTGCACTTCAACAAGATGCTTTTGGTAGCCGTCAATAAGCTTCTAATATAATATAAATTAATATTTTTATTATTAATATTATCTTTTATGGTCAGGTTTTACGCATCTGTTGATTTGAGGTGAAGTAAAAAAAAAATTGGAGGTAGTCCTTCTTCAATATTCCAGCCACTTTATCCAATGTATCAGTAGCACTGGCAGCAAAACAGCTCCAGAGAACTATTTTATACGGTGGCCCCTAGAGACAAAGCACGTACAAACTCCAAAACACTTACAAAATCCAAAACACGTGCAAAATCCAAAACACATGCAAGCTCCAAAACACTTACAAAATAAAAAACACATGCAAAAGACAAAACACGTACAAAATACAAAAAACATGCAAAATCCAAAACACGTACAAAATACAAAACACGTGCAAACTCCAAAGCACTTACAAAATAAAAAAACACATGCAAAAGACAAAACACGTACAAAATACAAAACACGTGCAAACTCCAAAACACTTACAAAATACAAAACACATGCAAACTCCAAAACACTTACAAAATACAAAACACATGCAAACTCCAAAACACGTACAAAATACAAAACACATGCAAAATACAAAACACGTACAAAATACAAAACACGTACAATATACAAAACACGTGCAAAATACAAAACACGTGCAAAATACAAAACACTTACAAAATACAAAACACATGCAAAATACAAAACACGTACAAAATACAAAACACGTGCAAAATACAAAACGCGTGCAAAATACAAAACACGTGCAAAATACAAAACACGTGCAAACTCCAAAACACATGCAAAATACAAAACACGTGCAAAATACAAAACACATGCAAAATACAAAACACATGGAAAATACAAAACACGTACAAAATCCAAAACACGTGCAAAATCCAAAACACGCGCAAACCCCAAAACACATGCAAAATCCAAAACACAACGGAAGTGCTCCAGGACGCTAGGGGCAGTGTTGAGCTTTTGTTACCTAGTAACTACACAAGCCAGGAAGTACCAATGACCGGATTTGGGGTCTGCAGCCTTAAAGGCCGCATTTTAAGGCCGATTATGTCACAGCGACACGACAAAGACTGTCCCAATTCAAAGGCTGCTCGAAATGCGGCCCTCAAATGCGTCCTTAATTTCCCTGAATTTTAAGGATGGGTCTGTGTAGCCTTCATGGCCCAACATATCCCAGACTTCATAGCGCGGCGGTGGTTTGGATAATTTTGCCGAAAAAAAACGGCGGAAGCGGAGCGGACGAAGAGTAAACTTCCAGAAGTAAGTACTGAATATTATGTCACTTATTTATGCGCAAATGTTTTTATAATGAAGAACATTAAAACATTACTGTTGGCAACATGTCGGGAAAGTTATGTGACATTAGCGACGTTTGTACTAACTTGGTTTTAAAGCCTTCACTTCAAAATATTCGCCGTTCAATAGCTGACTTTAATCTTACAGAGAATGTGATGATTTTATGCGTAATTAAAGTCAGTCATGTCAGTCAGCTGACGGTTCACTCCTTAAGCTGAAAGAAAGATGCTTTAATCACAGGAGTCACACATGTGTCCACTGTACCATCTGGGAACTCTTCTTGTTTAGCACTCGTAATGACACAAACACTAAATCCTCCTTCTCTGGTGCTGTTTTGTAGCAGTGTGTACACCTGAGACTGTCACCTGTCTGTCTGTCCTGCACTCTCTCTCTGTTTCTTTCTCTCTGATTGTGGAATAAAAGTATGAACATGTATTTATAAGTCACACTTGTGTTTGAATCCTGCAGCTTATCACACATTTGATTTCTATGTGTGACACCTGCAAGTGTCCAGAGTGAGGACAGACTGAGGGACCCACTGCATTACATCATCTGTGAGGCTTTGCACCCCTAATGATCCACCAGGACAATCTCAGCAGTATGTGAGGAAGAGGAGGAGGAAGAGCCAGCAGCAGCTGACAGATGGAGAGAATAGACAGACTGTTCCCTGTTTGTGAAGGACTGCTAGAAAAGTTTAAAATAACTAATTGTCTGTCCTGAATCAGTCTTATTAGGTAATGTTCAAATAATTTTATCATTCCAGTGTTTCCAGTGTGGGAGAAAGTACTCAGGGCCTTCAAGTTACGCACTATGAAAGGCAGCAACAAGTTTAATGTTCAGAAACCTAAAGTATGTATCAGCAGCAGAATGGAACTAAAAATAAATGTTTGTTCCAGTTCTATGAAGCTTTGAGTATTTTGGATCAGTAGCACTGCTGTGTTTGTTGCATCATATTGCTGTAATTGTTTATATGCTTTATATATTCTGAGGTAAGTTGATCTATAGTGTTACATCATATTCTATAAGGATGTAATGTGTTTGTATACTTTTTGCCCAGTTTGACCCATTTAGCAGACGTCAGCCTGTTTAAAGCTCTGATATCTATTCTGTATGACTTAAAGCAGTTATGACATGGTCTGATTTTCTCACCCAATAAAGGAATATTTAATACATCAGTCTACTCTTCATTTTATCAGAAACATATATATACTATTATATATTGTACATATATTTATTAGTTTCAGATGTAGCCATTCTTGTATTTTGCTTGTTTACATTATTGTATTTTGCACAACTTTGTTGCTTGTGAAGCTCGCACACAAGAATTTCACTCACATGTGCTGTACCAATGTACCTGCACATGTGATGTGACAATAAAAGTGATTTGATTTGAAACAGCTCACAGCTTGTACATTTTCTTTTTACACATGTATGTAAGCATTTGAGCCAAATTTAGTAATGCCAACATACTGAAGGAACAACATTTGTCTCTTATATATGATACACCTATATATGCACTGTCAATATACATTTTGAACCAGCTGCAGATGTCAGAGTAACAACTGACTGACCCCCACATAAAGTGCGTTACAGTAGTCCACAGGGGAAGAAATAAAAGCATGGATCACGGTTTCAAAGTGCTGCCTAGAAAGAAACGATTTCACTCTTGCCAGTCGCCTTAAATGATAAAAATGGACTGGTCCAACTTAAAACCAAGGGCAGTAACAACAGGTTTAAAATAAACCTCCAGGGGTTCCAAATGAAAAGAAGAGGACTCACAGGGGCCACTGGGTCCAAACACCAACAAATCTGTTTTCTTTTCATTCAAATTTAAAAAGTTTAGAGCCAACCAAGCTTTAATGTCATCTAGGCATGTCAAGAGAGGTTTTATTCAGATGCCATCCTTCGGCTTCAGTGGCAAATAAATTTGGCAGTCATTCCTATATACTTGTCTTTGAGTGAAGATTTAAGGTGGTAAGACATGTAAATAACTGCAACTTGAATCTGTACTGAAGCTCAGTATTTGACAAAGAGTTCATGTTCACTGCTGTAATACCTAATAATGACTAATATAATAACCATAATATTGGCCATATTATATTTACATTACCAAAGTGATATGACTTTAGTCTCATGAACAACATTAGCTAATTGTTATTTACTAGCTAATCTTAAATGACTGTTCAGTACAGAAATGAAGCCCAAAAATCATGTTTTACTGTCCTGTGGTCTCAGCCTCAGATACTTATCAAATCACACAAAGCTCTTGTAGAAACAAACAAACAAATGAACAAAATATGTTCTCCTTCATTTCTGTCAAACCAAGTTGTATGACACGTTTCCAGCTGTTAGTATCATAGTTGCTAGGCAACCTGGGAAGCGCAACGGAGACTAGAGCCCATGTGTTTGCAACAAACTTGCCGTTTATTTTACAAATCGAGCTCAACACTGCCCCTAGCGTCCTGGAGCACTTCCGTTGTGATTTGGAGTTTGCATGTGTTTTGAATTTTGTACGTGTTTTGGATTTTACACGTGTTTTGGATTTTGCATGTGTTTTGGATTTTGTACGTGTTTTGGATTTTGTACGTGTTTTGTATTTTGCATGTGTTTTGAATTTTGTACGTGTTTTGGATTTTGCACGTGTTTTGGAGTTTGCACGTGTTTTGAATTTTGTACGTGTTTTGGATTTTGCACGTGTTTTGGATTTTGCATGTGTTTTGGATTTTGTATGTGTTTTGGATTTTGTATGTGTTTTGGAGTTTGCACGTGTTTTGAATTTTGTACGTGTTTTGGATTTTGCACGTGTTTTGAATTTTGCACGTGGTTTGGATTTTGTATGTGTTTTGAATTTTGTACGTGTTTTGAATTTTGTACGTGTTTTGGAGTTTGCACGTGTTTTGGAGTTTGCACGTGTTTTGTATTTTGCACGTGTTTTGTATTTTGTACGTGTTTTGGATTTTGTATGTGTTTTGGAGCTTGTACGTGTTTTGGATTTTGTACGTGTTTTGGATTTTGCATGTGTTTTGGAGTTTGCATGTGTTTTGGATTTTGTATGTGTTGAGGAGTTTGTGCGTGCTATTTGGAATTTGTAAGTGTTTTGGAGTTTATACATGCTTTGTCTCTAGGGGCCACCGTAATTTTACCACCACCACCGTGCTCGACAGCTGCTACAGTGCTGTTGTGTTTGAATGAACATACCTCTTGTCATCGTGAACAAGTAGCTTAATCTTTTACTCGCCTGACCACAAAACTTTTCACCAGAAGGCATTTGGTTGTCAGTGTGCGCAACTGTAAATCTCATTTGAGTTTAATAGTGTTGATTTTGGAGTAGGGGCTTCTTTCTTTGTTTGCCCCCTCTCAGTTCATGATGACGGAAAACTATCGATTGCAGCCAATCATGATCACTAACGAGATCAGGACTCGGTCTTGTTAAGTTAAAAGACTACGCAAGACAATTTTGAGCCTCCGTGGATTAGAGAAAAAACAAACGAAACACAAACAACAACAAATCGGACTACAAGTCAACTCCGGTGTTCCGAAAAGTATATTATTTGCGAAGAGACTGTCTCAAAGTGATGTCATAGGCTAATAGTTCAATAAATATTAATGGCGAATTCAAATTATTAATAAGGGACATTATGCCACCAATTATGTCCTCCACTCCCACCCCAAAACAAACCACTCACCTCACATTATCCTAACCTCAACGTGACATGTAAAGCCCACTTTACGTGTTGTGTAGTGCGGCTGGACTGATCGCTCGGACCCAATAATGGACGGTTCATTGCAGTTCACAAAACAGACACTAGGTGGGGGTAGGAGACAAAAAAAAGTTCAGGTGCACCTGCTTTCATGACACCTGCGCTGGTTTTACACCAACACTATCAAGCGCAAATAAATCAGAAGTAAAACATTTGCCTTATTTGTTTTGGAAGACCAAATATGCGCAAAGTTTCAATAAACGTCCACTAAATATTTTCACAGTAAGAGTCCGATAACAACTAATCCCAATCCAAGTCCAAACACGAAACACAGAGTTTTAGCTAAGGTTAAGGGCATGTTGTGTGATGTAGTATCCAATTATATTTTCAGTCATATTTCCATTAGTAAAGGCTAAACCGCTTCAACAGTTGTGCTGGCAATGTTACAATTTCAAACTAAAATATTTATTTTTTTGAACCAAGACTGTATATACCCAATATATACATCATATACACACTATATTAATTCGCACAGTTGCTGATTTTGTAGTCATCCCCCACCTTACGTTTTTAAGCCGTAGTTTTATTTTGAAAAACAGTACCGGAAGCTGCAGTTATCTGCTGTTAGCTTGGCAGCAATAGCTCTCGGGGGCAGCTGCACTCCTTCTTTACCTCTCATATTCTGCTGGTAACAAAGGCGAGACAACAAGAGAGGGGTGATGGGTGCTCAGGCAGCAAGCCTGTCAACAATGAACTGAACTGGTTTTGTTTTTATTGGATATTTGTTGCTAACAGCCTGTCTAACTACCGATTTATTTCTTCTCGTGCGCGAGCACAGTTTAAAGTTCATTGATGTAGGTGAGCTGTGGACAGGTTTTTAATCCCGAAGCTTTCGATTTTCTTACAAAACATAAGCAGAGTATGTTGGACTTCGAGCACTAAAGCCGAATGACTGAGGATAAACATTCAGACCCGTCTTCAACAACACTGGTGAGTTTCTGTCTGTGTAATTATATTTTATATGGAGATTTTGTCTATATTTGGCATTTTAACAGGTGCACTTTGCTGGATTCCGCGAGCACCTGTTCCTTCTGTGGAATATGTTGGGATACAGTGACAGTGTTAAACTTAACAGTGGTTATTTTAAAGACTGTATTAGCGCAGAGTTTTCTGTGGTTTTATGCTATCTTTTCAGATTATATTTCAGAGACTGTTATGGACTCATAAGTCCATTAAGTGCTCTAGTCTATAAACAGTGATTGTTTTGTATTCACTACATAAGAAGATTGTTTTTCACAGTAAAATCATGCTTCTTTGTAGGATCATCCACATCTGGCGGGTCTTAATGTGGGCATTTTTATATAGCCTATTCATAACCTCATGGTAGTATGCTCTCTCCTCATATCAAACAACTCTGTTTCTTTCGATCTCCATGAAAGCCCACCGCGCTGTTTGTGTGTGTATGTTTTCCTTTCTGGCACACCTTTTCCTGTCTCCTCTTCCTGGCCAACGTGGAGCTTCCATCCACATCACAAGTATTGATGCTGCTGAGGTAGAGAGACTCTCTTAAAGCCCCCATACCCAATTTATATACACACTTAATCCATTAGGCTTAATGGCATAATGTGGACACACACACACACACACACACACACACACACACACACACACACACACAACACTGTGCTAATGGACGTCCTCTCTAAAGGCACTTAAGTATTGTTCTCAAGCTGGATTGATTTAAGGGATGACACTATATCTGATATGTATTGGATTTACAGGATAAATACACTGAGTGAAATGAATGAGTGGCCCACTGACCCAGCCTGAGCATCTGTATGGTCCAGCAGACTGGAGCATGCAGCTATTGAGCTAAACAGGTCAACAGAAATGTACACAAAAGAGATGAAATCTGTTGGCCACTGCTTGAAAGAAAGCAATGTCTGGAACGTGACCTTAAAGTGTGTTGTTTTATCTGCAAGTGCATTAGAGTGTTTTATTTTAACGTCTACACAAGTTCTTTGTGAGCAAACACACCCTCCTGTTAAAGGTTTATAAGTTACTCCTGTGGACGGTGATGATAACTGGAGTGAGATGTGGTAAGACCTGCTTCTACACCCACACGCGCACACACACACACACACACACACACACTGCTACAGCTCCTGATGGGTTAATGCTTCTAATTCTGAATTATACCTCAACATATTTCTAAGAACTGTAAAGTACTTAAAAACTCAAAAAAACAAAAAACACATAACGTGACACAGAAACATAAGACAAGGATGGGGTTAGGGGGGTGATTGTGGTGTAGCGCTGTTTGATTTACTTTGTTGAAATGTGAGACTCTTGCTTTTCTGTCTCCTTGTTTAAAGCTGTGCATCATTTACATGCCCTCCAAACCTGTCTGACTAGCTGGTGCACTCTTTCAGTAACAACTGTCTACTGGTGTTTGTGTGCGGTTGACTTTAGTCAGATTCTGAGTCAAGGAGCTATTATGGTCACAGTGACTTGTCTGTTTGCATGTGTAAGTATAATAAAGATGACAAATATCTTTAAAATGTGGTTTCCCTGAGACAGAACAGCATATGTATTTCTTACACCAAGCCTTCAATCTTTTATAAAACTGTCGTCAATAGCGGTTTTTGATCGGGGCGACATGGGCGGTTGCGTGGTGGGGGCAGTACCACAGGCATCTCCAAAAGAAGTTGCTCGTACTCGAGCTGCCCCGACATCAGCCAGCACATTTTGGAGATGGCATAGGCACCGAGCGGTTTTCTGCTGCCCATTTGCGGGGAGGGCGCCCTCCCCAAAGTAAACTTTATTGTCATCTGCGCTACATACAGTCCAGTATATAGAGAGACGAGGCGACGAGGCTCCAGTTACAGCAGTGCAAGTTAACAAACAATAACTATAAGAAGAGTAAGAAAATAAATATACACTTTAGGCATAGGGGTAAAGGGATCAATAACAATTTAAAATGTATAATTTACAGTTTGATGATTTAAAGTCTCACACACAACCCGTCGAAAGGGGAGGGTGTGTAAGGTGTAGGTCTATTAGGTTATGTTGTGGTGATCCTCGGGTTGAGGGATGGGTGTTCATACTGGAGTATAAAATTAAAACCAATGGAAGATGGACAAGAAAAGTTCAAAGCCATCAGGTGCTCAGTTTAGAAAAAAGAGAAAAGAAGATGCAGGTAAGGAGATGTGTGATTGGATAATGGCAGGTCATCCTGAAACAATCAGAATCAGAATACTTTATTAATCCCTAAGGAAATTATGTGGGTTACAGTTCCTCCAAGAAGAAATTTTAAAAATAGTAACAGTAACAGACGAAACTCCAAACAATACATTATGTTACAGATTTTACACATTTAAGAAATAGCACTAATATATACAGATCACTCAGTTATAAATATCAATAATTAACAGAGGTGGTTATAAATAAATATCAAGAAAATTGACATGAATATTACAAAGTGGAAAAGAGCGTGTGTAAAAAGGGTCTAACTATTGCAGTTGTTGGAGCTATTTGTTCTTTATTTTTATTATTTTGAAATTAAAGTTTGTTGTTAGTTCACTTATATTTTGGGGTTTATTTACACGTTTATTTGTAGGTTAATATTTGTTTCAATGTTTTGTTTGTTTGGTGTTTACCTTGTTAAATTAGTAAGACCTGTAGGACCATTTTGTTTCTATAAATAAAGAGACTGGTATAGGACCAGCATGCACTGGGGTGGGCCTATGGTTTTTTACCAGAGCAGGAGAAGCAGCAGGAAGGAACAAAAAATGGATCTTGTTATTGTTTGCCAAACTGGATGAATGAACCATAAAAACGCAACCTTCAAGTTTGGACCGTGGACTTCTTTTGCCTGCATACAAAATATTATCTCAGTGCAGCTGTGGCTTGTGGACGTTTAATTGTGGGATGTTTGGTTTGTCAAACAAAGGAATTGCCACTACAGCAGTGTTCACAGTGTGTTAGATGGAGGAGTTGTACAGGGAGATGGCAACGGGCAGGAATGATTTCCTGTGTCGGTCAGTGGTGCTTTTTGGTCATCTCAGTCTCTCACCGAACGTGCTCCTGTGACTAGCCAGTACGTCATGGAGTGGGTGGGAGGTATGATCCATGATTGTCCTTCTCTTGGACAACATCTACCTCTCTGACACCACCCTAACAGAGTCCAGCTCCATCCCCACAACATTACTGGCCTTGTGGATCAGTTAATTTCGTCTGTTGGCATCTGTGACCCTCAACCTGCTGCCCCAGCATGCAACAGCATAGAGGATAGCACTGACCTCAATAGAGATACAACAAGATAACATTAATTAGTAGGGATAGTGAAAACTTCTGTGTACGTTTGCTAGCCACTTGGCTATGATAGTAAACAGTTGACACTGATGTAGTTTACTGAATCAGACTGTGTTCAGCACAATATTAATTAGTCATTGTCAATTGTTGATTTGTCCTATTCTCATTGTCCGATGAATTATAATGGCTGTTTGCAAACTATACATACTCTCTCTCTCTTTATGTTTATCTGGTTAAATTCAGTATGGTTCCAACAACAGTTTTTACAGTAAAATATGTTTTACATGTATGTACAATCCTTAATATACATATATACACATAAAATATACAAATATTTTAATGTGGGGAAACATTGCTCAGACTTTTGAGATTTCAGAGAGGCCGAGGTGTGTTATCCTGCTGGAAACAGCTATCAGCGGCACACTGTGGTTATAAAGGACATGGTCAGCAACAATCCTCAGGGAGGCTGTGGTGTTTAAACGATGTTCAGTTGGTACTAAGAGGCAAAGTGTGATAAGAAAATAGCTTCACACCATTAACCCACCAGCATCCTTAACTGTTGATGAGACAGGATGGATCCATTCTTTCGTGTAGTTTACACCAAATTCTGACTTTGAGAGCCAAATGTCAAACCAGAAATCAAGAGTCATGAGACCAGACAGCAAACTTCTAATCTTCTACTTTCCAAATTTGGTGAGCCTGTGTGAACCGTAGCCTCAGCTTTCTGTTCTTAGCTGATAGGACCCAATGTGGTTTTCTGCTGCTGCTTCAAGGTTTTATGTGTTGAGCATTCAAAGTTGCTCTTCTGCATACCTTGGTGTGTAACGAGTGCTTGTTGTTGCCTATCAGGTCGAAGCAGCCTGGGCATTCTCCTCTGACATCAATGAGACATTTTCACTCAGAGCACTGCCGCTGAATATTTTCTGTTTTTTCTGACGTTCTCTGTAAACCCTAGAGATGTCTGTGTGGAAAGAGTAGATCAGCAGTTTCTGAAATATTCAGACCAGCCAGTCTGGCACCAATAACCATGCTACATTCATAGCCACTTAGATCGCCTTTCTTCCTCATTCTGATGCTCAGTTTGGCACAGGGCTGCAGATCATCACAACAAGGAGCACTCCAATAATTAGTATAGTAATTATAGTAATTGAATCTCTTTGATAAGACCCTCACTGTGCAGTACAGTCTTCAAGCCTAAGCTGCTCCTGGAAAGCTGCTCCTCGGTAACCCCAGCTAAAGGTTGTGTCTCTTTCCACTTGTAAACTTGGTGGACTGGTGCTTTAATAATCTGCTAATGCGAAAAGTGAATCGTGATCAGCTGTGCTTAAGGTGACTTATGATCAGTTACTCTTTTGGCTTCCATAAATCTTGTTAAAACTTAACAAGTAATCCATATTTGCTCATCTATGAGTCATTTAAGAGACGCTCCTGCTTACAGCACCACATAGACATGGATTTGTCAGCATTTTAAATGCTCGAGAGATTAACCAGCTAATCAAAAGTGTAATCGCAGAGTTAAAACTGTCTAGAAAATCAGAATGCTTGCAGCTACACGCTCAATTTATTCACCAAAACGATATACAAAGCAGTGCAGAAATAACATGTTTTTCAGGATCTCTGTTCTCTTTTCTTCATGACTCAGTGCATGACTAAGCCTGCTTTGATTTGCTATTGCATCAGTTGTCGCGCACACAAACAGGCACATTAAAAAAAAAAAAAAAAACATATGGTGAGAGGAATATGCAGCGTGGACATTTGGTCACCCAGAATGGAAAGGGACTACCACATTGCCGTCATCACGTTTCTTTTTATAGACACTTTTTAAAAAAGCTCTGGTTTATTCGCTTCATTTGAATGACCAGAGTGCTTTGAATATGGAAACTTCCCCGAGTTCCCTCTAGATTAAAAGATTAGGTCTCTGCAGATTTACTGCAGGCGTGACGTCAGGGTGTATGTGTGAGAGACCAACGTTTTCACAACTGTAAAGTACTCCAGTTAACATCCCTAATTAACTTTTTTAAAAGTTGAGTAATACACGAGTGATGGTGATATTTGTGAAGGGAGGAAAACACAACTGTCGAGGATGTGCTCATTCTCTGAACACAGATGTGTGTGAGGCTTTTAAGCTGACATGTCAACACGGGAGACGGTCGAGTGGTTGTTGATGCATTAATATTAACTATTAATCAAACTGAACTGGTGTAACTTGATCACATGACCTTGGGGGCTCGTTACACAGATACAGCACACAAAAGAAGAAATGCTTTTTGTATTTCTGCATCTGCACTGCTCCTCTGCACAGAAGCTCTTCTATTTATAACAAAAGGCCTTGCGTAGCTGCTACTGCCATCAGGTATGCCCAGTATCCCTGTTCTGAAGCCATTAAAACAGCGAATAAACACTGTGCAGTGCAGGATGTTTCTTTAGGAGCAGCTAAAACACTCTCTACCGTCACCATACAGTTGTTGGAAACTAATGAGCTTATTACAGTGTAAAGTTCATTCTCCTCTGTGGCCTTGCAGAGGGGGGGTTTCTACATAAGAACTCAAAGTCCTACTCAGCGCTGGTATTCACATACCGAGTTACGTAACATCGATTTCCTCTCTGTAAACATTTATTTCTTTTTACTCCTCAGGAGATGATGACACGCTCACATTAACATTCACAAAAGCCTGGCCTTTGATAGGTCAGGGCAGTGAGTGAAGCACATCAGAAGAGACGACGTCCTTCCTGCCACCATGTCCGTCCAGGAACCGCCGACATCCACTTCACCCTTCAAACCCGAGGCCAAGCCAAGGCCGGAGATTCCTCCAAAACCACAATGCAGTTCCCCTACTCTTGGAGAGAGGGACAGCAATGTCAGACGCTCTGGAGGGAAGGTCAAGAGGATTGTGAACCAGTTCAGCAAGCAGGAGTCCACTGAAAGGTTGGAACCGGCCACCAATGGTACTGCAGAAGGCAAGCCAGTTAGACAGTCCAAGAGGCCTCCTACGATAAAGCCCAAACCCCGGGTGAGACTGCAGCTTCAGAAGGAGGCAGAGCAGGCAGCTCCGCCGCTCCCTAAGAAGAGGAGCCGCTTGGCGAAGAAACAGAAGGAGCTTGATGGAGGAGAGGAGGGGGAGAGAAGCAGCGTGGAAGGAGGCCGATCAGGTAAAGTTTTGGGAGAAGTATATGGGAGAAATACCTCTATCTTGAGTTTAATTTATTATTTTAATTTGCGTTGATTGGAGTTAAACTGCAGGTTTTGTCACAGATATAAAGATGGTCAGAGTGAAGTAAGGTTAGTGTTTACAAAGAAGCAGAAATGCATTCTTAATGCAGTTTCACATCAAAAGCAAGTGTCACCTGATTTACTAGAAACTAAACGTGTTTAAACCTTTACCTCCAATTAAAAAAAATCTCTTGCAACAGCTGGTCAAAGATCAGATGACAGCAGTAATTGTTTTATCTTATAATTAGGCTAGTTTCACAGACTTAGTGTAGCATAAGATCACACATGAATTATTAGACATTTTGTCTGATGCAAAAATTGTGTGTGTGTGTGTGTGTGTGTGTGTGTGTGTGTGTGTGTGCATTTAAAGACCTTGGCATATGAGTGTTAAATGTGTAACGTCAAATGTGCAGCGTAATCAGTGAGCTCTGAGGTGTGGTTGTGTTTGAATGGTCTGTCCCATAAAAGAGGTCAGTCAGCTGATCCTGTGTGTGTGTGTGTGTGTGTGTGTGTGTGTGTGTGTGTGTGTGTGTGTGTGTGCAAAGCAAAAAGTTAGGTGTGCTGTGTTTACTTTCTGTTGGAAAAGACAGAGGGATCCTAGAGGGATCTCTTCCATCTCTATCTCTTTGTTTAAGCTGCAGCGACACTTTTCTTTGGTGTATCATGGTGAAACCCAAAGAAATTAAGTTGCATTGGTACTGATGTGAGATTTGAATTTTCCATTCCAACATACAATATCACTTCCCTTGTTTTGCTTCCTTGTTCAAACAGAAAACATTTAAACATGACCTCACTGAGTCTTTGAGTGAATATAGCTAAAGCATGCAGTCAAGTTTAAAAATAAATATTCCTGTTAGGGCAGGGGAGGGTCAGAATTTATTCCGGCACACCCCAACAACCACAAGTTTTATCTTTTATTGTCAACATTAGTAAAAACAAACAAACAAAAGAACCCCAAAACAGGGATTTCATTCATTTTAAAAGATTAAATAAAATGGATCTAAAGCGAAATGATTCTGTTGCAGCACCAGGGCAAAATCTAAAAATATCACCGTATACAATAAATAAACAACAGAGTTAAAATAGAAATGTCACAGGCACATAGTGAGGATCTTCTACTGTGAGATACTTCAACAGTAATAAAAAAAATTAAAATGAGTTTAAGTTGAAGAAGAGTAGATGTTAAAGAAATGTTTAGGGATAATAAGCTCATTTTAAATTGTTTATATATTTATTGTCTTGCTAGTGATTTGCTAGTGTAAAAATGATTTAAAAAATGGTGATTGGTGAAATTTAATATAACTTGCAACCGGTGCCTCGATTATGTGCTAGTGGCCAATAACCAGTTACAAATCAAATGTGCAGTAAGTGAATCTTTTCTTTTGTGGACGGCTGTTGTGCAGTGTTTTGAGCTGAATCAGTATCTGTGTCGGTGCATCTGATAGTTTTGGGGAGATTCCACTCGTTTAACTCTCAGGAAATAAAGGTGGTCCAACACCACCATCGCTGATGTCACCAGCATGGCAAAGTGCATCAGTGTTCTTAATGGTTTAACTGGAAAGTTACCAAAACTGTCCTTTATTTCCCAGCTTTTTTAGATGCTTACTTGCTGACCCCTTTAACCATCTTTCCAGTTCACCACTCTCTTTCCTCCACCTCCTCCATTTCCTTTTGTCGGTATTGAATTTTCCCCCATGCGATCCTCCAAATGTTTCCATGAATATTTGAAGACGGGTGCTGACTCAACGGTGCAGCATGTGCATGTGAAGCATTTATGGGAAGAGAAGATGGGGGGGAAGGGGAAGCAAAGCTCTTAATGAAAGTGTACCTTTCTGTCTGAGGACACAGGAAGTGGGCAGAAAGCAGCCATTCCCACTCATTAGCTCAGTTTTTTTGTGTGTTTTGTTTTGTTTTTTAAATTGCAAAATAAGGAAGAAACTAAATATTTGAGAAGTTCACTATCATTTTACTTTCTTCCCCTTTTGAAAACATTTCAAAACAATTCATGTGTTTCTTATGTTTTACGCAGAGCCTGATGGAAAGGAGGTTGAGGTTGAGCTTACTGGAGGAGATAAAGTGGAGGCGGAGCACAGTCATCACACGCCTGTCAGCCCGTGCTGCGCCCCGAACTGCAGCTGCATCTGCCACCTCCAGCGGCCTGGCATGAAACTAATATGGGTCCCCGTGAACGTGGAAGATGTTGGGGAGGAGGGTGGAGAGGAGGATGAGGAAGACTGGGAAGATGAGGAAGTAGAGTTTGTGGATGAAGGGGACAGTGAGGCAGAGGACACAGAGGACACTTTTGCGATTGAGGAGGATGAGGCGTTGAAAAAACAAAAAGCAAAGTTCCACGAGTCGTTGAGTGTTTTGATTGCGGACAACCAGAGGAGGCGTTCGGACCCGGGTCCTCACTTCATTCTTGCCTCGCTTGCTATCACTCGCTCCGGGTCTCCCCCCGTTCCCCCAAAACGTATGCAGTCACCGCAAATTCAGCACGGAAGCACCCAAAATGAAGAAGAGAATATTTACGAGGCCACGCTTCCATTGATTTACCCCACTCCTAAAAACAACGCAGTCGAGTGTAAGGAGCTGGATATTCCTCTAATCAAAGTGTGCAAACTAGGCCGTCGGTCCAAACTGACCAACAGTCTGTCAGATCCCACGTCCGAGTTTCAGAAAGAGGGAGAAACCATAGTGACCCCGGACGAAGTTCCGCCTGCTATCCCCCCGAGGATCCCTTTGAACCAGGACAGTCGTAGCCAAACAATACCCAGGGGCGGCATTCCTCTTCCCATGCCCACACCGGAGGAGGGTCACTTGTTGCGACCCTCCTCCCCCAGTGGCTCCGCCACCACTGGACTGAGCCCTCAGCGAGCCCACACTCCACCTCCACACATTTCCCTCCAACCTCAGAGACTCCCACCACCACCACCAAAGGCAGATCCCAGGAGGCTCAGCACTGCCTCAGCGCAGTCCCTCACACTGAAAAAAGGTCTGAACGAGGATTCTGTGTGCCTGACATGAGCTGTGAATGATGCATACAGGTAATATCTGTTTAACTAAAAGCAGCCATGTCTTCTTTTACTAGGGGAGGAGAATGGAGGGAAAGAGGAAGAGAAGGAGGACACAAGCGAAGAAAAGTGAGTCAGCATCTTTACCTTTCCATTTTAAAAGGATATGTGTGGAAATATTTTATATTTTCCTCAGATAAAATGACACAAATATATGCAGTATATTTCCAAAGATGCTCCTAAACAAAGGTGCTTTTCCCTCCTGTTTGAGTAAAACCTGCTAAAAAAATACAGTAGGAGGGCTCAAGCTACAAATGGATAAACAGGGTAGAGCGCATTTAGAGAAGAGCTAACACAATGTCTTCATATAAGAAAAATAAAGATTTTCACCTGGATTACCCTTTAAACCAGCCTTTATATTATTGAGAGTATTGACAGATTAATAAGGGGGCATTTGTAAGTTGTTAACCCTTTTCTCCAATGTCATGTCCCCTGACAGGAGGAATTCTATCAGGAGGAAGATTGGGTTTATTTTCGACACTCGTCTGCAGGATGGTAAGGCTGACACTCAAAACAAACAAGCCACAACAAGCCCAGATCTATCAACTGTAACCCTGTTTCCAAAACAAGTCCATAAATGATTCAACTTCTAATAAACATGCCTTTACATTTACAATAATCCGCTCACAGTCCACGCGTCCTTATCGCCACAGGCTAAAGATGGAAAAATTGCCAGCATCAATAAAGGGGCAAATTTCACTTGCTGATTGGTCAGGTCACACCTACAGGCATGTGTGGCTGCGCTGAGCAGGGATTTTGCCATCATACCTGAGAGGATTGCTGGATGATGATTTGGGGCAACACTGTGCTGTTTAGTTTTACTTTTTGCATCAGAAACTGTTAAATAAACAAAAAAATTTTGGACGTAGTTTCGTAGGATATTTGCAGACAGTGAAGCTAAGATTAAAAAAAACATTGGAAATATTGGAAAGTCCAGTTGTTCTGATCGTGTCATTGCCTGGCTGTCTTTGTGTACAGTCGGAATTCACTGCCTGGGTCACATTTGTGAAGGCGCCGCTAACGCTCAACAGCACATGCAGGTTTTGGAGCAACAAACAAATGCCACCTGCATGACGTCAGATTAAGGAAACTCTTTCTTGTCACCTTGTCACATTCTCCACATACTGAAACTCCAATGCTGGTAAAACATGAGTACAGGTGCTAACAGGATGTGCCTGCAAAACCTTTCACCCACTAAAAAACAGTCCTGATGAACTGTTGAGTAGCTGAAATCCTGTTAGACATTCATTAGACATGCTTCTGTCCCTACAAAAACCAGATTTTGATATGTAGTTCCAGTTAGACAAGCGTTTGCACTGGATACAGGTTTATGTCATTACTAGTATCTTAAATAGGAAACGCATTTGGTGAATTTTACTATGAGCCATAATGTTTGTCTCCATTTAATCAGTTTCTTTGCACATTATCGTCAGTGTGATTGAATCTGATGATATTCATCTGTATTTTCATCGACTCCATTAAGATGTATTGCATGTTGTCCTAATTCCAAAGTACCTGAGACAGTAGATCATGTACTATATACAGCACTGTCTTATTTGCTCTCACTGAACAAATCACTGATTGTACAAAGTAATTTATTACTTTATTATTTGTCACTCGAATGCATTTTAATGAAAAAGATGCAGTTCTGACATTTTTTTGGCTTTACCTCGCAGCAGGAAGTGATGCTGCTGGGAAACTCTTCGCCAAAGAGCGACGGTGACAGTGTTGAAGCTAAGGCATGAAAATTGAAGAATAGCTTTAAAGTAGCAATAAAATTCAAGTTAAAAGAAAAGGAAAGCCTAAAACGTAACCAAAAAGTTAAACGAGTAGTTCTTGGTTTACTGATAACTGATTATGCAGGTCCACTGGGAAGCAGAGTGATTGATGTTTATGAATATATGTAGTAATCAGGAAAATGTTTGACTCTTTTCCCTGTTTCAGAACCTCTCTACCAGACGTACCGGGCTTCTGTCATTACAAAAGAGATCCGGCGCCAGACAGTTTGCCGTAACATCAGCAAAACTAGTGCGGACTATGCTATGGACCACCTCGGTCGTCGCCCTGGAAATGGAGGACCGAGAGGCAGCCCGGTGCCCACACCGGTTCAGAGCACTCTGTGGCAGGAACTCCCAAATGTGCGGGACAGTGGGGTGCTGGAGAATCTCAGCTCTGACCAGTGCAAGTACCAGGAGGTGAGGGAGTGGAGGAGAGGAGACGATAATGCATGGCAGAGAGGCTCCATAAAGACAAATCAATAAAGGCTGAAAGGAGAAATCTGAGATGCAGGATCAAGTTTTCCAACTAATAATATAATGCTTTTACATGAATTAGAATCCATTTAGCCACACTGTCTAACTCATTGCTATTACATCATATTGATTCACCCGGTATGACGTTCAGAAAAGCTTTTACAGTTAGTTATAAAGCTGTAGTGCCAGTAACAGAATTTGTAAAGGTAAATAACCTTTGAAGTACTGATACAGGCTTAAATACACCCCTCACTAATATTTAGTGAAATGACAAGCTGCACATTGACTCGACATTTTTGATCGCCATCATCAAGCATCTGGCATCATTCTGGCTGTATATTTGATTACTTCTCTGGGCAGAATTGCTCCATTTAAATTGCTTGCTTTGTGTCATAAATCCGTCTTTTAAGCATAGTCTACATGAGGTCGGGGCATGAAGAATGGCCATGCCAGAGGCGTAATGCTTGTTTGCTTTATCCATCCCAAAATCAGTCTGATGTGTGTTTGGGATCATCCTCTTAAAGCACCCAGCTGTGCCCAAGTTTCAAGTATCTAGCTGTTGATTTGAGGTGAAGTTGAAGAATTTGGAGGTAGCCCTTTTTCCATTATTCGAGCCACTTTATGCAATATACTGGTACCACTGGCAGCAGAGCAGCCGCAGAGCTTGATGCTACCACCACCATGCTTACCATGCTCAACAGCTGATGCAGTGTTCTCAGGTTTAAACTCCTCATCTTTGCTACTCCAAACATTCCTCTTGTCATCGTGGCCAAATAGTTCAGTCTTGGTCTCCGTGTATTATCCATGTATTTGTAAATTTCATTTTGGAGCGGAAACATATTTTTTGGTCGACACCCTCTCAGTTCATGGTGAAACTGGCTTCACTGTGGACAGGATGCTGGTGTTCAGCAGTTTCCAGTTCCTCACAGGCTTGAGCCTTGGTGGTTCCTGGGTGGTTCTTGCTTATCAGTTTCTTCTGATCTGAGGGTGACAGTTTGTGTATTCTTCCAGACGTTTGCTGACACATCCATACAATTGTTTGAAATGATGATCTTGGATTTTAGTTGTTTATAAATAGCTCCCAAGAGCCCTTCACAACCTGTGTAACTCTTCTTATTTAAAAAAAAATCATATATAAATCATAAATATTTCCTCTATAAACATGAAAACTGCAGTTATCCTGCTTTTTGTGTCATCTTGGTTTCCTTTAATGTGCAGCTTTGTTCACCTTCTTCCTGACAGAGTATGTTTGAGGTCCTGACATCAGAGGCCTCTTACTTGCGATCTCTTCATGTTCTGACTGAACATTTCATGGAGAGCCGGGAGCTGGAAGAGACGATGATCATCAGAGACAGGAAGACCCTCTTCTCCAACATCCTGAGGATCCGTGAAGTCAGCGAGAGGTGAGGGAAAAAAAGGGTGAAGGGAGATAAGGAAAAAACAGAAACTCCAAAGTGATTTATGATGTGAAGTGCTGCAAGGTCACTTGTTGAAGATGAAACTGGGACAGGAATGTAAAGCTTGTTCTTTATGGTTCAACAGGCTTGTGCACAGTTTTCTGCAAGTTCTGAAAATTTGTTATCTGACTCAACAGATTCTTGAAAGACTTGGAGGACCGCATATTTCAGGACGTGGTGTTCTCTGACATTTGTGATATAATCAACTACCATGCCCAGCACAACTTCCCCGCCTACATTGACTACGTACGCAACCAGATCTACCAGGAAAAGATGTTCACTGAGCTCATGTAAGCAACCAGAGTTTCACTTGAATCAGGTTCAAACTCTCTGAGAATTTCCGTAGCAACTATGAGAAAAGATTGTAAGTAGTGCAGGCTGGCAGGGTACCAACTGTCTCAACTGGAGACAAAGTCTTACCTTATCTTTACTTTTGTGGTGTATTTACAGGAAGAGCAACCTGCAGTTCAGTGCAGTAATCACTCGTCTCCAAGAGTCGCCTCAGTGCCAGCGGCTGCCCTTCATGTCTTTCTTGCTACTGCCGTTCCAGCGAATAACACGCATCAAAATGCTCATTGAGGTGTGCAGCATCACCCAGTTTTCACTCTCTATGCCTTAGCATATGTCACTGGTCACTTTATTAGGTACACCTGTTCCACTGTTAGTTAACATAAGTTCTGTAATTGCAGCCAATCCCCAACTCTCTGTCAACAGTATTCAGGGCCATTGATCAGTGCTCATGACACATACATATTAATGATCAATTCACTTTGATGAGTGATGAAAGGTTTCTATAGGTTTCTATAGAAATGTCCACATGATCAGAATCATCTTTCTGGGCTTAACTTCAAATATCTAATCAGCCAATCACAGGGAGACAACTCGGTTCAAACAGAACACCAAAGTAGGGAAGAAAGATGATTAGAGCGACTTTGAACGTGGCATGTTTCTTGGTGCCAGACAAGCCTGGTCTGAGTATTTCAGAAACTGCTGATTTTCTGGGATTTTTTCCCCACAAAATAATAACTGAGATAACATCTCAATACAACCAAGGTATGCAGAAGAGCATGTCTGAACACACAAGCAGATGGGCTCCAGCAGCAGAAGACTGCACCAGGTGCCGCTCCTGTCACCTGATAACAGGAAACTAAGGCTACAATTTGTCTGGGCTCAATATTAAACAACAGAAGATGAGAGAAATGTTCCAGGCTTGATAAATCTCACTTTCTGCTGCAACATTCAAAACAACATAAACACAGTTGTATAAATATTTCAGGATTCACAGTCACCAGATGTCAACCAGTAGAGCACCGTTAGGACATGGTGAACCTAGAGATTAACATCATGGATGTGCAGCAGACAAATCTGCAGCAACTATGTGACACTGTCATGTCAACATGGACCAAAATCTCTGAGGAATGTTTCCAGCACCTTGTTGAATCTATGTCACAAGTAACTAAGCCAGGTCTGAAGGCAAACTGGAGTCAAACCTGGTACTAGTGAAGCCCTTACTAACTAGGTGGCATGTGAGTGCATGTTTAGGCCACAGAGTGACAAATTGGTTATTTGCTTCTGCTTCTCTCCTGAGAGGAAAAAGCTCAGCAACTCACAGATGAGTGACAGCCTTTGTAAGCTTTACGTGCTTTACTTAAGTGCCAAACAAAACGCCACAGTACATTGTGCATAGCTGACCCTTCTCTCCTGAGGGTCAGTGAAAGGCAATAGCATGAGTTCATCACGGTGTTCGGATGTGTGGAATGCCCTCATTCCAGCGTAATCTTACACACTCTAGCCTTCGCTGATCCTTTAACCTATAAGCAAACACACAGACTCGCCTCGCCCCAGTTTCACAACCTTGCTTGTGTTTTGGTGGAAAAATGTCTCCTGGTAATGTTGTTTGTCTGTTTGCAGAAATAGAAAGTTGTTGTTTGTTGTTTCAGAACATCCTGAAGAGAACAAAAGAGGGGACGAAAGAGGAGCAGACAGCCTCAAAGGCTTTGGCCTCTGTGTCCAAGGTAAACACGCCTCACTCCTCAACCACCCTTCTGCCTGCAAATGCGGCATATTTGAGTCTAAAGTGCGCCGTATGCTTCTGGAAATTAGATGTCAGCTATTGTCTGAATGAAGGATTTCCTACTGAATCAACTCAGTGAGTCACAGGTGCCATTGAGGGCAGTGGCAGGCTGAGATTAGGTTTATTAAAAGAGCCAGAGGAATAAACTTGATACTCCCAGTGAGACACACGGTTTTATACAAGGATGGTTGAGAGGAGGTTTTTTTAAGTGTGAAAATAAAAGGGATCTGCTAAGTGATTTCATCATTTTGTTTCAGATCATTGATGTGTGTAACACAGAGGTGGGAAAGATGAAACAGATGGAGGAGCTGATTCATATCTCTAAGACACTGGAGTTTGACAAGCTCAAGGTAACGGCAGTGTTGATGTTTGTATTCAGCTTATGTGATCTCTTTTATTTTGAAGAGTCGTAAATGCCACCTGTCCTCTTCAGGCCATCCCCATCATCTCCCAGACTCGATATCTGGAGAAAAAGGGAGAGCTCCAGGAAATGTCCAAAGGAGCGACTCTCTTCAACATGAGGGCAAAGTTCACTCCCGTCTACTTCTTCCTGTTCAACGACCTGCTCGTCATCGCTGCCAAAAAGGGGTTAGGTTCAAAAACAAAACTGACACAACATAAAATGCTCTTAATTTGTTGACCCATCTTTGATGCATCATTGATTCATTCTGCTAGATTCTGATTAGAATTGAAAGCGTACACTGAATTTTTCAGATGTTGTACACATCATGCATTCACAGTCCCTTTACAGCTTAATAAATGCATCTTTCTGCTTCTGTGACAACAGCTACATAAATTTCCTTGATGTCAGTGGATATCAAAGCCTATCTGTAAACTGGAGATATTTACTAGCCTCAGCTTTATGCACTAATTCAGAATTATACATTTTGGTTAATCATTAAACACTGTGAGGGTGGTCTCTGCCTATGCAGCTACCCTTGGAAAAGCCCAGAAACTATTCTAATACTTGCCAAACTATTACATCTTTAATGATATATAGTGAGCTCATTACAGGGGAGGTCGCCGAATGTCGTCTTTATGGGGAAAGAGTTAAATGCGTGTCATCACTCGTTTAAATAACTCCAACTCCCTAAAATTTAAGGGAAGGTGGTGCCAAAGGTGCTAGACGTTAAGAGTATACACAGCATGCGATATACCTGCTTCCTGCTAGACCCGTTTTCCTTCTCATATTTTTCTTGTAATTAGCTTTTGTCTACATTGTCTCAAACAGCGCGGAGCGTTTTGTGGTGCTCGACCATGCCCATCGCTCTCTGGTGCAAGTGCAGCCAATAGAGGAAAGCGGGACCAGTGGGAGCCCCTTCGAACACTGCTTCAATCTCACGCTGCTGGAAAACCACCAGGGACGCCTGTTTGAGCGGCTCATCAAAGCTTCCTCTCAGTGAGTGGTCGCGCGTGTGTGTGTGAACAGCATGTGCTTGACTCTAACATCTGCAGTATCTTGAATGAAAATAAGGGAAAAACTAGACATGAAGTCAAAGTCCAATTCAAGTAGTTCATGCTGTTTACATAGAAGCAGCATGAATCGGGTAATTTGACTCATGTAAAAGAAACATTTAATTTCCTAAAAGGAAAAATTGTAGATGAACTGCGAGTTACTCAAAGGTTATGTGAGATGGAAATGAGAAATTAGAGCCACCAAGAAACAGTTCTGGCCTAAAAGTGTAACTAGATTACACTCCTGCCTGGCCACTCCTTGAAAATGTTGCCCTGGATGAACAGCTGTTCTGACTTTCAAAGTAAAAGCTTAACGAGCACAAAGAAAAACATTCACACTACATTAAAAATTAAGTGAAATTATGAACCAAATACAACAAACACATGTGCAAAGTCCTGCCCCCCCTGATTCATGCCTGGGAGCCAGTTTGGAGAGCATACAAGCTGACGTCCTGGATGTTGACAGACTTGCTACAACCGGCTTACAGGGAAGTTAAACATGGAAAAAAAGGATGTTTGTCATTTCAAACAATTTTCATTGTGATGTTTGTTTATTATATGCATGGTTGGCAAGGTATCATGTGTCTTAATTGCCCCTTGAGGATAAATATGGTCTTTTTGACTTTGACTTGATGACAACATGATCTGACGGAAACATTGTTAGGATGTTTTTGCAGGTTATAAAATATCCCCAGTGTTAGGTGATCCAGAGCAATCAAAAACATGTCCAGGATGTGATTGAGGCCAGAGAATCCATAATGCTCTATGCAAAACATTTTCTCTGTTAAACATTTTGAGGATGTGTTGTTGGTGAGTTAGGTGACATAGTTTTCCTCTAACACCATCACAGTAAAATGCAAATATCGGTCACTATGCTAATAGTATAATGTGTGACTCCAGGGAATAAATCCTTCAAATTTAGTACTTAGGCCAAAAACATCTAATGTCGATCCATTCGTGTATCCACTTCTGCTTATCCAACTCGGGGTTGCAGTTAGGCTGAAGCCTGTCTGAGCCGTCATAGGGTGAGAGTTGGAGAGCACCCAGTACAGTGGTTAGCGCTGTACAGCACAGTAAAAAGGTCCCTGGCGTCCTGCGTGTTCTCCTTGTGTCTGTCTGAGTTCTCTCTGGTATTTCCAGCTTCCTCCCACAGTCCAAACACACGCCTGTTTGTGTAACTGGTAGTTTTGGCGACGTATCAAGGTTAAACTCAAGATCTCTTGACCAAACCATTATAAAAGTGATTTGCTAAACTTAAATGAACCTAAATATAATGCTGGGAACATTCTTCAGAGATGTGCCAAAATGCAATGTGAGGATTTTTAGATTCAGAAGACTGTGGGACATGTTGAGCCTCAGAAACGGGTTGCTATGGTTTTCTGTTGACCTCCTCTTCTCCTCACACCTCGAAGGAGGTGAAAACTCTTCCTACTGTTACATCAGGAATTACACGTCACTGGTATGAGACTAAACTGTGGCCGTCTCCATCAACAGGTCGGACATGGACAGGTGGATGGCAGCTTTCCCCAACACGGCCAACCAAGAGAGAGATGATAAGGAAGTGATTTACGAGGACTGGGGTGAGGACAAGCGCATACAAAATTCACACACACCGAGTGTTATGCGAGTTATGAAAGTTTACAATTTTATATGTGTCTGTGGATGGCAGACTGTCCTCAGGTGCAGTGCGTGGAGCAGTACATCGCCCAGCAAGCCGACGAGCTCAGCCTGGAGCCCACTGAGATCATCAACGTCATCCGCAAAACCAACGAGGGTAAGAGCATCGGGTGGGAAACGTTTATCTTTAGAAAACAAGCTGTGGCAGCTGAAACCGAAACTAATTATTATTATTAACATTTGTTACACAGAAAAAGTTACATGTACTAACATGACTTTGTATCACCTCCCTGGACTCTGCTTGTTTATATGCCTCCATCCTCCAACCCTCGCTTTAGCAGTTTATTTGCTTTGACTTTCTTGCATGAACGACGCAGAAACCGCCAATATCTCCCTCTTCCCTTGTTTGTCCTCCCCCCACTCTCCTCCCCTCTTTTTTTTTTCTCCCTCCCCCCCGAATAGGCTTGTACGAAGGAACCCGCCTGTCGGACGGTCAGAAGGGCTGGTTCCCCGTAGCGAATGTCATCGAGATCACAAACGAACACGTGAGGAGGAGGAACCTCCGGGAGCGCTACAGAGTCATGCAAGCAGCGACTTTGGTTGCAAACAGCAAGACCCGCACGCTTCAGTAGATGTTTACAGTAAATGACGTGGACACTTTTGAGAAAGACAGTTACTCAGGGACTGTGCCACGTGAGCTGCCAGTTTCTAGCAAACAGGAAACGAAAGGTAAAAGCAGAAGGGCGACCACGACGAGACGGCGGACACACACTCGAGCTGCTGCAGCATGTGCTACTTCAGCAGAAGAAACAGAAAGTATGTGACAGCAGAGGATTAGCTTACATATCTCCCTAACTGCAAGGATCCACCTCTTCCTGTTTTCCGTGCAGCCCCACGCCAACACCTCTTCACAGACTGCTGTGCCAAACTCACATGCCAGTCATTCGTGGCATTGTTCAAACGCTCGTACGCTCAGACAGGAGCTGGGTGTTGGCTGGAAACATTTAGTTGTCAATACACAAACAATGCCCTGTTTTTTAGTGCTATGTGACACTTGGTTTGCCGGATTAGAGAACAGAAGGAGTCTTAAAAAAAAACACAAAAACCCCCAAATGCATCTCAGCTGAAAGATGTTAACGTTTTAAAATTTCACTAGAAAACAGACATAAAATCAGGAAGTGCCTTTTAATTGAAAACAGAAGTACACAATTGTGAAGTACGGGGTTTATGCTTTCAGCATGTGCAAACTGTGCTTGAACTTTGTTTTTTATGTTTTTAGTAGTTGTGCTTTTGACTAGCTTGTTAGCTTGTCCACCACTGTGGAGTGGTGCTGTAGCTCCCCCTGCAGGGCATCAGGAAATGGGGTCTGGTCTGTATAGTATGTTGTAAATTACAACAGGGTGATTCTCCTTCAGGACATATTTTAATAAAACCTTTTGTCTTTTTAACTGGCTCTTTGTTTCTCGGTAACGTTTACTGAACATTATAAAGTTCTCGTCTGTCAGAGGAACCTGTGCAAAATCCAAAACTGGGTAAAGTGCAAATACAATGCTCAAACACAAGAGCCGAGAACATAAATATTGAGCAGTCACTGTGTGATATCAACATCCATAAGGCTCAGGAGCACGTCCACGGCATCGCCCTCCAAATCTGAGAGCCTCTGTTCCTTTGCTTCCATAAACCCTTCAAAGACACTCACTTTGCTCTTGATCACTGGGGATGTCTTCAGGGGAACAGCGCTACTTCCTAATGCAAGTGGAGCTTCAGCTTCCTGGTGTGTTTGAGGGCTTGGGCATAGCAGAGGACCGGGAGGAGTGTTTGCTGTTTCATTTCGGTTTTGGGCCTTCAACAAGTCAACATAATTTAGTTTTAATTGACTCGAGAGAGTGTCAGCGACTTCAAGCTCTGCATCTGACCAAACCGTTCCCTCTATCAGTGCACCACGAGCAGGTTTGTACCCCTCCTCACCATCCTTGGCACAAGGATGACTGAGGTTTGAGTCATCGTCCATTTGGTAGTGCAGTTTCAGCAGGTTAGTAACGGCCTGGTCCTCTTCCTGTGTAAGCTGGAGGACAACCTGCCTTGGCTGCACCTGAGGGTGAATGGTTTGTGTTCTCCAAGTGGGGCTACCCAGATCTCTAGTGGGGTGTGGTCCTGATCTGAATGGGTCTGGGCGGTTTGGTGGGGCCAGGCAGGCGGACATGATGGGTCGTGGCGTGTTGAGCTGCAAGCAATCAAATACCTGAGAGAAATGAGATGAAAGAAAGAACAGCTGTGTGTCGCTCCAAAAACAACACATCATTTGTTCCCATTCCTTTTGCACCTTTCACTGAATCAAGTAGTGATAACTCGGACAGGCATCAAATAGTATTTTGGCACCAGGGTGTCCTTAAAAGAGAGGACACCCTGGAAAATTAGCAAGTGGAGCATGAAATAGCAAGAGTCAGGCCTGAAAAAACTATCTACAGCAGATGAACAATATCTGAACCTCGTGTCTTTAAGAATCAGGCGATAAACATCCAACAAAGACATAACACACATCTACTGTTCACTGAAGCATCATCAGAAATGGCCTAAGTGGAAGGCTGGCTGTCAAGAAGCCATTCATAATGAAGAGAAACGGATAAAACGGAAGAACTGCACTGATGGAGGGATGAATCCAATGTGAAACTTTCAGTTCAAATTGTTAATAATGCGAGGAGAGAGGTACGACAATAAGTGTCTACAGCCATTTGTAAAACATGGTGGAAGCCTGTCATGCAGTCGCATCACAATACACCAGCACAAAAACTGACTGAACGACTCAAAGAGCAACTAAAAGAAAACACAATTATCATGAAGCGTTTGATGTGTGCATTTTTCTATGTGGCCTAAATGAACACTGTTATTAAAACGCTGACACACTGGACTCTTTCCTGTAACCACACAGCGATTATGAAATCTGATTTATATGATAAGTTAATTTCCACAGGATGGTACTTCAGTTTGTGGATGCATTGAGTAGAGGACGATGGGTAAACAGAGGTGGAGGCAAAATGTAGTTTACAAAAGACCAACAATATTTTTCAAAGTTATCTGAGAGTGAAGTCTTGATGACAGACTCTGACGGAGCATTTAGTTATACTTAAGCTGTGGTATTGTTGTGTGGGACTCTGGCCCCTGGAAAGCCATACAAGTCTTTATTTGGGCATGCAGGAACTAATCCTTAGAAAATGAATGAGTATGAAAAATGGAGCTTCTCCACAACAGTGTGTTTTGTTGGTGCAATTATGAAATGGTCTCTCACTCACCTTTAACCCACTGAGTCTATTGGGGATCCTCCTGCCACAGCACATGGTGGGGTCAGTGTAGAAGAACTCTGCGGGCGTGGTGGGGTGAGCTGGGGAGAAATCAGGGAGTCCTCTCAGAGGTTGAGCAGCTGGATGAAGCTCCCCTTGAGCCGGTTTAGGTAAAAGTGACTCACCTGTTTGAGCGTTTTCTTGACTGTGGCGTGGGAGGCCTGCGGCCCTGTACAGCGGCAGGAAGGAGGGGTGGTACAGGGTCCTGTTGGACAGAGGGGGCAGGACCGTCTTCCTGGGTGTCTGATGGAGGACGGACGATGAAATCACCACCGCTGACCCGCAGGACCTGCGCATGCAGTCCAAGTGAGCTAAAGAGTGATGTCACTCACCGATAAATGCTCCTCGCTGTTCATGGTGGTTCAGCTGTGTTGCTCGAGAGGTAAGGGTAGCATCTAACTACTAACTACTCATAAACTTGTTTATGCTCCGTTAAAAGAAGTCGGGGTAGCGACACCTGCTGACTGACGTATGAAACGCAGTGTGACTGCATATATGTATTTCCGGTCATGCTCTTATTCATATTTGTAAAAATTAAAATTAAAAAATGATCCGGAGAAAAAAAAAGTCAATGTCTCTAATAAAGTGATTAAATTCACATTTTTAATCAAATGGTACAAGAAACCATGCAGTGCATGACTTACAGCAATTAATCAGGCCGACGTCCTCTTAGATAGTTTAGAGTTCCAAAAAATGGCAGGCTTTTTTGCAATATAAACGCATGAGTCGCTTTATTAGGTTCACAAATGGACCACCCCATGTTGTGTAGCTTCCCGGATTTTATACTTATTGGGCTACATACTTCTTTATTATGAAGGCTATACGGTGCATAAATCAAAATTCACATGTTTTATGTAACTGAAATGTTTAATTATCTGGGCTAAAGAAAATAAAGTTATAGACCATTTCTATGAAACGTGTATACTTACTGCATTTGGTATACACACACACAGCAGATTACAGGGATGTAACACCAGCATGTGTAAAAACACGGCTTTGATTTTGCTACCCCATTTGATTTCCACGCTATGTTCGGGAAAATTTCTCTAGATCCACACCTGTGCACCCCATGTGCTTCACTTGTGTCAAGCCAGCCTCCAATTCGAGACTTGCAGTCAAGCCAGCCTCCAGTTTGTTTTACGTTCCCTGTGTATTCAAAGTATTACGGGAATGGATGTGGAAACCGGATTTCAAAATAAAAGCCAACTTCGAGTGAATTAACAGATATGTTAAGAACATAATAACATATAATTTAGGCTTCTTTTTTTTTTTTACAAACTCTAATGTTAGATCTATATGACACAGCCTTGTACCCTAATTGTGCCCTGTCACTGTCAAGGCCATCTTATTTTGGATTTTGTTAAGGTTCGGTCGAGTTAGGGAAGAGAAGAAAGCAAGCCCAAGTCGAAGTAGGTGTCAAAAATAGTGATCTTTATTACACTCTGTGCACAAGAGTGGGAAAAGACAATTTGCAATCGAATCCTCTCGTCAACTGAAGCATCAGTCTCCTTATATTGCCTTTATGACATCACAGTTGGATCTTTACTGGAAATGATCTCAAATGATAACAATTCCCCGCCTATCCCAAAGTTTTCCCTTATATAGACATCAACTGCTACTCTTAAGAGAAAAACAAGTGTGTATTACATTGTGCATTTTGTGAAAGTGTATTTATCAGAAAAACTGTCCTCAGATGACCCTCCTATTATTACTAAGTGTGTAGGTGACCGTGCGTGTGTTACATAAGTGCGTGCATGTAAGCAGAGATCGGCGTACGTGCAAAATTACACGCAGGCCTGCCAGGGCCCAACAGGACTCGTGGGTCTGTATGGTGTGACTGCTCTGCTCTAACGTGCAACAACTTTATATAAACAGTCAGTGCGGATTAATATAAACAGTCAGTGTACATTAATATTTGCTCAAAGTAACACAGATGTAATTAAAAGATTATACTGTCAACAGATTCAACAATGGTAAAGGAATAATCAATGATAACTGATTGTGAGAATACAAAATAAAATATCTCCTGCTCACACTCCTCCTCTTTGGCCTTTTGAAAAAAGGCCAACATTTAAAGATATTGTGTCACTCCTCCGTCCAGGCGGCTTCTCGCAACGGCATCATATGTTCCGGACCAGCTGACCCAGCTGAACCAGAAGCTATGGCCCTGCTCACCAGATTACCCAACACCTGCCTCACCAGAGGAATGAGACAACACCCGATCAGCAACAAACCTAGAAAAACTAGAAGAGAAAACATGGCAGACATAAACAATCCCTTATATTGCCCAAAAACAGATGTGAACCAATCTCCCAGCCTTGAGTTCACGCCTGATTGCTCATGCATGGTTCTAGATAACGTTTTCAAATTTTCCAGCGCCCGCGTGACTGTTCCGTCCGGAGCTGTATTGTTGGGAATAAAGGTGCAACATAAATCTCCGAACATCGCGCACACGCCTCCCTTCTCGGCCAATAACATGTCCAGCGCCATGCGATTTTGGATTCCCATTAACGACGTCGGACCTAATTGTTCTGCAAGACCTTCCACCGCGTCCCTGGTGAGATTAGAGAGTCTCAACACATTATAATGAACATAATTAATGCGATCAACATTTTTATTTGGAGTCACCCACAGAAACACACTTTCAAACCCGGCCGCTATCTGATCAACTAACTTATACTCATCTGGAACTCCTCGGGGAACCCCTATTGAGTCTATCCAGGTTGGCGAGTCCCGTCTTGGATCATACTTGTGGATAGCTCCTGTGGCTCTCCTCCGTCTGGCTGTAGACACATTCGCACCTTGCTGTGGAATTGTCTCTAGCCTACTGCCCATGAGCATCAAAGGTGCAGCTAAGCGCACCAAAGCACACGTTCCCACACTCCCCAAGGGAACCTGCACCAAAAGGGTGTACTCCCCACAATAATAATATAGCCCACCTCTCGCCCAGGTGCCTATAATTGTGCTTGGGTCACTTACATCATTGGTAGTCCTACCTGTAATTGTCCTCTGGCACCAGCTTGGATTAATCCTTCCTAGCCTAAATCTCACTCTGTCTGTAGAAAACTCAAAACATGTATAATTATCTCGTTTTGGTGTGAATGAACCTGGTTGTGTGCGTTTATCAATTGGCGGATATAAACCTGACAAAGTGGTGCAGTTACCTGTGTCCACCGCCTCTCTAGTTAATCTCAACATGCAATTATATCCCCACTCATCCTCTGGATACAGAGGAGCGGGTTCAGTAAACAAATGTGGTCGAGCGGTAGCACAAGCAACACAATCAACCACTTTCTGCTCCTTAGCATTTTGAGCCACCCAATCTAACCAAAGATTCCTATCTCCAAAACCTGTGGCACGCTCTATCAACTCCTGAGGTTTTAACCTAGTATAATCAGTGGCAACAAACCATTTTTCTTCTGGATCCTTGTAAGTTACTGTCTCTACGGGATCTGTTTGCACCGTGAGATTCAGTGCTGAGTCATTTCCCAGCGGTTTAGCCCTGGGATTAAATAAATTCACCCGAATTAACCCGAATGGATCTGTCCCTACTTTATCTACCCCTACTACTAAATAAAACGCACCTCCATCAAACCCAGGTTCAGGGAGTTCACTCCATGGTCCTAGGGAAAGAGTAATAGGGTTATTTGTAACAGAATAATCTCTCTGAATAGCTATTCCTTCAAGGGCCGGTGGCACCGTTGGCTGCCATCCTACTCCTGTCCACGCGACCACATCCTGCCAAGAACACCACTGATCCGTTACATAGGTGTAGATGTCACTATCCCATGATGGGCCCCACACCGACTTAGGGTAACACATCATTGGATGATAACAAACCCACACATTATATGTTCTCCAGCTATTCCCGTCACCCGAGCATTTAATTACCTCACACAAATCGAATGTGAACGCTGTTGTAGATCCATTAACATACCCAAACTCGACTCCGCCACTGGCTTTGAGACACCCATCATCCCCACCTGAACCAACCGCACGCTTGACTTTTTTCGACGATTTGATCGGTTCGGGCTCAGGAGCGGATAGACCTCTGTGTCTGGGCAATTCACCTGTCTGCCAAAAAACAAAGAAACACGTTATAACACTTATTAACCCCAACACCCCCGTTATTTTCCAATTTTCCCACAATTTCATGATGACTGTTCCCAGGCTCGTTTACTTTTACTCTATACTAAAAGATAAGGTTACAAAAAGAGTATAAGGTTATGAGTATAAAAATATGCGAATAACATACAAAACTATTACGATTCCTTCAAACTATCAAATACTTTAGACTAGAGCCCTAGCCTATTTAAGAGCCTGTACTGGATTCCTCCTTGGCGCGTGACGCTCCTCTCCTTTCTCCGCCTCACTCAGGTAGACTACTGAGGAGGACCGTAGCACAGGGGGAACGAGTATTATTCTGGCTCTATGTTCCCTCCTGCGTCGATTGGGTGGAAGCTAGCTCCAACAAACTCTCGTCCGCGACTGCACACTGAGACCAATGGAACCAGGTCTCCCCTTTCCCCTTTAGACGGACAGCACTGGTGGTTCGGGCAATTACTTCGAAAGGTCCGGTCCACCTTGGGTCTCTCCACTTTCGCTTAATGACCTTCAGCCACACCGCCTTGGCATCGGGGATGGACCTGTCCTCCGCTTTCACCCCTTCTCCAACCTGTTGTGTGAAACTAGACACAAGAGCTTTTAATTCTTTCCAACATTCAATATGTTTTCTATTACTTTTTACACTTTCTTCCGCCGGAACTGTTGTCCATGGACCTGGAAACTGTCGTCCTGTCAACAGCTCATATGGTGTGAAACCTGTGGATTGATTAACACAACATCTTATTATCATCAATGCAACTGGCAGGGCCGCTACCCAATTTAGCCCCGTGTGAGCTGAAATCTTAGCAATTTTATTCTTCAGATTTAGATTCATTCTTTCTACCTTTCCCTGCGACTGGGGGTGATATACTGTGCCAAATCTATGTTGTAACCCCAGCTTCTGTTCTACCTCTGCCAAATCTTTGTTTTTGAAATGAGTCCCATTGTCGGACCTAATCCGCTTAGGGAAACCATGCCGGGGGATGTAATGATTGATTAAACACTTAATCACACTTTTTGCATCCTCCCTCTTGGTAGGCCATGCCTCAGGCCAACCCGTCAAAGCATCTACACTTACCAGTAGATATCGAACTCCTCCTGGACCTGGATCAATCATGTCAGTGAAGTCAATGACAATCTCTTCACCTGGTCTCTCTGGAATGGGGAACTTACCTGCCTCTGGTTTAATCACTGGCTTCGGATTGTGCTTCCCACAGATCAGACACGTCCTAGCCTTTTCCTTGATCATATCCTTCAAAAAGGGATGCCACCAATGGCACAGATGTCTCCCCATCTGGGCGACACCTACATGTCCAAGGCCGTGCGCTTCAGCAATCTTCTGTTTTGCCAAGTTGGCTGTCAACACTGGTCGACCGTCAGGTCCTCGCCAGAGACCTCCTTCTTCCCAGGCTCCTCGACTCTTCCAGATCCCTTTCTCTTCTGGGGCAGCCTCCCCTTGGGCCTTCCTGGCCTCCTCTAGCATGTTAACTCCTGATTCTTCTTCCACCGTTATTTGTACCATCTGTCGTGATGCTTTATAACCCGCTGCCTCTTTTGCAGCTCGATCGGCTTCCTGATTTCCTTTGGCCATCAGGCCGGTGCCTGAGGAGTGGCCTTTGCATTTTATGATGCTCACCTCCTCTGGATCTCCCAAGGCCTGCTCAAGTTCCTCCATTTCCTTTTTGTGGCAGATTGGTGCGTTATCTGCTGTCCTGAATCCTGCTCTTCTCCATTGGGCGAGCTCCACATGAGCTGCTCCAAAAGCATAAGCTGAGTCCGTGTAAATGTTGACTCTTTTTCCTTTTGCAAGTCTCAAAGCTCGACTTAGAGCAATTACTTCTGCTCTTTGGGCTGACTGCTGCCCTTCAAGTCTTCCAGCCTCCTTCACTTCAAATGCAGCCCCTTTTCTGCAAACTACCGCGTAGCCTGCTTTTAATCCTTCATTGTCCCTGTAGCAGCATCCATCAGTGAACCAATCTTCAGCTCCTGTCAGAGGTTCTGCTTTCAAGTCTTCTCTTATCTTCTCGTCCACTTCAGCTCTCTTTGCGCAGTCATGAGGTTCTCCTCCTGACTCCATTAAATCTGCCATGTTAATTCCTTCATGTGTGAAAGTCAAGTTAGGAGCGTCTAAAACTCTACACACTCTCTGTTGTGTAAGAGGTGTCATGGTGAAGGCTTGTGAGTTAACATATGCCACCACACTGTGGGTGGTCAGCACCTTCAACGGATGGTCCCTCACTATATGTGCTGTCTTTTGTATAATTTTTGACACCCCAATGGCATGCTGAGTGCATCTCGGGTGCCTTGTCTCTAATGAATTCAGCCTGATGCTGACGTACATAAGTACATCTCTTCCTCCCCCTTTTTTCTGAAACAACACCCCATTAGCTATCCCGTGTGTTTCAGAAACATCAAGATAGAAGGGTTGTTCGTAATTCGGGATAGCAAGATCAGCCGATCTAGATAAGTCCTGTTTTAATGCAATAAATGCCGACTCAGTGGCCGATGTCCATGGCAGTTCAGCCTTAAGATTTCTGACACCTGTCGTTTTTACCAAATCCCTCAACAGGGCTGTTTTGCCTGCATAATTTGGAATGAAGTGCCGGATAATCAATGATAACTGATTGTGAGAATACAAAATAAAATATCTCCTGCTCACAATTTCAAAGTAAAAGCCCTGTGAATCTTCATTTTTGAACTACTCTTTCAATGACTTAATAATGCTCTTAAAAGCAAAAGTCGTATTTCCAAATACTATTTGAACTTTATATCAACACTTTCCAACCACAGTCTTTTTCACAGTAATACCATATCAATATCAAGTCAGTCTGATTTTGCCTTTCATAGTAACGGCCCTTTGAAATTGCCGATATTTGATTTAATCTTCTAACGATTCAAAATGCTCTAAAATGAAAAATTCTTGTTTCCACAGGGTAATTCCACCTTAGATCAACAGTATACAGCCCCACAGTGATACCATATCAATATCAAGTCATTCTGATTATGCCTTCCAAAATAAAAGACTTTTTAAATTGTCCATAATTGACCTACCTTTCAGTGATTTCAAAATGCTCTAAAATGGAAATTTCCTGTTTCCACAGGGTAATTCCACTCCAGATCAACAGTATACAACCTCACGATGTTACCATATCAATATCAAGACATTCTGATTTTGCTTTCAAAAATAAAAGCATTTTCAAACTGCCCATATCTGACTTGATCCTGGAACAATTTCAAAATGCTCTAAAATGGAAAATTCCTGTTTCCACAGGGTAATTCCACTTTAGATCAACAGTATACAGCCCCACAGTGATACCATATCAATATCAAGTCATTCTGATTTTGCCTTCCACAGTAAAAGCCTTTTCAAATTGTCCACAATTGACCTACCTTTCAGTGATTTCATCCATCCATCCATTCGCTTATCCTTTTCAGGGTCGCGGGGGGCGCTGGAGCCTATCCCAGCTGTCATAGGGCGAAAGGCGGGGTACACCCTGGACAGGTCGCCAGTCTGTCGCAGGGCTAACACACAGGGACAGACAACCATTTGCACTCACATTCACTCGTAGTGACAATTTGGATTAATCAATTAACCTATCCCCACAAGCTGCATGTCTTCGGACGGTGGGAGGAAGCCGGAGTACCCGGAGAGAACCCACGCAAACACGGGGAGAACATGCAAACTCCACACAGAAAGACCCCGGCCTGATGGTGGAATTGAACTCAGGACCTTCTTGCTGTGCGGCAACAGTGCTAACCACCGTGCCACCGTGCTGCCGACATTTTTAAAACATTCTGAAATAATTGAAAGAGTATATCACATATGGACAAATTCGACGGGCCATTAATTTGAAAGGCGAAATCAGACCAACATGAAATTTACATGGTTTTACTGTCGGGTTGGATACTGTTGATCTAAAGTGGAATTATCCTGTGGAAACAGCATCTTTCAATTTAAGAGCATTTTGAAATCGTTAAAAGAGTACGTCGTCTACGGGCAATTTGAAAATACTTTTATTTTGGAAGGCAAAATCAGAGTGACTTGATCTTAACATCGTATCTCTGTGGGGTTGTATACTGTTGATCTAAAGTGGAATTGTCCTGTTGAAACATGAATTTTTCATTTAAGAGCATTTTGAAATCGTTAAAAGAGTAGGTCGTATATGGGCAATTTGAAAAGGCTTTTATTTTGGAAAGCAAAATCAGAATGACTTGATATTGATATGGTATCACTGTGGGGTTGTATACTGTTGATCTGAGGTGGAATTACCCTGTGGAAACAGGAATTTTCCATTTTAGAGCATTTTGAAATCACTGAAAGGTAGGTCAATTGTGGACAATTTGAAAAGGCTTTTATTTTGGAAGGCATAATCAGAATGACTTGATATTGATATGGTATCACTGTGAAAAAGACTGGTTGGAAAGTGTTGATATAAAGTTCAAATAGTATTTGGAAATACGACTTTTGCTTTTAAGAGCATTATTAAGTCATTGAAAGAGTAGTTCAAAAATGAAGATTCACAGGGCTTTTACTTTGAAATCCAAAATAAGATGGCCTTGATAGTGACAGGGCACAATTAGGGTACAAGGCTATGTCATATAGATCTAACATTAGAGTTTGTTTAAAAAAAATAAATTAATTAATTAAAAAAGCCTAAATTATATGTTATGTTCTTAACATATCTGTTAATTCACTCGAAGTTGGCTTTTATTTTGAAATCCGGTTTCCACATCCATTCCCGTAATACTTTGAATACACAGGGAACGTAAAACAAACTGGAGGCTGGCTTGACTGCAAGTCTCGAATTGGAGGCTGGCTTGACACCAGTTCTGCTTCAAGGTTGGACTTGTGCATTTAGAGACACTCCTCTACATACCTTGGTTGTAACTGATGGTTACTAGAATTATTGATGCCTTCTTATCAACTTGAAGCAGTCCGACCTCTCTCCTCTGAGACTTTCAGCGAGAGAACCCTGCTTCTCACTGAATTCTCTTTAATACCAGTCGCTTAAACCCTACGGATAGTTGTGTGATACAATCCCAATAAATCAGCAGTTTCTGAAGCAGACCAGCACCATGCCATGTTCAAATGAATTTAAATCACCTGTCCTCATTCTGTTGCTCAGTTTAAACTATCATGCTGACCTTGTTTACATGTCCAAATGCTTTCATGTGACTGGCTGACTGAGGTACACTTCTCGCTGAAGTGTACTAGTCTGTAAGTTCACTACCTGTGCATTCTACTTTCCCAAGCTTCTCACTCTTTAATATATTTAGACCAAGATTCAAGTTTTCCTGAATATTTAGGGTAAGAAAAAAAAAATTAAACATTGGAGAGCCATAGTCATTTCTACCCCTTTATGACCATGAGTTCCTTACAATGAAATCTCGACACTCTTACATCCTGTGTCAGAAACAGTCAAAAATGATGCCAAGTACACAGTAGTAAAGCTCTACGAGACAAATAATTTCAAAGTCAGCTTTAATGCAGTTGTCCTATTTAAAATACAACTTTGTGACTTTAAGCTCCTGAAAGGGGATCACCAAAAAGTGATATTTATCAGTTAGCCACCTGCAAGATTGTGAACCCTAGAAACTCGAAAGTATCGAGCAGATGGACGAACACCAGGTACAAACACAACAGGTTGTGTGTGTCTTGGGGTGCTTTGAAGTGCAGCAGTGGGCTTTCTGGTGGGACGTTGCAATCCTAGAAACAGATAAAAAATAAATTAGATTTTGAAAAAGAAAGCATAATTTCCAGCAGGTGAATAAGTTACTGTACCTGCTGTGGGCTGCACTGTGCGGATGATTTTACCAACTCCAACTGTGTCAGACACAAATCTGTACATTGTAAAGAGTTGATGGAGACTAGATAGAGGATATGTACACTGCACGATCACCCTGGGAGACAAGGACAGCCTTCAATGTCATGGATCGATGCAGGTGGGGGAAAGAAAAATGAACAGGAAAGTTTTGAGATTCATACCTCTCAGTGGCATCACTAGAAACCAAGTCCATATTCTGGTCATTCTTGTTGTAGAAGATCTCATTTTGATAAGTCACGTAATCCTTTCCAAGCTGAAGAAAAAGTACAAAGTGAGGGCAAAGCAGCACAGGGAGAGGATGCCACAAATCAGTAAACTCAGCTTTTACCTCAAATATGAATCCACAGCTGTTGACTGGAAAAGAAAAGAGGGCCCTGGTGCCATTCATATCTTTAGGCCCACAGGAGTTGTCCATGAGGCTCATTCTTAATGTTCTCCCTCCACCTGAGACTACCGGAGGCAGGTTTGCCACCACAGTCATCATCCCATCAGTCGAACACACTGCATAAACAGATGCATTTTAGCATGATGGGTAACTGAGACCATCTGCGATAATAAAGCTTGGATGCACTTACTGATGAATTCTTTGGGATTGAACAGGCAGGTCTTAACTGTGGACGTCTGGACTTCTGATGTTTCACGAACTCTCACAAGGATCTCAAAAGTTCCTGAGAATCCCTTCAAAGTGACGTCCTGCCAAACACATGCAGCACTTCTACATTTAAACACAATTCAAGCCTATTAAGAACAAACTGATCATGCCAACAGCATTTCCCTCGTCTACCTGGTATTTATACCCATGAGTGGCAAGTGGCACATCAAGCTGCAGACTCTGGCTGTCATTACTGAAGATGTAGCCACGCCGGTCTGCCAGGTCTGAGGTTAGCACGTCTAACCCGATGGTTAACTCCCACAAGTAGTCAAAAGGCTGACGGTTCAGCTTGAAGCGTATCCCGGACTCAGAGCACACTGCGTCAAAGGCTGGAGGTGCTGTCGGATACAAGCTTGTTAACCATTCTTAAAGCTTTTGCCAATATTGAGTAAATTATCAAATAACTTACAGACATCTGTGAACAGTGCCACAATGGATGCCAAGTGGTAATAAGAGTCGTTTCCAGGTAGCACAGCCAGCGTGTAGTTAATATCCAGCATAAACTGAAGAACTGCATCTTCTATAAAGAACTATGAAAGAAAACAAATTCACTAAGATGAGCAGGATTTAAGCCATCATGTTGTGAATATTAATATTTATTTCAAACATAGGCAACAAGTGTTTATATCAAAACAAAATCAAAGAGTCATCGTTTTCACAAGGGCGTGGTGGTGGCAGGGTTACCTTCTGTTTGACAACAGGGTCGTGGAACAGCACCTTCAGTGTGTAGCCATGGGTGCCGTTGGGGTGAAGAACTTCAGTGACTTTGTAGGTGCTCGTATTTGTAAATGGCAACGTAAAGTCTCGTTCATTCAACTGGATAGAAACTAACATGACATCTTCAGGAACATCGCCGAGATAGATGGTGAACATCTGTTCTTCAAGGACTGTTTGATTACGAGTGAAAACCGTGCAGGGCAACAGGGGAGTGACCAGAGTCCTGCGAAACTGGAGCATGGTATCGACATAGTCACGATCTACTGAGATCTGCTCCACGGAGAGGTCGAAGGCATAAAACTCATAGAGGCTCCCAATAACAAAGCTCTGAAAGACAAACATGCAGTTTGCATGACTTCAATCTTTACCATTAGATAAGCTGCTAGTCTGACTGAAATATGTTTCACAGAGGATGTAATACAAGATAAATTAGTCACATGGCCACAAAGACCAACATCTCGAGTAAAAATAGGATAACAATCTCTGTTCTGGCTTGGATTGCAGTCACTCCGAAATGTTGCAATGAATCCGCTCATCAGCTCATCTGTGATTAAACTGAACATTATTCAGGAATATCGCCTGTTTGCAATCTGCTTTCTAAAGCGGGAGTCATCGCTGGCCTACTTCCCGTCTTTCAAAAGGCAAGATTACAGAATGCACACAGTTACAACAAATGGGGTTGTGCCGAGCTCTCCAGTTTTTCCCTAGTTTGGAGAATTATTCAAGTTATTAAATGCTTAAACGAGCCATCCCTGTGCATCAATTGAACATTTTAACAAGCAGCCTCAGAGCAATCCAAAAGCTACACTTAACATGCACTGCAAAATTTGTATGATCCTCAGATTAAATATTCATCCTCTGACCTTCCTGTGTCCTCCTTCAGCATTATAAGGGATGCCGATATGGACTGTGCCTTTGTGCTTCTCAACAATGTAACCCCTCTTCTCTGCAATTAGCTGCTCCATGGCATCCCCGTTCAGTCCAATCCTGATCTGTGTGCCACCGACACTCGGGTACAGCGCCTCTGGAGTCTTCCACATCATATAGCCCCCGTCATCAAAGTAACCTTCATCTGTTAAGAGGAACAACATTGCAAGTCCACCTGATCCTAAGCAGAAAGTCACTAAAATGACATAAAGGCAGATACTGACACATTGAGCAAGCAGCCAAGAGGTCGACCATAAGGACAACCCAGTTTTGTCTGGAGAACACAGTTGCATACACTGCCTCCACTGGAACATCCTCCACCTGCAGAGAAACGCATGTAAGCCTTGCTTTGCGTCAATGGTTCAAATGCAGATTCTGAATCTGTGGTTTACCTCAGTGCTCAGTGAGTCGGGTTGTCCATAGGGCGTTCGAAACAGAAGTCTTCCATCCCTCGAGTCAAACGTATAGCCCCGCTTCCGTGCTTGTGACACATTCATGGACGGCATCTGCTCCTCCGGTCTTTGAAAAGTCACCTGCCAGTCTGAAGAAGTGGTGCTGCGTACCTGGAGGAAATGTACAAGTCTTAAGACAGTTTGCTTCCTGAGTGAGAGATTTACACGAGTGTAAGACTTACAGCTCTGACTGCATTCTTGTTGTGTCTGATTGGGACAATCGGACAGGTAACATCACTCCTCACAGACACCTGCACAGAATTCACCAAATTACAGGGTGTAAGATTTTCACCACTAGATTATGAGTGAGTGCAGACTGCAGTCAACCACATTCTGTTTTCTTACCCTCTTCCTATTCAAGTGTATAATCCTAGCTACGGTGGCTGCTATAGAACAGACATGTTTTAGTCAGCCAAGAGATCAAAAACATTACATGTAATCCATAAAGGCCACTGCCAGCTGGGATGCAGATCCACACATCCAGTTTGCCACTTTCTGTGGAATGCCATCAGTCCACTGCATACCTCAGCTATCAATGCCAAGTGAGAAGCAGCCACCTTTACTCACACAGACTGCAAAACTAAACTAGCCTGATACAAGTCAGTGAAGCACCTTATTTTAAAAGTTCTGACTTCAGTTCAGAAGGTGAGGAAGATTGTGACATTTTATTACGGTGTGGGTGGCATTGTCCTTCATGTGTATGTCTTTAGTGACTGCAACCCATTCTCAGAGGGGGGAAAAATGCAAACCTGCTGCTGTGTATTTTTAATTGATTAATTATAAGAACATGTTTTTTGGGGGAAATGCAAATATAGATTCATGTATATTTATCAGTTCAGTATTCATTTTGTCCTCTATTTTTTAAAAAAAGCCTCAAAATTACTGACTACATTTAAAAATAAAAAATCCAAATTTACCTCCATGTAGTTCATCTCACAGGTAACCTCTCTGTGAGACCATTGGAGAGATAAAGTACAGGTCTTGTTCAGTGCATAGCTGGCCTTCTTTCCCTTATGTGTAGCGATCAAGTTAAAATTAAAGGAGAACATATCATCCTGAAATACACAGAAGAGAAAATTTATCAAAGCCTTCTCTCTTTACGCAGCAGCACATTTTTGCTTATTTGACTGCTTGCACATACTTTGTTGTCAGTGTGGCAGCTGAAATAAGAAGCTCTGAGCTCCACGTGGCCCAGGAGAGGGAGAGCACTCACGGTATAGCCACACTTTGCAGCATACTGTTCAGTGATGGCATACACTCCTGTTCGATCTTTACAAAAAGAAGATAACCTCAGTCATGCAGCTCCGTAGTGGCCAGAATTATCAGACGAAAGAAGCTTTTTATAAAAAAAAAAAAAAAAAAAAAAAAAATGCTCCAATGCAGAAGGGAAGCTTTTAAGGGGAACTTACCCACAGCCTCAAAGCGAAGTTCCTTTCCAGTGAAGGAGAGATCAACAGCTATCATAAAATAACGCTCACGACACTCCATATGAACTCCTGCATGAACAAAGCAAGTTTTAAGTACAGATTACCAGCATTTTTAAAATCACACTCCCTAATCACATGCATGTTACCATCCGTGATGAGATCACAAATTGCAGCTGAGCACACGGAGAGGAGAAAGGCCACACTGCAACACAAAGGGACATGTGACAGAAAACCTAACTGGAAATTAACTTCATAAATAAACTTGATGATTTCCCACTAAGGCAGCTTACCTAAACTTAAATGCCATACCCTCTGATGTTGGCAGGGTCTAAAGCCAGCCTGAGAGCTAGCAAACTACACTTCTAACCAACACAAGCTCAAGTGAATCACGTGTTTGGGATATCCAAACCACAGCAGCAGTAGTCTGTGTGAGCTCAGTTGCGTTTGACCCCTGAAATTAAAAGTTCACTTTTAGCATCAGCTGCAAGTGATTTAAAGATGAGTTGATTATTCAAAGGCTGCACCTGTGAGTGTAACTCTGAGAGCCTCTGATTGGCCAGTGACACTACCAGAATATAAGTACTGATAAGCTTCAGGCTTCTTCCCTAGCCTGACGCAGGGTTTCCAGTGCACTTTAGGTGCTACTGATAAAGTTGCAAAGGTTCTTGAGCTTAATGTTTGGCCCTTCTGTATGTGTGTGCAATTTCAAACTGTGATATTCCCATTGATAAATACTTTAAAGTGCACTGAAGCATAAATCTGCAGTCATTTGTGCATATGTCTGGATCTTATATTTCTTTTTTTGGATTTCATTTTCAAATCTTGTGGAAATCCTCAGTGGATCACAAGTTGAAGTTCAATCACAGGATTGGAGTAAGGTTCTTGCAGCACCCTCTGGTGGACAAGGGAGGAACTGCACCACATTTTTTCACACTGTAATGCAGGGGTCCCCAATCCCAGTACACGAGGGCCGGTGTCCCTGCAGGTTTTAGATGTGTCCTTGATCCATCACAGCTGATTTACATGGACAAATTACCTTCTCAACATGTCTTGAAGTTCTCCAGAGGACTGGTAATGAACTAATCATGTGATTTAGGTGTGTTGGCCCAGGGTGAGATCTAAATCCTGCAGGGACACCGGCCCTCGCGGACTGGGATTGGGGACCCCTGCTGTAATGTAATAAATATGCAATGAAGTGTTTCAGAAGTAGATCGTATGGTTGTTAGGTTCCACCTCTCGATAAAAAGTCTAGTCTACTAAATATGTGCAACAAAAATAAAACGGATGGTATACATGCAAAATTTGGATTGGAAAAAAAAAAAAAAGGCAAGTGAAGAATAAACATTTAGTGCATCATGGGAAGCCCTCGAGAGCCAATGCCTATTGCAACATAACTAAGGGGGAATCCTGAGCCACCCAATCCAACCCTAACTATACACCTTGGAACCTAATCTTAAAAGCAGAGAGGGTGTCTGTCTCCAGAATCCTCACAAGAGCGGCCTGACAGCTGAAGGCTCTGCCTCCCATTCTACTTTTAAATAGCAGGAACCATATGTAAACCAGCAGTCAGAGCAACGTGCTTTATTGGGGTGAAACGGTACGATGAGGTCTTTAAGATGGGCCTGACCTTTAGATTTTAAATTCAATTCTGTATTCAACAGGGTGGTACAGAAACCTCTTACCTGAATTTGGAAGCAGGAAATTATTTCATCCAAGTCTGTCTTAAAGACATGCCTGCAGTTTGTCTCATCTGGCTTCCATGCCCTTTAATAAAACTGGTCATAAATAACTACCTCAACTTGTCAACTGAGTGGATCATTAAAACCAGAGTTTGCATTTCCAGTACTGGTTTTGGTTGATATCCCAGCTGGCTTCAGTGCTCTTCATAAAGCTACTGTAGTTCATGGAATATCTATAGATGAGAAGCATTGTTGACCTAAAGATGACAACACCAAGTTTTGATTGTTTAAGCAAAAGTCCAATTTATATTTTGTCATGATTACAGTAAACTGATGTCATTGATATGGAACAAGTTAAAGCCAATGTTGTGAGGTCAGCAAATCAAGTATTTAGTGTTTACACAGCTTGTTCCAGCTTTGCAATGAGCCATTTGAACACTGCTTTAAAGTTCCCAGAATTAAATGCTTTAAGATCAGATGTTAGTAGCAAAGAACCTTGAGTAGCTTTATAGAAGCCAGGCCATTTCCCTATGAGTTTCACCTGGTCATACAAAGACTTCTTAAGATCCTGAGGCCCATGTTACAGTAATTCTGACACAGAGTCCCAGTTTCAGCAAACGTGCTCTAGTGTGAACGTTCATGGCCCTCAAAGCGGCCTGCATGTGCAAAAGACACATAACGCCGTTTACCGAAGTACAAATGGCAGCTACAGAGCTAGGTGTTGTTGCAGCAGTCTAATTTCTGCACAGTCTGTCGAATTTTGACAAATTAGAGGAGGAAGGACACTGAATGGGAGGGGTGAGCCCGTGCTTTAGCAATGGCCTTGTTTGCAGCAGTGGATCCTACCTCTGTGCAGAGGTTAGTCTTCTCCGACATTGATATTTGGCATCTGTCACGTAAAAGACAGCTTTAATGCAATATGACCAGTCAAACAGCTGTCACTTTCTAAAACACCAAATATGTACCGGATTCGGTACCACATATGAAAGTGACCTGGTCGGATTTGAAAAGACTGGATTTGTGTTGTTCAAACTGTCATACCATGATCGGATATGGGTCGCATAGGGTCAAAGTCAGATTTGATGCGCTTTCGCCTGCAGTGTGAACATAGCTTAAGTGACAAACTGACAAGAATGGATCACATGCTTCATTTAAGTCTTTATTACAAAATAGTGTAAGTCTTAGTTCTTTAAATGACAGTAAATACATTTACTTGTGAAGATTCCTTTAGTCCTGTGGAGAGAAATACAATTTAGACACTTCCAATGCTGGCAAATTCTGTGGTTTAAAAGTTGTGCAGACCTTTGTTTGAGAGATTCTTTAAGAAGCTTGACACTTTGATGTACTTTGCAGAAGGCTGGTAACGAGGTCGTACGGTCACTGATCTCCTGGTGGATGCACTAGTGGGATCCACTGCGGGACCTAGAGTACGAACATAATTTAACTTAACATTTTCAGTGACACCGATAGGCTGTTTAATTGTTAAACCACCCACCTTCAATGATGCGGTTAGAATGCACAATACGACCAACGCCAACTGTGTCAGACTCAAACTTGTATGCCGAGAAGAGGGCATGCAATCCAGCCACAGTATATGTGCACTGCAGCAACACTCTGGAATACAAGTTACATTTTAGTAGTCGAATGGTGAAAACCCAAGTAGTTGAGGGTGAGGATGCATACCTGTTTTTACTGCTCAGATTTTCTGGATTTCTCACAGAGCTGAAGATTATCTCATTTCTATAGGTCACAGAGTCCCTGCCCAGCTAAGTAAAATAAAAGCATTTTAATATATGGTACAAATGACACATAAAAGATAACATTTGCTCATTACCATGATTATAGCTCCACAGTCATTAACAGCAAAAGAAAAGAGAGCCCTGGTGCCATCTGCATCTTTAGGCCGACAGGATTTGTCCCTGAGGCTGGTTTCAGCTGGGCTCCCTCCACTTGGGATTGGCAGAGACAAGTTAGCCACCACGTTCACCTTCCCATTGGTCGAACACACTGCACAGACAATTGAATTTTAACATGGTGGGTAACTCCGAGACTGTCTGCAATAGTCAAGACTGGATGCACTTACTGATGAATTCTTTGGGACTGAACAGGCAGGTTTTAACTGTGGACGTCTGGACTTCTGATGTTTCACGAACTCTCACAAGGATCTCAAAAGTTCCTGAGAATCCCTTCAAAGTGACGTCCTGCCAAACACATGCAGCACTTCTACATTTAAACACAATTCAAGCCTATTAAGAACAAACTGATCATGCCAACAGCATTTCCCTCATCTACCTGGTATTTAAACCCATTCGTGAATAGCGGCACATCAAGCCGCAGGCTCTGGCTGTCATTACTGAAGATGTAGCCACGCCGGTCTGCCAGGTCTGAGGTTAGCACGTCCGAGCCGATGGCAAGCTCCCAAAAGTAATCAAAAGGGCGATGGTCCAGCTTAAAGTGTATGCTGGACTCCGAACAGTTGGCATCAAAGACAGGAGGCGCTGTTGGATACAGGATTATTTAATACCATTTCATGCTTGAGCCAAAGACTGAACAGGTTCAAGACTTACAGACACGAGTTAGAGCTGTGACTGTCGTTTCATGATAGTAAGGCTCATTTCCAGGCTGAACAGCCAGTGTGTAGTTGACATTCAGGATGTGCTGCATTGCCACAGCTTTTCTGGAGAACTAACAGGAAACATTTTAAGAACCAGTATGAAATACAGGGGGGGGGGGGGGGGTGTTTTAATCCCAAAGATTACCTGCAGTTTGACAATAGGATCATCAAAAAGCACCGTCAGTGTGTATCCATGGGTGCCGTTGGGGTGGAGAACTTCAGTGACCTTGTAGGTGCTCGTATTTGTAAGTGGCAAAGTAAAGTCTCGTCCATTCAGCTGAATAGAAACTAACACCACGTCTTCAGGGACACCGCCGAGATAGATGGTGAATGAGCGCTCTCTTGCAAGAGTTTCTGAAACAAAAAGCCCATCAGAATATGACCACAGCGATGTGATGCAGTGCATTAGATACACTTACGATTTTCAGTGAAAATGTGGCATCGCAGCAGGGGAGTGACTATAATCCTGTGAAAACGAAGCCTGGCTGCAATCTCAGCCTCGTCGACTGAGATCTGCTCCAAGTAGAGATGAAAAACGTAGTATTCGTAGAGGTCTCGAGACACAAAGCTCTGCAAGAGAGTCAGACTATGTCACTAATATTTCATCTTAACCTGAAAGCTCTGCTGTGATTAGAAGACCTGCCGAGTCCAAGTCTACAGCTCTAGTGCCTTCTTACCTTCCTGTATCCTCCTTCAGCTTTGTAAGGAATACTGACTTGCAGGGTGGTGTTAACCTTCTCCACGGTGTAGCCCCTCTCCTCTGCAACTTTCTTCTCCACAAGTTTCCCATTGGCTCCAATGCTGACCTCAGTCTCATTTAAGGGAGACACCAGACTGTGGAGCAGCTCAGAAGTCTCCCAAATCATATAGCCACCGTCATATGACCCATTATCTGTGGACACGCCATTATCGTTTCCTTATAAGTATTTGGGTTAAAAAAAACAAACAAAAAAAACCCAAAAGCACCCCCCCCAAAACACCAGGATTAATACTGACGCATCGAGCAAGCAGCCAACAGATCGACCACAAGGACAACCCAGCTTTGCCTCGAGAACAGGACTGCATGGACCACCTCTACTGGAACGCCATTCACCTGGAAAAACACAAAATTGGAAGTTTTACATAAGCCGGGAATAAGATAATCAACCTTTACAGTTTCTCATCCCTTTACCTCAGTGCTGAAAGAATGGGGTTGCTCATACGGTGTCCGAAACACAAGCCTCTCATCTGTGAGAGCAAACACGTAACCCAGCTTCCGAGCTTCAGAGAGGTTCATGGGCAGAAACTGATCCTCTGCTCTTTGAAACATCACCTTCCAATCTGAGTAAAGGGCCTAAGAGGAAATATTTCAAGAGAAGCCCACCCAAATTTGTAATTTTAGCTGTGCATAAACATTAGGTTTGGCAGTTGCACTTAAGGTGAAACATACGGGTTTGAAAGCAGAATCGCCGTTTTCCACATACGGACACGTTGCTTCACTCCTCACCGACACCTGCAGGAAATCCAGGATTATAAGAGAGCTCAAGGAGTTCCCTGGATAAAAAAAAAAAAAAAAAAAATGCTACAGGTTGAATCCAAGCTTACTTCCATGTAGTTGACCTCACAGGTAACCTCTCGAGGAGACCACGGGAGTGACAGAGTGCAGGTCTTGTTCAGCGCATATGTGGCCTGCTTGCCTCCACGTGTTACAATCAGGTTGAAGTTGAACGTGAACACTTCATCATCCTGTGTAAGCGCATGGGAACACCAGGTTGCCATCACAGAGAACAGACAACACTTAACGTGCAGTAATTAAGTCTGGATAAATTGCGTTGGGGCATACTGCATCATTAGTATGGCAGCTGAAGTAAGAGGCTCTGAGCTCCACGTGGCCGAGAACTGGGAGAAGACTGATGGTGTATCCACACTCTGCCGCGTACTCCTCGGTGATGGAGTGTACGCCTGTGCTGTCTGGGCGACAAGCCAGAGGTTAGTGAGATTTAACATGCACCAGGATGGAGTTACAGCCAGTCAGAGACTCACCGACAGCCTCAAAGCGAGGTTTATCCCCAGCAAAGGAGAGACCAACAGCTATCATGAAGTAACGCTCACGACACTCCATTTGAAGAACTCCTGCATGATTAAAGGTTTTAGAGATTGCTTTTGCATTGCTTTTCACAGCTGCTCTTACGAGAAGCAAACATTTAAAGCTCACCGCTGGGAATATCACGCGTTGAAGCTGTCCGCAGCGACAGGAGAAAGAGCACTCTGTAAGATAAAACGGATTTAAGTCTCATGGAAGAAAGCTGCTTGAGGAGCAACTCATAAACTGGTGTGGAAAACACCTTACCCAAGGCAAAAACAAAAGGCCATAGCCACTGATCTGTTGGTAGTGTCTAAAACTAGCCTGGATGCTAGCTAACCAACACAAGCTCAACTGTCGCGTTGCATATCCTGGTCACACTGGCACCATGCAGTGCTGAAACCCAAACCAGCTTTTATTACCACACCAGCCGGGCAACCGCTACACCCCCATGTGTAGCCTGTTAGAAATCAAGCCGTCTTTCAATCAGCAGTCATGGCAGCACAGGTGTTGCCAATAACAACACCAAGAGTCCTTCACTTGTGACCATAGTGATACGAAGCTTCATGGTATGGGAGCTTTTTTTTTTAATATATCATCCATAAATCAACGTTTCAGGTTGTCATCTTATTTTCTCAAATGTTTGAGTTAGTAGGTCAAATTTTTGATTCATGGCTGATTTTTAGTGGGAGAAACATTCATGTGTCATTAATGCTCAAAAAGAAGAATTAAACACGTTCATGCCACACTTCCCATTTTACTTTAAGAACAGACTCTAAGAACATATTGATAGCGTGAGAACTGATATCCTTGGATGGTCATCTTAACCACATAGGTCTGGCTGTGAGTACTGAAGCTCCACCCACAAACTTCCTGTTTGTGAGTTGGAGCCAATCCAAAGAATGCTGGCTTAAGGGGGGAGGAGTTAAATGGGTTGTTTCAAACAGAAGATGAACAACAGCTTGTATTTTAATGCTTTATGAGTAAACTGACACTGCCCTTCTTCAATAAAATGTAAGCTTCCATCAACAAAGTTTATTCATTGAGTCTTTAATATTTTGATTTTTCATGGTTTGCAAAGAAAAACTAAAAGTAGTAGAATGTAGTAGATATGTCTCTGTCAGACACATACATTGTATTTATACACAGTGGTATAAAGGATTTTGTGTATCTGTCCTTTTAGCAGTTGAGCTGAATCAGTCTGTTAGAGAAGATGCTCTGCTGCCTGACCAGTAAGTGGTTTGATCAGTCACTTCCTCTCCACAATAACTTCAAAAGTCTTCAGTTTGCAGCCAATCACAGAGCCAGCCTTTCTGATTAGTTCGTTGGTGTCATCAGCTCTGATGCTGCATCCCTCCTCAGACCACAGCAAAGTACACAGCACCCACCACAGCTAACAGACAGAAAACTCAATAAATAAGCTTTCTCAGCTCTGTATGGACACAGCCTGGTCTATACAGATCTACCAGTTCAGCCTGTGATCGATGTGGATGCCCTGATGCTTGTACTCCTCCACCACCAGGATAAATGCAGGTCGTGTAGCCGTCCTCCCAATCGTCTCTGGTATCCTCATTCAGAGAGCAGATATCCCACCCCCAGACCACTCCACAAAATCATTCAGTCATCAAATTCTGCAGAATCACAGTATTTCTGTTGGTGGCATATGCTGGAGATGTACTCAAAATCTTCCTTGTATGAGGTGAACATGAATGGAGACTCACCTGTGCAGTAAGAAGCTGTGAGGCGCCCACATTGGCGTGGACGTCTGCGGTATATAAAAGCACCCGTGATGATTCACTTCAAAGTCAATTTTAAAAAAGAGAAAAAAAAGAGCCAAAAAGACAAATTTTAGGCCTTAATGTAAACTCCGAACCACGTTTGACGTGAAAACTCGCTGAAGTCAGAAACTGGATGAAAACACGATGCTGCAGCGACACCTAGTGCTGAAAGCGGGGTGTGTCACTGACTGTCAGCTTTGATGAAGAAATGAAAACATGGCACACAGGAAGCGCTTGGATAAACAGATTTCGCTACATAATAACGAAATTGATCATAAACGTCATAAAGCCTAATAGATGAAGGTTTTCTGGAGGCTCTGTGAGTGCCTGTAAAAATGTATCTGCATGCAGAGTAGCAAGAAAGAGGATGAAAACTGCCAACTCAAGCTCGGGAAGCAACTAAATAGTAAATGTGCATCAGTATTAGATCATTTTATGTCACTTTAAAAACTGGCATCAGTGAGTTAAAAATATCAGAATTTTACAGCATGGGTGGGGATTCTGTCTGCACCTGTATTGTGATTATTATTATTATTATAGGTGATGTTATGTCACGAATCTGACAGTCATCTAGGTTAAAACACCTGCTGTGGTAAGACTCTCAGTAAATATGACTCCAGGTGACGATGGATATTTGGCTCTAGTGTCATACATGTCTAGTTTTTTTGTGAGCCACGTTAGTAAATACCGAGGCGTTGACTCAGGGTGACTCAATTTTATTTATAAATCGGCAAATCACAGCAACAGTCACCTCAAGACGCTTTATATTGTAAGGTAAAGACCCTCCAATAATACAGCAGAACCAGGCTCAGGGAGGAGCAGCCATCTGCTGTGACCAGTTGTTGGTGAGGGGAAGGAGACGAGACAAAAGACACACTGTGGAAGTTTAATAATATATCATGATTAAATGCATAATGGTGTATAAACACTTGGTGAGTGACAAAGAAACACTGCATCATGGGAAGGCCGCAGCAGCCTAAAATTATCGTGGCGCAACTAAGGGAGGATTCAGGGTCACCTGATGAGAACAGGTCCAGATGTGACATTTGGGTCAGATGTCTCACATAGGCATCCTTATTCATTATCTCAGACCTCTCTATTTAATCCCAGGCGGCACAGCTGGATGCCCGCTCTGACTCAACAACGTCCAGAAAATGTTACTTTAAGTCAAGTCCCGTCATGAATAAAGACTGAGTAATCAGACAGAGTCCCGTGGAGAGGACAGTCACAGAAAAGGTCACTCTCTTTTTACAAAATGAGATGTGAAAATGGTTTTTTCTTCATTAGTTGGCCCGGTGTTCGAGCACTCCTTTATTCCAGCTGGTTGCTGAGAAGTTCTTTTAGAAATGTGATGACTTTTTTAAATGGCAGAAACAGTGTATCAAGTGAACATGTCAGTCACAATCAATAAAGCTGACTTGATAGTCGGTTCGCTGTGAATCAGTATTTAAGTATTTTTGTTAAACGTTTCTTAAAAACATATCTTCACCAAGGTCTTGATGTTTTTCTGACTTCCTGTCCTGCTGAAAGAGTAGAAAACTGAGTAAATGCAGTATTTATACCTCCAAGCAGGCATCAGAATCGATCCAGCAGTACCAGAAATATTGCCTTTTGTATTTTTCACACTTCTCTTCCTTTTCAAAATTTGCCTACATTACCCACAATGCAACCACTGACTACTCTTTCAAAGAGTTGAGGATGTTAAGCCTGAGATTGTCATGGCTCTGGGTCAGCTGGCCCAGTGTTTAGTGGTTTTTGGATATTTTATTTTTTTATTTAATTCTATGAATTCCCAGTGTTGTGTTTTGTTTATATGATTTCTTGTATTTATTCTCTTAGTGTATTTAATCGATGTTCGTGCCAGAATGACCAACAAAGCTGCAATGGCTGACTAGTGACAAATATTGGGTGAAGAACGGGACACCATCCCACAGCAGTGTGTGACCGAGCAGGTGGCCAGCAGGAGGAGGTGGTGCTGCTCAACCCACAAGTGGATTTTCATTACAAATGTAGCACCATTTAAGGTGGAATAAACTTTCCAACAGTATAAGATTTATTGCCAAGAACAAAGAAATAGTTAACCAAACACAAACTTAGTTTATTAATGAAATGATGTAACCTATTATAAATCAATCACCAGTTTGCGACACGAGCTTCACATAAACGTTACTCGACAGCATTTACATCCTCGGTGGTTGCACTCCATCCGTCCTTCGAGCAAGCAAAGCAAAGCAGCCTAAATCATGACGCTCCCTCCGCCGTGCCTTTCCTCCTTCATTGTGGAGCATCATGGGGACTTTCCAGTGTTGAACATTTCACTGTGTTTTTGCAGCACTAGTTTCCCTTGTGGTGTCCTTTCACTGACACCATCTTAATTCAGTCTTCTGACAGCGGACTCGTGAATGCAGATTTCACCAACAAGGACCACAACCTCAAAAATGATGGGCAGCATTTGTTTAAACAAATATCTAGATGTGAAACTGTCGTTTGAGGGAAGAAATCCTCCCGGCCCGGGCGGATCCCTGCTGCTACTGAGAAGAGGAGGTGAAAAAACGAGTAAGCGGGATGGAAACTCAATCACAGAGAAAGCATTTGAAGACACACAAAACAGAGGAGTGTATTTCTTTTAGGGGCAACCCTGAAATTTCTCTTTGAGTTAGTCTTTAATGTTACTTAAATAGCAACTTTCTACTCAGTTGAGAACTCAAAGCACTTTCTACTGTAAGCGTGTCACCAGACACTCCAGCGGATGAGTCAGGCTCAGCATCTTGCCGATGGAACCTGCTCTACCACCACCACCACTACACTTACATCAAGCGTTTTGTTGGCGAGTTGACATTTAGATGTTAACTCCTCTCTCCTTTATTTCCCCATTGACTCAAAGTGACGATGGCGTGAAGGGTGGGGGAGTGTTGGAAGGGTTAGCTGTGTCCAGGCAGCCTCATTAACATTTGAGTCACACTGTGTTATTAGCAGCACTGAACGGTGTCCGGAGCTCATGTTGCGCTCCAGACCCCTGCAAAGCTGCTGTGGCTAATTACGAGTGGCAGAAGTTACCTCAAAAATCACAGTTTTTTGGATTTAATGGATCTCATTTAAAGTTAATGCAGCATGAGTGCCGATCGGCCTGAAAACCACCTCTGTCACTTTTTGTCGGATGCGTTTGGGAGCTGGTTCGTCCACGCCATCGTGCCCAGTGATGACCTTATCCTGTCCGGTGACACGTCTGTTCACAGCCTCTGTCACACACACACACACACACCTCCTCACTGCCTCACAGCCAATCCTCTCCACCAATCACATCCTTTTGTTGGCTTGAGGATGAGGAGGATTTGAAGATGAAGGTGCCTATTTATCAGCTCAGCTCATCATGATACCCTTCAGCTCCCGCACCTCCTACATCCCGATTGGTTAGGGTTTCTTATAGTTTGGGGATTTTTGCAGCACCGCACATCTCCAGCGTTGAAAGCAGAGTCCGGGAACGTAAGAGCTGAGTTGTTCTGTCTGCGGTTCGAGGCGGAGATGTTTCGCTCTCAGGTGCTTCTCGTGGCTCTGGGTTTGTCTGTGCTGCTGGTGCGGGTGAGCACGGCTCCATACAGCGACATGCTGACAGAAACACTGAGAGCAGACCTCACAAATGACAAGGTGAGTAAATGCTGCATCAGGAGCTAAAATATATAAACAGTTTTGTACTGGAACAGGTGTTTGAACTTGAGGAACCCCGTCCCCTCCATTTCTGTCCTCCTTTAGGATCTGACTCACTGGCTCTTGCTGAAGTTCATGGCTGAACTGATGGCGGCGAGAGGAGACGAGACGCGGCGAGGCAGGGAGGAGGTGACGAGGCGACACCTCTCTCTGTCCCAACGAGAGCGCAAAGCAGGCTGCCGCAACTTCTTCTGGAAGACTTTCACCTCCTGTTAACAGCAGGAGTATCTTTTGTTTTTACGGATCAGCCGACGCATGTTTGCTTTCTTTGTGGTAACCGGATTATTTACCGTAAGATAACAAATGTGCAGATACTTTAAGTTTTAAAGACTAATAAAATTATATGTTTCAAGACCGGCAGGTACACACTTCTGAAATAAATTTTCTGATTTTAAATCCTGAATTCTTGCTTTTTTGTGAAGCTGGTACCGATGAGATATCCCGATTCTGTCTGCATCAAACCCCAGCTTTCCTGGATCCTACATTTCCCACAATGCAAGTTGATATCATCTTTTGGTAATGTGTTTTTGTTTTTTTTAACTTTTGAACACAGTGCAGCAGATAGCATTAGAGGGAAATCATTCACAGATAGATACAAGTTACTTTTTTGATAAAGCCATTTAAGAACACGAGTGACAGTGACTGGCTCAGCTTGCAATGTAAAAAGCATTATATAAATCACAGATAACACTGATTAACCTGGCGAATGTAACGAATACCTGGGCAGCACCGTTACGCATTAGTCTCCCCGCAGGAAGAAAAAGATTCTGGGTCTGAAACCTGTGCAGAGACTTGTCAGGATAACTGGTGATTTACATACATGAAATTCACTGAACTGCAGGTTTAATGTGCAGCCCTAGTTTTATACGGCTAAAAATACGGCTTTTTGCTTGGAACAAACATACAAATTTTGGTGCCTGTGCCCACTTTTTAGACCTCAGCCAAGTTCGTAATTGTGATAACTCGAGAACGAGGAGACGTGGGAGCTTCAAACTGAATCTTTCAGATGAATCTCTGTGACCTCAAACTCAAGGTCAAAGTCAAGTTGTCTAAAAATTTTGTGAATGTGATAACTTGAGAAGTCACTGAGGTGTAGCACTGATGGTTGTTTTAAAAGATTGTTTTAGTTATCAGCAGCACTTGATGGTGTTTGTTAAAATGCCAGAATCACCTCTTTGCTAACGTTTTAACCACCGAGCTCCAACTCAACACTTTAAACTGAATCCACAACAAGGATCGTAATCCGTGACTGAAAAGGAAAGAAAACTCCAAGATCCGAGGAGCGTGACGCATGCTGGCGTGAATCAGTGTGTTGAGTGAGTTGCGAGCACTGTGAAATGTTTAAAAAAAACAAAACAGATTAGCACATCACGAGATAAATGAAGAGATGCCGACGACTGGAGCGTTTTAAAGTGATCGTGTTGTGTCACCGAAACAAAAGCAGAATTCACAGAAACACACAAACACAAAAACAGTTTCAAACCAGGACAGTTATGGAGCTGAATGACATCCTTGAGGTAAGGCTTTCACATTTCTAGCCCTTTAAGTTAAACACGTACAAAATGCGGACGGAGAGACAAGAGGTTAAACACAGTTATAACAAATACTGCAGCTCCAAAGGCTCAGAGTATGACTACTTTGCCTCCATAAATGAAGACTTGTAATCGAAAACAAAAAAAATCCATTTAAGGGGGATAAACAAAGTCATCACCTTAAAAGAAAGGGGACCCTATCATGCTTTTCTTTACTTCTTTATTTCCAATTACTGTGCTAAACTGTAGGTGATGTCATAGAGTAGGCTTAATCATAAGCACATAAGCCACCTGCTGGTCTAACCATTTGTTTGTGAGGGGCAGCCAATCAGAAGAGAGCTGCTTTTAAAAGAAGGGGAGGCGCAAAACAGCTCAGACAGAGACAGCAACTTTTTGATTATTTCAGACTGAATCATTGCAAAGCTGCTCTACTTGAGTTCAAAATTACAGCACAACAGGTCCCCTTTAAATTCAGCACTCATTACCCCCTAACAGTGCCTTCACACCAAACGAGAAACACAAGTTTTGCTAATCCATAAGTCATCTGCCCCTTTAAACAGATTATCACTTTTAAATGCTTTTTTCCTTTTTAACGTTTCCCCAAATGGCACATTAAACAAAATCTTTACAAGAGGCTTTGAGCTTTTGCACACCAGGATGCCTCGTAAGTGAGCCACACCCTGTTTTCCATTAGACAAAGTGAGTTTGACTTCATTGCACCGTCATTTTCAATGTAACATGTCAAGTATCAAACAAACAAGCATCGAACAAAGATTGTGTTTCGTAGACATTCAAAAATGGCAAAAAAAGAGAGAAAAGAGTCTTATTACAAGTTGTGAGTAAGCGACTAGTAACATGATGCTGTAATGCTGAGAAGCGTGACAAAGAATCTGTCCTAACAAATCTCGTTCTAAAGAAAAATAAGCTGTTGGCTGTCAAACTGCTACACATTCTTATCGTCTACATTTCCTGCTCTATCAGGCTACGTCACCGCACTGCACTACAGGCTACACGCGTTCCACAACAACCCGCAGCAGATTCACTCAAACCCACCTGTTATGTACAATCACAGTTGATTTTGTGTGCTTTTAATATGCATTTCGACGCAAAACGCTGCCTACTCTCTAGCCTGGTTCAGACAAACCATAATCCTGATTATCACGCGTGTCCCTTATCTGGAAAAAAATCCTTATTTTCAGGTTGAAATCTGTAACGTCCGTGTGTGCTTTCATTGTCTTTGAAAGTGTTAACAATAAAATAAAATGACATGTGCAAGGAATATGTGGGCAGTACCGGAGTGGATGAATGATAAAGTGGAGCCCAAGCTGCCTGCAGGTCAGGCCACTGTCGTACAAACGCTGAGCTAAACATTACAAACGATGTACCAAAGAGTAAAGGAAATGAAGCGGGAGAAGCCGAACACCAGTGAGGAGGAAGTAAAAGTAACGATTTTCTACCGACACTGTGAGTGAACAAGCTGCTATCAATAATGTGCCGGCTGTCCGTGGATCTGTGAGGCCGGGAGCGAAGAGGTTCAGGTAGAGATTTGTTAGCAGTCGGTGGAGATTTTGGCCGAGAGGTCCTGGATGCGGCGTGCGCTGCAGCTCTTGCACAGGATGTGGCCGTCCAGCGGGTAACAGCCTCGACCGTCGCCTTCAGACGACAGCAGGAGACCACATTCCTGACGAAAAGAGGCACTCGGGTCACTTCAGATAAACGCTCACAAGGACTGCCGAGTTTTGTGTTTTGAACTCTTCGTCAACTATGATGAACTTCACACTTTGATCAGCAAGTCCACATTTAGATTCCCCAGATTACTGTGATTGATTTATGTCAACACACTGAGCTGTTTCCACCTAAACCTGCAGTTTAGAGATTAGCAACGCCATGCTGATGTTTATTGACTACTTTATTCTCACAAGAGAGTTCACTGTGTTAATTATATGTAATGTTTAATGTAACCAGGCTTTCTCCTGCCTTGGAAAGGCGCCGGAATTGAGGCTGTTACTCTATTTCCCTGAAACTGATCCCTTTTCCTCTTATTTTTAAATAATTTATTCTCAGAAAAAAGGGAATTCATAAAGCTTTTCCTCGATATATGCCAAGAGATCTGCTTGATTGGGAAAGCTCACCTCACAAACGTAACAATTAACATGGAAGCTGCGGTCCAGGGCTACAATCCTGACGGTCTCCTCCTGCCCCGGCTCGGGCATGATGGGCTCCCCACACACCGAGCAGCGCGGCGCGTACTTCCTGTCAGACACAACAAGCATCCAAGCTCAGAGTTAGTTTACGCACCTCTGTCTCGGCCTCAGTGCAGAGTCGCAGCCTGCAAACGCTGTTTAGCTCGCACAGTTCAGCGATTACCTGTGAAAGTCCTCTATGCAGTGTATCTGAGACGTGGCGTCCACTGTGAAGGGCACGCCGTCCAAACAGCAGTTACAAATGACACACGTGAAGCAGCGAGGGTGGTAGGCTTTCCCCATGGCTCGCAGGATGCGGTCCAGAATGGGTTTGGAGCACTTTGAGCAGCGCTCTAGTGTGCTCTTAAGAAAAACAGATGGAAATAAAAACAGGGTTGAGAGAGGACCACTGAAAGACGAGGGAGAGCAAATCTCTCCGGTTTGAGGAAATATGAAAACAGCTCATTCACGTACGATGTAACAGCTCTCGCAGTAACTCTTCTTGTCGAGAGCGTAGAAGGGTTGTCCTCGCAGACGTGCGTGGCAGGTGATACACGTGAAACACTCCACGTGGAAAACCTGCTCCATGGCGATGCAGCCGCTGCCATCGCCGACCACGTTGTCTCCGCAGCGGGCGCAGCGACCTGAAGGTCGGCATGGAAACGGACAAGAAAAAAGTCATTAAGATGAGCTTTCCTCTTAAACTATTTTTAGATTTATTGCTGTGATGTGCCACTAGTAACAACTGATACCAAAATAGTCCTCAGCAGGCGGGTGGTTCATATCATACACCAGCTTCTTGGTGAGCCGATCCAGCTCTTCCTCAGGCCTGGGCGTTGCTGCCCCCTGCTGGAGGAAAGAGGACACATGAATCACACAAAGTTTATTTGATTTTTCAGAACACCTGGACCACAAATCAATTTGTGTTTGTTGTATGAAAAAAATAGAAGTTGCGTTTCTACCTTGCTCGACTGATAACCTGGACCCTGTGCGGCTCCCGACCCACTCTGATTATTTTCCATCGCTCTCTTAGACACAGGAAGCTGGTTAACTCTTCCTCCAGACCCTGAGCCGCTCCCCTTATACCCCCCCTCAGAGTGCATCTCCTGAACCTGTGAGCCGGGATGTGGAGGGTACCAGCCCTGCGGAGCAGTTTGAGTCTGGGGCGGGGGTCGTGACACGTGCTGGCGAGGAGGAGGCGGAGTGTATGCCTGTTCAGCTTGCCTCCCTGTCTGAGAGTAGGTGACTGGCTGCGCTGTCTTGACCTGGACGCTGAACCTGGGCCCCGTAGGAGTGGACGCTGTGGTGTAGGAGGCTGGGACGGGCTGAGGGTAAGGTTTAGGGGTAGAAGTGGTGTAGTAGTCCTGCTGGTGGGAGGTGGAGTACTGAGGTGTCTGATGCTCATTGGGGTAGGGAGGTGCTGGGTGGTATTGGCTCTGGGGATGAGGGTTGTAGCTCATGGATGGGCGACCCTGAGGAGGGGCAGCGCTCTGGTGTGCAGGCTTGTAGTGATCCGCTGAGAGGTATTTGTTGTAAGGCACGTTGTCATAGAGCTGTGGGGAGGCGGAGAATTAATAAACAGGCAAATAAAGAGAGATATCAACATTATTCATTGTTTAATTTATCAATTAAGTACATGTAAATCATTTTGAGCTAATCAAGCTTGCCGTACTTGAGTGCTGGAGTCCTGCGGGTGGCTGTCCAGATCAGCCAACATACTGGTGAGGGAGTCAATTTCAGCATCGATTTTGGAGTGGTAGCTTGCTGGCTTCTCTGGGCCACGATGCTAACACCAGAACAGCATAAGAAACCTGTCAGCTGGTTCTGAAACCCTTCAAATCTTTAGTTTCTTGTAGGCAAAGCTACTGACATGTCCACTCACCATCATCTCGTAGCTGTCCATGTGAGGGCTCCAACTGCGGTCTTCTTTAGGACCGTGTGGAGACGGGTAATAGTGATCACCAGATGAATGATGCATGGGTCCACCTAATGTTTTAGAGAACAGATATTGGAAATGAATCCAAAACCGTCTTTTTAAAGCACAACATCACAAAGCAGATCTTCACTAAAGAGATTCGCTCTGACATTCATGCGATGCATCGCTGGTTGCTGAAACACTCGTTCTACCCACGTTAACCACGAGAGATCTTTCAGTCATGATTCTAATATGAGTAAGAAACGCTACAGGCCTGAATCTGTTTCCAATTAAACAAAAATCAAAAAAGTGAAGAGTCAGTATTCCAGCATAGCCACATCCGATTTGTTTCTATCAGACTTTTAGTCACTTACTTCTAAATATTCTCATTGTTTTACCCCTGAAATACACCAGTGTTTCAGGAGTGTCCCCAGTGGATCTCTCCTCTGTATCACTTAAGAATACCACGGCTTACTTTTTCTAAATGGAGGCAAAAGATACAGGGAGGAGTCACCTCAAGGCACTTCATTCTTTAAGGTAAAGACCCTACAATCAAACCCCTAATGAGGAAGCAACTGGCGACAGTGGGAAGGAAAAACGTCCTTTTAACAGGAAGCAACCTCCGTCAGAGCCAGGCTCAGGGAGGGACAGCCATCTTCTACAATCGATTGGGGAAAGAAAAGAAAAAAAGGACATCGCTGGGAGAAAGACGTCAGGACACAGGAACAGGATAAAGAATCTGGTCAATTTTCAAAATAAAAGACCTTGCTTCGACCACAATCTCCGCTTCTAAAACTCTGACGATGTGATATGACACCATGTAAAAAGGATAGAAGAAAACAGGGTCACAGCCACACACTCGGTGTATTTCAGAGGTCAGCAGAAACTTTTACAAATTCAAAAAACTTGCTTTTTGACATTTAATACTAAAAAGACTTCGGTAAACAAACTTTATTTGTGACTGCTAGAGCCTTCCTAAATATAACTGCTACAGGAAGGGATCATCATTATTCAGCCTAACATCTGCACATCAGTAGCAGAGGATGGATATCATGCAGAGTTTATAGAGTTTTAGGATTTTACAGCTCCTTTCTCCTGATTGTAACATAAAAACATCGGTGAGTTGAGTTTCAGATGCTTTCAGGACGATACAGCCGCGTGCCGAGTAGCCTTCTTACCTGTGGGCCCAGTTGCCATGTACCTGTTGGCCATCCCTCCTCCTCCTCCTCCATTCTGATCGTAAGGACCATATTTTGGTCTGAAATCAGGCGTGCCCTTCTTCATAGGGGCTCGATAGATTGCTCCACCAGCAGAGTGGGACATCTGGGGGGCGGCTCGCTCTGGGCTGTCCAGAGTCCTCGGTGGCAGCCAGGTAGGACCGGACATGGCAGGTGTCTGAGGTGATGCAAACATTTATGTCACATTTTTCTGTACATAAAAGTTCATTAATACAATATGACCGATACGTGCTTTTAACCTGTAACAATAATAAGAAAATTGACTTTAACCTCCTGGTATTTTTTTCATGCTTTTAGGCTTAATTCGTGTATTCGAGCTCAGCTGTGGCTGTTTTGCACATTTATGCCGGAGGTAACCAATGGAAACTAAGGGATGCTTCAGACTTTGTTTCCTATGGCAACGGGCACACACGGCTTGAACAATGGGCTTCTGGTTGAAGAGCAGGAAGAGAGAAGCTGGACTGCAGGGCTCGGGGATTTCCAGCAGGATTGCACACGCCTGAAAACATGTGCGAGTGTGTTTTTGTGCGTTTCACGACACAAACGGTGACGGAAAAGATCGCCAGCACACCCGTTCACACACACACAGATGTACAGTGACATAAACAGGTGCAAATCCGCAGCTACCCCTCGTCTGTTTATCCGCCACAATAGTTATTGTCTTTTCATGTTTACACACCAGTATCATTTATTTCCAAATGAAGCTGGGAGAAAAACACGGCAGGAAATGTTGTACCGTGATATGCATCTGTATACGCATAAACACCTGGCTCATAACAATATACTATGTATTCTCAGGACAAGCTCACAGCTGAGCTGAAAAAGTGCCGACTTGCACGTGAGGGGCGTAAAGCCACTCCTGTTACATAAGAAAAAAAACATCTGGCATGTTTTACTGTTATCTGTATTGTGTATTTTTGAGCAAATATGACTGTAATAACACTGAGGCCAGACAGATTTCAGGCCATCACTTTGGTGTCTGCGCTTTCATCATTTTACAGAATACAAATATAGCTGACTCATCAAACTTTACAGACAACATAAAACAAGAGCAAGCACATATGAATGCAAGCTATGGACACAAAGCTAAAATGGACTGAGAGGCACAGCGAATCACAGCTACGTACTGTCAGAGTGGAGAAATTAATAGCCCACTCAGACTGATTGTATGTGGGTCGTGTGGCCATCATAAGAGGATTATACTGACGGATGAGAAGATGAGGTAGTCACACAGAAAAACAATTCCCAAACATTAGATTTAAGCTTTTACCCCTCTCCCCCTTCATTATATTAAGATTTGGAGTCATTTATCAATAAACCACACAATGTCAGGGTGGACTTTACATGATAATACACACTGACCACGTGGAAGAAAGAGTGACCCAACACCTCCACTGACCACCCGTTTTAACACCCCCTGTCTGAATCCGGATGAGCACACACTCAAATCCCAGGATCCAGAACAGGAAATTAATCCCATCTGTTATATCACTTAGACCGTCTTGTTACCTCTTCGTGTGGAGTGAAACACAAAGCTATGTGTGTGAGCTGGGCTGGGCTGTACGGGAGGCGCAGCAACCCGTGAAATGTCAAAGTTGATGCTGACTGCAGCAAGAAGCGTGAAGGAAACGGGAACAGAGGCACAGGACATCCGGGATTTTTGGAAAATCGAAATGAAATGCACTGGAAGCACTTTAGTAACACACAATATTAAAAGAATAACAGATTAAATTTTAATTTAATCTGTTATTTATTTCTAATTTTAATAACAGGTCGTTATTTTGTAACATTTACGCTTTTATTCTGAAGCTCGCTGCTCTGTTTGCGTTAACTCATCTGACAGAGTGTCGCCTGAAAAGGTGGCGATCTGTGCTAAACGGAGTAAGAGGAAGACAAAATGACTGAAGTCATACCGGGAAACGTTTTTTGTAAATATGTATACATTTTATTTTGTGCTATATAACACGAACGGCATCAGATCGTCTCCTACCTTTCACAGTACCGTTACAGAGAGCCTCCTCTCTCCTTCGGTGTCATCTAAAAATCCAGAAACACAGCAGGATAGTGAGGAAACAAGCAGGCGCATCACAGATACACGAGCGACATGTTTGTTCTGCTTTTTTGCGCTCACTAACATTTTTCTTCTCTCGTGAAAGACAAACTGCTCAGCTGCTCGTCCAAAACTGTCCTCCGTACCCCACACATGTGAAAACACACAGCATTTTAAGCGCTCCAAACCGGGGCTAACCGGCCGTGATTAACTTTAGTAACAGCCTTGTTTACTTGTTTGCTAGCCTGTTTTGAACTCGAGCAAAGCTCGTGCCTCTCCCTCGGGCTAACTTCAGCCGAACAGGAAACAAAGCAGCCAGCCAAAACGCACCACGACACATACCGTGTGAAATGAGCCACACCAACACGACCTACGCCTCCATCCAAACGCTCCCAGGCCGGGGAAAGTTGTCCCGGAGAAACTTTCCTTCTGCTTCGGCGTGGCTAACCTACTTTGTCCCGGATCCAGAGGCCTTTAGCAGCAGCAGCGGCGGCCGCAGATCCTCACTGCATTCCCACCGTGTGACGTCGTTGCTGCGCGCGTGTACGTGCGCGCGCACGGAGACGTGGGGGGTCCGTCACATCTACAGGCTGCCCCCCCCAAAGAATACACTCAAAACTCCAACATAATACAGATACCAGACTGCTAAGTTTGAACAGAATAACCCCACATGTGTAATTACACCAGTATATGGATTATATTAAGTCTGAGACCGCCACTGAGCTCTGCTTCCCTTTGGACAAGGTGGGAAAGTCATGTGTTTCAGCACCCGAAACATTACCACCAGCTATAACAGGCCAGCTTTAGTAAAACAGAGAAGCTCAGTAGATTACTATAAAATAATATGACCAGAATTCTCCAAAAAGGTGACTATGGTAAAAATTATACAAACCAAAATGTCTTGACGCATGCTCAATCATCCAGCTAAAGTAAACACAGAAAGTTGGGGAAAGTGGGTTAAAAAAATGGCACAATTAAGCAGATATTGTATTATCATTTAGGGTAGTTTTTCCTGTGCACAACAAAGTTTTTTGGTCCCTCATAAACATGAAACAATCATTTTATGGTTTAATAACAGCGCTTGTGCTGACAGGTTTGGGCAAAACCCCGATGTTGTTATCTCAACATGATCGTGTGTGTGGACCAAAGACCGTGACGTTCAGCACTCATTTGCCTTTGTTTTGCGTGTGGGCTCGTTATCGTGTTGCAGCACGAGAACTGTTAACATAGAGTTGGGTGAAGAGAGTAGGATAGGGTGAAGGTGATTCAGTACTGGTGTCCAGCTCCAGACTTGATTAGCACTATGTTTCATTTTGGGTCTAATACATTACAGTTTCATTCTGTCTCTTGTTTATCTGCACACTTCTGTCACTGTCACAAATGCCAAACTTGGATTAATCAGTAAACAGGAACTTTTTTCCCAGGTAGCCGCTGTAAATAGCCACCATATGACCTTGTTCGATGACTCTTGCTTTTCCTCGTTTGATTTCACTCTTAGGCAACCTCCTTCTAGAGCAACTTTTTCTCGCTTAAGCATTGCACTTTTTAAAAATCTTTTTTGAAACAAATCATTTGCACCGAGGCTGCTTCTTCATCTCTCACTGAAAAAAACTTGATCTTGTTATCGATCTTCTGATGGTGGTGTGCACAATAACACTTTGGAAACAAATGATCTAGTCTCAAAGTGTTTCAGAGTGTCAGGCTAGCCACTAGTTCACTCTGAGGAAGCACCTCTTTGGCAAACATAGCTCTGATGCCATGTTTGCCAACTTACCACTGATACTAAGCCCTTGGATTGGTTCCATCTGAAGGATACCACTCATGCAGATTGGATTGTCTATTGTCAACAAAAAAGGCAATTAAACATTGTATTTTTGTATTATTGTACGGTCTTTACTTTATAATATAAAGCACCTTGAGGCAACTGTTGCTATGATGTAGCATTGTATAAATAAAATTGAACTGAATTGAAAAGACAATTATACTATTTATTCCAATGTATTCTATTTATTCTACATATTCACTCGCTTCTTTTCCACCACACATACACACACAGACACACACACAGCCGTTAATATGGAGGTCAAGTACTAGTTCTATCAAGCTTCATCAAATCATGAGATTTGGGTCAGCTGCCCATCTCCCTTCGCTCTCCCTCTTCCTCCTCATACTCCACCCAGCACAGTGTTGGAGGCACATGGCTCTTTCCTCAAGGCACTGCTTCAAAGGAAGGGTTTCATATCATTTATTTTTCATTTCCCACTCTATCTCTGCCAATAAGCGGACAAACAACCAGAGCTGCTCCCTGGGATCTCCCTGCTTCCTTGTCCCGCTCCTCCTCCTCTAGCTCTATGCTGTTTGCCCTTATATGGCCATAGAGCTCTGTAATCACAGGCAGTTTGGGTTGATCTCTGTTATTGTTACAGGAGTTATCAACACTTTGGCACCAACTGGTGGATTTGAAGTCAAAGCATGGCTTCAGTCCATACATTATCAGATAAACAATATGGTCCTGTCCAGGCAACCAGGAAATCACAAAACAAGGGGAAGCTCTTCATTTGAGAAGTGCAGAAGGTTCATTTGGGACTTTATTTTGATGTTAAATATTAACAACTCTGCATTTTATCAAAACAGGGCCAGTGGGTCGCTGATGGGCATTGACAGATGGGGCAAGATGCAGGAAGTCACAATGAGCGTTGCCCAGTCTTGCCAGCGGGACAGACTCAATGGCTTCCGGCCATTGGTGAACCCGTTTAGTAATGTTCTCACTTTTCCTCAACCGCCCCCCTCATCCGTTCTTCTCACAATGCCTGGAAGTAGCCTAGACCTACATCTCCTTCTCTGTTTTCTTAACCGTTGTGTTCCTTTATGGTTTTTCCTTTTTTTTTTTTTCAAAGCACACAATTGATCTGAGCTCCATCCAAACAAATAAAAGCACAAGAGCACACACAAACACTCAATGTCCCATGCAAACATCTTACTTCCGATTCACCTTTTCAAAGGATTCATATGAAAATGGGTTTGCGTTTGATTTTGAAATCATCTTTTAGACACTGAATTGTAGGGAAAATATTTTATTAAAGGCTTATCAAACCTGAAAAAGCTAATTAATTGAATGTGTTTGTTCAGTGGGACTCCCAGTGATTTCAGACTTATATCCAAAAGAGTTGCAAAGTAATAAATTGTAAAACAGCATGCCAAAAAAATTACACATACAAAATATCCATACTTATCTGTGTCCTTTTATTGCCATCTACATTATCACTGGAAACTCCCACATAATATGCAATAAAGTCATCACTGGAAATAAAAAACTACATTTTTACTTATTATAAATTTGTGCACTCGACTTAATCTTCTTTAGTTCGCTTACTTATATTGAGTTAAACGGGTATTGAGGATCACAGCTGTATAAATTTGTTTTATTTAATAATTTGCACTTCAGTAAGGAAAACATCTGCAATTTCTATCACAAGGAGTGTGGTGCAGTGCATGGGCCATAGTGTGTTATATGGGGCACAATGCGGTGTATGGGGCACAGTACAACATATAGGGCATAAATATACGCAATATATAGAGCATGCAGTGTTTAGAGTACGCTGTGCTGTATCAAACTGTGTAACAGTGTAACAAAAACTCTGTAAACTCTATGCCTAATAATCTTTATTACTATTAAATAAATTCTTGTTAAATGTTTTCCCCTTTAAGACATATCAAGCCTGCAAAACTCTGAGAACATGTAGTCTAGTTAACCGAGTCACTTTAAATTCATCAAAAGTAATCATTTAAGTTTGAGCAGTATTTTGTTTCTCTTGTAGATCTCATCCTGCACTGAATCCTACATCTGTTTTTCATTTTAGAGGAACATTTCCAAGCTTCACCTCAACATTACACAGTATAGCTGAATCAGAGCACTTCTAAGAAGTCAACCTTGAAGATTTTTTTTCTTCACCTTCCTCATGGTCTCCTGTAAAATGCTCTGATGTGGAGGAAACACAGTTCATAGTTCACGTTAGCTGTGACTCAGTTAACTGTACTGTGTGTGATTCTCTGTGAACCTGAGGCTGTGCTAAAGATGGGGCAGCTTTCCGCTAATCATTTTTAAAAAAAAATATATTCATAACCTCTAAAGCCTTTGTCCCCTCACTTCATTAACACCTCCCAGCCCCCAACCCATCTCCATATCTCTTCCCTTATCTCCTGCTTGCTTTATTATTGACGGATGTCCTGCGCGGGCGGGTTTTTTATCCACGTCTCTGAGCAGCTTTGCAGGATGCATAATAAGTTTGTGCATGTTTGTGTGTATGTGTGAGGAAGTTCCTGCACATCTGTCGGCTGCATTTCTCTCAGTCAGGGTTGGGTAGGGGTTGTTTTTCAGTGTGGAGAAGGTGTCTCCCATTTATAATGATCAATTTTGTCTCACTTCCTTCCTTTTGGTCCTCATAACACGTAGCCTTTGCTCTGAGGCATCAAGCCAGAAGCTTCCGGATAGTGTTGTGAAGTACTTATAAATGCCCATTATACTGACCTGGTTGACTCAACAATGACAGTTTGTATTTGAATGGGAGTATTTATTATAAATGATGGGCATCATCATAGGTTATGAGAGCTTGCGCATAAAATTATTAGCAGAATTTGTAAAAATGTTTAAAAAAATCATCCTTTAAAAAGGTGAAAGCATAACTTGTTTATTCAACAATAAGTTGGTGCTCCAGCTTCCTGTCAAGCAGTTTCCTCTGTCCAGGAGAGAGGTGAAGGGCAGGAAAGCGTTGGTGGGGGATGTTCTCTGGCTTACCCCTGGATAGTCAGACACGTACTGCATGTCCCCAAAGGTCCTTACATATATTTTTTTAACATGGCACAAAAACACACGATGCTTTTCCTGCTATTAGTTTGTACAGACCTAGGGGGGAGTTTAGAAAAACTAATAGACCACTAAAAATACTTAGAGCCTGGAGCCTGAGCCATGCAGGGCTTTTTCCTGCGTTGTTTCCAGTGTGCGCGTGGGCCCATTGAGGAAAGAGGAAATGAGCTGCCCTGGTTGTAAGGGGGCTTCCTGAATGATATTATAAAGAGCTCCCTCCCTTCAACCTCTCCTCACAGTGTTGCTCAGAGCAAGCGGAGGCTGTCGGTGATCCCTTTGCTCCACATCTTTGACCGTGGACTGAACACTGAGCCAAAGGGGTTTGACGTCAGTGCAGTGCACGCTAATTCTCGTCCCTGCTGGTCGGGGTAAGGTGGAAATACTGATTGTTTCGCTTTTTTAAAAATGATTTGCCTAACTGTCGCTTTCTTAGATTAACTTTTTTATTTTTATGTAGAACTGTTAATAATCTTAATCTTCTTTAAACAACCCTTGAAGTACACTAAATAGGTGATTTATCTACAGAAAATTCTGGTAAACTCTTAGTTTTTAAAAGTGCACGCTGCTGCTGTTTGATTCATATTCATGTCGATTTAAAAACGTAACACTGTAAAGTTGAATATGCAAATGGGATTAAATTAGTATTTCTTTTTTCCCCACTCAAAGGTACGAGTAGGGAGCTGGTCTCACCTAACGGATGTGTCTGGGACACTCCAGTATATTTATTATTTCAGTTACACACAGGTAAGTGTCTGTTATGCATCTTACATAGAAAGGATATTTGTGCAATCATTAAAAAAATCATGAAAATTATGTACAATGCCTCATTGTTTTACTTATAATGCCTTAAAGATTCAGATGAGCACGATGGAAGCTCTGGAGGGATATCGGGCCGACAGAGGGCAGAGCATGAGGGCTGCGGCCCCAGCTGAAGGATATGTGAAGGAGTTCACTCGCCACTCCAATGATGTGCTGCTGAACCTGAATGAACTCCGACATCGGAGCATCCTGACTGACACCACCCTGATCGTTGGCAACGTGCACCTGCAGGCACACTGTGCTGTGCTCGTGGCCTGCAGGTTGGTGGACAAACCAGTCCTTTTGTGGTCAGAATTTAGGAGCAATATCTTCTTTAATCTTCTTCTACTGCAAAAATAATCCGAGTGGTACATCTTGCACCTCTTTCTATGCCTGACTCATAGTTGGTTTTGTCTTTCTAATTTTGTTTCATTCATCATAAGCTCCTGTTTCCTTCCACTTAGTACATCCATTGTTTTTTTCTTCCCACTCCCTTTCTCCCCATTTCTTCCCTTAAAAGCACTGCAGATAGTTTTTTATACGAGAACTGCATGTCTTACTTTAAGTTGTTTTTGCTTTCTCCTCTCTTCTCAGTGGTTTCTTCTACTCGCTGTATTCACGCCGTGCATTGCTACAGGGGCGTGGTGGGAGCGGGGAGCAGCTCATGACTGTGTCTCTCCCCACCACACTGGACCCCTCTAGCGTCTCCCTGCTGCTAGACTTCATGTACACCTCCCGCCTCCCTCTGACACCGAGCATTGTCTCCGGGGTGTTGGCTGTGGCTGTCTACCTGCAGATGGACCACGTGGCTGAGACCTGCCGGGATTTCATGCAGCTGCACTGGTGAGGGCCATGAAAGAACACGTGCTGTTCACAGCTTGGAAGAGATAGTGTATTAAACTGGATCAAATTGCATGTGCAATCTTTTGCAGCATGGAGAATAGGACAGTCAGACACCTCCAGTTGGAGCTGGACTCCAGGGTGTCCGTACCCTCTGTATCTCCCAAAGGAGGGGACTTGCCTACTCAAGGACCCCTGCGATTACTGCCAACAGCAGCAGCAACCCGGTAAGAAGGTCTAGTGTGAAACTGAATAATTAAATGTATAGTTGATATCCCGGATGACTTTTTTTGCGCGGCTCCTACTTTTCAAAGTTGTTTATCACTTTGAGCCGTTGTTTGCACAATGCCAGACGTGCTTTGGTTTGCGCTCCTTTGTCCTTTGACGGGTTTAGCTCATTACAGCGCTTCCTTTGTTTTTCCTGCAGGGTCCCTGTGGTGACTGGGGGCTCTCTCAAGCCAGGGGCTTTCCCCAGCTGTCAGCCCAGGTCAACAGAGCTGAAAGGAGACCCTGAGTCACCTCTCATGGCCAGCCCGACTTTGTCTCCAAGCAGCCCCACCCGCTCCAGCTGCCAACCAAGTTCTCCTGCTGCATCTGAGACCTGCAACAAAAACCTTGTGGTATGTCTCAGGAAAAGTATTTGATTTGTAGGGTTTTGGGGAGCTCGTGCAGCACTTGTATAACTGATGTTCTGTCTGTTTTCCCCAGAGTGATGCCAAAGCCACACCAGACCCGAAGGCCTGCAACTGGAAGAAGTACAAGTACATTGTCCTCAACCCTCTCTGTGCTGCCAGTGCAGTGAAAGTTGAGGAGATGGAGGAACCCCAAAATCAAGCATCACCCACTGATGACTCAACACCAAAAGCACCAACAGAGGCGTGGTCTGGAGAAGTGCCCGGTCAGATTGATAGGTAAACTGGATAACAACAATGAAAAGACAGAGAAAACAGAAAGTTTGTAAGGGTTTCTAAAATCTTTGACCCTCTCTTCCTCAGACAGGGGCAGGCCTCCTGCTACGAGGGTTCTGGCCGAGCCCCTCCCCTCAGGCCATCACCCTCTGAGGACCACCCAACTGTGCCCACCTCTAACAAGGAGGGACATGGTAGGTATAAACAGCACTTTTAAAACCTTCCACTGGTGCTATTATAAAATTTTATTTTTAACTATTTTCCTGAAATCGCACTCTTCTCACCCAGAAGCCGCCCATCTCAATCATCACCAAGTTAAGCGTGAAAGCTACTACACGCCCTATTCCTTCTCTGGTAGCCTTCAAGGACCCAAACCTGCCTGCTCAAGTGAGACTTAAAAAAAAGTTTAAATTTACTTTCCTGTTCTGCATGCAGTTCAGAAGTGAACAACAAACATGTAACAATGACCTCTGGGTCTGCAGGTGACAAGCCATACCGCTGTAACGTGTGTGCAGCTCAGTTCAACCGACCAGCCAACCTGAAGACTCACTCCCGGATTCACTCCGGAGAGAAGCCTTACCGCTGTGACACCTGCGGGGCACGGTTTGTTCAGGTGAGGGTCAAATGACTGCGTGAAAAGACTTCTCAGAAATAACACAGATGTTAGCCACACTAGATACTGGTGTGTTTTCTTTATCTCCAGCAGTATCAGACTGGTTCATGTAGACTAGTTGAGTTCCAGTTTCTCGTTAACTCTTCTAGTTGCTCGCAAAATTTGAAAATGTGGAGCGAGTGTAGATGGCTACAGCTCTTCCTCGAGGCCTGCCTTGTTTGATGTTTGCATGCTTTATTTTGCACCTCTCAACCTGTTTGTGTGGTCTGCCCCGGTGTTAGGTTGCCCACCTCAGGGCCCACGTGTTGATTCACACTGGGGAGAAGCCTTACCCCTGCAACACCTGCGGCACCCGCTTCCGCCACCTGCAGACGCTGAAGAGTCACCTGCGGATCCACACCGGAGAGAAGCCTTACAGCGTAAGCTACCTGCGGCACACGTAATCGCAGCATCAAGAGCATTGTCCTGTCATGTTCATGACGTCTAATGAATGAACGCTCTGTGTTTTTCCAGTGCGAGAAGTGTGACCTGCACTTCCGACACAAGAGCCAGCTGCGCCTGCACCTGCGCCAGAAGCACGGGGCCGTCACAAACACCAAGATCCGCTACAAAGTGCTGACTGAGCCCTACCAGCCTATCCTGCAGGCCTGCTGAGGAGGATCACTAATCGCACCTCAATGATCTGAATCTGTCAGAATGTGAAATTTGGCTCATTAACTCACTTGTCAGTTGCAAAATTGTTAGCATCTCGTCTTGAATAGAGGCAACAACAAACAATAAATGAATGAAAAACTACAAATAGGTTACACATGGAGTAAGAGACAGTCATTTCTACAAAGCTGTTGGTTGAGGTTTGGTGAGGTTGTGCTTTAATAATACACGATTGAGACGATTAAAGAATGTTTTGCTTGAGGGTTTGCGAAGAAGTGTAAAGAAGGGGACAGGGTATGGAGCGAAAGGTAAAGTCGTACAAGTGTTGTGCATTTGTGTGCATATTGAATTGTAAAGAAATGTGTGCGTGTGAGCAGATTGAAGGAAAGATAAAGCAAGTTTTGTGAAGCAGATGTGATCAGATTTGGTGTAAATTAGAACAGACGTGGGGTTTTTCAGTTTCAAGTTACCGAAGCTTCTTTGTCTGATGTGTATTTAACTTTGATTTATCTTAACCCGATGGCCCGGCGCCTGTGTAACTTTAAAGAAAAAAGTAAAACTATGTGCTTTTCCAGTCCAAGCAGGCAAAGGACTTTTGTATCATGCTGAACAAAAAGTGAAGAAATCAAATGATGTTTGCTAAACTTTTAAACAAGACAACTCAAATAAAAATGTAATATTACTAAATCTGTATTTGTGAGAGGTAATTTGCTGGACAAAGATGGTTTTGTACAATTTAAATTAAATAACTTTTATATTAATTGGAAACGTGATCTTTGGTGTGTCATAGTGTATATATTGTATTTTAAAGAACTCAAGGTCAAGTGACTTTATTGTCATCCCAACCATGTGCAGTGGTGCAGTACACAGTGAAATGAGACGACGTTCCTCCAAGACCGTGGTGCTACATATGACTCATCCCCTGAATGACTAAAACTACTTTTGTCATAATGGCTCGCCCAGGGGGCAGCGCCACATGTTTGATGTGGTAGAGTGCCCTTCCTGACACAATCCCCGAGGGATCTATATCTCATCCCGGGATCAAACTGGAGATCTTGTTGCTTGTTAGGCGAATGTGTAAACAACTGGATAACTAAAACAACTTATTTTCAGGCTCTCTGCGCCTTCAGCCTTTCACCTCCTTTGATTTTCTTCCTCCCATTAGGAAACTCTTTTTACCCATGAATCACATCTTCTGCTCAGTAAAATTATCCCTCCATTTTTTTTTTTAGTATTTGTTTTGTTTTTTCTTGGTTGCTGGTGAGGAAACAATGAAGCTGAGGGCACCTGTTTCCTCCTGGGTCTTAATAGTCCACTCTACCAGCCAATAACACGTGTGCGAGCCCGCTGGTGCTTCCTGGAGGGGCTGCAGACTCCTGCTGAACTCTCCCACCCTCTGTCATCCCTGCTTCCTGCTCCCTGATGAGTTGTGGCTAGCTGGCCTTATTGTCCACGCTCGGCGGACAAACATTGGAAGCTTGAAGGGACTTTCCAACCTTCAACCCCCTCCTCCCCTACGACATGCAGCTTTTTCCCTTCATTCATACCTTTGCAGGGTTCTCCTTCTCATATGACTTCATCTGAAGGCTGTCAGATAAGAGGATGGAACAAATCTGAGGAAGTGAATATGAAATGGGAAATATGTGAAGATTATTTCATGAAGTGAGCATTAGTGAGCACAGTTTGAACATTTCAGGAAGCTACCGCAGTTATGAGTATGATGCTGCCCTAATTTGGAGAAGCATTTCCTTCCCCGAGGAACATAAAGCGCAAACCAACTACGATCGACACCCAAGGTTTCTACTGCGTTTGGAAAGAAATTTACTCCTGCAAGCAGCAGATAGAAATCAGAATCAGAACACGTCATTAATCCCTGAGGAAATTATGTGATCACAATTGTTCCAAGACAGAAAAGTAACTAACTAAACTGAATTAAATAATACAATATAGTATAAAGTTTCAAAATCTAACCACATAGCTCTACTAGATACAAAAAGCTCTAATTGTAAATACATTTAAATATATAAAAAGTATACATTTATTCAACAAAATAAAAACTACAGCTATGACTAATTCCCAGAAATCTTGAGAAATTATAGACGTATGAGGTTGCAGGGAAAACTGATCTATCAGTGAGAGTCAGAGAGTGTTTATCATATGTTACACAACTTGTCCTGCTATTGTGAAATACAATCCTGCAAAAGGCCTGTTGAGCAAGTTTGTGACGAACCGCATATTTATTGGGAAATACATAAGCTAACAGAGACAATAAACGAAGTAGAGCTCAGAAAGTGGACACTGGAGCAAAGACCACGGGAGATTAGTAGAAACTGCAACGTTTGGGTGCTATTTCTCATTTCTGTTGTAACTCCTTAGAGATTAAGTAAAACTAAAGTCTCCTGTTTGGGTTTCTATAATGCACAGTTTTTATGACTTACACAAAACTGACAATAATTGAAGTAGCTTAAATTCTTTATTATTATCTTATTAATCTGTGAGGCTTTAAATATCTTATACACATAGTTCAACCCCAGATATCAAATCACATGGCAGCAACTTAGTGCATTGACGCATGTAGACTTGATCAGAACGACCTGCTGAAGCTGAAACTGTGGATCAGAATGAAGAAGAAAGATGATTTAAGCTGCTTTGAATGGGGCGTGGTTTTGGTGCCAGGCAAGTTGGTATTTCAGGAACTGCGGAGCTGCTGGGATTTTCCCACAGAGAACGGTCTGAAAAAGAGAAAACAGGTTAGCAGCAGGGTTGTGGTGAAGAATGTGTGAAGATATGCAGAGTAGCTCTGAATGCACAACATTGCTGTCATATCAGCATGAACCAAAATCTCTGAGGAATGTTTCCAGCACATCCACCAACACTTTAAAATAAATTTGGGAAAGAACAAAAGTCCCCTTAAAGACATAATACGTATTTCTGTTCTGACAACTTCATAATAGTTTCTATTCTGGTTACATTAGTCTTTGAGCAATGTTTTTGAAGTGTCGCAGGAGGAAAAGCAGAGTTATAATGTTAATGATGACAACTCAGCTGTTCCAGGAAAAGGCAACAGATATAAATATATTTTGTGACACAGAATTTAAAGCCAGCATTAATCATCATAGACTGATGCATTTACACAAGAAAAGACTGATCAGGAATAATATTGGTACCAAAAACTGGATGTTTACTGGTAGAGCTGGTCAGTGACTTGAAGCCTTTTCTGAGCTCTTGATTTTTAAACTTGGCTTTACCTCCCTCTACTGTCTGCACACCTGAACACTCACAGGGCAGATACTACACTATCAAACTGGAAATATTGAATACACAAGGCACATTGTATTTTTTTTCTTTCATATTCTGCACCCTGCTCACAGGATCGTTACCTGAGGATTGCTCTACAAAGGCGCAGTCTCTACTTTTCTGTCATTTTTATGAATTTTCAAAAACCCCTAATTTATTTAATCGAGCCACAAAAATATCAAAATTATCACTCATTGTGTCAGCTGGCAGCCGCCATCAGAGGTATTTTAAAGCAAATAATATATAAATGCTCGTGATCACATTTTTAAAAAGAAACCAATAAAACAAAGTATGGGCAGTCACTCAAACAAGGTCAGAATATTTTTGGGAATCAAATAAGATTCAAATATGATCCACAGCGGGATGATTTACAATGTGTTCATGTGTCCTCGTATGACTCTGGTTACATTCAGTGTGCTGCAACCTTAAAATTAAGATAATCTATTAATTCAGATAGTTATTGAAAAACAATCATATTCTCCAACATCTGTGGGACAAAGACATTAGACTGTAAGTGAGGACATCCAATAATAACAGAAGTCGTTTTAAATGAAAAATAGGTAATAAAAATAATAAAAAACAAATTATTATTATTATATTCATAATGAGGAGTCAGTTCAAAAACAATAGACAACAATTATAGTCTTACAATTATTGGGGAAAATGATTATATTTTATATGTTTGTGAGTGAAAAAGGGCGAGACAGAATGATGCTTTCAGTTTCTTTTTGTTGGACAGCCATCAGTGATGCTCTGTTATGATACTTCTGCTGATTTGGTTAGGACTGCACTATTTTAATATTTAAATCCAGACCTCTCCATAAAGCCTTCTCTTTGTTTGTTATTACTTCCCGATTTACTTGAACACTTCCACGACAGACATCGGCCAAGGATAGAACCACTAACCAGATGTAAGTTTAAAATTTGTAATTCATTACATTGAATGGAGTGTGCTTATTATTTGGTGACCAGTGGATTTCCCAGTATAGCTTGGTTTTAGTCAAAGTCCGAGTCGCCGTTTGCCTTTGTTATGTATTTTTTATGATTGCAGCCTTAATAAACAGCTTGCTTTTGTTAAGTTTAGTCTCCCAACGTCTGCATTTGGGTCCTCTCTTCAAAATGTGATCTGCGTCCCACAGAACAATTGTGGGATCCAACCCAACCTTTCTGTACAGAACTGCAAAATGATCACACAGTATCTCATCAATGACCTAAACAGAGCTGTCACTTCAAATGATAATCAGACAAATTTAAAGTAGAGCATCCAGACCAGACTAGGAACATGGCAGACATGGCGAGACTGCGTGAATCCAAAGAGTATGAAGGTAAAGCCTGGATTGGACTGTTCAGCAACCCAGGAAAAGAAAACAGGATGTGGCATTGGTCTCTGCCAGGGGTGAACTACACTGAACATGAAACCAGATGGGGATCTTCTGAACCAGATGATCAAAAGGAAAATGAGAACTGTGTGAAGACAAGAGAAAACTGGGCAGATGTCACATGTGACCAAACTATGTGGTTCATCTGCTACGATGGTGAGAATATGTGGATAATAGTCTGATTTGATAATATAACTGAACTGAAAGAGAAATGGAGAGAAAGCATGTTTGAGGAATCATACAAATTATGTGTCTTTCTGTATTTCTTCAAATGTTTGTGGTGATGGAAATTTTGTTTTGTTTTGATGTTTTTCCTTAACAGGAAAGAAGAGAGACGGTAAATCCATCCATTTGATTAAAGAGCCCAAGAACTGGACAAAGGCTCAGAACTACTGCAGAGATCACTACACTGACCTGGCCAGTGGACTCGATCAGGTGGATGGGGAAGAATTTAAGATCCTGAAAAAGTCTCAGGATTTGTGGATCGGCCTGTTCAGAGACACCTGGAAGTAATTTCTCTTTCAGGCACTGGGATATGGAGTCATTTAATGACGGACAAAACAAAAAGAAATGTGCTTCGACTCTGTTAAACAGATCAGGAAAATGGAGCTCTGATGAATGCAACAATAAAAATCCTTTCTTCTGTTATGGTGGTGAGTTTCTACTAAGATTAATCTGATTTATTTTCCCCTGTAATAGGAGCATCACTAGACTTAGAAGATCCAAGGAATTGTCTGTAGAGCTCTGAGACAGGCTTGTGTTGAGGCACAGAAACATTTCTGCAGCACTGAAGGTCCCAATAAGCTCAGAGATCTGTAAATGGAAGAAGTTTGAAACCACCAGGACTTTCCTAGAGCTGCCACCTCGCCAGTTAGAGAGTTTGAGGTAGAAAAGCCTTAGTCAAGGAGTGATGGTCACTCTGACAGAGCTCCAGCATTGCTCTGTGGAGCGAGAATCTTCCAGAAGAACAATCATTTCTGAAGCCCTCCAACAATCAGGCCTGTTTAGTAGAGTGAGCAGACTGAAGCCACTCCTCAGTTTACCAAAATGCACCTGAAGGATGCTCAGACCATGGGAAATAAAATTCTCTGGTCTGATGAAACAAAGATTGAACTCTTAACTCTGAATGCCAAGCATCACGTCCGGAGGAAACCAGGTACCACTCATCACCGGACCAATACCATCCTTACAGTGAAGCATGGTGGTGGCAGCATCATGCTCTGGGGATGTTTATCAGCAGCAGTGACCGGGAGACAAGTCAGAGTCGAGGGAAAGATGAATGCAATGTGCAGAGACATCCTTGATGATAAGCTTCTCCAGAGTGCACCGGACATTAGATCCACATTAGGTTCATTTTATACAGGACAAGCCCCCAAGCACACGGCCAAGATAAAAACAAGTGGCTGCAGAACCACTGTGAAGGTCCTCAAGTGACCAGCAAGAGCCAAAGTTTGAACCTGATTCTCTGGAGAGATCTGAAAATGGCTGTGCACCATCCAACCTGATGGAGCTTCAGAGGTTGTGCAATGAATGGGAGAAACTGCCCTAAAATAGATATGCCAAGCTTGTAGCATCATACTCAGGAAGGCTTGAAGCTTCAAGTGTTGACAAAGATACTTCAACAAAGTGTAAATACTTACATACTGTACATGCCATATTTTTGCTTTTGATTTGCAGGAATTTCAACAATCTTTTCCCCACTTTTTCATTTTGGGGTATCATGTGCAGAACTTTGAAGTGAACAAGAAATTTAATCTATTTTGGAATAAGACTGTAACAGGACAAAATGTGGAACTGTGAATGCTTTCCAAATGCACTGTACACACTTACAATAATTAAGTATACAGCTAAAGGAAGTGAAAAACTACAATGTTTTATTGTGTACTGTCTGTATTCAAGGTAAAGTGGAACATAAGCTGCTGTTAACCAGACTTAACTGAAGTTTGATTGTTTCTGACAGATAAATTGATTCTGATCAATGAAAACAAGACCTGGGAGGAAGCCTTGGATTACTGCAGACTGTACCACACTGACCTGGTCTCCATCACTAACCCTCACCAACAGAGATGGGTGGAGAGGAGAGCCAAGAATGCCAGCAGTCCCTACATATGGGTGGGACTGCGCTACACCTGCGTGCTGGATCTGTGGTTCTGGATCAGTGACAAAGCAGTCTGCTACGAGAACTGGGCTGATAATGGAAAGATTGAGGAGTGTGGTAGGTGTGCAGCTATGGAAAGAGGAGGACGGTATCAGTGGGTCAGTCAAAGAGAACATGAGAAATATAACTTTATTTGTTCTACAGAGTAAGTTTTAAACCTCTCTGACTCACTGCAGGTTAATTACTGCAGCAGAAATAATTTGCTTTTATGATTTTTATCAAGCACTGAATGTAGAAAGATGAAAAAACAATAATAATATTGCAGTGAGTCACCCCTGTGTCTTATATTAAGAACCAAAATATGGATTAGGGGAGAAGAGACTGTATCCAACATTACAAAAGCTATATGAAAAGGGTGATTACAGTTTTTGTTTTAGGGTCTCGTGTGTGTTATTTACACAGAAAATCACAGCATGTGGTGTTAGCATATTAGCAATGAAAGCAGAGAGGAGGAACTGACATCATGTCCAGTTTCAACCAAGACGATTAACATCTATGATAAATGTTTAACCTGCTGTTTAATTTAAGTTATATCCAAGTGTGTTTGTATGATGATTAAAAGTCGCTTTTTAGAGATAAGTGGTCCTCATAGCCATGTTATAATCATTTGTTTAAAGTAAACCTCAGTCTTAACCATCTGCAGCAGTAATATTGATCCATATAACACTGATGACACTTTTACTTTTAAGGATTTTATGTATACCTTGCCAATAATAAAGTTTTATGTGTATTCAGCTGTTTTCGTTGTATTTTATTGCTTCGATTGCTAAAGGAATGGCTGTTAAAATAAATCCTCCAACATGTGTCATTGTCAGCTATTAGTAAATATTTAACTACACATGTAATACAGTTTTATTATTCTTTAACCCTGGAAGGAGTTAGTCAGTACACTGTGTTTTCATGCGTTCCAGTTTGTCTCGTTAAAGAGTGCAGGAAGAGTTTTTTCCTTGCTGAAAAGTTGCGTCACACCCCTGAAGTAAAACATAATGTTCATATAAGTTGGGTGAAGAACAAAGGAATGTTTCTGAAAGAGATAATATCATTCAGTTTAAATAATAGCTAAATAACTTCTATAACCTCTTTGCTACATTCAGCGCTTCAGAGCAATGTTTTTAATGCTTTTACTTGTCATGGGAGGAAAAGCAGAGCCAGACTGATGCATTCAAACAAGAAAAGATTGCTCAGGAATAACACTGCTGCCGAAAACAGGATTTTAAGGTCTTTACTGGCAGAGCTGGAGCTGTGCGTGAGCAAAATAAGAAACCCACCTGAAGCCTTTTCTGAGCCCTGATAAGTTTTTCACTTGGCTTTGACTCCCTCTGCTGTCTGCACATCTCAACACTCACAGGGCTCTTACTGTTTGTTTGTTTTAACCGCAAACAGAAAGAGACTTTTTTTAAAAATAAAATGACTGACAAAGTGCTGATAGCGGTGGAGTTACATTAAATAAGAGAAACAACAAACCTTATGACACCCTTGATGCTAAAAAAACACTGTAGGACACTGTTAGATAACCTCCTCCCTTTAGATGAAACCATAATTTCAAAAAATCAGGTTGTCTTTGTCTAATATTAACATTTGGTTGATGATCTGAAACATGTAACAAATATGCACAAAACTAAGAAATCAGGAAAGGAGAAAACACTTTTTACAGCACTGTATTTCCTTCAGCAACAGTCTGAGAGAGCAGCATGCACAGCATACAGCTCCTGTGCTTATGTGAGCACATGGTTTAAAATCCAATTCACTTCACAACATGTCGTAACAAGTTGCACTGTATCTTTTCCCTTTCATATACTGCACCTTGATCCTCAGGATGTTTACCTGAGGATTGCATTACAAATGGGCAGTCTGTATTTCTGCCATTTTTTAGATATTTTAGTCTGTTTTTCTGAATATAAAGCAAAAACACTAAAAATACGTTCTCTTTTATCCTTTCACTCTCTCATATTCCCACCTTCATTACATTTATTGTCAGTTTATTATGAACCTCTAATGGTTTTTATCCTTAATTCATTCATTTAATGAAAAAAATTACCACTCGTATGTCAGCTGACAGAGATGTTTAAGGCATAGCTCCCCTAGATAGGTTACAACCTGCTTAACAAGTACTATTAAAGAACAGGAGGAACTAATAAGAAAATGCTTGTGATCACTTTTCAAAAAATATACATATGTGAGGTCATTTTGCAGACGACTGGAGTTCGTGGGAAGTTTTCTGAGCGTATGGCTCATTTGCTCACATGTTTATCTTGTAATCATTTCAGAGAAATTTGCATTCAAAATGTAAATATGATCCACACTGGGAGGATTTATAACGTTACATGTACAGTGAAAAATGTGTTCATATGAAAATTAAGATAATCTCTTAATGATAGTTATTGAAAAACAGTCATATTCTCCAACGTGTGTGGGAAAGTTCAGAGACATAGGACTGTAAGTGACGACATCCAATAATAACAAAAGTGAATTTAAATGAAAAATAAGTAATAAAAAGCTAATTATCCACAGATTCAGGTCTTATTTTATCAGCAGTGTTTCAGTGTTTACATGCAAAAGTAAGGAAATTGTAAAGCGACATCAAGATAAAACACTCAGGTAAAGAACAAGCTCACAATACAAGTATAAATATTTCCATAATTTCAATATTTCTGCATATAAACGATCCAAACCATCATCAGCTTTTTCATTGGTAAAGTATATGATGAGAAGTCAGTTCAAAAACAAGAGACAACAACAAAATTATACAGTTTTACAATCATTGAGGAAAAAGCTATAAGCTACAACACGTAACAGAATACCGCTTTCATACGTGTAAAAAACTCCCTCGTCTTTATCTTTCTGAAAGCAGCAGCAGTATTTTAATATATAAATTCCGATCTTTGCATAATGAGCTCTCTGTGTTTGCTTTTATTTCAGTGTTTATTTGAACCCTTCGAGGAAAGAGGCCAAATTAGACAAAGGACCAAAAGACTAACCAGATGTAAGTTTGAAATCTGTAATTCATTGCATGTTTTGTGTTTGTTTATGTTTATATATATTTATATATTTTCAAAATCAATTTCTAAGATATGCAGCAGACTGGATTTAAAAGAAAAGCACCTTTAAACCGAAGAATCAGCCTTAATATAATATCAGTTATGTTAAGCAGAGACTCTTTCATGCATGCAGACTACCAGAGAAAACAGATCTGGCAGCTCCTGACCTCAACAATAAGACACCTCTGTATTAGTACAGCATGGAGTATTTTTACAACAGTGATAAAGCCTAATTCTATGTTTTGATGTATACATGAGTGATGTAAAACATTTCAACTCTGGCTGCCTGCTCGTGTCTGCATTTGGGTCCAGCTGAACTTCCAATCTGTACACCCAGATTATAATGATGATTATAACCAGACCATCTATGAAATGAAACATGATTTCATTATCTAATGAAATATTTATTTAATCCGGCAGATTAAAGATGCAGTGGAGTCTCTTTCTGCTGATTCTGATGGGTAAGTGGAAAATTCTGATTGAGTTTCCCTATAGAGATGATATTTCTCTACCTGGTGTGTGTTTTGTTGAATCCTACAAACTTACCGTGTTTTTTGTAGTGTCTTGTCTTCTTACTTCTTCTGTCTTTTCTTTGTTTTTCCATTTGATTTTCATCTATTTGTTTTATCTGCACACATTTGTCTTTCACTGACAAGGTCACTGAGCTCAGAGTCACACTTGTGTTGTAGACTGTTTATCTGTGAACCAGTGAGTTTGATTTGATAATGCAGCATTATTGCTAATATTTTACTGCTTTTAGGTCAGTGTTTCGTCTCCACCTGTTACCTGTATGAGTACCACTTTATTAGAGAAGACAAAACCTGGGAAGAAGCACAGAAATACTGCAGAGAGAATTATGCAGACCTGGCCAGCGTGTTTGACATGGCAGACATGGCGAGACTGCGTGAATCCAAAGAGTATGAAGGTAAAGCCTGGATTGGACTGTTCAGCAACCCAGGAAAAGAAAACAGGATGTGGCATTGGTCTCTGCCAGGGGTGAACTACACTGAACATGAAACCAGATGGGGATCTTCTGAACCAAATAATCAAAATCAAAATGAGAACTGTGTGAAGACAAGAGAAAACTGGGCAGATGTCACATGTGACCAAACTATGTGGTTCATCTGCTACGATGGTGAGAATATGTGGATAATAATCTGATTTGATAATATAACTGAACTGAAAGAGAAATGGAGAGAAAGCATGTTTGAGGAATCATACAAATTATGTGTCTTTCTGTATTTCTTCAAAATGTTTGTGGTGATGGAAATTTTGTTTTGTTTTGATGTTTTGCTTAACAGGAAAGAAGAGAGACGGTAAATCCATCCATTTGATTGAGGAGAAGATAACCTGGACAAAGGCTCAGAAGTACTGCAGAGATCACTACACTGACCTGGCCAGTGGACTCGATCAGGCGGATGGGCAAGAATTTAAGATCCTGAAAAAGTCTCAGGATTTGTGGATCGGCCTGTTCAGAGACACCTGGAGGTGGTCAGATGGAAGTAATTTCTCTTTCAGGCACTGGGATATGGAGTCATTTAATGACGGACAAAACAGGAAATGTGCTTCGACTCTGTTAAACAGATCAGGAAAATGGAGCTCTGATGAATGCAACAATAAAAATCCTTTCTTCTGTTATGGTGGTGAGTTTCTACTAAGATTAATCTGATTTATTTTCCCCTGTAATAGGAGCATCACTAGACTTAGAAGATCCAAGGAATTGTCTGTAGAGCTCTGAGACAGGCTTGTGTTGAGGCACAGAAACATTTCTGCAGCACTGAAGGTCCCAATAAGCTCAGAGATCTTAAATGGAAGAAGTTTGAAACCACCAGGACTTTCCTAGAGCTGCCACCTCGCCAGTTAGAGAGTTTGAGGTAGAAAAGCCTTAGTCAAGGAGTGATGGTCACTCTGACAGAGCTCCAGCATTGCTCTGTGGAGCGAGAATCTTCCAGAAGAACAATCATTTCTGAAGCCCTCCAACAATCAGGCCTGTTTAGTAGAGTGAGCAGACTGAAGCCACTCCTCAGTTTACCAAAATGCACCTGAAGGATGCTCAGACCATGGGAAATAAAATTCTCTGGTCTGATGAAACAAAGATTGAACTCTTAACTCTGAATGCCAAGCATCACGTCCGGAGGAAACCAGGTACCACTCATCACCGGACCAATACCATCCTTACAGTGAAGCATGGTGGTGGCAGCATCATGCTCTGGGGATGTTTATCAGCAGCAGTGACCGGGAGACAAGTCAGAGTCGAGGGAAAGATGAATGCAATGTGCAGAGACATCCTTGATGATAAGCTGCTCCAGAGTGCACCGGACATTAGATCCACATTAGGTTCATTTTATACAGGACAAGCCCCCAAGCACACGGCCAAGATAAAAACAAGTGGCTGCAGAACCACTGTGAAGGTCCTCAAGTGACCAGCAAGAGCCAAAGTTTGAACCTGATTCTCTGGAGAAATCTGAAAATGGCTGTGCACCATCCAACCTGATGGAGCTTCAGAGGTTGTGCAATGAATGGGAGAAACTGCCCTAAAATAGATATGCCAAGCTTGTAGCATCATACTCAGGAAGGCTTGAAGCTTCAAGTGTTGACAAAGATACTTCAACAAAGTGTAAATACTTACATACTGTACATGCCATATTTTTGCTTTTGATTTGCAGGAATTTCAACAATCTTTTCCCCACTTTTTCATTTTGGGGTATCATGTGCAGAACTTTGAAGTGAACAAGAAATTTAATCTATTTTGGAATAAGACTGTAACAGGACAAAATGTGGAACTGTGAATGCTTTCCAAATGCACTGTACACACTTACAATAATTAAGTATACAGCTAAAGGAAGTGAAAAACTACAATGTTTTATTGTGTACTGTCTGTATTCAAGGTAAAGTGGAACATAAGCTGCTGTTAACCAGACTTAACTGAAGTTTGATTGTTTCTGACAGATAAATTGATTCTGATCAATGAAAACAAGACCTGGGAGGAAGCCTTGGATTACTGCAGACTGCACCACACTGACCTGGTCTCCATCACTAACCCTCACCAACAGAGATGGGTGGAGAGGAGAGCCAAGAATGCCAGCAGTCCTTACATATGGGTGGGACTGCGCTACAGCTGCGTGATGGATCTGTGGTTCTGGATCAGTGACAAAGCAGTCTGCTACGAGAACTGGGCTGATAATGGAAAGATTGAGGAGTGTGGTAGGTGTGCAGCTATGGAAAGAGGAGGACGGTATCAGTGGGTCAGTCAAAGAGAACATGAGAAATATAACTTTATTTGTTCTACAGAGTAAGTTTTAAACCTCTCTGACTCACTGCAGGTTAATTACTGCAGCAGAAATAATTTGCTTTTATGATTTTTATCAAGCACTGAATGTAGAAAGATGAAAAAACAATAATAATATTGCAGTGAGTCACCCCTGTGTCTTATATTAAGAACCAAAATATGGATTAGGGGAGAAGAGACTGTATCCAACATTACAAAAGCTATATGAAAAGGGTGATTACAGTTTTTGTTTTAGGGTCTCGTGTGTGTTATTTACACAGAAAATCACAGCATGTGGTGTTAGCATATTAGCAATGAAAGCAGAGAGGAGGAACTGACATCATGTCCAGTTTCAACCAAGACGATTAACATCTATGATAAATGTTTAACCTGCTGTTTAATTTAAGTTATATCCAAGTGTGTTTGTATGATGATTAAAAGTCGCTTTTTAGAGATAAGTGGTCCTCATAGCCATGTTATAATCATTTGTTTAAAGTAAACCTCAGTCTTAACCATCTGCAGCAGTAATATTGATCCATATAACACTGATGACACTTTTACTTTTAAGGATTTTATGTATACCTTGCCAATAATAAAGTTTTATGTGTATTCAGCTGTTTTCGTTGTATTTTATTGCTTCGATTGCTAAAGGAATGGCTGTTAAAATAAATCCTCCAACATGTGTCATTGTCAGCTATTAGTAAATATTTAACTACACATGTAATACAGTTTTATTATTCTTTAACCCTGGAAGGAGTTAGTCAGTACACTGTGTTTTCATGCGTTCCAGTTTGTCTCGTTAAAGAGTGCAGGAAGAGTTTTTTCCTTGCTGAAAAGTTGCGTCACACCCCTGAAGTAAAACATAATGTTCATATAAGTTGGGTGAAGAACAAAGGAATGTTTCTGAAAGAGATAATATCATTCAGTTTAAATAATAGCTAAATAACTTCTATAACCTCTTTGCTACATTCAGCGCTTCAGAGCAATGTTTTTAATGCTTTTACTTGTCATGGGAGGAAAAGCAGAGCCAGACTGATGCATTCAAACAAGAAAAGATTGCTCAGGAATAACACTGCTGCCGAAAACAGGATTTTAAGGTCTTTACTGGCAGAGCTGGAGCTGTGCGTGAGCAAAATAAGAAACCCACCTGAAGCCTTTTCTGAGCCCTGATAAGTTTTTCACTTGGCTTTGACTCCCTCTGCTGTCTGCACATCTCAACACTCACAGGGCTCTTACTGTTTGTTTGTTTTAACCGCAAACAGAAAGAGACTTTTTTAAAAATAAAATGACTGACAAAGTGCTGATAGCGGTGGAGTTACATTAAATAAGAGAAACAACAAACTTTATGACACCCTTGATGCTAAAAAAAACACTGTAGGACACTGTTAGATAACCTCCTCCCTTTAGATGAAACCATAATTTCAAAAAATCAGGTTGTCTTTGTCTAATATTAACATTTGATTGATGATCTGAAACATGTAACAAATATGCACAAAACTAAGAAATCAGGAAAGGAGAAAACACTTTTTACAGCACTGTATTTCCTTCAGCAACAGTCTGAGAGAGCAGCATGCACAGCATACAGCTCCTGTGCTTATGTGAGCACATGGTTTAAAATCCAATTCACTTCACAACATGTCGTAACAAGTTGCACTGTATCTTTTCCCTTTCATATACTGCACCTTGATCCTCAGGATGTTTACCTGAGGCATTACAAATGGGCAGTCTGTATTTCTGCCATTTTTTAGATATTTTAGTCTGTTTTTCTGAATATAAAGCAAAAACACTAAAAATACGTTCTCTTTTATCCTTTCACTCTCTCATATTCCCACCTTCATTACATTTATTGTCAGTTTATTATGAACCTCTAATGGTTTTTATCCTTAATTCATTCATTTAATGAAAAAAATTACCACTCGTATGTCAGCTGACAGAGATGTTTAAAGCATAGCTCCCCTAGATAGGTTACAACCTGCTTAACAAGTACTATTAAAGAACAGGAGGAACTAATAAGAAAATGCTTGTGATCACTTTTCAAAAAATATACATATGTGAGGTCATTTTGCAGACGACTGGAGTTCGTGGGAAGTTTTCTGAGCGTATGGCTCATTTGCTCACATGTTTATCTTGTAATCATTTCAGAGAAATTTGCATTCAAAATGTAAATATGATCCACACTGGGAGGATTTATAACGTTACATGTACAGTGAAAAATGTGTTCATATGAAAATTAAGATAATCTCTTAATGATAGTTATTGAAAAACAGTCATATTCTCCAACGTGTGTGGGAAAGTTCAGAGACATAGGACTGTAAGTGACGACATCCAATAATAACAAAAGTGAATTTAAATGAAAAATAAGTAATAAAAAGCTAATTATCCACAGATTCAGGTCTTATTTTATCAGCAGTGTTTCAGTGTTTACATGCAAAAGTAAGGAAATTGTAAAGCGACATCAAGATAAAACACTCAGGTAAAGAACAAGCTCACAATACAAGTATAAATATTTCCATAATTTCAATATTTCTGCATATAAAGGATCCAAACCATCATCAGCTTTTTCATTGGTAAAGTATATGATGAGAAGTCAGTTCAAAAACAAGAGACAACAACAAAATTATACAGTTTTACAATCATTGAGGAAAAAGCTATAAGCTACAACACGTAACAGAATACCGCTTTCATACGTGCAAAAAACTCCCTCGTCTTTATCTTTCTGAAAGCAGCAGCAGTATTTTAATATATAAATTCCGATCTTTGCATAATGAGCTCTCTGTGTTTGCTTTTATTTCAGTGTTTATTTGAACCCTTCGAGGAAAGAGGCCAAATTAGACAAAGGACCAAAAGACTAACCAGATGTAAGTTTGAAATCTGTAATTCATTGCATGTTTTGTGTTTGTTTATGTTTATATATATTTATATATTTTCAAAATCAATTTCTAAGATATGCAGCAGACTGGATTTAAAAGAAAAGCACCTTTAAACCGAAGAATCAGCCTTAATATAATATCAGTTATGTTAAGCAGAGACTCTTTCATGCATGCAGACTACCAGAGAAAACAGATCTGGCAGCTCCTGACCTCAACAATAAGACACCTCTGTATTAGTACAGCATGGAGTATTTTTACAACAGTGATAAAGCCTAATTCTATGTTTTGATGTATACATGAGTGATGTAAAACATTTCAACTCTGGCTGCCTGCTCGTGTCTGCATTTGGGTCCAGCTGAACTTCCAATCTGTACACCCAGATTATAATGATGATTATAACCAGACCATCTATGAAATGAAACATGATTTCATTATCTAATGAAATATTTATTTAATCCGGCAGATTAAAGATGCAGTGGAGTCTCTTTCTGCTGATTCTGATGGGTAAGTGGAAAATTCTGATTGAGTTTCCCTATAGAGATGATATTTCTCTACCTGGTGTGTGTTTTGTTGAATCCTACAAACTTACCGTGTTTTTTGTAATGTCTTGTCTTCTTACTTCTTCTGTCTTTTCTTTGTTTTTCCATTTGATTTTCATCTATTTGTTTTATCTGCACACATTTGTCTTTCACTGAGAAGGTCACTGAGCTCAGAGTCACACTTGTGTTGTAGACTGTTTATCTGTGAACCAGTGAGTTTGATTTGATAATGCAGCATTATTGCTAATATTTTACTGCTTTTAGGTCAGTGTTTCGTCTCCACCTGTTACCTGTATGAGTACCACTTTATTAGAGAAGACAAAACCTGGGAAGAAGCACAGAAATACTGCAGAGAGAATTATGCAGACCTGGCCAGCGTGTTTGACATGGCAGACATGGCGAGACTGCGTGAATCCAAAGAGTATGAAGGTAAAGCCTGGATTGGACTGTTCAGCAACCCAGGAAAAGAAAACAGGATGTGGCATTGGTCTCTGCCAGGGGTGAACTACACTGAACATGAAACCAGATGGGGAGCTTCTGAACCAGATGATCAAAATCAAAATGAGAACTGTGTGAAGACAAGAGGAAACTGGACACATGCCAGATGTGACCAAATGATGCCGTTCATCTGCTACGATGGTGAGAATATGTGGATAATAATCTGATTTGATAATATAACTGAACTGAAAGAGAAATGGAGAGAAAGCATGTTTGAGGAATCATACAAATTATGTGTCTTTCTGTATTTCTTCAAAATGTTTGTGGTGATGGAAATTTTGTTTTGTTTTGATGTTTTGCTTAACAGAAAAGAAGAGAGACGGTAAATCCATCCATTTGATTGAGGAGAAGATAACCTGGACAAAGGCTCAGAAGTACTGCAGAGATCGCTACACTGACCTGGCCAGTGGACTCGATCAGGTGGATGGGGAAGAATTTAAGATCCTGAAAAAGTCTCAGGATTTGTGGATCGGCCTGTTCAGAGACACCTGGAGGTGGTCAGATGGAAGTAATTTCTCTTTCAGGCACTGGGATATGGAGTCATTTAATGACGGACAAAACAAAAAGAAATGTGCTTCGACTCTGTTAAACAGATCAAGAAAATGGAGCTCTGATGAATGCAACAAAAAAAATTATTTCTTCTGTTATGGTGGTGAGTTTCTACTAAGATTAATCTGATTTATTTTCCCCTGTAATAGCAGCATCATTAGAAGATCCAAGGAATTGTCTGTAGAGCTCTGAGACAGGCTTGTGTTGAGGCACTAGAGCTGGGCGATATAAGATTTTTTCATATCACGATATGTTTTTTTCATTTCAGGCGATAACGATATCTATCACGATATAAGCCAAATAACTATATTTGTAAGATTTAAATGTGAAATAATCAGCAGCTTGTTTTTATTTAAATATTTATTTCCCATAATAAGTTCATCCATTAAGCGGACGCGAATGGATGGATGAAGTTCAACAGGGTAGATGTACTTAAGGAACATGAGACTTTTTCAGATAAATAAAGGCAAATATTGCAAACTACACAAAAGGCAGCCGCTAAGGCGTTTAAGTTTCAAAATAGAACAAACGAAACAGACTAAATTGTCAATTCCACTTAGAAACAAAATATTAATTCTAAAAATAAATCTTAGTTTGTTTTACAGAAGAACAGACAAAACTGACTGACTTTTGTCAATATCAAATAAACTGAGAACTAAAAGGAAATTCTCAATCTCTCCTTGTTGTATAGCTGAGCTTTTCAAACAGTTGTAACAGTTACTTTAGTCTGACAAAAGCCGAATGAAGAATTAGCGCTTCCAGTCAGAGACTGAGGCTACGTCCACACGTACACGGGTATTTTTGAAAACTGAGATTTTCCGTTTTCGTTTTAAAAAATAATCCCGTCCACACATAAAGGCAGAAATGAAGGAAAACGCTGCTATGAACATGCCAAAGCAGCAGGTGGCGCTAGATTCCTAACCGTGCAGAAATGTTGGCCAATCAGAAGTCTAGAAGCCTCGGTGGGAAAAAGTAAACAAAGCTGCGGCATAGAAGCAGAACCGAGTCGTATGTGTGGACGGACAGTAACTGTGTGTATATGTAAGCATTTAAACACTGCAGAGAGTAGAATTAACAGTATTGTAGAAATTCATTTCACCGAAACAATAACGCGGCGCACAGTGTGACGCATGCACCAGTTTATTGAATTTCCAGACTTGCTTTCGGCACAATTTACAGTGCACGCTACTCTGTTTTTGTCAGACTTGAAATAGCCGAAATACCTTCAAACTACGGAACTTCTATGGCTCTTCCGTTCGACAATCTCTCCGGCATTGGAACCATCATCTGTTTTCTCTTCGGTCACGCTCGGTTGATTTTTCTAGTCGGCACACTCATTTCCTCCATTACCCAGGCAGTACGGTGGCTGGCTGCTTCCCAAACAAACACACATGCGGCTTGGCACTTGTGCTGTACTTAACAAGTCACGCGACGTGACGCTGCGGCTGTGATTGGTTCGGCTCTGCGCTACTTAATGGACTACTTGCACTAACACTTCCGCGTTCTATGTAGTCCTGCTCCAGTGCTTCCGGTGCGGTTAAACCATGGCGACGTTCTACACTCGATGCCTACAAGAGCTCCCAAAATTGAACATCACCGATGTTCATCGGATTTGCAGAGTGACGACTACCCCCGCCAGCAAATTAGATAAAGGATTTAAGTTATATGCTGCATCTTATATACACAACTACGAAGGTAAGAAACGTAAATTAACCGACAAAGAAACGCTAGCTAACGTCAAATGCAAACACTACGTTACTCCGCTATGTCCTTCATTTGATGTCAGTTCTCTACATTACATGTTTTCTTAAACGGTGTTTTATGTCGTCCTAAACTATAGTTGAGGTTTTCTTAACTAATGTCACTTTTGTTGTTAGACACTGTTATATTAGCGTTAGGTAGTTGGCTAACTATGGAGGTAGTTAACTACCTAATGCTACTCTTGCTAAGTGTAAAATATATATGTTTAAGACATGCTGAAATGAGTAATACAGAAATAATGCTAATGGTACTTGTATCTTTATTCAGTGTCCAATAAAGACAGGTTGTCAGGGGAGGTCGGTGTGAGAGCCCTGTGCTACAGGTCGATGAGGAAGAGTGAGGCACCACACAGACTAAGTGTAGGCAGGAAGCTGTGTAAAGTTGTTAATCCCCGTTCAGTGGGGTTCAGTTCATTTAAGCATTAGTTAAGTTCATTCCTAAAGGCCCATCAACTTGAATGTTTTCCTTGTCTCCCTGCTTTATCACTCCTAATTTGACTAGTCAGATAGTTAAATCAACGTGTGTTTGGGTGATCAGAAACATTTGACAACAAGTTAATACTGCAAATATACACAATCTAAGTTATTACAGTTATCAAGCATGGTTAAGTTGTTTTAATAGGGAGAGAAGGAAACACTAAGCATTCAGGAGGGTACGTAACCATAACACTGAACTATGTTCCTGTTCAGCTCTTCCATGAAGATGTTACATTTTTAATTTTCGTTCTTTCTTCTTAGATTAAGCTTCTGGATTCATCGCCGGTGATACTGACACATAGCCAGTGCTCCTGTGTGGCAGGCGCTGTTATGTGCAATCACACAGTGGCACTGCTCTTCCAAACAGCACACTACTCACAACTCAGAGTGCCGGTTGTCCCCCCTGTGCATAGCTGCACGGAATCTGAACAGCAATGGCACAAGCCACGGACAGTGGTAATTTAAATGAGGTTAAAGTTTTTGAATTAGTCCATGTTTACATATGAACAGCAACACCATCCATAGTAAATGTGTCTTCTGTTAGGGTGTGAAGCCAGGACCCATCAACTCCATGATCTTCACTAAGCCGGTACCAAATAGGATGGCCCAGACTGGAGTACGGTAATTAGATTTGTAAAATTTGGTTTCACGTGTTACAAATGTATGTTGCTATTTTTTTCATACATACATGTGTCAGAATAGGTATTAATTTACATACAACATTACACTTTCTGAAGACAGCTAACTCAGTCATGTACATATACATCCCAGTCTCTAACTTATGCACCACTGTTTTACACCTTTTAGTTTTTAGTTTAGTTGTTGTTCAGTATAACAACCTTCTTCCTTACATTATTGTCATTGATGTTTTCTTTAGGAGTGGCTTCTACAGAGGCATGGTGGGTCCGTTACCAGATCCCTGCTTGTTCAGAATAACGGAGGCATATGCAAAATTTAATATTGAGGACAGGCCACTTGTGACCACAATGAACATGAGACCTGACAAGCCCCTTGTGGAAAGTGCCTTTGGGCTGGTGCAGGAGGGCAGTGTTCTGTCATATCAGCAGCCGGTTTTGACAACCCGGTACATCACACTACACCGCGATGCACCACCAACACCGCACTTGCCTCTGGAGGGGTATGACATCTTGCCATCAGATTGTGTGTTTGTGTGCTCAGAAGAAGAGCTTCTGCATCTGAAAAGCTTGTCTGTAACTCTGGAAATGGCTCACAAAATAGAGGAAGCTACACGTGAGCAAAGCTCTTCGTCTGAGTGGCATCAGCTCCGCAGGCCCAGAGTGACTGCCTCTAGGTTTCGGGAGGTGTGTCACGTCAGAGGCCAGAGCTCGGCCGAGTCACTAGCAGAGCGTATATTGAAGGGAACAAGGCAGACAGCAGACATGAGGAGAGGAACTGAGATGGAGCCTGCAATAGCAGCAGAGTATAGTAGGCTAATGAATGTTAACTACTCACCCTGTGGTCTGGTCATTCACCCCATTGCCCCCTGGCTTGCTGCATCTCCTGATGGTGTTGTTTTTGACCCCGATGAATACCCCCAGTTTGGCTTCGTCGAATTCAAATGTCCCAATGTACAAAACTTTATTGACTGCAAATATGTGCAGATGGAATGTGGTACCCCTAAACTAAAAAAGAGCCACGCATATTACTGGCAAGTGCAAGGACAACTGCTCATCAGTGGGATGCAGTGGTGTGACTTTGTTGTGTGGGCACAAGAGGACTACCTAGTGCAAAGAATATACATGGATATAGATGTGCACAATGCAATCAGAGAAAAGGCAGACTATTTCTTTTTTTACATATATATGCCAAGATACCTGTGTTTGAAAAAATGAACAGTGAAAACAGCAAAAAGAAAAACAGATCCTTCAGGCTGGCTGGAACAAAATAACTGATGTTTTATTTTCAATATATTTCATGAATTCTTTTGTTGTTACATGTTACTTTTATGTGACATCAATAAACAGTTATTTAAGCAATGGCATCAATTTAATTTTTAAAAACACACATTAAAACGTTGAATTTGTGCAGAACTTATTTACATGGTAAGTATTTAAAACTCCATGCCTAGCATACTGATATACATTTAGACAATAACTGAACTGTAGAAAATGACAAATGGTATTTTTGATGTTACAAAAGCTCAATGTCACTTATGGTTTTAAAACGATTTAGTGATTTACTTTATAATTTTGATAAATAGTTTTGTTGAATCTGAATAGTAATAATAGTAGTATAATTAAACAGTATTATTAACATTAAACATTTGCAATGAATTTGAATTATCAATAACTGAAACTCAACTATCAGCACTCAAGTACCAGTTCTGTAATCAAGTATTGTCAGCTGAGAAGGAAGAAATGCAACTGTAGTGGCCTCAGCTGCAGGTCATTTTCCATAAGTTACTTGTACTGGCACTGGTGTCTTGGGAAAAATCCATCTTGTCTCACTTAACCCATTTTTTAACTAATGCTGTGTTCTGGTAATTTGACAGCATACATGCCACTGCAAACAGTTGGTTGATATTATAAACATGTGACATGGTAATGATGCTATCAAAAAGTTTGTTCTGTTTGATCCTCCTAATGACTCGCTCCACATGTACCCTGAGTCTGGCTATGGCCTGCGTCTCCTTAACCTGGTATGCTGGCATCTGCTTCTGCTTAGATAGAAAAGGTGGGCAGTACACTTTGCATTTACAACAATCAGTGATTAGGAAGCCCTTATCTACCATCACTGCCATGTCTTCAGTCAACTTCTCAGCAATGCCTGATTGTTTGAATAGTTCCTTGTCACTAACCGAACCAGCATACAGATTAGAGATGAATGTCACTGGACCATGTGGAGCTATGCCAACCAGGGCTTTCATCGTACAGTGGGATTTGTACGAAGAGTACATTTCACTTTGGAGAAGTGGTGAGGATGGTGTCTGACACCTCAGCTCTGTACAGTCAAGGATCATCTGGGTGTCTGAGAAATCTTTGAATTCCTCAGGGAGGTAAGCTTGCACTTCTTCACGTGTAAGCCAGATGCACTGAGACCCCAGTGCAGTGGCAAGAAAATTTGTCCATGTTGCAATAATGCGGCTCACTGTGGACTGGTGTATGTTAAATCGGTGTGCCAGGTCCCTCTCCTTCAAACCAACTGACAGGAAAACCAGGAAAAGAAAAAACTCATCAATTGGCTGTAGCAGCTGCCTCTGGAAGGTGAAAACAAAAGGGAAAATGTTACTCCTTAAGCTATGAACTAGTAAAATTATTCTTTTCTTGGCTAAATGTTTTGTAATGGTTAGGCATACCATACTGTACCATGGGGTAAACAATGAGGTGCTGTAGTGCACAGGTGTATGTATGTAAAGGATACTGAGTCTAGCATACATACACCTGTGTATGTATGCTACTGTACATAAAGTAATGTTATTGTACATAAATACAATAACATTACACCTCTAGTTCTAACTACCAACAAACCCATAACCTACTGTTGATGTGCGTGCAGGTGTCAACACTTCTTCGTTCCGATTGGCAGCTGACTTGGCTCTTGAAACCCGGATCATTTTATAGATGCAAGGCTCAATCAAAACCCAGAATGCCATCAAATGATCATAGCTTGGAAATCTATTCACGAGAGAGACATACATCGTGTCAATCATTAATTAACATTACACACTGACATAAAAATAATGTGAACTGTGACAAATATGCTAATGGAATGCTGTATAAAATTGTTTGATTAAGAGTATTTGGTGTTGTATTTTACCTGTAGCATTAGGATATTGTTTAAATACTAAAGCATCTACATAAAACATACAATCAGCAGAGAAAAAGTACATTTCTATTTTGTTTTCATTAAGACTGGAAAAACTTTCTAAATTTAACTGATGGTGACCTTGGTATATTTTAAACAGTTAGCTTGAATAGAACTTAGATGTACCTGGTATAGAATCGGATGTCAGTGTCGGAGCCAGCAAAACGCTGTAACCCAAATTCTCGCTGGAGACGTAACTCCTGTATTTCCTTCCTCAGAGTCTCCACGTCTTCGGACAGGTCTTCTGCAGCTGATGCAGATATGTCCAATGCAGATGGCTCAGGGACTGAGCAGTAGTCATGATCTCTTGTAAGACTGTGCTCTTCTTGATCGTCAGGAGGAACTAGTTCAGGGCGTCGCTCCGTTCTCTCCCAAACACTACGCCGCGGTGGTTCAACTTTATAGCCATTCCACTCAAAAAGTGTTGGTACAGCACCTTTAATAAGCCGCCTTCGACCATCGAGGGTTGTTGGCTCTATGAGTTGATCACTGGCAAAGTGTCTGCAGCAGACCCTGGTGTGAGAGGTAATCGTGAAATGATCCCGGCGTATGTTTAACAGCCATTGTCTTCTCAAGTCGGAATGGGTCGGAAAGGCATGAAAACTTAGTATGCCGTTAAATTTGGCTGAAGCTGAACAAAGTGGGACACAGCAATGCTCGGAGTATTTCTTCTCCTGTTTTTGAAAATGTTCTGTTTTAAATACTTTCCTTTTTATACTCATTCTGAAGCGACATTAGCATAGCTACCGATAGATAAGCAAACGTACCGGAAACGCACAAGCGGTACTATTTGGAAACGGAAATACGTCACATGCCCTAGTGCAAGTAGTCTATTTGGATTGCTGACTTTTTTTTTTTTTTTTTAAAGAGGACAAGAGCGGCGAGGTCTATCGCGATAGTTTAATTTCTCTATCGAGTAAAAGTTATATCGCGATACATATCGTTATCGTTCTATCGCCGAGCTCTATGAGGCACAGAAACATTTCTGCAGCACTGAAGGTCCCAATAAGCTCAGAGATCTGTAAATGGAAGAAGTTTGAAACCACCAGGACTTTCCTAGAGCTGCCACCTCGCCAGTTAGAGAGTTTGAGGTAGAAAAGCCTTAGTCAAGGAGTGATGGTCACTCTGACAGAGCTCCAGCATTGCTCTGTGGAGAGAGGAGAATCTTCCAGAAGAAAAATCATTTCTGAAGCCCTCCAACAATCAGGCCTGTTTAGTAGAGTGAGCTAGTGATGGTAAATTTGATTCTTTTTGAATAAGCTGCTCCAGAGTGCACCGGACATTAGATCCACATTAGGTTCATTTTATACAGGACAAGCCCCCAAGCACACGGCCAAGATAAAAACAAGTGGCTGCAGAACCACTGTGAAGGTCCTCAAGTGACCAGCAAGAGCCAAAGTTTGAACCTGATTCTCTGGAGAAATCTGAAAATGGCTGTGCACCATCCAATCTGATGGAGCTTCAGAGGTTGTGCAATGAATGGGAGAAACTGCCCTAAAATAGATATGCCAAGCTTGTAGCATCATACTCAGGAAGGCTTGAAGCTTCAAGTGTTGACAAAGATACTTCAACAAAGTGTAAATACTTACATACTGTACATGCCATATTTTTGCTTTTGATTTGCAGGAATTTCAACAATCTTTTCCCCACTTTTTCATTTTGGGGTATCATGTGCAGAACTTTGAAGTGAACAAGAAATTTAATCTATTTTGGAATAAGACTGTAACAGGACAAAATGTGGAACTGTGAATGCTTTCCAAATGCACTGTACACACTTACAATAATTAAGTATACAGCTAAAGGAAGTGAAAAACTACAATGTTTTATTGTGTACTGTCTGTATTCAAGGTAAAGTGGAACATAAGCTGCTGTTAACCAGACTTAACTGAAGTTTGATTGTTTCTGACAGATAAATTGATTCTGATCAATGAAAACAAGACCTGGGAGGAAGCCTTGGATTACTGCAGACTGTACCACACTGACCTGGTCTCCATCACTAACCCTCACCAACAGAGATGGGTGGAGAGGAGAGCCAAGAATGCCAGCAGTCCCTACATATGGGTGGGACTGCGCTACACCTGCGTGATGGATCTGTGGTTCTGGATCAGTGACAAACTAGTCTGCTACGAGAACTGGGCTGATAATGGAAAGATTGAGGAGTGTGATAGGTGTGCAGCTATGGAAAGAGGAGGACGGTATCAGTGGGTCAGTCAAAGAGAACATGAGAAATATAACTTTATTTGTTCTACAGAGTAAGTTTTAAACCTCTCTGACTCACTGCAGGTTAATTACTGCAGCAGAAATAATTTGCTTTTATGATTTTTATCAAGCACTTAAGAGATTAAAGATTAAAAATATCTATGTCATAAGTATGATTGAAAATGATGATTTAAAACTTACCATGTCATAAACATTTTTTTCTGGATGTGCTCTATTATTCTAGAGAGAATATAGTGTGTTAAAAAAAAAGCTCAGTCTTAACCATCTGCAGCAGTTAAATTGATCCTTATAACAGAAGAAATACTTTTACTTTTATCATTTTATCTATAAATTTCTAATAATAAAGTATTATGTGTATTCAGGTGTTTTCATCGTGTTGTTTCTTTTGCAAAAGGAATGGTTCTCAAATAATATCCTCCAACACTCATCATTGTCAGGTAATAGTTGATATTTAACCTAAAATAAAATAAAAATTAACAGTTATTTAATCAGGAAGGAATGTGGACAGGTGAGTGACGAAGTGTTTCTCCCACTGAAAAAGCTACATGCAGATGCAGATGAACAGAATCAGCTTTTTGGATTTAAGGTCATTTATGTGAGTTTGCCTGTGAGTCAGAAATAAATCAAATCTGGTCAGTTGTAATTTTTGAACCTTGTTGTTGCTTCCCTTTAGTGTCTGTATCCTGAACACCTACAAGGCAGATAACCGTTAAACCTGTTTCACTCTACACTGTCTACATACTTTTACCGGCTCATCTGATTGGTTGATAACACACTATAGAGAATCTCTGGTCCTTAACAGCCCATGGTTTCAAGTCTAAGCCACTGGATTACCTACAGTGGGGCAAAAAAGTATTTAGTCAGCCACCGATTGTGCAAGTTCCCCCACTTAAAATGATGACAGAGGTCAGTAATTTGCACCAGAGGTACACTTCAACTGTGAGAGACAGAATGTGAAAAAAAACTCCATGAATTCACATGGTAGGATTTGTAAAGAATTTATTCGTAAATTAGGGTGGAAAATAAGTATTTGGTCACCTCAAACAAGGAAAATCTCTGGCTCTCACAGACCTGTAACGTCTTCTGTAAGAAGCTTTTCTGTCCCCCACTCGTTACCTGTATGAACGGCACCTGTTTGAACTCATCATCTGTATAAAAGACACCTGTCCACAGCCTCAAACAGTCAGACTCCAAACTCCGCCATGGCCAAGACCAAAGAGCTTTCGAAGGACACCAGGAAAAGTATTGTAGACCTGCACCAGACTGGGAAGAGTGAATCTACAATAGGCAAGCAGCTTGGTGTGAAAAAATCAACTGTGGGAGCAATCATCAGAAAATGGAAGACATACAAGACCACTGATAATCTCCCTCGATCTGGGGCTCCACGCAAGATCTCATCCCGTGGGGTCAAAATGATCATGAGAACGGTGAGCAAAGATCCCAGAACCACACGGGGGGACCTGGTGAATGACCTGCAGAGAGCTGGGACCAAAGTAACAAAGGTCACCATCAGTAACACACTACAACGGCAGGGAATCAAATCCCGCAGTGCCAGACGTGTTCCGCTGCTGAAGCCAGTGCATGTCCAGGCCCGTCTGAAGTTTGCCGGAGAGCACATGGATGATACAGCAGAGGATTGGGAGAATGTCATGTGGTCAGATGAAACCAAAGTAGAACTTTTTGGTATAAACTCAACTCGTCGTGTTTGGAGGAAGAAGAATACTGAGTTGCATCCCAAGAACACCATACCTACTGTGAAGCATGGGGGTGGAAACATCATGCTATGGGGCTGTTTTTCTGCCAAGGGGACAGGACGACTGATCCGTGTTAAGGACAGAATGAATGGGGCCATGTATCGTGAGATTTTGAGCCAAAACCTCCTTCCATCAGTGAGAACTTTGAAGATGAAACGAGGCTGGGTCTTCCAACATGACAATGACCCAAAACACACCGCCCGGGCAACAAAGGAGTGGCTCCGTAAGAAGCATTTGAAAGTCCTGGAGTGGCCTAGCCAGTCTCCAGACCTCAACCCCATAGAAAATCTGTGGCGGGAGTTGAAAGTCCGTGTTGCTCGGCGACAGCCCCAAAACATCACTGCTCTCGAGAAGATCTGCATGGAGGAATGGGCCAAAATACCAGCTACTGTGTGTGCAAACCTGGTAAAGACCTATAGTAAACGTTTGACCTCTGTTATTGCCAACAAAGGTTATGTTACAAAGTATTGAGTTGTATTTTTGTTAGTGACCAAATACTTATTTTCCACCCTGATTTACCAATAAATTCTTTACAAATCCTACCATGTGAATTCATGGATTTTTTTTTTCACATTCTGTCTCTCACAGTTGAAGTGTACCTCTGGTGCAAATTACTGACCTCTGTCATCATTTTAGGTGGGGGAACTTGCACACTCGGTGGCTGACTAAATACTTTTTTGCCCCACTGTATTTTGTTTTGGGGTTTGTTTGTTTTTTTTGCTTCTTTCTTGAAGTTGTGCATCTTCCAGGTTCTTAAAATCTCATCATCAACAAGCAGCTCTGAAAGGATATTAATATAGATAATGACAGGAGAATAAAATTTGTCTTTAGTGCCCTACTGGGAAGTTTACTTAACTATTGTAGGAAAACATTTAGCTCAAAAACTTTTGGATTTTTATAAAATCTGAAGTGGTCTGAAATTACACTTCACTTAAAAAGACACAACGCATCTTATATTTATGTAAACCTAGTGATAAGACTCGTTTTTTCAGATAAGATTCATCTTGTTTTCATGGCAGTATGCGCGTGAGGACTGCGCACGCGCACCGGTTGTAAGTTTCCTGAGTGTACTCGTGGGTGGACTACAGAGCCTTATTGTGTAATTTAACTGTTTACAAAAGTGAAACTGGAGACCGTGGACCACGAGGTGGTCCGGGGAAAAGAATGCACCGGGGGTGAGTTGTGTCGCCGTGAGCAGCGCAGTGAGGCTTTGCTCAGCTGTTTACAGTTAATCGGTCAGCCGGCTTTTTCACTCTCACTCCGCTAGAAAAGGTGAAGTTCTCACAGTGAACGCTGTCATACCTCTGCTCACGCGCACACGTTAATAATGACGTCACTTGAGACCTCTGACTTGCGCTTGAAACACATTTTCAAATAGTTTAGCTGGAAAACATGAAAAGCAGTTATTTTTGTGTCGCCTCGGACAGCCAGTGCGCACGCGCCAAATGCGTCGACGTCAAGTGCATGTGATAATGATTGGGGAGAAGGCACGTGCACAATGTCCACCGCGCGGTCGTCCACCTGTTCGAGTGTAGCCGGCAAAACATTTAGCTTTCGTTTGAAGTTTGTGTGAAATGTATCTCCGAGTCTGTGAATCAGCCTTTAAAATAACCAGTTAGTGTTAGTCACCACAGGCAACTCGGACAGACATGGACTTCTTTCTTTATAGGAAATAAACCCAGCTTCATTACAGCGAGCTGTCGGGGTTATCTGCGTTAACAGAACCCTCGTACAAGCTGCTGACAACTTTGTAGGCTGTAGGAAACGAATGGTGGACATAGCAGCTGGTCCTGTTTAAGTGTCTGCTGTCCCCCTTTTATCTAACTCTGCCGGACTGCTGCTTCTTCTGCAGGTAAAACTCAAAGTGTACATTTTGTTATGGTGAAGCAGACAAGCAGTGGGTCAAAGTTGTATTTGTTGAGAATGACATTTTACTTTTAGTTTCATGATGGCTTTAAGTCTTAAGTCTTTGAGCTCATGTGTGTTAGCAGCAAATTCCTGTGATTCCTTCTGCTGAGCAGTGAGTAACATTAGGTTATGGGTGGATTTGGTGGTTTAACTTTCTGATGCTTTGACTCATTTGTAACTTATTGCTCGGATGTTGCTCAGCCGGACAGTCTGCACTATTATTGTCTGACTCCAGTATGGTGTGTTATAATTACATGCATGCAAGGAAAAGCCATAACATACATATTTATACATAAGGTAAATATTTGTAAGGTAAGACTCCAGCACCTGTGTTACCTGGGGCAGTCAAGAGAAGGTATTTGAGGAGCACCAGCCTCAAAGAGATGAGACTGGTGGTGAGAGGCCAGCTCAGCAATATGAATGAGGTCGAATCCATTGGTACAAATTCCAGCACGATAAATCTACGAGTAAGATGGAGAGGGGATTGCAGTCAGGGATGAAACTCTGGATGAAACTCATAATCTTCTCTTTAATGTTTTTCTTTCTTAATCACATTAAAATGATGGATATACACATCAAAACCTTAAATCTAATCAACATAGACATATTTACATATTTACTCATCAACATACACCACCAAACAATTCACAATATAACATATACCCTTGCAAACATTTATGGACCCAACAATGTGGACCTATCCTTGTTTCATAGCTTTTTCTCTTTTATTAAGATAATTGTTTATAAATGACTCGACAATTACTACAATAGATGGATATCTTAATACACTTTTCACCCCTAAAATATATTCATATTCCAATAGCAACTCCAGATTCTGACATTCAACATATATAATAAACCATTATATGAACTCTTACGGACTTGATGATAGTTGGAGAATAAATAATCCCACATCTAGACAGTAAACATATTACCCCCCCCCCCCCCCCACCCCCCCACCCATCAATCCAGGAACGTGATCATTGTGTGGAAGGTATTAACCCACAAAAAACACAATTTATCATTAAACAGCTTAAATACGACAGCTTCCAATATAGCAGTAAAGAAGGAGTCAGCATAAATGAAAATTAAACTGGAGAACCATTTCAGAATCCCCAAGACATTAACAACGTTTTCAAATCCTTCTATAATCAGTTATATAAACTAGATCCTAATCCAAACCAAAATTATATAGAACACTTCTCAAAAGAAAAGGATCGTTTTAATTTCTCCACTGAACAAGCTAATATAACAAGCTTTTATTATGACAACAAAAGAACAGGGCAGACATGTCAGTGATGGCCGATATGGGTGCTTCTGAGTTGGGGGGTGATTGGGATGTGCCCTGGGATATCAGCTCCCTACATGCCTTTTGTTGGCTTGCTCTGGGGCTGACAGTTTAAAGGGGATTCAAAAGGAAATCACAATTTAATAAAATTGCCCCTCCCCTTAATTCATGTATTTTTACTACTTATAGTAGTGTCATTACGAGGTATAATTATTATTTTATGTTATTATTATTATTATTATTATTATTATCATCATCATCATCATCATAGACAATATTGCATTTCAGGGCATTTTTTTTATTTGTTTATTTTTGTTATTTCTTTAGCATATATAGTTTATATAGTTTTCATGACTATGAAATTATTTCATGTACCTTTTTTTTTTAATCAACACATACTTTACTGTGCATAGTTAACGGAGTACACTGGACTCAGTTTAATAATATTTTCACACAGTTTGCTTATCTTTTTGTCTGTTGACCTGTCCTTACTGGTCTTGTTTACCTCACACAAAAAAAGGATGACTGCTCCCCAAGGTTACTTGCTTCAAAAGTGTCTCAGGTGCCTAAAGACAGACCATGATGAGGAACATAGAAGCTCAAGCTCCCGCATGAAGTGCGAAAGGGCGTAAAGGATGGCACAGAGGCTCTTATCGTGTCAGCACAAGTGTCCCTAAACACCAAATCCACAGTGGGAGAAGTCTGCCACAGCCGACAGGGCCCAAGCTGCAGACTGCCACGGTGAGAGAAACCACTAAAGCTGGTTGAGAACAGCAGGGCTCCTGTGGGACTGACAGTTCCAGGCAGACGAGCAGCTGCCGGTAAACCAACCATATAACCATAGCGGTGTGTGACAAGGAACAGAAAACCACAGTTGTGATAGCCTGGCAATCCCCAGTGGACGGCAACATCAAGAAGAAAGAGCACATAAGGCAAGGCAAGTTTATTTATATAGCACAATTCAACAACAAGGTGATTCAAAGTGCTTTACAGAGACATTAAAAAACAAAAACAAATAAAAAGCATGATTTAAAATTGATTTAAAAAAAACAGTAGTTTAGGTCTGCATCCATCACTACACCCAAAGTTCTCACCTGGTTTGTGGTTTTTAGGTGTATAGATTGAAGTTCTCTGGTGACCTGTAATCGTTTTTCTTTGGCGCCAAAGACTATTACCTCAGTTTTGTTTTTGTTTAGCTGGAGAAAATTGTGGCACAACCAGTCATTAATTTCCTCAATGCATTTACCAAGAGCCTGTACAGGGCCTTGGTCTCCTGGTGACATTGTGATATATACTTGTGTGTCATCTGCATAGCTATGATAGTTTATGTTGTTCTTTATAATCTGTACCAGTGGGAGCATGTAGATGTTAAACAGAAGGGGTCCCAAGATGGAACCTTGGGGAACTCCACATGTGATACTTGTCTGCTCAGTTACCTATTGATACAAAGTAATTCCTGTTTTCTAAGTATGTTTTGAACCAGTTTAGTACAGTTCCTGAAAGACCTGCCCAGTTCTCCAGTCGTTTGAGTAATATGTTGTGGTCAACTGTATCAAATGCTGCACTGAGATCCAGTAAAACTAAGACTGACATTTTTCCACTGTCTGTATTCAGACATATGTCATTAAACACTTTGGTCAGAGCGGTTTCACTGCTGTGGTTCTGTCTAAAACCTGACTGGAAGGCATCGTAGCAGTTGTTCTGTTTTAAGAAGTAATTGAGCTGTTGAGAAACTGCTTTTTCAATGATCTTACTTAAAAATGGGAGATTTGAGATCGGCCTGTAGTTGTTCATTTGTGTCTTGTCAAGATTGTCCTTTTTCAGTATAGGTTTGATTACAGCAGTTTTTAGTGGTTTTGGAAACACACCTGATAATAAAGAAAAGTTGACGATCTGTAACAGGTCTGACTCTAAAGTCTTTGAGACCTTTTTGAAAAAACTTGTTGGCAGGACATCTAAACAGCAAGAGGAGGAGTTCAGTAAAACAAAGGGCTGAAGAAACAGTTGGAGCAGATGTGGAAGGTAAAGTTGAAAAGGGTCCTAGTGATAATGGGAGCATTAGGAGCTGTAACCCAGAGTTGCAGCAGATTCCAGGAACAACATCTCGGCGTCAGAGCTCCATGTGGAAGAGTGCAGTCTTGGGGTGTGAAGGAGATTTTGCATATATATGTGTGAGCTGATGACTCACGTGGAAGAGGAAGTAGTTTTCAGGGAGATAAATGGCTGACAGCTGAACAGAAACCAGAAAAACGAAAGTGAAAATGTGGGAAATAACACATCATAGAAAGTCATTAACAGCATCACAATGGCTGTAGTGGCTCACAAGCTTTTCTTCATAAAGTTAAAGAGATACTGATACTTTACAGATATGTATTTACCCTTTTTAATACTCTGCAAGTTACCTTTTTATTCATTGTGTTTGACACTGCATCCATAGTGTGATGATTGTTTACAATACTTGTCACTAATCATGAATAAAAGCCTCTGTTTAACTTGTATGTAAATCTGGGTCAAAAGACTGTGCAGAATGAGTATTACCCATTTTATGACTTTTTATAGCTGTGAATGTTTAACGAGTATGACCCAGATTGAGGTCAGCTGATAAGTCAAAGTCAAACAAAACATCGTAATTTATGGTTAGAATAAATAAACAGAGCTGCTTTGTAAATCATTCATAATTTATAAAGAGATGCAACACCGTTAAACTCTGAGTTATGTTGACACACTCAGACTTGCACCATGTTCCCCTCTGGCAGTGAAATATGATTTATCATTGATCAAAACCAGTGAGCGTGTAAATATTTGATCAGAGCTGATGTATGAACACTTCAGCGGTTACTGTCACCTCTCACCTATATTTTCTTGTCAAATGAAGACCTGCAGCTGAGTCAACCAGACCATTTATTGGCCTGTGGGAAGTTAATCAATTATGGCTTTTGAGAATCACAGACAGGATCTGAGACTTGTTCTGCACTCATTCATTGTTCTCCTCACCTGCATTTCAGATAACTCTCCTTTGGAAATGACCAACATAAAGTCCAAATCGCAGAGCCAGAGCGATGAGGCCGAGGGCCCGGATGGAGGCTGGGGCTGGGTGCTGGTTGTCGCCATGTTTGTCAGCTCGAGCCTCGTGTTCGGCCTGATGCGGAGCCTGGGCATCTTCTTTGTGGAGTTCGTTCAGTACTTCGAGGAGAGTGCCCAGGCCATCTCCTGGATCTCGTCCACCGGCCTGGCAGCTCAGCAGTTCTTCAGTGAGTCATTGATGTTTGTGGAAGTGTGAGTGTGCAGTTTGTAGTATTACAGGTGACAACTGTACAGTAATTATTTTTCTTTCTTAATGCATTAAAACACTTATGGTGAGACTAAAGGGTAAATACAGATTACTACAGGATGCATATGTGACCCTGTTTGGATTAAGGTCTTTCAACCTTAAATCTTCTAAAGGGGGGAAAAGGTTGATATAGTTATAAATAAATGATGTAAATGTGTTTGCTTGTTCTGCAGGTCCACTGGCCGCTGCACTGTGTAATGCTTACAATCCCAGAGTGGTGGTGATGACGGGAGGCTTTCTGGCCGGGCTCGGCCTCACACTTGCCTCGCAGTCCACCTGTCTCGTACACCTCTACCTCACGATGGGAGTAATTTCAGGTAACGTGTATTAGAGTCTTAAACCACCAGTTTTAGCCTGCTTTAGCTCCTGTTTTTTGGCACATCCAGTGAAAAGCATCGGTACACAGCTGTAGCACTTTCAACTTTAACTTACAGTTAGGGTTAGCTGGGTGTCACAATGTTACGGTAAAAATGTTAAAAATACTTAATTCAGACCTAGCAGTCATAATTAAACTCACTTTTTAAAGAAAGATGACTTCTGCACATCGTGCAGAAACAAGATTCCGTTCAGTTCAGTTCTGCTTTATTTATACAGCACCAAGTCACAACAACGGTTATCCCAAGGTGCTTTATTTTGAATGTAAAGACCCTACAACAATACAGAGAAAACCCCAACAATCAGATGATCCCCTATGAGCAAGCACTTGGCGACAGTAGGAAGGAAAAAAAACCCTTAAAAAGGAAGAAACCTCCCACAGAACGAGGCTCAAGGAGGGACACCCATCTGCTTTGCTTTTCTGGGCGTGAGGGGAGGGAGGCGGAACAAAACCATGCTGTGGAAGAGAGCCAGAGATGAATAATAATTCACAAAAAGACAAAATACAAGTCAGAATGACTCAGACACAGGTAAATGTTCAAAATGAACACGCTGCACTGCTGAACTCATTTCAAGCCGTGTGACAAAAAGCACAAAACTGCATCTGAGACGTGACATCACAGACGAGCAGCAGGTGTATTTCAGGCGTGAGTCACTCACACAGGTGCAACTACACTCTTGTTACGCTGCAGAGTGTAGTTGTTTTCAGTTATTGCTGCTTCTATGCATGCCATGAGCTAACTGTCCCCCCTCACTACACCGTCACCAACAGATCTGCTTTAAGTTTGGTGCGTCAAGATGTTTTGTACACACACCGTGTACTGCATACATCAGTGGTATTATTTTGTACTATTTACCTTGTGCACTTTGCCAGTGTTCTTCTACTCGTGTTGTGGTGTTCACGCTCATTTGATATGATAGTGCATCCACCCAGTTTCCCGTACTCATCAGAGGAAGAGCGCAAAAAATTGATTTTTGTTTTCCAAGTCAGGTGATGGGTCAGAGAAACATTTTTATTTCACATTTACAATATGTTAAGTTGTGTCTCCCATCTGTGGAGCCTGAGGTTGTCTTACAGCTTTGTAACATTTACTGACCGAAAGTAGGATTTTCTTTTCTTTTTCTTTTTTTTTTTCCAAGGTTTAAAGAGGGTTTTAACAGTTAACCGATTAACTCGTAAAGTAGTGAACTGCTCGCTTGCCTCTCATGGTGTACTTTGCTCGCTTTGTGCTCCAGGTTTTGGATGGGGGATGGTCTTCACTCCCATGGTGGCCACAGTCATGGCTAATTTCACTCGCCGGCGTGCCCTGGCTCTGGGACTGGGGTTCTCCAGCATCGGCCTCTCCTCCTTCGCTTTCAACCCGCTCTTTCAGCTGCTGGTGGAGACGTACGCCTGGCGAGGGGCCCTGCTGATCCTGGGGGCTCTCAGCCTCAACATTGTACCCTGCGGGGCGCTGATCCGTCCGCAGCGGCGCTCTAAAGCACCGGCAAAGGTAGAACAGAAGGAGGAGCAAGGCAGTGGTCTGGTTTAAGTAAAAATGTCTCTCTCAGAGAGGAATATCATAATGTTCTCTGTCATAACCATCAGGACAGAAGAGTAAAGTTTCTTGCTCACTGACTTTGGAGCGATATGTAAAGATAAAGCTCAGACTTTCCTTGTTTCCTCTCCTGCAGGTGGATTCAGAGACAAAGTCATGTGCGTCCATGCTGCGGCGCATCGCCTCTTACCTGGAGCTGTCCCTGCTGACTGAGAGGCCCTATCTCACTTACACTTTGGGCGTTACTCTGTTTAACGTCGGCTACTTCGTGCCTTACTTCCACCTGGTGGCCCACAGTCGCCAAGTTGGCTTCTCAGAGTACCAAGCTGCCTTCGTTATGTCAGCTGCAGGTGCTTCGGACATTTTGGGGCGCGTAGTGTCGGGCTGGTTCTCCGACCTGGGCCACTTTCGGGTTGTTCATTTACTGACCTTGTGGACAGGCCTAGCAGGAGTGTTTATCATGCTGCTGCCAGTGAGCTCCATGTCTGGCTCCTACGCCGCTCTGATGGTGATCAGCCTGCTTTATGGCTTCTGCTCTGGGGCTTTGACCTCCGTTGTTTTTGCAGTGGTGCCCATGATTGTGGGCGTGGAGCGCACGATGGGGGCACTCGGACTGCTGCAGCTCATCGAGAGTGGTGCTGGACTTCTGGGGACTCCTTTGTCAGGTAGGTGTGCGTTAAAGCTGCTGAGATAAAGCCAGCTTATAACAAAAATGACTCCATTGTAGCTTTAGTTTGAAAAGAATCTATCTAAAGTGACCTAAATCAGCCCAAAATACAACACACTGAATGTGGTGCTGTCATAAGCTTGGATAACTGCTCTTATAAAAGGCAGACACCTTGTCTGCACACCTGCTACTTTTTAGATCACTTTGTGGCATTTTACTGTTAACCTCAAACCTGTGCAGAGAGCAAAAATCAAGTTTTGTGAAGCCGATCCGACTTTCACTTTTAAAAATCATCACTGGACGTGCGAGCTGCGTCACCTCAGTTTTTGGTTAGTGTCACCAGAATCATTCTTTCTCCACATTCAACCCAAAGCAGAAAGCTTTGACAATAAAAAATGAGCTGTCAGTAACTGATTGACCTGTTTCTGTTTTATGTTAATTTCAAAGCATGTAAAAAAGAGTTTAACACAAAAATGAACCCTTTTACAGATCAAATGTCTGATCTTAGGTTTCCTGCCACATTTTTTCCACTTTAACTGTCTGCACTGTTAGAGGTCACTGGATTCAAGGCAGAAAAATGAATGAGCTGTTCAGAAGCTCTTATTTTACCCTACAAGGCTTCTTTTTTACTAGTATTCAATGATTAAACGTGTGATTTTGCAGAGCTTTATCAGGGCTTCATATTTTTTTAAACACTGCAGTGTTTTCCTTTAATCGACATGAGGCCGATATTGTGCACTTCAGTTTATCCCTCAGTCTTTCATCATCTCATTCTCAGTTTTACGGTTTCTTACATTTCAAGTAATATCCAGGTTTTCTTTCAGGATTCCTGAAGGACGTCACAGGAAACTACATCGCCTCCTTCATGGTGGCCGGCTCCTTCCTCGTCCTCGGTATGCTGACCATGACCACCCTGCCTCGCTTTTTCTCCTGTACTGATCCACCGCCTCCTCAAAGACGTTCCCTCGATGCCAAAGAGAAAGTTTTGGATTTAGAGCTGGAGCAGATGAATAGTTCGCCCTCTGACAAAAAACACACAGTGGAGTCGAATGATCCAGCAAACCCAAAACTGTGTTAGTAGATAGAGCCTTGCACATTCTGAGCACACAATCAAATTGCATCCTGTTGCACACCTCCGTGAGCAACGATGTATTCATGTCATACCTCAGAGACTCAGTGAAAGATGAAGCTTCCTGTGAAACTCGTAGCAGCTGTAAGGGAGCGGCGAGCTCCTCCCTCTGTTACAAATACGAACCTCAGTTTAATGCTGGAGCCAGAACCTTCTGCCTTAAAGAAAACTGGACATTTTTTAAAAAATTCACGTGACTGTTTTTGACATGTGACATGCAAAGTGAGGTGCTGTTGTTTTTTAATTAATCAATTTTTATTATTATTTTTTTTTGTTCATGTGAACATGAAACCTGAGTCTGACTTTTCTGCCGAAGACTGGCCAGGATCTTTTATATTTGCACACACATTCTTTGAATGTGGCACAGCTCGAAAATTAAGCAAATGCTTGATCATCACAGCTCAGTTGAGTAACAACTCAGTTAAACTTCAGGGACGTCGGTCTGTGCTGTCAAGAAGCATCCATGAGTCCATTTCACCTGCTTTAATACAAATGAAATCATGCTCTCATTTTCCCTCCTGACCTGCTCGTGTCATTGTTGGTAGAACGAGTGTGCAACTGCAGCCAGTTCAGCTTCCACAGGTTTGCAGAGTCCCCCAGCACAGTCTGAAGGGAGATACCAGGAGACAGGCTGTTACTTGAGGAGAGCTGAAGGCGAGCACTGCCAGAGCTACAAAAATGACCTAATGTATGATAAGGACCGAAGCAAAAAGCAACACTAGAGAAAAGTCAGGAGGGAGCGAGCAGTGGTCCTTTTTTTTTTTTTTTTTTTTTTTTAATGGGGTTGTTTCCTCTGCAGAGCATCTGTCGTCACTTTGGTTTACGTTAGAGCAGGTGAAGGGATTCAGTGGTTTCTCCTTCCTCTGGACAAATAGATACACCTGAACTTTACCTGAATTCGTGTTAGACACCGATGGTCGAGTGCTCTCCTCATTTATTTTTTTGGTGTAGATACCCTCCATAAAGTGAGTCACTTTTTTTTAAAATTTTGCACCATCAATTCATACACTTTTACTATCTTGGCATGACAGGACTAATGTGTGAAACGTTAGCTCTCTGACCTGATCTGCACGTGACAATGTTTTAATTCGGAGAAGCCCAGTGAATTGAGCTTAAAACCAGTGGCACACTGGTTTTGGTCGAGTTACTGACAGGTCCTGTGAAAGCTTTTTCAAGGTTATTATAGTTAATTAATACTAAACCTATGCATGGCAAAAACTTGCATCACTTCAGTCTGAGAAGCAGCCTCCACATTAAGGCTGGAGTCTAAAAATTATTCTGAAACTGATTTTGAAAAAACTAAAATAACATTTTTAAACAAGAAATTAAACAAAATAAATTTCAGCTCGTTGACTAGGATATGAAACTAATGTAAAAACGCTACAATACATGTGTTTTTTGGACTTTTTATATTCTTAACCCTGTCGTGCCAAGTGTATCACACATGAGCTGATGTATGAGTTTGTAACACTTCTATATCGTTGTCATCATCAACATTAAAAGCTTAATTAAATTGCACAGTAGATTTTTAACCTATAAGATGCAAAAAATCCCAAATGTAGCAACTATAGTACAAATTTTGTATTTAATTAAAGCGTTTCGTAAGGTTCAATAAGCTCTCGATTTTCAAAAAAATATAAGAATTTTCTAGCGATTACTTTGTGGTTTAAGCTTTAAAGGGTTACATTTTTAAAGTTCTTCAGACATACAATATCTCACAATCATATGTGAGCCTCTGCTGGCTCAAAGATGAGGTAAACCACAGTGTCAGCTGGTCTGGGTAAAAGAATTTGTACTTTAGATGCTGACTGGTTATGATGCTTCAAATTTAAAGGTGTGTTAAACACACATACACGCTCCAAAATTAGGAGAACAAATTTAACGACTGCAGTGGCTGTTTTTCAGGTCTACGCTGATGGTGATTTACTGCTGCCTGCAAATGCCTGATTTATGGTTGTAATCTGTTGAAGCGGATGTTTGGATATAAAAACCGCAGCATGTCCTGTCCTGTTAACACTGACTTATTATGAGCTCGGCTAAATGAGCTACTCGTGGCGACTCTGAACCTCAGGAATTCCTCTTCCCACCGCTGCGTTTTGTTGCACAGCAGGAACACAAGACTGTGTTTTCTCAGTTGCGTTTTCCTGATGACACCGTCGCCTTTTTTCCTCGAGCACTTTGTACTTTGCTGACCGTAAACTAGAGCAGGCTTTGTAAACCAGACGTGTTTGGTTTGGAGAGCAGCTGGATGGTTGCCATGTTTGAAAGAAGAGCATGACTGGATCACTGTGACCTGCTGATCATTAGCACACTTACTTACTTTAAAGGTGTTGCAATGCAAAAAGCAGGTGGTCTGTGCTGAACAGCTTCTTCTTAGTGTTCTTCCTCAACTGTCTGTGACTCTGGAGTAAATTTACCTTGTCAGTTACCTGCAAACTGTCAGTGATTGTCTTCTTTATTATTATTTTTTAAAGCAAACGTATTTTCTTTCGGTTTATTTCAGTCTTTTCCTTATCAGACAGATCTTCACAGAGATTGTTTTCATCTAAAACGGCTGCAGGATGATGCTGCCCTCTGCTGGGCTTTTGACAGAGATACAAACCGTATTCATCTTCTTTAACCACCTAAGACCTGAACTCTTCCACAGCATGCATTTTTAATTTCTCTTTGATATTTGGGCTGATTGGGACCTGATGAATGTAAAAACAAAGAATTACCAGATTTTTTTTTAACCTAATTTTTGTTTCTAAGAAAAATGAGAGCCGCATATGAGGATATTTGTTTACAATTTCGATAGAACAGTAGCAGTATAATGTCCTTGTAAGTGGATATCAGGCCCTTGTAGAGCAACATTTAGTATTTTGGTCTAAATAACCCAAAATGTGATGTCCACATATGTGGACGCCAGGTCCTAGGAGGTTAAAGGGAACCTCTTATGCTTTTCTTTATTTTCTCTCATATACTGTCACAATGTTGTGTGCTTATATTAAAGATGGCTGCGTACTCGCTGCTAGTGCTGGGTCTGACTCCATTCTTCTCTCATTTATTCTTCTGTCCCATCACATCCCAAAGGCCCTGTACTGGATTGAGATCAGGTGAGTGTGGAGGATATTTGAGTAAATGATGCTCTGCTTGTACAAAGGGGCCCAAGAAAATATCCCCCACATTATTACACCACCGGCTTGACCATTTTTTTTGTGGATAGATCCATGCTTTCATGCTGCTAACACCACATTCTGACCCTGCCATCTGAACAATCTGTTCAGATTGACAACTGTTTCCGATCTTTTATTGTCCAGTTTTAGTGAGTCAGCTTCCTGTTCTTACTTGACGCGAGTGATATTTGATGTGGTCTTCTGCTGCCTCTGCTTCAGTTTTGGAAATGGTTTTCTGCATACTTTGGTTTTAACACGTTTATTTGAGCTACTGTTGCATTTCTATCAGCTTAAACCAGTCTGGCCATTCTCTTCTGACCTCAAATATCAACAAGACGTTTTCCACCAGAGAACTGCTGCTCACTGGATATTTCATCATTTTTTCCAGACCATTCTCTGTAAACCCTACAGATGGTCGTGTGGGGAAATCCCAGCAGATCAGTAGTTTCTGAAATGCTCTGACCAACAACCATAACACATTCAGTCACTTCAATCCTCTTCATTCTGATGCTCAGTTTGAACTTCAGCAGGTCACCTTTACCCTGTTTTACATCCTTAAATGCACTGAGATGCTGCCATATGATTGGCTGACTAGATATTTGTGCTAATAAGCAGTTGATCAGGTATACCTACTTAAGTGGCTGGTTACTGTCTATACACACTTCAGACTGCTCTATACACTCTGTTGCAGGCATGTTTTTTTTTTTCTACTCTTGGTTTAATACAGTGGTTCTTAACCTGGGTTCGATCCAACCCTAGGGGTTCGGCAGAGCCTCCGCCGTGACATGCACGGCTCATTTTGTGCACCAGTAAAAAACATGAGTGTCTTGAATTTGAAAAAAATCATATTTTATTTTTCACTAAAGAGGGGTTCAGTGACTGCACATATGAAACTGGTGGGGTTCGGTACCTCCAACAAGGTTAAGAACCCCTGGTTTAATACAATGTCAGCGAAAGCAGACATACCCAATACTGATGCTCTTAAGCACAGCAGCTCCATCTGTGAGCACCACCAGTGGAGCTACATGCTCTTGTGTTTGCCAATCAGAAGAAAGCTGGATGAAACAAAGGTGGAGATAATATGGCTCGTTTCAGAGAACGTGAGACCCAAGACAAAATTAGTAAGGATAATTAATGAGTTTTGGAAAGTTGTGCAAAGCACCTCTAATAGGATGACGAGTTCTTTAAAATAAGAACTTATTACTGCTTCAGTTCAAAAAGTTAAAACTGAAATACACTGAAACACGAGTTTGAATTTTTCTTTTATTTGATCTGAATACAAATTGAATGTACCTCACATAATTTAGACAAAACATGAACACAAAGTCCCAAATTTAAAAATCTGCAAATACTCCAGTTCATCGCAAGACGGTAGAAATAAAATGCAACTTCTAACAACAATTTCCTACAAACATTTGTTTTGTTTCATGTAATGAGTCAGTAGAAATCGCAAAACCTAAAACAACAGCCTCGTTTCGCTTACAAAAAGAAGGAAAAAAAGAAATAAAAAAACTGATTTACTGGTTTTAATAAGAAAACTTTTGGCAGAGTAATGGTGCTACCCTCTGCTACAGACACCTCACGCTGGTCTCATAAAGCTGTTGCAGTGTTTCCACTTGGACACGATTGTTCTGCTCTGACGTGCTCGCACAAAGAATTCACTGTTCCGTTCGTTCCCTCTGAAGTCAACACCAGCTGAGCTGTGACCGAACACGTGGCAGGTAGCCAGCGAGAGAGAGAGAGCGAGTGCATCTGCATGCCTGAAAGATGAATCTTTTCTATATGTGCCTGAAAGTATGTGGTGCTGCACTGTGGAATGAGGAGGTGGAGAGGCAGCTGGTTAAGACTTCGGGTCAGCACTGCGGCGTTTGAGCTTCTCCGGGTTGTTCGAGGCCATGTGGGAAAAGTCTCTGAAAATGTCCTGGTAGGTTTCATCACCTGAAAAAGACCAGAGAAGACGTGAGCCTCAAAAGCTTTTGGGAATATTGAAAAGCTTAAAGAACCCACATTACTGCCGCCCTTGCTTTCTGAAAGCACCCGTACTTTAATGTGCCGCAGCCATCGTTTCATCAAAAGCTACACCGTTAATTGCACACCAACTATTTCCTGGACACGTTTAGAGCTGTAGCCCTAAAGCAAGACACATGCAACTGAACACATAAACACACGTAATGGCATGCACATGCACTTTACCTCTTAGTTTGCTGTAGGTGGCGCACACTGCACAAGCAGTTGAGACCAGCCGGACGTCTCAGAGGGCAGAAGGCAAAGGCACACGAGTGCATACAACACAGACAACAACAACAGACAAAGCACAGCACGTCAAATACTGACCAGCAGTTCTTTCAAGCAGACAAACACAACTTGTTTTTCTTGTCCTTTTTCCTTCTCTCCCCAATTCCCGCATGACTAAAAACCGGACACAGGAGACTAAAGTATAAAGTTATCAAGAAGCCCTTAAACGGACCCAGAAGACAACCACGAAGGAATGGTCTTTGCAGCTTGAAAAAGAGCCAAATGGCACAAAAAACGCGAACAAAACCCACTGTTAACCTCAAGCTCGAGGGGCTGCGGCAGAGCGCTCAGTTAAGCACAAAAGAGGTCAAATCCAACAGTGTCGAAGCTTAAACTGAGTCACCGTTCACAGAACAGCGGGAGAAAATTGTCCTTGAGAACCAAAACCCAACCCTGAATTTAGCTTACATAAACTGGAATAAGAAACACAGTCACAAATACACAAATCAGCACACTGTACAGACAGAAAATATCCTAAATACACTGAAAATTGGCCTGACCCAGGTCTACTCTATACACAGCTTCTTTAAGCTCGCTTAAAGAACGGTTTAGTATTGAAGACGCCCACATGTAGGTCTGTGTTGACATAGTGTTCGGATGCTTTGTGGGTTTCAAAGTGCAGCATGATGTGCATTTACAATTCAAAGTGCGTGTGACCACCTCATGAGAACCACCCGTCGTACCCTCTGTTCCAGCCTATCTTCTCTCACAGGATTCTTAAAAAAATCTAAGTTGAAGCTTGTTTTTTTCTTTTTCATCTATAAACTCATGCACGGTAAGGCATGCTTGATTTTAAAAATATATATGTTTTAGCCCAGTTTGTCATTTTGAATCCCCATAGCCCATCCACTTATATGGTTCTTTATAGCCTGGAGACTCTTTCTAGTATTGGCCAGCCCACCTCCAGTCCCGCCCACTCCACCCCCTGATCCCTGCCCCTCTGAATGACCTGGTTGGCCGAACGCTCCATCCATCTCCCGCATCTCCTTGTTCATTTTGGCAATCCGCAACCTGAAAGACAGAAGATCGATTAAGCGAACCCGCAGCTGCTAACGTGGCTCACGTGTTTTCTTTCGAGTCAGACACTTACAAAGTGACGATGTCTGCATTGGCGTTATCCACGGCGATAGTTATCGGGTCCTTCTGGTTCTTGTCTCGGGCGTTGTAGTCAGCCCCTCGCTTCAAAAACAGACAAACCAACCTGAGAAACGGAGAAGAGAGAGCACATGAGAGACTTTAGCCTGGAAATCTATACTATATCCAAGCATTTCCAAGGACCCGAGCATTTAAGGAACTCAAGTGAAGGGACTGGAGTTTAAACTGACTTTCCCAACCAAAGCTTCTGGAGTTTAGTGTAGTTTCTCTTCTCATTTTCTATCTCTACAGATCCACTTTCATATCCAATCAACATTAAACTCATGTCACAGTAAAAACCACAGCGTCACAGTACTCTTCTCAGGAATATCTTACAGGAAATGGACAAATCTGCATGTATGTGTTTCCAAGCCCTAAGGCGTGTGCAAGAGAACCAATAAAAAAATAAAGTTAAAACAATAAAAACAAACAGAATTATCAAACTCTAGATAATTGTCAAACAATCAGTTTCCCCTTGTAGCCTCCCTTTATGCTGGCTTTCTTTCTGATTGGCTGCCCCTCTGAGAGATGACCGCATTGGGGATGTCCACTCATGATGTTTGGAGCAGTCTGAAGCCTGAACCTCAGGGATCACACAATAGCTTTCTAATGCTTTCTAAGTCGTTCATGCTTTTGATGGAAAGCACAACGGGGACTATTAGTTCATGGGTTTATTTCTGTATTAGATTCACGTGGGTTCAATTCTTGGAACTATGAGTTCTGAACAGTTGAGAAGAAGTGTTGTCACGAATGTATCTGAATCATGTTATTTCTTGAATTTCAATGTATTATTAGAAACAAATAAAAAGATACTTAAAGGTAAGGAAACAATGAATTATACTGTATTATGTATTATAAAGTGTTACCGAAAATGCTGCAAAAATGGGAAAAAAAAGCTACAGTTTTGAGACTATTTAATATCAATTATGTCCAACTAACTCGTCGCTCTTAAGAATAAACGTTTATGTTTCATTGTGACTCATTTTCCACTTTACTCACCACCGGCAGGTATTGTTGGCATAATGAGTCACACCAGCCTTGTTATTAGTTTAAATATATCTTAAGTGTGTATATCATCAAGTTTATACACAAAAATGGACATTCTGAATCCTTGACCTTGTTTTTTTGGTAATATTTGACGTCTGTTAACGTCCCCCTTGTTTACATCCTGGTGCTTTTGACCCTTACTCTTGATTTATGGTCGCTCTTTTTGAGTAGGTGTCTGCCTACAGAGAGAAGTATTCAACCTACGCAAACGGTTTACTCCTCCAAAAACCCAACGGCACGCAGCTTTACTGTGAGTAGGTCAAATGCTGTTTGGTGGAGAAGCTGACTAGAAAAGGGAAGGATGCAACAGTGGAGTTCACTGGGAACACGAGAAGTGCGAATTAAGATGAAAGCTAAAAAATCCAGAGTAAAGGCACAGGCGGTGGCCGCAGTGGGCACTTTTGATTGTTTTGATCGGTTTCACTTCAGTTTATTGTAAAACTTCGCTCCTCTTCGCGGATGGCTGACAGGTCAACAACAGCACATGCAACAGCGGCCCGCAGACTGATTGTACCGCATTATTTGGGCGTTAGCTCCATCCAGCAACAGACGCTGTCTGCAGGTGGATGGTAGTCTGTAGCTGCCAAGTGTCTGCGAATGGAGAACCATGACGAGGCCCTTAAACTTCACCCACAAAGGACAATAAGAGACTACAGAAAGTCACTGATACTTGACAACTTCAAAAAACTACGGACACACAAAAAAAAAACTGCTGGCAGGGTGGAGTTGGAGGTAAACATCCAGGGCTAAACTTTTCTCAATTTCTAGCTAGTCTTAGTTTATGATCTTACCTCCCCATTGCTGTCTTCCAGGCCCACGGTGTTAGACTTTTTGTCTCTGTTTAACATTTACATGTAAACCATACCCCCCACTGATTGTTCCCTGCTGTCCTCTTGTTTATTATTATAAATGTTATGTTATGATTTCCCAGTGGTTCAGAGTCATCTTACCGCCTCAGGCCCCCCCTCTGGGTTGGTAATCTCACCATACTTTGGTAAACACACCCTCACAGGAAAACTGGATCTGAAGGCACGTCTTCAACACCAGACATCGAGGAAAAACGACAAAACGCACTCTTATGGTGAAGACTTGTCAGCCACCCGCCTTAAATCTACCCCGCTCTACCACCTTTTATACTCTAAATGGGACAATCATTTACAGAAGGAACATCATGTTGTGTTAAATAAGACTTGAAACCACCAACTGAGCCCATAAACCCATTAGGAAACTCTTTACTGGAATCATGAGCGGTCGAGACATTTTCTCATCGACTTCTACTCAGACTGCAACTGGTGGAGTTGCCCCCTGCTGGCAACTGGAGGGACTGCAGGTTTAAAGTCAGGTTTACGTCTTTCTACCAGTCCTCACATTTTTTACCCATGAAAGCATCCTGCTTCACTGTGTTTTCTTAGTCCAATAACCAGTGTCTGTTTTCAGATTCTGTTATCTTGGTATGAAGCTATTTTTTTTCACTGAAACAGGGCCGTGTCACAGTATCTGTGTTTGTCTTACCCCGTGTGGCCCAGGATGGTGGCGTGGTGCAGCGGTCCCCTGCCATTGCTGTCCGCCTGGTTAACGTTGGCGCCGTTTTGCAGCAGGAACTCGCAGGCTGCCAGGGCGTTCTGACCGAAACAGGAGAACGCGTGAGCTCAAACACCCTCTGAACCAATTGCACCGTGTGTCACACAGTGTGAGTAAAAGGCAGCTTAAGGATAAAAACGCCACAGTATCCTAATCGTTTAACACACATTTGCATGCAAATGTGCTTATGGCAGTTAAGAGATACTTTATTTTTAGTGGGAAGGGTATTTTGACCAGAGAAAGTAGAAACCCATTGACTACTACATGACAGTGACTATTTCGGGACCTGTTTCAAAGATAAGCCGTACCATCCCGCTTTTGTTCTCTACAAATGTTTAGCTGTACTCAAGCAAGACTGGTGTCCACAAATGGGACAACAGAGAGATTTCGTTATCACCTCCATCCATTTCCATGAGATCTAGAGGTCACAGAACTCGTAAAGATTCAAACTCTAATGATCGACTGAGCGTCCTTCTCACCACTGAGACAGCCTGTATCAGCGGCGTGCTCGACTCATCGTTCACGTTGACCCAGTTGACATCGGCTCCGTGGGCCAACGCGTCGGCCATGACGGGGAAGTTCTGCAGGGCTGCCGAGCGGTACAGCAGCGCCCCGGGGTGGAGGTGGCTGAGATCCTCCTCCTCCTCTTCCTCTTCATTATCTGAAAGATTTAACAGATGTAATGTTATGTGATTCTTCTCAAAAGCTGTACAAGCTCTTTTTTGGTGGATCTGTGTTTTGTTGAGGTCTTATCTCACCTCTGTGGAAGCCTGAATTGTTCTTCTGGACAAGGTCACTGGGGCTTAACCCTAAAGAGAGAACAACAGTCGTGATTACTGATACAGCTGACCAGGCCCTTAGCGTTATCGAAGCACGCCTTCCTGCTTGACAACAGGGGCGACTCGCTGCTTTACCTGTGACCCGAGGCAGAGTGGCTCTGTTCGGTTTGGGCTTGAGCGGCGGTCTCTGCGCGATCTGTGTGGCCGCTCGGTTTCTCCTGCCGCTGGATCGCCTCAGCGGGGGGTTCCTGCCAGTCTCAGGCAGCTTATGGATAAACTTCTTTTCAACATACTTTGATCGAATCCACGACTCCTTGTCTCCTCTGAGGATCAGAAAGTATCAGAAAATGAGAAAGAATAAGCGCGAGCGATGGAGGATACGCTTCTCTTACATCGAGGTAGAGTTAAAACAGAAGAAGGCCACATGCAGGGCCGTGTCCATCAGTGTGTTTCTGGCTTTTCTTAAGCTCAGTTTCACTTCTCTACTTGAAGGTGTGAGACAGGAATTTAAGTTTTTTAATTTAAGTTTCTGAGGCACTGATTAAGTAATGCATTTATTTAAAATTGGGGATGTTTGTGTGCCTACTTTCTGAAGCAAAGTTAGTTTTTAGGCCTTTACAGACTCAAAGTTGACCACTGATTGGTATAATGTAACTATGCACACAACTAGCATTGTTAGAATTACAGGACAAGACACATAAGCAATAATCTTACAGAAGCAACTGTTGCCATCAGTCTGAGAAAGCTTATAAGGCCATATACAAATAATTCGAACTCCATCGTTTTACAGTGAGCAAGACGACACACAAGTGTAAGTGTAGGCTCAGATCAGACTTTCACAATCCAGAGCAACTGGGCAGCATGCTGGAACTAACACCTCATACCAACCGTGAAGCACGGTGGAGGAGGGGTGACGATTTGGGCTTATTTTGCAGCCACAGGTCATGGGAACCTCGCGGTCACTGAGTCAACTATGAACACATCTACACACCAAAGTATGCAAGTTTTTGAAGTATTCTAGAGTTAAATGGCATCTCTCTGATAGCTAAATATAAAATTTGTTCATGCAACATGACAATGATCTCAAGCACAGCACAAAATCTGCAACAGAATGAAGAAAAAAAAGATTAAAGATGTTGCAAAGGCCCTGTCAGAGTCCAGACCTCAACCTGACTCAAAAGCTGAGGTAGGACCTTTAGAGAGCTGTGAATAAATAAATGCCCACAAACCTCAAAGAACTAAAGCAACGCTGTGAAGAAGAGTTGGTCAAAATTCCTCTATAGTGATGTGAGAGACTGATAAAGCCACACAGGAAACGATAACTTTAAGTTATTACTGAATCTACGAGCTGCTGAATCATGGGGTGTAATTAGTTTAACACGGTGAAATATTTCATGGGTTTCATTTTATAACTTAGTAAAGCCTGGATCACTCTTATTACGTCCTGATACCCAAACCTTTAGAGTTAAAAGAGGCTGTACTTCCCTTTGACCGTATCTGAAGCTTGCAGCCTCACTACAAGTTTCCGGAAAACACTTTAGTTAGAGAGTTAACCATCTGTTTCATGTACTTGCTGCAGTTCCTGTCTGTCGTGACAAAACGCAGACGAGAGGAAGCAAAAGAAGAAGAAAAAAGGTCTGAGATGGGTCGTAGGCTGCTGATAAAGTTAACCATAAACTACAAAGATCTCCATGGAGAGCACCTTTTTATATTCAGCATATAAATAAACATGCTCGGTGAAGCAGTGGCGTCAGTCCACTCCCACTCAGACCTGTAGCGAGTTAGTGATCAGTCAATGTAAAAATACAGCGTGCGCAAGCAGAACTGTTAGTAATGTTAATGTGGCAGCAGAAGGAGATGAAGAGCGCGTTCCTGTTTGTTTTTCTTTCCAGCTGCATCAACACCGATGTTCCATGAACCACTTAAAGAATGACGCTTGAACAGAGAGGGGATTGCAATAGATGCATGCAATATTCTCCCATCTGGAGGAGTCGTCTGAATTGCAAACAGGCAAACGCATAAAATAAAATACCAACACGATTAATGAAAGAATTGATTTAATTCAGTTGCAGCTGATTTGTTTTGCCTTTGGTATCAACCAACTATCATTAGCTCCTGACATCTATGGTCTACTTCCTCTACTGCTAATATTTACCCAATCGTCAGTCTTGTTTTGGTAATATAATCATCGCCTAGCTGCAAACTTAGAGGAGGAACACCAGTAATTTTCTACTGCAGCTCCAGAGTTAAGAAACACAAAGTAGCTACTTTCAGCTGCTCCCTTGTCACAAGTGTTCGCCACAGCAGGGAGGTCCACATGTTTGATTCGGGCACATTCGTGTCTCGGCCTGAATCCTAATCTGGGACATTTGTTTGATAAGCTGTAAACCACTCCACTGCGCTCAAAACTGAAGCACGAAAAGGCAGAAATAACTTGATTTTGACAGAAACCTTAGACATGTCCTGCTATACGCTCACACTTTTAACACTCGGTGGCATCCCCGTCCAATCAAGCAGAAACTCAGAGGCTTGAAACTGAAGCCAAACTACCAAAAAACATGCCTGACCGCAATTGACTAAAAAAAGTAAATGGATCTCTACAAAAATCTGAGTTTTACAGCAGAGATAAATGTGTTACTTAAAACAGTCTAAAGTGCATTTCGAAGTTGATGCCAACTGTACAGGGTGATTATTTCACAATTCTCCTGTTTACACTAAATTAACTATTTGAATTGTACCTATGGGTACAGGTGCGTACCACCGATTCTGCTTCAGCTAATCTGAGCCACTGAACTGGACGTCTCAACTATGTTTGTGGTATTTGTGCCTTTAAGACCTTTTTTAAATCAATAATCTGTCAAAAGTCTGTCCGGGAGGAATGTTCTCTAGTTTTTGAATGAAATGTTAATATTTTATTTTCATGCCAGCGCTAATTTACATAAATCTGTGTCTGTGCATGCTTCTGAGATGAACCGACCTCTTGTCATAAGACAGGTGGAATAGGTACCTGTTATATATACTCTATCGATGCACTGCATTAAGCTAGTTAGCAGTAGCGGATAACTTAGCACTCTAGCACTCTTCCAAATCTGGTCACTCTGGGCTCCAAAAAAACAAGATAGCAACAGGCAATGATGCTAGAATGAAACCATTAAAGCAGGTGTTTGTAAACCTGTTTTTTGTGCCATCTTTTATATACAGTCTATGTTTCTGATGCATTTTCTCTTGCACACGTCATGAAGTCTCCCAAAGCATGATAGCCAACAAGAATAACTGTCGGACTACACAGCGCTCCTTCAGGACTACAGAGGATATTAAATATTATTTTTTAATACCTAAGGAGACTTCCTGTCACACATCTGCACGTGGAAAAACCAGCTGAATGCACGTTGGACTGGATTGATTATGCGTACCTGGGACTGGAGGGATTGGGCTTCTTGATGGTGATCTCATCAATCCGAGCTTCATAGATCCTGTTGATAACTGTGTTCCCCAACTCACACATCAACTAAAGGCAGCAGGGAAACAAGAACAAATAAACCAGATTAAGTACTAATTTCTTTCTAATTTTTTTTATTTTGTTTTGGCTTATATAAAGAAAACGGTTGCATAATCCATTGCGCAATCATAATTTTCTCTGGAACTTTTTCACAATAGGCCACAGGGAGGTGGAGCCGCTGCAGCTTTAAAATTTTAAATTACCTTAATAAGCTCGGGCTCCCAGGAGTCGAGGGTGAGGGAGCGCACTTTGGAGAAATGGACTCCAAGGCTCCTGCCAGGGAAGGAAACCATTAAAGCGCACAGTGGAAGCCAAATGTGTGTGTGTGTGTGTGTGTGTGTGTGTGTGTGTGTGTGTGTGTGTGTGTGTGTGTGTGTGTGTGTGTACCTGTGTATTCCTGAGCAGACAATACAAAGTGTGATGCCCAGGTTGATGGAGGCCCAGTCAGGACCCGGCTCTCCGCAGTCGCAGCACTGCCTGTTCCCCGGGATTGCCTGAACCTCCTCCAGTGCTTTGCAGCCCTCGTTGTCCTGATCCACGCCTCCTCCACCTCCTCCTCCTCCCAGGCTGCTTGTAGACACCGAGCTGCAGCGCTGTCTCTGATAACAGAGACACATGGGAATGGCGAGCATTTAACTCCCACTGGAAAGTGCACGTTGAAGATAATGTGTGTGTGTGTGGTGTATGTGTTCTCACTGGGCTGAGCGTGTCCTCTCGGCGCTCCTGAAAGGCTGAGGCGATGCTGTTTTGGACGGCGCTGATCCATGCTTGCTGCTGCCTTTCTGAGTCTGCCTGCAACAAACAGCACCTACGCACACAAAGTCACACAACAGTGACCATTTAACACTCGAGAAGCAAGAAACTAACACCTCGGCAGTCTGCAGGACGCTTTCACACACATGTGACGCTAATGCGACTTCACCACCATTACTGGAACAGACACACGCAGGTGTGCATGAAGTGAACTCACTTTGATGGGGAAACCACTTCAAAGCAAAAACGCCTCTCATTTTCAATGCTGGGTTTGACTGTGCAAAGACGCAAGTCCTCCACCACGACTGTAGGCTGGTCCTAAAAGATGGACAAACCGTGATGGTCAGGTTGCATACGTGCAAATTCGTCTTTCGAATGTGCTCGTGACCCTAAGCGAAATTTACCTTGAATTTCTTCTGATACACCAGCTGATTCTTCTGAATTGAAAACCAGCGCCTGAGGTGGAGAAAGAGTTTAGCCTTTTAGCTGTTTTCATTCACTGCCGGGCAAGCAAACGCACGGTGGACATCGGATTTATCACAGTGAGGTTCATGAGAGGAAAAGCACACAGCAAAGTTGTACCTGCTCCAGGTCTTGAAGGCGTTGCTGGCCCTCTTGTACAGATAGCCCTCCATCACGATCCCATTAGCTGCGTCACCATTAAAGTCCATAATGGAGTCATCATAAGACATGTCCTTGAAATATTTAAGAAATTAAAATCACATTGTGTCATCTGCTTCAAGGCCTTTTTTTTTCTCCCCACAGCTTTAATTGTGTTTACAAAAAGTGATGTAATACAGAAGTAATTGGTGCGGTCCAGATCTGGCGTACCATGTGGAATGATTATTCTTTGGGTTGTCCCCCCTGTTTGCAATATCTGGGCCAAAAGTTATCAATAGCGATGCTGCATTTCATCTGAGAATGATGCAAATAAAGCAACCATGCTGTAATCGATGCCATTCAAATGTGGGCTACTTTTAGGCTGACATCCAGGCCTCACCTGACCCAGTAAGTTGCATCTTTGCTCATGTTAGATTTGTTATATTTGCACCAAAATGCTTTAGTCTCACAGTACATCAGTTTGTCGGGGCCAGAAAAAGCCCATCAGCACTGAATCCTTTCCACAAGATGCCAAAGTCCCTGGTGGGCTCCAATGAGCAGAGCGTATTTTACTGAAATACACATCTGTCTGCACAATCAGGAGCTTAGCAACCAAGCCTAGCATACAGGTACCTCCTAGTCCCCTTGAGGTTTTTATCTTTTTATCTATATTACATGTTATTATGTTGCCTAGCAACCACCTACCAACTGTCTAAAATGACTAACTTGTTGGATTTATGCATCTCTATTAAATCATTGCGTCATTTTAACTTCACAACATTAACATCTCATTTTTATTGTTGCAACTTTCATTATGCATCATATACTGTCATGTCATCGTGTTGTCTAGCAACCACCTAACAAGAGATTAAAATCACAGATGAAAACACAGCTACATCGTGTAAAAACGAACGTGACAGCACCAGAAATGCCGTCTTCGTTATTCCACTGTCTCCGTCTTGTTAAAACCTAATGCCTACATTACCCATGATGCTCCTTTCGGTTGTGAACGTTTGTAACTGCGTTACCTTTTTCTTGATTGCTGCGTGTCTTTGCTCCATGTCCCTCTTTTCTCTGGCACAGTCGAGGACAAACTGTTTGTGCTGTCAAAACACAACACGACACAGCGTTTATTAAACCTGGATTCATATTTTTACACTTTCAGCTCGCTGTCCAGCTCTACCAGGTTAAACACACACTGAAAGGACAGTGGTTCGATCACCATCCCCTCCTGTCACTGTGCTGAAATACCCTTGGGAAAGATAGTGAACCAAACACTTTATAACTGAATGTTAGAAACTGTTTATGCGTAGAAAGCGAGCAGCGAGATGCTTTAAAAGCACCAGCCTATTTACCAGTCAAACTGAGATTATTCAGAACATCAACATTTTTACGAGCCTTCAGATTTGCACCACTTTTATTCAGGTCGCTAAACTAGTACAAAAACCCCCACACCAACTATTTTTCAGCATCTCTCACCGATCACTTTATCTTTTCCTTTATTTCATAAGAACATTGCAAATTTTAAAAAATAAAGCGCAAAACAGTTTGTGAGGACCGTTTAAAACTGTAAAACCTGCATAGTCTTTCCATTTAATGTTACGAAGGAGAGTTTTCTCCTTTCATTTTCATCTCCGACACATTTAGTTCTTTCAGAAACTCGGAGAGATCGGCAGCTTCGCGGTGGGTTATCACTCCTGCGCACTCTTGTGCAAACAGGAACTAGGAAGTGCTGAACTTCTGCCGTGTATCCTGCGCCAAACCAGAAAACAACATGGGTGGTCTCTCCTGCACAGAGCCTGCTTAGAGCATCACCCTCTCCCTATTTCACTCTCTCCTCTGCTCTTGCTCGTTCTCATCATTTCTTGTTCAAACAGGAAACGCTTTTCTGTGGTTTGATCCGGTCAGTGAACGTGTTCACAATTTACTTCCTGTTTGAAACTCTTTTTATTTGATCAAAAACACTTAGCAGCAATGCTGCCTCTGCTCAAGGTTGACGGTGCAGAAAAGATTTTACAGTTTCCTCTGCAAAGGAGCAGGAAGGGGCGCACGCGCACACACACACACAGACATGTGAAATATTTCCTGTTGTTGCTCACTTTTTCCTGTCACGATGAAAGTGTGATGTCACCTTGTGACTCCACTGCCCCTCCCCAAAAAGATGCCAGTTCCTAGTTGGACAGAGTTAACCCAAACAGCATTTTGGCCAAAAGCATCATACCATGACGCCCGTGGTCCACAAACACGATTGTTTCATTCAAAATGTTTTAGCAACATCTTGTGTATCCCTAAGCCAGAACAAACATTTGCAATCCATTTCCTGCCTCATAAATCATCTGCGAGGCTTTTCTGGGTGTTTCAGGTCTACGTTGTTCACCAGCTTTTGGTTGGCTTCTCTCTTTTTAGCATGCAGACAATGTACAATGCAGCAGTTTATCACCACTAACTAATCAACTCAAGCAGCAACACTTTGTCTATACATGTGGTCCCATCATGCTTACTGTGAGCGTCCCTAGAAAAAACTCATTCTAATGCAAGAAAAACACTGTGCAATAAGTTTACAGCAATTAGTCTTTGGCTCAGGATAAAGACTCAAACTGAGAAACTGCTAATGTGGCTGTGTCCACTTTTTTGTTTAAGGAAAACATTTTTCAGAGATGAAATTAACACGTTGACAGCCTAGGCCAAAAGCACTTTTTGTCTATAAAGCTTATTTCCTCCTTCAACAACTGTAGAGTAGGTTAAGATTTAATACAATACTGAAGTTATATCCTTAAAATTGTGTAACTTTACAAGACCAAACATGGTCACTTCTGGTCTAAAAAGACCAACGAGTGCATCAGGAGTGGCTGTTTCCATCTTTTACATACAGTCTATGGGGGCAGACTTTGTTACCTATTTTAAGGGTGGCTCTTTGGTGCCCTGGCAGGGCCTCTGTGTGTGTGTGTGAGTGTGTGTGTTGCTTGCTCTTGGCAGCTGACTCCAGTTTAGCCAGAGAGAGGAGTGCTCCAAGAGCTCAGTGCAGAGGAGGCGGTTCTGTTTGGCTCCTTTAACCCTTCTTTGGTTACTCTTTTGTTTAGTTACCAGCTTCTAGTTTTGTTGTGTTTTTAACTCATCATTTGTTGTTATTCCCTGGAACTTCTTAGAAAGAAACACACACACAGCAGGATTACAAGTAAGGTTTCTATTCTACACATTCACAAGTATGAACGCATTTTTCTCACATTGAGGATATCTTCTTCCTGTCCTACTGCTACTTATTTATGACTCATGCACAGACGGTTTCAGTCACAAAATGTCATTTTAACCGAAACAGAGATGTAACAAAACAGAAATAGTTACCTCTTCATTCAGCTTTTGTCGATACTCGTCCAGTTCTGACAGAGACTGGTGACCCTGCAGGAAGAACTGGGCTTGGGCATCCATCAGCGACAACATCTGACAGGAAGCAACACAAAGCCAGTGAGAAACGTCTGAAGATAGAGTATGCATTTAAAAATGGACACATACAGGTAAAAAAACCAACTCACTGCCAGCAGAATATCTGTCTTCTTCTTGGCCTCAATGACATTAATCTGAAAAAAAGAAAAAGCAGGAAGCAATGGTTAGAGAGACTTCCATATTTTCATGACCAAAACAGATTCTGCCCAGCCAGAAGACACAACCGCAAGACTGGACGGAAGCCCTGAGGCAGGCCTGTTATCATCCAAAGCAAAAGTATGACCACTGTGCTGCTGCTGCAGGCTGTTGTTCCAACCTAGCAGTTTGAGTTAAAGTGAAGCCTGTGTGAGCCTCTCTGCACTCATCTTTCCTCACCTCCAGCACGTAGTCCAAAGCCTCAGACCTGAAGGCCTTGCGCGCGTTGAGCAGGGCGTTACTCGCCTCGTCCACCTCGTGCTGCTTCCCGCGTGGAGCCTGAGCGTTCCTTGACAGCGACCCCTCCAGGGCTTCGCTGCTCTTTTCAAACTCTTTTCGTCTGTCCTTAAAACGACGAACATCTCTGCAGAACAGGAGACGAAGGTAAGAAGGGGGGAAAAAGTATTATGCTGTGCAAAAATCTTGAGCCATCACTTTTCTCTGTACATATTTCCTGCAAATGTTCTAGTAATTTTGTATTACAGTGCTCTTGAGCAACAGTTCTCCATGCTTTCTTAATGTCTTTCAAAAATTATTCTGGTGGCTTTTCCGCTCCTTTACAGCCCAGTCCCTGTACCTGACACTTCCTCATTCATTAAGCCCCTTGACACAAACCTATGAGTCATTCAAGCAATAAAACTGCACCTAACTCAAGGGATGAACCAGTGTTCAGACAAATTGGCAAAGAAACAACTTTAAATGGTATCTTTAGACACTTTGTTGTTAGCAGCTTGTCACAAAACAAATCATTTGTTTAATTGATTCTATCTAACGCCATTTGTAAAACACAGTGGAGACTGTCATGGTTTGGCACTGCATTCTGTTGTGTTGCATCAAAATTGATGCAATTAAGCACACAGAATATCCCATCAGATTTTTATCCACCATGCAACAACATCTGGAAAGCATCTGCTTGACAACAGCTTTATTTTTCAGCATGACAATAATCCCAGACACTTTGCCAATGCAATAAATGGACACCTGGATAGAAAAAACACACACTATGGAGCACTATCGGTCATGGATTAGCCTCCCCAGAGCCCTGACCTCAACACTACTGAAGCAGTGTGGGATCATCTAAAGGTGGAAACATCATGTCCTTCAAGAAGTCTGGAGAACTATTCATGAAGACTTCTCACAGAAATGGAAAGAAAGCTGCCTCATAGAGGGAGGTAAAGTAAGCAGTATCCACATTACCAGATCAGTTTTTATGCAAAAGCAGAAAGCAAGTTATTGGATGCTGCTAAGTCACATGCACATGATATAAAACATTTTTTAATCACCGGCAAATTTATTGTTCTTTCTTTCTTACTTTTTTACCATAGCTTTTGTGCAATGCTGTTTACCACGTGACGCTATCGCAAATACCTCTCTTATCTAATCTACCAAGTTATTTCCACTAATGGGAGCAGACCACAAGACAAACTATGAGGAGAAGCAGAACGATTATGACAGGCACACATGAAGGGGAATGACTGTATCTAAGGAAAATGTACGTATGTATGAAGTGTATGCTGGTGGGAAAGAAACTCAGAAATTAAAGCCTTAGATCGAACACACAGGTGGGGCCACCGTAGCGGCTCACTCACTCTTTCACAAAGCTTTGCAGCTTCGCCCTCACTGACTTCTGCGTGGTCTCAATCACTTCCTAAAAGGAGACAAAGACAAACATATTAAATGTCAAATGTAATATGTTCAGCGGCGTGCTGCAGCCGTACTTGACCACATATTGCAGCTGATAAGCATCGGCACTGAAAAGGAGAAGTCAGAGGCCGTGAATAACAAACTCACCCCCTGTGCCTCAAAAATGACATTCAGCTTTTTGGAAAATTTCTCCAAGCAGTCCTGCAGAGCACAAATCTTAGATTAGACTCTGAAACTTATCAAGTCAATAATGCATTTTAATGTTTTCATTCATCGATTCATAACCGCCATCTTTATTTACAGCTTCCGGGCACTTTGAGAACCCAGTGTGCTCTGCTCACCGCCATCATCTTGTCCCCGGAGCATTGGTGTCCGAGCTCCCGGAGGCCATTCACGAAGCTCTTGCTGGTCTGACAGTAGGCTTTGCCAGCCTCCAGCATGGCCTGGCACTGTTTCACTAGCTGGATGACACAAATAAGCAACACAAAGATTAAATGATCTCCTGAACAATGTAACAGCAGGCAACAAACGTCAGTTTAACATAATCTGCATTCATGCTGAGTATAACCTTGTTCACAGATTTTAATTCTGGTTGTTCAGTAGCTGTACTGGAGACCTGAGAGAATAAGTATAAAACATGCCGGAAGTGTTTCAAACCTTCATTCTATCTAAAGGCCACCAGGTGGCGATAGCTGTGGTTGCAGCTGCAAAAAGACTTGTGGTCCTATAAAATTGTATGCAGAAAGCAGCTTGACGTCTGTAAATAGTTTCCTGCTAAGTGTATGAGCTCAGTCGTATATTTTGAGTCATACTGAAGAAAGAGCGGTCGACCACTTCGTGTAAGCACTATGTTTGTTTCTCTTTTAACTCCATTTTGGTCTCCACCACCATATGAGGACTATATGAGGCTCTTTTATCTGTTAAAGTTAGCTTTTTTTCTTCTTCTTCTGTTGCTAGCTTATAGCTAATTTGGCTAGCTGGCTAAATAATAAACAGCAATGTTGTTTTTGTCTTATTTTTGCTGAAACAGCTTCTTGATAGTCTGCTCCTGGAAAATACGAGAGGCTGTTTCTGCCACTGGAAAAATAAATTTGCCATCTATGAGTCAAAAATTCAGGTTATTATCTAAATTTTGACTTACAGACTAAAATTTCCGAGGAAGTTGAAATTTTGAGATAGCTGCCTGAAATTTTGACTCTAGCTAACTTGAAACTCAAAATCAGCTCTTTCTGGTAAAAAATAAAAATATAAAAGATAAAAATTTCATTGGTGGAAACAAACAGCACTGATGGAAGGACTGAGACTGAAACAGCACAAACTGCGTCATGCCAGGAAAACTTGCTTTAAAGCTATTTAGAGGCCAGGAAAGTGGAGGATCTCTATGTGTTGATGTATGCTTTTTAAATAAAAGTACGTAGTAAGTAAATACATAAATTTTTTAATTAAAGGTCAAATATAAACTGAGCTTCTGCCTTGGAAAGATAAGGCCTGTACCCAGTGTCCACCCTCACAGTCGTTTCCACTTTTTTGTTGATTAGATCTTTCCTCTGGCCTCTGTGAGGACCCTTTGAAGTTCAAAAACAAGAAATTGCATACAGATTATATTTTCTGACCCATTAAAAGCTCCATTTATCAAGCAATAAAACCCACCGCTGATCACTTCAGCGTGATCTGCTAACTTACAGCTTGAAGCTTTAGGTGGTTTTCAAGCCAATTCAGTGACTTTATGACTTTCCTCTTAAGTGCTGCTTGTGACCACAAGCGTTCAGCAAAAAGGACTTAAACCCTGTGGGAGCTCCTCTCTTCCCCAGCGTGTTCAACAGCTGACCTTTATTACATCTGCAAATATCTAATTCAATGCAATAATTTAAAAGACGTGTTCGGAGAAATCTTTAGTTTTATTAGCGTCACATTTAAACCACCAGTGACATCTGAGGAGGCACGTCGCAGTGACAAAACCTAACCTGTAATGGATGTTTGGGGGGTAAAACATTAATAATAAATCCCTGCACCAAGACATGTCAGTGACTCATTATGTAAGCACACACATCACCTGAGCGTAGATATGACTGCAGTGGCATCATAGGACACGCTGTCTGACCTTTTTGTGCAAATCTCAGTCAATTTATCTGCATTTCTCTGAGCAAAAGCACCTCTGAACACAGCGAAGACGTGAAGCTGAATCCACACGCTTCAGTCCTGAACTCAACGAACTTCTAAAATTGTTGGAAAAAATAAATTTAAAAAAAGCGTAGTGGCTAATTTGCATACAAAACACACAGATTACACATCTCTCTACACTGCTACAGATCACAAATGAGCTCCATGCAGCATTAAATCCACACTTCACTTACATAATGAATACTTACAATCAGACCTTTATATAGAATATTAAGTTTGATTTGTACTCCAGCAACGTTTAACTCTAAACACCCTCCTTTTTGAGACTGTGGTATCACTCGTACAGTAGATTATCTGCTGACTTCTTCTGATCTAGTCAGATAACTGAAAAATATAGCGTGCAGTGTCTGTCAAAGAAGAAGAACTTTGTCCCAAAATCCTTTTGGGATGTGGCTCAGACCTGTCGCAGCCTGTGAAATAGCACCGGGACAGAAAAAAAAAAAAACATGTGCTACTTCCTTAAACCTAATCTCGTGGAAAACATCTCATGCATGCAGGGAAAGGCTTCTTTCTGTTTCACCTGCTCAACTGAAATCAGTCACATTCATGACACTTTACAGGCAAAGTGAGTGTGTTTGTTTTTTTGTTTTTGTATTTAAAAATGGTAAAATATAACATGTGGGAACCTGAGCTCGCAGAATAACTAACAACATAGTAGTAAGTCACTTTGATTTGTGCTTATTCCGTATCATCGGGGAACAGAAACGCAGCATGTGACTGACGTCTATCAGATGAATAGATCTGAAACTGTAGATTTTTACAGCGTGAGCACGCAACAGGGAATATAGGTCGGCACGGCGAAGCAGAACGAAGTGCAGTTCTCTCTGAAGCAGGACAATATGATGGGGAAGCAGCACCTGCAGGCACTTCCTGCTCGCCGTCAGGTGAAAAAAAAGCTCCAACCACCAACGCCCACCGCTGACTTCGCTGCCACTGTCCATCGACATGTGATGCCTCGTCTCCGTTTGTGCGCTTGTGTGTTTGTGTGTGAAGTGGAGCGGTGACATTTCAAAAACATCTGGAAGTGTCTTACCTTCTCCAACCGTGTCTCGAGTTCACTCACGTCATTCTGGACGTCTTCGATCTCAGCTCTGGAAAAGAGAAAATTCCAGTTAAAGGTCAGGGGTCATGGATTTTTCAATATAAGGCGTGAAAACCCTTCATTTTAAAGTCATTTATCAGCTCTATCCTCTCAAAAACTGCTTTTTCTCTTTTTTGCACAATTATAAACTAGAATAAAGAATAAAACTAGAATAAAACACAAACTTTCTGATGTTTTACAGACTAAATATTTCATTTCTTTACACATTTCTGCAAACATCACTCCACCTGCCCTGTGATTGGCTGGGTTAGCCACCACCACCCCTCCCCCTCCTGCAAACCCTGATCTAAAAAAGCAGTTAAGAAAATGAATGGATGGATTCTTGCACATTTTACTGCTTAACATTAAAACATAACCACTGCAATATGATGCGCTTCTGTGGTGCAAGCTCGATACCTTCATGGACAGCTTTATTTCTCCATTTCTTATTTGCTCTGCACGCTTACAAACCAAATAATTCATGCTCAACATTTTTATTCTTGTGCTTTATTTCCACTGAGACGATGCATATGACTCGTCAGCATTTCCATGCCTTTAAAAGCAGTGGATGTCAACGTGTCACCGTCACAGTGCGCAGGAACAGTCGGAATCGCACAACAGGAAAGAGTATTTTTTTGTTGTCTTAATATTGTGCAGCTAGAGCCTCGTCACGCTGACAGAGTTACTCCACATATTTCACGGCCGCCACTATTTCAGGCCCCGGGCATCTTGTTTTACACTCATTTAGCTGTAATTAAGCATGAAGCGTTGGGTATTTTTAGAATCTCTGTGACCTTCGGCAGGGTTTGAAGTGCATTCCTGTGGGTTTGAATGGAGCTTAGGGGACGCTCCAGCCATCAGACGTTTATGTAGGCCCACATGACTGCAAAGAAAACCTCCAGTGTGCGTGTAATTGATTACGTTTTGTTTTCTGGGTTCAGGATGTGGACTCGAAGATCTCTGAGACAAAAGCTCCTCAGAGATCCTCTTCAGGGCTGGTCTTTTTAAGAGCCGCCTTCTTTTTCTTGTTTTTTTTGTCGTGACACTTTCTTTCGATCTCTTTCTGCCTGTCGTGTCTTCTCATACCAAAAGCTAAACCATGTGGTTTCCGCTGCCTTCCACCAACAGTACAGAGATACAGAGAGAAACAGAGAGACAGAGAAAGAAAAAAAAAAAAAAGAGGCGCGTCTGAGTGGGGAGAGGAGAGGAGGCCCGGGACAGACAGTAACTGTTTGTGTTTGTTAGTGCGGCGAGGTTTGAATCAAAGTCTGAGGTCATGTGCTCTTGAAACACGACCAAATGACATGTCAAGCCAGGAGAGAAGGGAAGAAAAGGGTTGTTTTTTTTTAAAAAATAAAGAAAAAGGGTCTAAAGGAGAGAGGCCACTGTGGAGGAGAGTGAAGGAGCCCTTGATTAAGAAGAAGCACATCCTTTTTATCTTCTTCATGTCTCCTTGCAAGAGAGACGGAGGCTAAGAAAGCAAATTAAGACAGAGCTTAAGCTGAGTTTCCGCCGTGGTTCTCCCCACAGAAAACACGCTTCCTGTCTCCTGTTGATCACCTCAGCACATCTCGCTTCACTTCCTGTCGCCCTCCCACCCCGCTGTTACCTAGTAACCAGAAGGTACCACATTTGAGTGTCTGTCCCAAGGTGTCAGAGCACTTTATTTCCCCTCATTTGTTTTTTGGCCCTCTGTATTGTCCATCCATCTTCCCGTGTATGTGTGTGCGATTATGTGTATTTGATGACTGCAGCACCTCCTCCTCCCTCCTTCACCCTGCTCGCAGCCTGACACGAGACCTCACCACGTCTGCTGCCACAAGTCAAACTTTCCACTGCTGTGTGAGCCCCATAAATTCAAGATGGGCGAGAGAGAAAGACTGAGGTATGCCAAATCAGGCTGAGGCAGCCACTGTGACTCAGGCGAGCTGCCACAAACTGTCAAGGCACACCCAAAGTTGTGCCAAGCTCTCTCTTGAGCCACTTGCAAAAGCAACTCAGAAACACTTCCCTTTCGATTGCACCAGATGTGCTGATGTTGAAAGGAAACTGATCGCACTCCGCTTTGCTGACACGCAGCAGGGGCTGCAGTGACCCGGCCTGAATTAAGATTTCGATTCTCTGAAAAATGAGTGTGATCTCTCTGAGAGTGGAGGTGGGTTGATCTCGACAACTATCAGGAAGAGGAAGCATCAAAGCTGCAACTGAAGTTTGGAAAACCAAGCCACTAGTGATAGCACTGCTGATATTTTCCACTGGAAGGAGTTTCGTGGCGATGTTTGAATGTCCGTGGCTAGTACAGGTTTTCTGTGGTCTCGGTGAGACGTGGGAAAGCACCTCAGAGCAGCAGATCAGCCCCCCACGGCCCTGCAGGCCTGCACAATGTCCTCATAGCTTTCAGTGACTTTTGACCCGAGCAGCTCAAACTCTCTGACAGAAGAGTGAACAGCAACACCGGCAAATGCATAAATGTTTTATTAGGGAAACATGAATCAGCCTTTAATCCATAATCTCCTGCTGGAGCTGGAGCAAAGCCAGCTGTTCACTGGTGACATCAGCATGACTAACAAAGGTACAGGTGAAACTCTTACCTGAAGCGCGGGGAGTCCTTCAAACCCTCCTCAAAGTCCAGCTTCACCGTCATCCTTTGCGTTGACACCAACCCTCGTGACACTTCGTGTATTTATGTGACTCCTGGCTTTCAGCTGGAGGTGCCCGGCAGCCTGGCAAAGACAAAAACTAACTCTTTTTCCCCCCACTCGTTTTAACGCTCCACATCGGCAGCCCGGATCATTGTTCTCGCTGCTGGGTGTTTTCGCTCTCGTGTAGAACTTGTTTTCCTCTCCGGGTTTCTTTCTTTTTCGCCCGAACTGTTGCACATTCGCGTCGGAAGAGAACTTGTCAGCACTGAATGAACTGAGGGGATGTTAGTCGCGTCATTACCATCTTATGCGGCAATTTTTTTTAAAAAGGCACAGTCCGGCGCAGAAGATGCGCAAAGCCACGGGAGGAGTTCCAGCAGAGGGCCAGAGTGTCCTTATGGATCCCAGAGGATTTCAAATAAAATCCGATGGCAGCGTGAATCAGGACTCCCCGGGGGTGCCGAGTCTAGTACTCTGCCTGTCTCTCTGCCTCTCTCTCTGTCTCAGAAGAGGTCCACCCCCCATGTCACGTCCCACTATTTCCGGGTTTGTTACTCATGGCAAACTGTGGTTTTGAAGTAGGAAGCTGCACATAATAAGAGACATACACTGCCAAGTTGCATCATATGAAAAAAACGCCGATCTGAAGGATTTACAATGTGACACTAACGTTTAACATCCACACCGGCTACAGCAGGCCGTGTCGTGACTTTTCACCCCCCTCACTTAGTTTCTCCCTTTGTTGTTTGTGTGTTCTACTTTTCAGTTACAGTACAACAGTGAGCTTCACATGCAGTTAGACTGGGTGTGTATTCTTGTCTGACAACCTTGTCTGTTATGATTTTTGCTGAGGTGTAAAGAAACTCCCCCATAGCCACCCACTGCCAACAGATCCACTATAGAAGTTCATTCATGCCAAGAAAATAATGAACCTATTAATAGCAATGGAAAAGTGATTCCACGAATGGAAGAACAAGAGGTTTGACATTCTGTGTTTAAATATGTGGCGTTGTTTTGATTTTTAATGTGTCTAAATGGCTTTAATAAAACTATTTTTAAAAATGTGCGCACATTTTCTACATAAATCCAAAGTGCCTTTCTTTTTTACCCTTTGCCCACAGCCAATAGTGTGTAACTACAGGAAATATTAGGTTAGAAATGTAGTCCACTAGTTGCTATACCACAACACCGATGTAAGGCCAAAAATAAAACTGATAACGTTTTGCTAGGAATATTGTTTCACCCTAGTGACAGATCCAAATCAAACAGAGAGATTCATTATTCATAGGGAAGCAGGAGAAATATCATTATAAGAATAAGGGCACCAGGTTAGCTGCTAACCTGGTGCCCTTATTGCAGGGGTTGCTCATGTGCTGACAAACTTCAAACTACAGCAGAGTCAATGTACAAAGTTTGCAATGACAGACGAGGTGAGCGTAGTCACAGCACGTGCACTTGTCAGCAGAGATTTTACATTACAATGCACTACACATGTGCCTGAACTTCAAAGAAGTATAACAGGAATGACTACTCCGCCATCGCCAGCTATAACTGAGTATAGCCGAGTGATAAGTGGCAAATAGTTTGATTCTGTTTAAACAAGCCTAATGACAACAATGAACAGCACTCAACAAAAACGAGGCGTTAACCTTCTGGGAATGAAAAAAGAAAGAAGAACAAGAGCAAGAGGAGTGAGAAAAAAGTCAGCACATAATAACAACTGAATATAACACTAAATAATTCATGTGAAATGAACTGTGGAGGACAAAACCTTAAATAACCAAAATGTCCAAAATCAAATTCTGCTTAGGACCCAGTGATACCTCTGGCTGACTCTGCTCAGGCATACAGTACACTTGTCTCTCAGTTGTCATACAACATATGACATACAGTGCAAAACAGTGCAACCCAGAAAAGGTGGAAAAACTGTTAAGATACAAAATAAAAATTGAGATATCATTCAGAAAATGATAGAATATAAAGATTACAGCAACAAAAATCTAAATACAATGCAATTAGCATGATAAAAGTAAAAACAGAAGTTAAAATATGTGAAATGTCAGACTTCCAAGGTGAAAATTGTTAGTATTTCAGCTCAACATCATGAAATACAAAGAAAATCCGTGACTTCCTGGGTCAAAAGGAGGCAACTAAAGACTCGATTATACTCAGCTGTGGACAGTTAGACAACTAATGACTGTTCCTGTTATACTTTATGAAGTCTGCCGCCTGGTTGCAGGGACAGTTGCTACATTGTCATGTAAATTCTCCTTGGATAAGTCTGCACAATCCCAAAAATCAGGCAGGTATGTGGATGTACACAGGACCATCTGATGATGAGCTTTACCTCACTGGTACCCAAGTGGACGTTATCGGACTTGTACAATCCCTGCTTAAATAAAAAAAAAAAACATGCAACCTACTCACTAAGGACCTCGATAGTACTTCAAAAGAATGGCTAACTCAAAAAAACACGAGTAAGTACTGTACAGCTGACTGAGGCTTTCTATGTTAGAATGATAGTAGAAAATAAAGAGTAAATCATCATCGCTTATTATCTAACACGTTCAAGTTACAATGCAAAAACATAAAAAGTATAACTTTTTACACTTTTGTCCCGGCAGAGTTGGGCTTCCATACATTTCACAAACCAGCACAACAAACTATTGGCCAACATTAAATAACCAATCTTGGCTTCGTTATCATTCCCACAAACTTGTGTGGGACTACTTTGCGTGGAGGTGTAATTACAGTGGCTCAGAGGACTCTTCTGTCTACCTCCATCATACCACCGTGTCGAAATGCACAAAAATACTCTATTTATCTATCCGATCCTGTGTGTGGCTCCCCCTGCTGATCAGAAACAATCATTGCAGGCTCGCCTATCTCATCAGACAACAACATAACTGTACTGATGTTTTTCTTTCTTCCTTTGCTTTCACGTCACTGTTCTTTTCCCCTTATTCCCTAAAAATCTGGGTGTCGGAAGATCACAGCAGAGTGACGCCTTCGGTGTCCAGACTGTTCCTGTTTCAGTGGGAAATGATGTGATTCTCACATGTATTTTCTCAGGCGACACGGAAAGGGCGTAGTTAGGTATGCTGTTGCCAAGTTGCTTCATCAAAATAAACAGTGAAGTGATTTCAGAAGTGTACCAGCCTTAACGTTTCAAAGTAGGGCCTTCACCAAAATTCCCATGCCAAAGATGTATATATATATATATATATATATATATGTGTGTGTGTGTGTGTGTGTGTGTGTGTGTGTGTGTGTGTGTGAAACGTATAAAGACGGGGACAGAAAACCGCATGTGTTTTACACAACTGACAACTATAAAGGATTAAATAGTAATTTTAGCTTCTCAACTTAACGTATCTAAGCCCTTAAAAACATCCTGCCCCCCTTCCAGAGCGGGCAGCAGAAGCAAAGTGCAAGTCCTGCGCCAGTAAAGGGGGGCGTGTGCGTAAATAGCGCACACTGATAGCGCGGCACAGACGGCACGTAGCGACAGACGGTCGCTTCGGAAGGAGAAATAAAACCGTTTTGTGCGAAGTAAACTTGGCGACTCGACAGGTTCTTGTTTGTCTTTGACAGGAGATCCCCTCAGCATCTCTCCAAGAGCCAAACCAGTCAGAATAAACAGGGTCACATCCGGCAGGATTTTCAAAGTAAAGCACGAAACGAGACTCCTGAAAAGAAAGCGTGCTAGGAGCACACGCTTTGTTGGAGGGCTTTATTCTATAGTGGCTATTTATAATAAAGTAAAAATGTATGTGTATATTAGTTGATAAAACACAAATAAGATATAACCAACTTAAATAAAAGGCAAAACTGCAGTCGCCACCAAGTTGTAGAAATTGTAGTAATGTTTAATTATCTATTTTTTTGCCAGGCCCTTCTCATAGCTACACAAAGCATTTAGGCCAATGTGGATAGTTCATTGCCAAGGTGTAAATACAGATGATCATATTGATGCATCACATGATTTTCTGTAATGTTCTCTAATTACAGGTCTTCATACATGGGGTGGGTCAACATTTGGCACTTTTAAGCTCTGTTAAAAACTGCAAATCTACTTTAACCCATCTCCAAGTGAGACAGAATTAGTATGATATGGGATATATCATAGTCTCAATAGTAAATCTGTACCAATTTAATCCCTGTACACTAACAGAAGCCATGATTGATATGCTGGATGTTTTATTTTCTGTTGATTCGCTGGAGAAACCATAGAAAGTAGGTCATATCCTCCTGAGATCGAGCCTATTCATTAGGTTCTCTGTAGCGGACAAAATAAGATAAACTGAAACATACTTTCCCCCCCGGTTCTCAGGAAAACATTACCATGTGTGTAAAACCATTTATAGCATATGAAAGATCTGCTCTGAGTCACTTTTTTCATATTTGACTGATTTCATAAGGAATGACCCAGCTGCTATTTTCCAAACCAATAAACAGGTGTTACCTTTAAAAGTAAGATCAGGCTTGAAAGGAAACTTTGAATATATCACACGATCCTTATGACATTTTAATGATTTTTATTTCTCAGCGTCTTTATGGCAGACTAAGAGTAATACAGCTGATTCACTGTGACCCACAGAATAACTGGAAAATACCTTGACCTACAAAACAGTTGATGAGATAACCAAGTGGTTATGCTGGAACGATTTTTTTTAAAGAAACAGGCAACCAAAAAGTAAAAATGTCACAGTCGCTCTCGAGAGTCCCTTGTCAATCGCTTTTATTTTGAAAGGTAACCCGAGCTGCTTCCGCTATGCTGCAGGTGGGTCGCTCAGGGCTTGACGCGCCTTTAGTCCGTGCAGCCTTGCGTTTGGGGTGAAGCCGCATAAAAGCGTTTCCATAATGCGGGCGTGAGGTGCTCCTTGGAGTAAACGGAGGGGATCCGGGAGGAGGACCGCGGAGTGTTAACCGGGGAGGGGGGGAAGCCTGCGTGACAGGCGGCGACCAGAATAATTTTAAAAAAAATGTCGAACCGTAAGCACCGGGACAACCAAGAGATCTGCGCCCGCAAGGTCCGGGAGCTGGCCCAGTCTGGAGTAAACAAACACTGCTTCGAGTGCAACCAGCCCGGGGTGACTTACACCGACATCACCGTGGGCAGCTTCGTCTGCACGTCGTGCTCCGGAATGCTGTGAGTGCAAACCCCGCCGCCCCATCCGGGGGTGGGGAGGGGTGTGTGGCGGGTTTATTTACTGCACATTTAGCATCAGTGTGAGGGGCAGCCAGATACTGATAGAGTAAAAGTACCAGGCCTTAGATTACGCCGTGCACCACCCAGCCACGGACAAATGTGTATCATTTGGTTCCCCTCTCCTGACGTTAACAGGGGTTGTTGGTGCTATGCAACAGCCGAGGATGTGTGCACACATTAATTTACGCAGTGTCTACCTCTCTCTGTCTCTCTCCCTCTCTTTCTCTCGTGCGTGTCTCCCAACAGCTTGATAACCGACAGACCGCTAGCTGGTCATTTTCCAGCTCTGAGTTACGTTTCATTTCGTCATGGTGCAGGTTTGACACCACCTCTCTCTCTCTTCTCTCTCTCTTTCTCTAGGCTCCTTTTCAATGTGGGCGTGTGTGAGTGAGTGAGAGAGAGAGTGTGTGTGCGCCTGTGTGCTGTCACACTTTGTTTTGCATGTTCAGCCTAGTCCCGGGCACTCCTCTTCAGGAAGACGGTTTCGGCACTCAGTGTGCGTCATTGCGCAATCTTGCACATGTACAACAGTGTCCCACTTTATGTCCCCAGCATGAAGAAAATAGGAGCTTCTGGAAGACATGTGTCTCTCTCTGTCACGATTGTGTGCGTGTATGTGTGTGTGTGTGTGTGTATGTTGTCTTCTCCACAACAAATCTGTCCTTTGATTCACGGTCACGTGTCAGATATATTTCCTTTCCCACCTGCTCCATCCCCTTTGTGCTGTCTTTAGAGGTGAGGGCTGACTGCAAATCTTCCCATTTCTCTCCTTTATTTGACTCATCCATCTCTCCTCTGTGTCCCAGGAGAGGCCTCAACCCTCCCCACAGAGTCAAGTCCATCTCCATGACAACTTTCTCCCAACAGGAAGTAGAATTCCTCCAAAACCATGGCAATGAGGTGAGTGAAGTCCCAGCTGGGGCCCGATGCATCGTGTTTGCTTCACTTTAGAAAACTTCGAGGAAAAAAAAAAGAAAGACGTGCAGCTGAATGTGATTTCTTCCTGTTGTTGACACTGCGGAGTCGTCCGAGGACATCAGCTACCATTTCCTTTTTTTTCCTCTTCTTTGGTCCAAATTCAAGGTTAAAACTGTCTGTTTGTGGTTCTGATATGGAATGTGAAACGCCCCTTGAGACTACCAGTCCAACCAGTCTTTGTGGCAGTGCCTTTTTTTTTTTTTTTTTTTTTGGACGAGGAGGAGGGGGGGGGGGGGGGGGGGGGAGAATACTAGTGCCAACCTCATACTGTGCCAAGAAACAAAAGGATGGGGCACTTTATGTCCCACAAAACCACGATCTATTTCCTTTCTGTGTGTGTGTGTTTTTTTAAAACCAGGGTTTAAACTCTGAACAGACCCCATTTTAACCAAAAGTCAAACAAAAGCACCCTATCAAAATCTCTTCCTTTATTTACCTTTATTTAACTAGCAGGGTTTGGTGACATCAGAACCCTCTCACAACAGAGACCCAGCCAAATAAAACATCCAAATATTTATGTAAATGCAAAGAAAAACAACCGTGTCTCTTACCAAACGTTCTGTGTGATGTTTTTTTTTTTTAAATAAACTAAACAATTAATATGAGAATACTTGAAATTATATGTTTCTGGAAAGTGCTTCATATCCGTGGTGCGTCATAAGAAAATGCTGTTTTCTGCACGTCCGTCGGGACCCGCAGCTACGTTAAAAAGCGGCCGTTTGCAGGATTGTAACTGATAACAGTTGGAGCTGAGGCAGAGGATGGTACAGAGGTGAACTTGCCGTTTACTCAGTGTTTGTTTATGCCGAGAGTGTTGAACTTATTTGAGTGTTTGGGCTACAGTTAGATCCAAAAGTGGGCCGTACCTGTACAGCCTTTTTATAATAACATATAAAAAGCACTTCCCCCTTTATCTGACCTGAGTGTGTTGGAACTAAACATTCTTTTCTTTTTTTTTTAATAACTTTATGATTTTAACTTTGTGATTCAAGAGCTGGACAAATACCTTGTCCAGCTCTTGAAATCCTTTTAAATTTTTAAATGTTTCTACTCTCGTGTAACAATTCTGGGAATAGCGCATCATTAGCAGCAGTGCATTTTATTGAAATACTGGAAGTATTAATGATATCGCTCTGTTTTCTTTGTAGAAGCCTGGAAAATTGACCAGTGGTGCAGATCAGCAGGCTATTTTAGGATTCATTTTATGCAGCTTAGCTATTTTTGTCAGTACTGAGTGATATCTCTTATTACTTATTATTTAACAAAGCCTGACATTATCTTCTAGAGTTTAAATGAAGGCTTCAAATCGGTTCGTCTTGGTCCAGAAAAACCTAGAAATTCGATATAAAAAGAAATAAAACCCTCACGTCATCAAAATGAAGTTTTGATATATTTTCCAACTTCCATATTAATATAATACCAATCAGTCCAGCTGGTTGAGCTACAATTACTTCAACTTAGATTATTATGGTAATTATTGTTTATTTCTGTAGTTTGAAAACTTAATTACCAAGTTAATTAAACCTCATTTTGGTGCTGAAATGTGATTGGATTGCATAAGCCCCCCCCCCTCACAGCATCCACTTCAGGAGCCACTGGTTCAGGCAGCTCTCTCTGCTGAGCATATACCAGTAAGTGGTAAAGAGTTTGAGGCTATCAGCACAAGTGCTTATCAGTTTTTATTAGCTTGTTGTTGGCCGGGGTCTGTGAGTCAAGTGTAATGTGCAGAGAAGCATAGGTGTGCATCGTCCAGCTTTTCCTTTCTCATCATCCTCTGAAGAGTGATCCGGTCAGTCATGATTCGCTGCCAGTAATATTTGCTGCACTCTTGCACCGGAGATGAGTCACTGATGAGAAAATCTGTGTGTATATCTGAGAGACTCTCTGAGATTAAATGTCAAACAAAAACCAGGGATTGCTCTCATTTTCTACTCAGGGAATCGGAAACTCACTAACCCTCTTTTTGTTTTTGATGGATCAGTCCCAAGCAGCGTGGTTTTAATGTGACTTCTTGGAAATGTGTGTCTTCAGGTGGGCAGAAGGACGTGGCTGTGCGTGTTTGACCCAAAGAATGACGGCTGCTCCGACATGAAGGACTCACAGAAATTCAAAGAGTTCCTTCAAGATAAATATGAGAAGAAAAAATGGTGAGAGCTTGGCCTCCGCCTGCATATAACCAAATTATAATATATACTGATGGAAGCAGAGAAAAGCATCTTAATTTTTATTCAGTTCATTTATTTATTTTAAATCAATTTTTATGTAGAAAATTCGGTTTAAAAAAGCCCAGCAAATGTTCAAGTTTGCATGTTAATAGTTAAAAGCCTTTAAAATAACAAAATAAAACCTTTTACAGTAAGAATGTTTATTATTTACAATATTTTTTAATTAGCACCATTATTGAGTAAATATGTTAGTCTGTTTAAAACAGAGCAGCTTAAAAACAGCAAATGTTAGCATGCTAATATTTCAAACTAAAGTAGCAAACTTGCTAATTAGCAGAGTGCTGTACTTCCTGCTGTTAAAGGGTAATATGAGTAAAAATAAAAACCCTTTCAGTATTGTACATATGTACAAATGCAAATGGCTATAAAAAGAAAATTAATTAGAATGATTATTTTGAGCATGATAGCATGCTGACGTTAGCATTTAGCTCAGTTTTTATTGTGTTACAGAGCTGCTAGCATTTGGCTGTTCTGCTTGTGCAATAAACATATTTAAAAGTGTAACTGTAAAAAGAGTAATTTTGAGAGGTTAAAAGGGAACACAAAGTAAAATGAAAACAATAGCTAATTAGGGTTGTGTTAAAGTTAGGCTTTCCATGTTTGAATAAGAGATATTTGCTCAGAAAAATTAGCTGAAGGCTAATAGCTGCTTATTTTCAAGCTTAGAGAATGCTCTCAATCTTCTTGTTTAGCAAATAAATGACCAGATGTCAAGCTTTAATTGTGTTGCTAATGAGACTGGTTAGTTACACTGCATCATTTGTGTTTCGCAGGCATTTTTCCAAAAGTAAGAACCGGAGAGATATGGAGGGTCCTTGGAGTCCAGGGGTTCAGGCTATGCCCCCTTCTCATGGTCCCTTAGCGAGCCAGGGTCTATCCCATAACATGCCTCCAAATGCCAGAGCCACGAGACCACTGGTAAGAGGCTAAAGGTGTGGTAGTTGTCTGTGAAACGGGTGGAGGTAAAGTGAGGGGAGTGAAAGTGAGAAGACGAGGGTGGTATACGTGTGTGGTTTTAAATAAATAAATAAAAAGAGGAAGGGAAAGTAGAGGAGATTTTCAAAGGGTATCGAAAAAAGGATAGAAAGTGAAGAAATGACCTGAATTCGCCGCGGCACAGAGACAAAGACTGATGTTTCGGACAGTCGGAGGGCCAGGTAGCCTCGGCTTCAAAGCCTCTGCTTATGAATTATTGAGAAAGGATGAAAGAGACTCACTTCCTCTGGCTTTGTGTCTCTCTTTCTACCCTCCATCTGCTTCTCTTCTGTCTCCTTCGATCTCTCATCCTCCAGTCTCAGTCCCAGCTGCCGTCTTGGGATCGAGCCCCCGCCATCTCTCCCGCCGACATGCGGACAGACGCGTTCACGGCTCGGCCGTCGCGCTCCCAAAGCTTTAGAGACCCCCCTCTGAAAGGTGAGAGGAAGATTTGTTTGTGGCATCGTCATGTGCTTATCTCTTCTTTTAAAATTGTTTTTAATGCATCTTTTGTTTCTTTCCTACGAAGATCCCACCCTGTGTGGGATAGAAAGACAGCGACCAGGCTCTTTGTCGTCAACACTGGGAGGTCAGAACCACGGTCCCTCATTCCCCGCCCTTCCACGGCCTTCAGGTGTGCCCTCCGCCCACTGGATGCTTTGTGCCACTGTTAGTAGTAAACTTATGAAGGCTTTCACAAGTTTACTACTAATGTGTCTCCTACCAGCTGTGTAGTAAAGTGCCACAGTGTTTGCTGTATTTGGGAAGCTAGTTCCTCCTCTTATGTGATCTTAGGAAAGATTCCTGGTTAAAAAATAGACACTGTGCTTTCTCTGTTCTATTCCTGACGCCTCTAGCAAGAACATTTGGCAGTGCATCGTTCACGGTGTAAAGATCATTGAATATTTTCGCTGATTCTCACTGATGTCGCTCTCCGCTCATCAGAGCCGGCGAGTGGCAGATTCATGCGACGCCAGTGGCACTCACTTGTTTCTCCTTATCTCCCCTCCTCTTTTCTCCTCTGTCTTCTCCCTCTCTTCTCCAACCACGTAGCCAGTAGCTCGTTCAAAAACCACTTCACTTTAGGTAAGATGCATCTCCGGCCGATGCTTTTGAGTGTGTGCGTGTGCGCTCGTGTGAATGCTGAAATCAATAAGCTCTTCCAATGCTGTATCATTCATAATAGATGGCCAATCTGCGGGGCGCGGCGGTGCTTAGCGAGCATCACATGCATGTGAGTTGGGGTTTGTTTCAGAGCGGCCTGAGGGGAGAGGCGACGCAGCACTCTGTATTCATTTAGCCAGCGAGTCGTGGCTGGCCAGTATCACTCAGGTTTCCCACTTCAAAGCCCAGATCTGAAGCCTAGGAGTGTCAAGGACACACACACACACACACACACACACACACACACACACACACACACACACACACACACACACACACACACACACACTGTTCCCTCCCTCAGAGGAAAAAGAACAAGTTTAAAGTGGGGCTATTTTTAGGCCGGAGCTGCTGCTGCTGCCCCCGTCAGCAGAGGGCCGCTGATATTTCGCACCACGTTGGCGTTGAAGCACTTCAGAACTATGTAGGGCACAGCTGTAATCGCGCCATACACATTTAACACCCACAACAATATGCTAGGGAGTTCAGGTATGCTCTCAAAGACGGAAAAACATGCAGATACCAGCAGATAAGCTGCATCAGGTCCATTCTGCTCTGGTGTTTGTGTCTTCATGGAGACCATGTTGGATTTTAACTTCTGATCCCATGCTCATAGCTAACTGGCTGATCCAGACTCTGATATTTTGCTACAAACACTGATGTTAAACGTCATTTCCTGTCTTTGTTAACTTCTAACAATTGCATCTAAGAAGTTTCTGGCTTGCTGCTTTCCTGTGGTGTTTTTTTTTTTTTTTAATCCCTAAACACGATGAGTGTGTGTGCTTTATTTAGTACAGTCTAAGCTAATGCTGCTATTTCTACACCTCATAGCATGAGGATCTTTACATGGCGTGAGATAATTTTCTTCTATATGTAGTGAATGGGCTGTGTTATGTGAGAGTTACTTGCGAATTATTGTATGTTATTTGAATTTGATGCTTCAGGTTCGAACAATCACATTTTAAACATCTACCTGTTAGTACATACTAATCTGCGATCTCTCTTTCAGGTCGGACAGTGTCGGCCTCGGGGGCTACGGGCCCCTTCAGGGCCTTCCCCAAGTCTCTGAGCGTGGACTTTGGAGGTCTGAACCATCCCCAACCACAGCCTCTGCCTCAGTCTCTGTCCCAGCCGCAGCAGCAGCCTCAGCAACAGCAGCCTGTTGGCATAGGTCAGACGACACCGCCGGTCAGCAGCGGCAGTGCCCAGGATAGGTACGCTGCCGTGTCACAGCTGGACAGCGTCTTCTCTGAAACAACATCGGTCACAGGTACGATGTTTTTATCAGTCGAAGCTTTAATACTTTTTGTATCAGTGTAGTTCAGAGGCTTTTGCATAGTTGCATTTATTTCACAGCTTTTTGTATTTGTGTAAGGTGTGCACATAGACTGTATATAAAAGACGACGATAGCTGTTCTTGTTTTTTCTTTTTTTCTTTTTTAAATCTTAACTTTAGCTTTGCCTTGTTTTATTGTAACCACAGGTGACCATACAGAGACAGGAAGCTGGAGTGTTAAGTTCTAACATGAGACTAGCAAGCGTTTCACACACGGAGACAGGATGTGCAAATTAGTCTTAAGTGACACCAAGTAATAAATATTAGAATATGACTCACCGAAACTGTTGCACACACTTCCTGTAAGGGATGTGAGTGCAGTTGACTACACAGGAAGGTGTATTTGCATCATAAATGCTCTAAAGGGACCAAAACCACAAAGATGTTTGAGAGTTACTGTGACTATAATTAGCTAAAGACTGGCAGACAGGTAGTTGGCTAGCCTACGTCCAGGTTTTACTCAAAGTGACCTCACCCCTTGATGACGAGTAACCTTAATTTGTTTGTGGGCAGGGTATGATAAAACAAAAATTCCCACCATGTGTAATAGTGTGTGTGTGTGTGTGTGTGTGGGGGGGGGGGGATTGGCCGTAGAAACTGAAAAGGTTTCTGTACCAAAGTTGGGGATTTTAATGGATTGAATCGGGTTTGGAGCCTCGAGTGGCCATTAGAGGAACTGCACCATCGGCTTCGTATTTTCGACTCGGTCTCTCCACTTGATTGTGGATTGAGTTTTACCAAAAAGTGCTGGTCCTCCAGGCCCCCCACTCAAAAATCTTCACTGTCCTGTCAAACACAGATTAAAAAGAAAAAATTAACTCAAGAAAACGAATCCAATTTTATAAACTGAAGAACTTTCTTTTTTTCCAGTCTCATTAATCCTCTCACAACCTCTCTGACTAATCAGGAGGAGGGACTAAACTCCCTGCCTGAACAGAGAATAATTAAACCTTGCTTCAGCTTGACCTGATTACTTTTTCCCCATTGTTTCAGTAGCACTCTGGCTTCAATAAAGACCCGAGCACATCTTCCAGCACTGTGTAACAGATAGTTTGATTTGAGGGCTTCGCGTGTGCAGATTGTCGCGGTCAGCTCAGCTTGGTTGCATAACATCCTTACTCCAAATGCCAAGGCTTTTAGCAGCTGAATTATGCTCATTGTGTTTGCTCCAGATCGTGCACAGCGTGATTCAAAGGACCTTGTTGATAGGTTTTGGAATCAGCTGTGTTTGCGTTATAACTAAGCCGGCTGCTTTAATGCACAGCATTCGTGTGAGAGGCCTGCTAAGCTCTGCTGCTTTCCAGCGTCATCGCTGCCTCCCCTGCTTGGCAGAGTAGGGAGGTTATTGATTTTCTGCCTCGGCTCACTTGAAGATGATATTTTATTCAGGGCGTTTGTAATTCTTTTGTTCTGTGATGACTTGCATGCACGGGATCAGCAGTTTGGACTGTTTTAAAGGTTTTTGCTCACATATCAAGATCATAGCACTGCTCGAGCTCGTAAACCGGGGCTCATGTTGGGCCTGACGTTGTGTTTGGTTGTGTTGTGATGCCTGTGGAAATGCTTGTTTGCAGCTCCACCTGGCGGCCCACCGCAGTACAGCGCCATCTTCGGCAGCAGGCTCTCATCCAGCTCAACTCCTGCCAGGTAGAGGAAAAAATGCAGCCTTGTCAAATCAGCTTTTGTTAAACATGGCAGATTTTTAACTTTTCTTCTTGTGGAGCTGTTTAAAGGTCAAATTCTGATCGATCCTCCTCCCCCCCCCCCTCTTTTCTTCTACTTCTCCCCAGCTCCCCTGGTGTCGATACCGTCTCCAGCTCCCAAAGTTTTGCAAGTAGGTGCCGAGTGCGAACTGCATCGATTGCTGCTGTTAACCTGCACTATTTACATTCAGTTCCCTCCTCTTCAAAAACAGTCCAGCACTCCAGATTAGACTGTGAAAATCAGAGCAGTGTTGCCTTGAATAGGCAGGAATGTAACCCGTTAACCCCCGGGCAGAACACTGAATTATCTCCCTGTCTCTCTCCCCCCAACCCGTGTGTCTCAGATTTCCCCAACCCATTCAGCTCCAGCTCCAGCTCCGCTTCCCAGCAGCCCGTCGCCCTCTCCCCCAGTAACCCCTTCAGTAACGCCTCAGGAGGTAAGCCCCATGCTCACTCTTTCTGAAACTTCCTGCTGCAACTTTTTAAGATGTTAGAGCAGCTTGAGCTGGTTAGATAACCACCGCTGTGGTGGAGGCAAAGAAATAATTACCACATGAAAAAATATATGTAGGGTTGAAACCCTTTTTACCTTCAGAGCCGCTTTAGTTCTTTGTTCTTCGATGACATCGCACAGCACATCCATGATGTGAATCTCTTGTTCCACCTGTTGAATGTGGAGGCCATTGGAGTGCGGTGAACTCATCGCTATGTTTAAGAAACCAATGTTTGAGCTTTGTGACATGATGTGTTATATGAAGATGTGTACACTGTGGTCATAAAGGGATGGACATGGTCAGCAACAACAATCAGGCTGGCTGTGGTATTTAAATGATGCTCAGTTGGTACTAAAACACTAAAAGTGTGCCAAGAAAACATCCCGCACACCATTACACCACCAGTAGCCTGAGCCATTGATACAATTCATGCTTTCATGTTATTTATACCAAATTCTGACTCCATCTCTGCCATCTGCAGCGGTTATCAATACTCATCAGACCAGGCAACATTTTTTCTCATCTTCTGTTATCTAATTTTAATGAGCCCACGGGAATTGTGTCTTCTGTTGCGATAGCAGTGACATGCGGTGTTGTCTTCTGCAGCTGTAGCTCATCTGCTTCAAGTTTGGAGTGGATGCTCTTCTGCATACCTCGCTTTTAACGACTGGGTAATTTGACTTATTGTTGCCTTCCTATTAGCTCGTAGCAGTCTGAGAACGGCTGCTCACTGGATAGTTCCTCTTTTTCAGACTATTCTCTGTAAACCCTACAGATGGTTGTGTGTGAAGATCGCAGTAGATCAGCAGTTTCTGAAATACTCAGGCCAACCAGTCTGCTGTCAACAACCGTGCCAAATTAGGCATGCAGACGTGTTCATCTTGAACTGTAGATATTCTCCTCGATCACATTTTTCCTGATATATTTATTTCCTCTCTCAGGCTGTCCTATGGATTTGTCAGGAGGCAGCGCACCTACACTTGTGTTCAAACTTTTGTCTTTTAGCTTGACTCTACATGACTTAAATGACATGTGAATGCCTAAACTTAAAAACAGGAAATCACAGCCCGTTATAAAACACTGATCCCTCTGCTCTGTGTATAGGTTACATATTTCAAGCATTTAGTTCCTGCTTACAGAGTCTGAATGTACCTTTTGTGCTTATTTAAAAGTTAAAAACGCTCCTGTGTTTTCCCTCTGCTCGGCCCATTAACGGGTAACATTTAGTCTCCAGATCAGCTGCGTGAGCTGGGCCTTTATTTCTTTTCCTGTAGGGCAGTGAAAACGACGCGTAGAGCTGCTACACTGAAGTGTATGTTGTGTACACACTAAACGGTTGATTACACAAGCTCGCACACAGCTACCTGCTTTCACAGCCACTGAGGCTTCATGCTAGCAACGTTACTTTTTACTCGGGTCACTGACTTCACCCACCAAAGGCAGATATGTAAGAGGAAAGGCTCAGCGTGGAGCTGAAATCTCAGTTAAGCTTCTCTGGTGCATTAACCACAACGTGGATAAACGAATGCTCAGCGATGCTGTGATGTTTCATGATGCAAATAAACAACCTGGCGTTTGTTTCCTTTCAGCTTTAGACCCTCGCAGCTCTGGGCTTTCCATCGGCTCCACCTCAATTATTCAACAGTATCATGTATTCATGTATGCAGTTATACTCTTGACTGGTCGCAGGGCTCATTACTGCTTTATGTTTCCTGTAGGCTCTCTGTGTAAGGTACAGACACGGGGAAACAGTCTTTTACTGTCAGTCTGAGAGCAGCTGACAGATGTGTTCTGCATGGATTAATGATCTGTGTCTAATTTCGCCGCATGTGTGGGTGTTTCGCTTCTCCAGGTGACTCCAGTGCGTTTGTCACCTCGCCCACCTCCGTTTTTCCTCCGTCCGGTGCTTTCCCAGCGGCTGCTACCCAGAATGCATTTCCTCATGAGTCAGCCACCAATCAGGAAGCAAATGGTGAGATTCGTTGCCTCTTATTTGTCCTCCTGTTTGATGTTTTTTTTTTTTGTTTGTTTGTTTGTTTTCTTGGATTATAAGTCAAGTTTTTAATTATTATTAATATTTTTATTTACATAATCTTCTTTTAATAACTCAAAATAGACCAAAAATGAAAAGTCTGGTCATTATTTAGTAAAAACAAAACAAAAACATGTATTTGTTGGATTTTGTTGCTCTATTAAGGATTCGCTACTTATCTGTTTTATATTGCTAAAAACTAATATCTTCTAATAATTTAAAAGGACATTTAACAAAATATCTTATTTTTATGCATCAGTTGTGTAAATGAAAAGGTGAGACATTAAAGTTGTAGAAAATAAAATGTTTTTTCCAAATTAGGAAGACCTAACTTCATTACTGCACTGCATACTAGTCCCCCTGGGCCCCAAAAAATGTAAAAAGTTTTAAAAAGTTTTTTTTTTATACTCATCAAATCACATTGAGTCATCAGAGATTGATAATTAAAAAAATTTTAAATCACACTTTTAATCTTATCTATCTTATCTTATCTTAATCAAAAGTCATGTCAAAATGCCAAACAATCTCTTTCCTCTTTATAAAGTCAGTTAGACTCTAAGTAGCTGTAATAGTTGTGAGGTCGACCACAGTGCAGAGACCACACAGAGACGTCCTGTAGTTCCTCCTTCACCTGATCTATGACTTCTAATATTCGGTTTACCCTTGGTGGTCTTCCTGGTGCCACCCTGCCCATTTAAGCACTTCGTCTGCCCAGTTAACTGAGCTACAGATGCTCAGAGTCGTGCTGGGTAGGAAACGAAGAGACGCTGGGTGTACTGGGAGATGACATGGATGAGGATGAGCAGGTGGTGGGCTTAACAAGGGACGACAGAGATGGGAGGTAGAAGAAGATAAGGTGCTGTGGTAGTTGGTTTTTATGTGAATACAAACCATATTACTTTATTACCTCCTGAAGCGCGAGCATCAAGTTAAGGGCCACACTGAGAAAAGAGACCCAGACATTTACAATTATTGATGTGATTTATTTTAAGACATCTCCTCCTCACGTGCAACCAGCCCTCAAAAAGAAAAGAAGGTTATAATGCCTTCTGATCACAGTTGTATCACGCAGCCAACTCACAGCAGCTTGATCATGATATCTCCTGATAGCGCGAGAGATTCAACGAACCATGTCCTGATGTAAAAGCGAGCCGTGTTGTCGTTCTTCCACATGTGTCTGTGGGCCTGCGTCACAGGCCTGAACATGACGATCTCACAGTTTTGTAGATTTTGGATGGTGGTGTCTACCTTTACCGTACAGCACATAAAAATGAAACTTAACTGGACTTTTAGATTGAGTTTAGAAGAGACATGACTCTGTTTCCATATCTCTGCCTGTGTGTGCATTCACACATCACCATACCTGCTGAAAACATAGTAAATGCATGCACAAGCTTCTCTTTACACCAGTGCAGATCACAGATGCGGCCACGCCAAAATCTACGAATTACAGCTTGATGTTTGACACCTGTCCTTATTATATATAGGACCTTACAATATAAAGCATTGTTGTTGTGATTTGGTGCTATATAAGGCTTCAAGTGAAAATTGGGGGGGGGAAGGGGGGGGAACCATACTTTGATCCATATGTTGGTTATTAAAACGAGGCCCAAATGGAAAGCTCCCACTGCAGCGGGGACTGCTCGTCTTTCCTGAGACGCGCTGTGGCGTCCACTAGCAGCAATCCAGGAATACCAAAATGACCCACCCAGTTTAGAGCTGCAGGTTTCTGGTTTCATGCCACACCATTTTCCTGTATCATGTATATCTGTGTGTGTGTGTGTTTTGCAGGTTTTGCCTCCTTCCCCACGTCTGACTTTCAGTCCAAAGTCCCTCGGCCCATGTCGGTGAACCCTTTCACGGTGAGTATCCCTCCACGAAGTGCACTCTGGGGGCGCTAATTGGTAGTTCTCGCCAGTTTTCAGTGAATTGCGATGGCATACTAAGTAAGCCGGGCTGCTGTTCTCACCCTGCCTCTCTTGTCTTTGCAGGGGAATGTTTACCCCAGTCGGGGGACGTCAAAAAATCCTTTCATCTGACCCCCCGTTTCCCCACCCCTTCCCTCTCTCTCTGGGAACTGAAGGAGGAGCTGCTGCCATTTCAATGCCTCTGGAGTATTTTCACCCCCCACCCACCCCCCTCAGGGGAGGGTCGCGCATCCACGCCGCCCTCCCTCCCCTATCTGTCTTTGTTTACGTGTTTGTGGAGAGGAAAAACAGAAAAACAAACAAAAATGCGCGAATGCAGTTCACAAAATCCCTGTCTGTATGTGCAAGAGTGTCGGCCTGCTGTGTTTGTGCCACGTGACGTACGTCAAAAGGTGTTTGTGTGCCAGTAGACGCCACCTCAGGGCTCTGTGGGAGTCACGACGCCTCTACGACTTTTCTTTTTTGCTGAGATGCACTCACCTATATTACACACACACACATGTGTTGCTGCTGCTATTTGCTTTCATCTCCTGCTTAGAAGTGTAAAAAAAAAAAGGAATGAGAGATATAAAAAAAATTCCCTCGGCCCGTGAGTAAGTACGTCAGCGCTGTCTCCGGCTTTAAAACTTTTGAGTCTCGGAGAAGCCAGCTGAGACTCTGACCCTGCATCACGAGCATCCACAGATGGTTTTAACAGCCTTAACAGCCTCCTGATGCATGTGAATCGGTGTCCGAAGATAAGACGGGCTTGTCTCTGTGGGGTGTGAGCGCGGGTGCGTGTTTGCATTCGTCATTGTTGCTGTTTTTTCTTTCTTTTCTTTTTTGTTTTGTTTTTGTTGTTGTCAGGTTTCCTTGCAAAGGATGAGCTACGTTCTCCACTCTCAGGCTGCATGCGCTTAGAGGGCTAAAAAGGAGCTACTGAATGTAAAAGCAACGTCAGAGTAACTTAAATGTGTATAAAGATCTTCATCGCTTCATGTACCGGACCAAAACCTTTATTCTGCTTTTTTTCCCCTTTGGTTGACATGAAGTTTAATTCTCTTATTTTGCCAAAAATAAAAGAAGAGATTCATGTAAGAGCGTATTTGTAACTACAAGTATTCATGTTCATAAAACCAGTTTGTTGCTTCTTAAAACAGTGTGTGGTGGTATTTTTGTGACAAGCGTGGTTCTGACACGCACATGCGGCTGTGTGGAGCATTTCAAACAGCAGGGGGCGTGAGGCATCCAGTTTTCTTCTCTGACCTCATGCGCAAGGTTACTTTTGGATGCATGTTGCATAACTACATACATACTGCATAAGCGTGCAGCACAAATATAGAAGCCCTTTAGAGCCGCTAGAATGACTACAATGGGACCCCTTTGCAATATTTATTGGAATATTAAATCCAGTGTGAATCCAAATCTACATCATGCCCACTAAGTAAGCTCTGCTGCATTCCCTTTTTTTGGGGGGGGGGGTGACTGCACGCAGAGGCAGACGAGAGTGGGGAGAAATGGCGAGTGGAAATGGTCCATCTATCGAATTATATCAGCTTAATCGGGACTCAGTAGCAGGAATATAAATCACTATGTTCCCTAAGGTTTTATGAGGTACTGTGACCCTTGATTTCCTTTACAGTCATGCGACCTTCTGCAGTGTTAATCAGTATGCCCCCCCCCACCCCCCTGCAAACATGCGTCAGTGTGTTCACATTTCAGCAGAAAGGGGGATTTTTAAGGACGGACTCGTGGAAGCGCCAAGACTGAAATCCTAGCTTTGGAAGGGATGCTGCCTTCAGGTGCCGTGGGAGATATTGAGCGTTAGTTGAGTGCGCATGAAGGCGTTAACGTTTTGTTTATAGGAACACACAAAAACTGAATGGAGAAACAGGAAAAAACAAAACATCACTTAATCAATTTGTAAGTCAGCTGTAACAGGGGGACCAAGGGAGGGGTGTCAAACATAAGGCCCAGGGACCATAATTGGCCCGCTAGAGACTACAGTGGGGCCCACTATACGTCACTGAAAAATGTGAAGGAGGACATAGCTTTTGGACTTTAACTGTACTTTAACAAGTTTCACAGTTTTTCCCACTGATAAAGATCTCCCCCGTGACTATTTAAATTACACCAACGTAATAAATTACATGACAGAAACCTTCCTGTTTTTTTTTGTTTTGTTTTGTTGTTTTATGAAGAGTCAACAGTAGTAGTAAACTGGAAAAACTTGTGTGGTTTAACAAAATCTCTCTGTTTTAAAATCGCTGGACAGAACTACTGCAACTTTTAAAATGACTTTTTGTGTCACTTTTTTTTTTTTTGAGTAAGCGTTTGCTGTTATGGAGAAAAACTGAGATGTACTGATACTAGAACTAAGACATCTTAGGGATGAAAAGTGCAGTTAAACGTCTTTCAGTGAGTTTCACTGCTCCAAGAGTTTGACATCCCTGATCTAAAGTGTCACAAGACATTCTTAAGAAAGGGGAACTGGGAGAAAAGGCTGAGATGTGCCAAATTACACACTAAAAAACCCCTAAAAATCAGTGGCAACCAGTTTTATAGAGTAATGAACTTTGTTTTGGGTCAAATCATTGTCAGAAAGTATAGAGGAGGTTAGGACAGAGCTACAACAGTGAGTGTCTACAGCCATCTGTAAACACACTGCTGTCATGGTTTGGGTCTGTGTTTCTGAAAGCAGGGTCAGATTTTGTTCGTTAGACTAAAACAATACAAACTGTGTTTTTGCTTTGTGTACTTTATTTCCATTTATTTGTGTACATTCAAATAAGTCGTTGCACTTTTCCCTCTTTTTCTTGGCAAAAATAATAATAATTTAATACAGGGAGTGCAGAATTATTAGGCAAATGAGTATTTTGTCCACATCATCCTCTTCATGCATGTTGTCTTACTCCAAGCTGTCAAAAGAAGGACTTGACAGGCTCAGAAAAGTCAAAAATACTGAGATATCTTGCAGAGGGATGCAGCAGTCTCAAAATTGCAAAGCTTCTGAAGCGTGATCATCGAACAATCAAGCGTTTCATTCAAAATAGTCAACAGGGTCGCAAGAAGCGTGTGGAAAAACCAAGGCGCAAAATAACTGCCCATGAACTGAGAAAAGTCAAGCGTGCAGCTGCCAAGATGCCACTTGCCACCAGTTTGGCCATATTTCAGAGCTGCAACATCACTGGAGTGCCCAAAAGCACAAGGTGTGCAATACTCAGAGACATGGCCAAGGTAAGAAAGGCTGAAAGACGACCACCACTGAACAAGACACACAAGCTGAAACGTCAAGACTGAGCAAAGAAATATCTCAAGACTGATTTTTCTAAGGTTTTATGGACTGATGAAATGAGAGTGAGTCTTGATGGGCCAGATGGATGGGCCCGTGGCTGGATTGGTAAAGGGCAGAGAGCTCCAGTCCGACTCAGACGCCAGCAAGGTGGAGGTGGAGTACTGGTTTGGGCTGGTATCATCAAAGATGAGCTTGTGGGGCCTTTTCGGGTTGAGGATGGAGTCAAGCTCAACTCCCAGTCCTACTGCCAGTTTCTGGAAGACACCTTCTTCAAGCAGTGGTACAGGAAGAAGTCTGCATCCTTCAAGAAAAACATGATTTTCATGCAGGACAATGCTCCATCACACGCGTCCAAGTACTCCACAGCGTGGCTGGCAAGAAAGGGTATAAAAGAAGAAAAACTAATGACATGGCCTCCTTGTTCACCTGATCTGAACCCCATTGAGAACCTGTGGTCCATCATCAAATGTGAGATTTACAAGGAGGGAAAACAGTACACCTCTCTGAACAGTGTCTGGGAGGCTGTGGTTGCTGCTGCACGCAATATTGATGGTGAACAGATCAAAACACTGACAGAATCCATGGATGGCAGGCTTTTGAGTGTCCTTGCAAAGAAAGGTGGCTATATTGGTCGCTGATTTGTTTTTGTTTTGTTTTTGAATGTCAGAAATGTATATTTGTGAATGTGGAGATGTTATATTGGTTTCACTGGTAAAAATAAATAATTGAAATGGGTATATATTTGTTTTTTGTTAAGTTGCCTAATAATTATGCACAGTAATAGTCACCTGCACACACAGATATCCCCCTAAAATAGCTAAAACTAAAAACAAACTAAAAACGACTTCCAAAAACATTCAGCTTTGATATTAATGAGTTTTTTGGGTTCATTGAGAACATGGTTGTTCAATAATAAAATTATTCCTCAAAAATACAACTTGCCTAATGATTCTGCACTCCCTGTAGTGATTCGGAAATTGCACTTTTTTTAAAAAACCAGCACTCAGATGGTCGGTGATTTTAGTTGAGCATGAAGTGCTGAGTGTTGTTACATCATTTTGTTCTCAATGATGACCTCTGTATTGGTAAAGATTTTCAATTTGAATGTTTCACTGTTTAATTTAAGTGTTTCCTTCATTTTTTGAGCAGCATATATAAAGAAATAGCTCCAAGTCTTAATGGCCAATGAATTGTCCATTCATAAAACAGCCTTGTTAATAAGAACAGTTGGAGAGAATTATAATATTTATTGTGCGTTACAGTTTGGTTTCCTCTGTACTTAAATGAAGCACCATTTACAAAGGACCCAGTAAGTCTGAAAGTTTGGCTGAAGCCTACTTAAGTCTTTAATTGCACAAGAATTAGCGACTGTATTATTGAAGGGAAGAATGGCCCTTCAATGGCCCCCAATCTTGATGAAACTGCAGCTGTTTTAAGAAGATTGTGCTGCTTAAGTCAAATGTCGACATGTTAGACCGGTCATGTTATCTGATCTGGAGCCAACGTCTTGTTTTTTATCTTTGTGCTGACATGGTGTGTTCTTAAAAAACAAATGTGTTTCACAAACGTGACGCAACCAAGCACAAAAACCAGGCCCCTGGGGCGGAGGAGGCCTAGATGACTTCAGTTTGTTTACACTGGGCAAAAAAACCACTTAACATAAAAGTTATAAACTGCATGTGATTGAGTGAAATAATTATTTATTCAACTGAGTAAAACCAAGTAAAACATGACGTAGGTCTTGGTGGAGAAACCCTTGTTGGTAAGCACAGCAGTAAGTCATTTCCTGATTTGCACAGAGCTCAGTATTTTGGCCCACTCGTCTTTTTACAGAAACTAAGTCCTTCTGGTTTTGTGGCTGACGCTTGGCAACTTGAACGTTGAGATTCCTCCACAGATTTTCTGTAGGACTGAGATGTGGCGACTGGCTTGGTTACTCTATGAACTTTTTTTTTTTTTTTTTTTTTTTTTTTCTTTTTTTCTAAATGACATCAGAAACAGCAGTATGCGACATTACGTGATGGCAGAGCTTCAGTTCATCCTTTGTCATTTTTTTTTTTTTTTTTTTTTTTAAATAAATAGGACAGGGGGAATGAATGAGAGAAAGAGGGGGAGAGAAAGAAAGAAAACCAAAGGGGAGAAGAGACGGTGAGAAGGGGGGGGAAGAGAGAGAAAAAAAAAAGAACTCCTGGGTCACCTGTATGGAGAAAAAAAAACAAACAAACAAAAAAAACAAACAGAGGAGACAGCAAACAACAAAGAGTAACATAATAATAGAGAAAACAAAGCACCATCACAATAAACTAGCTAGTCATAGATATCAATATTTACTAAATAATAAACGATATTGTGCAGCACGCAAGATAGACAGCGCACAGTGTGCTTTGAGGCAGCAGCCAAGAAAGCTTTAGTCCGCGTCTGTGAATACCCATGTGTGCATACCTGTGTGGATCAGCATGCTTGCATTCCAAAGGTTTCTCCATGTAATGATCTGCTAGGGAGTGTGGGGGGGCCACAGCCCCGTCCTCCAGGGTGTGAAGCGGGTATGGAGGAGATCAAAACTCCAGACATCCAGAGGCCCCCAGAACACAAGAGACCATGGAAGACCAACAGAGGGGCAGCCGCGCCACTGTTCCAGTAAGAGCTGAGGAGAGTCCCAGATGAGGGCTCGCCCAGCAGCCGCGGAGCAGAAGTCAGGGGGAGTTGCAGTGACGCGCCTGTGAGCTCCGCCGGCCCCCAGCTGTGCCTGAGTGACCGAGCCCCAGGCCGAGAGGCCGGGGGCACCCCACCTCCAAAGGGGCCCGAGCGAGCCCCAGGCCCCAGGCCCCGACAAGCGGCCGCCAAGGAGTGAGCCGGTGTGTACCCGGACGCCCACCCCCAGACACAAAGAACCACCAACACACCGACACCTGAGGGAGTCCGCCACCAGCAGGGGAAGTGGTGGTGGGTGGAGATAGGCCTCCAAACCTTGGAGGGCCTGAGGTGTCCCCAGAGAGGTGGCGTCTGATACCCAACCTGACATATAGACACAGACATACAGGCACACACAGACACAAACATCCATTCCCACCCTCATGCTCTCATATGCACTCACTCCACACTCAACCAACGTGGAGACAGACATAAAGAGACGCTGTACACACAATCACACTCCCCAAGCGTACTCTACAAACCGGGTCTAGGTACCCTTGCCCCTGGAGGGGGGAATTGCACCCAGACCCAGGTGGTGTTACCCTTTTCCCTGCGGTGGGGAGAGGCAGACCACCCCGACTCCGCAGCAGCAGGGAGGCCCCACACCCCAGACCGCAGTCGGACGGCCAACTCCTCCTACTAGCCCTCCCGCTCCAGCAGGCCGCAGAGAATGGGGGTGGGAGAAGACTCCAAACCTCCCTCCACCCGCTCATTGTAGTGTTGATGCATATGTGTTCTAAGGTGCATTTAAAACCCAGGAGGGCATGGAGCTACCTGCCAAGGAGCAGCAGGTAAGCGCATAGTCCCTCCTGCTAGCCCTCAATGACTAAGTGTATTTAAAATTGAGAGGTGGGCAACGACGTCAGGGGTGAGGTGTACACCCTGATGGTAATTTGGACTCCGTGATTGTGCCCACCCCCAAGATCCTATATGTATGTGTAATGAGAGTGTGAATAATGTGAATGTCTAAGTTGTGGGATAAAATTGAGGCAGAGGCAGCCAGAAGGGAACGGGGGGGGGGGGGGGGGTAGCCTCCTCTGCACCCTGGTGACATACCCCCACTCCAAGGCCCTGCATGTGTGGGTGGTTGTGGAGGAGCGGGAAGAGGGAGGCAGCTGGAGATGGGGAGGGAAGGAAGGGAGGGGCAGGTAACCCCTCCCTGGGGCCAGCTCCCCCGCTGACCCCAGTAGGCACTCCCACCCTCCGCGACCCGCCAGGGAAGGGGGGCCCAGGCCCATCAGACCGGGGCCCAGTGCAGTAGCGCCCCCCGGCTCCACAGAGCCCTGGACAGTCCACCCAACCCCACCACAGAGAAAACTGCACCCACCCCACCATCCACACATCTTCCAGACTACATAAGACGGTAAACGCCCAGGCTGAGATCTTCCTCCACCTCTCCTGTATCTCCCCCTCCTGCAGAGAGTTCCTGAAGAGAAGAAAGCTCCTGCAAGATGTGACCATCCCCCCCACCAGTTGAAGAGCCCCCCAGGCGGCTCGACGCACCGGCGGCACCCTGCTCCAGGGCTGGGCCCCCATGCACCCACCCGCCCACAACCCCGGCAACACACCAACCAGGACCCAAGCCCCCGAGGCCCGGCCCGGGCCCCAGCCCAGAGACGGAGCGCCCCCAGAACCTCACGCCCATCCCGGACCCACCCAGGGGCAGACAGGTTGAGATTCCTCCACAGATTTTCTGTAGGACTGAGATGTGGCAACTGGCTTGGTTACTCTATGAACTTAATGTTCTTCTTCTTTAACTGCTCCTCTGTTCTCTTTTTTCTCATCCAACATTTTACAGCACACGGCTCTGTCCATTTGACCCTCAGTGTGGGGAAGTCGTCCTCTACCCTTAGCAGAAAAACAGCCCAGACCATAATGTTTCCACCTCCGTGCCTGAATGTTCTTTGGTTCACACTCAGCATTTTTCTTCCTCCAAACATCTCAGGTTGAGTTGATACCAAAGAGCTGACCACAGCACCTTCTCCCAGGCCTTCTCTGAATCATTTATATGTTTGTTGGCAAATTTAAGATGGGGCTGTACACATGCCTTCTTGACCATGCATTTTGAGATAAGTGTCAACCATAGAATTAATTTGTGTTATACATGTTAATAATTAGAGCTATCTATTCTATTATTATCTATTAGAACTATTTGGTTATATTTGATAACTTTGTAATATATTTTATTATTTAATTTAGGTTAGTTATTCTTCTTACTGCTTGGAGCAACTGTTACCTCACGGATTAATAAAGTATTCTGATTCTGAAGGTTCTCGCTGATGGTCTTGCAGGTCTACAGTCTTGCCCCTAATGTCCTTTGACAGCTCTTTGGTCTGTCCCGAGAGTCCTTAAATCGGGCTCTAGCTCACTTAGGGGGCTTGGTGGTGGTGTGTGAGAGGGGGAAGAGGTGGAGCTCTGCTATCAGAGCTGTGATGAAGTCCTTGAACGCATCGCGATCAAAAGTACCAGCAGAGCGCTGAGTGACAGTCCTGCTCCACGGTAGCTGCTCCGCGCCAGAGAAACCAGAGCAGAGCCGAGCGAGGCAGGGGTGGGGGGACACGCACAGAGACCGCGTGCAGCAGGATGGGCTCCGCGCACTGCGATGTGCAGTAATTGGGATTAAACCTACCGGACGGCGCTTGGAAACACTCACAGCAGCAGCAGTAGTAATAGTAGTAGTAGTAGTAGTGGAGAGCAGGGGGAGCTCCGCCGCATGTGCTCCTCTGTGTGCGCCTGAAAGAACTTGTTTTGCTCCGTGCGCTGGGCAAAAATCGACCCCCTCCTCCTCCAGAGAAAGAAGCGACTCGGCGGTCATAAACAAACACGGGTTCAGATTTAAGCTCCGGGACTCGCAGTTGCAGCAACCCCAAACCGACCTCTGACTCTCCTCTCACATGCCAGCGCCGGTGTGGGGGAGAGAGGCAGAGGAGAGGAGCCGGGGGATGTTTGGATCAGCTCGCTGAACTCGCACAAACACCGACGAGGAAAACAAGAAGAAGTCGCGCTGGTTTTTCACGTGGGGGTTTAAAATAAAGAGAGAGGAGGAGAGAGCTCGGGGGGTGTCATGGAGAGCCAAGCGGGCGAGCAGTACAGCCACGAGGACGTGCGGAAGAGCGGCTACCTCCGCAAGCACAAGTCCATGCACCGGCGGTACTTCGTGCTCCGCGCCGCCTCGGAGCGCGGTCCGGCCCGCCTGGAGTACTACGAGAGCGAGAAGAAATTCCGGGGCAAGGCCCCCGTCCCGAAGAAAGTGGTGGCGCTGGAGACCTGCTTCAACATTAACAAGCGGGCCGACTCCAAAAACAAGCATATGATCGTGCTGTACACCCGGGCAGAGAGCTTCGCCGTGGCCGCGGAGAACGAGGCGGACCAGGACGAGTGGTACCAGGCCATGGTGGAGCTGCAGTGCAGGAGTAAGAGAAGCACATTTGCACACAAACACGCACACATGCACGCTTTCCTGCATGTACACACACACACACACACACACAAATATATGTGTGTGTGTATATATGTACACACACACACACACACACACACACACACACACACACACACGCACACACACACACACACACACACTCTGGTGTGTTTGGGGCTTTGCACGAGAGGAGAAACGTGGCAATGCGTGCAGAGCAGCGCGAAAGGAGCGCACTGTGGACCGGGACGTGTTTTATTACACAGTTTAAGGATTCTTCCCAAGCCCTCACAGACTGCAGTGTCAAGACGACACAGTTGTCCTTTCATTGCTCGTTTCAGGCCGGTTGAGGTTCATGTGTGCACCTTTTAAAGCCTCTGACCGTGGTTTGCGTAAACGTGCGCCTCTGAGCCGCGCGGTGGGGTTTGTATCCTCCAGCACTTCTTACCACGCTGGTGTCAGGCTAAGAGTTTGTTCCTTGTTGTCCAGCACACTTCTTTCGGGAGGGGGAGGGTGTCAATGAGTAGGCCTTAGCTGAGTACGAGTTTGGCCTCCCTGTCCCGAGTTTACTGCTCAAACACACCCTGCCCTCTTGTTTACTCTGCTCTGCTTTTCTGCTGACACTGCTCTGTATTACATCAGGCATTGATCTCAGAGCAGGAGGAACACGTCCCCAAAAACCCGTCGGAGAGAGAAGTGCATTAGTATCCGACTGCTAAGTCATTAAACTTTGAAATCCATCTTCTGATTTGATGGGTAACGAGTGAGCAGCCCTGATGTGTCCCATCCAGCTGCAGTAGGTTTGTCCCAAATGGCCTCAAGTACCCCAGGGGGTGAAAAAAAAACAGTAATCCCTGTGGGTTTTTCTCAAGTCTTGTCTATCAGCTGCTGTGTAAACACAGCTGTTACAGCTACAGCGGTGAGCACAGCAACTCCAGATCACCTGTTCAGCCTTCCTGGCTCTGAGAGAGCAGATAGGCAACCAGGGACACATGACGCAATCGTGGATGATAAGAGTTCAAGGTGCTTCTCCTTGCACAGGACCTGCTGCTGGGTAACACAAATCAGCTGATTAATGTAGGGGCTGGGGGAGAGCACAGAAATAAATGAGGACAAACTTTGTGATAGTCCACTTTTTATTTGGAGCCAGAGGAGTTTTATAATGTCAAATATCTGCAGGTGTAAGCCGCTGCTTATTACGGGGAAGGTGACTGGACGTGCACTCCTCCTGTCTAGCATCTAACATTTAATCCAATCTACAGGTGCTCGCGTGGTCACATGTACAGAAAATCCCATTTCATGGCCGTCCTCTAAGAAATCCAAAGTGTCCCGACAAGCCTCTGGCTCGAGCATCCTCACGAACAGCCTTTGAAATGACTGATCCCTCGGTGGCTGCTTGTCTCCTTCCTTTGTTTTCCCAGAGTGCTGGGTTTCTTGTGTAAAGTAAAGGCTGCGGCTGGCTGCAGAGTAAACTCCAACGCTCTTGTGGTATGTGCTGCAGCCTATACACAGTTTCTACTCTTCTAGAAAAAAAATGAGGCCACACACGCGCGCGCGCGCGCACGTGCACACGTGCACATATGCATGCATGATCCAGGCGTTTACTGAGATGTTGCTGCATGCAACTCTGTAAGGATTCTCGGCCTGCTTTGATATGTGCACCCCATGCACAGTTTCAAATCTCGCTCGCGCCTCCATGCTCTACAGCCTCGCCTACCCACAGTGACGACCCCCCCCCCCCCTCCCCCAGGCTGGGATTATTCTCCCAGCCTGGATGGAGAAAAGTTGAAGCTGAAGCTGAGCCAAAAGATGCTGCACTATCTGCCTCACTAGTTTCCACAGAACCACGCCCTCGGTGTGATACCTGTGTAGTTCCACATATCCCCTCTGCAAAGCAGCCGGCTGCAAAGGCTGGAGTTTGCAGCGTGCGTGCAGTGAAAGCACGAATAAAACCGCGGATGTCCTTGCTGTTGTACAGTTTCTGCTTCCTCTCCAGGCCTGGGAAAACTACCTAAAGCCGTCCAGGAACAGTTCAATATTGCGCACATGGCTGGTGGTAATTAAACACAAGCCAGCTGCCACGCTGGGCAGGATCCCACTTATTTATTCAGCTGATTCCAGTAAGACCCTTTCAGGCAGCGCGTACAGTATTAGGCTTCAGGGCAGCTATTTGCCCAACTATTAGGAGGCAGTCGAGTGTGTAAAGGTTTAACCTCGATGAAACGGAGCGGAGGCGCGACCTTCAGTCGCCGTGCGCCGGGCAGAACGCGGCACCTTGGGAGCTGTAGTCGGCCTCGGTAAACACTATAATAAAGTCCAAGATTCGTAGCGATCAGCACCGAACAAGAGAGACACACCATCTACAAACACACACACACGTTTAAATGTGCCAACATAAACAGAGATTAAAGCAGACTGACTGACAGTTTCTGATTTAGTCCTGATTCTGAAACGCAGAAGATCAGTCGGAAACATTCGGAGCAGGGAGGATCTGTTCCTGCCTGCAGCATCCGCAGAGAAGCAGTTTGCTTAATTTATGTTTCATATGAGACTAAATGTGTTTGATGGGCCCTTTGGCCATTTGATAGACTTCACTTTATGTCTGTGGAGGACAGAAACTGCCAATGTATCGGATCAAAAAGTGCATATTTAAAAAAAATTAAATAAACATATGATATAAATGAATTAAAAAGAAATAGCAGCATAAATAAACCCTGAAAACGAATAACAAATAAAATAATTGGATGATTATTACAAAGATAAATTAATATAAGGAGAAAAAAAGTGTCACACTGTATTAACTAATGAATAATATTCATTTTGACTATTAGTTGAGTATTTAACGGCAAAATATGTCAAATCGTTTTTTTAATGACTCAATAAATGAGTCATTTAAATAATTTACTTAATCACTTTTGATCTTTTTGGTCCCCTTATTATAAGTTCTGGTTGTCTTTTATTCTGTGTTTTCTCTTATTAACCATTTATTTTTGAACTCAGTCCAAGAATTCAGCAGGTGTTTCCTACTTTCTGTAAGTCACGCTGTAGGTGTGAGGAGAACTTGTGTTTTTGAGTGAACCGTCCTTTGTGACGTCCCTCTGAGTCGGAATTAGAAGTCAAATCTCCCCGTCAGGCTGTTTTTATCTCGGAGTGTCGTTCAGCTGCCCCGGCCTCAAAGATCTGGATCTCGCCGCTGGTTCGCTGAGCCGACCGATTAAATGTTAAGCCGTGCTTAAACACTGCTCATCTCCCTAATTAGGTGGTAATTATTGTCTCGAGGGTTGGCCGACGTTTGCACAGTAGAGGCTGTGTGCCAATTGAACTTTTTTCCGTCTCTTTCTTTTCTTAAAAACCCTCAAAACAAAACACATTTTTCCTGCAGAAGTGAAGCTTAACTACAGCTCTCTGTTAGAACCTCAGCCCGGTTGGAGCGTGCTGAGCTGCCACAGAGTATTTCTCCTGCGTAACGACTAGATGCACAGTAACCCTTTGTAACTTCTTTAACTCGGTGAGCTGCAGCCTGACCGGATCTGGTTTGTAGCGATGCTGCAGCTTGTAAAACGTCATGGATGTGAGTCAGAGTCGGCCTTGAGCAATCTGCTTTGTGTCTGCTGGCCAGCTTGGAGCTGAGCTCTCTTTGACTGACAGTAAAGCGAGGCCAGCAGCAGCAGCACCCGTTTAATCAATAAGTGCCGATGTGTGGAGCGTGTGTGGCTTTAAATGCATAGGAACCTTTTATAGCAGGCCTCACTGATTAATGTTGCTCCATAGTATCCCATTAACATTGTTATATTGGGGGTCAGGAAGTTCATGGGTTGATATTCATCATGCACATGGGGGATGCTTTAGAAACAGAGGTAGTAAACAAAAACCTTAATTAGTGCCATGCTGTTCCCAGTGGCGTGTCCAGCGGGGTGGCCTGGGGGGGGCACAGGCCACCCCCCCAACCAGACTGGCCACCCCAGGTGCCACCCCAAAGACAAAACAATAAAATTCAATCAAATATCAAATGTCCGATTATGTTTTCACGGTGAAGCTCAGATATCCGAGTGTACGTGAATGCAGCATCGGCTTCTGCGCTATGCGCATCACGTTAGCAAAGGTAGGAGAGCCAAGCACGAAAGAGGCACTGCAGGAAACAATTTTTCGGTGAAAGAAAATGAGGACAGAATAAATGTCCCGGTAAGTAATATCAAGTTTGTTGAGTTTAGTAAACTTCGGTGAAATTAGAATCCCAAGGAAAAAATAACACTTAAAGAATTATTGCAGCTGTGGAATATTTCAGACAGTATGCTACTGAGGGGAGCTAACATAAGAGTTATGAGTTATAAGATATAATCTAAGTCGTAACATTGCTGTATGGAGCTGCAGATTTGGTTGCAGGTTAACATAGCTGGACTGGCCATCGGGCATACCGGCATATGCCCGGTGACTTATTTATTTATTTTTTTTGTAAGGGCATGAACAATGAGAGGTGGTGGATTGGCCAGATGCAGGTCGATGTGTAAAAAATAACTCCGTTGTTTGGTGGTGGCTATGGCGGGGCTTCCACAGAGGCAGCAGGTGGATGAGGGAAGGGGAGGCAGGAGGAGAGCCCCGAGGAGGCCACCAGTCCGAGTGTCAGGTGAACTGAACTTCAGGTAAGAAGTTATGACCTGCAGTCTAAGTTTAGGTGGAGTTTATTTTCGTTGTGCTGACTTTTTACCCTCAGTTGCAATAACTCGTACTGCGTTCTAGCCAGCTTGATGGAGTTTTTAGGTGGGTGGATGCTATGATGTTACTGATAGTGAACTTTATTTTATTCATACGGTTAGTTAGTAGAGTTGCCAACGGCTCCTTAAAAATGGAATGGTCCCTCATTCAGAGAAAATATTACGCGTTTGGTATTGAGCTGAGAAGAGACGCAGTTTGTCCCGAACTTTAGCTATAATGAAAAAAAGACAAAGCTGGATTTATTCTGTGTGTTTACGCTGCACAGCTGCCTCTTCTTCTCTCATTCTCTCCCCTGCCTCTTCTATTGCTACTTCAATCATGAAACTGATCAATGATCAGCTGATCGGCTTTTCTCTCTTGTTTATCGCCCACTTTGCGCCAGAAAGAGGAAACCAGCGGATGTCGCGCTAAACAACAACAGCACGTTTAAGCTTGATCAGCTGTTGTTAGAATTTATTTAATATTAATTTCCAGTATCAGCTGATGTTTGCTGGAGCCACAGCTGTAAAGCTGCTGGTCATGATGTCGGTTTGTATATGTGGTGAGAGGGAAACGTGAAGATGAAACCAGGAGATGTCCTTACTGAATCATCAGAGCTGAACAGGTGATGGAGAAACAGGTTTACCTTTTAGGTGACATGAATGAGTTGAAGGGAAGTTATGAACTGTTTCTGAGAGACAAATAACACCAGGATCCTTTTCTAAGTAGCTGACAGCTGGTAACTGTGCAGCGGCGGGTCTAGCAAAGTTTTGCCAGGGGGACAGGTAGGGCATTAACAGGGAGAGGGGGGCACAAAGAAATACTTTTCTTTCTTATTCTCATTTAAAATACCTAGTTTTTATTAAATAATTATCTAAATCTTACAACCAAAGTTTTTATCTGACGTAAAATGTATAGAAATCATACATATACCAACAAGACTGTGTACATCACTGTCACAACAGCGTTTGTTTTCATTCAAAGTCTTTATGGCTTTAACACCTGGTGGGCCGGTCTGTAGTCAAAATGCCCGATTTTCTGTCCCAGTCCAGTCCTGCAGGTTAATACTGGCAGTGTCACCATGCCAGCTGACTGTATTTCATCATCAGCCAGTGTTGCTCTTGATCAATATTACCAAAGTTTACCATAAGGCAGCAGAGAAAGTATTTACTTGCTTTCAGGTTTTATTCAAATGTTAGTCTTTTCAGTTGTTTCTCCACTTTTTTCCTGTTTCAAAATCAAACACCAGTTTGTGAGAAGATTATCTTCTTTTTTAACAGGCAGATAAAGTTTTACATTGGAACTGGCTAATTTGTCAATTGTTTGTTACAAATGTTCATATTTTAATATTCAAAAATGTTTTTGCTCAAAACATATGTGCACTACATGTCAGTAAAAATACTATGCAAATATTGATGTCCTTGAATGCTGAGTAAACACTGACAAAGCACTGATTGTATCTCTTGTACTTTATCAACACAGAATCTAAAAACTTTGCACCGTAGTGGTTAAAATCTCATTCTAATAAGAGTTAAAAGCGCATTCGGTTATTAGGTTTATAGGATTATTGAATTATGGTTAACGGTTGGTAGAATCTGCCAATTACATCTGCCACCCTTCTCCAAATCTGTGCCCCTACCTGGCCCCCCCAACAAAAATTTTCTAGACACGCCACTGGCTGTTCCTGTAGTAACGTATACATGCAGCAGCAGTGAATGGATCACAGTGAACCCGCCCTGTGCCAGTGCTTGTTATAAAAAAAATGTACAAAAAAACATACAAAAACTAAAGCAGCATTTGGGTGTGAGTCATATGACAAGCCTTTCCTTTCATTATACCTTATCTGTGTATGAGGTATAACTTTGACCACAGGCATCAACACTTGGATCGTGAATCGTGAGTAAACTCTGTTATCCCGATTCTTTTTTGGTCTTGTTACAGCTTTGAGGGCGCGCTCAGATCGAGCGGGTTCGAGATAAAGCTAGAGAAGCGCAGGAGGGATGGGAAGGACGCTGAAGCTGGAGGAAAAGAGGGAGACAAGGAGGAGGTTCATGGATGTAGTGAAGGAGGACATGCAGAGGGTTGGTGTGACAGAGGATGGTAGGGATAGAGGGAGATGGATGGAGATGAGCCACTGTGGCGACGCCTAAAACTAGCAGTGGAAAGAAGATGGTAAAAGCTTTTTATAGATTAGAATGCTTTAACCAGGCGGTTACCACCACACCTTCCTGTAGCTAATCAGCATAAGCAACACGAGCAGCACTGATAAGTCTACGATTACAAATGCAGGTTGCAGAAGCTTTTAGTCAGTGTTTTTTGACGAGCTGCTGTTACCATATTCCTCCTCCTGATGTTTTCAGAGCATTGGTCTGCGCTTTGTAGTGATTTATTTCTAAAATACAAGTTATCCACTTTGGAAATGTTAAAAAAAGACAAAAAACCCAACAACAAAACAAAGCAAACAAACAAAAATAAAACCCCAAACCCATTGTGTATTGTTAAAAATTCCTTCCGCACAGTCTCAGTCTGTGCGACACAAAGTTTAGTAACCCAGAGCCTCGCTGACCAATAAAGTCCGAGGCGGATGCCAGCTTGGTGGGTTTCTTGCAGCTTTCTTGCGTGTCCCGGAACGGCGAACCTTAAATGCGTCACCGATAATTTCAGGCAGCCATGCATGTACGTCTGTGCGCACTCCCGTCTAACCGAGACCACATGTGAAACTAGCTCCGGGCGGATGCTGGTGTTGCCCCCCAAGTGTGGGCCTAGAGAGATGGGTGGGGTGAGGAGGGTTGGGCAGGAGGGGGATTGCAGATGCTTGAAATGGATGAAGATCGAGGAAGTGGAGAGGTTAGAAAAGAGGAAAACGGGTACACATGGCAGCCAGAGATTAGACCAACTGTTTTCACTGCCGGGTGGCTCTCGTCTCTCACAAATACGTGCGGGGATAAAATGTACACAGCTGTCTCCCATCTATCTGAGCTGGTACACTGGTAAGTGAGCGTGGGTGGATCTGGGCGGCACGGTAGCTGAGATGGTGGGGGTTTTACCCTCACCAGTCTCTGTGCAGTCTTTTGTGGCCCTACAGCACAGCGTGCTAGGGCAGTGAGGTCAGAAATTTGAAATAGGACCCAATGAGAGCCAGCCAGCTAATTTCCCCTGATTTACAGGCGGCATTAGCTAACTAAGAAGTTTTAGCTGCAAATTCAAGCATTTTTTTGTAGATGGTCACTGCTTGATTGTATCTGGACTTCTGCATTTCTGCAGCCAAGTCCCCAGGATTTTGGGGGGTAACCACGACAGTGATGAGCCCGCCACTCAGTGAGGTGCTGTCAAGGGATCTAGCGGCCTTTGAGGCTAAATATGGCACCTCCTTCACCCCTTCACAACCCCCGTAGCACAAAAGGCTATAGGAAAGCAAGCTTCCCCTCAGTGCCAACAACTCGTAATTGAAATTGCAGTTGAGTAAATTAGCTTGGATTACGGCCTCTTTATGGTCAACCTGTGATCTCGAGGGAGCCAGCTCAAGCGTAGCAAATAAATCGGCGTGAATAGGCACCAGTGTTGCCCGCGCAGGCTCCCGCTCTCCAGACTTCAGGCTTCCAGTGTGTGCTCACCGCGGACGTGGACTAAACAAGTGAATAAGGCAGTGTATGTTATCTTCACCTCAAACTGCGAATAAATATGCACGGACTCCCAGACCCGATGCATGATCTGTGAAAGTTGGGACAAGGTTGTCAGAGTGTGTGTGTGTGTGTGTGTGTGTGTGTTGCCCATATTCAACCAGCAGATTTCACGCGGATGGTTCATTACCTCCAGGTGCTTTCATGTGCATCCGGCTTAGGTCCTTAGATTATCTCCAACTCTGTGTGCGTGTTTTTCTGAGGGTTCATTATGTAGTATAGGGGCGTTGTGCTGCACGGAAGCTGACTGACTGATAAACTCTCCATGCCCCGCTTTCTTTCCGACAAACACCAAACAGCCATAAAGATACTCGAGAGGAAAGCCGAGGGGGGCGATTCATACTTTATACAGCACTGTGTAAGATCAGGCCCTGAGCTCTGTAATGCTTCATAGGTGTGAATCCACCTGCAAATCTGTAGAAATCTAGGAAAAAAAACTTTGAAAATACTTTAAGGGTTTTTATTTTTTTGAGGGTTGTCGATTAGAGTACACAGCCAGAGCGGCCTTGAGATAAAAGGTGTTTGTGTAAGTGCTGTTGAGGGCACAGCTGAGGTTTAAGGCTTTGCTTTATTCAAAACAAACAACACGCTCACACTCTCCTCGAGACATTTTAAATGGGTTCTTGAAAAGAAAAAGATACTCTTTAAGGATCGTGCTGCACTGCAATCTGAGTCACTCTCAGCGAGCAGGGGGAAAAAAAGAACTTTGAAATAAGCCTGTAATTAGATTCTTTTAGGCAAAGCAATCCCGAAATAAACTTTGAATAACGCTCCTTTTTTTAAACCCCCTTTCTTAATGACACTCTTATATCTCCTTGCAATCTCCTGTAGTCCCTCATTCCATAGGTCCCCGCTGAAAAGTCCCAAAACCGTCTCTTCCTGTTGTAAATCTAAATCGAGGAAGCAAAAAGGACTTCTTGCACAGAGGTCCTCGCGCTCATTCACACACATGGAGAGAAAAGCAGCACATGAAAACAGCCGTGCATGGCCTTGAGTGAGTCATCTAATATAGGGGGAGTGCCTCAAACTCGCACGCACGCACACACACACACACACACACACACACACACACACACACACACACACACACACACACACACACAGCCGCGAAGCCGCAGCTTCACTGGCTTTCAACAAAACATCTATTCTAGGTCTCTTTCAAGTCGTGAGCGATCCTCCAATTTTGGGTAAGAAGAGTGGACGGAGACGCGGCGAGACACGTCAGACCTCTCCCTCTTGTGCAATCGCATGTAAAGCTGTTTTGGGATTGGGATCTGGAAAAACAGTTTGCATAACAGAAGCTCAGTTACGTGATGTTCGCTGTGCATGCTGAGGGTCCCGGTCTACATGTGGTTGTCATTTTAGGATTGTTTTTTTTTGTTGTTGGTTTTTCTTTTCAACCAGCAGATGCTTGGGGAAACAGAATGAAGCGTCCATAGAAAACCTACTTTGGGCTGTTCCTCATTCAAATGAGGTCGCCACAGCGGGCTGCTCCACATGTTTGATTTGTCAGGTTTTTTTCCCCTTTCTTTACACCAGATGTGCAATGTGACAAAACCCCAAAGGGGTTTGTGTCTCCTCTTGGAATTGAACTAGGGAATCTGTGTAAAACATGGTCATTCTTCTGTTGGAAATTTGAACTTCGAAGGTGGAACAGACAGATTTTTACCTCAGAAAGTCGGAGAAGTCATCAGCCCCGAGATTGTGTACGTAAACATTAGTGAAACTGTAAAACTTGTAATCTGGGGATAAAAAAAAAAAAAAAATCAACACAGCATAGAATCACTTTGTTTTGCATGGTGATATATTGATCCGGGGACATCAAATGCAGATTTTTTTTAATTAGGTGCATATAAACGCTCTGGGGGTTCATTGTCTGTACCATCCTTCTGATATAATGTTAGCAAAGCAAGCTTACATTAAATTGGCTAAACTGAAAAACTGTCCAACAGTGGACAAACACAGCTTGACAAAGGTGCTTCCTTATTCCGAGCAAGCGAATAGCTCAGTCGCATCAGTAAAAAAAGGATAACAACCTCCTTCATCGCCAAAAAATAAAAATTAAAAAGTGATTGTAATGAATTTTTTCACATTCTATAACCGATTGCAACTTTTGACTAAATGCTTGCCCAGACTTGCGGGTGTTTCACACTCACAACCATGGAGGCAACCTTTCTGCAGACAGTTGCCATCTTACTTGGACTGACTGCAATATCTCTCAGAGAGCTTGTTAAAGGTTTGTCTGTGAAGGTTCTCAGTCATCCAGGTCATCGTAGTCAAAGGAGCTTGCAAAGAAAAGCGTCTGGACTTCTTTAAGTTGCTTGAAGAATGGTGGGGAGTCCCAGACACCATTTGACCTTATAGAACTGAAGAAGCTTCTCGGATGAGAGGTGAAACGTCTTCAAGCAACTTAAAGAACTCCAGACGCTTTTCTTTGAAAGCTCCTTTGACTGTTGAAGGTTTGCAGATAATTTCTGTCTAATTTATAAATGCAGACATATCAGCCTGAATGAGTCCCTGTCAATGAGCACAACTCGAGAAGAGTTGACTCAACTTGCTGTGAGCTGAATGTATTCAGGTTATGTTCCTGTAAGTTAAAAGTGAATTTCTGTATATGTAGACAGAAGCCGACATGTGAACATCGATTTCTCAAAGTTAATTGTTGCATTATCAGAAACGGGCTGCATTGAATTGCCAGTATGACCTTTTTGCAACAAAAAATAACTGGAGTGAGATAATTTTATGTCTTTAAATAAAACAAGATAATGTTTAACTTTGAAGATGTGATTTGCACTTGTAACGTTGGGTTGCGTTTAGTGGTTGAGAGGAGGCGGCAAAACACTTAGCAGGGTAGCCAAAAGAATACACACTCACGCTGGCGTTGGGAATTCCACAGTGTGTTCTTTAATATACCTTCTCTTCATCAACCATATAAGCCCGGTTGAATGGCTGCAGCTTAACAAACATAGCGCACAGTGTTCGTACAACCCATAACGTTGCAAACAAAGGTGTCTGGAGAGGTAAAACATAAAATACGTCCCTCCTCATGCACTAGCGTGTAAGCACATGTTCACACCATCACAGAGAGAGAGAGCAGAGAGACCAGTGGCACAAACTGATGACACCATCAACCCTCGACTTGGGTGTCTTAAAGGGACACCACACCATAGTGGCTGTTACACACTATTAAAAAAGTGATAAATTACAATGTATATTATTGCAATACTTGTAATATCATATTGTGGGTAAAGTATTGTGATAATATTGCGTTGTTGGATCAAAACTATAGCTTAAGGCAGTGATTACCACCAATAAGCACTCTGTGGGCTCTTATACAGTTGCTAGAGGTACATGAATCAAAATCAAAAGCTAATGGATAATCAGTTGGAATTGACAGTAAAATAAGTGCACAAATCAACACTAATCCTTTGTGCAGAAAAATAGTTGGGTTAAAGAGCTTTTTTTTTTTTTTTTTTTTCCAGTCATGAGGCTTCTTCTATATTTTAGCACCAGCACTGGCCATTAAACAGAAATTTGTGTATAACAGGTTGTTAAACAGAGACTCACCACTAAATGCAGCTTTTACTGAAGCTGAAGTTGTGTTTGTTCCTTCCAGCTGCTTCAGTTTGAAGCTTCTCAGGATCCACAGGTGCATCTCCACAGGAAGAGAGTTATGTGCATTAATTAAATCGTGTGGCTCAACAGCTGCGACTTGGTGAACTGATCGTAATTATCAAAATGCCTAACTTGGAGAGAAGATCGGTCAGGACTCCTTAATTAATTCTTGCTTGTGCTTATTGAAATCAAAAATATTTTGCTTTGTCTGCGTAAAATCTTGCAGTTTGCAGTATTATATCAATATGGTGCCTCTTTGACCATTAACGTTTAATATATATGTTATATATTTTATCTAAAATTCTGACTTAAAAAGTCCAAAATGATTAACTTAAGATGAAGCTAACAGCTAAAAATACATTTGGCTAAACAAATTGTTAGCTAAACATCGTGGGTAAATGGCTAAAAATTCTAGCTAGCTAAAATTGATAAATTAGAAGAACTGTGTAAATATGACTAACTGATAGTGAACTAAAAGTAAATCAGACGATAAAATGATTCTACTGAACAAATTTGAACATTGGCTTTGTTGGAACATCAGCAGATATATGTATATAATATATAGCAAACCAGTGGTTTCAATGAGATAACCCTTTTAAAAATAGAACTTTCCTTATTTCAATACGTCGTCTCCTTCAGTATGCCAGATGTGGTAGGCTAATAAGGCAGGTGCTTAAGCTCACTATAAATGCACAAAGACCACCCTGTTCCATTCAAGGGAACAGGTTCTGATGTTGAGGTCTGTTTCTTTAGCCTTGTCATTAGTTTGATTGAGTCTGTGTCATAGATGGTTATCATGCTCAGACATATCCAAACTGGCAACATAACAGAGGTATCTCAGAAATGTGGGACATGTGAAAATAAGTTTCAGGAACTTTTTAGGGTGGTTCCCTGGAGAAGAATACGAAATCCACCCTAAACATGACTCACATAATGTTGTTCCTATAATCCGTGCTAGTCAACAGATGTGATGTCTTTTGTGTGTGGATATAAATGAGCTTAGATGTAAATCTGTCATATATTCAAAGGTAGTGTCACTAGCCGCTAACAATGATTTGCAGTACAACGTAGTATTAAGGTACTTTCCTGGGATAATAGTCAGACAAATATTAGGTGGTTAGATAAGTCCCATGCCTTTGTTTGGCCCCTACTAACTTAGGATCAGATATCACTTTGGGCCGTTTTCTCTTGTGTTTTGGCTTCAGTAGGCCTCTGGTATCTGACTACAGCACACTTAACACAAAGGGTGAATGTGCTGCCTGTGCTGCTGCTTAAAGAAACTTCAATTTATTAGTTTACAAAGCCAGTTTTTATTGTCAGTTCCGCTTGAGAAAATAGCTGTTAAGGGCGTGCCGTTAGGATTCCTGCCAGTGATTTGCATTGTTTGTTTTGGAGAAGCATTTCTTATTAAGCATTTTCCAAGTCGCTTCTCTTAAGGTTTTCCACAGAGCTGTTATTTTTCCCTTTCCATATTCATCATTCTTATGTTCAGCTTCAGATGTCAAGAGTTAAATTTTCCCACACTGGTAGTATGTGTGCCTCTGTGTGTGTGTCAGGATGCCTGTGTAGCTGATAAATGAGACCACAGGCATGGAGCCTGCAGGTACAATGATCTGGTCTCACAAGCCAGTGCGTGCCCAGTTTATACTTGGATCTGTTTTAGAAATATATGGAAAGCTCGGCCACAGCACAGCTTACATAATAAAGACAGCTTGCCCTCAACTAACAGGCATATAATAGAGATTTTATCAGTTGTTTCTTTTATTTGCAGGTGCATCAAAGTCATGTCAGTCCTTTGTTGCAACAGCTGTACTTCCCAGTGCTCTTCATAAATCCTCACTTTAATAGTTTAATCTCTTATTTTTCTCTTTGTTTTCATCCCAGTAACCTTTTAATCTCACTCTGTCCCCGTTCTGTCCCTCTAGGTAAGAATCCTAATGACGGCAGCGGTGCAGGAGACTATGGAGTGCCTAATCCTGGGCCAGCATTCAAAGAGGTATGGCAGGTAAAGGTATGGCCCAAAGGCCTGGGTCAGGCCAAGAACCTGGTTGGCATCTACCGCCTTTGCCTGACCGACAAGACGGTGAACTTTGTGAAGCTCAACTCTGATGCTGCCGCCGTGGTGCTGCAGCTGATGAACGTGAGACGCTGCGGCCATTCAGAAAACTTCTTCTTCGTTGAGGTGGGACGCTCTGCAGTGACAGGCCCAGGCGAGTTCTGGATGCAGGTGAGCCTGTAATCTACAGTTCTGTTCATGTTGATGGTTATTTTCATTCTCCAATCCTACTCATATCTTAAAAGCCCGCAATCAGCAGAGTGAAAGAAATGTCAAAGTTTTGTCAGAGGCTTCATGGGTTTGAAAAAGGAGATTAAACAGAGTTTCCATGACAATCTAAGATTTAAATACAGGGCACTTTGTCTTTAAGATGTTAGTGGTTTAATGTGCAGTAGTTTTTAACTTTGAATACATTATGTGAATATAAAATCAATCATATTGTGATTTCATTCCCTTTATCAGATGCTTTTTGCCTCTTGTCCTAGGTGGATGATTCAGTAGTCGCCCAAAACATGCATGAAACCTTGCTAGAGGCCATGAAGGCGTTGAGTGAGGAGTTCCGCCAGCGCAGCAAGTCTCAGTCCAACTCTGGCCCTGGAGGAGGTGCTACTGCTTCTAACCCCATCAGTGTTCCCTCACGCCGCCACCACCCAAACCCTCCTCCTAGCCAGGTTGGCTTCACCCGCCGGCCCCGAACCGAGCCCCCTGGAGGAACTAACAGTGGAGCACCCATCAACTGTGCCAACGCTTCTCCCACGCCAAGGCATAGCTTCCCGAGGTCTCGCACTGCAAGTGATGGGGGGAAAGGGGAGGATGGGATAACAGGTGCCACACCGATCCATGGGGTGAACTCCAGCCCCTCCACCAATGGCTCTTGCTCTAACACCCCAATCCTCAGATCAAAATCAGCTCGTTCAGCACCCACCACAACTGCTAAAACTCCTTTAGGGTTGATGCGCTCTATCTCGACCCCAGCTCCTTCCCCAGCTCCAAGTCTGTCCTCTAGTTCTGGTCATGGCTCAGAGTTTGGAGGCTTAACGTCTTGTGCTGGTGCTCCGGGGTCTGGAGCCTATAGTCGTATTCCCTCTCATCGAGCCTCTGTCTCCGGCTCACCCAGTGACTACGGCTCCTCAGACGAGTATGGTTCAAGTCCTGGAGATCACACGCTCCTACCTTCTCCTAGCCTCCCTGGAAGCTCTGTTGGCAGTGTCAGTAGTCAGTCCCTCAGTGAAGATGGGGCCAACTATATCCTAATGGGCCAACGTAGTAGCAGTGGTGGTGGCAACAGTAATCAAGGAAGTGGCTCCCAGCAAACACCAGGAACACCAACCTCTGGCTCTCAAACTAAAAGAGTTCTACGCCGCTCCTCCAGCCGAGAATGTGAAGCTGAACGCAGGCTGCTGAGCAAGCGGGCCTCCTTACCTCCTATGGCCCTGGAAAGGCTGGCTCCACGTCAGCGCAGAGCTGAGGAGCCAGCAGATGACGATTCGGCCGATTACGCTATCATGTCAAGAAGCACGAGCCGAGAGTCTTTTACTTCCACCTGCTCTTCTACACAGAAGGAATCTGCCATGAGTGCTGGGTCGGCAGGGGGAGGAGGCGGGTACTTGGATGTGGCAGGAGAGTTTAAAGCTGAAGGCACTGGAGGAGCAGGTGGTAGCGTAGATTTAGGCGTGGACAATGGGTATATGTCAATGCTACCTGGAGTTACTCAGCCTCCGACGTCCCTTTCCCAGTCACTGGCCGTTTTGGTCCCCGACTCAGACTCCAAACCTGCTGATGATTACATGGCCATGACTCCTAACAACAGCGTGTCGCCTCCACAGCAGATTCGACCTCCACCAAATTCTGATGGCTATATGATAATGTCCCCTAATAGCAGCTGTTCCCCTGACCAGCGTGGAGGTCTCTCCGGTGGGGCTTGGGTGGGCAGTGGCAGTGCAGACAGCAGGCCAGGCAGTGACTATATGAACATGTCTCCAATTAGTGCACGTTCTGTAAACGGCAGTCCCCCACCTCCTGAGCACTCATCACATTTGGAGACCAGTCCACAGCAACATGGTCCCAAGATGGTGTACTCTTACTATTCCCTACCCAGGTCTTATAAACATAGCCCCTCTACCGGACACTTTGATGATGGTCCTGGACGAGGAAGAAGGCCCAATGGGAGTTCTAGGAGGGGAATGGGTGGCGGTAAACCTATTAGAGGGCTTCAGGAGCAAGCAGCAGTTGGTAATGCAGTAGTTGGACGCCACCTGTCTCTCTCATCTTCCTCGTACTCCTCCAGCTCAGCCAGCAGTGAAAGTCTGGGTGAGAGCGACGAGCGAACTACCCAGGCTTTGAGTAACGTGACTGGGGGAACTCAGTCCAAGCATGGGAGTAAGCAGCAGCAGAGAAGAGGCTCTGGTGGGTTGTCCAAGCAGGGTAGCTATACTAGAAGCAGACCTGTTAGCCTGTTTGTTGACGTATCCAAAGCGAACACTCTTCCTAGAGTTCGTGAGAACCCTCTGCCACCAGAACCTAAGAGCCCTGGGGAGTATGTAAGCATTGAATTCAAGGGGGAGAAGGGCAATCCGACTGGGATAGGATTAGGTCGTGGTAGGGGTCTAAGGCATGGATTATCGCTGCCTCATGGCTCCAGCAGCCAGCAGCCTCAACAGAAGCCATCTTCTTCCTTTGGAAACTTTATACCCCTTTCCCGTAGCCCATCTGCCCCGATCACTCCACCAGCTGCCTCTGAGTACGTCAACATGGACCTGGGCCCTTCTCCATTGCCCTCACCCCTCTCTCTTACCCCGCTGGTTTTCCCCTCTTTCCATACCCCTCCCACACCCCCAACGCTTGCTCATGCCCCTAAACCCTGTAATGAGGATAATACTGAACCTCATGAAGATGAGGTTGAAGTGGCAGAGGCCCTACTTAGGAAAAACAGAGAAAGCGTTCCATCAGTGACGAAATCCGAGTCTCCTACATCATGTGGAGACTACACAGAGATGGCCTTCAGTTTGAATAACAACCCTGTCCCCCGGTCATCATCTAGCGTCTCCCCAAAAGGCCCATCTCCCACCAGGGATGATACATCTGTGCTGCCACGGGGTCTAGACTTTCCCCTATCCAAAACAGGACCCAACCCAGACCAGGGAGCTAAAGTTATCCGGGCCGACCCCCAAGGACGCAGACGGCACTGCTCAGAAACCTTCCTTGCCTCAACTTCCCTCTCCACCTCTACCTCGACTTCTTCCTCAACTGCTTCCCTCTTTCCTGAACACCAGTCTGTAGCCCGCCGGCTGGGCTTTGAAAGCATGCTGTGGGGCAATGGTGTTGTGACTGAATCTCCCACTCAGTTCCCCCTTCCTGGACAGCAATCTCTTCCCACAAATGCTCAGACTTCATCTGCAGAGCAAGGCCTTAACTACATAGACTTGGATTTGGCCAACAAGGAGAGCCCCCACGTGGGACTGGATGGGCCCTCTGGCAACCAGGCCCCATCTCGCCTCTTCTCTGGACTGGGTTCTGGTTCTGGGGTGGGGGCGGCAGGTGCATCAGTCGGCAGCAGCGGGAGTGGCAGCTCCAGCCTGAACACGTACGCCAGCATTGACTTCTACAAATCAGAGGAGCTGCGGACGCACCAAAATGGAAGCAAGGAGGGAACTGGTAAGAATTGTTATTTTTTTCCCCCCTTCATGTCTTTGTCTTCATACAGACTCTGTGATCTCTATGTCACCGCTATGCTCATAGGTTTTCTATCTCTCTTTCTTTTCCTGCAATCACATGGCTCAGAATGAAAAAGAATATGCTTTCAAGATAATCCAATAGAGCACAGCCTCCCTATCCATCGATGTTTGTATTCAAACTTTACCTGGCGCCAGATTGAAATGTAGAGACTTGTTTATTTGTGTGACTGTCTGCATAATCTGCAGTAAGAGCCAAAGCTTAGCTGTTCTGACAAATCATGAATTGATTTACCTCTCTGAGCTTTGGTGTACAGAAACTCTTCACCTGATATGATTAGATAAAGTGTTAAAGGTCAGACAGACTCCTGAAATATCAGTAAATATCGAAGTTGTGGAAATTGCTATTGATCTGAGGCTTCTTGAATATTGTCCATGCATACTCAGTGCTGCTTTTCCCTATTGGGAGTTTAAAAGCAGAACTGGGATCCGTTTTTAATACGTTTATGACAAACATCAGAATCATTCTGCTCTGATTGAGCCATTGTTTGTTGAGGAGAAGAGCTGTCTGAGACATCTCGCTGCAGTCCCACTCTTAGCAAAGGAAACCATTCACAATTGCCACTGAAGCGTTCTGCTTTAAGTTCAATAAAGATTAACTTTGACCCTGTTTTCTGTTGACCTGTCAAATTAAAATGCTCCATTATGACACTTGAGGAGATTGCTGTGAGAGAAAGAAATTTTGAATTATAATTCTTTTTTTTTTTTATCATCTTCTTCTCTTTTTTTGCACTTCTAGAGCTCTAAAACGTATGTAGGAAAGTATGCAAAGACTTGAAAGAAGTTCCAGGTTTGTAGATTTGGCCCTGAAAGCATTGCGTGCTGTGATTTGTACATTACTTAATCTAAGCTGAAAACTTTGAATGTTTAGTTGAGCCCACTGCAGAGTTAACAAAAATGTTTTATGATGAGTGTTTTCCTGTAATCACATGCACTTTATGTGTAGAGTTCCTGATGCATTTAAAGTCAGCATTTTTTTTTCTCTGCACATTCAATGAGGTCATCGAGGCTGGATAATGGATTTTCATTGTATTTACATTTTCTCCTCCTGTGTGGAGCAATTTTCTAGCTGTGGGGGACCACCGTGGCTAAACAATGCCTTAACTAACTCCCTTTGAGGCATTTTCCTCATAGAAAAACATTCCCTTTGAACCTCTGTCTGCACTAAATTGGCCCGTTAAGCAACGGACGCCTGCAGTTTAAGCAGATAGAGCAGCATTTAAATGGAGATGGGGGGAATTTATATGCATCAGTAAAACACTCAGTAGTCTTGCTTAAGCTTCCACAGTGGGTCTCTTGTGATGCATGCATCCTGCCAAGGATCCTCGCCGCTTATGAAGCCCTGTTTGCTTCCACGTGATTTGCACCATGGGCCGTGCTGGACCGAAATCCTCTCTGGGATTTTTTCATTTTTTTGTTGTTGTTTTTTGTGGTAAACGTTGGAATCAATGAAGAATTTGAGGCATTAGCAGAAATTCATCATGGGATCCTTCAATGAGCGTGGCTCAACAGTTGGGTTTCATTCCACGGATGGAAATGAACCACCGGCTTGTGTCCATACCTCACTGCGTTAGTTTTATTTGGAGACGTGAGGCCGTCTCTGTGGAAGATGCATGAGTTTTCTGTGTATTTTACATCGAGATGCTAGCATGCTACCGCAGAAGGACCATATGGGCTCTGGCTGCTGAGAACATCAGCGGTGCAGCGTTTGGGGCGGGAGGGGGGGGAATGTTACACATTGGCTGTGAATGTTGAGATGGGACCAGTCCTCACTCACACAGCTCTCAAATGCCTCTGTACAGTGTTCCTCCTCCTTTCATCCCTCCCCCTCTTTCCTCCTGCTCCAATAAATGATCCTTTTGTTCGAGTGTTTTTGCCGCGGTGGGCTGGCAGGCCCCAGCAGGACCAAAACCCCAAGACTACTGGACTCTCCTGAAACTTTTTTTCTCATGTACTCTGTAATTTGCGCCCTCCAACTTACTTTTTTTTTCTTATTTTACTCTTTATTCCTGCATTCATCTTTCCTCTGGACAGCTTGTATTCATCACATCTACTGCTTGTCCTCGCTCCTCTTCTTGCCTGATGGATTTTTGAAATTCCTTCCCTCCCTTCTGTTCACTACATGCACTATTGTTCAACAATTTTTTTTTTCTTTTGCTGAAGACGTCCTTTGTCTTTCTGCCTCCCCACTCACACTGTGTTTCAGCACAGTCCTTTAAGAGCAGGCACGTTTGGAAAACGCATCTTTAGCTGAGATGTTGTTGTTTTGCAGCAGCAATGCGAGAAAGAAACGCAGACATGGAGAGATGGTACATAACGTCCAATCTGTCGGCTTCTACACAGAAAATACAGTTTTGAAAGGATTAATTATCTTGTCTGTGTCAATCCAGTATGTGTGTGTGTGTGTGTGTTTTAAGGAGTTCAGGTCTGCTGTAATTACAGGGCTTTTTTTCCAGCAGGCACCAGCTTGTATAGGAAGAGACTGTATATGTCTCAGGGGTGCGTTCTTTTGGCTCTGAGGGGCAAAGGCTAAAATTGAACATCCGTAGTGGGACGAGAGCCAGAAACACTCCTTTTGGACTCCAGTTATGCAATAAGCAGCGTTTAAAAATAACCCGTCACGGTTGGGGAAACGAGGAAAAGGCAGACTGAGCTACTTCAAACCCAGTTCGTCTTTTAGAATAACAACACAAAAAATGAATCAGTTGCAACAAATTTGGGTGAATTTTATGGAGACAGTTTGAGCGTCTGTGCTGCGTTTTACAGATGCTGAGCCGGTGTCGTGCTGATTTATTTATTTATTATTTTCTTTTTTGTCCCGTGTGATGGAGGAGTTTGGTGACCTTCAGCAGAACTGAGTGAAACATTAGCTTATGAAGTGGAGAGGATGTTTTTTTTCTTTTGGGGACAAATTAAATCAGTGATCGCTTGCAGCATTTTCTCCAGGAAAACCATGTGAACTAATTTTATTATCTTTTTCCTCAGAGGCCAATTATTTTATTTCTTCACCATCTGGAGGGGGATCTCTGTTCCAGTCCCAAAATAACCTGTAGCTCCTAAAATTGCTTCCCAAAATGTGCTCCATAAGGATGCCTTATAGGAATTTTCAACCAAAGATATCGGTAGTATTCAGTTAAGCCTAGATGCGATTGGTAAGTTGAGGTATACAAAGCCTGCCACGCTCTGATTTAGTCACTAGGTATTCTCCTCATCTTACCCTGAACTCTGAATGAAGTTATTGGCATGAAGTTTGACTCTTTGGAGAGGCAGCTTATTATTTTAATTCATTATTTATTTGCCACTACCTTCCTCAGTGCGTGGTAAAGTAAAACATTTGTAAAGAAAAAACTGTTAATGGTGTTATTTTGTAACTTTAAGAAAGTGTGCATACGTTAATGGACGATGATGTCAGAGACGTTTCTTAGATTCATGATAAACTGAGTTTGCTGCTATAGATTCATGGTGCACTTTCACATATATTAATATGTGTGACTGACAGTTGCAAAGACTTCATGGTTCTCAGCTGATATCCAAAAACTTATGTTAACTAATTACAGTCAGCCAAATTAATCAGCCTCATGATATATGAACTACAGGTGTACGTGTTTCTCTTTCATACCAGTGTGTTTCTCTTGTGTTGGATGCACTCTGTGGGGCGATGCTGTTGGTCATTGGCAATGTCACAATGAGGGACGATGGGGGAACTGGACTACGGAGCAAATCGCCCAACCCTAGCATGCACCTCCTTTCACAGATGATGTGCACAGTACACATTGTGGTGTTATTACAAATGGTGAAACTTAATTTTACTGCAGTATTTCCAGTGGTTTGAGAATGTATTTCTGGTGGTGGATGGTTTGGCTAAAGGATTTACAGATGTTTCCTTAATGCTTCACTAGCAGGCTTTGTGTAGCAGAAAGCATCTTGAATATTAGAACTACTCATCCAAACCACATCGTGCACACATACAGAGATTCCTTGATTTAGAGACATCGCAGAGATGAACTTCTCACCTTTAACCTGTGATTACATACTACATAATTTTGTAATGTCAGCACTTGTTTGGAAACAGCTATGTTGCAATATGCAACTTGTGATTGGGCTGATTACATTATAAATATATGCACTGAATATCTTAAAATATATCTAAAAGTGGTTTGTCTTGTGTTCTAGTTGCTGTTTTACTTTTTACCACGTTGCTGAATTTTTGTAGATCCCAGCGAATTCAATTTATGACTATTGCGCCATTATTACCAATGAATGATGGAGGAAACGAATTATCCTAAGGTGTTATCGAATTATACAAGTGTTTATTTAGCACTGCTCTTTAAGCAGCCGAATGATGCTCCGATCTACAGCAAACCTCACGTTTGTAAATTCCTCACAGTTTTCCAGAGTGCGACAGGCTCGTCTCGCTGTGCATGTAATCCAAACCAGCGCCAGGTTAGACTGACAGCACTAGTGGTGTTATGTAAAACAGACCCACGTGGCTGGGACACGACCCCCGGAGAGGGTGAAGCTCAGGGCACGGAGTGTACGTATGCATTTGTGCTCCAAGTTGTTTATCAGTTGTGATTTCTGTTTGTGCTGGAGGCAGACCGAGCTCCAGCCTGCTCCGAAGAGTTAGTCTCGGAGCGCAGTGACACATAACTCGGCTCATATTTATGCAGAGCGTAACTGCACACAGATGTGCAGCAGGACAAAACATGTGGTGGCTGAATCCAAGCATGACATGTGACTGCAATTCTTAGCAGTTCATCAGGATGGTGTTAAGAATTTGAGCGCTACCGGTGTTATTTGCTGTTAAAATGGTATGTACTGTATCTATTTAGTGTTAGAGCCTTCTGGTTCGAGGGAGACCAGCAGCAATACCATTACTTACAGCAATTTCATAATCCCAGATTTATGTACCCCTTAGCCTCCCAGATTCTCCTCTCTGGTATTCATCTGTTGTACAGTTGGCTGTACGGATGACAAACACGACTAGGTGGGAGGTGCACCCCTGCATCTTGTGATTACATAATGCATAATATGCTGGAAATTAGCTTGAATTTTGCACACTGCAAATTAAATGTTCCTTCATTAGGCTAATTCCAGAATAATGCAACTGATTTGCCCCCCTGGAGGAGATCTAGAAAAAAAAAGCATTGTAGTTGCACAAGAACATCTGAGAGGTTTAGTTCTGTGGGGTTTTGTGAAATATATTATTCCTCCCACGGTTATTTAGATTTTTTCGATAACTTCTGGATTTGAGAGGTTTGTTTTGTTTTTGTTTAAGTCAAGGTTGTGTCCTCTGAAGTCCAGTGTGCATTGGTTGGGTGGTCCGTTCAGGGAGTTACTAAACTCACACCGCACATAGCAACAAGCCTCCTCTGTTTGGGTTTTGGGGGAGGGTTGAAGGTTGTGCATGCGTGTGTGTGCGTCCCGCTGCACGCGTGTTTGTCGGAGAACTCCCTCCACCTCCCCCACTGACTTCAGTCATATTATGATGTCATCTGTGTGCATCGCCATGGTCCAGTCGGGTGAATCCAAAAGCTTGAGGGGTAATTTAGGTTGATTACTAACACATATACTCCCACATAGCTTTATGAGCACACCTACTTATTATGCAGAAATGCAGAATTCACTACACTGCGGTAATGGTTAGCGACAGTCAGCCGTGTGAGCCTGAAAGTATAAAATCTCCAGACTAGCAACAGTACCCCTTATTTCTCTTAAAAATCTGCCCCTAGGCCTTTGGTATTATTCATACATTGTTAAAAACACTGCTTACAGTACGTAACTTAAGCTGAGAGAAGACTGCAGACAAACTGGGATCAGGTTACGGAAAGCCACGCTGCGACAAATTACTGCACATGCAGTGCTGTGCATGCATAGGTGTATTCTCACCTTGGGTCATGTAGTAGTCAGTAGGTTCAACATAAGAACGAAGAATAAGAGAATCTTAAGTGAAATTAAGATGATGTTACTGATTGGGCGGGGCAGCAAATCCAGACATTTGATTCTGAATGCGTGTGGATCATGTATCCAGATGTTTGCTCCACAGTGAACACAAAGCTTACAGTTTGTATGTTGCCAGAGGCACACACACAGACCAATTTTATTAAAGGTTATTAAAGAGACTCGTTAAAAATCACGGTCTGATGAAGGATCTGAAGTTGTGTTTCTTGCTTCCAGCTGTTTGTAGAAGTCTTTCTGGTTAGTTCATTAAATATATACAACTTTATAGAGATCCCTAGAGAAGCAGGAAGCACCGATTTGATATTTAGATGGGATATCGGTGGGATCTTTTTGCATTTGTATGTTTTTTTTGTTTTGTTTTGTTTTGTCATTAAACTGATCAAATTAGTTTTCATGGCTCTTGGCTTTTGTCTCTCTCTTTAAACCAAGACTGATGTTGCCTTACACATGAAAGAGTCATTAGAGTTAATAATTCAACCTTGGTGTTGGACTGGTGTTCAGTATTGACAGATACCCCTAATTCAAGCCAGGTCAAGTCAGTGTTATTTATATAGCACTAAAGCAAAACAACAGTTACCTCAATGCGTTTAATATTATAAGTTGAAGACAGAGAAAACCCCAACAATCAGACGACCCCCTATGAGCAAGCATTTGGCAATAGTGGGAAGGAAAAACTCCCTTTTAACAAGGGGAACTAGGCTTACGGAGAGACAGCCATCTGCCATCACCAGCTGGGGTTTAAGCCAAGGTATCTGTTTCATATTGGAACCAGTAAAAGCTGGATCAGTGCATCCCGACTCAAAAAGAGCATTAACTCAACACCTATTAGGTTTAAATCCTAATCTTGTGTAAGGGGTCAGAAGCCCCAATATTGGAGTACGTTCAGTGATCAATTACGCTATCTCATCAGATTAAATCAGTATTTTACCTGATATAAAGTAGTATAAATTAAGCGGTGTTACGTAAGTAAAAAAAAAAATAGCTGCTGACTTTTGCCTTCATGGGGAGTGGTGGTTGGACTTTCCATTTTCGGTGTGTGTGTATGTGCGTTGTTTCAGATGTTGCCCGCTGTCCTCCCCGTCACAAACTAATCTTCCACTGAGTGTGGTGTGAGGGAGAAGAGGAAATGGGAGGATTTGGTTCTGCAGAATGAATACAGACTAAATCTCTGGTGTATGTGTTGGACATTGTGCATGTGTGTGTCACCGTGCAGCCTCTCCGCACACATGTTGAACCTTCAGAAACCCTAAACTGAATCAGCGAGCGCAGTATTTGCAGCACAGTTCAATCACGAGGTGACTTGGACTGTAAATTCTGCTTTTGAGCAGATTGTTTTCTTATTTGTGGATTGCATACATCTCTCCTACATATCTGCTTTCATACTATTTCTGTTTGCTAAGTTTTGACAGACATCAAAAAGCCCTTTCATAAAGTGCTGTTGACTCTCAAATGCGAAAGCCTGGAACGCCGGCAAGCGTGGAGAATCAATGAGGACGGTTTTCAGGGTGTTTTTAGAGCAATGGTGATTAATCTGGGAGACTCATGAGCGATAATAAGTTAATTTACTTGGATCAAGATAAGAAAAATGGACTTTACACACTGAATACTGCCTGAATAGAGAGCAGGTGTTTGTTGCTATGGTGCTCAAGTGTAAAGAAAATTAATTAATTAATTGCTCGACTCTTTTTCACTCCCTCGTTGCCAACATATTATCACACAGCTGGTTTTGTTTTCAGTAACTCCTCTTCCCGAGGCCTTAACCAGGCTGTGGTGCACACATTCATGCCTGGATCCTGCTTGGTGCGATCTTGCTGATGGAGGTAAAAAAATGACGCGTGGGTTATAAATGAGTGTGACTTTGACAGTATAGTATCACGAGGTCAGAGCGAGAGCTGCAGACCTGAGTGGCTTCATTCTTGAGCTCATCACATGAAGCTGAAGTGGGACAGATCACCTGATGGGACACAATGTGTGTTTCCGTGTGTGTGTGTGGGACTAATTCCAGTAATTCCACACGTCCTGCCGGGCTCGTATCTCATTTCCGGCCCTTAATGTAATGGACACATCCTTCACTACGCTTCATGTATCGCTTACGTTCTCTAGTACACACACTGGCGAGTACTTTGTCAACTGATCCAACTGCAACACGACAGTAAAAGTTAAACACACTTTGATGTGAATCACGCAGTAGTAAGTAAGGTTAGCAAAGGTCGACGAGGTACTCAGAAAGTCATCTGACTGCTAAGGGCAGTATTTTGAAAACATGTCTGTCATGCGTGACCTGCAGTTTGGAGATTATCAGCCAATGCAATCGGTAGCCAGTCAGGTTGGTTATCAAGGTGCATCTGTTTTTTGTTTTTGTACAGTTTTGAATCTTAAAGGAAAGCTTTAAAGAAGTTTCCTTACTGGAAATACTGGGCAGCAAATTCACAGAGTGTTTAATAATAAACAGGTGAGGGTTAAATTTGACTTTGATCGGGGGATATTTCGCAAAATTTCAGCAGGATGGTAGCCACACCCTGAAGCATTTTTCTCTTATTTGTTTAATGTGTTAGTGCAGGATAAGCATTAGGTCTCATTGGGGCCTAAAGACTGATCGCCGAGCCCCTGGCAACCTCTGTTTTCTAGGGAAAATGTGTATTTCTCAGCGGTTTGGCTATCGCTCAGCGAATAGTAGATGAGTGTTTGGCTTCTTCCATGCAAGTTGTGCATGCGGCAACCACTGTGTGACCAATTTTACCAATCTTTTAGCAGCCACTCGCCAATCAATTCTAGGCGTACACATTTTTCTCCGATGACCAGCGGCTGCCAGGGTTTTTCAAACTTCTTTGTGTTATTGAGACCAAAGGAGTCTGTTTTTCAGGTCATGGGTTAAGGAATGGTCTCAAAAGCCCAGTCTTAGTCCAGCCCTTACACCCTCTCCCCACACACCTTCAGTCTGTTTCAGCGAGATGAGATGATGTGCGCTAAAAGGATGTGAGAAGAGCATCGTGGCAATAAAGATGCACAAAGGAGCAGCAAGCGAACTGTTGTTCAGCAACACTTTGAATAATGAAGTGTTGGCACTAGAAGTAACTTAATGAGACCTGCAGAGGTTTGAAGTGCGTGAGCATTTTCTATTCGGTTCCATTCATTATTTGTATATAGCGCCATATCACAACAGCAGTCATGTCAGGCTTAAAGAGACTCTGAATAATATGACAAAATATAAAGGTCTGCAATCCTGCGTCCTTTGGCTATATGAAATGCTAAAAATTCTAAATAAATGAATTTTAGTTCTCACAGGAGTGGCTTTTTTCATTTTCTTCACTAATGAATCTCTTTATTTCTCTCATCCACAAAATGACTCAGCTTGGGCTTAAATCATTTACTCTAGAGCCCCTTGACAGGACCTTAATTGTGCTGCTTTTTGTTCTGCGTGTGTGTTACTGGTGAGCTGCCCAGCCTTCGAATGATAATTAGGTAGTAAAACGTTGGCTAATGGCTCCGCACTCTGGTCATGTTTTGACTAACTAGTACCTTATTCACATGGATTCGGCACACAAGAACACAGAGGCAGCAGAGTGAATTGTATTGGCAGCCTGGTCAGTCAAAGAGGCGCCGCTGGACAGAGTAAGTGTGTGTGTGTGCGCGATTTGAGGCTTTCCACTGTTGAAGCTGTCACAGGATTTGATAGAGGAGCATATGATTGCTACACCTGCACTTGCTTGCTTTTCACTTTTCACCACTTTAGTTACATTAAAAAGTCTCAGTTTGTTTGGTTTACACACACATGCTTGAAACGACACACTTATCTCACTCAGACACACACACAGACACACACACAGACAGACGTCTCACCTCCTTATAGGAAAGGCTCAAAGCAGATCATCCAAGCCAATCACCTTTCAGGAAGCAGGGATCAGCCAAAATCTCCTCAATTAATAACCTTCAGTGACCTGACTGTGATCTACCACAAACACACGCACACGTACGCACAGACATGCGCGCACTTACACGCACACACTCTCTCTTTTGTCGGTACTGTTTTTGCTCATTCTCTTCTCGAACAAAGCCCCTCGGCCCACCATTCCTACCTCCTCCGCGCTCCAGACTTCTTTCTTCTTCTGCTCTTCCTGTCTTTTCTCTTTCTTGCAGAGCGGGCTCTTTGTTTTGCGCTCTCCTTTTATTTTCACACCAGACTTTTATTTTTCTTTCTCACAGTCGTGTTCCTCTGGGGCGTACGAGCCGTGTTTGCGTACAAGGTGCTTGAACAAATGAAATAAATCACCTATGACTGTGACCCGAGCCATCCGTCAGATATAAAACAAAGTGCGTGATTAAATTTATTTAGATCAGAGCGATGGACTCAGTTAACTTGCAGAGCATAAATCTTGTCCAACTCCGACTCTTTTTTTTCTTTTTCTTTTTTTTCTTGAAGTTGCCTTCAACTTAATGTGAGGACTGTGTTTGAATGTTGCATATTATGTGTGTGCATCATCAGAAACCTCCCTGGCTGATAAATGAAGCAAGCAGAGAAGTTCCCCAACCTATAAAGTGGCCACTTGAGGCTGGCGCCAAAAGTGCATCAATCCCCCCTCAGACGCGTCTGTTTAAAGTCTTTCACTTCGGTGGAAATCACCATGTTTATAGCCAGCTACAAAAATTAGGTCTCCCTATATTACAGTGATGGCGATTTTTGCACTATCAATTACTACTAATGCTCTGCTGGGTTCAGGAATCCTTTTAACCTTTTTTTTAATATTTATTTTTAAATGTATGTGTATATATATGTAAGTTTTATGTCCTGGTAATCACTAAAATTTGAATTTATTATTAAACTACAATATTCACTGTTGCATTGAGATATTTTAAGATGCCATTTATCCCAGATTTGGCAATTTCTTTTTTTTTTTCTTTAAAAAGAAATGTTTCAAATCCCATTTGTTTTTGTTCAATTGGAGATATTTTACGCTATCAGACATTCTGGCTAATTGCTTTTATTTTACTTTATTGCATTTAGGTAGAAACAAATCAAAATAAAGTATATCTTATCTTAACCTAGATGATGCTTCGAGATAACTACCCCCTAAAGTACTATGATGGATAGCTGCGTACATAAATTGACAAAAATATGATTTACTGCTTTGTAAACTGTGTGGTTCAAGTAGTATCCTAGTACTGCGGGGCGATTAAAGGTTTAGTTTGTTTATTAAGATTTGAACTGGTTCATAACTGAAGTTGTAAGAAGATGCTATGTTATGGGGATTTACTCCTATCCCTCGTATCTGTCTGGTTGTTATTTCAGGCAAAATGGCACAACACCAAGCGTAGTTATCTGACCAAATAAAGCACTCCTTGTGTCTCTTCCAAGTGACTCCTTGGTTTGTTTTACGGCTTTTTGCTGCACTTTGTGCGTCCTGCACGTCTGTTGTGCTCTGCCGCATCCCAGAATGCAAAGCATGCCTGGCCCAAACTTGCAGGGCACACCTGGTAATTCGGGTTGGATCACATTTAATGGTGAACAAACCGCTCTGCAGGTGGAATCGCCAGATGTGAACGCAGTAATCGCATCTGCACCTCTGGAAGGAGGTAGAGCTATGATTACCACACCAATGGGGGGGAATTGAGACAATTTAATCGATATAAAAGCTAACGTGTGAAAACACTCAAGCGCCTCGTTCCGTCTTAATGCAGTCTAACCTTCGGTAACACGTGTGCAGTAGCTTGGCGGTTGTTCTAAGAAATCCAGAGGACAAAATGTCAAATTTCTACCCAGCAGTTGTTGAGATGCATCACTCTGAAGACAGCTCTCCTTTATTGGAAAACATGTGGTTTTAAGTTACAATTTAAAAAGTGACAGGACATAAAGCTCTGGAAATTTGCCTGAAGCGGGTTTTGCTGTTTTTGATCTTATAGCGACAAATTATACATTAGTCCTGTGATGATCTGTATGTGTCTGGCTGTGTGTGTGTGTGCATGTGTGTGTGCATGTGCATGTGTGTGTGTGTGTTTGCGTGTTTTCTGGGCAGTGTGCCAGTTCCGTGTATGAGCATGATCCCGGCTACAGAGCGCCAATTGTGCGCTGTGGTATGGGATGTATGCTGGGCTCGGAGCGCGTCGGGCGCTGCCTAAAAGAACGGAGCTGCCACCCACCAACCCACTGGGGTTACTGAGTGCAGAAGAGGAGGAGGAGGAGAAGGAGGGAGTGTTTCCCTCCGTTCACACACACTCATTCTTGTTTGCCCCCCTCCCTCCTAATACACTCTCCCAGGAAAGCTTCCCCTGGTGCTCTATTTGAGTTTTTGTGTGGCGTTTCGGCATTCTTCTCACTCTCTGTGTGTTTCCCTGTCTCTCTTATTTTCTCCGTCTGTCTGCTCTGCCATATAAATGTCTTTTCTCCCCTGCGCGTACACATCTCTCTTCTAGCACAGGGAATTGTGTTGATGTCAACACCTCCACAATGTATCTCCCCGTGTCGCCTCTATGATCTGTATGTGTCTGACTGTGTGTGTGTGTTTGTGTGTGTGTGTGTGTGTGTGTTTTGTTGGACTTGGGGCCGCGGCGTTGCTCAGCTGCTACTTCTCTAACTGGGTTTGTCTGTAAAGAGCTTAGTGCCGGTGGGCGCTGGAGAGCACTAAGCTGATTACCCTCTACTAACGAGCCACTTCTCACATGGAGACCATGATTGTGCTCCTGTCTGGTTGTATTACTGTTTATTTACGTCGCCGTGTGCGATTTCAGTGCATGTTTGTGTGTTTGTTGTGGGTCGAGCTGTACCGAGGCCCGGACGGATTAGGGGATGAAGGTTCAGAGGGATGAGAGGAGGTTAAAGTGCATGGCAGGTCAGCTGAAGTGCTCACGGTGAAAACGGAGAGAGTTTAGTCTCATGCAGAGAAGGTCAAGTTATTCTCAGAGGAGACCGATTTACAGTCTTTTTTTACTCCCTCACTTGCTTGGGCTTTGACTGGGATGTTTGAATTGGACCCAACTGAGCCGTTTTCCACTAAGTGACTGTTAATCTGTCTGGACAGTGCAGTTAATACAATCTCAGAGTGCCAGTCCTCTACCTTCAAATGGCACTTCGCACTACCACTTGAATTTGCTATGCGCTTGTATTGTTTGTGGTATTGTTGTGGTATTAATGGTATATTGTTCACGGTCTCTGCACAGTTGCACGATGGCTGAGTGCCACCTGCCCACGCCACATGTAAAGTTTCATTGGTCAGCAAGTCAAATGTGAACATTTGAGAACTAACCCTGAAAAATACTTGCAGTGAAGTTCTTCTGGAGTCTATAAAAGAGAGGGGAAATTTGCAGGTGTACATTAACCATGCAGTTTAAGCAGCTTTTATAGAGTTTGCTGATTCTGCAGTGATTGTGCCCGAGTGACCACTGCAGATAAAGATAATCTAAGTAGTGCCTTAAAATAAAGCAAGTTAAAAAAAACAACAACAAAAAAATCACTGTGGTTTTTCGAAATATTTTAATATTCTTTAAATTAATTTAGTTTTTACAGTTTTGCCAGGAGTGAAAAGTTTTGAAAAGTGAAACATGCCTCTAATGGCCAGTAGGGGGCAACAGCTCTGGTTGTTAATAAGGGAATCAGATTGTATAGAAATCTCTAGGAAAACATTTCTATTACGACCTCAGTAAACACCTTCCTGATTAATTTATAGTCTCAACAACTAGTTTCAAGTATTATTAAATAGAAAATTCATTGTGTAACTCATGATCCTGAGTCAAAAGAAGGGAAAGCAGGCTATGCTTTAAGGGTCGCCCGTTCTCATTGACAACTTGCTATCAGAAAGCCTCAGTCACACTTGCGTACAGACTGGTTGGCAACTGTTTGTCAACCACTGGTCACTAGGGAAATATGTCATTGTGTCCTAAAAATGTGTTGGCAAGTGGTTTCTTGAGTTTGCTGGCTCCTTTCAGGTGAAGTTGGTTGCAAAGAAGGTGCTGCACCGACTACCTCCTTGGGATTGCTTTGATGGGAAAGAAGTTGCCACGGTTACCTGTACTTCGCATTGAAGATGCCAATTTGTCTGCAACTACTTGCTAACCAACCACAGAGTGCTAATGAAAGGAAATGAAAAAATCAGAAATGGTGAACCGTCACCTTCAGAGTAAAACCTGTGGCTCGCCACTGCAGCCAACACATTTCAAAAGATAACCAGTCTCAATTTCCACTTTGTGCTGGACTTTTCACGGTTCCGAAACTACTTCTATCCAAACTACCCGTGACCGTGGCGATCTGCTAACGACCAACAACAGCAGTCCTGAACAACTGGAAGGAGGTTTTCAGTGCAGCACCGTATACCTCTTTGCAATAAATTTCAGCTAGTAACAGTGATCCAATTTCAGCAGCTACTTGCAACTGATCAGGGAATATCATCATGTCATGTCTAGTTTCAATAAACCACAATCAAAGAGCTCAAATCCTACACTGAAATTCTTTGAATCAGTTTGCGTTGTCTTGGTTGCTGCTTGAGTAGATCTTGCAAACAAAATCCAAATCCTCACTTCAAAGTCATCTTGGACACAGCATATGACCTTCGTAAAATCAGCCCATAAAATCATCTGTCACAAGGTAAATTTAGATGTCTCAGAGGGAGTAAAATTGACAGGAGAAATATGTTTCAACTACTAATAAGGGTGAGCAAAACAATAAGAGAGCACGAGGTCTTGAAACAGCTGACTTTTGCATCAAGTAAAAAGCAGAAATTTGCATGCAGCTGGTCACAGTTCAGCGTTCGAATGCGAGATGTTTCTAGTTTATGACGCCAAACACCGGAAACCCAGATGCAGTTGCTTCCTTTTTCCCTAAAGTTAGCAAACTGTTTTCTTTGAGAGGAAACTGGTATTATGCGTAATGCTGCAGTTTGTTGCATTACACAAAGAAGAGTGGGGTGGGGGGGGGGACTCATGGGTACACTACTGAGCAATGCTTGAGCACCATAAAAACAGTAGGAGGCATCTAATTATTCATAAAACCATATAAAAAGGGAAGGAAAATATGAGTTAAAAAAGTGAAAATGTAGTTTATTGTTGATAGCTGAAGCTTCTTATACTTGCCACACAAAACCGTGAAGTGCAAACAATGAATTGAGGATCTTGGTATGAGTTAAGCCAGCCTTTCAACATCATATAGGTTGCTCAACCCTGACTGCCTATAGGGGAGCCTATAGCCTTGAATTGCGTAATCGAGTTCAACGAACTCTGTTCAGGAAACCAAGCCGCCAAAGGGCTCGGTCTCTGATGTCACCTCAGAGAAACGATATTTCCCAGTGTTAACATATGGCTGTACCCCCCAGCTGTTCCCCGTACACACACAAATGTACACTTCCTCTAACTGCGACTGTGCAGGAAGATGAAGTAAACTCCACACGCAGGCCCCCGAGCTGATCGCTTTCCCGAGATCTTTAAAGTTTTCTTTATGGTAACAGCAAGGAGGAACAAACAGTACTTCGACCTGCCTTATGTAACTCCTCGGTGCAGACCGAGCGAAGGAGCAGATTTGTTTGCTTATCGCTGCCATTATTGGCTTGAGAGCGGTCGTTAACCTTTAGAGAGCAGCCTCACCTCGACGTCACCTCGTCGTCAGCACCATAACTGGGCCTTGGTGGTAGAACTAACAGCTTCCTGTGCTTTGCAGGGTTTTTTTTCCCATTAAATTGCCCAAATTACTGCTGGGAACAGAACGTGTGTGTGTGTGTTTATAGAGGCAGTTAAGCATATGGGTTCTCTGACTGTAGTTAAGTTTATTCTTTTCATTTGAAGTCAAGTTTTGCCTTGTTGTGAACCTGAACCCTCAACTCACTCAATCAAAAGCTGATTAATTAACATATGTTCAGGATGTATTAGAGGTTCTGGTTCTTTTGTCTTGTAACTTTGAAAATGTGCTTTTTTAGCATGTGGTTAAACACATCACATACTATATCTTACTGCCAGCAACCCGTTAAAAAGGAAGCTGAAGCATTGATAAACGCGTGTGCATTCCAATCATTGCATGTTGGATCGTGAAAACAAAAGTTCCTCTGAGGCCAAGGGGTACTATTACTAGAGAGTCATACATGCTTTAGTGGTATGCAGCTAAATCTAAAGCTTGAGAAGTCGACTGTGACTTGTCACAGTGGTAACTAGGCAGGTTTAGTGAACTGTCAGTTGTCAACTTAAGTAAAATAGTATTTATTTGCTTTTTATCTTAAATAATTGGTGTTAAAATATTAGTATTTTTTTTATTTTTAGAAAACGTCTCAACACCAATATAAAGCATTAAAACCATATACATTGTACAATGTAGATCCTTCTTGCCAGAGTAGCTCTGACCTTTTGGGACATTTTAAATTGGGAGTGGGAGTGGATCGTTTGGATCCCATGATTTGCAGGGTGAGGCCTCCGAGGATTCTTTCTGTCGTCACCCTGTGAGGTCAGCAGTCACTGATACCATCATCACAGCAGCTACATGGTTACGCTGAGCTCTAATTTACCCACGCACCCAGACGCTTCCTTGTTGAAGGTGTTGGTTATATGTGGAGATGATGATGTTGTACTATAGTAAGGCAGATTATATTTAGCATGAATCTAATATTAATAATATGAATTTGTATTAGTAATAATACAAATTTATTGCATTAATGGTCTTGCTTAGCAGGCTTATCTGACCATAATCAGTCCCTGAGGTCATCATCCACCAGCTGGGCAATCTGTGCTTGTTTAGGCACATCTCACTGCTGCTCAACTGGGAGGTTTGGTTCTGAGTCGACCCCCTGACCTCTTTCTTGTGTTCCTCAGACCATGCTTGAGTGATCGTTGCAATGTGACAGGACATGCAATGAGTTATGTGCATGCAGCAACCTGTAAGTGGGTGATGCGTGTCAAAGTGACGGTCAGTATTTGGTTCATTGGTGTATCTCTGGAGACAGTCTTGGATAGTTAAAAAGAAGGAAACTGCACGGGGATTAAAGGCCGGTATAGCCGGTATGTTGGCTGCTTTGCATGGCTTTAAGGCAGCACGCTCGTGTCTCGAGACGTGCACGATGCTCAGAAATGACACCGAAAACTGCAGCTTGCACTGTCGGATGCGACATTGGTTTCACTGCTTGGCGCCGTCCCAACAGTGGGTGAACGGCGAGCATTACAGCACCATAACACTGAATCGGCGACGGATGATGCAAATGGTGAGCTCTAGAGCTTCCATCAAAACCCAAATTATTAGTGTTGTTGGGATGAAAATGCCACGTTCGTTTGAGTTTAGCCAGCCTGAAGTCATGATGTTTACCTGGATTTGTTTTCTTGCCACTCAAGCGGCATGTGCTGTGTGCCCTTTGGTGTGCCAGATTTAAATGATGTGGAAACCGCACCCATCCGGCACAAGCTGGCACTGCATCAGTTGGTATTTGGCATTTGAGATTTCAGATCGTCTCCACACATGCTGATACCTCTCCACCGTGTTTGGATTCAAGCCTTGTAAGTGCTCCTGCCTGTGTGTGTATGTGGGTTTGAGTGGTTTGTGAAACTTGAGTGCTTTTGTCTTGAAGACTGCTTCTGTCAGTCTGATAAAGACCATCTATGGAATCTACAATTAAACTGCGCACAGACGCACACTCACACAGAGCTGTTAACACAATGTTCTTCCCCACCGCGGGCGTCACAGCACCCAACCGGAGCAGTTAAAGCCTCGATTTGGCAGCGGAGAGGAAATGAAAGGCGCTTAACTCTCCTGTTTACTCATTAGTCATACCTGGCCGAGAACAAACAAGTGCACGTGGAAAGTGATGGATGTTGAGGAGAGAGGAGCGGATGGGGGTGGGAAGGAAGGGATGTGCGCAGTGTTTACTGTTGATGTTCTTGTTGAATTTCATTTGCCATTAATGAAACTGTTTGTATTCATTACCAGTTGTCAGCCAGGAGAGCCGAAAGAAACATGACGCAAGCTTTTTCGCCCCCTTTACACGTGTGCGTCGTACATAGCTGGTCGACGATGTCTACTGATGTGTAAAGCACGCTCGTCATCAGCGATTGTGTATGCTCGTTGCGAGGCAGTTCGCTGTGAGCTGATGACGCTGATGGCTTTTCTTTTTTTCCTTTTTTGGGGCGGGGGGAGTTAGGCAGAATATGAATGTGAATCACCACCAACTGTTCAAAACAAGACAGGGACACACACACAGAGGTGGTGGTCGGCCATGCATCATGACGCAGCTCATTCACATAACATGAGGGCTGAATATCCACGACAATCTTACTTTGTACAGGTGTGAGGGAGTGTAGCTCTAAGTCAGAGGAATGCAAACATACCTTCCATTGATTGAAAAACCTGCTTCATTGTGGCAAAAACGAGGCGTGTACTGAGGTTAGATTGTTTAACATGATCACTCGTCTTCTATTTATTCATCAAATAAGGAACTTTAAATAGAAACCGCAGACACGAGCGTTACCAACACCTCAAAGTAGCCAGTCCCCTCTGACAGCATCATTAAAATGTCAGTTATCTCGAAGTCGACATTCATATCAACCGTAGATCCTTCAGCACAGCGTCGATCCCAGAAACCCAAAGTCTGTCAGCCCAGCGGCTCGTGGTAGGGACAATTGGAAGGGAAGCGTAAATCCACTTTGGACATGGGAATTTGGGAATTGGAGAGCAGGTAATAAGAAGCTACTCCCTGCATCAGCTAGGATTAAACAATCACCGTATCCCAAAAGGTTGATTCTGTTCATCTGGATGTAGCATTTTCAGAGGGAGGATCGTTTCATCACTTATCCAAGTGACTTCTAAGTGCACAATAACTAAAACCAGCCCACTGAATGGTAGGGTGGGCTGGTTTCAGTCATTGTGCAAATGTACTGTTTATAAGATTGGGGAAACGGGCAGTCAGCTGACACTGAAGAAATCACTTGGATGAGTGACAAAACATTTCTCTCACTGAAAACGCTACGTCCAGATGAACAGAATCAACCTTTTCGGATCTACTTACCTGGATGATTGAGCATCACCGTGTCCGTTGTATGGCTGACTGGTAAGAACAGTATATTTGTTGGACTATGACTCCCAGAGTGCATCTGCCAGTGACCACTGCAAACTTTAAAAGGACTTTTCTTTTTAAGTGTTGATTTCAGTGCATGGTAAACAATGAGGAGGTGGAAGGCAGCTGGAGGTCGAGCGGGTGTTTTTTCTTGCACGTGTCTGTAATGTTGTTGTTTTTTTTTATACTTGTCTGAAGTCAAACAAAATCCCATCAATCCCCGAGGCAGTGCTCCATGTTGGTTGAATTTACATACTCAGAACAGGACATTCAAACAAGCTCTGTGAATGCAGTGCACTGTGTGGTACATTGTACAGGGAGTGCAGAATCATTAGGCAAGTTGTATTTTTGAGGAATAATTTCATTATTGAACAACCATGTTCTCAATGAACCCAAAAAACTCATTAATATCAAAGCTGAATGTTTTTGGAAGTAGTTTTTAGTTTGTTTTTAGTTTGAGCTATTTTAGGGGGATATCTGTGTGTGCAGGTGACTATTACTGTGCATAATTATTAGGCAACTTAACAAAAAACAAATATATACCCATTTCAAATTTTTTTTTTTACCAGTGAAACCAATATAACATCTCCACATTCACAAATATACATTTCTGACATTCAAAAACAAAACAAAAACAAATCAGCGACCAATATAGCCACCTGTCTTTGCAAGGACACTCAAAAGCCTGCCATCCATGGATTCTGTCAGTGTTTTGATCTGTTCACCATCAACATTGCGTGCAGCAGCAACCACAGCCTCCCAGACACTGTTCAGAGAGGTGTACTGTTTTCCCTCCTTGTAAATCTCACATTTGATGATGGACCACAGGTTCTCAATGGGGTTCAGATCAGGTGAACAAGGAGGCCATGTCATTAGTTTTTCTTCTTTTATACCCTTTCTTGCCAGCCACGCTGTGGAGTACTTGGACGCGTGTGATGGAGCATTGTCCTGCATGAAAATCATGTTTTTCTTGAAGGATGCAGACTTCTTCCTGTACCACTGCTTGAAGAAGGTGTCTTCCAGAAACTGGCAGTAGGACTGGGAGTTGAGCTTGACTCCATCCTCAACCCGAAAAGGCCCCACAAGCTCATCTTTGATGATCCCAGCCCAAACCAGTACTCCACCTCCACCTTGCTGGCGTCTGAGTCGGACTGGAGCTCTCTGCCCTTTACCAATCCAGCCACGGGCCCATCCATCTGGCCCATCAAGACTCACTCTCATTTCATCAGTCCATAAAACCTTAGAAAAACCAGTCTTGAGATATTTCTTGGCCCAGTCTTGACGTTTCAGCTTGTGTGTCTTGTTCAGTGGTGGTCGTCTTTCAGCCTTTCTTACCTTGGCCATGTCTCTGAGTATTGCACACCTTGTGCTTTTGGGCACTCCAGTGATGTTGCAGCTCTGAAATATGGCCAAACTGGTGGCAAGTGGCATCTTGGCAGCTGCACACTTGACTTTTCTCAGTTCATGGGCAGTTATTTTGCGCCTTGGTTTTTCCACACGCTTCTTGCGACCCTGTTGACTATTTTGAATGAAACGCTTGATTGTTCGATGATCACGCTTCAGAAGCTTTGCAATTTTGAGACTGCTGCATCCCTCTGCAAGATATCTCACTATTTTTGACTTTTCTGAGCCTGTCAAGTCCTTCTTTTGACCCATTTTGCCAAAGGAAAGGACGTTGCCTAATAATTATGCACACCTGATATAGGGTGTTGATGTCATTAGACCACACCCCTTCTCATTACAGAGATGCACATCACCTAATATGCTTAATTGGTAGTAGGCTTTCGAGCCTATACAGCTTGGAGTAAGACAACATGCATGAAGAGGATGATGTGGACAAAATACTCATTTGCCTAATAATTCTGCACTCCCTGTATATAAATTAGAGATGGACCGATCCGATATTACGTATCGGTATCGGTCCGATACTGACCTAAATTACTGGATCGGATATCGGAGAAAAATAAAAAATGTAATCCGATCCATTAAATATCACGAAAGCACCTCACAAAACTTGCAACACGCCGTAACTCACCCCAGAACGTTAGCACGTCGGAGCAGTATGCATCACGTGATAGAGCGGCTGTGGCGTGCGGGACCTGTCGGTGGTCTGGATAGCATGTGGAGCTTCGCTAGCAACCCGGCATTTCATCTCCGACAAAGTTATCCCCGAGAGAAGTAAAGCAAGTGTGTAAGTCCATCTCTGAATGTTTGTAAAGCATTCCTGCGTTAAGCTTAACAAGCGATATATGGAGCGACTTCCTCTTCTTGCTGCTACTTCAATCATGAAACTGCTTAATGATCAGCTGATCGGCTTTTCTGTCGTGAGTCTCTCTTGTTTGTTTTTGGCCCACTTTGCACCAGAAAGAGGAAACCAGCGGTTGAACAACAGCAGCACGTTTAAGCTTGATCAGCTGTTGTTAGAATGTATTTAATATTACTTTCTACTCCAGGATCTTTTTCTACGTAGCTGACGCTGGTAACTGTGCTGGGGCGGATCTAGCAAAGTTTAGCCAGGGGGGCCGATAGGGCATGAACAGGGAAAAGGGGGCACAAAGACATACTTTTCTTTCTTATTCTCATTTAAAATGTCGAGCTTTTAATAAATAATTATCTGACACCCAAAGTTTTAATTTGATGTAAAATGAATAGAAGTCAATTACTGTATATAGTGACTATTAAGTCTAATATATATACCCTAGTAAGCTATAGTACTTTTTCCTTTGGGAAGGTACCATCTGTGCAGTCTGCAATTTTGTTGAAGAAAGATGTTGAATCTATTTAATATTTTAATATATTGAAAAAAATAATTGATTTCTGTGCATTTTTTTTCACACTGCATCAAATTAAGGTTGATTACGTCGATTAAGCATCATGAGGTGGAGCGTGAGGGGTGGTTCCCTATTTTTTATTTATTTATTTTTGTTGTTGCTGGGAGTTGGAACCCTATTAGTTAGGTTGCTTAATATTTATGCTAAGTACTCTTTAAAATACCAGAATAGGGAGGATGGTGTAGGTTTAAGTTTATTAGATTGATCAGTATTGCTGAACTATGAAATATTTTTTTTGCATACAGGTATAACAGAATAGCTTTAGTGTAGTTGTTGTTTTAAACTTGAGTATGAACTTATACAAAATGCAGCAAGATATTTAAAAAACAGTTTTGTTGATTAAAAAACACTATATCGGATTCATATCGTATCGGCAGATATCCAAATTTATGATATCGGTATCGGACATAAAAAAGTGGTATCGTACAATCTCTAATATAAATAGTAAAAACACAGCCGTGTCTCTTATTTTTATTCATGTAGTTTTTTATGAACTGTGTTTCTTATCCAGTTAGTGGCCATAATAATGGGCCAGGCCAGCCGCCACAGCTGCATGGCTGCCCAACTCTCCAAAACACACACAGACATATAATCACATACTCATTTCATACTCCTGCTCCAGCTCATTGCAGCTCATTGATTCAGAGCTTACTCCATCTCCTGTTATTGTGTCACTCGTATCCATGTCAACGTTTCGCTCGCTCCTCTCTAGCTTCTCTCCTTTTCTTGTTTCAACCTGCGTGCAACCGTCCAAACACGTCCAAGCATGTGAGGCGACTGGTGCAGTGGATTTGCATGTTTGATCTCAGGAAAGCGTTTTGCAAACCAAGCTGGCGTGATTGGAGTGGTCTGTAGGGACTTGTGGTTTAATTTTGAGCTGCGCACGAGTCCTGTCATTTCATTTCTGCCATCAATCAAATTTGGCAAAAACTGCCAGCGTTCGACTTGCATGAATCGACTACTTTGGTGGCCTTGCAAGCCAACAAACGAGTGCCCAAACATATTATCACCTTATAACTTCCTTTAGGGCTAATTTGTTAGCATGCGGTTGCTCATTTACACATCCAGCAGACACAGAGTGACACTCACTTCGGTCAGCTGTTGAATATTAGTCTAGAACAAGTCCTTTTAATTCTGTTTTGATCTCCAGTCCTTAGCAAGTGCAGGGAATGGCTCGGGATGAGTGTAGCTCATGCTGAGGAGGTGCTTCGAACTACACTCAACAAAAATATAAACGCAACACTTTTGTTACTGCTCCCATTCCCCATGGGATGGACGTAGAGACCTAAAATTCATTCCAGATACACAATATAACCATCCCTCCCAAACAGTGGTCACAAATCAGTCCAAATGTGTGGTAGTGGGCACATCTGCTATATTGAGATAATCCATCCCACCTCACAGGTGTGCCACATGCTGATCTGACATCATGAGTAGTGCACAGGTGTACCTCAGACTGCCCACAACAAAAGGCCACCCTGGAATGTGCAGTTTTTTGCGCTATTGGGGGTCTGGGGACCCAGAACCGGTCAGTATCTGGTGTGACCACCATTTGCCTCATGCAGTGCAACACATCGTCGCATGGAGTCTATCAGATTGTCAATTGTGGCCTGTGGAATGTTGGTCCACTCCACTTCAATGGCTGTGCGAGGTTGTTGGATATTCGTGGGAACTGGTACACGCTGTCGTATACGCCGGTCAAGCACATCCCGAACATGCTCAATGGGTGACATGTCCGGTGAGTATGCTGGCCATGCAAGAACTGGGACATTCTCAGCTGCCATCTGCCCTGAACAATGTGAACCACGATTCATCCGTGAAGCGCACACCTCTCCAACGTGCCAGACGCCATCGAATGTGAGCATTTGCCCACACAAGTCTGTTACGGCGACGAGCTGGAGTCAGGTCAAGACCCCGATGAGGACGACGGGCATGCAGTTGAGCGTCCCTGAGACGGTTTCTGACAGTTTGTGCAGAAATTGTTTGGTTGTGCAAACCAATTGTTCCAGCAGCTGTCTGGGTGGCTGGTCTCAGACGATCTTGGAGGTGAACCTGCTGGATGTGGAGGTCCTGGGCTGGTGTGGTTACACGAGGTCTGCGGTTGTGAGGCCGGTTGGATGTGCTGCCATATTCTCTGAAACGCCTGTGGTTGAGAAATGAACATTCAATGCACGGGCGACAGATCTGGTTGACATTCCTGCTGTCAGCATGCCAATTGCACGCTCCCTCATTGCTTGTGGCATCTGTGGCATTTTGCTGTGAGACAAAACTGCACATTCCAGGGTGGCCTTTTGTTGTGGGCAGTCTGAGGTACACCTGTGCACTACTCATGATGTCAGATCAGCATCCTGATGTGGCACACCTGTGAGGTGGGATGGATTATCTCAATATAGCAGATGTGCCCACTACCACACATTTGGACTGATTTGTGACCACTGTTTGGGAGGGATGGTTATATTGTGTATCTGGAATGAATTTTAGGTCTCTACGTCCATCCCATGGGGAATGGGAGCAAAAACAAAAGTGTTGCGTTTATATTTTTGTTCAGTGTATAATGGGGAGCAGGTAGGGCAGAAGGAGAGGAGGCGTTTCCTCTTGTGGAGATGAGGCGATGGCAAGTGTCAGTAGTGGAGAGTCCAGAAGGTTCTTAGATAAATATTTGCTGTGCATGTTGGCCAAGTCTGCTGTCTACCCACAGTCTCTCTCACACACACACACACACACACATACACACAAACACACACACACACACACACACACACACACACACCTACGCTCTCACGTGCATGCCTGCACATTCGATCACACTCGTCCTCGGTGTTTGCACACGCATATATATGCAGTCACACAGAGCTGCACTTCTTTCAATAAAGCTGCACATAGTAACTTAAAACCAGCAGAGCTGTTGCTGTATGAAGCGGCAGAGGCGTCTCTATTAATAATTACACAATTCATCATCAGATTGGAGCAGAGGCCAGGAGCTGTCATGAACACACACAGACACACACGGAGGCACTGTGAAACACAGATTGGCATCAGTTTCCAAACACACGGGACACGATTTCCAAACTGAACTCCAGATTCCACACTGTCAACCCCTTTTTTTGTCATTTTAATGATCCAAAGGTTCATGAGTTCTTCTCTGGGTCCTCTGTCACAGCAGAGCACTCCTATGAGGTGATGAAGACCTATAGAGGAACTGACCGAGATGGCACCGGGAAGTGAAGGCTTTAATTGAGAGTCATCTCAACTATAGCAAACCTTTCTTTCTTTTTTTTATTGTTTATACAATCTCTTTTTTTTTTTTTTTACAACATTTTTGCAATTAATAATAACTCAAGCCAGCTGCAATAGAAGAGTCAGTATATCTTGAGGGTGGAACATTTTGTAAATACCACACTGACATGTTGGCACCTGAGCTGATATGGCAAATTTATTAGGAAAAGGCCACTGTTTATTAAAATAAAAGCAGGCACAGCCTGCAGCAGCTAAGTGGTTACACTGATTATAAAACATTAAAGTTGCAGAATGGAAAACCAGAACAATTAGCTTCTGTACTTACTCCTGTAACAACAGGAAAGTGGGGCTACAATTTTACACAGGCTCAACAGAACTGGACAACAGAAGATTGGAGAAACGATGCTCGGTCTGAGTCTCGATTTCTGCTGCGACATTCAGATGATGGTATCCAAATTTAGTGCAAAACAAAACTGAAAGCATGGATCCATCCTGCCTTGTATCAACGGTTCAGGCTGCTGCTGGTGTGATGGTATGGGGGATATTTTCTTGGCAAACTTTGTGTCCCTTAGTAACACCTGACCATCATTTAAGCACCACAGCCAGCCTGAGTATTGTTGCAGACTTTTACAGCTATCATGTCAATATGGACCAAAATCTCCAAAGATGTGTCCAGCACCTTGTTGAATCTTTGACATAAAGGATTAAAGACCCGAGTAAAGTGGCCGCTGAGAGTATTCGTGTTAATGCATTTCCCTATATTTCTGCTCCAGATGCACATGTGGGCTGTGGGATGAACATTAACATTATCATGTTCATGTTTGCAGCACTTTTGGTTCAACTACCAGCCTTAGTCGGCTTTACAATGAATTTCTTGATCCAGTGATGTGATGTGAAGACTAATAAAGAAGATTTCCTTCCTTTTACATCTTCTTCACTGATGTGCCAAAAAAACACTTTGGCTGAATTTTGCTGTTCTGTCACAGCGAAGCAAGAAAAGACACAAATGTCTCAGCAGCAGCTCGGCGGCTTTACTTCAAGATGGTGCAACAGCTTCTTGTGTTTCACTTCGTTTGTCCGTCCACATCGGAGAACCGGAGCAAGCTGTTCGCTGGCATTCTGGGAAAGGCCTTACACGGAAGAGAGGATCCCACCTGCTCATGTTATCACTCAGTATATCACTTCACTCAGGATGCCACCGTCATGTGTGTGCATACGTGTGTGTGTGTCAATGCTCAGTGGGGCCATCGGCATTAGTAGAAAGTGGCAGAACTGGTGGAGCGGCACGACACAAAGACGGAGAGAAATCGCCGGTCTGAATCAGCAGACAGTGACTGTGTGTGCGTATGTGTGTGAGTGAGAGTGGGAGAATGAATGAGATAACGTCCACAAAAACCCTTTGGTCCCGTTGGCTTTCGCTGTGTCTGCGCTCTCCAGGGACAGGACGTCCCATGTCAGATTTCACTACGGTTGCCAGTTTCTGTTACACAGTTTAAACGCTGCATTTGGAGCAATGGCAGGAAGTTTCTGCTCAAACTGGGTTCGAGTTTCTCTGCAGTGGTTGTTTTTTCTTTCTATTTTTTTTTTTTAAAGTCACTCATTTCAACAGTTAGGAAAATCCTCGGATGCCCTGAGGGGAATCCGACGTTTGGACCTACAGTGGGATCATCTGGTTACAACACACTGATGTCTGCAGCATGAGCTGTTTGGAAAAATTAATACACTTTTTTAAAAGTTGGTCAAAGGTTAAGAAGCAACTCGCACAGGCCCGGACTGGTTTGTTGTTGCAATAAAAAGACTAATTGTGACCTTTGGTGGTTATTTCTATTTATGGGTAAACTACATGGAGGCAGCGTCTTTTTGTGTCTTCATGCACCACTCTGTGTTTAGTCAATAGTTATTATTATTCCCTGGCTCTCATCCACAGTGTGCCTTTTGTGTTGTCTCCCTCCCATCACCACCATCCAGTCTTGACTTCCCCTCCCTGATCCTGGTTCAGAGGTTTCTTCCTTTTAAAAAGGAGTTTGTCCTTCTCACTGTCGCCAAATGCATGCTCAAAGATTGTTGTTTGATCGTTGGGGTTTTCTCTGTATTATTATAGGGTCTTCATCTTACAATATAGGGGGCCTTGAGGCGACTGTTGTGATTTTGTGCTGTGTAAATGAAATTGAATTGAAATTTGTTTACTAATTAACAGCAAACAATCTCCAGAGGTCAAGATAACATGTTTAGATGCAATTTTTCTGTCCAAACCCAGCAATAATCAATGTATAATGACTTGAAATAGGCAAAAAGTGGCACAGTGGTTAGCACCATCACTTCACAGAAAGATGGGCCCAGGTTTGAATCCCCTCACCTCCCCATGATTGCTGGGATAGACTTTAGACTGTGACCCTGTGATGGATGGATGGCCTGAGAAAAAGTGTCTCAAACTTAACTGACAGAAGCGTAAGCAGATGTGTCCAGTTCTTAGTGACTGACTTGTCTTTACTGCTCTGGTGCTGAGATACAAGATGCATTTAATAAGATGGTGATGATCTGTTGTATTTTTTTTTAGCTTTTTGGCGTTGTCCATTCATTGCAGGAGTTGCTGTTATTTTCTCTCTCTTTATACTTTATTAACGTCTGGGTTTCTGCAGATCACTGAGCGTCTAGATCAGGAAGAAAGCAGCCAGTAATCAGCTTTACTTGTTGACACTGATTTTCTATGAAAAGGTTTAAGCCACCCTGTGAAACAGACGCTTGTGTATTCTCACTAAAGCGTTTGGGCTGCACATAGGCAGCCACTGACTCTGTAGACCTGATTTCCTCGGGCATCTCCTTCCTTAGTTTTTGGGCTGTGAATGCTGACATGGGCTTATATGTGACTAAAAGATCAGGGAGGTCGTACACCAGAGGCTATGAAGAGCTTTAAAAGCCAGAAGTGAGATCTCAAAATTCAGAATCGTACAGGGAACGAGTTCAAGGTGTGATCTCGAGGCTGAGTGCAAAGTTCAGAAGCTCACTGTCGTTTGTTTGAGGCAGGTGTTGAAATAGCGAAGGTGTGACGTGATGAAACAGAAGATTTTTGTCCCAGTATATTTCTCAGGTGATGAGAAAGCTGTAGTGTGCAAAGGCCAGCATGTTGGCCTGGCGGCATAACAAACTACTTGTTCGGATATTGTTCAAGGATGAGCTAAAAATACTCGGATGCGAAGCGGCACATGGGACAGGACAGTGGATGTTCTTCTCCCCCTGACTCTGCAGTGCTGCTCTGTCTCTGTCCATCTCTTCCTGTCCCCACACATTCCTGTGCTGTAACACGCCCACTCAGGCTTTCCCACTGCGCTGCTGCATAATGGAAAGTCTCTGGAGCCTTATACAGGCCTGTCTCTGAACCTCACAGAATATAGGAACAAATTACCACCTTTAATAAGCATTTAGCTTTTAATACCATTTAAAGAGTGCTATAGCTTTTCGCACTCATCTCATAACCTTTTTTGTGTATATATACCTTACCCTCTCGCACACCTGGTTAAATAGCTACAGCAGCTATGCTACGAGCTGCTGGAGGCGTGATTGACGGCGGCAGAGCTACAGAAGGGGCAGGCATGAAAATGCAATAAGCGTCAACTCGTCTTTCAGCACCACGCAGTCTGCTCGCCGCTGTCAGCTGCACGGATGTAACGCATGGAAATTTACAGCTGAGCATAAAAGGAAAATGTTGTATTCAAATGAAGAGATGTCTTCAGGTGATAAAAAGCTTTGATTAAAGATGGATGGTTAGCGCCTTAATTCTCATTATTTCAAAGGTGGTTAAGCATCGCGTGGAGGTGCTCGTTCTGGAGCATACTGATTTCAAATCGTGTTTTGGTGAACACGAGATGCTGTCTTAGTCTCAGAAGAGTTTTTCCCAGGAAAACCTTCCCACTCTGTTTGTACCGAACAGCATGTGCAGAAAATGTAACGTTTTGTGCTGTAACTCAATCAGCCACGACATTAAAACCATTTAATGGGGATGTTACTTAAAACTCCTACATGAGCGTTTTTGCGGGCCATGTGCAACCGCCTCATAAACAGCAGCAACTTCCCCATTGGGATAAGCCCCCCCCCCCCCCTCTGCTGCACTGCAAAAAATGCAGCAGAACAGCTTCACAAAAACCATAAATTTCTCAAGGAATTGCTCAGGGCACCACAGTCTCCTAGCTAGGGCCACTCCTAAAGAGAGTTTTAATGACGTGGCCTACTGGTGACCATCTTATTGTACTCACCTGACTTACTGAGTTTATGCAGACTATTAAATACGATGGGGACGGGCTTGAGATCTGATTCTGGATGTAATCAGGAGATAAAGAATTATTTTTGCCTTTCTACAAATCTCTTCAACCTATTTTCTGGTTGTTGGCAACAGCTCAAAGGATTCAGTCAAAAACTGGTGTGAGTACTCCACCAGAAATATCTGTCGACTGTTTCCTGTAGACTCCAAAACGGCTGTGCACATGTCTGTCACATGTGTGATTCAAACACTACTTTACACTAGTGTTTGAATTACTCTTTGGTGTTTAACTCGGCTACTTGTTCTTTACCTGAACAGCTCTCATATATTGTGTGTCCTCATATGGGTACTTTGTATTTTGCCTTTTCGGCACCATATACCTGTACAGTGGTGACTTTATTGTCTTTTGCTGTCAAATAAACCCCATTTCAAGACATACTTTTAAAAAAGGATGACTTTCTGTTCAAAGATGATGCTTAGTTTTTATACTTATCAGGTCTAAGTGATTCCAAATATCTCAGAAAACTGAAATATACAAGAGCTCAGTTCAGATGAGGTTAAAATGTGGCTGTTTGAAACCGGTTTTAACGCCTTTGCATTTTCTCGTTTTGACTTCAAAGAAAGGAGGAGGAAATTAGTGTTCTTAGTGTACGGAGGCCCAAAAATGCCAGAATAACAAGTTATTGAACAAAACAATTAGTATTAGGATTTAAATCAAATGAAAAATTTGGGGGGAAAAATCTAGCCAATAATTTTTAATTTATTTTAAGAAATGACAAAAACTGACAGCGGAAGAAATGAGCTTTTTCCAAAGGATGGCTGGCATCTACCTTGGAGAAGGGGTGAGGAGCTCAGCCATCTGAGAGGGGTTTGGAGTAGAGGCACTGGAAACCTGGCCTGGCCAATGGTACAGTAATGTTTGGTTTGTGATTTTAATCAATTATTAGGCGGTTGCAAGGCATGTGATTAGATAAGAACCTGTAGCGGCCTAAAATATTTGGGCGTGATGAGTTTGGTTGCTCAACTCCTGATTGAACAAGGAGTTCAAGAACAGACAGAACATTTGTGTATTGTAGTAAATGTTTTTGTTTCTGTATTTCTTTCTACATTTCTACTGTAGGTATTTTTTTATTTTCCAATTCGGGCACTGTTGGTCTTCCGTATAACTCTTCCATTTGTTCTTTTCTGTGCAAAAATGACCACAGTGTGCTTGCATTGAATGTTTAAAATGGCAACGGTAGTATCTTTAGCAGTTCTTGTAAGACGAGCTGGTTGCAGCTGCCACCCACAATGAAGAAGCCATTTTCAGATTTTTTTATGTATTTATATTTTCCCACACCCACCTCTGAAGCCCCCACGAGCCAAGCATTAGATGCTCAGAGGAAGATTTTGGTTGCAGTATTACTTTTACCAAACCGTCATCCACATGCGCGCCAAATTCATGACTAACAAATAAGTACGGTGAAATCAGACGCTGTGGTCAGAGTGCAAACATTAAATCCTTATAACTGACAGACTTTCTGGCGTCGCTGGAAGAAATAAAATGAGGTGACACGGGAGCTGTCCTGTCGGTTCAGCCTGCCAGTTTCCGTCTATCCGTGTATACGCAGCTGTCTTTGACGCTGGATCCCGGCTCATGTTGCGCCGTTTCGCCTCTTAGCTGCTCGCCTTGCCTGCAGGATAGATGATTTAATGGAATCAAGTATAATAACAGTGCAGAAGGATTTCGGGAGCTCAAGTCGCTGGCTTGAAAAATTGCATCCATCGTGGAAAAACCCTCAAGAGATTCTCTCATTTGAAAAGACTTTAATGATCTCCAGAAGAATATTCTTGGCTTTTTGCAATGTGTAGGTCAAAGGTCGTGGCTTCTTGGCTACTTTTGGAGTTGCAAGGAATTTGCTGTCTTGCACAAAGAGATCGCAGCACGCTCGAGGCATTCAGTAAGAACGGATTTGTACATTTTCTGCTCTGCGACCTATGAGATGCTCACAGAAGGATGAGATGCAGTGACGAGCATTGATGCTTTCTGGTGATTTTACATTCATCTGTTCCTGTGTGAAGTTCATAGATCCATCTAGTGCACATGTGTCTTGCTCTCATGAAGACGGTGACACTGACAATGCTCTTTTTGTACAGTCTGTTTTTCAACCAGCGCCACTTTCCATTGATTGTAAACACATGATGGACTCTAGCGCGGGTCTGGCCAATTTCCTTTAGCATAAAATATGATTTAAACCAAACCAAGTGACCAGTGCACTCAGTGACTCACATCACGTTGCTGGGAGCAGCCTCCGTGTCTTGTGGGAGCCGGGGCGGCATGAAAATGACAGACTGACACAGTCGATTTACGACAGGAGAACAGGGTGGCTTTCAATTTTAGCCAGCCCTCGATTGAGACATCACATAGACCCAGACTCTCCTAATTACACACACACTTTCTGACACACAGGCGGCTAGAGAACAGTTATTGGCTAGACACTGTACTCTGGAGGCAGATAGCCTTGTCTAACCTCTTGATTTAAACAGTCTGGGAGAATAGTGAAAGAGAGCCACACACACTCACACAATCGCCACCGTGGTCATTATCCTATTGATTAGCCAACAGATGGAGAAACGATGCTAGGAAGTGGATGAGATCGATTAACACGTCCAAGGCGACGGCATGGGGCAGCCTGGGGAAAATAAGATATCTGATTAGTGTGACCAGGAGAGGAAGCACTGCACATGTAGCCGCGTATAAAAGGCTGTATGTGTAGACAGCTGTTTCACATTTTTTTTCCTGTATAATTTGCCACGTCTGTGCAGAGGAAAGGTCGTTATTAAGTGAATGTCATCTGCGCAATTACAGCATCTCCCAGAGTTTGCATGTGTGTATCCATGGCAGAGCTGCAGCACTAACAAGAACGTGTAGCGACACCCTGCTCTGGATTCTCATGCCGGATAGCTCGGTTATGTTGCTGCTTTTCGAGCTGCTCCGCTCTGATTTAGGCCGTCACGGCTTGGCCGGCTGGCGGGCACCGTCTGTGCTGAGGCACGCTAAATATAGCTCACTGCACCAGGAAGAAGACAAGCTGGGGGGAAGACAGAGAGAGGGAGGGGGTGTAAATACAGAGTACCCTCAATTGCAATTAGAGAGTCAAGGGAATTTTTTAATTTTTTTTAATTTTAAGAAAAGAGACTGGGAACTCTCTCTGAGCCTGTCCTCTTTACTAGCCTTGTGCTTTGGTTATTTTGGCACTCGGCGGCTTAAGTGCCTTCAGTGTGAGTCACCACATTTGACTGAACCAGTTTAGAGGGCACTTACTGACCTTTATGGTCGTCATAATTGTGCTTCCAGTACAAGGTGCAGGAGCTGTGGTTCGCATCTTGCATTCATTGATTATTTACAACACACAAGACCTTTAAAGCAGTTAGCCTGTACTCGGTTGTTATCTACTCCACAATACAACAACCTGACATCTGGTTTGAAGGTCCATACACACCACGGGAAAACTGAAATCTTGAAGGAATAATTGCACATCTAACCGAGTTATATGTGTCTAATGCAATCAATGTCAGACTGCACAACATCAGTCCGGAGGCCTGTCAGACTGTGCAGTGTTGAGTCAGCCAGTGTTTTCTGATTCTTTTCATCCTGCATCCTGACTGGTTGGTCCATTTTCTCCACTGAGGTTTCAGAAAACCCTCACAGAGTTTTAAGCCTTGAACCAAGCTAACCTGCTAAGAGGTGAATCGTGACCATAAAGAGATTGGATCTCCATCAAAAAATAACAAAAGAAGAAAAAGATAAGATTGTGTACATAAATACTTTTAACAATGGAGGAACTACTTATCCTTGACCTGTATCCCAGTGGAAGCTGTTCACTTAATAATAATAATAATACATTTTATTTGAGGGCGCCTTTGAAAAACCCAAGGTCACCTTACAAAAGAACAAAATTAATAAAAGAAGCAATAGTCATAAAATACAATAAGTTAAAATTGCAATGTGCAAACTTGCACATCACTTTGCATCTTAAGGCCGGTCACATACTGATAATCCAGGCTCCAGTTGCCTAGGTAACACAAGTTACCAGTTTACTTCCAGGTCACATGTCAATTATATTTTTACTCTCATTGGTAGTTACTTCAGCTACTCTCCTCTAAGTTGAGCAAAGCTCGTCTTTGTTCCCGTGTCACCGGCAGCTATGTCATTTGAAGTTGCAAAAACTCATTCAGTTTCTATCGTCTCCAGGCCACCACATCACTGCAAATTGCTAACTAAAGATCCAGCTTTAATTGTCATTTGAATGATTACTATCTTAAAACTTTATTCAGCTTAAATATTTCAGATGCAACATACAAATCTGAGGCCATGGTCCTCAGCTGGAAAAGGGTGGAGTACTCACTCCTGGTCAGGGACGAGTTCCTGCCCCAACTGGAGGAGTTTAAGCATCTTGGGGTCTTGTTCACGAGTGATGGGAAAAGGGAGCGGGAGATCAACAGACGGATTGGTTCTATGGCTGCATGATGCGGATGCTGTACCGGTCCGTCGTGGCGAAGAGCTTGTGCGTAAAAGCGAACCTCTCAATTTACCAGTCAATCTGCGTCCCTACCCTCACCTATCGTCACAAGCTTTGGGTATTGACCGAAAGAGCGAGATTGCAGGTACCGGCGGCAGAAATGGGCTTCCTTCGAAGGGTGGCTGACGTCTCCTTTAGAGATAGGTTGAGGAGTTTGGCCATCCGCGAGGGGCTCGGAGTAGAGCCGCTGCTCCGCCACACCAAAAGGAGCCAGCTGAGGTGGTTCTGGCATCTGATAAGGATGACTCCTGGGCGAGGTGTTCTGGGCATGCCCCTCCGGGAGGAGGCCCCTGGGGCAGACCCAGGACACGCCCCCCCTAACAGATCACAAACCTGGATGACATAAGACACACCCACACAATACACAGACCTGCTAGAGCTGCAGTGTTCCTGATACGTGGCATCAGTGCTAAGCGCTGTGGTGCCATTCTTCTCGAGCCGTATACCAATTTCTTTTGCACCAGTGGTACCATTTGTAGTAGTAAGTGGATAGAGGGTGCAGACTCCCCCTTGTATAAAAACAATTTTAGCTCACTTCTGCACTGCAATCATCGCTGTACACTGACTACTAAAGCTGTGACCAGGGTAACCTAACATGACACGGCACAGAGGACCCAAGACTGACAGATGGCTCTGGATGTCATGTGATTCTGCTGCTGTCTCTACTGTGGAGCAGAATTATGCAGCTAATCCTTCCAACAACGCAAAAAAAAAAAGAAAAAAAAGAAAAAGAAGCCATGACTACTTTTCAGACTTGACATTTTGAATAACTGCAGCAGTGACATTTTCCCACATACCTGTGTGCTCACATTTGGGGCATGTGCTCAGGAAAATGCAACATGGGATCTAGAACTCTGTTTTCCCACGTACGGGCTTGTGCGCACACACACACTCTCACACACACAGTTGCCTGTAGCCATAGGTGTCCTCACTTTCTCCCTCCCTGCTGTTCCCTTTATCTCCTTCTTCCTGTCTGAGTCTTTCTTCCAGCCCGTTTAGCCGCACTACGTATTCAAGTTGTTCGTTTTAGGGTCAGCGTGTTCCAGAACTGATATCACACATTACATATTAACCAGATAAGGTGGAGACACTTTGTTTACATAACATTTCTTTCATCTTCTTCATATCTGAGGTGTGTTTATACGATTTGTAATCAAACCTCTCTTCTCTGGCTTTTCTTCTAGAGTGCTGATGTCGGTGAATCGTCCCTGGGGAAAACAAAGGCTCCGCCTCTTCATTTTGTGGCAACCTATCGCATCGAGAGAGCAGCTGGATCGGACACGGTCCTCAAGCACTTTGTCAGAGACTGATGGAAAACTTCTTTTCTTTTTTTTTTCCTCTTCGCTTTCATCTAGTTGGTTGTGGAAACCAACAGGGATGTGTGCCAAATGACATTCTTAAAAAGCTATTTGCTGCTCTCATTCCTTGAGTGAAACCCGTCAGAGGAGGGTACAAAAATGGAGAACAGTGTTTTCTTTTTCTTTTCTTTTTTCCTAATTGGAAGAGCTCCAATTATAAAGAATACAACGGTTGATGAAAAAGAAAAATGTGTGGAATTGTACATCTGCTCAAAAAGTGCCTCATTTTCAGATTGTAGCCATTTTCCAGAGAATTTCAGTGAAGCTTTGTGGGGTGTTTTTTGTTGTTTTTCTTTCCAAGCTTGATTTAATGTAGTTCTAAAAACAAAAGTGGGGAGCACTGGTGTGAGCTTTTACTGCATTCATGTCATAAAGTATGGAAGGTTTGAAGGTTTGCTGTGTGTGCACAGCGATCGTCAGCTTTGTGATTAGAGTTGCTCGTATGTGGCTGAAAAACATTATAGACACTATGTCTTTAGGTTTCAGTTCATATTCCTTGATGTGAGTCTTCCAAGATGGGTAAAATCAAGAAAAACATGTTGACAGTCCTAACTGGAATGTTGAAATAAAATGAAACGGGGGGGGGGGGGGAGATTGTACACAATAAATATGACATGAACGCAGAAATTTCACTAAGTCCTCAGAGCCACAAGCCTAGAGACCAGTCGGCAACCTCCTGGCAACTTCTGGTTGCTAGGGAAAAAGTTAGTATTCCCCAGCGAATTGTTGCTAGAGGAAATCACTGCACCAAAAACTGCACCTTCTTGTCATTGCTGTGGTTGCCGGCAGGTTGCTGCAGTCACTTGTAGTTTGCAAGGAAGATGCAGACTTGTCTGCAAACACTCACCGCTTACTCTCCCAAGCAAACCATAAACCAACACGTTTCAAAAGTTGCAACCTGTTTTGAAGGCAAACAGTTCTCCATTTCCAATTTTTTCTTACAGTTTCACAGTTGCTTGGTGAAGAGATGGAAAGTGTTAGCGGACAGCATTTCTTCTTGCAGCCTCTAGCAAGCAAAGCAATCACAATGTTTTTGATGCAGCAATAAAAACACCTTTTTGTGACCAATTTCAGAGTCGTGTAATACCCATTTTTCCTTAGAAAACGGTGGTTGCAACGGGGTTACTAACTAGTCTCCAACCATTTGAGTATGGAGCTTTTGCAATCAGTTTCACAGCAACTGCCAGCAGCCTCTAGCAATGACTCGCAACTGGTTGAGGAATAAATATTTTAACCTAGCAACCAGTAGCTGCTAAATGGTCGCTAGCAAGCCACTAGGTTTGTCTGACTGAGACCTAAAGTACTAGCAATCTGCTAGCCTTCCTTTCTACTGTGAGAAATACTAGCATAGCTGCTGTTAGCGTACTGTTAAATATTATGCGTCGATTTTACTCTTCAAAATTCAAATTTTTCTGCTCCTGATATCTTCTTCACTGCATACTTTCGCTGTTCGGTGAGCCATAAGTATTGAGCGCACAGGCCTCAAACAAAAGACACTTGTAGCAGGGAGTACAGTTGCCTGCTAGCTAGTTAAAACCAGCTAGATCAGATTAACATATTAGCATTGTGCCAGGGCGTAAATTCGCCGTCCTGCTGACCACAGCTCAGGGTTAGACCCCCCCTCCCCAAATATACTGCTAAGCAATCCCATTAGAGCTACTGGCTCCAGACACTTGTGTCTCACTTAATCCCCTTCATCTCAGGATGCTAAATAGCATACAGTGCACACAGCTGAGGACAGAGGCCCTGTCAATAGCCATGCTGATGCTAGCTTTGTAGCCGTCAGCACACTGCTTTTTAGCAGCTGAGCAGGGATCAGTTCTCATTTCATCGGTATGAAAAAAACTGCAGTTTGTTCACCAAACATTTTAAGAGGTGTTTTCACTTTGCTTTGGCCCCAAGTCCTTCTTTTCTGTCTAGGCTCTTGCTTCAATCTCTGCTATGCATTAGAACTTAAGTGCCTGTTTGTCATATCTCTCTCTTAGCAACTAGCACTAATATAGATATCCTATCAGAGTATACTGACTATTTTTGTCTCTTATTGTTTTTGGGTCTCTTTTGGCTGTACAGTTCTCATGAAAAAACTTTTTCTGTTTGTGCGGTGTGGCAGCGATCTATCCGATGACTTGACTGATAGCCGTGGCTTTGAGCCCATAAGCGTTGGACCTTAATGGAGGACTAAATCGCAGCAGTGCCAAAACACAAAAAAATCGCGGCTGTTCTCCTCTGGTGACCTTGAGCTCTCAAGTCTGGACACATTGCTTTGTTTTTGTTTTGGGGGGGATGAAAAAATGTAACCTTTTATGTTCTCCCTCCCCTGGTGTTTTCTTTAGCAGCGAGGGGAAAACCGTGACATATCTCACCTCGCTGTCTGCTCATTGTGAAGATTTGCGTATGCTTTAACCTTGAATTTGTGTGTGACTCTGACTGGAGGGTTTAAACAAAATACAAGTACACGAAGAGGAAGAAAAGGCCGCCGCACAGAAACAGCAGCAAGAAGGAGAAAAATAATAAATAACTTAACGTCTAATTACACATGTATGTGTGTAGCTGCAAATTTGGACTCGCGTGTTTGCCCGCCTGCCTCGGGATGCTCGTGAACTTTTTCCCTCTGGTCACATGACTTTTGAGGTTGACAGCGTAACAATTGAGCTTTTTTGATTGGTAGGAAACTGCGGGTAATAAAGGATAGTCATTCAGAATTGAGAGGGGGGAGGAATAAGAATGAAAAACAGACTCATGAACACATGAATCTCACGTGTTTACCCACCCCAGACTCGCAGGCAAACACGCGATAATGAGTAGAAAAGCTTCTAATGGTATTTTTGGAGATGTTCTCATAATGTAACTCAGCAGTTTTCAGCCAAAACGCAAATGCTTGATGGTACTTTGGAGTTTAGAAAGAGCGCACAAACACAGTTGCTTTCAATCCTGTCGTTATTATCCTGCCATTAAGAGCCCCCCATCCCTCAAGCTCTGAGCATCTGATGATTTTATTCTTTTTTTGTTTTATTTTTGCTTCATAATGAACGTTTTTACCTTGTCAAACTGCCCGCAGCCTGGACAACTTCGGCTGCCCGTGGCGACGTACTCGATTGTCACACCCACATATCATGAACTGAACTCCTTCTGGGAGACGCTCAGGCAGTTTTAAGGTCGGCTGTATGATTTCATTCATTGCATTGTTAGCGGATGTAGATGTGTTCATTAAATGTGCAGGAAGGTGCTGCTGCTGCTGTTCTGAATTGTATGTATTCCTCCTGTTCCCCCCGAGGGATGGTACTGAATGGGGAATATTGTGAGATTTGCCATTGATGTAGACAGTTTTACTTCTATTGCTTGAGGAAAAACAAAATCTGACTAGAAAGGATTAAAAAAAAAGTCAAACAACAAAAGGACTAAAAGGACTTGTGGTTTCTTTTGTGTCTGAGACTGGCTGCTGGGTTTTTGATTGATGTAATGGGGATGATTTGGTAAAAAGAAAAGAAAGAAAAAATGACAGAAAAACAACGGAGCTACTGAGCTGCGAGCGGAAGACGCTTTAATTTACAGTCTGAAGCAAGTGTGAACATCTGCGAGAAATGCCACAGACGCAGACGGGCTCATGCGCCTCTCACACTTTGTGAGTCACACACGCTCGATGAGGCTGCGACCACAGCGCAGATGTCACGCTGTTTTGTGGAAAGGAAAATGCACTTCCATTGATAAGATCGTCGACTGGATTTTTTGGCCGCTCTCCGGTGGAGTTAATCACTCGTCTGACCGGGAATTTAACCAACACCGTGTTCGCTCAAAGGCCTCCCTCTGCCTCATTCAATGCGACCCTCTCACTCAGCACTTGGGTTTATTATTAAATAAGCTTTCCTCTGCCCGATAAATCCGTGCTCCCGTGTGGGATCTTGTATCGTCTTCGTCCACAGATGGATGAGTAACTAAACCCAGCCCAGGTGTGATTGCGGGCTGGCAGAAGGAATTAATAGAAATGAGAGCGCGCAGAGACCAGACGTGCACCTGCACACGCTCTCACTTCCCTTTATGAATAAAAATTAAGGCTAGTTTAGACAACCATAAGCCCCCAAAGATTAAAATAAGGCACTAAAACCACACCTGAGGATACTGAAACCTACACTGCTGCTTTTTTCTGACACTTTAGTTCTCTTTGGCGCTAGTTCACTTTTTGTGTAAATGCGTCTTGGAAAATACAGCTGAAAACAGAAGTGTCAGCCAACTGTGACAACTGTGGGCAAGACGAGTGAAACTCGGTGTTTGATTATGAAGAGCTAAAATTGTTTGATTACACGTCTAATATCAGAGACATGTTAATATAAGACAAAGAAGTCCCCCCCGACGCCGCCAAAACAGAAACGACCGAAAACAAACCGATCATTGACAACTTTAGTGTAGTATTAATGTGTGTGTGTGTGTGTGTGTGTGTGTTTGTCTGTGTTATTTGCAAGAAAAGCTGTAAAAGTGGGCGAGCGTGGCTCAAGAGTTGGCAGTTCGTCTTGTAATCGTCCTTGGGTAAGACACTTCACCCGTTGCCTACTGCCTCTGGTGGTCAGAGGGCCCGGTGGCGCCAGTGTCCGGCAGCCTCGCCTGTCAGTGCGCCCCAGGGTGGCTGTGGCTACAATGTAGCTTGCCATCATCAGTGTGTGAACGTGTGTGTGAAAGGGTGGATGACTAAATGTAGTGTAAAGCGCTTTGGGGTCCTTAGGGACTAAGTAAAGCGCTATACGAATACAGGCCATTTAAAAATGTAAAAATACGGTTAAAAGTCCCAAATTTATGCCCTCCTTCATATTTTTTCATCCAGCATGCCGGCCTGATTCTGGCCCCCAGGCCTAACATTTGACACCCAGGGTCTACACAAGTTTACACAAGCAGGAGCCAGGATAATGAATCCATAAACAAGATGTGTCCAGTGCATACACATTTACAAAATGAATGGTAAGAAAGTGCGAACATGGTCAAGTGCATCCCCTATATCATTATGAAGGGGGCGTTTAGTTATGTGAAGCAGAACTTTGCATCCTCAACTGAATTTTTAATTTATTTTTGTAATTAATTCTTAAAGTTTGTACCTCAAAATTTTACTTAATAAATTTAAGTAATTCTGACTTATGGATGGAAAAAAAGAGGAAAAATCTGTGGCGTGAACTAGCTTCCATACATTTGTGCTGCAAAGTTGGGAATTTTAACAGGTAGCCGTAGGGGCATGACTAATTCTTCACACCATTTATACTCAAAAATCAGAAATCTCAACTTCTGAGTCAGCCTATTCCACCAGAACATCCCATCAAGTCAGATTTCCAAATCAGAAAGTTGAGGCACCCCCGCTAACCCTGACTTAACCATCCAAGATGGTGGAAGTGCAGGACAAAAGTGTTAAAACTGTAAAACTTGTAATCTGTGCTCCAATTGTTTGTGCATTTGTGATTTGCTAAATGTTGAGTACTGATTCGGGCTCGATCCGTGAACATGCCGTAGCCTCATTTTTGGATGCAATAAACAAGACATTGAGCTGAGCTGTATGAGTGTGGGTCAGAAAATTTTAATCTTCAAAAAGAATTGCTGTCAAGAGCATGCCAAAGCAACAGGTGGCGCTATGAACATAACTATTTAGAAACGTTGGCCCATAAAAAGCCAACTAATAACAACACGGTGTACAGTCACATCAGAAAAGCAGATAAAGGTGCACGCCTAGGATGTTTTCCTTGTCCACATTTAAATGCAGATCATCTTGACCCTGGAAGGACACCTTTAGAAGCTTCTTCTGTAGTGTGGCCTGAAAGGCCGAAACACATCAGAAATGCGACATTTACCAAAATAGTCTAGTACATTATAGTTTCAGTCATTTCTCTGGTCCTATTCAGTGCTTAGGCAAGCAATGCTCCTGATTTACTGAGTGACCTTAAGCACTGTCACAAAGAATGTCCCTGTTTCTATAGAAATCCACAATCAGTGAACTAAAAATGAAGAAGCAAACCATCTTTGTGATGCACTCTGAGGCCCTCACAGCAGATAAACTCATTCAAATTAATCTCATTACAGTTAAATAAGACAAGGCGGAAATGCAGAGCATCATAAGGAGAGAATGGACACAGCGGCCATCTGGTAGTAGTGGCGACAGCCAGCGATGATGCCAGGCTCGGCTACGGTGACAGCATCCCTGGCGAAGACAAACGACTGAAAGAGAGCAGAAGACGGATGGTGGATGGGAGCCAAAGCAAGAGGACACAAAGTTCAGTCATAGGGAGGTGCGCTGGCCATGAGCCAGCGGGTGGACCTGATGTGTCTGACTGCCAATAATCTCGTTATTGTATATGTGTTCATCATACTGTATCTGTGTTGCAGTTACACAAACACACCTACATGCACAAATACATACACAGTGGCACAAATACACTCTATAACCCTGCTTGTATAAACATTAGGAATACCTGCAGAGTATCGTGTGAACAAATTCAGTTAAATAACCACAGGAGTCCCTATGTGGAACATCACATGAGCTTTATGTCTGGAGTTCCCAGCGGTGTCAGATTTTTCACAGAGTACATAAATCCTTTAAAGTGCTCGAGAAAAATGCTACGGTGAGCTTCCACAGTGATAGCAGATATGATCGACACCACAGAGGGGAAAAAAAGCTACTTAATGGTGCAATTTTTGAGTGCAAGAGTCTATTTTGAACCTCAATATGCACTATATTTATATTATTTTATATGGGTTTCCATGGCCGAGCAGCTGCATCCAAGCATTACATCACCAAGTGCAACGCAAAGTGTCGGATGCAGTGGCGTAAAGTACGCCACCACTGGACTCTACAGCAGTGGAGACGTGTTGTTTACAGTGACGAATCACGCTTCTCTATTTGGTAATCCAGCAGATTTTTTGATGGACTCTTCTTGTTCCAGAATGGATGCACATCAATGCACCAAAGAAAGGACCATAATGGCATGGACCAGCAAGTTTGGTGTGGAAGACATTGACTGGCCTGCACAGAGTCCTGACCTCATCCTGACAGAACACCTTTGGTTTGAATTAGAGCAGAAACTGTGAGCCAGACCTTCTCATCCAACATCAGTATCTGACCTCACAAATGCGTTTCTGGGAGAACGATCAAAAATTTCCATAAACATTCCTCCAGGTCAACATAATATTAAACCCTATGGACTAAAAACAGGAAGCGTGAAGGGGTGAGGGACAAGCAAATACTTTTGGCAATATAGTGTATGCTCAGTTTGATTGAAGCTAGGATTTGGAAACTTCAGTTTGTTGCAGGTTAACAATTCCTTCAGTTTAAGTCCTCAAAAATGATGTAACTGCACATTAATGATCCCATGCACTAAGCATGCAAGCAAAGAGTGCTTGCATGATGTACTAGACTACAGTCTGCTTCTGTAAAATCAAGGCTGTTGTAGTTAGTGTTATAACGAATCAAGGAATGGTATGAAATCTGATGTTCAATATATGAAAGAATGCTAAAAGCTCCGTCGAGTGTGTGTGTGAAAATCATTTCCTAAAATAGTTTGATTTCCAGTCTGCTTTAAAGCATCAACACATCTGCTGAGCGCAGTAAAAACAGGTCTTAAAGCTGCAGAAAGAAAACAGATGCATAAATCTCCCGTCAGATGTACGTCTTGGGCCCTTTGATGAGGCTAAGCGATCTATTTTTATAGGTTTACATCACTAGTCTCTGGCCTTGCACATCATGTACACTTTGTACCACTAAATGCTGGCAACAATACAGGAAGTCTTCCGGTCTTTATGACTTCCTCCATGGTGCGGTCCACAGGAAGCTCGATGAATGTAGGGCATGGATGAAGCTTTTGTTCCAGAAGCACATGTGGGAACGGTGATGTGGGCACTACTCCATGCTTCAAGAGTGATTCCTCAACATTATTCACACTTATTCTATTGCAGTACTGTGCAAAAGTCTTGAGCCATCCCTCGTTTCTTTATATTCTGCTTCCAAGGAGGTAGATTTTCATGTGGTTTTTTAAAGTGCTCTCGAGCAAAACATCTGAAGGCTTTTCTGAAATCCTTTCCAATGTTGTTTTTCTTTGGACATTGGCTGCTTTTTCATTCATTTTCCATCCAATTTGCTCCAATTTCCTTTATTGAATCTGTCCAAACGTATCAGAAGGGGGGGGGGAAAGCACTTCCTTAAGAAATAGGAAAAAAAGAAAAACAGCATGACCTGACGCGGGACCTGAGATATTCGTCTTGCTCCTCTGTTGATCTGTTCAGTCTCTCATTCTTGCGGAAGGGAAACAGAGAAACGGTGAAGGTATGCCAGATTACACAGGAACTGGACTGACAACAAGTGGCAACAGGAAGTGATGAGTCCAAGTTTGAAATTTTGGGTTCAGCCTAATTTTTCAGCACGACGGTGATCCCAAAATATCCCAGTGCACACGATGCCAATACCTGGGTAGCAAAAACACACAGTGGAAAACTATCAGTCATGGATTGGTCTGGACCTCAAGATTATTGAAGCAGTGTGGGATCAGCACGATAGAGAACAGAACAAAAGGCAGAAACATCCAAAGAAGAGCTTTGAATGTCCTTCAAGAAGCCTTTCTAACTATTCCTGAACACTACTTAAGGATATGTCAAGAAAGCTTGACTAAGAAAGGACTTTTCATGAGAGGTTAGAAACAGCTATGCTCTTTTTTCCTTATTCCCCCTTACAGTTAGCCACATTAAACCATAAATAAGCCAATAAAACCTTTGACTACAGCCAGATGCAAGATGCTTCTCTTAATCCTACAACGTTCCTGTATTTGTCTCCATGTATATATGAGCCTTAGGGCAAAGTTAATCACTGCAGACTCAGTAAAGTAAGTTTACACACAGTCATGGTATCCATGTGTGTGGGTCCATCCACTACATGACATCTGAAGCCATCTGAGCCACAAACACCACAGCCGACGCAACCATTTTCTAATGTATTTCCAGTTCCTTTTCCTCACCGCCCCCTCTTTCACATAGTGTACATAGCCAAACAAAAAGCCTTTCTCTGTCTTTCCCTCCCTCCCCTTCCTACTCCCGACACCACCCAGCTCTCACTCTCCCTCTCAGCCGACTCGTGAGAGACTGTTTGCTGTGATTATGGATTTGTCTGGGTTATAGGATGCGTATGAAATTAGCTCTGTCACTCAGGAGCTGGCTGGCTGGACTAAAAATGGGGAGGTGGAAACTGTAAAAAACAATAAGTGCCACATGGAGGGAGTGAGTGAGGGGAAACGAGGGGAAGAAGAAGAAAGGAGGAGGGAAGTAAGGAGGGGCTGCGAGGCCTCAGTGCTTTATTTTCTTTGAAAGCTCCCTGAAAACCACAGACACATGGTACAGAATTCCCCTCACAGTAGAAGTGGGAGGGAGGGCCAGCCTTTGCAAGAAAACACCACACACACACACACACACACACACACACACACACACACACACACACACTGATAGAGAATATTTTAGGCGAGCATAGAAACTTGGAATTGTGTGAACTCGACACACAACACTCAGCTAACACAAAAGGCAGCACAGAAAGAGGGTGACTTTGAAGGAGCCGGCAGGCCCACGCCTTTACATGCCAGCACATGGAAACCTCATAACATCAAACATCATATCACCTTAATACCTCTCAGCTCTATGGGAAAGTGGACAGTCCCACTTTCCACGGGTATTGGTAGAGAGTTGGAGGGGGGTGTTAATCCAATATACAATGTGTTTAACTTTGACTGGCAGGTCCCCTCCAAATAAAAAAAAACCCTCCCACTTTCTCATGGCTTTGGGGCCTCTTCCAGGGTGTAGATGGAGGACAAGTGTAGAACTGGAATTTAAGTGGAGTACTGAGAGAAGGTGAAGGGTCAGGTGTGAATGGACTTGTGAGGAGCTGTGATCTGGGTTTAGTGTCGGCACAGCATCCCCGAAAACTGAACGCTTGATTGTCTGATCGATAAAGGAAAGGAATGGATTTAAAATGATTACTATCTGTTGCAATGATGATAGAAAATTGATCTTTGTCAATTCATTTTACTTAAAAGTCATGTAGTGGGCCAACAGCAGACCCCCAGGATGAGAAGTGCAAAGCCTCTTGACTTTATCACATTAGATAATACAGTGGATGAGCCACGCCATCTAGTGGAACATCTGTGCTCTTGCTGCAAAACCAGATCAGGTCACTCAATGTGTGCTATCCGTAAATTCAGCTAAAACTGACAAGACACAGAAGAGTAGCAACAGAGTGATGACTACATCCTTGTGATTGAAACTAACTAAATGTGTACTACATCTGCATTCCCTTTACGGTTTAATTCGAGACAAATAGGGTAAATAATGGAGCGTTTTAATGAATTACTCTGTGTAAACTTATGAGATCGGTTGATGGAGTTCAAAGAAGCCCCACTTGGGCAAAGGAGGATCAAGTTTTCCATCTCAGAGACCGGCATGCTGAAAGCGTGAATGTAAGCTCAAAAACAGGAGATGGAAAATCTGTGTCAGCACGCTGAACAGCCACTGCCTGCATGGAAATGAGGACACAAGGAATACAATCCATTTATAAAAAGCCTCAACAATGACCTTGCTCTGTTTTCCCTCTTTCTATTTGACATTATAGAACGCAAATCATTTGCCAAACGACTCAAAACCAACGCTCAAAAAGCCACATTTCACGTCTTCTCGGTCAGAGCTGGAGTAATTCAGTGAAAAGGCTGCGTTATCATACATTCCCAGCACGCTGAGTTTTCCACATCATCCAGAATTCCAGTAAAGCACTCTGCTAGTCATCACAAATTACTGGTTTAAACAATACTGAAACAAAGAACAGAAACGCAGGAGAGCTGATGCAGCATTAGGAAAATATGTTAAAGCCATTCAGTTCATTTAAATATCTAGACAGGAAATTATACATCAGTAATACCAGGAACAGACTACAGAGCTTTTCTGAACAGACTATTTTTTTCTTTATTATTTAAACTAGAGCAACATGCTTTTGGCATCATTCATAATGTGGATAATAAATATTGCAACATCAGCATACTGCAATCCAGTGAGATCTGGGTGAGTGCTAAACTCCTGCACCTCATGCACTACACCTATCAGTTTAACTGTAGGCACAAAGATGGCTTTATAAGCTTTAGTAACCAGGCAGAAATGTAATGGGTCACATGCCGTCACAATTCACAGGTTATTGGTAATGTGTGAAGTGCACAAAGAAAGTGATTAGTTTTCTTGTCTTTTCTTGGCTGACTGTATTGGACAAGCTAGTGAAAATTGCAATCCACTGAGAAGTCAGGGAGGTTCACGAACATTCATATTCAGGACAAATGAATCTCATTCAAGTCTAAATGAATGTGTTTGAGTTCCGGAGGATTATGAGTGCATGGTCAGTGGTAATCATGGCCATAAAAAGCATGAAAATATGTAATTTCACTGATCATGTTACTGATGTTAGCATAACAGTAATAGGAAGGCCAAAACCACAGCTTCCTGATGTGGGGGTCAACCAATAGGATCACTCCATCTATGATCATGAACATTTAACAGGGGTGGGCAAAACATTTTCCCAAAGAGCCACCATTAGGGCCTGATTGTAGCAATTACTATGATCAGTAACTGTTTATAATACAGAGATTAAATTCATATTGAGCAGAAGTTTAGCTTATTGGTTGGGTCATCCACAACAGTCCCCCATGTGGCCCCTTGGGAAAATTGTGCCAACCACTGCAGGATCCAAGTGGTAACATGGATAGCAATGCAATATTTCAAACTACCTCATCATTTGGTATTTCTTCATCATTTTGTGTAAAATGTATCATCATGAAGAGTCTTTTGTTAGACTTTGCTGAATGGTTTGAACTGAATGTTTTTCAGTACATCAGGAGCAAGAACTATGGTGAAGTTGTAAGTAGTGTGCATGGAGGTTATGCAGTGGAAAAAACAAAAGTTCTTGTAAAAGACAAATGTGAGCTTGATACATTACGTGATCATTATTTGCAGCTCATCCATCCTTTGCTGGAGGAGCTAAAATACTATTTAGAACATTTTAAGCCAAAAGGTATTTCTAGCTTTATACTTAAACCTGCTTTGTTAGCATTAAGTATCAAAGCTAACTGGTTTTAGGTTTAAGACTAATTGGTCAAATTGTGCTTTTGTTAGCTAAACCTGACCCATTAGCTTTTGTTCTTTGGCTAAGCGGTTCTTGTTCCTAAAGCTAACAAAGTGGGTGTGTATGGGAACATCTTACACATTAGTCTTTGAGCCTACAAGTCAGGTTTAGCCACAAAACCTACTTTGTTAGCTGGCACTGGGCTTACTTAGCCTAGGAAGAAAAGCTAATTGGTTATATTTAGAAACAAAGAATACTTTGTTAGCTTCAACTATGAAGGCTACTTAATCTTTCACGTTTCCTAGGCCTTGCTTTTTGCAACTTTAGTAAAGTCCCAGGCTTTTAAAGTATTGGAAATGCTAGCCTAATTATAAAAATTACCAGGATGCTCAATACCACCTCCTCACTACATGAAAAGGTGAGGACAGATGTTTGAAATATTCTCATGAGATCTCATAATTTCACCAAACTACAGAGACCTTTTATGTAATTAGACACTGAGGTGTTTTCAGAGGGAAGACAGTTTCTGGTTGCAATGACGGTGCATATTTCACATTTTTGAAGCTAAATTAAGGGTATTTTCTGTTATCGTCCTAATATTACATCTACTATTACAGTTACATTACTATTAAGGGTCTTTATAGTGTTTATCCTTAAAACTCTGCAGATCACTGTCCAGTTAGTCCTCTTTGTTGCTGGGTACTTATAACCTAAAACAATAAATTATAACAAAACAAACAACAAAAGTAAATTATGAGCCTTTTAATTTGTATGGTGCAGCACATACAGAGGAGCATCACAGCAGATATACAGACAAGAAACAGAACTGCTCATCTCAACGATGCTCTTTCTGCCAGCAGACAAAGATTTGCACAGCTGCTCATCACAAATCTAGCATTTAAACATCTGCACATTTTAGTCAATTGGCTCTTTATGCTCCATTTCCAAGGTGAGAAGACCGATCAGCCCGTTGCACGCATAAATCCAGTTTAAATCTTCAGCAGGCGCGAAGAATGTAAACAAAAGGAAACAGACTGTCACTGTTTAAAGCTGGTATCAGGAGCTATAAACTTCACTAACAAAAGTACCCTTGAATGTAAACACGGTTTAATCAGCCATTTATAGCTCAGCCCTTGTAATAGTATATCCATCAGCTCAGTCATGTTGTTTAGAAATGTTTGTTGGCACAAAAACACTGTCATGTGTACTTTTCCAGCTTTTATTGGAACTGTTCCAGCATTTTTATTGTTTTTTTATCTGGGTGAGGCAGGTTCACTGACTTAAAGGAAACATTTTCAGTAGAAGTTCGTAGGTACTCCATCTCTAGCAAATCTTTTGTAAATGCCTGACTTCCTACTACACTTGATAAAACTTCAGAGCCACCGCTTTCCTCATTATCTGGAAAAAAAATCTGTTTTTTTCCATTCATAATTGGCTTTTTCGCTTTTATCCGCCTTGTTTTTCTCTGTGCCGCTGAAATCTCCCATCTCATTATCAGTATTTTCCTCAGAGTTCTTGGTCATGTTTTTCCACTGTACTCATCATCATCATCAGAGTTTAAATTCGAACGGTTCATCGCTTTCTTTTGCTCGGTCGTAGCTGTCACGTTTGGAAAATGATCCATATCATTTGGCCTGTCAGGAGATTCTGTTGTTTCCATGACACCACTGAACGAAGCACTTCCAAGAACATCGGTGTAAGTGACGGCTTTAACTTCGGCGGGGCGCTTGGGCAGCCTGACTATGGCCACAGTGTGATTGGTGAATGTAGAATCGCCGAGCTTTTTGCTGTTTCTGTGTCTTGCCTTCGCGTGTTTGGCTCTCACGGAGCGGCTGGTGGAGGTGTGGAGCAGGGTTGCCTTCATCTCAGCAGGTTTGCTTTGGTTGGGTGTCCTTAGCTCTGATTTTTGCTTTGATGCAAAAGTGAGGCGCCCCGCTGACCTCAAATGAGCGGAGGAGACTATGTAAGATGCTGATGCTGGATCTTGCATCGGGTGTTGCCACCATATTTTGTTGCGAGCCTGTGCTGTCGTGTTTTTTAAGGACTTGAATCTCCGGAAAGTGTAGGGTCTGCTGCTGTTTTTACCAGGTAAGACTAATACAGAATCCTCTGCTGTCTTTAAATATGGTTTAAGGTCAACACTGCTCAACTCCTTTGGAGTCCATGTTGATGTATTGCTGCTGCCTGGCTCAGTTTGATTGGAAATTTTGAAGCTTCTCGGTTCTGAGGTCTGTCGACGTCCGACTTTAATACCATCAAGATCCTGCTGGAGTCTGGCAGATTTGTCCGGTCCTTGAACTGAAGGTTTGGCTCCCTCGAGTGGTCGAGAGTCGGATCTTTTTGGAGCTTTTGTTATTTTGTAGGTTCTGAATTGTCTGTAGTTGAGGTTTCTGTCCACACCAGGGTCACTTTTAGGTGTCATTACTTGCATAAACCCTGATACAAACAGCGTGGGTGTTGTGACTGGGATTAAGGTGCTGGGTGAAGGTGAAGAATAAACTACAGGGTTTTTCTCCAACATTACCGGTGGTGTTGTAGTAATAGCAGATCCTCCTCTTTGGCCAAAACTGTACCTTTGGAGCAGAGCAGGGTAAAAATTTGACATTTTAAACTTATAATGTTTCATGTTCTCAAAGCTGTGCTGTTTGGAGTTTGGCTGTTCTTTAAAGGTGAGAGCGCGTGGCTTCTTTACAGCTTGCCACACAGGATTTTTAAACTCTTTGAAGCCAAAGATACTTTGTGTGCCCCCTCCTGGTTTTTGGATTGGCACCAAATCTCTTGTAGTTGCATTGACTTTGCTGACTGAAAGAGGTTCCTCACTTCTGGTGGCATACCCGTGTGTGGAATAAATGTGAGGTGAAGGGGAAAAACTTGCCATATTCTTCGTTTTTACTGGAGCAAGATGGAGATCGGAAGATTGTTCTGTGATGTGAGGAGGAAGAACTAAGCTGGAGATGGGTCTTTTTAAATCTTTGTGCATCTGTTCATCATTCTGAGCCGCACTAGTATGATGATATGGCAGATTGGAAGTAATTTGCTTGGTTGTATCTTTTGTGTTATAATACCTGGATCCAAATCTGCTGGCAGCAGGTACATCAGAGGGCCTTTGATTATCTGACGTAATGAAAGCATTGCTTTGTCCACTTAAAGCCTCTCGTCCATCTCCCACAACTCTATTAACTGAGGTCTCAGGGCCCTTGAAAAGATACGCTTGCATCTTTTTGTGTCTTTGTGTCTGACCGTTGCTCATTGAGTCTCGCCCATGGGGGGAATCTGTGATGGATGATGTCAGTTTTTCTGCGCTTGGGTTTGTGTTAATAATGGGGGTGTTTGCGCCATTGCTGATTGATGTTGCGTGAGGAGCCAGATGACTTGTAGAGCTGAGAAAATTGCTCGATTGACTCCCTCTCCATGTACTCTGTGCCCCAACTGCTGGAGATTCATTTGTCTCTTTATAGTCACTGTAACGCCCCCTTGGTGTTTCCCAATAACCACTCGTCTGGGATGAAGAAAGAGAAAAAGAAAATGGGTTTCCAGGAGATTTATCTTCATCCGTCCTTGAAGAATCAGTCTTTGCAACTTGTCCTCTGCTGTAAGGTTTTGGAATATATTTCAGGTCCCAAATTTTTGAAAAACTCAAGCTTTGGTGACTGCCAGCTTTTTCTGTAGGTGGTTTTCTAATAATCATTGACTGGGAATCATGAAAATTTCCAATTAGGGCTTCTTTCTGAGTGAGCGTGGGGTCATTCCCTTTGGACCTCCATCTCTCTGCGCTTTGCCCTCCGTGCTGGGGAGAGGATCTGCTAGTTAAAAAGCTGCTTGCCGGCCTCGCTCCATCTGTTCTATGGCCTCTCTGCACTTTTATTATTCTCACTCGAGACTGCCTGCTTGCTGGGCTGTTTTGACCGTCACTGTAAATACCTTGTGTAACCTGTAAAGGTTTTGATTGCTGATCAATGATTGACGGAGTCCCTCTATAATTTCCACGCGTCTTAGTTTCGTCATCAGTTCCAGTGTGAAGTCCAGTTTCTGTTGACAGCAGACCAGTAGAGGCGGGACGATGTTGCCTATACGGAGTGTAAAGTTGTCTCCAGGCGTTGTACGTCGCTCCATTGTGCTTCTGAGTTGCTGTGTAACTGGCTGAAAGTGAAAACAGATAGAAAATTATAAACTAAAATATTTTACATATCATATAGCCTGGCAATTGGATGACTGACAACTCTAGCAGGTTTAAAGCCCGTGTTATGTCTTCTTGAAAGAGGTCTGATGACCTACATGATTGCCAAAGTTTCACATAATGACGACATTGTATCTACAAGTAATCCCTTTGGAAGCTCTGGTTTCAGGCTGCTGTCGATTCTCAGTTTCAAGCTTTCCCCCCTCATTACACTGTTAAAATTTCAGGCAAACACCCAGATATTCAAGGAATTACAACTGGTACGAAACAACAAAGTTTTATTGTATGCTGATGATATCCTACCCTCTCTTTTAATGCTAGCAAGGAAAGCCATGGTGAAGTGGATTGGCAAGGATCATCACTACATTTCTATGTGGAAATCTCAGAGGTTGTGAATCTGGAAAAGCAGCATCTCATCTCTTTGACATAGTTTCTTTTTTTGCTTTCGTTTGTTTACTTATATTTAAAAATGTAATAAAAAGAACAGTGTTATGCAAACTTTTCACCCCATGTACCAAAAATGAGAGCTTCACAGGATATTAAACTGAATACATTTTATATAACCTTAGTTTTATATAGAACCAATTTGATTTAACTGACATCTTAACTACGACACTTACAGCAAGTTATTATTTTCTAGAGGAGTCTAAGTCACGGTGACCTGTTAAAATCTTTGCTCTGGAAACAGTCAAACATCCACAGGAAGAACAATCTAAACACAACAGAACTGAAACGCTGAACACAACACCGCAGAATTAAAGATGGGAAGCTAAGCAGTCTTGTTACTGCAAATGTTTTTTCATAATTATTAAATGAATCATGTTTGCGCCACTATATTTAATAAATAAACATTAGCTAAATCCACCGATTCAAATTAAATTGTTTGGCGTTTATAGAGTTTGTGCCGGTGAGATCATCTGCTGCTATGCTATCATCTGCTATTCAACCCTTCTGTTTGCAAGAGGAATCAAGTCAGAAGAAAGTTAGTCTTTAGAGGGCGCTCAGCTTCAGAAAGTGGATGAACTTGGCAGTCTGCACCATGGTCCTGTGACTTGTGAGTCATGCAAAATTCTCTGGCATCTTAGATTAAAAATAGATTCCTGACTGTAACACTTGTATTTCATAATCTTCCCTTATATGATGTAAGATTACTGTTACTGAAGATGAAATGTTTATTTTCTTCCCTCACGCCAGATGGCTGCCCCCCCACCCCTGTCTGAAAACCCCAACAATCTTCTCTCTACTATTGCAGGATTTTTACTTTTGCAATTTAAAGTGACTTGAGGGGACAGTTGTTGTTGATACTTTATAAATTTAAAAAATGGAATCAAATTGATCTTATTAAAATAAGATCCTTATCTAAATGACCTGGAAACTGTTTGTGACATCCCTGATAAAAGTGCGTTCTGCCATCATTAACACCATCAGCTTTGTTGAAATAAATACTATGACTCTCCAGCTAACACATGCACAGCAAAACCCCACAACAGCCATTAGGATGAGCATGCTTGGGCTCACCTCTCGCAGAATCTGGGCACACAATAAACAGCACGATGGCTGCACAGATCGGCACAAACACAAGGACTCTGGAGAGATAAAAATTACACCCAAATGTAGATAGATAGAACTGAACTGTCGTCACAAATAATTGCTAGTGCTTTTCAGATGTTTTATCTGCATGTGCAAAAAAAACCCCACAAAATACTGTGTACCGTTTACCTCAGGTGAGGAGCAAAGTTGCTGAACATGATCAGCAACTTTTTTCCAGGTTTATACGACTAGTAAAAGCTGCAGCAGCGCCGTTAGTCGGTATCTTTTACTTGAACCATGTAGGGGATCTTGCAGCTCTGCTGGTGCTTGTCAGTCTGATTGGAGGCAATACAGTTCACCTGGCCTCAGGTGACCAACTTCCTGGAGCTATGAGCAAAGGGCTATTTGTTGTTTTTCTGACTTCAGTGAATTTTATGTAAAACATTAACTTTCCTTTTTTGTCTACACTCCTCTTTCCTTTGAAAGGCCGTACATTTCCCCTTCAATTTACTTATCAGCTTTTAATTATGACAATAATAAATTCAAACTTTGTTGTTTTTTATCAAAAGGCAAATCACTAAAAATCCACAGAAAGCTTCAAACTGTGTTTTTAAAAAAATGTGTTTATTTTTTTAAATATTAAATACTTTCATAAAAACAAATAAAAAAAAAAACAATAAATATCAAAACAGTTGCATCTGTACATAAGTGGGGCTGAAAAGGCTGCTTTGGCATCACATTTGGCTACACAGCGGCCAAACAAGGAATCAAAACATTCACAGTGTCCACATGGCTTTATCATCATCGCCATCAAGTCCATTTTAAGATGATTCGTCACTCATACTGCATTACTCTGGGGCCATATGGGCTGCTCAAAACATGTGGCAGGACATCATGGCGAGGGCCCTCAGGTCTTCACTGGTCATACAGTCTTCTGAAAGAAAGAGAGAGCACATTAGAAAACAATGAACAACTTAATTCAATGGAAACCTCCCTAAAGTTAAAGAATGTTGTTATTGAATGGATACACATGCCAGTTCTTACAAAAGGTACCGAAGAAAGTGTGATCAAACCAAACTATAGTGTGACTAAGTTTGCATCTCTTTACAGCACTAATCATTTACTTAAAATAAAAAGTTGGCTATTATTTTCCTTTTAGTTCCTATAGCAGTTGGATTATTCATGTGAAGTTTTTTTCCTTAAGATTTCAGAATAAAATCACTAAATGGACACAAACTTGAGATTTTTAGATGATATTTTGACAGTCTGGTTTCGCTGATACTTAATCGAGGATAAATCTGCCAGTGAAAGTATCATAAACCACAATCAGGGTCTCTCTTACCTTCTCTTCTCTGCTGGCCCTTGCCGTTTATCGCCTGCCAAACTTTCTTCAAAGACCGCCGGAGTCTCCCGCCTCCTGTGCCCGCGGAAGACTCGCTCTCCTCGGCTGGAGTCTCGGGAGCTGTCGCTTCCTCCTCGTCCCCTTGAACCTGATCGTCCACGTCGGGCTCGTTGAGGAGTCCCGCAGCCGTCAGCCGCTCCAGTGCGCTCTCGTCCACCCTCAGCTCGGCTCGGATCTTCCCATGATCGGAGATGGATGTGATGTGTCGGCACAGCGGGCATACGATCAACCTGCCAGCCCCCAGATGCGCATCTCCGGGTCCCAGGGGCCTGGACAGGGCCAAGAGGCAGCTCTCGCAGAAGCTGTGCTTGCACTGGAGCTCCCGGGGACACCGCCGACCCGCGTTGTAGGTCTGGTAACAAACCCCGCACTCGAGTTCCTCTGCGCACATGTCGTTTTCTGATGCTGGCGTTTCGTCCTTAAAGTTTGAATGAACCAGAAGGCGAGTCGCTCTCAGCTTTATTCAAACTGCACCGAGAGAGGCGGGGCGTGGACGTCCTGTCGGAAACCTAACCTTTCAGACCCAACTAAACACGGCCGATGAGTCACAAGCCCCACGTGATGTAACGATACTGCTGACAATGACGCCATGAGAAGTGGTTCCAAAACACACAGACACGCACACCCAGCTACAGTAACACAGTAACAAGTGTGTATCTACACAGAATATCCACATTAAACATACAGAGTTTGTTTTCATTCCTCCTTGTCTCTCACACACTCCTCTATCACTGTGCAGTACATGACAGGCAGGAGGGCAAGATACAACAAGTCAAGCTGTGTAGACATTTCTAATAGTCCCAGGAAGTTATCTTCAGAGATCAGAGAAATGTCTTTCACATATCAGACTAGGCTTTTCCTTCTTATCTAGTTGTGTATGTGTGTATATGCGTGGGTGACGTCGGCTCTTCCCTCTCCACAGTAATCCCCCAAATAAAACTCCTCCTATCAGATAATCCAGCCCTAACTCCTTTCATGGTGATTTCCGCTGTGCCACAGTCTCGGCCAAAAATCACAAAGCCAGAACCTCTCCTGTTCACTCCGTTTGTGTGTTTCCTGTGTGAGTTGTAGAGTCTTTTGTTCTCTCTGTTCTTTTTACGCCTTCCCACTTTTTCCCCCTGCATTGATCTTACTGTACAGGGTATAATTATGTAAAGCACCAGGTCTCTTTCTTAATACTCAAAGGAAAATGGGATCATATCCTGTGAAGTATTTCGTTTTTGTTTTTTTTAGAAAAGGGGTGTTTGGGTTTTTTGTAATGGGTATATACATGAACCACTTTTCACCTGTTTAACTACAGACACACAGAACTTATACTGAAATGTTACGACTAATGTTTCAAGTCAACAAACCTAACCAGGAGTGATGCTCACTGATGCAAATATCCAATTAGTCAGTCACATCGCAGCAACTCGATATATTTAGGCATACGCCTGCCATGTAAACTGGAGCTGCCAGGGATCGAACCACCTGCCTTCTGAATAGTAGGCCTGGTCTACCTCCTGATCTACAACCAGACAGATATAAAGGCAAAATGGGCTCTAACTGGTTTGCTCATGCCTACTTGAGAAGTAGGGCGTGTGTCAATAATTTTAAGGGCTTTCTGAATCTTGCACAACCAACCTTTAAACACAGCATGTGTGATACAAACAAACTACGCCAACGCCAACGAACACAAGGGACAGACCTCAGGTGGGTTACATGTCGGTTTCACTTGCTGTTTACGCTTCAGTACAAGTTTACAGTTTTATTTGTCATATGCAGGAAACAGCAGCACACACTTTATTCCCGGTAAGCAAAGCTAAGTGAACAGGTACCTTCCAAGTAATATAACAATAAACTAAATAGTAGGTCAGATCACTTAGATCAACATGGGTGTGTAAAATGAGTGAAAAAACACTTTAAGATCAACAGTTTAGGAAAATCATATCGAAAAATCTTAAGTCACAAGTTAAACTGTCTACTGTGAAAATTCTCCACCTGAGCTGTTTCAGGTTTCTGAGCTGGTCAGCAGGATCTCAGTAATGCTAAAGAGAAAGGAACCAGCCGTCAATTAAAAACCAGTGATGGTCTTTGCATGGAGCCTGCATCTCACGTGTTTATATCGCTGTATTAATTACAAAGGTGTAAAAACTATACACCTTCCAAACCGATACCAAAGTTTCTCTGTATGTGAGGAAACCTCTATGATGATCAGTTTCTCCATTTGAAGAGCATGAGAGGTGGCCACTGAATGAATCAAGGAATCTGAGCATGTATGCTATGTATAAACTGCAAGGATGTTTAATAATTTCAGCCTAAGCCCTACTTTTTATTTTAAAATCCCAACATGCTGACTGTGTGGAAGCATAATAACATGATACGCAAGCGGAGTAGTGCAAGTCATGATCGAGAGACACCAATCTGTCATTTTCTGTCTTTTGTGTCCTGGTTACCTTTACATCACTGAGGGTTTAATTACTGCTCAGCGAGCCACACAGGTGCCTCACTGGGGACCAGACGGATAAAATCAGGTGAGACTGAGCGAAAACAAAAGGTTGCCAGTCAGCTGAGCTCAGACATTATAAACTCGCCTGATTAATGTGCACCGTAACGAGAACAGATCTGTACCGACATGAGAGAAACTGCGTGTGCCTGTGAAGAAGAAGGCGCCGGTGTTGTAGGTGGGAAACAAAGGTTCCTTGGATGAGTGGGAAGCGGAGCGCAGTGGGTAAGTGACTCTCTGATCTCTTTTACGTTTGTGATGATGGAGCGCTGTGTGTTACTCTGTGTACAGTCCCAGCAGGCCCGCTCGCCTAGAAAAGAGTTCACTTAAGTATGCATAGCTGTCTTCCACAGGTCGCTTTCATTCACTAAAATGCTTAGTTTGGCTCTAAAAGTCGACTTTCTGTTCTCATTGCATGAATGTGCTGATGACTTATTGAAGAAAGGCTTTCAGGTTGCCATGGACCGATTCAAAGGGGACCCGGTGTGCTAAGCAACAGTCCCCCACTGAGTGTGTGTGGCTTACCTCGTCATTGTCCCGTGCGAGACACAAATATAGAAAAGCAAAGCGCCAGTAAAGCTACACAATTCTACTGATTCCTTTCATAAATCACAGATCAAATGACATCAACAAATGTTACAGACTGTCAGTGTGTCTGACCAAAAGGTTTTAGGCCTTAAAGTAAAGTATTGTGTATTTCCTTGTATCGTTTTTATGGTATATACAGTGCCGTGGGAAAGTCTTGACTGTGCCATGATTGCTTTACATTTTGATACCAAGGAGCCAGAGTTCTTGTAATTTTTAAAGTTGACTTGAGCAGTATTTCTCCACAATTTCCAAAGGTCATGTTCAGTCCAGTCCTTATACCTGACCATTTCCAGAGGAGTGGTTTTGTATTAACCTCTTAACACTCACCTGTGAACCACTCAAGTCTAAAACGTATCTAACTCGAGGGATGAACGGTTTTTGTGTCTACACATAACAGAAAACTTAAAACATAAAATGGCGTGTTTTTGTGAGTGAGTCTCAAAGACCTATCAGCCCAAAGCTTTGCATATTTCAGCATGGTGTGCAGTGTGTCCTCAAAAAATCTGAGGAAACTGGGCAAAAGAAGAAGCAGCAGGTCTAAAAAAAACTATCTACAGCAGATGCTGTTCAAACCTTCTGTGTATTACAAACAACCAATTACAAGAAAGTTGCCTTAAAGAGAGAGGCACTAAAAATGGGTTGTTTTTGTCACAGGATGAACAGCGGGGCTGCACTTAAGTATAAGAAAAAAAGCATTATTTAAAATATAAATTATGCAAAGCTACTGTAGTAGAATCCAAGAATCAGAAACTGTGGAAATGAGCATAACAGTTTCCCTGAATTTGACTTCTGGCAGCAGCTTCTCATTGCAGACAACCTTATCAATCTTCACATCTAATGACAGGAAAGCAAAGCAGGGCATTTCCCAAAAAGTCTTCTTCCCATAAAGATTTTATTTGACTCTAACACAGCCACGGTGTTAAAATGCTGGGCTGCTGTGTCAATTCAACACACCTTTTGAAAAGAGTCTTTGTGTTAGTTGATTTAAAATTACACTTCCATGAAGTAGAAGAAAGCCGGTAAAAGCCAGCCCAACAAAAACGCTGGGTCTTACATCACCCTGAGTTCAGTATGACATCACTCAGTAAATAAATAATGACTTCTGGCTCGGTACACGCAATCTGTTTGCAACACAAACCGCTTCCCCTAAGTGCCTCCAAATACAGTAATTTTGATACCAACATTTCTTATGTTTTCTTAATTTAAAAAAAAAAAACAGCTGCTTTGAATGACTGAAGTGGAACAAGCCTGAGCTGGGAAAAGACGACGTGCTCTGACAAACACACACACCCACAAATGGAGAAATCTTAGAGTGACTGATTACTTCCTTTCCCGACTATTTTGTATATTTTTCTCTGACTGTGTGTGTGTGTGTCTGTGCTATCTAGCACGCACTCAAGGGCAAAGGTGATTGTGAGTAAGTGAGGGGGGTGGTGGATGGTGGATGTGTGAGCGGTTAAACGGATGAATGCTATGACTCATGGGCCGTGGAATCTGTTCATGAAAGTTAAAGAAACAAAGGATCTTTGGGGGAGCAGATCCTGATGTTTCTGTCTCACGGAAAGTCGACATGAAGTTTATGTTGATCATGTTTTCTCTCTACAGAGTTTAACATCTTTAGCTAAAAACTCATCCCCGACTTGCCTCTCGCCAGTTCTTCTACATCCACCCACTCCCACACCATGTCAGGGCATGTTGCCCCAGTGCCGCAGAAGGGGGATCCCGCTGCTGCTTCCGTGCCCAGCCGTGGCTCCGGTCCAGGGGAACCCATGGATGTGGAATGCCCCATCTGCTACCAGGAGTACAACTGCTACAACAAATGCCCCCGGATGTTGGAGTGTCTCCACGTTTTTTGCACTGAGTGCCTCCAGAGGATCCAGCTCTGCCCCCCTGACGCCCACAGCCCACAAGCCATTCCTTGCCCTCTCTGCCGCCATCTGACCCCACTGGAAACCGGGGATGCCCTCACCTTACCCTGCAACTCCCGCATCCTGTCCAGGCTGCCCCCCGGGGCCTTCCACCTGCCCATGACTGTGACCTCGCGGATGGCTACAGTCACCCAGAGAGTGGTGCTCTCCATGGAGGGCAACAGCAACAGGGACACCCGCTTCATCATCTTACCCACCGTCAGCCTGCGGGTGCAGCAGATGCACCCCGAAACCCCTTATGGCACAGCGCCTGGCCTGGTGGGCGAAGAGGAGATCATACAGCAGAGCAGGAAGACGCTGTTTTGTGTACAGATCCTGGCTGTCATCTTCTGGGTGCTGTTTGTGATCACTTGTGTGTTCGGGGTGGTGTTTGGGCCACATTTCCTGAACAGGAAATTTTAGAGTTACAGAAATTGTTTGCCAGTCTTTTTCTATTAACATGCTTTTTTAAGTGTACTTAGCATTCACCCTGTAATCAAATTAAGTTTTTACTTATTAGAGCTGCTCCTTTATTCAAAAGGGGTTGCTCCAGAAGACAGCTCTGCATATGGGATTTGGTAGAATTTTTTTGTGTTACAGTGGATACCCTTCCTGACACAACTCCAAAGGAGTTTGTGTCTCCTCCTGATCTTGAACTGGTGACCGTTCACATTCAAACTACTACACTAGAGTCCAATCCTTAAATGTGTCCTTACTGAATGCCTTAAGTACAGATTTTTAATCAGTGATAGCTTGATAAAGCGTGCCCCCTAGTGGTTAATAGGGAAACAACCAAACCCTAAGGTTTCTTTAATCGTTCTCATCATGCTTATTATGTTTGATAATATCATTTTGCAGCGGCTGACTCTGCTGCCAAAGAATAAATTAAATGAGGTCCTCAGTCCTTACATCAGTCCTTTACTTTGTGCAGGGTGTGCACATGTTTGGAAATCAGTGAAAGTGGCCTAACTTTAATAATCTACTTGAGAACGCACATGTATTTATTTCATCAGTGTGCACTCATTTCTCTCACCTGTGATGTAAACTACAGCAAACGTAATTGAGCATACAAAAGTTTGAACCGTACCTCACACAGAAACTTCAGTACACAGTTATAACTGTTTTTCTTGGATGAACACATCTGCCCCATTATGGAGATTAACTTTCATGGTAAGTGATATGATTTCTCTGTGCTTAATATGTTGGTATTATGTTTTGTGAAGTTGTAATTATTAAAGGAAGGAAAATGAAGTATTGAAGGAGGGCATGTAGAGGGTTGGTGGGACAGAGGAGGAGATAGCTGCAAGAAGATGATTAGCAATGAATAAAAACATGAGTACACATGAGTTTCTTTTTAACCTGTGGCTAGACAAACATTGTGCTGATATTAATTATTAATTTCTAGTTTTAGGTCATTTGAAACATGAAATATGCACTGTGTTAATAAAAAGCTCACCCTAAGCACTGTATTCTTCTGTTTGACATTGCCACCCAATTAAACATGCAGTTTGTCCCATTAGTGCCTTTTGTCACCCAGTGTCCAGGTTTCAGTTCATTTCAAGGGTACCTGTGGCTCAGGTGTGGGTCAGCAACGAATCAGAGGGTCAAAAAACAGAGCAATTACCAATAAGTGATTTTAGATATTTTCCAAAAAGTTATTTTAAATTTTAAACTATTATAAATGACTTATTGGCCTATAATTCCCCCCCCCAAAAAAATGTCAAAGATGTCTCTCATGAATGATGTCATGGCATTTTGACTCAGAAAGAACATTCCTGTCACTAAAAGGCTAAAATAAGCTGCAGTCAGTTTTTGGCAGAGTTACTGTTATATAGCTTTTATTTATCCGGATGCAAAGTCTCATTGACATTAAAAATGTCATTTTCAAGATCACAATTCTATAAAGATAGTTCTTGTGGCCAAAAAGGTCTGGATTCATTATAATGTAGACACAATAACGCAGATTCATGAAGACACTTGCAAAATAGGTAATTTCTTTATTTTATATATAAAGGTACTGAAACCTTCGTTACCCTTTTGCATCCATCGCAGTGGTGTTAATGTTAGAGAAAATGGTGCTTATGGACATATAAAAGCACTTTATGAATGTGTGTGACTGGGTGAATAAAGGCTCGCAGTAAGAAAGCCTTTTGAGTGTTTAACCTGAGTAGATAGGCGCTATTTAAGCACCAGTCCATTTATCATTTACAGTCTTGAAGTTTAATGCTCCATACTATTTAACCAACTGATGGAAATAAAAGCTCATTATTAAAATGTTAGACTAAAAAACAAAAAAAGTATTAAAAGAAATATTCAGAAAAATATATGAACGTGAACAGGCTGTGAATATATAGTATAAAATACCATTAGAGACGCTTTATTTATGTATGTAAGAATACTAATACTACAAGGTCGGGGGGGGGGGGGGGGGGGGGGGGGTGTCTGGTTCGGAAGGGTACGTAAAAAAAAGAAAAGAAGGGGGTACGTCTTTACGTCACACGCCGCGTTGGCTCGCAACAAGTGGTGAAAAGTTTTCAGACCCCCCCTCCCCTGTATGTTTTTGTTGGGGGAAAAGTTGTTGGGAGTTAGGTCGTGTGAATGTAGCTTCCCCGTATTTTTTCCCTCGCCTCTCGGTAACAGTGGGAATGCGAGTTTTTACTCCAGGGAAGTCGAGCTTCGAGCAGGGTTTTTCCTCCCTACGTCCTCCGGCTCGGACCGAAAATCTCGGTGGCCCTCATCGTTTCACCTCTGCCGTCTCGTTAGCCACCTAAGCTAGCTCCGCCGCCAGCTAACTGCCCCACAAAGTTATCGCTACCTCGCCTCACGGTGTGTGTATTTCTTTCGGAAACTTCCAGGTCGGCAGGAAAAGAAGAAGAAAAAAGAAACCGCAAACGTAGAGATGGCGGAAACCAAAATAATTTATCATATCGACGAGGAGGAGACGCCGTATTTGGTGAAGATTCCCATCGCTGCCGAAAATATCACTTTGCTGGATTTTAAACAGGTCCTGAACAAGCCAAACTACAAGTTCTTCTTCAAGTCTATGGACCAAGACTTCGGGTGAGCTCCAGTGATTTCTTTCCTTCCCCTCTCTCTGTCTCTAGTAGAAGGAGAGCTGTGAGCTTTGCATGCAAAATAAGGAGATCCATCATGCAAACGTGAATGTAGGCACAGAAATTTTGGAAAGCAGCCCCCCTTTTGTTGTGCTTGGATTTTCTGATCGGAGGAGTGACTTCCCAGAGCTAACGTGCGTACATAGTTGTGGGAGAAAATGCTGTTTGTATCTCTAAAACCACTCTATCCCATCTTGTGAGCAGTTGTGGTATATTTGTCGCTGGGGGTAACTTATGGTTCGAGGGAGGGTGAACATGCATGAAGCCAGCCTGTCTGGACCCCAGTCCCCCAAGCCCGGCCTTAATCAGAAAGTTGTAATGAGTGGTGATGAATATTCAAATACCAGAGGTAGCTGTGTCGGCTGGGACTTTTCTCAGAAAACATCATCATTACAATGGGAGGCATTCCCTGCCCCTGCTGCTTTTCTTTGCCCTAATCCTCATGCCTCCCTCCCTCCTTCAGTCCATCATCTGCTGAAATCCTCGCCTTTTCTTTCTTTCGGGTTTTGTCTCCCCTCTTTAACACTATGGCCTCCCAGCCATCCGTTCATTCCCCCAATTCCACACACACAAAACCTAAACTTCCTTAGAAAGAGCCGTCTCCTCGCCTCTATCAATTCAATCTTGCTGTGTGTTTTCGCGCAGAGGAATGCATGTTTGTGGTTTATTCACACAGCGAGAGACCCTTAGGGTTTCTGTTAAATACATTGTAGTCTTGGATGAAGATTTGGTCTGGGCTATTTGCCTCTTTTACTCCGTTTGGATGGCACCAGGGAGCCTGTGCCAAGCCAGCCCTAATATCAACCCGGAGATGAGGTGGATTTTTTGGCTTTTCACTGGGCTTTGACAAAGCTGGTGGGCCACTATTAGCTGTCAACAGAAGCAACATCAATATCAGATCTGTTTAAAAATACTGTACATCTGGTCTAACCAGTGCCTGTAACCCCCCCCCCCCCCCCCCCCCCCAAAAAAAAATAAAAATAAATAAATAAAGATTGGAAGTTGCAGTTTACCTAATGTAGTCGAGCTGTTTACATCATAGCGTTGAGCCTGGACAGTATATAAAAGATGGATAGTTTTGGGATGGATGGGCATGATTTTCAATTCTGAAAAGTGAAGCTAATGTGGAAGTACCTTGTAATAAACAGTAGGGGGCGACTCTTCTGGTTGTGAAAATAAGTCTGCTTGCATAGAAGTGAACAAAGTGATGTCACTCCAGAATTAGAGTGTTTAGTGGGAACGTTGTAAAAGTGAGGAAAAACAGGATTTGTTTTGCTTTTGATTAAGGTAGAGCCAGTGGTGTAGCACTAGTAATGCAGTATAGTGTTTGTTTTTCTGCACTTAAAAACAACGCTGCAGCACATTCGTGGCTGGAGCCTGGCCTGTGCTCTGCGTATGGCTTATTCAGTGAATCACAAATGCACAGAAGTTGTAGTTTTTATACTCTTTACCATTACCAGTACCATTTTGGATAGTAACCTCGGGGTTTATGGGACTGCTTCGTTTTTCTAAGTAGGAAATTCAAGTTGAGGGGTACGTTCCAGTTAAACATTCCAGCTGAGAACTTGGATATCTGGACTTTCATACAAATCTCTAACACAGCATTATGGTGGGGCTTTCTTGTGTTTGGCAACCTGCTGTTGTATGAGTGAGCTCAGATTTAAAAGTCTGAATTCTGCTTCTGCAGCAAATCTAGTAATGTAGAGCCCAAGCAAGTGCCAAACACTGTAGTCTGCATTTATACCCGTAGGAGCTGCACAGACGACGATGTGTACTTACATTTCTAGGGAGATGTGTGGCAGGTTATGGCATAGGTTTTTAGACTAGTATGAACACAATGATGGCCATGTTTGGCCTACGTATTTGAAACCCATATTTAGGATTTGGGATCCATCACCTAAGCATACCATACTATAGCATCTTTCTTTTTTTTTTTATAAAACAGTTTAAAAGAACTAAAACGAACACAAAGTGGTGTACATTGGAACTAAATGATAAAAATACACAAGATTGAACTAAAAATCAATTAAATAGGTCAAATAAATACAAGAAAAAGAGACTTCACCATTAAGGTGATGCTTTCAAATATCTTCCATATATATATACTAATATAATCACTTACTGTTTATTACATGTAACATGAAGAAAACATGTTACTTGATACTCTGCTCACTGACTGTTTATTTTCTATTGAATTTCCTTTCAAAAGCACCACAAACTGACGCTACCAACATGAAGTTTGAAACTTTAACAAAAAGGAAACTTTCCAGACTTTTTGGAGGTCTGTTGTATTAGTTTTAGTCTAATGTCCCAAAGAGTGCGTGTGTGTGTGCAGCTGTCATGTGCACAGTAAGATAATTGGCGAGCTTTTCAATCAGCGTGTCGGTTTATTATGTTACCTTTACTAGACTTTGTAAGTTAACTGTCAGATTAAGAGCTTGTCCCTGTGTAACTGGGTAACACATGATTATGTTTAGACCCCGTGTGCTTGTGTGTGAGTACTAAATGTTAAACATCTCAAACAAGCCACCCTCTGGAAACTCTCAAAGACTGTATGGCCTGTCTTTAAGTTAAATTGCACTGTCTGGCATCATGCTCTCTCATTTGAATATCTCCAACTGAGTTCAGATGAAAAATTTCAAACATAGCTCTGAGTCAGCTGTCCAATCAAAGCAGGGACTTTTTCTCCCCCTCTCTTCCCCCTGCTCTCTCTTAACCAGGAGAGGAGTGTGTGTTTTCATTTGTCCTGGGTTGAGGCCAGCTGTCGAGGAGATCTGTGTGTGTGGCAGAGCAGGCCAGGGCTGGTGCTAGGAACCTGGACCTGGACAGGGGCCATTTGCTGGGTGTCTGGGGTGTCTATGGGGAGAAGAAAGGGAGAGAAGGAACAGGGTGGTGTTCACTTAGAGTCACTGGATATTCTGCTGTATACATGTGCGCTGAGAAGGGATCAGGGAGCTGTTTGAGTAAGATTAATTGTTAGAACAGCAATGCCGTGTTGAGAGTGAGGAATTTAAGGGTAGCAAGGGACTTGAAGAATGGTAGTCGGCAGGGAAAAGTTTAAGTTAATCCAACAGGACTCTGCATATTTCAGAGTTGTTTATGCATTGTATTCGAGGCATTTCAGTATGTGAGTGAAATGACTTTCGACTGTGGTCTCTTGTTTGTTTGGGGGACAGAGGAATGACGACAATCTTACTCTCTGCAGACAATTTGTGCATCTGTCCATCTGCCGTCTAGGTGCAGATTTGTGCTGAAAAAGCGTAATGGATAGGAAGAAAAAATATTGTTAGCTACATCAGTAGCCACATAGACAGGGCTCTCAAAACCTGCAGCAGATCCTCAATAGTGCCCACTACAATCCGGCTGTATGCTAGCATGCACCCACAAAACCAGCTCTCAACAGCTGCTTACAAAAGCCCAGTGGAACCTGACCAAGTCTCACACACTTAAGAGGAGGTACGCTGGCATGTGAAGCTGGAAAAAGGAGACTTTTGGAGACGCTTGAACAGCCAAGTGTCCTCTATGTAGCACTTACGCCCAGCTCGGTCTCTTGGAACTACTGTAGCTGAAGCCAAATGTTTGCCTCTCTGTAAACATGGAAGTCTTAGATGGAGGAGGGGAAAACTGCCAGACGGATGTGTTGTCTTTAAAGAATTTAGACCATGTTGGCTATTAATGTTAAGTAGCTGCTGTTATCTGTAATGGCTTTGCATGCAGATTTAGTTGACCGGGTTGTGTAATTCACAAGTAGGCTCAATGTGTTTTAGCTCATTGTGGTAAAAGAAGAAATTCCACAGTGTCTGTGAAGCAGTTTTGTGATGTTTGTTGTTAGTGTGCTGATTCATGGCTCCATGACTTGGGTGGTATTTTGGAAATAAGATTAGAAGCAGGATCCCAGTGATAAGCTTGTACTTATACTGGTGTGGAGTTTACTTTTAATGGGGGCTAACTGAAGCTAAATTAGTTAAATGTTGCTTTAATATTCATTTAAACCTCTTACAATACTGCTACATTACATTTAGATCAACTTGATATACATTCAAGGAATCTGAGGGCAGGAAGGAGACTGACTGTTTTGGCTCTCCTTTGTGTACAACTAAGATATTAGCAAAATGACACCACGCCAACACTGTGGAAGTCGCATTCGCACTTTAAGAATAAGTGCAATTTTGTTAATACAATAGTCCGAAAGAACAAGAAAGGTGATGGATTTGTGCCAGAGGAAGTAACAGAGGCTCATCAGCTTTACTGTAAAGATCATCCTCCCCTAATAGCCTATTCAGTAAGGAGCCAGTATAATTCAGTTCAGGTTTAGTTATATAGTCCCAGTTCACAACAGCAGTCGCTCAAAGATACTTGCAGGGTTATTGCAGGATTAAGATGGTACATTGTTACAGAGAGAACCCCAACAATTAGATAAGCCCTGGTGTGTGACTACAAATGCTAAAAAAGCCAGTCCTAGGCAAGGTTTCCTCTACCTCTGCTGACTGAATCCAAAACATTTTTAATACAATTTCTGTGCCCTTGTTTCGTTTCATTTCATTTCAGAGATATTTTTGAGACTCTCGACTGGGTCACACTAGTTTCTTTCTTCTGCTGTCGTCACACTTCAGGGGTGTTTTTTGCCAGCCCCTAGTTTGGTAGTGTTGGTGAGATACTTGGATGTGTTATACAATCAATTCCCTATTATAATCAAAAACATGCAAATTATTTTATCCTTAAACCAAGTTTTTCTTATATAAAGGAATTTTTTGTACCTCCCAGAGAGGTTCTGTTCAACCATGAGTTGAACCCCTTCTTATCTCTATTGCCTTTACTCTTCATAGCAAGTAATCTGACTGGCCTATGTAGCCACCCACCAAAAACACAAAACAAAAGCCTTTAAACTCATTATCCTTTTTGTTTCATTAGAAAATGTTCCTCAGGTTTGGCCGAATGCGATCCTCCTCCCAGCCGTCCAGTTTTTCAGTGAAATCAGTTTTAATATGAGTGTGATCGACTGCAGCTGCATTGATGTGGCTGTAAGCTGATGATTTACCCAGATGGGTTTTGAGTTAACCCTGGCACTTTGATTTGGTGCAGCTGTGTTGTTGTCACGGGCTCATATATTTCATGTAATGTGTCGGTAATGTAAACTGTTTAATTCCCCTCCGCACTTTCACTTTTTCCATCTATGACTTAATGTCGTTTTCAGCCCTCTTTTCTCCACTGCAGTGTACCATACAGATCACACTTATCATGATGTCAGAAAACCAGAACCGTTCAAACCTACTGAACCTCCCTGTGTGTCTCTGTTCTTCAGGGTGGTGAAGGAAGAGATTTCAGACGACAGTGCCAAGTTGCCATGTTTCAACGGCAGAGTGGTGTCATGGGTAAGAGATGATAAACTTGCTGTTTATTTTCTTTTTAAAGCAGGAGTGGAAGCTATACACATTTCCCTGCTAACCTTTCTTTTTCCATCATTTCCTCTTGAGGCTTGTCTGAAAATGTCAAGACTTAACTTTAATCTCAAGAATAAGCCTACATCATGTTTAGCCAGAGGGTGTTTGCAAAAACCACCTCTTCTTTTTCCTGTGTCTTCCTTCAGACCTCCCTCAGACCAACAGTCTTGTCTAACCAGCAGCAGTAAAATGAAGTAATTAGATTTCAGATTTTTAGCCATTAACTTTGCACAATTATATGTCATCAGAGAGTTTGCACATCTGGTCCTGGCTTGCTCTTTGGTGAAACGTTTGGAAACTTGGAACAGGAAAAAAACTGAACCAGAGTAACTGTCCACCCAGGTAAAACAGGAGGGAGCAGATTCAGCAGAAGTATGGGAAAATTGTTCTTGGAGCTTTATCAACAGTCTGAGTCACTGGTAGTTTTGCTAGACTGTTACTCTCAGACTTCAATAAATCTTTTGTCACTTGAGAATTTTCTTACACTGAGCGCCTTGAACCGACTGTTTCTTTGCATGACATTTCCCTTTTAAACATTTAAAAGAGATTTGTCAAATGAAAGCGTGCACATTTTAACCTGGAGACAGACATGATGTCCATGTTTGCAGTAAGGCTGATGCACTTTTTCCATTTTTCTGAGAGAGGGTCCCTACAAATATTTTCCATATCATAGTTATGCTTCCATTCAGCTTGAGAGGGGTCCTTTTTGTACCATTTGTTTTACCCCGTTATGTGTTTTAACACCGAGGGCAGTAGAGATAAAGCTCTTATCTGCTTTATATTCATAGGTGTTTTTGTGTTGTTTCCTCTGCTATTTGTGTAAATTGAAAGTTTACAAAATTTCCATCCATCCACCTTCTGCCTCTTATCTGGGTCCAGGTTGTGGGACAGTAGTCTAAGCTGAAATGTCTAGACTTCCCTGTCTCCCTGACGTTTATTCTAGCTCTTTCAAGGGGGACAACGCAGGCAGTTTCAGGCCTGGGTCTAATCCGGGGCCTGCTCCCACTAACACATGCCCAAAACACTTCACCAAGAAGCATCCAGGAGGCATCCTAGTCAGATGCCTGAACAATCTCAACTGGGTCCTTTTTGTGTGGAGCATTAGCAGCTGCAGTTTGAGCGCCTCCTTAACTACCAACTCCACAGTCTATCTTTAAGGCTGGGCCAAGCCACCCTTTGGAGGAAGCTCACTTCCTTCTCCTTGTATCTGCCATCTCGTAGTTTCAGTGGATACCCACAGCTTAGGGCCGTAGGTCAGAGTAGGAACGTAGATCGACTGGTAGAGCAGCGGCTTTGCTTTCAAGCTAACTCTTACTTCACCACAACAGACTGATATAGCATCACTGCTGACACCACACCAGTATACCAGTCTCATGCTCCACTCACACCTCAGTGACCCTTTAAATTACCCCACTTGGGGCATCCCACCCCTTTCCAGCTGAGAACTGTGACCTCAGACTTGGAGGTCCTTATTGTCAAAGCACAAACTAAATGCCTATTATTAAATTTACGCATTTACATCAATGTCAGCAAAAACTCAATACTATAAACAAGATGCTATATTAAACTGGCTCTCATTAAAAAGATAGTTCATTATTTTCTTTGCCAGGTAATTGTCAAATCTGGCCGGGGTGGCTGCAAGTCCTTATAAAGCTTTTATCTTAAATACGTATTTGCTAATAAACAACCTTAAAAGTTTTAAATGGTCTTAAATTCATTTTAAATGTGTCTTAAATTTTTTTTTAGTCAACTCGCAGCTAAAATGTTGACCAGCAACATTAAAATTTTCACTCTGTCTACACATTGATATCCTACAATGTGACTGCATTGTCAAGCTGAGCTATTTTGGAACAACTGGACCCCCGATTTAGAAGGCGATACTAGCAGGAAAGCATGCATCACAGTTGTTTACATGCAGCAATGCATGACTTGGCCATGTGCAAACACATAGAATAGTATTAGGCGAGAAAGTCAAGTTGAAATTCTGTAGCCGCACGGAATTTAACATATGCAAACATTTAAATGAGCATATCGAGATAGAAAAGGCGTTTTTAAGTTTGCCAAACAAATTCACAAAGGAAGCAAATGTTTCTCTGATTGTGTTAACTGATACTCGAGCCGAGCTGCACGCAGCGTGGCTTGTTAGCAGTTATAGCACAGCGAGTTGCCAGGTACAGCTTTCATACTTTCCATTTCTCTTGTAGAAGACCCAGTTGTTGTACTCCACCCTGCGGGTTGCATTTAAAAGGAGACAAAACACTGAGACTTGGCCCAGATAAGAAGGACAGGGGCTGGAGCATCTGTTAAGTGCATAAGAACTCAAAGAGAGGGAGAACAAAGCTCAGACACCAGAGGGACTGATATGCGATCTGCACAGAGAGATGGATGAAGGGATCCCAGAAGATGAGTGTTTCACAGTTACGTAGCCATTAATGGAGAGCAAAAAGCAGGGAGTGACTGGATAAAGTGGGCGAACGTCTCTGTGCACATGCTTGTGGACATTTGGTTGAGTTATTTTGACAGGAAATACAAAGCATGTTTATATGAAGTCACTGAATGCACCAAACTTCCCAAACTCTGGAGCTCATATGAAGTTTATAATAAGAAACGTTATGTGTGGGCTCTGCAGTGATGTAAGAAGGCCTGGACTCCGCTCTCTGTGTTTCTATGGTCCATGTAATTGGAAGCTATATGCCATTCATCCTAATTGTTGATGTGTGATACCTCTCTCTCCCCTTGTATGTGTGTGTGTGGACACTTTTGTTGTATAATGAAGAGAGACAGGTTAAGTGTAGGATAGCGTTTCAGTTTGCCCTTGAGACCTTCGTCTGAAAAGAGTACAGTGTTTGTATGTGAAAGTAATTGACATAGTACCCGTTTTTCCTCCCTCTGCCCTCCACCTCCTTCCTTCTCGTCCTTTCATTCCTCTTCTTTTTTTTCACCCTCTCGTCTCTCTGCCCTCTCTTACTTTGTGCCAGTTTCTCACCACTCCACATACTTGCCTACTTTTTTCCTAATACTTTCCATCCTGCTCCCCTCGACCTTTACCTCAGATTCTTTCCTCTCTTTATTATTTTTTTGTGTTGTCTCTAAATCTTTTATTTTGCTTCCTTTTATATATCAGTTGGTATCTTCAGACACTCCAGCAGCAGAGCCTCCAGTGGCAGTGGTCCCCCCTGTGGAAACAACTACCCAGCCTTTGCCCCCTCCGCCACCCCTTCCTCCCCCACCTGCAGAGAGGACCGGGGGCATCGGGGACTCCAGACCACCATCTTTCCAGTAAGCAACACACACACACACACACACACACACACACACACACACACACGTGAATCACGAATCATTTACTGTGTATTTAAAGTGAGGGAAATGATTATTTGATCCCCTGCTGAAGTTTGCAAGCTTGCTCACTTATCAGGAAATGAACAGTTTCAAATTTTAAGGTAGTTTAAGGTAACATCAGCGAACAATCCTGAAAAAAACACTGCATAAAAGTTTTAAACTGATTTGCATGTCACTGTCATGAAATTAGTATTTGATCAACAAGTAAAACTTAGTACTTGGTGGAGAAACTCTTGTTAGCAAGCACAGCTGTAAGATGTTTCTTGTAGTTGGTCACCAGGTTTGCACAAATCTTTAAATCCTTTCTTAGCTGCCCCATGGCAGCTCAAAACTTCAGCTTCCTCCACAGAGTTTGTATAAGTCTGAGGTTTGAAGACTGGCTAGGCCACTTCATGATTTCCTGCTTCATCTGTAGCTGCTCCTTTGTTGCCTTGGTGATTTTTTTGGTCATGCTAGAACATCCATCCATGACCCGTTTTCGGCGTTCTGGCTGAGAGAAGGAGGTTCTCGTCCGTGATTGTATATTACATGTCTTGTTCATTGACATCCTCGATGCAGTGAAGTCATCCTGTCCCCTTAGCAGAAAAACAGCCCCAATAATGGTTCCAACTCCTGAACTGCAGGGATGTGCTCAGCATTTTCCTCCTTTCAAACACAGTTGGTTGAGATGATGTCAAAGAGCTAGATTTGAATTTTACAGTGTTTATTTATCGGATAAAATAAGTTAAATGTCACTGTTATTATTGTCCGGCTGGAAACAGCGGAGGTGTCCAAATTCAGAGGCTGGGTCCACCTGAGGACCCGGCCTTCGTGGTCTAAGTGGGTCGGGTTGACCGGAAATGAGCGACCGTGAAATTGGACGGTCTAGCCTTCAGAACTACGTCACGAGCTCTCTCGGTGGAGTGAAACTCTGCCGTCTGCTCCTTGCTATCTAAAATATAACCGGACGCTGGCGTACATTTTCGACCATCTCACACTTCAGTTTAATCAGTTTTCTGTCTGACGTTTATTCAGCTGTGTGAAAACCGCCGGAGGAACCCTCCCGAGAGATTAATAAAGTTTTGTTTAATCTAATCTAATAATTTTAATCTCAGCCAAACCGATTTACTCACGAACAAATAAAACACTGAAAAAGCCAAACAATAACATGTTTAAGTTATTTAAGTGACTTATATATCATGTTTATCCTGAGTAGTGAAAGACCGCGGGGGTTTATAAACGATGTGCCGGGAGTTTGCTGTTCTCGTCAGCTCAAGTTTACACAGCTACATTCTCGCCTGAAAATATGTTGAAAGTTTATTTTGTGACCCAGAAAGAATAATTAGAGTAGTATTAAAACTAAGTAACTGCAGTAGTAGTAGCCATTGTTGGAAACTGGAATTGCCTGGGCCTATCTGGGGTATGGTTTTTAAATTTTGTTGTCCGGGTGGAAAATCGGGAGATTTTCGGCAGGGGCACTGAAATTCTGAAAGACATGCAGTTTGTGGGGATAGGTTAATTGGATAATCCAAATTGCCACTAGGTGTGAATGTGCGAGTGAATGTGAGTATGAATGGTTGTCTGTCCTTGTGTGTTAGCCCTGCGACAGACTGGCGACCTGTCCAGGGAGTACTCCGCCTCTCGCCCTATGACAGCTGGGATTGGCTCCAGCACCCCCCGCGACCCTGAAAAGGATAAGCGGTAGCGAATGGATGGATGGATGACACTGAAATTCGGGATTCTCACAGAAAAATCAGGAAGGGTGGCATGTATGGATGTTGTGTGCGCTGCAGGATTTCATTGCATTGTGCTCAAGTGTGTTACCAGTGTTGTTCTTAGCGACTGTGATCCCAACTGTCTTCAGGTCATTAACAAGCTGATCTCATGTAGTTTTGGGATGATCCACCACTTTTCACCCATTGTACTTGAAGACTTGCAACACACACCTGTGCTCCTCCTATAGTTTTAATTAGAAACTGTATATTTACCTGAATATCTCACACTCTCAGAGTATCAGGTTTACGCACGAATATGTGAGCTCATTTGAAACTGATCTTAGCTGGGACCGCCCTTGTTATTGACACAAGGAAAAGCTTTCAATCCCTGAGTAGACAGATCTGATTGAAGTGTTCCCTCACACAGTTTGAGTATGTTTTTGCCATATTCAAGAACTTCCAGTGTGCTTTGAAATGTTGTGAAATATGGTCTAGTTGGTTTGGATAGTTGGGGTTACTGCAGAAAACTGTAACATCACATTAAGTTGATATGACAAATGTGTCAACAAACAGTTTCCTAGTGATTATTCTTGTTTAACACTGTTTTGGAAAGATCTGCTAATCGCAGTGAACCAACTGGTTTCTCACTTTGTTTGCTGTCAGTTCCTGAGCAGGTATTCAACGCTGGGTTTACCAGAACCTGCATTGAGACAGAGGCTACCAAAAACATTAGTTTTGAGCTGAAAAAGCAAAACGAAGAAGTGAATGAAGCTTAAAAACTGTCAAGCTAATACAAGTCTTTAGAGCAAGAATGAGATCTCATCTTACATATAGTCATTTCATTTTTTAAAACAAACAAACAAAAACATCCATGCGCGCGCACACACGTGTGTGATTAGGACAGCTTTTAAAAAAGCAAAAAACCAGTATAAATTTCAAAATAACTATTTATTATTTATTTGTATTATATTATGTCATATTGTACAGCTTGTACATACATGTACGAAGAAGGTTAAAGTGGGACTTCACAGGTGGGCAAGCTGTAAGATCAGGTGTAGCAAAAATGTGTATCAGTGTGGGCCAAAAAATCAGAAGTGGTTGCACACTGTTTTGTATTGGGATATCCAGTAGATCTTTGCATTATTGTACATAAATCATAGGTCAGCTGTGATGAACTGCTACTCTGATATTCACTGCTCTTTGTGGATCGAGCCAATTGAACTCAACAGGATATAAACAGATGATTCAATAGCTGTAGGGATGATTTCTAACACCTGGGCAGTATAAAGCTAATCAAAAAGGTAGAATTCAGTGAGTGAATCTAATCAGCGTCACCAGCTTAGATATACATCGATGTTTGCTGCCTTTCATGTAATCTAATATTGATATTGATATGACCAATCCAACATTACTGAAAACTATAGTTGTAACCATAGTCCATCCTTTATCTTTATAAAAAACCAAGTATATCTGCACACTGCTTTTTCACGAGTCATTAGTAAGGAAGTAAAGAAGAAAAAGTAAATTAGTTATTTGTTTCCATAATATGTTTGGAGCTAGACCGACACCTTACTGCTCATACGTGACAATCTTCAAATGAAAGGGTCTCTGGTACCAAAGAAAAGGTTCAGTTTAACCAGCTGTTTTTATGACTGGGTGGTGTCCGGGGTACTGGATGCTGATGTATTATCAGTGTAGATATAACACCAAGCTATGAGAAACTGATTTTGGGGGAAAGTTCTTTGTTTTTTTTGTATGTTAAAAAACAATCAACCAGCCATTTAATTGTGGGTCTCATGAATCCAGTGTTAGTTGTGCTTTTAAGTTTTTATAGTGTGGACAGTGGGTCTGAATCTTAAAAGCAAACTAATTATCATTCAGTCTGATTGTGGTTGTGTTGATGTACACACAGCTTACAAAAATGAAGAAATCCATGTGAGTGGTAGAAAAAAATGAAAAGCTTACTGTGTGATGTCAATAAAATTACAGTAGCTCTAATGCACAGTGACCATGCTGTGCTTTGTGTCTTCATGTGTCTTAAACTTTTTGATCATTGTAGGAAAATGTGCTAATATTGGACCAGCAAAGAGATTGTGCTGTTCTATAGCCTTCACTGCAATAAGAGACAATGTAATACATAGCAGATGTCATGTCCAAGGCCTGATTAAAGTGACACGTACCTGACCGACAACTTTAATGTAAGCAACATTAAGCACATAATGCTAAAAGTATGTATTAAAATGTTGATTTGGTGTTTAAAAGGGAACAGTTGTACGTGTGTTCAGCTCTATATTTGTATTCTTAGACTCACAGAGTAGTCTGACAGCATCTAAGGAGCCTATACTGGGCCTTGGTCCTTCTCAGGACACTTATTTGGACAATTACCAAGTTGTTTTTAAATAGCGTGATATAAATATGTAAATGTTCTGTAAATGTGACAGAAAATAAGGAAAAGAGTGAGTAGTTCTGTTTAACTGAAGAATAGTCTAGAGTTTGACTAAAGAAATGGACTGATATCAGCTGATTCTAGTTTATTACTGATAAGGATGTCTCTTGGGAGATAACAGCAAAATGTCTGCAAAGATGGCAATGAGATCATTTAGAAAAAAGGCCTCTTTTGAAGTTTGTCCAGCAGAAACACTGACAGGCTTTTCTTTTGACTGTTCAAATGTCCTCCTGAAAATATTACAGTTCTCTAAATAGCAAATTGGCACTTATTTTCTTTATTTATTTGTATGATAATTAATAAATAATATAAATACTTGTATTATGTGTCAGATTCAGTTAAGCCCATTTTCATTCAGAGGAAGCTGTTAGAAATTAGGACGAAAAAATAAAGCATAGATATTCGTATACAGCAGCAGGCAATACTGCTTTAAAAGAACAGGTAAATTAAGGAAGGGCATGTACTTTCTAGCCTACTATAATTGCAAAAATGCATAACATAAAAAACGTATGTAGTTAGAAATGCCTTTTATGTTGTAAACACTGATTAGTGCAAATCCAGTGTTGAAATCCAGTCGTGCTCTAATTCCATCTGTAATTGTGCTTATTTTTACAGTCCCAATGCAACAGGCAGCGTGGAGACTTTGGACGACCAGACTGAAACGGAGTCTGTAGTTTCTTTCAGGAGAGAGAGGCCTCGGCACAGAGAGAGCATGGAACAACACGGTGAGACACTCGTGCACACGAAAACAATCCTTTTAATACTGCCTCCTATCAAGATTTGGCACGTCTATATCTCCCAGACACTCAATACAAGTTGATATAATCAGAGAGTTGCTGAGGAGTGAGGAATGTTTGGGATCTATAGGGAAACCCTGACTTGCACAAACATGAAAAATCATGTTGATTATTTTCCTGTTGTCTTTGGGGACTCTCATGCGGCATCTCAGGCCCTCGTATGAACGGCCAGAGTCGTCTGGAGCGCCACCTGGCAGGATACGAGAGCTCTAGCACGGTGATGAGCAGCGAGTTAGAAACGACCAGCTTCTGCGACTCTGAGGACGATGACACGATGAGCAGGTGAGAAAGCGATAAATGTCGCATGTATCCAGTAGGTGATGGAACAGGCTAATGCGAGAGAAGCTGTCCCTTAAATTTGTGTTGACCTCCTTAAGAACCAAGCCTGTTAAAGGTTTATGAGATATTTCTCTCTCTTGACCTTTCACCTTTTGTTGAACAGGTTCAGCAGTGCCACAGAGCAGAGCACAGCTTCGAGGCTTCTTAAGCGACATCGTCGACGGAGGAAACAGCGTCCCCCACGTCTGGAGAGGGTGTGTGCGCACGATTTACTTTGTGCAAACAGATTAAATATTTTGGTCACGTCAGTGTCTGTAGTGTAATGTTGTCATTTCCTGCTCCAGGCCTCCTCCTTCAGCAGTGTTACAGATTCCACGATGTCTCTGAACATCATCACCGTCACTCTAAACATGGGTCTGTACTCTCCTCATGCACCTCATGAACCTTTAAACTTATATCTCAGATTCATTTTTCTTACCTAATGTTCACCTTGTCTTAACATTATTGTGATTTCTCAACCGTACAGAAAAGTACAACTTCCTGGGTATCAGCATAGTGGGTCAGAGCAACGAAAGGGGGGATGGAGGCATCTACATTGGCTCCATCATGAAGGGAGGAGCTGTGGCTGCTGATGGACGCATTGAACCTGGTGACATGCTGCTGCAGGTGAGGAGGAATGATGGCTTTTTCCTATATAAATGACGATGTCTTGATTTATTTAGTTTTTTAAATTACTGCAGCTGGTTTATCCAGGAAATACCAGTGTGGTTGTTTGGTTTTGAGATCTGCTGGGTCTCATTTCAGGAGCTTTTCTAGTGGGTGATCCAGTCCAGATCAGTGCTTGTTCACTTCAGTTGTAATTCATTCCTTGTCTACATGAACACATCTGTTTCTCTCTAAACATAAACAAAGGAAGTATTTATGCGTATGAATGCAACTGGTTTTTATTTTATTTTTTTGTTCCGATCAAGAAGCTAGAACTGGGAAATTACTGACATTTTTCTGTTGAAAAGACTTTGATTAATCAGCTACCAAAACAGTTGGTTGTTATTCTTCATCATCAGCATCAATAAATAATTCATCTCCACTTATGAGTCTAAATAAACCTTTTTCTTATGCCTCATTATCCCCTCTCCTCCTAGGTGAATGACATCAATTTTGAAAATATGAGTAACGACGATGCAGTGCGGGTCCTGAGGGAGATTGTACACAAGCCAGGGTATGTTGTTTTTTTTTTTCCATCTGACTTTTTAGATGATATATCAAATGTTTTCAGGTTTTGTCTTGTCAACAGGTAGTAAGCTTTTGTTGTTATCAGGGATGGGTGGTATAGTCTCAAAATTATATCATGATATTTAGAGAAGCAATAATGATATTTCTGAGAATATAGGAAAAGTTTACTGAACAGCATTTTATTGATGCTTGCAGTTTTATTAAGGCAGCAGCATTTAGAAGTGTAAGTAAATAAAGGGGATTTTCCTTCTTGTCCTTCTGTGATGTTATATCTTGGGTTGGGCTTTAATCCAGCTTCTTAAAGTCCTGTTTCAGTAACTTTGATCCATCATTTGCTCTTCTTGTCTTATGATGTGTAGCGAGTGAGCGCTCCAGTGACGCTGTGTGGAGATTTGTTTAAATCGCACGTCGCTGCTAGTATCTCCTTCTTCGTAGCCTTGTGTTTTTTCCTCAAGTGGTGAAAGGTGTTCGTTCTCTCCACCTTCAGTTTTCTTGCATATTTTGCAAAGTACTGTGCTTTGGGAGGTTGTAGAAGTATCTGTCTTTTTTTGTTTTGTTTTATTAATAAATGATCATTGGAGGCTGACACACAGCTCTCACTCTCAGACATGCCCTGCCTTGTCTTGTTGCCATGTGACGTTTTTGTATCGGGTAAATCTTCACCCCAGTATTAGCGTGGACGATGTGATCTGACCGTAGTCGTGATGTTTGCGTACTCTTTTCCAGGCCCATCATCCTCACAGTGGCAAAGTGCTGGGACCCGTCTCCTCAGGGCTACTTCACTCTGCCTCGCAGTACGTACAGCTCTGCCTGAGACACAACACACGGATCCATGTTTGTGTCAGTAACTGTTTCCTAATTGTTTTCCTCACCCTGCAGATGAGCCGGTCCGACCCATTGACCCTGCAGCATGGGTCAGTCACTCCGTGGCCATGACCGGGGCTTACCCTCCCTACCCAGGCAGTTCCTCCCTCAGCACCATCACGTCCTCGTCCTCCGTCACCGAGACTGAACGTAAGCGTCTTTGCGTTCACCCTACTCTATATTTGCTCCTTTATAATATCCCCTTTAGTAATATCAGCCTTTTCATGGCTGTGTATTATTTTCATAAAACTGTCCTTCGTGTCTAGTTGTCTAGTTTCATATCCAGACTCGTGATATTCAGTCTGAATTCAGTTCATTATTCTAAAGTATCTCTTTCCCCTTCTTCAGTCTGTGTCCGTCTTTGTCTCCCACCGACACTGGCACAGGAGTCGTCTTTCACATCTGTCTTTCTGCTTTTGTCGCGGCTGTTGTGTGATAAATGACGTCTGCTGCTTTCCTGCTTTTGATCTCTTTGAAGTTCCACTCCTTGCTTTCTTGTTTTTGGCCCCGTTCTGTTTTCATCTGTCATGCTTTCTTGCATGTTTTTCCCTCCTGAGGTTTTTCCTTAACCATTCTTCATCCTTCTCCAGGTTTTGATGACTTTAACTTATCACTGCACTCTGACATGGCATCTGTCGCCAAAGCCATGGCCTCACCAGAGTCGGGTCTGGAAGTCCGGGACCGCATGTGGCTTAAAATCACCATTCCCAACGCTTTCCTGGGTAAGACAAAAAGTGGAAACGAGGCAAGAGAGACTACACTCGTTCCATGAACTTTTTGCGGCTCACAGGACTTTACAGGGCAGGCATTATGTTCACAGAATTAAAACCGTGTGACTTGTGGGAGGAAAAACCCCTCAAGTACAAACGTGAATGCCTGTTTTGAATGAAAACATGTGTTAAATTGGAATCGCATGCAGCTGAATCACAAGGGATAATTACTACGTGTTTGTCTACTTTGTGCTTTTTGAAATGAAAATTTGGTGTTATATTCAGTCTCTGATTTTATTACTTTCCCCCCTAACTTCTTAATGCACTCTAACACAGCAGCTTACAGGCACACCTCAGGCATCAGGCAGGTTTTTTTTCAGTCAGAGGTGTTCATTTCACCTGGCTAGTTTTTGAGCTTGTCGTTTTCCTGCTAAATTCCTCTTAAAGATATTTGATTTATAAATAATCCGCTGGTTAGATTTCCACTCGGCTACTTTAGATGTAAGCCAGAAGTAAGCCCGGCGGTGTTGATGTTTCAGTTTCTCCACATAAATACATGACTCAGTGGTCTGCATCCAGCACTGGGAACCCTTCACTTTAAAACAAACTCTCAAACAGAATGCAAGCAGTGAGGTTACAGACATGGGGAAGTTAAATATAAGGAAGTGTATTAGGAATAAAATGTGTAACCACACCCAGCCAGCTGTGTGGTGTGGTACATTTGATGGCGGTGTTGCTTTTGTTGCTCTTCACTGCAGCTGTTATGGTGCTGCATTTAAAGTTCAATGTTTTTTCTCAAACTCAATCTGCTGTTTCTCAAACTGTCTACAGGCATAACATCAGATATGAAAACATCTGTTGTTTTCATATTGATGTGGCCTCCAGAGGGAGACAAACAACATTAATGAGTTAGTGTCTTTATCTAGTTCAATCAGTGCGGTAACTACGGCTTAACACATAACCTGAATTCTAAAATCCTCCGCACATATTGACAAGTTGAACTGAAAAATTCAAATTTGTATTTACCTATTGATTATTTTACACATCAAGTAATCTATCAAGTCAATCGATTAATGGAGTAATAAGATAAGAAACGTTTTTGTGTTATTATGGATCAACTGCTCCTTCTTGTTTAATTACTGTTTAATAACGGCGCCGCCTCTTTGCTCCTCGCGGTGTGTAAACAGACTCCGGCTCCACATTAAAGTGTGCCAGCATCATCATCCCTGCAGCAGTGACCTAATGTTAAACTTTTTATTCACACTCTGCACCTAAATATGTTTCTATTGCGGGTCTGTTTTTAGTCACAAATGTGGGTGAAATGCTCCCGTTTACATGACTCGATAAATCGTCGCACTGAACCATTAATCTCAGGTCCCCTTTTTTTGTAACAATGTTGGGCTTTACTGTTATATTTACCGGCCTGCGGCGCTCTTTTTCAAATTTTTCCTTCTGTGTTTACTGGTGATTTGAACAAAATTCCATCATGGGTGCAAATTTTAGTGACTGTTAAGCCACATGACGAACGTGACGCTTAAAACAAAAGCATTCACAGGGGATGAACATGAAACATGAACTGGGATTTATGATTATTTAAAAAACATATGTTAATAACTGAGGTATGCTCGTGCAAAGTTTTGCACGAGAGGGAAAAAGGTCCATGCAGATATATGTATGGTATGTTCATTATAATAAGATGTTCTTTAATTATCATTTTCATTTAGTACGTTTTCTGGTTGTAGTAGGGGCTCTCACTGGGATTATGTTTAGAAAAAGAGTCATGTGTGAAACAAATCTTTTTATGTGAGCACGCACTGAGCCTAGTGTGTGTTTTTGTTTTGCTAGTTTGTTTTTAAAAGATCAGTCAAAACTCTTTATTTCATGATTGAATTTTATTACAAAAACCTGGCATCTATGGGACAAAATGTTTCTTAATGATGATTAGAATGATTTCTCTGCACCCCTCATCAGGTTCAGACGTAGTTGAGTGGTTGTTTCACCACATCGAGGGATTTCAGGACCGCCGTGAAGCCAGGAAGTACGCCAGCAACCTGCTGAAGGCCGGCTTCATTCGTCACACGGTCAATAAGATCACATTCTCCGAACAGTGCTACTATGTATTCGGAGACTTGAGCGACTGTGAGAACTGTGAGTGGCTGCAAAACCCTGACATCAAACACTGAGCAACACATCCGACTGCTGAGTTTTATCCTTAATCACATTTTGCACATGGGCACTGGTGGACGCACCGGTTGTAGAAGGGGTTAGACATTTGACGTCATAGTTATCAAAGGATTCTTTAATGTCCTGCCATCACTAAAATGAAATCTCAGGAAAGAAGACCAATCATTGTCCACCAGCTGCACCATATCAACGGTTCAGATGTAGTCATCTTTTTTTCGGGTTTGGTGCAAGAAAAGATCTTTTCACGTCAGATGTTGATATTTGAAGCCATTCATCATGCAAACCTAAAAATTATTCTCTGTTAGCTGTAAATCTTGAAGGAACATTTTTGCACCATTATTCACCCTCTCCCTCGTGTCTCCCACACAGATATGGCCAATCTGTCTCTGAATGACAACGACGGTTCCAGCGGCGCCTCGGACCAGGACACCCTGGCCCCCTTGCCGCTCCCTGGGGCTTCCCCGTGGCCCATGATGCACACCTTCCCCTATCAGCCATACCCAACACATCCCTTCTCCAGCCAGCCGCCTCCGTACCACGAGCTTACCAGTTACAGCTACGCCCCGGGCAGCACTGGCAGCCAACACAGCGAAGGTAAGCGGAGAGAAATGTTCTTTTATCCAGTATTTATTTTTAGAGTGAGATGCTGTAGGTGAGGCCGCTGTGAGCAAACTCTTCCTGTTTGAAGGGCCACTCCAAAATATTACTCAAGAAGTTTAGCTTTTCATGACAGAGCTACATAGTGTGCTCTGACATTGTGTATAATATATCCTGTGGCTCTTGATGACTGTACACAGGGCTATTAATCATGGATATAATATTAGAAAATACAATAAAACAGGACATATGAGCCTATTGCTCAATTTCTAACATTTCAGGATTTTCCTTGGCTCAGATGGGTCATTTGAAGATGACAGCACATCCCTGATCCATGTCCACTAACTGCAATAAGTCTGCATTATATTATTTTCTGCCCATTTAATGAATAAAAATGTCTGAAGCTGAGTAAATGACGGGCTTTTAATAAAACATTTTACTGCTTTTGGCCTAAACCTCCTTTGTGTGAGCCAAAAGTGCCTTCATGCATGAGAACACTGCATTTCCACAAATTAAAGTACACTACCTCTTAGACTGGGATTCTGCCTCCTCCTGGTCTCAGACGACACATTTTATCTTTCACGTGTAAGATGAATGTGTTCACCACTACACCAGAGACTCAGGAGAGCGTCTGTAGCATCTGTGATTCAAAATTCGGCTATTAAAAAGTGAAAAATCAAAATGAGCAGCAATTCCTGTTGTGCAAAGGAGAGAGGATAGTTGCATATGTAGAGTTAAAGGTTGAAGACATCTGCACACAGGAGTTTGCAACCAGCCATTGCCAAAGACTAGAATGCTTCAGCCCACTCAATCGTTAATCTTCACTTTAATCAAATACAAAAGAAAATGATGCATTTTCTTGAAATCTTTGTTTAAAAGCATAAACAGCACAGTCTGGTGGCTGTACCCAGTCATATGCAAAGTGTTAGGGCCAATGGTTCCATCGCCTGCTGCTAGGACACAACTTCAATGCAAGAGTAGTAAATTTAGATCACAGTAATAAGTAATATCATAAATGAACCACCTCCTATGAACACTTTTAATTCAGTTTTTCTATAAATAAAACTGTAGACAAAGGCAGCTTAAGTTTGCTAATGTGTCTTCGTCCCATGTGTGTCCTGAGGTGCATCTTTACTGTTCTGTCTGAGCCATCACACAATCCATGCAACTAAGTTGGTCTAACCCACCTCCACCGGGGGGCAGCAGTCAGCTGTGTGGAAAATGCTAAGAAATTACACAAGAAAGACTTCACAGAAAAGTGTAAATAATTTTAGTAAAACTGGTAAATCAGCTAAGCAGTGTCATCAGAGCTCAGATTTGTTTGACTTGTTATCAAACAGTATTTTCTCTCCCGTGTTGCTGCAGGGAGCCGGAGCAGCGGCTCGACGAGAAGCGAGGGTGAGCGGCGTCGCAGCAGTAAAGGCCCTGGTAGCACTGTGGGCGGAGGGGAGAAATCCCCGTCCGGCGGTGGTGGAGAAGGTGGCGGGGCCGACTCGCGCTCCGGCAGCGGCAGCGAGTCTGAGTACTCGACGCGCAGCAGTCTGAGGCGCGGCCACGGTTCAGCCGCCCCCAGCGAGCACAGCCACGCCTCCTCCCAACGCTCGCATCATCACCGCATACCCCAACCGCCCCACATGTCCCCCTACCCGCCGGGAATCCTGCCGTACAACCCCATGATGGTGATGATGGTACCCCAGCATCCACACCCGGCCATGGCAACCGCCCACGGCCTTCAGCACACGCAGCCGATGGCGGCAGCTCCCATGCACCCCGCGTTACCTCCACCTCCTTCCTCCACTCCTGGAGGACCGCCTGGTGCTCCGCCCACTCGTGACCTGGGTTCCGTACCCCCAGAGCTCACTGCGTCACGGCAGTCGTTCCACCTGGCCATGGGAAACCCCAGCGAGTTCTTCGTGGACGTCATGTAGTTTTTTTTCTCTTCCTTGTGTTTGGTGTCCGTTCATGTGAAGTTAGTGTTCCCACTTGTGTGGACGAGGATCTGATGGTAGCTTATTGAACTCGTGTGTGCCTGTTGGAGTCGGGGCGCTTGACACTAAATTTGGTCGAACAGGGTTTTAAAGTAAGAACGACGATAGGACAAATCTCAATTGATCTATGTAGAAAGTTTAGCTTCTCTTCTTCAAATCCACTACAGAGCGCAGCCTGTTTTTATTTTTCAGGCCTTAACCCAGGAGGTTATTGTTTCCCTCCTACAGAAAACTGTACAATATTTAGCATTTGATCATTACACTCCTTCAAACACTCACTTAATATTTTATCATGGGAAGACCCTTCCAGTTCAGCCACTTGCCCTTGAGCTGCCCATCCAGAAACAACTGAGACCACAGTTTGGCACTAGAGGGCGCCAGGCACTCAGGCCAGATTCATTGGCTGCACAGGAGCAAATCAAGTGCCTTTCCATTATTATTTACGTTTTCACACTCCAGGTACAGCAAGCATCTTTTGTTTCAGCATTGTTTGACAGTGAGCCCCTCTGTATATATCTATTACTCCTGTGTATATGCAACTCTACAGACCAGCAAACTGTAATGTGAAAAGAAAGAAAGGTCCAAAAATGTCAGAAGAACTTGTTTTTAGTAATCACTGTCTAGGCCTAGTCATGAGATAACTCTTGTTGTGAGGAATGCGGGGTGGGGGTGTTTTTTTTTTTTTTTTTTTTTTGTGTCAGGCTGTAGAGGCTCGATGGTACTCGTGGCACTAGACGTCCACAGCGGTACTTTTACCTACATGCAGTGTATATCCTCAGTAACTGTGATCCAAATGCCCCAGCTCTCCATGCTTATTTTTATGTTACTGACTCGCATTATTCACCCGTTCCTTTTTCTATGTGTGACTATATAAATCATGTGTAACCCAACTAACTATTAAGGTGCTAAATGAAGAGTCAACATTTCAGAAAGCTGACATTTATAGTGTCACATTGCTTGATTTCATATTGCCACCTTTGCTTGTGTATTTGAGAATAAATTTGATACATACTTATGGTTCAGAGTTGTTTATTTTAACTAGACACGTGAAGATTTGAATGAAGTTTGTGACCGTGAACTTTATCAAATTGACAGACTGCAGTACAGATGCTGCAAAAACTCTAAGGTATGTGGGATTTGAATTTAGCTTAGCATCATGTTTTTAATAGATGTGATAATAGAAACAGAAATTATCATACGAGAGAACCGGTGTTGATACGGGAAAGCTTTATGGTAGAAGTCTTTAGAATTTATTTTAATAATACAGTTAGATCCAAATCAACTAACAGAAAGCAATCAAGTAGCACATTTTAGCAACAAATCAAATACAATTGTGCATTAACACATGTTAGCTGGTTGACCACACACTTTTCTAGAATAATGTTCAGACCGATTTGTACTTGTGTGTGTGTGTGTGGGCTGGAATTACACACAAACTGCTATAACCATTTGTAAATCTTACTTTACGCTGATGGATCACATCGTACACGTTTGTCCATGCATACCGGACAGCAGGGGGCGTTCATGCGATGTTCCAACACTGTCGAAAAGTAGTAGAAGAAGAACGCCCCGGTCCCCAAGAGCACCTCCGTTTCCCTCCCGGACGCTCCGCCCACGTCAAATTTTCTCCTAGTTTGAGGCAGGCTCTGCCTCTTACGTCCACAGGAGACCGCTGTTGTGCACGGTCAGTGTTGCCAACTTTTTTTTTTTTTCTGAAAAGCGACCAGTGACAAATCTGGCGACTTTTCCTGGTGTTATTGGAGACTTATGACGACTTTTTGACGTGAAAGCACGTATCGCTCTTACAGCAGCGGGTGCTGCCGTGGGCACCTCGCCGTCTAAAATAAATCAATGCACTAAAACACATCATTGCAAACTTAGAAATCGGATGTCCTTGGAGAGCCTTAACTCCATCTTGTACATCTCATATATAGACTGAAGCTGTCTGGTGGGGCTTCCTATGAACACCAGCTGCTTGATAAGGTTTTGCAGCTGCACATCAGCTGCATGCTAACTTCCATTAAGTCAAATGCTACAGATGCTGATCCTGCCATAAAAGCTCTCAACCAAAACGAGGATGACCCACTCCTTCTGTGAGCCAGCACGGCCTGTGCGTGTGGAGGGGTGTCTGAAAAAAACAAAAACAAAAAACAATTAGCCTGCATTAGAACCAGACTAGTTCCCATCATTTTTCACATTGTCACTGTTTCTTCTAGTGTGTCTCTTTTTTTGTCCATTTCGATTGTTAATGTAGTTTGTTACAAACGTTATGGTTACATATGTTTTTCTGTTACTTTTTGTGGACCACAAGGTTTGCAACTACTTAAACACACACACACACACACACACACATATATAAAGAGTGCCTATTTCGGGTCAGTTTTGCCGGTCCCAAGCCCTGATAAAGGAGGAAGATTGGAATTGTGACATTAAAAAAGCAATAATCGCTAAAAGAAATTTAATTTGTAGTTTTAAAAATATTCTAAATGCATTAGGGGTGTTTTTTTACTCACTTTGTCTCTCCCAGCGCTGGTTACAATTACATAAACACGACCAATTATGTAAATTAGGCGATGACGTCATCCGCTGACTTTTATGACAGCCAATAGCGATTTCCCTTACTGAGGAGTTGGCAACACTGTGGACGGTTCATTTTTACCGGACTGTTGGCAGCATCTTTGACGGAAGGGACGCGTTGTTCTTACATAGACAGGTGTGTTGCGTACGCTGATCTTTTTGGCCTTTCGTAGAAGGATATGAAGCATTTCCTCAGGCTTTTTGTGCGCGGGCTTAAGCACCGAGCCCAGCTTACAGAACAGACCGACGTTTGGTACAATTGTGTTAGCTAGACGCCGTCAACAGCTAAGATGACTTGCATGACATCTGTCCCTGCTTCGTTATTAATACTAGTTGCGGCAAATGATTGTGTATAACGTCTTCTTCTTCTTATTTTAAAGAACAAAATAAAACCATGCTGCTTCGCAAAGTGAGCCAGTCTTCCGCCCTGTGCAGCACCGTTCTCCGGCTTCCTGCCGTGCTAACCGGGTGAGTAATCATCAGTAATTATTGCTATAGAGACTTTAGAATGAGATGTTTATGTTTTACAAACATATCGTGTCATGTCTGATCTGCAGAGGTCAGCGTCAGGCCGCGGTGGTGTTTGTTGGGCAAAACGGCCGTCTCTACGCAAGCCAGGCAGCCGAGGTGCGTTACGTTATTATATCGTATTTCATTATAATGCATTAAGTACACATTACTCTGTTTAACACGGCAGCTTCACGCTGTGGCTCCACAACATTTGATCGAGACTGTGTCCTTGTTTGGGTAATCGCAGCTTGCGGCTGATATAACTCCAGCACCCCCTCCCGCTCAAACTGGGGGAAAGTTCACTGTTCACGTGATCCAGGTATTAAAGGTGACACTGCAGTTGCTCAGGCAAGCGTTCACAATAAAAACAATAGGCCGATGATGTCATACGTGGAGTTTCGCCATGATGCTTGCACACCCGACATTACCACAATGTTTTTAACAAAAATGCATAAATTTATCAGCAGTTGTAAAGTCAGTGATCGTGTGTGTTGTTACTTTTGTTATTATAATTGTTAATAATGATATTATTTCTTTGTGTATAGTAAAACAAGTCGTAATGATAAATATGTCTAAGCAGTTTTAAAGTCTTGCAGGTCTTCCTTAGATTGACTGTGAACTTTTGGCTTAGCAAAATTGCTATGAAGTAACAAGGAAATATTTTCCACTGTTATCTGCAAATCAGAGTTTTTCCTGCTTTGAAAACAAAAGAGCTATCAACAGAAAATCACCACCACTGAGATAAAAAATTTTTTTAGCCTAAAATGTATTTCAAAATAAAGGTTTGGTTTATCATATTGTCAGAAGTGTCAGGAAAATGGACAGTAAGATACCCCAGAGTCATTGGCACAAATTTATCCAACCAGTCCAGTTTATCCTCCCAAGAGGTCAACTTTGATCTGGGATAAACTCTGTGTTTTTGTATTTGCTGAGAGGTCTCATATAGTGCTGGATCCATAAGCATTACATTAAAACAAATATTTCTAAAGTAGATTCTGGGGGAAAACAGGGGCTTTTCTATCCTTTGATTGTTTATCTACTACTTAATTCCTCTGGTGTAATAGAAATGGAGATATGGAGGTCTTCATCAATAGAAAATCAGTTTGCTGAGTCTTCAGGGCTTATGTTTTAATCATTATTGATGGTGTGAACTAAGGTTGGGCAATTGGACGAATATATCGACGATAGGTTGAGGCTACCGTCATTCATTTTTACAAGGGCGATTAATTTATTTATTTGCTTATGAGTAAGTTTGCATGCCTGAATATATCGCCTATTGTCAATTACTGGACTGACGATAGTCAGCTGGAAAATTTTTACATATCGCCCAACCTTAGTGTGAACCCAGGTCCCTCTTACAGTGTTTGGTCCTTTTGACCAGCACATATAAAGTCTGGGGATGTTGTAGCTAATTCCTTATGACAATACCTATAATTATAATAATGATATTGCCTCTAGTGGTGCTGTTACACAGAGATGTTACTAGTGACTTATGGAGATCATCACTATAAAAAAAATAAGTGGCCACAAAGCTACACCAGCAGACCACCATTAAATATCTTGGCCAGACTTGGAAGTACTGGTGTTAGTGGATACGGAGGACAATGTGGAGGTGCCGGTTGTGTCCATCTGGATTTTCTTCTTATTGAAAACACTTAACCTCTGCCAATGATGCTGCTTCAAATAAAACAGTCAGAAGGTGATCTGGTACCAAGCCAGACCTGACTCCACACTGGCCCCGCATCAGTGGAACAGCTGTGTTTATTAACACGGTTATTAACTTGAAATTGGCAGTGAGTCCTGGTCAACACAGTAATTATTAGCTGGGAACAAAGTTCATACCTATTTTGTTGCTTTAATAAAATAAACATATGTAAATCCTGCTCCAAGGTCGTGCTTTTAACTCATTCACTGCCAGCCATTGGCAGTGAATGAGTTAAACCCATTGACTCATGCACTGCAATTGACGGCTATAGACGTCAATGGCAGTGAATGAGTTAATAAACACGAGCTCACAGGGTGTTGTCTGTATAGTTAAAAGCAGAACTTTATGACAGCCCTGTGATAAATACTTTTATTGTGAGGCGTAATAAATGTTGTCTTTATGAAATTAAAATGCAATTCACTGGAAGTTTTACTGGAGTTAATTATGAATCGGGTACAAAAGGCAGATTTAAAAACATGAACCACATACTCAGCACTCAGCTGAGTGGCTGTACCCTTGGCTTCACCTCTCACCTAGTTGAGATCGGAGCTGGTGTCCCGATTGAAACTGGAAAAACTGTAGCCTGTGTGCTCTTAACATTTAATCACCAAACAGCACTTGACAGCAAACTGTCTCCCTCTGTGTACCTTCATCCTGTTGGCTACATGGTGGTAAACCTTCAGATGTGTTATTCCTTTTACATGAGTCAACCAGACACTGCGTATGGTTAAGCAGTGATTTTGTATGTTTTGTAAGCTTTGTTGCACAGAGAGTTTGTAGCTTCCTCACTTGTTTCCCTTTATTCATTTTAAACATAATTTATATAATTTTGTCCTCTGCTCTGTTTGTGGTTTCAGGCAGTGCTGGAGAAGCCTGCAGCAGTCGGCAGTGACGCTGCCACCAAAGTGGAAAAGAAGACAGCTGCTGCTGCTGTATGTTTACTATTTGCTTTATAAGCAAGTCTTACGTTTATAATGGCCAAAATCTGGTTAAAATCAGTCAGTCTACTTAGTTTATTTTCAAAGTAAAAGGTTTGAATCCTAGGAGCAATAGGGCACATGTTTCTTTAAGAATGGGTCCCTCTTTAAAGCTGATTTCTTTGCTGTTTAAACACAACACACAGAGGCTTTCAGTGTTCTCAATTCACCAGCAGGTGGCAGCATAAATCACAGCAATGCATGTTTGTTACGGTGTGTTCACACCGAACGCGATGGACGCGAATAGAGCGTCAGGTTTACATGTAAAGTCAATGGAAAGGCGCGATGACGCGCGATTGCGGGTCCCGCGAAAATTCGGAAGCAGATTTGCGTCGCGAAAACGCCAAAACGCGTGAAACGCGCGTCAGTGTAGCGCGTCTGGCGCGTTTGACTCGCGAATAAAACCACGCGCGTGAGTTTTTGTGTTGCATTTTGTGCATACGCGCGTTTCGCGTCTACCGCTCGAGTTGGAAAAATCTGAACTCCAGCGTCAAATCGCGCCGCGACAACCAATCAGGAGCCTGGTGACGTGGCTGTTACCTAGGTCAAAGGGGCAGATCCAGCCAAAGCCTTTCATACTTCAATGGAGGGGAAGGCTAATCAATGCGGTAGCAAACAACTCGGAGCTGTACAACACCAGCTGCTTTCAGTACCGAGACAGGAATAAAAAGGACCGAGCTTGGAGGAAGATATGTGAAGAGATCGGGCAACCTGGTAAGTTCATTCATTTCTCTTTTGAAAGTTTTCACTGACCCGGGGAAGCCGCACAAAAGCTAGCAAGCCACCGCTATTTTCCCACTGACGTACAAATACCGTTCTGCTTTTATGCATGTTGTCATTTAGGAATATATTTTATTGTTTATTAATAAACAGCACACAGTGGTCCCGCTGTTCATCCGTCACTGCTTTGCTTTTTCGCTGATTTTTTATTGCACAGTACAGCATTGCATTCTGCAGCCTGATTGACAAATCTCCTGCGCTTGCCAAATTTATCACGTTTGGTTTTGATAACCATCGCGTCCAATAGAAAAAACAGCACAAAAACACCCATAACTATGAGCCTCATTCGGAAATAGACACCTGCACCGTGAGGGAAAAAGGCGCACGAAAGTGGCGGGCAGATGAAGACAAACCGCGGCATAATAATACTTTTACGTTTTGCAATCTACAAAGGTTTGCACTTTGAGAATCAATTGTGAGAACTGTGACCAGGGGCTAGTTATTCTGAGAACCCCTGCAATAAATGAGGGACCACTGTCTACTCTACGATTATTATATCCAACCTGTTAACATTTAATACTGTATTGATAGAACGAACTGATTCTGCAGCAGAGCATCCCCAGTCCCTGAGCTCCTGCTGCTGCACCCACAGATATGTACAGCAAGCACTGATACCTTTTTAGTCGGTGGGATTCCCTTGTGATCACCTTTACTAAATATCTACAACCAATCTGATTATATCCTGTTATTGTTTTTTTTTTTTTTCAATGTTGAAATTAAAATCTAGTAGCAGCCTTCTCATTTCTTTGTGTTTTGTGCTGTTTTACAGGCCCACAGAGGACGGCTCCGAGGCAGATGAGGGACGGGTCCCAGGACGGTCCATCGGCGGTGGAGCTGGCCATCCTGGAGTCCCTGAAGAGGCCACACCAGTCTCCAATGGAGCATTTCCTCCTCAGCCTTGTTCCTGCTCTGGAGAGCAGCTGGTCCTTTTTATTCCTGTCTCTCTGTAAATTCTTATATTTTATATATTTATGTTTAATGTTTTTCTGTTTGAGACTTTTAATATTATTTCAAATAAATGTTTATAATGACTAATGTCTCAGTTCTACTACACAGCAAATGTTGGCACACGACTTGACACATGTAGAATTTATTTCATATTATACTAATGACAAAATATACTGATACAGTGGGATGCAGAAGTTTGGGCAACCTTGTTAATAGACATTATTTTCCTGTATAAATTGTTGGTTGTTACAATAAAAAATGTCAGTTAAATATCATACAGGAGACACACACAGTGATATTTGAGAAGTGAAAAGAAGTTTACTGGATTTACAGAAAGTGTGCAATAATTGTTTAAACAAAATCAAGCAGGTGCATCAATTTGGGCACCACAAAAAAGAAATGAAATGAATATTTAGTGTATATCAATGTGTGTGTCTCCTATATGATATATGGGGTGCCTTTGTCTGGATGTGCTTCCCATCCAGAGCTGCACAGCACAGAGGAAAGTTCCAGCGCTCCTGGAATCCCTCTGTGATGGACCGCCAGTCTCCAGTTGAAGGCACAGCCATGAAGTCGTCCACTAGACAGTCCCAGATGGACGTCGCTGCCTGGGGGGTGATCTGGCTCACCGTGGACACACCGACTCTGAAACTGAACGCGATGGTCCTGAAGGAGTCCCCGGTGACAAGGAACCTGGACAAAATTGTTCAAAATCAGTATTATGTGTACTGCAGTTACAAAATACATTATTCAAATTCCAAAATACTTTTGTGATGTCAGATTTAAATCACAAAACATGAATCTTACATAAAACCTTTTGTAATTATAAGGATAATTACAAAATGTATATTAGATAATATCTAAAACAGTTGTGTTTTGTTTTAACTTTAACATATCATAATTTGATTGGTAGCAACTTTCACAACTACAGTGAGCCAATCACTCATAATTCCTAAACATGTCAATCAGGTAGGAATGAAGTAAGACATTAATAGAAATAAAGAGTTGTATGTTGACATGTAGCCCTTTCCTTGCTTAAATCATTAATATTTTTGAAAAATTAATCTGTGATAAGACAGCTTATCAAGATAGAACCATGTAACTAGAGATGAACCAAACTGTTCAGTTTTATCTAACTCTGTTTTAATAAAGGCTGTGACCCCTGCTATAGAGTCTGACAGCTGCAGGGATTATATACAAATATTCAACTATCCCAGAATTAAACCAGGTCTAAATAAAAAGGAGTGAGTATCACTACAAAGGTTAACTCAGTGGTCCTAATGCTACAGTTTGATATCAGCAAACACCGAGCGCATACATTGATGTGACACCACAGCCATGCTATCATGCAAACACTGATAACAGCATAAATCGAATTAAATCGGGACTTGATGAGACCTTCTGAGTATCACTAGAAATATTATAAAGAGTCGTCTCTGTACCACAGTTTGCTTTCAGTAAACACCGACAGCATTCACTGTTAGCATAGCACATCCATGTTAGCAGTGTATAACTGGATGGATTAGCATATTAGCACAGATATCAATAAAGGACTACCGTATTAAATAGTTTTACTAACCTCAGGCAGACGGACAGGCGCTCTGCAGGTGGGATTGAGCGTCTGTAGTTGGTGTCTAGGCGGGCAATGCTGGGACCGACGCGGGACAGCAGGTCCTCAAACTGGCCGACGGTGATAGCGCTGGAATCGGCCGTCATCCAGGCGCAGCTCCTGGAGCAAGTGGTGAAACTCACCAAACTGCTCATGCCTCTGGAGGACCTGATGGACCCAGGTACGGCGAGGACGTCTTTTACGCTGCTGCTCTGCTCTCCACAGTACATAGAGAAGGGAGACTCTCTCTTCAAGCGCTAGCTCGATAGCTGCCATCTTGCAAAGATACCAGTCTGGCACAACTCCCTCCCACATTCCTCCCACATTTCCGGTTCACGCGCGTCAAAATATCATATTTTGACGCGCGATGGATTTTTCTTGGACACGCGTTGAGACGCGAATGTACACGTGTCAAATTAGGGGCGTTTGGGGCGTTTTATTGAACACACCGTTAGGCCTAAGGGCTTTAAGCTTGACCTCTCCTGTAGCTCCATAGAGCCGTTTCAGTGGTGTTTGAGTTAACTTAAATGTTACTGTTTGGTTTATCTTTTCACAGGAATCCAAATCATTTGCTTTCAACATTTTCAAGGGGCAGATCACAACTTCCCAGGTTTTTCCCTTTCCCCAAGGTAAATCCATAAGACGTATTTATGTTCTTACCTGATTTTTAAAAAAAAAAAATTAAAGCCAGTTTTTGCTGGTTGGCTTTGTTAAACTGGAAAGCTGTTGTCAGTGTAATGGTTTGTATGTGCCGCAGTCCTCAATGAGGAGCAGGAGCAGTTCCTTCGAGAGCTCGTGGGGCCATGCAGCAAATTTTTCGAGGTAATTGTAAATCTTATTCTGACCTCACGCTCACTGCTCCTAAACACCCCCAAACCCTCCCCTCACCGATTCCCCCTCCATGTTTCTGCTCCCTGTGAACAGGAGGTAAATGATCCAGCCAAGAACGATGCCTTGGAGAAAGTGGAGGATCACACCATGGAGGGCCTGAAGGAGATGGGTGCCTTTGGTATGCAGGTGCCAGCTGACCTGGGTGGCATTGGCCTCTCAAATACTCAGGTACAGCTTGCTTGACTTAATTATGATATTGACAACATGGCAATGGTTTTAAAAAGTTTAACGGAAATTATCCATCCAACAGTACGCCCGGCTGGTCGAGATCGTTGGCAGTCATGATTTGGGGGTCGGTATTACTTTGGGTGCACACCAGTCTATTGGTTTCAAGGGAATTTTGCTTTTTGGGAATAAAGCTCAGAAGGAAAAATATCTGCCAAAACTCGCCTCAGGTAAGAATACCAGCATCAGCATCTGGATTTCGAGGTAAACTGTAGCTCTGTAGAAGATTGGAGACGTTCTGTCTGTTTATTATTGAAAGCTTAAAAAAGCCAGAGTGTTGGAGGGACACACTGTGCTAGAAAAGTCTAACTTCATGTGAAAGAAAAGCTTAGTAATTTTTGTTGTAAATTTTTGCTTTGACAATGTGTGTGTGTGTGTGTGTGTGTGTGTGTGTGTGTTACTCCAGGCGAGCACATAGCCGCCTTCTGCCTGACTGAACCAGCCAGCGGTTCTGATGCCGCCTCTATCAAAACCGTTGCCGTCCAGTCGCCCTGCGGAAAGTATTTCACCCTCAATGGAAGCAAGATCTGGATCAGGTGAGGACTCCAAGGAAGTTCTTGGTGAATAGTTTGCTAAAAAATAGTCCGACTTGATGACAAACCTAAAATAGAAAATCGGACAAACCACAGCACAGTCTGCTGAGGAGGGTTCAACGTTCTCTCCATAGTTATTGCCTATGTTTAAGCGCTTTCGATCCCGTTCTTCTGTATATGCTTGAATGGTTTTCAAAATGTTGCTGAGCTGAGACACTTTGCACTACACACAAGTTCTGGTGGTTATAAGACTGTGTACCCTCTGAACAACCACTCGCTTTCTCTCATCAAAGCAATGCACGACCGCAGTGGTTAGTGCAGCTGACACCTGTCTCACTTTCTCTCGCTTGAGTACAACTTCCTGTTACACGAAGACTGGGGAGTACGTGCTACTGTCTGTCATTAATCGTGAGATGCTGTGTGATTGCTTAGAAGCAACAGCTGACTGGCGTCACGCATGAATAAAATATGAATAAGTAGTTTAACCGTCTTATATCTGTGTGTGAGGGAGCTTTGATTTTATTACTTGTAGCATTTAAAAAAAATTGTATTTTATTAGTGTCTAAATCAGTGTTTAGTCCTTTTAAAACTCCTGTTTTTAGAGTTGACGTATTTGAAAAGTAATCTTAAAGTAAAGCTTGACTGTTTGACAGCTGAAGCTTTTTCGTGCTTTCACCACAAGGGGGCAGAATTACACAGTGCATCCAGTGACACACAGTAATGGCCACTCCATTCTAAATAACCTTCTCTCCTCAGCAACGGAGGTTTGGCTGAGATCTTCACTGTATTCGCCAAGACGCCCATGAAGGACCCCAAAACCGGGGAGATGAAGGACAAGATCACGGCGTTCATTGTGGAGAGGAGCTTTGGAGGAGTGACACAGTGAGCGCCCCTTTTCTTAACTTAGCAGACTGTTTGCCACTAAACCCTTTATTTTTGTTGTGGATGAAACTTTTTATTTCTTCCTTCCCATCATCGTAAACCTTACTTCTGTCTCGCAGTGGCCCTCCGGAGAAGAAAATGGGCATCAAGGCTTCCAACACGGCCGAGGTCTACTTTGATAACGTGCGAGTGCCGGCCGAGTGCGTGCTGGGCGAAATCGGAGGCGGATTCAAGGTGGCAATGAACATCCTGAACAACGGCCGCTTTGGCATGGCGGCCGCCCTCTCCGGCACCATGAAGAATGTCATCGCCAAAGCTGTGAGTGAATCCCCTCCAGGCTCCTTAAGTGTAGAAAGGAAGGGAAGTGGGTGAAGCGCACCGGTGGAGCTCTTCTCTCGAAGCCTATGGCTTTTACTTATGGTTTAGTTTCTATATGTGCTGTCAGGTTTCCCACTTGCTGCATTGTTTCTTATCTGTAACCAATATTGTCTGTGTTGCAACTCATTTCGCTTTGCTTTGTTCTTCATTGTGGGTTAGTGGGAAATTCCCCTTCTCTTTGTGGCCTCTTTCTGCTTCTTGCTGCGCTTAAATGTGCTGAAGGCCTCCGTTCGGCTCTGTCTACTGAGAGGATTCAGCTTTTTTTGATTAGTAAAGTAATTAATTTTTTTTTTTAACTTAAATTACTTAAAATCAATGTTATGTTTATTAAAACAGTTTGAATTGCTACCAGTAGATGGTCATAAGATTAGAGGACCATAGACACAGTGACAACACACACTGGTTAATGGAGTCCTCTTTTGAAGCCTCGAGCTGACTGTTTTGGGTGTCTCGGCATTTAAAAACTAAATCTTTGAGCGACTGAGAAATCAAGACAATGCAGACTTATTCAGTAGCAACTTGACAGTCACATGCAGTCGTGTCCTGCTTTATTGTCTGCTTTAATATAAATACAAACATAATTGACTAAATGAACATCCTGCTGTGACTCAAAACGAACAGCTGAGAACGTAATGGCTTACTGAAAGCGTTTAATGAGACCATAGGTCAAGGAAGATGAGCCGCAGTTTCTCATGAACGATGATAAAAGCAGAGTTGAACTATAAATATTTAATGAGACAAACGGAGAACGTAACATCACATTCGCAGAAGGATGTTGAACACATAAATCAATCAAATTGGAATAAATATTTTTTAAAAACATCGTGTGTGGAGATGCAAAGTTTCATTCAGATTGGCCCGCCTGTTAGGGAGGAGATAAGGTAAATGGAGACATACAGTGGGGCAAAAAAGTATTTAGTCAGCCACCGATTGTGCAAGTTCCCCGACTTAAAATGATGACAGAGGTCAGTAATTTGCACCAGAGGTACACTTCAACTGTGAGAGACAGAATGTGAAAGAAAAATCCATGAATCCACATGGTAGGATTTGTAAAGAATTTATTCGTAAATCAGGGTGGAAAATAAGTATTTGGTCAATAACAAAAATACAACTCAATACTTTGTAACATAACCTTTGTTGGCATTAACAGAGGTCAAACGTTTACTATAGGTCTTTACCAGGTTTGCACACACAGTAGCTGGTATTTTGGCCCATTCCTCCATGCAGATCTTCTCGAGAGCAGTGATGTTTTGGGGCTGTCGCCGAGCAACACGGACTTTCAACTCCCGCCACAGATTTTCTATGGGGTTGAGGTCTGGAGACTGGCTAGGCCACTCCAGGACTTTCAAATGCTTCTTACGGAGCCACTCCTTTGTTGCCCGGGCGGTGTGTTTTGGATCATTGTCATGTTGGAAGACCCAGCCTCGTTTCATCTTCAAAGTTCTCACTGATGGAAGGAGGTTTTGGCTCAAAATCTCACGATACATGGCCCCATTCATTCTGTCCTTAACACGGATCAGTCGTCCTGTCCCCTTGGCAGAAAAACAGCCCCATAGCATGATGTTTCCACCCCCATGCTTCACAGTAGGTATGGTGTTCTTGGGATGCAACTCAGTATTCTTCTTCCTCCAAACACGACGAGTTGAGTTTATACCAAAAAGTTCTACTTTGGTTTCATCTGACCACATGACATTCTCCCAATCCTCTGCTGTATCATCCATGTGCTCTCTGGCAAACTTCAGACGGGCCTGGACATGCACTGGCTTCAGCAGCGGAACACGTCTGGCACTGCGGGATTTGATTCCCTGCCGTTGTAGTGTGTTACTGATGGTGACCTTTGTTACTTTGGTCCCAGCTCTCTGCAGGTCATTCACCAGGTCCCCCCGTGTGGTTCTGGGATCTTTGCTCACCGTTCTCATGATCATTTTGACCCCACGGGATGAGATCTTGCGTGGAGCCCCAGATCGAGGGAGATTATCAGTGGTCTTGTATGTCTTCCATTTTCTGATGATTGCTCCCACAGTTGATTTTTTCACACCAAGCTGCTTGCCTATTGTAGATTCACTCTTCCCAGTCTGGTGCAGGTCTACAATACTTTTCCTGGTGTCCTTCGAAAGCTCTTTGGTCTTGGCCATGGCGGAGTTTGGAGTCTGACTGTTTGAGGCTGTGGACAGGTGTCTTTTATACAGATGATGAGTTCAAACAGGTGCCATTCATACAGGTAACGAGTGGGGGACAGAAAAGCTTCTTACAGAAGACGTTACAGGTCTGTGAGAGCCAGAGATTTTCCTTGTTTGAGGTGACCAAATACTTATTTTCTACCCTGATTTACGAATAAATTCTTTACAAATCCTACCATGTGGATTCATGGATTTTTTTTTTTTCACATTCTGTCTCTCACAGTTGAAGTGTACCTCTGGTGCAAATTACTGACCTCTGTCATCATTTTAAGTGGGGGAACTTGCACAATCGGTGGCTGACTAAATACTTTTTTGCCCCACTGTACATGATCATATTTTTTTGATGGAAAAAAATTTTGTGCAGATGCTGATATAAAAAAACACATTTATCTGGCCAGTAGCTGATGTGGTATTATTACTATTATTAGATCTAGGTAGACTAAAGCATACAGCTGCACATAACTCTTTCACTTGTTTACAATAGGGCTGCCACAAATGATTATTTTGATAGTCGACTAGTCACCGATTTTGCGATTAGTCGACTAATCAGATCATCATCCATTGGACATAAAACTACAGCTTATTGCACCAGCCTACATCCGCTCTTATATAACTATCATTAGCTTACAGCTTTAAGTGTTTAAGGTCTGTGCTAACTAAAAATAAAGACAAGATGATAGTTTATTAAATTTAAATGAAATTTGCAGATTGTTTCGGTGAAGTTTAATAAACTCCTTGCTATCTAAAATATAACAGGACACCGGAGTATATTCTGGAGCATCTCACACTTCTGATAATCAGTTGTCTGCTTGACGTTTATTCAGCTGTGTAAAAACTATAACTTTAAACTCAGCCAAACCGATTTACTCAGGAACAAATAAAATACTAAAAAAGCCAAACAATAACATTAAGTTATCTAAGTGACTTATATATGTTTAACCTGAGTAGCAAAAGACGGCGGTGGGTTTGAAAACGATTTGCTGGGAGTCCGGTGCTCTCACGGGCTCCAGTGAGCCTTGCCCCCGGTTAGCTATCGAGCTAGTGGGTAACAGACGTCTCCAAAAACGTCGGCACACTTTTGAAAATATGTGGTGTCTTGATAAACTGAGCAGATATTTGAAGTTTCCACAGCTGCATTCTCGCCTGAAAATATGTTAAACGTTTATTTTGTGACCCAGAAAGAATAATAAGAGTAACATTAAAACTAACTAGCTGCCGCCATTGTTGGAAACTGAGCTGGGCTGCGCTATAAATTCTAGTTTCTTCTTCTTCGGAGTTTAACGGCAGCTGGCATCCTTGTACATGCAGTGCTGCCATCTTCTGTTTCAGTCCGTTATTACACTCTTAAATCCTACTACTTATTCCTGCGTCTTTTGGGATCTTACAAAACTTCAAACGACGCGTCGACTATTAAATTAGTCGTAATCATGACTAGTCAACTAATCGTGGCAGCCCTAGTTTACAACACTTGTCTTTTAACAAGTGCAAAACTGATATGACACAACAGAAAACCACTGTTTACTGACATATCAGCACTGATAATTAGGCGACCGTGGACCTCTTCTTCAGTTGCAAATGTTTCACTACTAGAAAAATCCATTAATATTAAGCCAGTGTGCACAGTGTGCACTGAGAACATGAAGAGAAATTTACTTCAAAGTCAGTGTTACTGCGCTTATAGTAAATGAGATTCACAAATCAGTTTTGCAGCTAAATGGTCTCTACAGTAAGCATATTTTATTGCTGTGACTGAAGGGATTTCTCGCCCGGGGGGGAAAAACGTGGTTGTTTTGTTTGAGCAGTTGCGTCGGCTGGAGAGAAAACTGTGAAAAGTTCATGTGGGGGGAATTCCTGCCCCCTCAGCGTTTTTACTGAGGGAGAATCTCATGCAGAGGAGGCACAGGGAGCCGGTTCTCATGCACTTAGAGAAATGACTTGCTCACATGTTGATAAAGAGAAGTTCATTTTTTCACTGTTTAATGCCATGCAGCCATAAACTGCCTTCAGTGAGCGCTTGCGACCTAATTCAACACTAATCTTAACGTGTGAACTTTTTATTAAAGAAAGCATGGTTCTTTTCAGCTTTGTTGTTTGTTTTCACGTCTCATGGTATTTTGACACATTGCCACCAGTTTTGCACCTCACCACAATACTGATCATGCTTCTTTTTGTGGTGACCGGCAGCTCTGCCAAACTTCCTCTTCTCATACAAAAAAAACCTGCTAGATAGCACTTGCAAAAGCTTGTTTCCTCATATCTTGTGGCTTGAGTCAAATTCTTGACTTAAAATAATGAATTGTGGTCTTATAGCGGCCTGTGCTTTTCCACTTTTCGTCAGGTGGACCATGCAGCCAACAGAACCCAGTTTGGGAACAAGATTCACAACTACGGAGCCATCCAGGAGAAGGTGGCTCACATGACTATGCTGCAGTACGTCGCAGAGGTCAGACAACACAACACGAATCTGTAACGCTACCTCACCTGATGCCGCGCTGAGCCGTGTGGTGCAGGTTCTGAGAAGAACCTTGCTGATTAATGGTTTGCTGTTATCTTGACATCGTGGTTGATTTCCTGTTTTACTGTCAGTCAGCATAATCTGCTTGTCAGCTCACTGGGCTTTATTTAACACAGAGAATGTGCTGAGATGCCTTTTTTTAAATGTGACGAATTCAAATTAAATTCAGTTTTGATTGTCTTTATGAGAAAGGTGTCAAACTCATGGTACCATTACTTCTGTGTGTTTTCTCAGTCCATGGCCTACATGATCAGTGGGAACATGGACAGCGGAGCAACCGACTTCCAGATCGAAGCTGCCATCAGCAAGATATTTGCCTCTGTAAGAAATTTCCACTTCAATGTTTGTACTGCAAGCCTTTTATTTCAGCTTTTGCAGTAACCAGAAAGCCTTTAAGGATGTTTGGCTTCAATTTTTCTGGCGCTTATTTCATAATCTTCATGAGGTTCCTTTTTCTGTGGAAGACTGAAGGATGGTAAATAGAGGAAGCATATGACTCCTGACTGATGTGAGATGAAATGTGATAGTGTGTTTGGCAGTGCTAAACGTCTTTTACATGTCTGTGTTTCTTTGTGTAATTGAGACAGGAAGCAGCATGGTTTGTGACAGACGAGAGCATTCAGGTTATGGGCGGCATGGGTTTCATGAAGGTGAGTCCTCAGTCCACATCCTGTTAGTTACAAACCAGGTAACACGGGGACAAATCTATTTGACAAAATTTAAAGTTTGTGTTTTTGAAAGCTAGAGTTTAACATCCTGATGAAAGCAGGTGAAACAGTAGATAGAACAGGAATTTCTCGATACTCAGAATTTATACCTTGTGTATAGTCTCTTTTTATATAGCACCAAATCACAACAGCATTCACTTTGTATTGTAAAGTAATAACACTACATTATTGGAATCAAACTTGAACAATCAACCAACCCAATAGGTCTGTGAAGGTTCTCAGTCATGGACCCCCTAACGCCTTAACACCCACTCACATCCAGGGCCATTTGACCTTGGGAAATCACATGACAGGGTGGGGCTAGGTTTCACAATGAGCTCACCTAAAACCTTGGCTGATTGTGACCTACACCCGTTTTCACAACTTGGCTTGTGTGATTAGGTAGAGGATCATTACGGGGTCCATTGTCCCTCTTGGAGTGGACACTCCCACTTAAATTTGAGACTCTCCACCATTTGACCCTAGAACTGAAGAAGGATGAGAGGTCAAACATCTTCAAGCAATTTAAAGAAGTCCAGACGCTTTTCTTTCCGAGCTGCTTAGACAACCAACCCACTATAAGCAAGCAGTTGGTAACAGTGGGAAAGAAAAACTCCCTTTTAACAGGAAGAAGGCTCCAGCAGAAGCCGGCTCAGGGAGGGGCGGCCATCTGTTGCCACTGTTGTTGCTCTGTCTCCTGACCTTCCTGTCAGTTTTTCATTATTTTATCCCAAAAGGGCAAAAATAAATATTTTTTTAAAAAACCCTAATGATGGGGCTTGATGTGGTGTCAGTGTAAGGTTTCACAGAAGACGTGATTGCTCATTAGCCTGCAGAAATGGAAGTATGTCCGTTTAAGAGTAATCGCTGTTCTTATCCCATTCATAGTTAGTGGTTACAAGTAGCTGAACAGTTCGTTGTCAGGCCAACGCTGTTGGATGACTTTAGCTATTTGCTGCTGTACTAGTTCACATTGTTCACACGGATGTTCACATTGTTTACACAAACATTAGGCAGTAGGTAATGGATAATAGGCATTGATTTGGAAATAACTTGAGCTTATTATATAATATTGTACTATTCAGTGTATTTCTAATTAGGCAGCTGTAAGCATTTAAAAGAGGGATGTGGTGGCCGCAATAAAGGGAATTGAAAATATCAACATTCGGACGTTTGCCTTGTACTGCGATGCAATGTTTTTCTGCTGCTGAAAAACAACATGTTATGAAGGTGTAGATGTTAATTAATATTAACAATAATTCACTGTCCAAACCTAAAATCAATCAGGTCAAAAAAAGCTTTAATTTTCAGATTTTTAAATATTAACAGATTTTTTTTTGAGACAATATTTTATATTATTTCATTTTTAATCTGAAAAGTGTTACAAAGGGGATGAAATATATATGGTCTAGTACACCTCATACCCCCCTTTAGACTCACCCCTGCTTGCTTCAGTTATCGCATTAATGTACAGCTGCCGTCAGCCTTCAGTAAGTTGCATAATTCAAACGTGCTGTTTGACCAAGTGAACAGTTCATCTGCAGATTTTAATGCAGCCTTACTTCTGGGGGCTTACTGCAGATTTTTCTCTTTGTAAAACAAGCGGCGGTGGATGGAGCACCTACAAAGTTTACTTTTCTTCACGTCAGAGTTTGTTGATCAGGTGGTTTGATTAAGGACTCCAGGTTTTAATGGTGATTACAGGAACAGCACTGTTTTCTTTCGTTCAATCTGAGATCACTGTTTCGGTAATGGCTCCGCCTCTTCGCTCTTTGCGGTGTGTAAACAGACACCGGCTCCGCGTTAAAACTCTTTGACGATGAAAGCCAAGTTTTAACATGACCCCTAAAAAGTAGATGTTTCTAAAGACATTGCTTTTTTTGTGTTTGTTTGTTTTGTTTTGTGCAGCCACAAATACAAAGGCTCCTACAACATGTAGGGGAGCTGTAACCATCAGCACTGGGAATGTGTGTAGATTGTTTTTGGATGTATGCTGACTGTGGTCACGTGCGCAGTTTCCAGATAGTTGCGCTCATCTTTTGGCTTCGCTTCTGTTTGGTTTTTGTTTTATCTCAAACACGGCTGTCAGTAAACGTTGGCGAGCCTTTGACAGGTGTGACAAGCACTCAAACAAGGATGCGCCTAAAGGATCCGCATTTCCTTGTTTTATGCGCTGGAAGATAAAATCGTTTTCCCGCTCTGTTTACTGTGTGTTTCTGTCCACGAACGCTTCAGTTTTTGTTGTGATGATGATGGTGATGGTGGGCTAATGGCCTCTATCTGTTTAGAGTTTTAAACAGAAGTAATGATGTAATCGGGCAACAGATCTTTGTTCTTATCCATTAAAGATGCACAGGTGTGGCTAAGACTTCTCAGAAGCCTTTGCACTGTATAGTGGCAGGTGCTTGCCTTGCTGTTGCGGTATTGAGTCATGTAGTTGCAACAGGCGAGTCGGCATACACACACAGAAAATACTGAGACCACATTCGAGTGAAAAAAAAGATATCAAGCAAGAAGTTCACTAGAATAGACTGGAAACAACCAGCTGAAGATACGGGGGCGTGGTGGAGCTGTGTAAACAGTTTTGTGCTGCTTAAAATAAACCAGACAGTGCAGAAGAGAGAAAAAAAAAAGCTTGCTGCTTTGGTTTGATTTTTAGTTCAGTGGAAAGTGTGCTCAGTCATGGAGGACAATGTACTATGACTTTTAAAAAACAAAAAGTTTAGTTCAGCCACTGTAAACAATGATTTACACTCTGAGTACTTGTATTGTTGAGTTACGATTGGATTGGTCTGATGTAAAGCTGCTTAAAATAATTCCACTTCCTTTGTGTTACGTGCCAGTTGATAGTGGAATTAGTTGCGCAGCAGCGGGGGGGACGAATGCAGCAGGCTTTTAGCGGTTCTGCTCGCTCTGTGCGTTTTGACTCAGGGTTTCACTTCAGCAAGGAAACCAAGTCAAATGTGTGCTGGTGTACATTTTCATTTCTGTGCCACTTAAAATATGCACACTTTCCACATACAGAATTCAGAAGCGGTGCAAAAGCCTCTATTCCTCTTTAACGGTGCATTTTCATTACCTTATTTCAGGGCGTTAAATGGACGTGAGATGGGAAAGAATTAAGTGCTAACCTTGGAAAATGTACAATATTTGCATTCCTTCTGTCTTATTAGGGCTTTTAGTTACTTAGTTATTTTTATTATTACTTTTTAATAATTCAAGTATTTAGTAGATTTTGCATTTTAGAACAACAAATGCAAAAATGCATCAACCAAAAACAAGAAGCAAACAAACAAAAAAACAAAACAAAAACAGTGAGGTCTTAACATCTGTTGCATTAAGTCAGGTATACATGTAGGTGCAAAGGTTGTCCCACTGTTCAACTGCAGCTTCCGCCACATGATGTAACTTTCCCAACATCTTTTCGCAAGCAGCGTTCCCAATCATTCTTTCTTTCCACATTTTAAGCGTTGGCATATGGGAGTCCTTCCAGGGTTCCAAAATGATACGGGCACATGTTACCAGTGCAGTATTTAACACTCTAAACTGGTGTTTATTTAATTGTGGCACCTCTCCTTTGTCTCCTAGTAGACATAATTTAGGTGATCTGGGCAAATTACACTTAGTTACTTTTTATTTTTGGTGCTTTATTGAGGTGGAGCTGAAAAGCAATGGAGCCCATCATGTTCTTTATTTGTGTTTGTTTCTGCAGGACGCTGGAATAGAGAGAGTGATGAGGGATTTGAGAATTTTCAGAATCTTTGAGGGTACAAACGACATCCTGAGGCTCTTTGTGGCTCTGAATGGCTTCCAGGTAACACAGAAATTTCCTCTGTGTGTGTGTGTGTGTGTGTGCGTGCTTTGTGAAAGTACAGAGGAAGTGGATTCTGCTTGCTGTATAAAATGCTGAAATTCTGTGATAAGAAGCAACTTCCTCTACACATTTCACATTTGAGTTCTGTATCACATCCACGTTTTCTGCACTTCGCTTTTCCTCACTCTCTATCAGGAAGTATTCTTAACATGTTGCATATGACTACAGATTGAGCAATCCAGATAAACCCTGACTCCTCCTGACTACGTTTAGCCCTTTGCTCAGCAGCTTGCATGTGCTTCCCTGCAGAATGCTGGAAACCAGCTGAAGAGCCTGCAGAAGGCCCTGAAGAGCCCCATCAGCAACGCCGGCGTGCTCGCAGGAGAAATCACCAAGAGAGCCAAAAGGTTGGTTTAGCTTCTGCAACACTGTTTTTCCTTTCTGTATGTCTGGAAGGCAGTGGGTGTGCGATCAGGGGTCGCCCCTTGCAAAAAATAGAACGTGACCTGAAGAAGTGATACAGGCTGATGTCGACAGAGACAGCAGTTATGCCATCAGATTAATGGAAATGGAGGCATTTTTTATGCACTCTTTCTCTTTCTGAGAAAAGCAGTGATGTGAAAATGATTTTCTTACACTTGTGTACTCGCAAGTGCAAGAAAATCACGTGCTGCACACATACACACAGGAGGCAGAAAAGTGTGGCTTCCTCCTCTCTTTGTGTTAATTTGATTAAGACTTCCTTTTAACCGTTTACTTACCGCTGTCAGAGGCTGTGTGAGTGCTTTTGTAGCTCAGGCATACAGGCTCATATAACTGCGGTGCAGATCATTTATCCTCTCTACTCCGCCTGCCCAATTCTAGGAGACACTGAAAGCTGCTTGCACGTCAGGGTCTGTAGTCTTGCTTTTATAGCAACAGTAGCACACAAAGGTGTTGTGTGGTGCTGCATTGCGCTGGTTGTGCAATTAATACAATGAACGGCTAAAAACAAACAGTCGACCACTGAACGCATCATAGAGAGACTTTTAGACGCAATGATAGCATTTATAGCATAAACTTGTCATAACCTCTGTATAGAGCCTCAGCTGCAGGTTTCAGTCAGTTTGACCAGCTGTTTGGCTTATTTTTGTTCTGTATTTAATTTAAACATGGTTAACTGTGCAGCTTCCCACACACTGTATATAAAAGATGGTCTTAGCCATCGTGACTTCACCATTTGGGAATTTTGGGACTTTGTCGCTGGCTTTTCCAACCAGACATTGACAATGCATGACTGCATTTTACTCGTGAAAACTGGAGTACAAACTTCTTTGATAGGCTGTATGTCAGACAGCATATTATTATTATTATTATTATTATTATTATTAACTGGACAAATTAATTTTTATAGCAGATTTAAAATGACAGAGTTGACCAAAGTGTCAGCGTGCCAGCACAGGTGCTGTCACACACCTAGCTTTTTATTTTTAGCTTTCAAAAAACATCCATGTGCACTGCATCATGGGAGTCTTTGAGGGCTGGCCTTTAGACTGAGCAAGTTTTGGCTTAAATCTGGAGCCTCGAGGTTGCTTTTTGGGATCAACAGATCCATCGTAGACTCGGACGGACGGCTGAACGATGCTGTCGGTGTTGCTGAGAATGACTTTTTGTTGTGTAACGCGGTCCTCTCTTCTTTACAGGAAGGCAGGTTTGAGCACAGGTCTGACGCTGCAGGGGACGGTGCATCCTGAGCTGGCACACAGCGGAGAACTGGTGTGTTATTTTTCTTATTATTTGTATCGATCAACTGTTATTTATGAGACAAACCCATCTAAGGGGCTGGCCCAGGCTGGATGAATGGGTGCCTGGCACTTTTAAGAGGACGCTTTGTTTACTAATGGAACATTTCCTCCTGCGTTGCCTTCATTTTCTGCTTTCTGCTACAGTCTGCGTGTTTCCTAACGCTCTGCACTTTTTGTTGTTTCTGCTTTCCAGACAGTCAAAGCCATTGAGCAGTTTGGAGGAGTTATCGAGGAGCTGCTGATCAAACATGGCAAGAAGATCATCGGTGAGCGAGTGTGTGTGTGTGTGTGTGACTGCGGGTGTTTCAGCTCACCTGGAAGATTTGAACTTGACTATATTATGAGTTATTTCTGACAGTTTAGAAATGACATCTTTGCATTTTATTAACAATTGTTATTTTTTTCTAACTTATCTAAACTTGTGTGCTTTCATTTTTCAGATGAACAGTTTATTCTCAAGAGAGTCGCAGACTGCGCCATTGACATCTACGCCATGGTGGTCGTCCTGTCAAGGTATGCAAAAGTGCAAACAACAGATTTAAGTCTTCGTTCTTTTTTTTTTTTTTTTTTTTTTTCCACTAACCACACCATCCTTTCTATCTGTCCCCGTTGCGCTCTTTCTGCACGCTCCCACCCACCTTCTAAACTAAGGTCTTCTTTTATTCCACAAACAAACTCCTACGCAGCCCAAACCGACCTTTCTTGTGAACGTCTTTTTTTTTCTCGGCCTCTTTCTGCAGGGCGTCGCGAGCTCTGAGTGAAGGCCACACATCAGCTCAGCATGAGAAGTTGCTGTGTGAGACCTGGTGTACCGAGGTAAGATCCTCCGCAGAGCCAGACACAAACACGTGCTGCTATGTAAGGAGGATGTTCGGTGTTTTTAATGACCTGAACCGTGGCTAGCACTCTTAGGTAGTGTCACTGTGGTAAGTAGTGGGATACATGATTAAAGAGAGGAGCTAGTTTGGCCTGGCGTCATTTTACACAGCAGTGAAGACACAAGTTTTAAATATAAACCAGAAGCACTGGGAGAGCGCAAACCAAGGCGCTCACTCTCTGAGCAATATTTCCCTTTAAGGGAGTAATACTGTATTTGTATATAAACATTATAGGTATTCAATGTTAAGTAACTGGACTAAAAATAAAGCTCTATAAAACATTATTATCACTTTGACCTTCAGAGGAATCTGTTGACCTTCAAGGTGAGATCTGACAGGAAATTTTAAATCTTTATACAGGGTTATATTAACAATACACACCACATTGGTCATAATTATAGTTTCTATGTTGTAACGCTTTTTGTCAGTTTGTGACTAATAGGTCATTGAGTTGACTTTGGACACCTTGGTGGATGTAAGCCAAGGTCTAAAGGAGCATTAGCACGACCCTGCGCTACACTCCTACAAAGTTTAATCAGAATTCAGTCAAATGTTTTGACCTGTCTTGTTTACAGACAGAATGGCACTGTGAATAAAAACATAAGTTCTCCTTGGCTGAGGAAATAAGTCCATACTTTACCTCTGTGGTGTTCTGATGCCATCGCGATCAGTTTGAAACCATCGCTCTCCTCCTCTCTCCGTCCCCCAGGCTCACGACAGGGTCACGCACGAGATCAAGTCTCTCCACTCCAGCGAGTCCAGAAAGCTCTTCAGCAACATGCGGGCCATCTCTGCAGCAGTCGTGGAGAACGGAGGAGTGGTTGCTGCTCACCCCCTGGGTTTCTAAACGCCCTCGCTCTTTCTGCGTTTCGTCAGTCTTCTCAACATCTCGTCACGTATGCCAAGTCCTCCCGGACTTTTTTGCCATTAATCCTCTGACACACATCGGTGCCCTTTTTTAATTTATGAGATGCATTTACAGCCTCAGAAACTGGTTTTGGTTTTGGTGTCTTTTTTAATCCCACTGTTTTTTCCTGTCATTTATTTATGACATTGTGACTCAAGGCATCTAAATTTTGAGCTGCACTTTTGTTCTGTGAGAAATAAAAATGTCATGCGAGTTGGAAACGTCACAGTTCTACATTTGTCTAAAGTGTGAAGGGGGCTTTGAAATGCACCCTTTCCTTTGTATCCAAGCCTTCATGATGTAAACCCTCAGTGTTTAATCTGTTAATACATTAATTTATGCTCTTTTGGTTCTTGGTAATTAACCATAAATACAACGATATCAATGCAACTTTAAGTCAGGGAGCCAGTTAACAGGAAACTGATGTGTCTTTAAAGGACAGATTTTTACACTTGGTGTTTAAATGCAGAGAACAGCGTGATGTTTGTTCTTAACGCCTTTCTGCATGTTCAGTTTGCTCGTTGATCAACAGACACACAAATATCAAGACTGTAAAACCTTTTTGCCTTAGAAACCGGCTCGAACACACAAAGCTTTCCTAACAATACTTCACTGTGTGCTCTTTACTGTCATCAGCCACCTGGAACTGCAGTGAATGTAACATCGTCTGTGTACCATGTTTAAGTTTTCTGTCATTTATTTCTCTACCGTAGCGAACGTGTAACAAAGTGGGAGTCTGTATAGGCTGTAACTATACTGCTTTTTCCTGCCAATAAAGTTCATTTTCTCCAGACTGTCTCGCCCTCTTTGTGATTTTCAGCACGTACAGCAACACTGACTTTTAGTGGCACTTAAAAAGAAATAAAAAATCCCATCACTGCAATATTTTTACCCATCTTGCCGCCAAACGAGCTTCCTATTTCTGTTGTATTCATAACAAACTTTGCTAATTCAGTTTCACTTCTGCAGTTCGGCTCTTCAAGGGCAGGTGCCTTACAGGAAAGCCAGTATTTGCTTTTATGTCAGGAGTCGTCTGCCGGTGTGTATACAAGTGAAGTGCAAACAGATGAACCCCTTCCTGTCTTTACACAGGCATACGCACACGAGATGACAAGCGTTACTTATGTGGGTGAGAGTCTAAAGAACTTAATGCGAAAGGTGCCGATGCTGTAGAAGGCCTGCGGTTGTTGTTGCTGAGAATTCCCCAGGCATGTGTCTGTCCTCCTGGTTGAAAACCGTTTCTCAAGCTCAGCAGTAGCTGAGAAGCAAACCCAGCATCCCTGTATGATTTCCTTTTTTTTATGCGGAAACATTCGAACCAAGATCAAAACAAAATTCGATTTGGTGTTTTTAAAAAAACAAACAAGCAAAAAACACCAGTCTCACTTTAAAAATCGAATCTTCTAAAATAATAATGCACTGGTGTCGAGCATTAACCAATGAGTGTAAGGAGAATTACGTCACTCTTAGAAGTGTTACGAGATGTGGTTAGCTCAGGAAATGGGGGCTCAAACCACCAGCTTTTTTTTAAAGCTTACTTACTGGTCATATTTCTCCAATAACAGAAGAATCAAGTGTAAAGTGGTTTAGCATCTCATCACTGCAGCTTTTTTGACCGAGGCCTGTAGCTTTCTCAGTTTTTAAATCAATATATGGACATGCGTGAACCCACCTACCCACCCTGTTGTGTTTGGCTCATCATCCACCATCATCATCACCTCATTCAGAGCAGGGGAACGTGGCTTTAGGTCCTCACTATGTGCAGAGAAACGGATTTTTAGCATCTTTTTTAACAAACGATTTCCTGTCAATCATTTAATGGCATCTTATAATGTTAGGCTGTAAGAAAGCTCTGGTTTGCTGTGCGGAGTAACAAGCAGCGGCGTTATGTCAAACGCTCAAAACAACCCACATTATCTAACCTGGTGACAATGTTTTTAAAACTAAGTGATATTTATACTTGGACAACAGATAAATTATAACCCAGCTCGCACTTGTACCAATACGGTCAGAGGTCAGGTGATCATTGTTTGCAGATTTCACTCATGTGTGACCTTGTGTGTAACAGCCGTGCTGGTCAGTGCACGAGTTTAAACAGGTGTGTAAAAACAAAAACCCGTGTGAGTGAGGGGATGAACTGGCTCCTTAAATGGAAATCGGTCTGAGATCAAATATAGTCTGTGTCTTATGTTAAAAGCACATTTTTAATGCTGAAACCCGAAGTTGTATTTTTGTTATTTAGCTCTGTATTTAATCACGTTTATAGGCAAAGCTGTCCGCCTCCTTGTCAGCCGTAGTTAGTGTACCTGGTATGTGTTCATGTAACCGGCAGACTAATTATTACACGCGCTCAGTTAGATATGACACAGACTCTAATAGTGAATAACTTTGTGTGAATTCTCTGAGGTAAGTCTTTTCCACATGTAGACTAGCTTGCACACTAATAACATGTATATTTTGGTAGCATTGTGTTTAGAGTAGGCAGGATATTGGACGACCAACAAACAGGAAATGGTCAAAGGCAGATTTGAAACCGGGCCCCAGTGAAAGACATTGTGGCCTGTGAGTCACCTACGCAAACCAGTGAACTAAATCCACGGCCACACGTCTGCCCTTCCACAGACAGACAGTGTCTGTGTCATGTTTCTCGTTTATGGGCTATGATTGCTTGCATTATCATTGCGCAGTGTCTATGGCCTCACAGTGCTGGAATTAGCGCATCAACACCATTTAACTCACATTTCTTTTTTTAATGTCAACAATATTAATAATATATAAACAACATTCATCAGACCACATATTTAAGAAACTCGCGTATTCCAGTCATTAAGATCCCAAATGTCTCCATCAGCCTGGAGGTCAGGGAGCTTAAGTCGGGACCAGCCAGGACAGGGAACGGTCCCTCCGACCACTGCGCAGCTCTGCTGTTAATCAGCATGTGGTTCACCAGGAAAAGGCAGAAAAGGTCAAAAATAGACCCAAGTATAAACATGCTGATGTTCCATCTTGCTGCTGCTGCATGACTGTAACATTCCCATATCAGGATGAAGCCTCACGGACTGATGTGATGGCGTAAAGGGCCCTTCCTAGCTGAGAACATGTTCCTGTTACAAATAAAATCCCAATGAAGACCGGCTTTTTCCCTTCAGGCGTCCTCCGCGTTGCCTTGACATGAGCTCTGGTCATGTGAGAAACTCCTGACTGCTACCGGCTGAGTTTCCTCTTGCGGGACTTCAGGGACTTGCGAGACTTCCAGGGAAATGATGGTCTGAGCCGTCATCGTTCTCTCCCTGAAGGGCAAAAAAGAGCAAAGAGAACAAATAAGCTCATTTGCCTCCTTTCTGAGGCGTCGTGGTGGCTGGCATTTCCAAATCACTGAAAAGGAAAGTCATTAATATTCACGAAGCCGCACTTTCATCTTGAAATCACACACCAACTGTCCACAGCGATCCCTCATTGAGTCACGGTGTAGTAATAGCAGTTGTAGTGATGGAGAACCTGAAGCAAATGAGCTTTGTTTTACACGTTTATCTCAAAATTAGTCACCCGTCTACAGAAAGTTCCCTTTTTGACTGTTTCTAATATGTGAACATTAATTTGCATTGTTTTACATACATGGCACACTCAGTTTTACAGAGAACTGCAGTGCATGGACATTACCGGACGATAGGGTGAATCACGCAAACACTCCTGCCGTAAACAAACTCAGTGAAATCCTGTCTCGGTTTACTGGATTTTACAGTCAGCGTCCTATTTATTGACTAAAAGGCAAAAACAATGTAAAGTATATTCTGGGATGAGCTGTGACGGGATTGCCCCCCTCGTCTTCTGGACATCTACTTTCAAATCAAACTATTGTCACATAAAATCTGACAACAACAAGTTTTTGTCTTTATGTTTTTCCCCTTTCTACTTAGTTGCTCCATGTTAAGGATTTCTACATTCATTGATTGGTAAACTGAGCTCAAAGCCGTCCAAACGCCATTTGTTCACACTGAGAAGCTGTGAGCTCAGTGAAGGTGAATTGTGCGACTGCAATAGTAATCTTTACCCATTTGCCAGTGTACCTTTACTGCTGTAAATATTATAACTAGATCACAGTCTGATTAGCGGATTAGATAGCTGTGTGACTAATTAAAGGTAAAGATCAGACTAAACCAGTGGAGGAACTTGTGTGATGATGCCTCACAGCAACAAGGTTCTGGGTTTTTAGCCTCCAGAATGGCTTTGTGTGTGCACTTGGCATGTTGTCCCAGTGGCCTATGTGGTTTCTGAGTGCTCCATCCATAGTCCAAAGACGTGCACGTTAGGTTATCCGTTGGTTCTAATTTAGCCCTACAGGTTAGAACTGTGCCCTACTGTGTCCGTGTCAACCCTGTGATGGGCCAGCGACAGCAGCAATAGGCTCGAGTCACCCACTGTGGTTAAACGGTTAAGAAAGAGGGAGGGTGAAGTAACATGAGTCATGCAACTGCTTGTTGCACAACATCTTTAAGCAATTAATATCTAACATCTGTGGTCCTGCTTTTAGATGAAGCTGACTTTGAAAAATACTGAGCACACCTTTGGTAATTTTGTGGTGACCCTTATCACTGCGTAAAGGAAAACAGAGGGGCAACTTGTTGCCAGGTGAATGTCAGAAGATCACACTGCCTGACGCAATGATCGGGATATTAAAGCAGGACTGTAGAGCATCGACCTTAAAAGATGAAGGCACGTTTGAAAGTTCAGTGGTGCACTGTGACCCAGGGAATGGTGCAGTGATCACAAGAGTTAGACATTAGACTAAAAGTCTAATTACTTTGTTGGACTATTGTGGAGGTTTTGCAGGCGGTTCTGCGTTCAGGAGGTTCCGTGTGGAGTTTGCATGTTATCTCGGTGGCTGCGTGGGCTCTCTCTGGGTATTCCTACCATGTTAGCTTAACGTGCTGTAGTGTGACTGTGGGCGTGCACGGTTAGTATGTCTCTCTGTGAACCCTGCATCTAGACCTGCGGCAGCTGGGATAACGACCCTGAACTGAATGAGTGGATCCATGCACCTGTCCACTTTGTGGAGAGGGTCACTTGAAAACAACACACATTATTGAACATTATTCTATGTCTGTCCTAAAGGACATTTCTTTCTATCGCTTTTATTAAAACACTTAAATTAAATGAGGGGTTATTATTATTATTTTTTAGAACTTTTTTAGAAGCCGTTTTTATGATGGTCTTTTCCCCTTTAATTAGTCACTTGTCTGTATATCATCTATAGACGCAGACAGAAAAGTAGAAACTGATGGAATATTGCAATTTTGACCATTAAGGGGTTGTAAATACATTTAATGAATGGATGAGCCCGGACATACCTCGTTCTGTAGGGCACATGAGACCAGTTAGCACGCACAGTCCAGCCCAGGACACTCTTCAGATATCGGGAACAGCAGGGGAACCTGCGACTCAACTGCTCCAGAAGTTCCTCTTTACGCAAACCGTAAACAACTGGCGCAACGCACTGGGCCAGACTGAAAAAAGCAAAAATGACAACGGCGGACAGCTCCTTGGTCTCCCGCTGAATAAACGCCCGCTTGTAGAGAATTGAAAGCACGAAGTTCACAAAGTTGGGGAGCAGGTAGACAGCGAGCTGGGAACCGTGAAGGGCGATCGTTCTGCATCCTGCCCGATTTCTGCGATTGAGGACCCCGAGCCGCCGTCCCTCCATGAGTATCCTCACGTAGCTGTAGAGAATGATCAGCGTGCACAGCCCTATAAAGAGCACCTTCTGTAGTTCGCCTTTCTTCAGTTGCTCCCGGCCGCACTCGCCCCGATCAGGCGCACCACTGTCTTTAAAAAGCAAACTGAGGGGGATCACCAGCGCCACCATCCAGGTAAACACTCCAAGGAGCCAGGGCCAGTGGCCCTTATTGCACACAGAGCTGTAGCGCATCGGGTGGCACACGGCGCAGAAGCGGTCCAGAGCCATCGCGGTGAGCGTCAGGAGGATGTTGGACGCGCTGCTGATCAAAATGGTAATCATTGCCATGCACGCAGAGCGGGACAGCCGCGTGTCCAGGTGGATCTGGTAGTAGAACACACTGCTCATGCCCAGGTGAACCAGCGCGGACACCAGCAGGTGGAAAATGAGCACGAAGCGGGCGTGACGCCGGAGCCGCTCCTCGCGCAAGATAGTCCAGTTGATGATGAGGTTGAAGAAAAGCAGCACGGAGAAAGAAACCGTGGACACGTAAAAGCGTACGCAGGTGTAGTCGCTGACCTCCGTGGTGTTGTTCCGTGACATTATTCTTCATCGGGGTTTGGGTGGATTTACAAGATAATGACGGAGGCAGCGGTGGAGCTGATGGGGAAGACAGTTTGTCCGCCGCATGTTCCTCTCTGTCTGCTGCTCTGTCACTGCAGACCCAGACATCCGCTCTCTCTCTCTCTCTCTCTCTCTCTCTCTCTCTGTCATAGGCAGGCCTACTTGTGTCACGTGTCTGTATGAGGTCTTTTGGTAAACAATAAATTCTCTATAGGTGTTGCGACTTTCATCTGTAAATAAAGCCGCGGCCGGCTGAGTTGGTTGTGTCCCTGTGACGCGCCTCCAATAATCCATAATGGGTCGTACTTGTACTTTGCACATTTATTTTAAGAACAAAACAAAAACAAACATTTGCGCTTTCAATCAATTTACAAATAGCGCATGGATTAACTGGTGTGCCAAAAAATGACGGTCAACAGAAAAGTTTGCCCAAAAACCACTCACCCAACACCTGCTGCGAACACCGACATCAGGTAAATAGACTGTGACCACACCCACATACCATCACCTGAGACGCAGGTAAAGCTATACACCTGTGCCACCAAAACAAAAAGGAAAAACATAAACATTGACTTTGGCTCTTACAACAGGCTTTATCAACCATCCTCACACCGGCCTCCTTTCTAACTCCAATCCCAGCCAAACCTCGACATCCACTCTTAACACCCCCGCAGTTTGCACGTGGCCTTTGGGAGAAGTTCAAATCTAACACAATTGCTGCACATTTACACCACACGCAGTATTAATTACCAGTGATTAAGTTAAATTCTATTAGTCCTCTTTGTCTTTTGAAACGACAGAAGAATTCAGGTTTAAAACGGATCTGCAAAATTACTTTAAAAAAAGATTTTGAAACATTTTGATATTATTATTAAATATAATATTAATATTAATTACTATTATTATTATTAAAATTAACACGCGAGTTACACAGTTGCTTTCACGTAGGGGAGACCGGGGATAGTTGTAACGTGGGTCAGTTGTAACACTTCCAATTTCTCCAATCAGGGCTAAGTTTCAAATGATGTGACTCATCCTGTGCATGCCCAATTCAGTTCTGCTATCACATGTGAAAAATCAGCACATTTTGTCAAACACAGACAATTTAACATGAAAAAAAGTGATTTGTATGCCAAAAAGTAAGTTTTTCTACTTTATTTCAATTTGTAATAGCATTATCTGCTTTGCAGTTAAACTCATCAAACTTAAATTATGTTATTTGTATGTCTATGGGGATATATTCTGTGTAGGTCTTTAGTGCTAATGTTTTAGCCGTTGGCTGTAATGTTAGCTAGTTCATGGCTATAGGAGTCTGGGTTAGTTGTAACAATAATGCAGATGTTACAACTTACCACACTATTACTTTAACTTATATTAAACAAGTTGGGGCAACGACATCAGCAGAGAGAGGTTCACTGGTCGCATTTGTATATGCGGTTAATGCCATTGGCAACACAATTCCTCCACTGTTTGTGTTCCCACACATACATTATGCAGACCACTGTGTCAGAGATGGACCAGTAGGAAGTACTGGTAGTGGAAATAAATCAGGATGGGTGCAAGAAACAGATTTCCTCATCTTTCTGAAGCACTTTGCAAACCACACCAAGGTAAGCCATGATAAAAAGTAATGGAATTGCAATGCTGGTGAACAACTACATTTTTTCAGCTTCATTGTTATGTTCAAAATTGGTGCAAGAGTTGTAGGTTATAATGCCCACTGAGCCAATGAGGCCAAACTCAAGGAAGACCAACCAAAATTAATGAAATATTCAGTTGCAGAAAATTCCATAATTTGTCTTTTTTGGGGGGTTGGAATATGTTCAAAAGCTATATTTCTGCATTCTGTCACACACACACACACACACACACACACACACACACACACACACACACACACACACACACACACACACACACACACACACAGCTACATACATGGCTCTAAGTGCATTCATGTGTTGAATAAACAAAGATTACATGTTAATTTTTTGTCAGTACCCTTATTTCATTGTGTTACATTTCACCCCAGGATATGTTACAACTAACCCAGACTATGGGGTTAATTGTAACATTTCACTCTTTGTGTTTGAGACCATACCATGCAATGGGTAATTGTGCTGCAGAGAAAATAGCTGCACTATTTAATAGCAGAGACATGTAAATACTTTGCATTACATTTTGAACCCACTACCTTAAAAGAGCTCCAATTTACAGACAGAAATGTCAAAAATGTTACAACTATCCCCGGTCTCCCCTACAAAGTTTCCTCGTGTCTGAAATTGTGCAGTTTGTCATGTAAGCACTGCAACGAGGTGTCTGACAGCAGGCTGCCACCTACTGCTGGGCTCCAAGCACACTGGCTTCATCTCATCATGTCGACTGTCTTACACGGGTGCTTTATACGAATTTTCCTCTTGTGAGTATAAAAGGCCCCAAAGTTCATAGGATAATTCTATCTGAGTTCTTACAGAGGTATCCCTTAAAATATGGACAATAACAAACCTGCTAAATTCCTTCCAGAATCTCTGTGTAAAAGAACAGTACCAAAAAAGATGTGTCACAGTTTCTGGATGATCCCCACAGAAAGTACAATTAGTATTTATGTCCCTTTTAAATTTTACCATGTAGAGACTGGCTGGATAACATTTATGTAGAATTTTAAATGAGACTTCTTTCACCTTATTTACAATCAAATATTTATGGGGGACCATCCAGACTGTCTTCCACTTGCTATCTGGAACATATCGGTTCCAATAAAATATTATATATGGGAGAGAGACGATATCTTCTTGGAATAAACTACGTATTCTCTTATTCTCTTACCAAGTTCCTGTGAAAAGCAGATTTTTCCTATTGGTGACTCAGCTGGATCAGAGAGAGTGACTGAGGTAGAGATCGAGCTGTCAGTGTTTTTATATAACATTAAAGTCCCTGAGGGCATGGCACCAAGCACCATTATGATACAGACTTATAATTTGCAGCTTCCCCCCGAAATTCTATACGCGAAAAGTTAGCGCCAGAGGCCTCGGGGCGCCTGCTTGCTGCTGAAGTTAAAGTAAACTTTATTGTCATCTCCGTTCAGTGATTCTTGAGATAAGGGACAAAACATGTCCGGCAGATAAAACCCAATTTTGTGGTTAAAAATATGCATACAAGTGTTAACCCAACTGCCTAAAAGACAAACCAAGGCAATGTTTATACAACAAAACTATGATTTTGCATTTTTTATAAATATATATTTATTTTAAATGGTACAATACATTACCAGTACCTTAAAAATCCATTGTCCAGAAGCAGGTGTGATAATATTAAAATACAGAAAAAAAATTAAAAGTAATGTAAAATTAAACATCATGGCTCTCGTCACTAAGTATTTAAGTCAATACCTTATATAATATCAAAATATGCAATTGAAAATTTATTTTTAAATATTTTTTAAGTGATTAAAATCGTGTCCAGAGTTTTTGTCAACACCGTCAGATTTTTTTAAAAGTACAAAAAAATCAGGAATTATTGTGGGTAGCTTACACTCTGAGGACCCCTTTACCACTTCCTGTTTGATACACATGCCATGAGGTCACTGCTGTGATAATTCTTTTGTTTTTATTTCATGTATTGCACACCTTTCTGATAAAACTCTGTGTCACAACCATAATGCGTTAACACCAAAGTCGATGTAATCCAAGATTTAATTATTTTTTCTTGTAAAAACAGCCTCATTTAGGTAGATTGTAGAGGCCATAAGCAAATGATGAAAAACAAGATGGCTTCTGTCAGATAAACACGTGTTATGAGAGAAAGTAGGGTATTTTGTCAACACCATCAGGATTTTTGTCTGACGGTGTTGACCCTTTTTCTAATGGTGTTGACAAATGTCACAAAAGTGTGCTATTCACCATTTATATTAAGTTATTTTTTACTAATATTTCAGATATATTACCTCCTGTGTATTTTACTGATATTTCTGCTTCACAGATGTGTCAAATATTATCAAATTTGCCTTATCTTGAATCTCATTGTTTATGTATACATCATTAATCCTGTAGGAAAATGCTTAGTCCTCTGCATTTAACCCATTCACTCAGTCATGCAGTGGGCAGCTACCAATCCAGGATAGCCTCTGTTCGTTGGATTTGAGCGCCCAACCTTTCGATCATGTGATATCCACTGAGCTAGCTGTGCCCCGAGAGCTGTTCTTTAAGTGATGATGTATGAATCTTGCTTCCGGGCCCAAACTACTCTGTGTTTATTAAGCCTGTTGTGCTGTTAAAATGTTTTAATGCTTTTTATCTTGTTCTATTACATCTGAACAAGCCCCTAAAACAACCCGTTCTCACTCCCAAAGCGTAACATTTTACGCTAGGTGACAAATCGTCACCATATTACGTTTTCGGCTACCCACCACGTTCCTAAATGACGACCTCGGAAAAAAGAGGACATATGAGAACCGTCTGGACTGAATCTACACATGTTCGCTCTTTTTCTTCAAATCGCTTAGAAACACGCTATTTAACATCATTAAAGACCTGGTTAAGGTCAGGAATAAGGTTATGGTTAGGGCTAGGGATAAGGTTAGGTTTAGGGCTGGAATACAGGGCTGCAACGTCTATTACCGCGGGAGTGTCATTCACTGGATTCCAGCCATAACCTGCCGCGTACCATAAGAACGCCGAAGGTCTCCTTTCGCGTTCCTCAGGAACGCCGCGGGACGTGACAAAACGTCGACATGTTACGCCTCGGGAGTGAAAACGCTCTGCCTAAAAACAGTCAGTGATCACTGTCAGCCTAACCATCGAGAACCCTCACGTTAACTTTTATCAAGTGGAAAAAAGTTAGCATTCATCCTCCAGCTTCACTGTGTTTATGTTATGCTAACACAGCTGTGTCGCTAGCAATCACGTAGCACATCACTATATACCAGCTAGCCCAACTTCAGTAACCTGACAATAGTCACTGCTGTTTAGTTTACTGTCTCCATTTATGTTGGAAGTGGTAGCAGAGCTGGTATATCATGTTCAGGTAGAAACAAGCAATCTAACTTCTAACTCTGTTAAATTTCATATATTCTGTTTTCATGGATGCCTGGATGTTACACCTGGTAGAGCAGCCACACTGATCATTTTATTAAAGATGAAAGAATTTAGACAGTTTGTAACTCTCGGTGATGCCGCAGAGTTCCTTTGACTTTGGGATCTGCAGCGGAGTTTGGACCTGGAAATGGCTAATCAGAATCAGAATCAGAATCAGAAAGGGGTTTATTGCCAAATGTTGAGCAGGTTTACAACATTAGGAAATTGCTGCGGTGCTTCAGTGCAAACATAGTGTCATAAATAGCACTTAAATAGACATGGAAAAAATAAAAGTAGGGATAAGAATTAAAAGTGCTACGTGGAAAGATATGTGCATGAGCTATACATGAGATATATACATGAGAATAAGAATTAAGAGTGCTACGTAGAAAGATATATACATGAGTGCAGGTGGTGATCAGTGCCAAACATGGAATGATGCAGTGACACAGCGTAGGGTCATGTGTTAGTGGTGGGAACAGTCATATGGTTATTGTTCATGTGTCCAACAGCAGAGGGGAAGAAACTGTTCTTATGGCGAGAGGTTCTGGTGCGAATGGACCGGAGCCTCCTGCCTAATAACATCAAACTTAATGGCTGGATAACATTTCTATTACTTAATGCATAATTTTGTTGTGAATATTCATCCTTAATCTGTAAAAAAGCATAAGGTTCAGAAGAATTATAGTGATTACAAAATGGTACATTTCAGGCTATAGCAAAGGGGAACCTGTTAGTAGAGGAACGAAAGAGAAGGAACAGGGATAATCGAAAAAGAAGGAGAGAAAAAATTAACAGCCAGCCTGAGTTGAAGAAAGAGTTTCTCATAAAGGAAAGGGAAAAATGGAGAAATAGAGTGAAAGAGGGAAAATAAAGAACACCAGTGATCTGAAAGGAAGAGAAAAAAGTCAGAAGAGAAGGTTTTGGAAACAAGCACAGAGAGACAAAAGGAGAGAAAGTCCAGCAGGGTCTAAACACACAACCACAGAGAACTTTAGGAATCAAGGAGTAGTAGGCAGCTACTTGCTGGTGAACTATTAAGATGTAGAACTTGACATGTGCAAAAACAGAATTGTTATGATGTGTCTTGTGATATTACAAAGGTTGTTAAGGTTTAATTGTCATTTTGAAAGAAATACTATCTTGTTTTCTACTAGTGTGTCACCACCGTCAGCACCTTAGTTGACAAGGTGTTTATTTTTCTAGTTGGAGAACCATATAGTTTCCTCCCTCATGATCTTCCAATAAAAATATGTAATTTTCTCAATAAATGTGTAATTTGCATGCTGCTTGATATGACTGTTTCTTATACAGATTAAATACAAGCTTCTGAAAATATGTATGACTGTAACTCTAATAATAAAAAGCCAAAACAATCTTACTTTTAAATGTGGTATAATTACTTTGAAAACATATGTGCATAAACAATAGAATAGAGAAACTGCTAATAGTCAAAATAGCTGAAACAACTTAATTTAAAATATATATTGTTGCATTTCTTTGTGTCTGACGGTGTTGACAAAAACCTTGCACTTCTCCAGCAAAAACATAAATTATTAAAAAATGTTACACCTGGGAGATTGTACCAAAACATGGAGAGACAGCCAAAACTTTGTGTAAACATTATATGTAAATATGTTTTTGAAAAATCAAAAAATATATTTTAGAAAATTAAAACCTGTTTTGTGCCTAATCTCAGGAATCACTGCGCTACATACAGTCCAGTATAGAGACGAGACGACGAGGCTCCAGTTACAGCAGTGCAAGTAAACGAACAATAAATATAAGAAGAGTAAGAAAATAAATATACACTTTATACACTTTGTGTGTGTGAATGGGTGGATGACTGGATGTGTAAAGCGCTTTGGGGTCCTTGGGGACTAGTAAAAGCGCTATACAAATACAGGCCATTCACTTTAGGGCTCGGGGTAAAGGGATCAATAACAATTTAAATGGTATAATTTCAAGTTTGATGATTTAAGTCTCACACACAACCGACACGGGAGGGGGGCTGCTGCTTCCAAATAGAGCACATTTCATTCATAATGTTGTAAATCCAAGCCCATTATGTGTTCATGATTTGAAATAAATCATAGACAAAGCATATCTGTGAACTAAGGTGTAGGTATATTAGGTTATGTTGTGGTGATCCTCTGGTTGGGGGATTTGTGTTCATACTGGAGTGCAAAATTAAAACCAATGGAAGATGGACAAGAAAAGATCAAAGCCATCAGGTGCTCAGTTTAGAAAACTGCAGATGTGTCATTGGAAAATGGCAGATCATTCTGAAACAATCAGAATCATAATCAGAATTCTTTATTAATCCCTAAGGATAGTATGTGGGTTGCAGTTGGCCCAAGAAGAAATGGTAAAAATAGTAACAGTAACAGACTAAACTGTAAACAATACATTATGTTAGAGTTTACACATTTAGGAAATAGCACTAATATATACAGGTCACTCAATTATAAATATCAAGGAATAACAGAGGTGATAATAAATATCAAGAAAATTGACAAGAATATTACAGAGTAGAAAAGAACATGTGTAAAAAGGGTGTAACATAAGGGAGTGTTCGCCTAGTGCACCAAAGAGGGATGGACAGCCCCTGGGTGGGCAGTAGTGAGGGATGAGCGGTGGATTGGTTTTGTGGGGTAGTACTGATTCCTGTGGGATAGGCTTTCACTTGTAAAGAGGCAGTGAATCAGAAAGGGTGTGAGAGACAAGACTCAGGACAAAGGATCAGCAATGACCTGGCCCCTGTGTGATGGCTGAACGGAAAGATGCGGAGAGTTGGACATCAATGCATAATTCATGTTTTGGGTTTAAAAGAAAAGTTATTCACAATAGTAAGTAGACACTGAAGGAGAAGCGGTGAACGGCCTTATTAGTTTCTGTACTTTTTTCTCTTGTTTATTCAGTTAGGGAGTTAGGGGCAGCACTTGTCTATTTTTGGTTTTTGTCTCAACCAGGGGTTAGGTAGCACTTCCCTTTTTGAAAGAAACTTGTGTTATTTGTCATTTTGGTCTTTGTTAATACTGGGGTTAACGCTTTCAATTTGGTAGCAATAAAATCACCTTAACTTGTAAACTGGCTTCTGGGTATGACTTTGGGGACCAGGGCGGGGTCACGTTCCTTTTAAACCCAGTGCAGTTCAGACCTGCGTATAATTCCTCCCGACCGGCGTATGACTCTCTCGACCGGCTTATAGTTCCTCCCGACTGGCGTATGACTCTCCCGACCGGCGTATGAGTCTCTGACCGGCATATGACTCTCCCGACCGGCATATAATTTCTCCCGACCGGCATATACTTCCTCCCGCTCGGCGTATCACTCTCCCGACCGGCGTATGAGTCTCTGACCGGCATATGACTCTCCCGACCGGCGTATAATTTCTCCCGACCGGCATATACTTCCTCCCGCTCGGCGTATGACTCTCCCGACCGGCGTATGACTCTACCGACAGGCGAATACTTCTTCCCGACCGGCGTATAATTCCTCCCGACATGTGTATAGTTCCTCCCGTCCGGCGTATGACTCTCTCGACTGGCTTATAGTTCCTTCCGACCGGCGTATGACTCTCCCGACCGGCGTATAATTCCTCCCGACATGTGTATAGTTCCTCCCGACCGGCGCATGACTCTCCCGACCTGCGTATAGTTCCTCCCGACCGGCGCATGACTCTCCCGACCTGCGTATAGTTCCTCCTGACCGGTGTTTGACTATCCCGACCGGCCTATAGTTCCTCCCGACCGGCGTATGACTGTCCTGACCGGCGTATAATTCCTCCCGACTGGCATATAGTTCCTCCCAACCTGCGTATAGTTCCTTCCGACCGGCGCATGACTCTCTCGACTGGCGTATAGTTCCTCCCGACCGCCGCATAGTTGCTCCCGACCGGCGTATAGTTCCTCCCGACCGGCATATGACTCTCCCGACCGGCGTATAATTCCTCCTAACCTGCGTATAGCTCCTCCCAACCGGCGCATAGTTCCTCCTGACCGGCGTATGACTCTCCCGATCGGCATATACTTCCTCTCGACCGGTGTATGACTCTCCCAACCGGCGTATAGTTCCTCCCGAACGGCGTATGACTCTCCCGACCGGTGTATTACTCTTCCGACCGCCGTATGACTCTCCCGACCGACGTATGACTCTCCCGACCGGCGTATAGTTCCTCCCGACCGGCGTATAGTTCCTCCCGACCGGTGTATAGTTCCTCCCGACCGGCGTATGACTCTCCCGACCGGCGTATAATTCCTCCCGACATGTGTATAGTTCCTCCCGACCGGCGCATGACTCTCCCGACCTGCGTATAGTTCCTCCCGACCGGCGCATGACTCTCCCGACCTGCGTATAGTTCCTCCCGACCGGCGTATGACTGTCCTGACTGGCGTATAATTCCTCCCGACTGGCATATAGTTCCTCCCAACCTGCGTATAGTTCCTTCCGACCGGCGCATGACTCTCTCGACTGGCGTATAGTTCCTCCCGACCGCCGCATAGTTGCTCCCGACCGGCGTATAGTTCCTCCCGACCGGTGTATGACTCTCCCGACCGGCGTATAATTCCTCCTAACCTGCGTATAGCTCCTCCCAACCGGCGCATAGTTCCTCCTGACCGGCGTATGACTCTCCCGATCGGCATATACTTCCTCCCGAACGGCGTATGACTCTCCCGACCGGTGTATTACTCTTCCGACCGGCGTATGACTCTCCCGACCGGTGTATTACTCTCCCGACCGACGTATGACTCTCCCGACCGGCGTATAGTTCCTCCCGACCGTTGTATAGTTCCTCCCGACCGGCGTATGACTCTCCCGACCGGTGTATTACTCTCCCGACCGACGTATGACTCTCCCGACCGGCGTATAGTTCCTCCCGACCGTTGTATAGTTCCTCCCGACCGGCGTATGACTCTCCCGACCGGTGTATTACTCTCCCGACCGGCGTATAGTTCCTCCCGACCGGCGTATAGCTCCTCCCAACCGGCGTATAGTTCCTCCCTAACGGCGTATGACTCTCCCGACCGGTGTATTACTCTCCCGACCGACGTATGACTCTCCCGACCAGCGTATAGTTCCTCCCGACCGGCGTATAGTTCCTCCCGACCGTTGTATAGTTCCTCCCGACCGGCGTATGACTCTCCCGACCGGCGTATGACTCTCCCGACCGGCGTATAGTTCCTCCCGACCGTTGTATAGTTCCTCCCGACCGGCGTATGACTCTGCCGACCGGCGTATGACTCTCCCGACCGGCGTATGACTCTCCCGACCGGCGTATGACTCTCCCGACCGGCGTATAGTTCCTCCCGACCGGCGTATAGATCCTTCCAACCGGCGTATGACTCTCCCGACCGGCATATAGTTCCTCCCAACCAGCGTATGACTCTCCCGACCGGCGTATAATTCCTCCCGACCAGCGTATGACTCTCCTGACCGGTGTATAGTTCCTCCCGACCGGCGTATGACTCTCCCGACCGGCGTATAGTTCCTCCTGACCGGCGTATGACTCTCCCGACCGACGTATAGTTCCTCCCTACCAGCGTATGACTCTCCCGACCTGCGTATAGTTCCTCCTGACCGGCGTTTGACTATCCCGACTGGCATATAGTTCCTCCCAACCTGCGTATAGTTCCTTCCGACCGGCGCATGACTCTCTCGACTGGCGTATAGTTCCTCCCGACCGCCGCATAGTTGCTCCCGACCGGCGTATAGTTCCTCCCGACCGGCGTATGACTCTCCCGACCGGCGTATAATTCCTCCTAACCTGCGTATAGCTCCTCCCAACGGCGCATGACTCTCCCGATCGGCATATACTTCCTCTCGACCGGTGTATGACTCTCCCAACCGGCGTATAGTTCCTCCCGAACGGCGTATGACTCTCCCGACCGGTGTATTACTCTTCCGACCGCCGTATGACTCTCCCGACCGACGTATGACTCTCCCGACCGGCGTATAGTTCCTCCCAACCGGCGTATAGTTCCTCCCGACCGGTGTATAGTTCCTCCCGACCGGCGTATGACTCTCCCGACCGGCGTATAGTTCCTCCCGACCGGCGTATGACTCTCCCGACCAGCGTATAGTTCCTCCCGACCGGCGTATGACTCTCCCGACCGGCGTATAATTCCTCCCGACATGTGTATAGTTCCTCCCGACCGGCGCATGACTCTCCCGACCTGCGTATAGTTCCTCCCGACCGGCGCATGACTCTCCCGACCTGCGTATAGTTCCTCCTGACCGGCGTTTGACTATCCCGACCGGCCTATAGTTCCTCCCGACCGGCGTATGACTGTCCTGACCGGCGTATAATTCCTCCCGACTGGCATATAGTTCCTCCCAACCTGCGTATAGTTCCTTCCGACCGGCGCATGACTCTCTCGACTGGCGTATAATTCCTCCTAACCTGCGTATAGCTCCTCCCAACCGGCGCATAGTTCCTCCTGACCGGCGTATGACTCTCCCGATCGGCATATACTTCCTCCCGACCGGTGTATTACTCTTCCGACCGCCGTATGACTCTCCCGACCGACGTATGACTCTCCCGACCGGCGTATAGTTCCTCCCAACCGGCGTATAGTTCCTCCCGACCGGTGTATAGTTCCTCCCGACCGGCGTATGACTCTCCCGACCGGCGTATAGTTCCTCCCGACCGGCGTATGACTCTCCCGACCGGCGTATGACTCTCCCGACCGGCGTATGACTCTCCCGACCGGCGTATAGTTCCTCCCAACCGGCGTATAGTTCCTCCCGACCGGTGTATAGTTCCTCCCGACCGGCGTATGACTCTCCCGACCGGCGTATAGTTCCTCCCGACCGGCGTATTACTCTTCCGACCGGCGTATGACTCTCCCGACCGGTGTATTACTCTCCCGACCGACGTATGACTCTCCCGACCGGCGTATAGTTCCTCCCGACCGTTGTATAGTTCCTCCCGACCGGCGTATGACTCTCTCGACCGGCGTATGACTCTCCCGACCGGCGTATAGTTCCTCCCGACCGTTGTATAGTTCCTCCCGACCGGCGTATGACTCTGCCGACCGGCGTATGACTCTCCCGACCGGCGTATAGTTCCTCCCGACCGGCGTATGACTCTCCCGACCGGCGTATGACTCTCCCGACCGGCGTATAGTTCCTCCCGACCGTTATATAGTTCCTCCCGACCGGCGTATGACTCTCCCGACCGGCGTATGACTCTCCCGACCGGCGTATAGCTCCTCCCAACCGGCGTATAGTTCCTCCCTAACGGCGTATGACTCTCCCGACCGGTGTATTACTCTTCCGACCGGCGTATGACTCTCCCGACCGGTGTATTACTCTCCCGACCGACGTATGACTCTCCCGACCGGCGTATAGTTCCTCCCGACCGTTGTATAGTTCCTCCCGACCGGCGTATGACTCTCCCGACCGGCGTATGACTCTCCCGACCGGCGTATAGTTCCTCCCGACCGGCGTATGACTCTCCCGACCGGCGTATAGATCCTTCCAACCGGCGTATGACTCTCCCGACCGGCATATAGTTCCTCCCAACCAGCGTATGACTCTCCCGACCCGCGTATAATTCCTCCCGACCAGCGTATGACTCTCCTGACCGGTGTATAGTTCCTCCCGACCGGCGTATAGTTCCTCCCGACCGGCGTATGACTCTCCCGACCGACGTATAGTTCCTCCCTACCAGCGTATGACTCTCCCGACCTGCGTATAGTTCCTCCCAACCGGCGTATGACTCTCCCGACCGGCGTATGACTCTCCCGACCGGCGTATGACTCTCCCGACCGGCGTATGACTCTCCCGACCGGCGTATGACTCTCCCGACTGGCGTATAATTTCTCCCGACCGGCATATACTTCCTCCCGCTCGGCGTATGACTCTCCCAACCGGCGTATAATTCCTCCCAACCGGCGTATAGTTCCTTCCGACATGTGTATAGTTCCTCCCATCCGGCGTATGACTCTCTCGACTGGCTTATAGTTCCTTCTGACCGGCGTATGACTCTCCCGACCTGCGTATGACTCTCTCGACTGGCTTATAGTTCCTCCCGACCGGCGTATGACTCTCCCGACCTGCGTATAGTTCCTCCCGACCTGCTTATAGTTCCTCCCGACCGGAGTATGACTCTTCTGACTGGCGTATAGTTCCTCCCGACTGGTGTATAGTTCCTCCCGACCGGCGTATGACTCTCCCGACCGGCATATAGTTCCTCCCAACCTGCGTATAGTTCCTCCCGACCGGGGTATGACTCTCCCGACCGGCGTATAGTTCCTCCAGACCGGCGTATGACTCTCCCGACTGGTGTATAGTTCTTCCCGACCGGCGTATGACTCTCTCGACCGGCTTATAGTTCCTCCCGACCGTCGTATGACTCTCCCGACCGGTGTATGACTCTCCCGACCGGCGTATAGTTCCTCCCGACCGGCGTATGACTCTTCCGACCGGCGTATAGTTCCTCCCGACCGGCGTATAACTTTCCCGACCGGCGTATAATTCCTCCCGACCAGCGTATAGTTCCTCCTGACCGGCGTATAATTCCTCCCGACCAGCGTATAGTTCCTCCTGACCGGCGTATAGTTCCTCCCGACCGGCGTATGACTCTCCCGACCGGCGTATAGTTCCTCCCGACCGGCATATTAACATCCTCCGTGCTACGCAAGGTGGCAGACCTGTGCAGCCGAAGTCTCTAACCCATCTGGAAAAGGTCTACTCACCTTTTACAAGCATTACACCCTCAGAGAGACTCCTGGCAGAAGAGGCTCATTGGCTTCAACCAACAATGCCATACCCGAACCTGTGGCTGAATCGAGTCGGTGACTGGGGGAGAACAGCTCTCTTACACATGATGAGATCCATCTTGAGGCTGAGCAGCTTAGTCTTCTGCATCTGTGGGCAAATTCTCCATTCAGTCATACATAGGCTTTGTAAAATTATGATATTATTTTATGCCATGTTATACCCCTAATTAAAGATGGTGAATTATTATGTAGTTTTAGTTTGCATTATTCTCCTGAATTAGAAGAAGCTGATAACTATTGCATTAGTTAAACTGATTTGCATTACATTAAATTGCTGACTTGTTGTGAATGAATGATATTGTTTTATGATGCATTATATTGCTGAGTTATAAGAAATACTGTTCGCAGAAGGTTATTGTCTAATTTGTCTGAGTAGAAGAGGACAGAGTGTGCTGGAGTTTTCTGCCCCATTTCAGCAGGAGCAGATAAACAGGGAGCCAAGGTCGTAGCTTAGGCGCTGTGTGAGAGAGAGCATGTGAATGTTTAGGCTTTTTATGATAAGGTGGAGGCACCAGAGGTTATAAAAGTTTGAGCAATGCTCCACCATTTTGAGATTTTGAGGCTGTCTGCATCAGTGTCCATCTCCCACGTGTGTGATCATTAAATCATCGTTTGACTCAACCCGGCCGGACCAGTGTTGTTATTGTGGTTTTTTCTCTTGTCTCCATCCCCAATATTTTGAACCTTAACAGCTTGGGGGCTCGTCCTGTGGTATTGGGGTGGAATTTAAAAGTTTGGACGGTCCGAGGTTGTCGAACGGACAGGCACGAGCCAGTGGTCTGATGTGAGTGGACAAAAGCCGGCTTATCTAAAGGTAAGGCACTACCTGTTGAATTATTTCCAAAATGTGCCAAATTGGATATGACTAAATTAAAGTCTACTCACTGAAATTACTGGTAGAGTGTCTGTTTTGATTTTGATGAGAATCACCGTGTGGTATGCAGTTAAAGTTGCTTAAGAATGTTTAATGAAGTTGAAGAGATATGAAAGTAATAATGTTGGGTTTGAGTCCCTGGATATTGAGCTGAAGGCTCAGGTAGTTTGGTAGGGAAATTAGGACAGAAACTGTTCCAGAAGTAACAGATACTGTTTAATAGTTTTACAAATTAGGACAGAAACTGTTCCCAGAAGTAACAGAGACTGTTTAATTGGTCGTAAAAAAGTTATCTTTCTTCGGTGGGACCCGTTATGGTAAAATTTTTCAAAATCGGTTAGGTTAAAATTATTATAGGACGGCACTGGAAGATGCTAAGAAGCACATAGCCCGGAGGTTACGCTCCCTCCTGGCCGTGGACGCGCGGTCTTGACCTGTCGGCGAACAGGGGTAGTTCAGTTTTGGTTTAACTGTGGGGTACAGGGCATCCCGAAATAAGCTAGGAGTTACCGAGACTCCTCATCGTTTGAAACGGTGTCATGTGCTTGTTTGGACAAAGTTAAATTGAGTTAGGGATTTAGAAGTTAGGTCAGAAACTGTTCCCAGAAGTAACAGATACTGTTTAATTGATTACAAAAAAGTGAAGCTTTCTTCGGTTGGACCCGTTATGATAAATTTGTCGAAATTGTTTAGGTTCTTTAGAAATCAGGCCATAGGCTGTTCTGGAGGAAACAGATACTGGTTAATTGATTACAAAAAAGTGAAGCTTTCTTCGGTTGGACCCGTTAACTTAAATTTGTCGAAATTTGTTAGGTGCTGAATCTGTCAGGCCTGTCAGTAATTGTAAATATAAGACGTCTTTGTAATATAAAATAAAAGAGTTTTGTCTGAGCTTTGTGTGACCCTGTGTGTGACGACAGCGCACTGCAGCGCTGCGAGCTATTTTTAGACGGTGTGTGAACATGCAAATGAGCTGTGAAGCACAGAGGACTTTGCTTCCTGTTTAGCGTGTTTTTGAGTTTTATAATTTTGATTTGCAAACAATGATACATGCCTGTAAGTAAAACGCTGATTTTGCTGATTATGATACTACAAATAAGGTGTTGAATGACTAGGGTGTGAATGATGTTGGAGTTTAAAGCTGAAACTCAGAGAGGAGTGTGTTGGGAGACTGGCATGTAGTCTGCAGTGCAAAGGTGGGCGTCTTGCCTGCTAGTCTATTTAACAGTAATGAAAATGATATTAAATAAATCTCTCAGTGTGTTGATACAGGTGGCTATGGGGCTGGACCAACTGCCCCCACAAGCACGGCGGCCGAAGCAAAATTATAGTAATGGACACAAAATCAGCAAGAATCAGCAGCTGTGGAAAAGACAGCAGCTAGCAGAGAATTAAAGGAGAAATTAAGAGAAGTTTTACACATAAAATTGCGGCCAACACACTTGTGGAGGTTGGGAAGGCGCCTGGAGCATCACAACAAGAAGGTGAAACAAAAACACACACAAGCAGAGAAATGTGAGAGAGAGGCACGTGCTAGAGAAATGCCTCGTTTGAGAAAAAACGTTAAATTAGCCCATGTACAAACGCACATACACGCAATGAAGAAACAGCTTACACCCATGAACACGTGAAGATTTTCCAGCAAGTTTAAAGCAGTGAAACTTAACATACACCCGCCGTTACACAATAAAGTTTATCCACTACTAACAAATAAACCCTCTGGGTTGCAGGACAACAACTTAACTTCAAAAAAAAAAAAAAAAAAAAATCACAACCAGTGATTACACGACAAATTTAGTGGTTAATAAAAGTCAAATTGTGACATGTTTTCTTCTGATTGATTAATACAAGTGATTACTGAATGAAAGAAAATTCCATTTTTGTGCTTTAAACATGATCTTAAGAATTTTAACATGTACCTGTGTTGTCCTGTCAGCTTGGTGGGTTATGAGAGGATTATATGGGGAAAAAAAAAAAACAAAAAAAAGGGGGAGAGAAGGCTGACACAGGGCCTGGTCCCGTTGTTTTTCCCCTCTCTGAGTAACACAGCCAATACAACATGATTTTCCTGTTCGTTTGTTTTTGTTTTTGTTTTGTTTTGTTTTTTCTCTTTATGCTTGATTACAGGCTGCTTTGTCGGCCCGGAAAAGCCGAGGCTGACCCTGGACTCCTGCTCTCCCCTCTACCATCTTTGCTCTCTCCTCTACCATCTTTGATGTGACCCTGACTAAATGCTAAAGCAGCTGAACCCGCAACAACAACTTGAAAATGTCAACAGTGCTGCAGGAAAATGATCTCATGCAGCAGAGACGGAGAGCGGTAATCCAAGGCCCGTTTCACTACACGGGGAGATTTCTGTCAGCGTGTTTTCTTTATGAGAAGATTGAGAAAGGCCCGGCTCCCACCACCGATTCTGACCACCTTATATAAAGGAACTATTGAGAGCATCCTGAGCAGCTATATCACTGTCTGGTTCGGGAACAGCACCATGCCGGACAGACAAGCACTACAGAGGGTTGTGCAATCAGCTGAGCGCACCATCCGCTCGGTGCACCCTGACCTGCACTCAACCTACAGCAGGCGGTGCTGGACCAAGACCAGGAAGATAGTGAAGGACCTCAGCCATCCCAACAACAGACTGTTCTCTCTGTTGCTGTGTACGTGACAAATAAACATCTGGATTTGGAAAACGAGGCACTCGCAAAGCCACCAGCATTGTGCCTGATTGGACACACCCCTCTCACACACTCTTTACATTCTTGCCATATGGAAAAAGACAGCTTCAGCTGACAGAGCTGTGACGAGACGCCCATCAAGCCCAGATGAAAAGTGAGGCCGAGCAAAACCATGCTGACCTTAACCACTCTGCATTAAAACTGTGCAGGACAGTGACGGACCAACAATGACCATCGGGCAGCAAAAAGGGCGTGCCAGGGACAGGAGGAGTAACTGAGGTCACCTCAGAATGGACAAAACACCAGGAGAAAATAAGCTGAAGGCACAGGTGTCGGGGCTCGGCCAGGAGCTGACCTCTGAGAAGAGCCGAACAGCAGAGCCGCAAAAGGCCGTGGAGCAAAGCAAGGAAAACATCAATGGACTTAAATCTGATTTCTACGGAAAAGACTCTGAGGTTTCTGCCCTCAATAAGACCTCGAGGCATCAGAGCAGAAACTGAGCATGGCCCAGGAGGAGCTAGCTGAAAATCGAACCCATCAGGCTTGGAGTCCTAGACACCGGACTTGAAATCAGGCCGGAGCATCCTGGAGCTAGATGAGCAGTGTGATTTGTCCGGTCTGCTATGGAGCGAACGTTAGGGGGATGGCTTCCTGTCGCCTCTGCCGTCCTCCGATCGCTCAGCGTCCTGGGCTGCCCAGCTCTGGACTGAACGCTCGGGCCGAGACACCCAAACAACCATGGACTCCATTCCCCTGGAATGGGACCACGACTACGACCTCAGCCGTGGGCTTGAGAGTGCAAGAAGGGATCCCAGAGAGCCTTGAGGCCTGTGTAAAACTAACAGAACAAAGATTGAGGTCTTCCACTGGGGAGGTGGAAGCTGCAGACTCTCCTATACACCTTCTGGATGTCAGCCGTTCCACCTGCAAACAAACGGACAGCAGTCGTACTTCTGCAAGCAACAAACGGACATCCAGACAATTGAGCTGCGTATCAAAACCCTGAAGGAAGACCGAAGCAAAAGGGTCAAGTTAAGGAGGAGCGAAATAAGGAGAAGATCCTGGACACTGGAGAAAAGGACTGCCTCAATTGGGGCCAGAACCAGTATGGACAGAACTCTGAGCAGCAGCACCAATGGATGCAAACAGACTGAAAAGGAGGAGGGCAGGACCCAGGGCACGCTTCAGGCCGTGGTTTACCCAGAACACTACAACAGGAAAGTGATGAACACAAACACCCACACAAACACACACATCTACATGCACCGACTCAGAGTGAAAAGAAACATACATATGAACATATGCACTCGTTGATTGAGGGAGAAATGACACACACACACACACAAATTAAAATGTTGATTCAATGAACTGAGAAGTGATCCACACACACACACACACGCTGATGCAATGAAGAATGCTTTACTAACAAATGCTGCACACAAACATCCAAATACGGAGTTGGTTACAACAGCAAGAACTGATTGATCATTTATTGCTTAAATGTATTTCATGCCACGCAGAGGGCATTTGTGTAGATTTAGAGGACATGGTCTGAAGCACTTTGATAATGAAAACAATGTCTGTGCGTGATGTCTGTTTATGGCTCAAAGCCTCCACTGAATTGTTTACTGTGCTTCACACAGTCTAACAAGGAGCAGTGGTACAGAGCGAAAATGATGAATGAATGGTGTGAGTTTTATTTCGAAGAGATTATGAAAAGGTTGTGTTGATTCAACTTAGTTGTTTACGTTTTTGCCAAGGTAAAGAGTTGGTGTGTAACTAGTGTCCACTATTGAGTCAAGTAAATCCAACATGTTTTGTTGGTGCAAAAAGGAGTTTTGGTTGATCTTTGGGTTTTGTTTGACACTAGGTTGATTCTATCAGTGAGGTTTGGATTGTTCTCTTTCTCTAAGAGAGAGAAAGATGGTTTGAATTTTGGACATGTTTGCAATGGGCCCCAGTATCTGTTATTATATGAGTGTTTAATTGGTTACGTCTGTGTTTGCTTTTGTTACAGTGCACTGAGATAAGAACATCTGAGAGGTGTGATCCACCGGTGGTGATATTTTGGTATTTTGTGAGTTCCTGATTTAACAAATCAGCTCTTTAATCCAGGCCTGAGAGATTGAACTTTAAAGCGCTATAAAATATTCTTATTGAAAACAGTCGCAAAGTATTTTTTCTCCATGATTATAATGAGCTTGGGAGAAAATTGACTTATATGGGACACTGATCCTGAAGCCTAAAAGGATTGCAGCGAGTCAATCCAGTCCAAAGAAGGAAAAACAAACAAGGAGCTGTTTCCTTTAAAATGATGACGTCATCTTGCTGGTGATGGAGCCTCGAATAGGCTGCGCGTGAGACTCCATTATCAGCAAATTTTGGTATGAATGTGTGTGGATGTATGCATATGACTGACGACTAAAAGTCATGGACTGACGACTAAAAGTTTAACTGACTTGATACTGAGACAAAAACGGTGCTGACTTTAGGATTATTGAATGTCCACAGACAATTCACCCAGCCTGTAAAAGAAGGGTGGATGTTTTGTTTTGCTTTGTTTTGTCTGCAAGAACAGAAGAATGACAGAGACTAAAGAGCTGTAGCTTCACAGCAGTGTGAACTGCAGACTGAACCCTTTGGTTGCTAATTTTGAGCTACTGATGTTTGCATTAAGGAAATTGTGTTTTAGTAGCTGTGTTTTAATTAAGGTATTACATTATATTGTTGGGAATATTAAATGCTAAAGTGAAGAAAAGGTTTGATCCCACTCATGACTGAGCATGTTATTATTAACCATAGTGGGTCACTATAGAGAGTCAATTAATTTTAGAAAAAAAAAACAAACAAACAAAAAACCCTCCACCGAGGTCTATGAAAAAGAGGGGAATGATAGACAGCCACACTCAAAATGGAGATATGTAATGATAAACACTGGTCCCCGTCTTTTGGGCGCTCTCTTGAAGTAGTCAACAATTTAAAAGTAAGATAAAATAACAGGGGCATGTGCTGAGGGGTGGTGCTGCACAAGAACAAGAGTAAAATAAAGAAAATATTGTTTTTAGAAGTGCAAATTAAAATGTACCATTACACTCAGAGGATCAATATGAAGCTTAATATTTGTTAATTTTGAATGAAGTACATGACTGGTGACTGTTCTGTCCTGAGCTTTTGTTTTTACAGCACCCGCTTGATCACACCAACAGTTTCTCGCCACCGAAGAGGGGTACTTGAAAAAAAAAAATAAAGAACGGGGAGGAATATCATCAAAACTGGAAACAGGTAATCCCCAAAGGGGGTGATAATGCCATAACTTTCACTATGGTCAAATTCTCAAAATTTGACCCTCAAAAATTCTTCAAACATTTAGACACAAAGTGGAGATTTAGATAAATATAATGTCGTAAACCACATAAGCATGAAGTATTTGATTCAATAAGATGGTGAAGTAACAAGCAGCAAAAGGTTGATCATGTTAATGGTGTTTATTCAAGGGTGCAGAGGAGATTATTATTATTAAAGACAACAAATGAAATAACGAAAAGTAGAAGTGGAAAGAATTTGCGTTAACGGTAATAAAATCAAAAAAAAAAGAAATACTAACTAAAACTGTACTGAATGTTCACAAAACTAACTAAAATTAACTAGATTTATAGCAAAATGTGTTTGGTTGCATTGATGTGTGCGTGCCCTGCTATAGTGAAATTAAGGGAGTACGTTAGTCGAGTCGTCTGGGTTGCTGCTCCGTTCACCCGCAGAATCTGGTCAGGAAAAGTCGGGAGACAGCGCCAGAATAGAATTGAGGATGATTTTAATATGATTGTTTTGTAGACATAACAAGAGTCTTGTAGTGGAGAGGGACGTAATGTCCTCCTGAGACCCAGAGAATAAGAAAAAACAGGGAGAAAATATTTTCGTTTTTTCTTTTTTCTTTTTTTTCTTTTTTCTTTTAAATGAATCAAGTGTTATTAAAATAACAATCTCATAAGATGAAGATCAGGGACCAACCCAGAAGTCACTGACACTTCACTAACTGTAAACTATTGGTTTAGGAATAAGTGATGGCACTGACCTTTCTGTTTCACAAAAGTCAATTTATTTAGGATATCTGAGTAAGTACTGATTTATTTGGAGACACAAAGGAACATTTGGCACTTCCCTCATCTCACATCTGTTTCATTGTTGTACCCAATCATTCTACAACTGAAATGCCTTGGACTGCTAACCATTTCAGGCAAGTGGAGTGAACCATATTTTGCTAGACTCTCATCAGATTGGGGCTTCCTTTTATTGATCTTTGGAGAGAAGTCTTCATTACTGATATTATTCAGGTCTTGTTCACATGTTTGTCCCAGGTTTCTCAGCCAAGAGGAGCTTAAACCCCAGATACTGTGAGTTCTTTTCACACGTTGAGATCACTGATAACTCTCAGCAACGACGTGATCTCGTAGGAACAATTAGGTGTTATGGATTCAACTATAATTGCGACTCTTATTTTTTACTTTACTGGAAAACATTTCTGCATTTTACCCATATTTTATTTTTAACTCAAAAGATAGGACGACAGATTTCAGGTGGCCCTGTGTCTTTCTCTATTACATCTGCCACTGCATCTCGATAATCTTTGTGTGGCTTTTAGTGGGTCCTGACCCTCTCATATTTTGAAAAATCTATGTTTGAATCTCCCTTAATAATTGTGTTAAGAATTCTCTCCGCCTTTGTCAAAAGTTGGGTATTAGGAAAAAGTGAAATAAATATAAAGTCCCAATGTGTAGAGCACACATTAATAAATTAGTCATGTTCCCTGTGAAAGTAAATGAGCCTAATTCTTAAAGACCCCTGAAATTATTTACCAGATGTTTATTTTTTGAATAAAATAAAAATCTGAGTTTAACAAAACATTTTAATTGTAAATATCAAGCTTACCTTTCTTTCTTCCATAAAATGTGCTTGTGGGCACGCCAGCCATTTTGAAAAGGTGGGAAAAACAATTGGCAAGGCCACACCCCCACACATGGGATATAATTTTAAAGGTTCTGTTGTCCTCTCTAAGAAACATCAGGACTTAGAGGAGTGGCAAGTAGAGTATGAGAGCTACAAGCAAAACTAAATGTGTACTACAGTGCGCAAAAATGAATTACTGGGTCATCAGGGGGTCTTGAGGGACATTTAAATAAAGGTGTGAAACAATCGCCTTCAAAAGGTTATCAATTAACTTTAACCAAAATTAGGAACACTCGGTGCGGTAAGAGTTAATAGTTATTAGTCTCAACACCCAAGGATAATTAGAAGAGCATGACTGATATGATGCAACTGAGATTTTGTTACACTTAACTTTTGCAAAACACAAATAAAACTAAATTGAAACTAAGGATTTTCAGAAAATATAAACTAGACTAAACTAGCAAAGAATTGGTAAAAACTAATTACAACTGGCAAAAAATTGAAAATCTGGAGTCGAAACTAAATAAAAGATAAAACCTAATGAAAATGGCGAAACGTTTAAAACTCTGGTGCAGAGATTGGCAAATCTGACCAGGAACGTTATAAAATGGATTGTCAGAACAGTCAGCGTTAAAGCCACTTTTGACAGTCCATACTAGGATGGCATTGGACATCTTGGGGGTGGAAAGGGGTTGGTGTGACCAAGGTGTGGTTTGGCTTGTTGTATGTATATTTGAGATCATATGGCTCTGGATGGACCAGTTACCAGGGCATGGAAGGAGGACAGACTCATTAAAGGAGGAGAAGGCATTTCCTGGGATTGGAGATCCTCTGGGTGAGTGGTTGATTAAAAGCATGCATAAAATAGAAGTTATCTGTTGTTATTGATTGGTAATAGATTGATAATTGGCCACATTTACAGCTGTATTGACTTGTTGTGGACGTAGTCGACTTCAGGTTTAAACACTCTCATTAACAGGTTGAAAATAGTGATATTAAAGGAAGAGTATGCAGCGCCACCCTGTCAGACGCCAGTGATGGTGGAGCTCACTGATGAATCAGGTGAGCTGGATTCATGGCTGATTCAAAACTAAGATCCCCCTGCTGTGGTCAGTAAGGGGAGAAAAGGGGGAAATAAAATCAAGAATTAAAGAGCCATTTATAATCGTTTAGGTGTCAAGTGAAACGGGACAAAAGGGGGTGTTATACTGTTATTTTCAATGTCAGCATTATTATTGTATGAGAATCATGCAACAAGCATTGCATCGATGATCATTTATTGAAGCTTTTGACCTTATACTAACATCTGTGTTCCTGTGATTGTTATAACCTCTGATGAATCTTCCATTTACAGGTGTTAGGATAATGATATAATTTTTCATTGCAAGTGTAACCGTGATCATTTTTATACATATTGCAACTTGTTGCTCATTGTAGAGTTGTGCTCAAGTTAATAAGGGTTAAAAGCTACAGTCAGCGCGAATGTCTGACTGATCTATTGAGGGGAAAGGCTTCGAGCATAGAAGGCCGCACGCGCTTACAAAACACTGATATCATGTTATTCTTTGTGATCTTTTCTTAAATTATGTCTTTAAGGTTAGTTTAAATAGTGGCAGTTAATTAAACGAGATTTATTAAAATATTAAATACCTGAGTCAGAACGTTACACGCGGATCACCTTAAGAGTCTGGGAAACTTTGTAGCTGCCTAACTTTTTTGAATGTTCTAGCTCCGTTGATTTGACACATTGGAATGTGTCAAAAAAGGGGGGGAAGGTTGAGCTTTAACATCAAACAAGGATTATTTGAACATTTTATAACTTCATTTGTGTCTTTAATAATTTAGGAATGGTAAAGCTTAAGCTAATAGCGGTCCGAGAAGACGGACCTTTTAGAGAATCAGTGAAAAAGCATAAACTATCACTTTCATGTTTAATCATTACTCATTGAAATGAACTGAATAGCGTTTAGAAGATTTGTTAATTTTTTGTCTTTTGTTAAAAAGAGGGGTTTCAATAATTTTCAGACACACCTTGCAAATGTGCTTATAACGAGTTGGCACTCGGCCTTTTGAAGGTCAGAAGCTTCGTTCGGCGTGACTGTCCGGACTGATAAAGTGTAAGAAATGCCTTGAGTGCGGAGGGCTAAATGCAAACACTGCTTACACACACATAAGATATGATTAGAATAAGTCCCTGGGACATTCTGAATGTTTTAGACCAATTCTGAATCACTAGAAGGTCAGTAGATGACAACATTAGATTATTAGGGTTAGGAAGAGAGGTGTTTTGGTTTTCTGTCTCTTACAGAGCAAGGAACAGACACCAGACGAGGTCACAGAGATGCGAGGATCCTCCGTAGCAGAGTCAGACACAGTGACTGCCGAGACATCAACTGGGTCCAAGGGTCATGGCGTTTGGGCTCCAGCTAGTCACCACAAAAGGATGGATCCCATAAACACAGCAATAACCATGAAGGGGTTGGCGGAAATCCGGGAACACCAGACCAACGAAGTTCGAGAGGCTTTTGGGCAAAAAGGGGACACCTTCCTGTTCCTTTTTCTGGAGAATACACAGATCGTTGTTTGAAATCGGAGCAGAATAATCCCCTGATCTGTGATACGACTGAAGGGTTGTCTAACCCCTAAGGTTGGAGAATTAAGAGCAGAGGATCACCCAACTGGACGACACTGGTAGCTGCAGCAATAAAATAAAGGTTAAGAGCTCTTCGGACAGAGGTTCTAGTCTACGTCTGAATGGTATAAGGGAACACCAAATAAAGCAGTGGGAGACAAGGACATTGTCATCTGGACCTGCTACTGTTGGAATCCTAGTTTTTCTTGCACCTGACTTGCGTAAACAGAGAGGTCATCTTACATATGGTTTGCCCCTCAGGGGGACAAAGGACCTCAGGAGTGAGAAGAGATGAACCCGGCCACACTGGGCTACAGGGTGTTTGTGAGGTCATTATTCTAATGACCTCATCAGGGGGAATTGTAAAATTATGATATTATTTTATGCCATGTTATACCCCTAATTAAAGATGGTGAATTATTATGTAGTTTTAGTTTGCATTATTCTCCTGAATTAGAAGAAGCTGATAACTATTGCATTAGTTAAACTGATTTGCATTACATTAAATTGCTGACTTGTTGTGAATGAATGATATTGTTTTATGATGCATTATATTGCTGAGTTATAAGAAATACTGTTCGCAGAAGGTTATTGTCTAATTTGTCTGAGTAGAAGAGGACAGAGTGTGCTGGAGTTTTCTGCCCCATTTCAGCAGGAGCAGATAAACAGGGAGCCAAGGTCGTAGCTTAGGCGCTGTGTGAGAGAGAGCATGTGAATGTTTAGGCTTTTTATGATAAGGTGGAGGCACCAGAGGTTATAAAAGTTTGAGCAATGCTCCACCATTTTGAGATTTTGAGGCTGTCTGCATCAGTGTCCATCTCCCACGTGTGTGATCATTAAATCATCGTTTGACTCAACCCGGCCGGACCAGTGTTGTTATTGTGGTTTTTTCTCTTGTCTCCATCCCCAATATTTTGAACCTTAACAGCTTCCACCTCTGACTCTGACCATTCAGCTTCCCTGGTTCACCGTGGCGTTACTGAGAGAAGGACAAGTTTGGACTCTGACCATTCAGCTGCCCTGGTTCACCGTGGCGTTACTGAGAGAAGGACAAGTTTGGACTCTGACCATTCAGCTGCCTTGGTTCGCCGTCGTGTTACAGAGAGATGGCCAGGTTCAGAGAATCGTCAATGACCTGCCTCCTGTTTGATGGCTGAACGGAAAGATGCGCAGAGTTGGACATCAATGCATCACTCATGTTTTGTGTTTAAAAGAAAAGTTATTCACAATAGTAAATAGTCCGGAGAAGCGGTGAACGGCCTTATTATTTTCTGTACTTTTCCTGTACTTTTTTCTCTTGTTTATTCAGTTAGGGAGTTAGGGGCAGAACTTGTCTTTTTTGGGTTTTTGTCTCACCCAGGGGTTAGGTAGTACTTCCCTTTTTGAAAGAAACTTGTTTTGTCTGTTATTTTGGCCTTTGTTCACCCTGGAGTTCACGCTTTCAGTTTGGTAGCAATAAAATCTCCTTAACTTGTAAACTGGCTTCTGGGTATGACTTTGGGGACCAGGGCGGGGTCACGTTCCTTTTAAACCCAGTGCAGTTTAAAAGGAAGTTGGTATATTTGCAAAAGTGTTTTGGGTTTTACCAGGACATTATTACAATGAATGCCTAACGCACACTGCATCAATAAAGATTTCGTTTGATATACAAAGCGTTGTAGTTGATTGTGTTTCTTTTTAATTTTAGTTTTGACCAGATGTGATCAGGAAGCCGGTCAACAAAGCACAATATTCAGCAGCTACAGAGTCATTTATTTCTAAAAGGAATCATCAGGTTAAATAACAGAAGAAGAAGAAGAAGCAACACAAAAGCTTGGCATCGGCTCATGTTCCCAAAAAAGACTTAAACTAAACGCTATCCTTTGTATGAATGTTTAAATGTTGGCAGAAATGTTGAACTTATGAGGATAAAAGATGATATGAGTGTTTCCAGTGTCCGGTCAGTCCCAAAGCAGACGTGAAAAAAGACAGGTGGAAAATATATTGTAAAAGCAGACGGTAGAGAAATATGAATGATTTTTAGACGTATGTGTTCAGGAATAATGTATTAAAAATGTTTGTGTGTGTGTGTGTGTGTGTGTGTGTGTGTGTATATACACACTAGATGGTACACCCATTTGTTTATTTTTGATTATTTGTTTATTTTGGTTTATTTGTGTTTTTATAGGTTGTTTATTTAAATATATATATATATATATATATATATATATATATATATATATATATATATATATATATATATATATATATATATATATATATATATATATGTTTCAATTCCTTGGAATTGTTTGCCATTTTTGCAAACGATTCCCTTATCGATTCCCGTCGCCACGAATCACGTCACCACGTTGCGGAGTGTCATTTACCTGGCAGGAAACATGGCGGCTCAAACGCTCAAAAGTTTGGTTATACTTTACGAGAACGGATGACAACAGGGTAACTTGCAATACTTGAAAAGTAGATATTTCATTTCAGGGAGGAAACACTACGAATATGCAAAAGCATTTGCTCACAAAACACACGATGACCTTAAATGAATGTCGTGTTTTTAATTCCGCTCCGGACTCGTTAATCTCAACCCAGCAGCAGCGGTAACGTTTGTACGTCCTCTCCCGTTAATGCAGCAGGTAAATAATCAACTAACAGTGCATATTATGTTAACGCGATCTGCCTTCTTACAAAACCTGCCATTACTGTGCATTTAGGTGACCATGATGAGACAGACAGACAGACAGAGTCTGGCTCAGATGCTGCCAGTTCTCGCTGCAGTCTACCGGTAGCGTCTCCTTTCAGGCCAGGATAGATGAATGTCACCGAGCAGTGACTAAGTTTGTGGTCAAAGGCTTACACCCATTTGCCACAGCAGATGTGTTTAATTGTAGGCAGGGACATTACTGGATATTCTTGTGTAATTGTAATTATTGCTACAGAAGAATATTTATGTTATTATTTTACATTTACAATTTTTTTTCCTGGGGACCCTGTGACACCCCATTGAAGAGCCGTAGGCTGTGTATCTCTTAAGATCTCACTGTTGGGTTTGTAAGGCCATGTTACTCCTAAGTTTCTATCTTGTTCAAAGAGAAGATATAAAACAAAGTTCTAAGATAATCGACCTTAGTGTTCTCCTTTTTGAAAAAAAAATCGATAAGAGAATCGATAAAGAATTGAATCGTTAAACAGAATCGAAAATGGAATCGGAATCGTGAAAATCTTATCAATACCCATCCCTACTTGCACATATTTATTACAGGTGCATTGAAGCTAAAGGGGATATTTACTGTCAATCTCTGGCTGCGATTAATCACTTTACTGGAAACTTTATTAACTAGTAACTTCATTAGTCCATAACAGAAGCTAATATTTCTGTCCTATCATCGTTTAAACAGGAACAGCTTTACTACAATATAAGCTAACGTTTAAACCGTAACTTTAAGCTAGCACCATAAAGACGGTAAAACACGTAATAATATCTACAAATGCATCTTAAAGCTGTTATATTATCACTCGTTGTATTACTAACATAACCACATTAACATTATTGACACTCGCTGACTTTTAATAGTTATTCTATAAATGCTGTCCGTTCAAATGGTAACACTGCTGTAATCAACTGATTCCAGCCAGAGTGGCTTCTGGAGTCTTCCCACGCTCCTAATGAACCTCCATCTGGATGGATGATAACCACCTTCTGAACAAACTAGCAGGTGGAGATGGGCCATGCTGGCCCATTTCTATGGTACTGACGTCTGCTAATAAAGGCCAATGTATCGACTGATAACGTCCAAAGCGGGTGAATAAAGTCACCCGGTTGCTAGCTGTGCCATTACCCAGCTGCATACATCACTGCCTCCATCAATGCAATAAACGATGCAAAAGTAATAGCCTGTATTTAATTTTTAGTGAGCTCTATAATATTTAATAAGTGTACCCATCCGGTGCGTAAATCAAAATTTCAGGTTAGTATCTTGAAATTTCAGCACACTATGAAACTTTCTCATAATTTCTAGATGGCCAGTTAATAAGTAAGAAATTTGAGCCTCTGTGGTGTTTATCACCTCGGAGTGTTAACAGCAAAATTGTATCACAATTGACACAAGCTTCGGTTTTCCTGTAGAGGGCAGTGCTAGGCTGAATAAAGGAGCCCTTCAATAATTTATGTTTAATGGACAGGGTGATAAATCTGCCCTCTTTTTACCGTTTTTATATTCTTTGTGCTATTATGTTTAATCCAGATATACTTACTACAGCATTATATTTTATTTCTATATGCACTATCATAGTACAGTCAAAAATCCATAGTGCACACTAAAAATAATTTGTACTGGAACTACTTGAACTACTTCATAATACACCCCCAGATAGAATCAAAACACACAGCACCTTGTTCCCATTTCAGATTTTTAAAACACAAAGCTTTAAGTTGCAGGGTAAAATTGTAGGTAACTTTGCTTCAAGAGAAAGTCAGTTAGCAAACAAACACTTGGATCCCTGTACAACATCCATAATCAGCAGGAAGTGCACCAAAATAAAAGGCTCATTATGCCAAAAAGTAACTAACAAACAAAGGTTTTTGAAAAGTTATTTGCAGTGCTATAGAGTTTTCTAAAAGTCATCCTCGTGATCCAAGGGCGTAAAAGAAGCAAACAATTAACACCACGCCGGTGTTGTTCACAGGACAGTAAACGTAAGTAAACGATCGGGAGACTCTAGTCGTTCCCCGCGTACGTTTATTACTCCGATTTCAGCATTTTTGCTTCACAACTAAAGTGTGCAGTTTACTTTGTGCACTAACATGGACTCGAATCAACCAGCGCCACCTCTGGCCAAGTGCCACAGCCTACAGCCGGATCGACTTGTGACACACATCTGCACCACGTTTGAATTCGTTTCATGCACAACACATTTGTACCTTTCAATTGTGTGTTTGTCCTTTCCTCTAAAACACCTCAGAGTTACATGATACTTATTACTTAATTGTTAACCCCTTATTCTATTATACCTGGCAGTAAACATTTAAGATAATTTTAATTAAACCCCAATTTCCATTAGGGTTACCATTCTATTGCTTCCAGGTTAAAAATTTGTTGCCAGTATATAACAGCACCGTTATTAATTGGTTTTGCCTCACAGGCACGTGTTTTTTAACCACATTATTCCCACTACTAGGATTTCATTATTTATAAATATAAAGTTACTAATATTTTCTTATTATAGTTTAAGCTACCCAGCAGTATATAATTAAGATCAGTTAATGATTTGAAGTGATCTACAGAAGATCTACACACAGCAGAACTTCAGATAGTCTTCATACACCAGGACTCGTGTGCTGAGCTGTGGATTCTGGCACTTTGTTGTCATGTGATGAGAGCTGAGTGCTCGCTGACACGTTCATTGCAGCATTGAAGCAGAAGATTCTCCATGAAAGGAACACTGGACCCGTATTCGTGGGATACGGGACACAGATTACAGGAAATGTGAGATACTCACTTGTTGAGGTATGCCAACCTCACTTCTGTAGAAACGTATTGTCTTTCTTCACATGCCCTGCTGACATTTAGATTTCGTTTTTCAGAATCTAAAACTTATGGAGGTATGTTTTCTTTTCTTTTCTTTCTTTTTCTCCTCTTGCCACTGAAAATCGAAAGCGGGTGTTAAATAGGTGTAATACACAAATTTCAACTTGCATTTTTTTCTGGCTCTGCTTCACATGAAATTACATCTGAACAAAATAATAAGACCTGCGATTATCCAAAGTTTCCCATCAAGTGGAGGAGGTGCTGTCATTTGGTTTTCTCTCAAAACACTTGAAGATTATTAAGGATCTTTTTGCTCAAATAGATGTACTGTAATCCAATTATAGTTTAAACTGTGTCCAATCCTCACATACAGTATCTCTCTCACCCACATCTGTAGGATGAAGATATGCTGAACACTCCTCATTGATAAAGAGGCGTGTTAACAGCTCCTCAATCCCCTCAAACCTGAGTCTGTCTGTCGTTTGTTTCTTCTGTGTTAAGCAAAATAATGTTTGTGGGTTACACCATCACACACAATCCTTTCACTTTAATTTGTAGGTGTGTTTGAAAAGTTACAGAAATGTGCAGTGTGCCTGCTACGTGTCCCTGAGGCACCCCACCCTTCACACGATGGTGCTGGGTGATTTGTTGTGATATTGTTTTGTGCCAGTAAATAACTAAATTGTATCAGTTCTGAATACATCTTATTTATTTAAGACAATGAATCCTAATGAGTGAATAAGAATAGTTTTCTTTTTACTCAAAAGATTACAACAACAGGAATCCTGTTACATGAAATAGAAAGATTTTTTTGGTCAGATTAAAACCTCTATAACGCTATTTTAAAATGAGCTTACATGTTCTTATAGCTTTTATTATTACTACATTACTACATATAGATTTTATCTGAAAATCATGACATGGGCCCTGAACCATGAGCTTAATCCACAGGTAACGTGCACCGTGATCAGCATCAAGTTTGAGGGCTAGTGGCGTTCCCTGATCACCACCTCACGATACATCTGGCACCAGGCACACGAATAACAGCAAAGTACATTGATGACATCATCAGTGGCAGAGCCCTACAGGATGGAGAAGAGGAAAAAGAGAGGGCTGTTCAGACAGATTTTTAATTAGTTTGGAGTATCTGCTCTGTGAATAATAATAATGGATTGGATTTATATAGTGCTTTTCAAGGCACCCAAAGCGCTTTACAATGCCACAATGCCACTATTCATTCACTCTCACATTCACTGTGAACTAGATATTTCTTCTTTGAGCTCTGCTAAGAGCTCCATGATGCTGGGCATTACATTTTACAACCAAAAGGTGAATAAGGCAGTCTTCAGTAGTAAATAATATAAATTTGGGGATTTTTTGGGGTGTGTGTGGATGCAACTGACTAATGTGATTTTTAACTCCACCCTCTTGGTCACCCTTCAAATATGGTTATTTCTGGCTATAATGCTCAAAAGAAAAGCTTTAAAATGCAGAGTGGCCAAATACATCTCTTTTATGCAGTGCATAGTCCCGCTCCATCTCAAACCCAGCCTTACTTCGATGTTGTGGCGCTCTCTGATGGACTGTCGGAGTAAGCAGGACACCACACCACAAACATCCAGCAGTGGCATTGCGCAGCACCATCCATGCTTACTGGCTGTCTGACACTGCATACAGGGGAAACACCAAAGGCCGTAGCAACCTTGAGGGAGGAAAATGTGCAGAAATACAGCATTAGAGTATCAGTGTTTACTGTAGTTTATAATCACTATATATCAAATGTCAGCGTGAGCAAGGATTGTTTTCTAAAGAGGTCATTTGTTTTAGAACTTTCTTTGGCTTCTTTATTTTTGTTTTTCCAGGAATTTTAGTTTTCTGATGCCACCAATGAAAATAAAAAAGTTGTAGTTTGGACCTCGTTGAGTTTGATGCAGTGTTAATGCAAAGTGTTTCATGCACATTATTACATTTCTTGCTCATATGAAAATCTGACTGGTGCTCTGAGCAGTGTACCAAGACGAGGTACACATTCCTGTGAAAACCTTCAATAGGGTGAGAAGCAGCCAGGTGTTGTTAGTCAGATGTGCTCGATTAACTTATCATCAGTAAGACTTTGCCAAATTGCACTCTGATAGTCGTGTTTTTGTGGCCTAAATGCTGCAGTGTAGCTGCTGTGTTGCAATTCTAAAAGGCCAATTTAATGTAATGCAATGCCTGGAAATCATTCTGTTGGTCCTCAGGCAGCCAGACTCCTTTTCAGAAACCCATGCAGTCACGAAACGAGGCCATCAGAGGCCAAAAACTACTCGCTATGAGACAACAGTGGTAACCGCTCCACAGCTGTGCTGCCTATGCTTTTAAATTCCCATAGCAACAGGGAAACTTAATCTTCTGTATGTATAAGTGGACAGTTTTATAATTTAGATAAATTTAGATATTTTGTCAACATTCTTGAATTGTCTGAAACAAAGCCTGAGGACATGGTAGATTCATAAATTACTGCTGTTTGTTTGCTTTGGTTTGCTGGGAAGACTTACAGGTTTTCATATCAGAGGTGCAATCTAAGAGCTCGGTGCTCCATGCTCCAGAGCGGGGGGATAACATCCCCTGGGTGGGCTGCTGGCGGACAGCCATAACTGGAGGAAACAAGCCAGGAATGGAGACACAGAGTGAAACTTTATAGCAGTTACAAACTGGCGCTAGAATACAATAGAGATAACAGACTGGTTTAAAGCATTATTGTCTACAGTGTGGCCATTATCAGAGCCCATTATTACACGTGTAACAAGATGTTTTCTATTTCATGCAAATCATTACAAATACCTGGAGTGACATGTACAAATAATTTGTGTGCAGTACAAAACAGTTCAATATGCAACGAATTACATGATTTATATTTTTTTCTTCCTAATTTTGTCTTTTTTTGTGCATGTGGGTCTGGAAGGCTTTAACATTTCCTTTAGTTCCAGCATCTCATGCATAAACTGTTTCATTACTACAGGTTATACTGAAATAGTAAAATCGATTCACATAGATTGCTGTATTTAGCTCATCAGTATAAAAAGTTTCTCTTACCTCTTCTCTGGTTCTCTGAGCTTTGAAGAGAAAATGGGAAAAAAAAGGGCTGAAACCCAGAATTTAACTCCAACTAAGGGAGGGGAGGGGACACATACACAAACACACCTCTAGCTCAGCAGTGTCACAGCCCTTTTAGTTTAACAGTTAAATTTGATGTTAAATGGATAGGCAAGGCAAGTTTATTTGTATAGCACAATTCAACAACAAGGTGATTCAAAGTGCTTTACAGAGACATTAGAAACAAAAACAAATAAAAAGCATGATTTAAAATAGATTAAAACAAGCAAACAAACAAACTAATTAACAAACAAACAAAACCGTATATAAAATCAAAACAGATAAAATCAGAACAATAGATAAAATCAGTAGTTAAATGTAAGTTTTGAAATTTAAGCTTAAAAGTGTGGATTTGGTGCTTTATTCAAATGCAGCTGAGAACAGGTGAGTCTTCAACCTGGATTTAAATAAACTGAGTGTTTCAGCTGATCTGAGGCTTTCTGGGAGTTTGTTCCAGATATAAGGAGCATAAAAGCTGAATGCAGCTTCTCCGTGTCTGGTTCTGACTCTGGGAACTGATAAAAGACCGGATCCAGATGACCTGAGGGATCTGGATGGTTCATACTGGGTCAGGAGGTCACTGATGTATTTTGGTCCTAAACCATTCAGAGCTTTATAGACCAGCATCAGAACTTTAAAGTCTATCCTCTGACGGACAGGCAGCCAGTGTAAAGACCTCAGAGCTGGACTGATGTGGTCCATTTTTTGGTCTTAGTGAGGACTCGAGCAGCAGAGTTCTGAATGAGCTGTAGTTGTCTGACTGATTTTTTAGGTAGACCTGTAAAGATGCTGTTACAGTAATCAAGCCTACTAAAGATGAATGCATGTGTAACACACCCCAAGCAAGAGGGCGGCTGACAGATTATGTCTGGTTCTGAAAAAAACAGATAAATTATGAGATGGACGACAGGTAGTGTGTTTCCTCTCTCGCTTCTGCCAGATCTTTATTTAAACACATTCATGTGTTCACAACAGGTTGCAAAAACTTCTTAACATCTCTGTCTCACATTCCCAAAGCCCAAAATCAGAATAAACTAAAATAGTATAATAATAGTATAAACAAAAATCTAAACAGTCATCTCTGTTGTTTGTTACTAAGAGCTATAAATCACACTTTTTTTCACACATCGTTTGATAAAGCAAACATTCCAGTATTGTACCATATACTAATGGCGTATCTGTGTAGTGGAAATCTCCACATCAACACTGCAGAGCGATCAGAATTATTATAGGTTATTACACTAACTTTAGACAATAACAGTGACAACATATCAAACTGTCTCTGCGAACACATTAACTCAAATATACAGGAGCCGTGGTGTACTTTTGTTACAAGAGGGTGCCTTAAGTTTAGAAAACAACAAAGCTAACAGCTACTCTAGGATGTGGCGAGCTAAGCTAGCTCCTACTCTCGATCGTAACACATTTCAATGAGCAAAACAGACGAATACAGATCCCAGCAAAACAAACTGCTGGTCAGGTTTTACCCTTATTTGGCATGTAAATTATGTGGACCACATGTGTGGCCTTATTACTTACTAACCTGAAAAAAACAGATAAATTATGAGATGGACGACAGGTAGTGTGTTTCCTCTCTCGCTTCTGCCAGATCTGAAGACGAGCAGTAGCGTCACACTAAACCATCTCACTGGGGCGGAAGTGCCCCCTTGTGGCGTAACTAGGGATCACACCACATGTTGGATCTCCAACAAAAATCACAAGATTAAGGCCCTTCCTTAACAAAACTACACCTAAAAGCTTAAATCACATAATGTGACCACACATTACAGTGTGTCACACGCTCCCTGACAAAATAAGAATGGCTCCTGGCATTCAAACCTCAATTTTTCTCAAAAACATTGACACATACACTTATTCAATATAACAAAGGTGTGTATATGTAAGGTGTGTAAGCATATGAAAGGTGAGGTGTAAAGCATGTGGGTGTTGGAATATGATAAGGAACTGTCCATGGTGGCATGTAGGGTGAGGAGAGCGTTGCAACTGTAGGATGAGGCTGGTACGATGGTTCACCCAGTGTTTGGTATGTCAGCATCTGCCTTGGTTTCCTCTCCCTAGTCGACCTTCTCATGTCGCTAGTAGAACATCGTGGAGGGGTGCGTGCAGACAGTTCGTCCTCATTTGGAATTGACAGTTCATCATCTGCACTTTCTGATGGAACTGGGTCATGTAGTGAAAGCGCCTCTGGAAAGTTGTCTCCTAGACTGACTTGATCTTGGCTGACTGGCCGGCCAATACAGCTTTCTTCCCTGATGGGTACCTTCGCATGACTCTTTTCTTCACCGGAGGCTGGGTGGGGCTGTTCTGCAGTAGATATCCTATGGTAAGTCTTTCCTTTGATGGGCTCTCTTTCTTTTACAGGAAGCCTCAACCAGAATTTTCCAGTACTCTCTTCAGAGTCTGAGTCACTTGTTTCAGTCTGTTGCCTCCTCCTGCCTCTGTCCCCTGGCAGGTTGTTTGATTTTGTTTGTCTCTTTGGTGTAGGTTCAGGAATGTGCTGTGGGGCCTCAACTGGTAAGTCATTCACAAGTAGTAACAAGTTACGGTGAAGCACTCTAGTCTTATCCTTATCTCCTGCTTCTCGGTAGACGACATACACGGGGTTGTCAGCTACTTGTGCTTTGACTACGTAGATACTCTTTTCCCAGTATGACTTGAGTTTTCCAGGCCCACCTCTTTCACCAAGATTTCTAACGAGGACCCTGTCCCCAGGATGCAAGACGACACCCCTGAGTTTTTTGTCATAGTAGGATTTGCCTCGTGCGCTGGACAGTTTACTATTGTCACTGGCTATCTTGTACGCCTCAGTCATCTTTTCTGCCCACTTTTCAGCATAATGTTTGTGAGACACAGTTTTTTTCTCCCCAACCAGGCCAAACAACAAGTCTATTGGGAGACGGGGGTGATGCCCATACAACAGAAAGTAAGGGGAATACCCTGTTGACTCATGCCGCGTACAATTGTAAGCGTGCACTGTTTGCTGAAGGTGATCTTTCCAGCATTGCTTTTCTTTGTCGCCGAGTGTCCTAAGCATCTGCAAGAGAGTCCGATTAAATCTCTCGGCGGGATTACATTGGGGGTGATACGGTGTGGTCCTTGAGTGTCCAATTCCAGCTTTCTCTCTTAAAGTCCGAAAGAGCTCGTTTTCAAACTCACGACCCTGATCGTGATGCAGCCTGCCGGGATATCCAAAACGCTGGATGAAATCACCAAAGATGCGCTCAGCTGCTGTCTTGCCTGACTTATTTTTGGTCGGGTATGCTTGAGCAAACCTTGTAAAATGATCTACTACGACCAGGATATATTCATATCCACCTCGGCTGGGCTCTAGGTGCAGGTAATCTATGCATACAAGATCCAAAGGTGAGTTTGAAGTGATTGTGCCCATTGGGGCACGGACATGTCCAACCGGTTTTTTTTGTTTTATGCAGGGACACTTCCTTGTGACATAGTTTTCAACTTCCTGTTTCATAAATGGCCAGTAGAACCTCTCTCTAGCTAGGGCCAGTACTCGGTCAGTACCAATGTGTCCCATGTCGTCATGGAGGTATTTTAGTACCTTGGCCTTGTAAACTGCTGGGAGAACAAGTTGCTGTCTTTCAGTAGTACGTCGATACAAAAGTCCATTGTCAAGGCACAGTTTGCTCCATTCATGAAGCAATCTCCTTGCAGCTTTACCTACTGTTTGTCGTATCTCGTTTGTCATTACAGCATTTGTCTCTTTTAGCCGAATGATTTCTCCCACTGCTGGGTCTTCCCTTTGAGCCTTCACCAACTCCTCACTGCTTATGGTTGGAAGTGAAGTTGGGGGGTCTTGGTTCGTGTTAGCAGTAAGAGCCAGGATGGCGACCCAAGCTACATCCTGTTCCTGGGCTGCTTTGGCCCCACCCCATGTAGTTTGCACAACTTCATGAGAGAGCCCCTCAGTACATGCTGTCACGTACTTCTCAATGTCAAGGGGCATGCGGGACAACGTGTCAGCATCTATATTTACCTTTCCTGGTCTGTATTTTATCTCAAACCGGAAATCTGACAACTCCCCAACCCAGCGATGCCCAACAGCATTAAGCTTAGCAGTGCTCATTATGTAAGTCAGAGGGTTGTTGTCAGTATAGATGGTGAAGTGTGGGGCATAATAGAGGTAGTCTCTAAACTTTTCACACACCGCCCATTTAAGCGCCAGAAATTCTAATTTCCCACTGTGCAGGCAATAGTTTTTCTCGGCTGGAGACAGCGTTCTGGAGCCATACCCAATAACCCTTAGCTTACCATCTTGCTGCTGATAGAGTACAGCGCCAAGGCCTTGCTCTGAGGCATCTGTGTGTAGCAAGAAAGGTAAGTGGAAGTCTGGGTAGGCCAGGACTGGAGGGTGGGTGAGCATGTCAATGAGTTGCTCCAGTGCCCCCTGGTGTTCACCAGTCCACACCACAGGAGTATTGGAAGACAGCTGACTGCCTTTGGTTTTCCTCTGGTGAGGTGGTGCTCGTGACATGTCAGACTTGGCTTGGAGAAGCTCATACACAGGCTTTGCGATACGTGAGAAGTCCTGAATATAGCTACGGTAGTAGCTGAGGAAGCCCAGGAGCCGCCTCACATCGCCAACAGTCTGCGGTGTTTTGGCCCTGAGTGACTGCACAGCCTCTAGATCCTTTGGGTCAATTTGCACACCCTCTGCTGATACAAGGCGACCCAAATATCTTACTTGTCTGCAAAAGAGTTCACACTTTTCAGGCCTTAGCTTCACACCGTGATGCTGAAGTGCTTTCAAAACTTTGCGGACGCCCTCAACATGCTCCTCAAAGGTTTTGGCATAGCAGAGGATGTCATCTAGGTAGGGAATGCAACATTCATCCCTAAATGCATCCAGCATCTCCTCCATACTCCTCTGAAAGGCTGCAGGCGCATTGGAGAGGCCGAAGGGTATTCTGACCCACTCATACAACCCCCAGGGAGTTACAAAGGCTGTGAGATGCCTTGAGCCCTCTGCCATAAATCCCTGGTGGTACGCCTTTCCTTGGTCAAGAATACTGAACCAGCAGTGGCCCCCCAGCGTATCGATCAGATCTTGGATACGGGGCAGTGGGTGCCTATCAGGTATGGTTTTCTGGTTTAGTAACCGGTAGTCGATGCACAGGCGTAATGTGCCATCCTTTTTGCGGACACATACAACAGGGGCAGCATAAGGAGATTTTGATTTGATTATCCAGCCCTTTGCTAGAAGGTCCTGGATATACTCCTTTACTTCGTTGAATAATGGCTTTGGAACTGAGCTGTAGGCTTTTTGCACAGGGATGTCATCTTTAAGATTTAGTGACAGCTCTAGGCTTGTAATACAGCCTATATCATTAGCATCCTTTGCAAAAGCAGCTGACTCCTCAAACAGCATTTTCTTTACAACTCCCTGCTGCTCCTCTGTGAGGTGATGTACATCAACGGGTGGATGCCACAATAGAGTGGAACAACTTGCAGTAGGTGGTGCAGTGGTAGGACTCTGAATCTCCAGGTCTCTGTTTGGGAGTGAGTCAGTCTCAACAATTTTCTTGATAGGCTGGATACTGCCAATCAAAGCTTTTCGAGGTAGAATAATGTCGTGTTTTGTCTGGTTTCCTAAAGGCAAATTTACATGTGGAGTTCTGCCCATCTGAACTTCTAAGAGGCCCTCACCCACATCTAGCTGTTGTAACTGTGGGCAATTTTCCTCAGGTTCGAACAGCACTAGTGGGTCGCCAGAGTCAAACTGTGGTGGTACTTTACATTTTACCCAGGTTACGCTACCAGCTGGGATGACTTTGTCTTTCGGACCTGTTCTCAGGCGCCCCTGAGCAGAAACAGGTTTTTTTGTCTGCACAAAATGGACAATAGTCTTTGCTGTGTCATCTGGGATGGACATTGCCCCACCTAGGAGGCGACTTAAAGTGGAAGCTAGCCTTTCTGGTTTTCCCTGAATCACTACTTCAACCACATTGAATCCCAAAAGTGGCATTTCTAAGGGCAACGAGCTCACCAGGAAGGGTACACTGACTGATAAATCTGGGTCCTCATTTCCTGGTAAGTTCAGGGTTATGATCACCCAGCTATCAAAGGGGATTAGCCCTCCATTGACCGCATACACTTCCAGTGTCTTTTTATCCTCCATGAGCTCAATTAGCTCAGTCAGGGGGCGAACGTCAAGATCAGGTAAGTACTTGTCTCTCCAATGGCGGTCTATTATGCTGACTTGGGCCCCAGTGTCCAAGAGAGCATTGACTGCGAGGCCATTGAGAATACACTTAGTCAAAGCTTTCCTACCTATTAATTTGGCAACAGGTTCATTGGTAGGCATCGTGTCTTTTAGGGGGTCAGCAGCAGTTCTCTCACGGCTATGCTTTTTGTTAACAGCAGCTGTTTCAATAGTTGTTTTGAAACTACTGTTCCCCGTCACCTTGTGGGTGGTGTCTGTTTCAGCTCCCCTGTCTGTGAATTGGGACTTGGGAAGGACTCCGGTTACTGTTTGTCCCCCCACAGCAACCGGTTCACGTTTCCCTGCTGCTTAGGGTTTTTTAGGCAACCCACAGCTCTGTGTCCCTGTTCGCCACAAGAGAAGCAGTGTTTACAATCTTGTAACCCCTCCTGCACACATTTTGGACAACCATAACAGCTTCCTCTTCTGGTTGCTTGTGGCTTGGGGGGTAGACAGCTGTATGACTGGCTCCTCTCCACTTTCTCTGCTAGGGTGTCTACTAATTTGGTGAGCACATCTATTTTCTCTGCAAGCTTCTGTACTTCATCTGATTTAGCTCTATGCTCTGTCATGTCTTTCTTTATATTTGCCTGCTTAACCTGTTCTCCCTCAACCTGTAGACTATGTGCAGCAGCTTGTCTTGAGCGTTGTGTTGACCCCAAACGCCTTTGTCGTTCACTTTCATCACTTGTTACCCTCATGACATGCTTTAGGATCGTCTCATCTGTAACTGTGTTGTCTGAAAGTAAAGGTTTAAGCTCCCTGCGAATATCGTTGTACTTGTGTCCTATTCCCTGATACACTGTGTGTAGGAAGACATCTTGTACTGTATCTGGGCTATACCTGATATCAGTCCCTGGCTGTTTTGACCCAAACAATATTCTTTGCTTCAGTCCAATAACACGGTAGAGGAACTGCTGAGGGGTTTCATGCTCATTTTGTTTGGCACACATTAGTTCTTGGAATAGTTCTGTGCTATTCCTCTCACCTAAGTGCGACTGGAGGAACCCCTTGAGCTCAGCCACAGTCATGTCTTCTTTATTGACCAGCATGTCCTTGAAATCTCCTGGCTTTATTATCCTTAGCACACCTCTCACGATCTCAGACTCAGTGAGATTGTCCTTTATCCCCTCCTCTATCTGTCTGCAAACACTGTTAAAGCTTATATCGGATGAGTGATCTCCAATTTGGCCTCCTTGAACTTTGAATTCACGGCGATGGATGTAGGACAGATCCTTCAATGATACTACTTGTTCGGGTCCTCTGTGTCTGGAAACGTCCATCTGTGTCTCAGAGTGATGTGGGACTGAGAGTGTAGGTTGTGCTGTAGCTTGAGGTGTGGGAATGTGCATCAGCCTACCAAGCTTTCGGCTCAAATCCTCATAGTCTAACAGCATCTTTTGGACATTCTCTGGTGAAACGTCACAACTGAATTCATTAGTTGTCTCAGTGATTAGCTTGGCGTTTGCTGTTACAGGAGTGGTTACATTTGTTACATCAGAAAATAGTACATCAGTGTTAGCTGGTTGGGCTGATGCAGTAGGTGGGACAGTGATAAGTGGGAACATTGGCTTTGTATTTACACTTGACCCAGCAGGTAAAATTACACTACTTTGAGACTGAACAACCTCATCAACAACATCTTTTAGGGCTAGTAGTTCTCCCATGCCCCTATCCTCAGCATCTAATAAGTTCTTACTGTACATAAAGGCGTGGATGTACTCGAAACATCCCTCTGCGTCTCCACTGGAAAGCTCTGCAGCATCTTTGCCTGGAGCAGGGCTGACTGTAGAAGCAATCTGGAAAAGTTCGTTTGATGACAGCGACAGTAGGCTTTTCCTGATGTCCCATACCAGGCTTTTCCTCTCCTGGTCTGCCATGACGACGTCTTCCCCAGTCTCTCGCAGTAGGTTGCTTTTGGGTCCAGCCCTCTTCCTCACTTGGTCTCAGCTTGTCTCACACAGACAGCTCACTTTGGGGCAGCCGGCATCACGCTGTCAGCTTTACCAGCACGAGGTGTTGTAGGTTGTGGGATTAGCTCATGGCAATGTGGAGAGCCAATCCCGGACGAGCCCCCAAGAATCTGTAACACACCCCAAGCAAGAGGGCGGCTGACAGATTATGTCTGGTTCTGAAAAAAACAGATAAATTATGAGATGGACGACAGGTAGTGTGTTTCCTCTCTCGCTTCTGCCAGATCTTTATTTAAACACATTCATGTGTTCACAACAGGTTGCAAAAACTTCTTAACATCTCTGTCTCACATTCCCAAAGCCCAAAATCAGAATAAACTAAAATAGTATAATAATAGTATAAACAAAAATCTAAACAGTCATCTCTGTTGTTTGTTACTAAGAGCTATAAATCACACTTTTTTTCACACATCGTTTGATAAAGCAAACATTCCAGTATTGTACCATATACTAATGGCGTATCTGTGTAGTGGAAATCTCCACATCAACACTGCAGAGCGATCAGAATTATTATAGGTTATTACACTAACTTTAGACAATAACAGTGACAACATATCAAACTGTCTCTGCGAACACATTAACTCAAATATACAGGAGCCGTGGTGTACTTTTGTTACAAGAGGGTGCCTTAAGTTTAGAAAACAACAAAGCTAACAGCTACTCTAGGATGTGGCGAGCTAAGCTAGCTCCTACTCTCGATCGTAACACATTTCAATGAGCAAAACAGACGAATACAGATCCCAGCAAAACAAACTGCTGGTCAGGTTTTACCCTTATTTGGCATGTAAATTATGTGGACCACATGTGTGGCCTTATTACTTACTAACCTGAAAAAAACAGATAAATTATGAGATGGACGACAGGTAGTGTGTTTCCTCTCTCGCTTCTGCCAGATCTGAAGACGAGCAGTAGCGTCACACTAAACCATCTCACTAGGGCGGAAGTGCCCCCTTGTGGCGTAACTAGGGATCACACCACATGTTGGATCTCCAACAAAAATCACAAGATTAAGGCCCTTCCTTAACAAAACTACACCTAAAAGCTTAAATCACATAATGTGACCACACATTACAGTGTGTCACACATGGACTAGTTTTTCCAGGTCCTGTTGAGACATCAGATCTTTTATGCAGACCTAAACTTAGAAAAACACATTAAGACAATAACAAAGTCAGCTTACTATCACCTCAAGAATATATCAAGGATAAAATGATAGCTTCACGGAGTGTGTCGTCATAGTGACTCACTGAGGCTTCATCTGAACTCGCTTTGTGAAACCGAAAACCCAGAGTTTTCGTTAACTCAGGGTATACTTACTCAGTTTTTCCACTAAACCGGCTTCCTGAAATAGGGCCCTGGTGCTCCGGTTTTGTTTCCCCTTGGTCTCCCTGCGTCTTCCCGTATGTATTTCTCCGGACCTCCCTGCATCCTCGTTCTGGTTTGTCTTCTTAGTTTACCCAGTTTAGGTCTCCAGTTTCATGTTTTGTCGCCACCGCTGTTTGTACTTACCCACCACTGTAAATAAACACTCACCTGCACCAGAGCTGCTGCCTTTTTGGTCCTTTCCTACAATCCCACACGGCTTGCCCCGGCAATCCGTGACACTTTGCTTCAAGAGAAAGTCAGTTAGCAAACAAACACTTGGATCCCTGTACAACATCCATAATCAGCAGGAAGTGCACCAAAATAAAAGGCTCATTATGCCAAAAAGTAACTAACAAACAAAGATTTTTGAAAAGTTATTTGCAGTGCTATAGAGTTTTCTAAAAGTCATCCTCGTGATCCAAGGGCGTATTTGGCATGGACGGAAGGGACATGTCCCCACCAATATCCAGCGATTATTGAATTGTCCCCACCAATAATTTAATCTCTTCCAGTTAAGAAAAACAAAACCGATAGCAAGAAAAAAAAAACGGATCTGTCAACGTCTCATTCACCTAGCGGTGCACAGAGCGTTAAATTACGTTCTCTACTGGAGTCCTACGTCATGTGACAAATATGGCCAATATGATTGGCTGTGCCTTTCAGAGAGCTCGGTTTAGTTTTAGCAGCGGCAAGCCCGCGCTGCGAGGACCGGTGTTCCAGATTAACTGGCGCTTAGACTAACTGGATTTGGTGGAACAGATGTGTGGCAGACTTGCGTTTCAGGAGCTGCTACCGACAAAATGTGTCATCTGTGACACTTGTGAGGTTATCTCAAACACACTCCGTCAGTCTTGATGCTGTTGAACAACAAAATATTTAAAAATGTCGCGAGTTTACCTGGTGATATTGTCATGTGCGACGCGATCACAAAAAAAAAAAAAAGCAAACAATTAACACCACGCCGGTGTTGTTCACAGGACAGCAAGAGTAAACGATCGGGAGACTCTCCCCTCGTACGTTTTATTACTCCAATTTCAGTATCTTTGCTTCACAACTAAAGTGAGCAGTTTACTTTGTGTGCACTAACATGGACTCGAATCAACCAGCGCCACCTCTGGCCAAGTGCCACAGCCTACAGCCGGATCAACTTGTGACACACATCTGCAGCACGTTTGAATTCGTTTCATGCACAACACATTTGTACCTTTCAATTGTGTGTTTGTCCTTTCCTCTAAAACACCTCAGAGTTACATGATACTTATTACTTAATTGTTAACCCCTTATTCTATTATACCTGGCAGTAAACATTTAAGATAATTTTAATTAAACCCCAATTTCCATTAGGGTTACCATTCTATTGCTTCCAGGTTAAAAATTTGTTGCCAGTGAAGTGGTGCACACATTGACGATCCAGTACATAATGCATTGGGTTCTGTATAACAAGTACTTTTACTTTAGTTGCTAGCAATTGAGGGAGACCAGTAACAAGTCACAATAATGTGAAAAGATAAAAGCATGTGCGATCATGTTCGCTTCACAAAGAGAAACAGTAAGTTTAAGATGAGCAATGTTCCACAAAACAAGTTTGTGCAATACAGCGTGGCACCAAATTTATGTCAAGATCAAAACATGAGCTGTAAATATTTAATGTGTCGCAAGCGATGGCGGGGAATCAAGTGTAACGGAGCGGAAAGGCTGATTTTATTTCCACAGTGTCGTTTTTCTAAAGGAAGGAAACCTTCCTCCAAACGGACAGAGCAGTGGAGCCGCCAAGGGAAAGCACACGATTAAAAAACTGTAGAATTAAAATATAATTTATTATATTTAAATAGTTAAAAGTGTAAGATAAATTAAAACAACCTTGGCCAAGGGATAACACAATAAAAATCAATAAAACACAACATTAAAAGTCCAGTGGGATCCACCACAGCATAAAAGTCCCAGGGAGTTAAGAAATCCAGCGAAGTAAAAGGGAAACCCAGCGGAGTCCTCTCCTTCCTTTCCGCATTCGCGTCTTGATATGCTAGAGAAAGGGAGGAGCGGCAGTCACTATTCTTCCGGCAGTTTTTATTCAATAAAAGGGGATAAGTCGAAGACTTACCCCGGGTGGGCAGAGCTCTCAACTCCGCCCGCCGCTTCTTTAAAACTGCAAAGCCACACAGCCGTCCCGTGCCTTCCGCTGGTGCTGTCTCCGCTCTCCCCGCTGGTACTGTCACTCTCTGCGCTGGTGCCCTGTGCGCTGGTGCTGTCCGTCCTCTGCCGCGCTGGTGCCTCTGCGCGCTGGTCCTCCATTAGCCAACTCTAGCCGCCTTATATGTCACTCTGTAAATTATCTTAAAGCCTCACGCCAGGCCTCTCAGGCCCCATCTCTTAAGCCTCCGTGTCACTCCAGGCTCTCATCGGTTCCCGTGACACTCATGGGTACCTTCATGCTTCAGTCCTCTCTTGCCTCTCGGTCGAACCACTTCCTTTGGTCTGCCAGGCCCTCTTATTGGCCTCTCTGGGATCTCTCGCAGGTGTGATCAGTTTACTATCAGGTAGGGGCGGAGTCTTTCCAGGACAATTTAACAGTATAACGAAAACATGCAACAACATAACCACTGCACAAAACATGACCAATACATGCAATATAAAAACTAAGTAAATACACTTCATATTAAAATATTAAAAAGGTAAAACACAACAAAACATGCAAAACTTAAATAACTTGTCCCTTTCCACCCTGTGACACAAGCGCAGAGCAGAATTCAGTTCCAAAAACAGAGTTTTATTTACACAATCACCAGGTGCAGAACATATTTCCCACGTGTGGGACTAATAAAGGTTATCTTATCTTATCTTATCTTATATACAGTGGGGTAATTTGGGGGTTCCTGGGGTCCGGGGGGGGGGGGGGAATCTGAAAAGGAGAAGCTCTCTCACACACGCTCTCTTCTCTGTACGCGTCCACACAGCGGGTAGGTTACGGGTCCGGGAAAACTATTCACAAGAAAGATCGGTTCAGCTCAATCACAGATTTACACACGAAAACTTTACTGAGGCTAGAAGCTCACTAACGTGTCTCGCACAATCATACAGCGATGAGACTGTCTGCGCCCCGGCCTTAAATGGCAAACACATAATGGGCAACAGGTGTGTGGGCCAAGGGCGGGAGCCCGCAGTGAGCTCCGCCCAGGTAAAGAGGCGAGAGAAAGAGTAAACAAAAACACATGTAGCCTTGCGGGGCCGGCCGGGCAGACACGGGGACCATGACATAATGACCATTCAGAAAGATTCAAGTCAGAAATCTGTGTATCTTATTATTTTTTGTGTATTGTGTATTCTCTGTGCATTTACATTTTCTAACTGTTTCCTGCTGAAGATCTACACACAGCAGAACTTCAGATAGTCTTCATACACCAGGACTCGTGTGCTGAGCTGTGGATTCTGGCACTTTGTTGTCATGTGATGAGAGCTGAGTGCTCGCTGACACGTTCATTGCAGCATTGAAGCAGAAGATTCTCCATGAAAGGAACACTGGACCCTCAGGGATTTCTGTATTCGTGGGATACGGGGCACAGATTACAGGAAATGTGAGATACTCACTTGTTGAGGCATGCCAACCTCACTTCTGTAGAAACGTATTGTTTTTCTTCACATGCCCCACTGACATTTAGATTTTGTTTTTCAGAATGTAAAACTTATGGAGGTATGTTTTCTTTTCTTTTTCTTTCTTTTTCTCCTCTTGCCACTGAAAATCGAAAGTGGGTGTTAAATAGGTGTAATACACAAATTTCAACTTGCATTTTTTTCTGGCTCTGCTTCACATGAAATTACATCTGAATAAAATAATAAGACCTGCGATTATCCAAAGTTTCCCATCAAGTGGAGCAGGTGCTGTCATTTGGTTTTCTCTCAAAACACTTGAAGATTATTAAGGATCTTTTTGCTCAAATAGATGTACTGTAATCCAATTATAGTTTAAACTGTGTCCAATCCTCACATACAGTATCTCTCTCACCCACATCTGTAGGATGAAGATATGCTGAACACTCCTCATTGATAAAGAGGCGTGTTAACAGCTCCCCAATCCCCTCAAACCTGAGTCTGTCTGTCGTTTGTTTCTTCTGTGTTAAGCAAAATAATGTTTGTGGGTTACGCCATCACACACAATCCTTTCACTTTAATTTGTAGGTGTGTTTGAAAAGTTACAGAAATGTGCAGTGTGCCTGCTACGTGTCCCTGAGGCACCCCACCCTTCACACGATGGTGCTGGGTGATTTGTTGTGATATTGTTTTGTGCCAGTAAATAACTAAATTGTATCAGTTCTGAATACATCTTATTTATTTAAGACAATGAATCCTAATGAGTGAATAAGAATAGTTTTCTTTTTACTCAAAAGATTACAACAACAGGAATCCTGTTACATGAAATAGAAAGATTTTTTTGGTCAGATTAAAACCTCTATAACGCTATTTTAAAATGAGCTTACATGTTCTTATAGCTTTTATTATTACTACATTACTACATGACATGGGCCCTGAACCATGAGCTTAATCCACAGGTAACGTGCACCGTGATCAGCATCAAGTTTGAGGGCTAGTGGCGTTCCCTGATCACCACCTCACGATACATCTGGCACCAGGCACACGAATAACAGCAAAGTACATTGATGACATCATCAGTGGCAGAGCCCTACAGGATGGAGAAGAGGAAAAAGAGAGAGCTGTTCAGACAGATTTTTAATTAGTTTGGAGTATCTGCTCTGTGAATAATAATAATGGATTGGATTTATATAGTGCTTTTCAAGGCACCCAAAGCGCTTTACAATGCCACAATGCCACTATTCATTCACTCTCACATTCACTGTGAACTAGATATTTCTTCTTTGAGCTCTGCTAAGAGCTCCATGATGCTGGGCATTACATTTTACAACCAAAAGGTGAATAAGGCAGTCTTCAGTAGTAAGTAATATAAATTTGGGGATTTTTTGGGGTGTGTGTGGATGCAACTGACTAATGTGATTTTTAACTCCACCCTCTTGGTCACCCTTCAAATATGGTTATTTCTGGCTATAATGCTCAAAAGAAAAGCTTTAAAATGCAGAGTGGCCAAATACATCTCTTTTATGCAGTGCATAGTCCCGCTCCATCTCAAACCCAGCCTTACTTCGATGTTGTGGCGCTCTCTGATGGACTGTCGGAGTAAGCAGGACACCACACCACAAACATCCAGCAGTGGCATTGCGCAGCACCATCCATGCTTACTGGCTGTCTGACACTGCATACAGGGGAAACACCAAAGGCCGTAGCAACCTTGAGGGAGGAAAATGTGCAGAAATACAGCATTAGAGTATCAGTGTTTACTGTAGTTTATAATCACTATATATCAAATGTCAGCGTGAGCAAGGATTGTTTTCTAAAGAGGTCATTTGTTTTAGAACTTTCTTTGGCTTCTTTATTTTTGTTTTTCCAGGAATTTTAGTTTTCTGATGCCACCAATGAAAATAAAAAAGTTGTAGTTTGGCCCTCGTTGAGTTTGATGCAGTGTTAATGCAAAGTGTTTCATGCACATTATTACATTTCTTGCTCTCATATGAAAATCTGACTGGTGCTCTGAGCGGTGTACCAAGACGAGGTACACATTCCTGTGAAAACCTTCAATAGGGTGAGAAGCAGCCAGGTGTTGTTAGTCAGATGTGCTCGATTAACTTATCATCAGTAAGACTTTGCCAAATTGCACTCTGATAGTCGTGTTTTTGTGGCCTAAATGCTGCAGTGTAGCTGCTGTGTTGCAATTCTAAAAGGCCAATTTAATGTAATGCAATGCCTGGAAATCATTCTGTTGGTCCTCAGGCAGCCAGACTCCTTTTCAGAAACCCATGCAGTCACGAAACGAGGCCATCAGAGGCCAAAAACTACTCGCTATGAGACAACAGTGGTAACCGCTCCACAGCTGTGCTGCCTATGCTTTTAAATTCCCATAGCAACAGGGAAACTTAATCTTCTGTATGTATAAGTGGACAGTTTTATAATTTAGATAAATTTAGATATTTTGTCAACATTCTTGAATTGTCTGAAACAAAGCCTGAGGACATGGTAGATTCATAAATTACTGCTGTTTGTTTGCTTTGGTTTGCTGGGAAGACTTACAGGTTTTCATATCAGAGGTGCAATCTAAGAGCTCGGTGCTCCATGCTCCAGAGCGGGGGGATAACATCCCCTGGGTGGGCTGCTGGCGGACAGCCATAACTGGAGGAAACAAGCCAGGAATGGAGACACAGAGTGAAACTTTATAGCAGTTACAAACTGGCGCTAGAATACAATAGAGATAACAGACTGGTTTAAAGCATTATTGTCTACAGTGTGGCCATTATGAGAGCCATTATTACACGTGTAACAAGATGTTTTCTATTTCATGCAAATCATTACAAATACCTGGAGTGACATGTACAAATAATTTGTGTGCAGTACAAAACAATTCAATATGCAACGAATTACATGATTTATATTTTTTTCTTCCTAATTTTGTCTTTTTTTGTGCATGTGGGTCTGGAAGGCTTTAACATTTCCTTTAGTTCCAGCATCTCATGCATAAACTGTTTCATTACTACAGGTTATACTGAAATAGTAAAATCGATTCACATAGATTGCTGTATTTAGCTCATCAGTATAAAAAGTTTCTCTTACCTCTTCTCTGGTTCTCTGAGCTTTGAAGAGAAAATGGGAAAAAAAAGGGCTGAAACCCAGAATTTAACTCCAACTAAGGGAGGGGAGGGGACACATACACAAACACACCTCTAGCTCAGCAGTGTCACAGCCCTTTTAGTTTAACAGTTAAATTTGATGTTAAATGGATAGGCAAGGCAAGTTTATTTGTATAGCACAATTCAACAACAAGGTGATTCAAAGTGCTTTACAGAGACATTAGAAACAAAAACAAATAAAAAGCATGATTTAAAATAGATTAAAACAAGCAAACAAACAAACTAATTAACAAACAAACAAAACAGTATATAAAATCAAAACAGATAAAATCAGAACAATAGATAAAATCAGTAGTTAAATGTAAGTTTTGAAATTTAAGCTTAAAAGTGTGGATTTGGTGCTTTATTCAAATGCAGCTGAGAATAGGTGAGTCTTCAACCTGGATTTAAATAAACTGAGTGTTTCAGCTGATCTGAGGCTTTCTGGGAGTTTGTTCCAGATATAAGGAGCATAAAAGCTGAATGCAGCTTCTCCGTGTCTGGTTCTGACTCTGGGAACTGATAAAAGACCGGATCCAGATGACCTGAGGGATCTGGATGGTTCATACTGGGTCAGGAGGTCACTGATGTATTTTGGTCCTAAACCATTCAGAGCTTTATAGGCCAGCATCAGAACTTTAAAGTCTATCCTCTGACGGACAGGCAGCCAGTGTAAGGACCTCAGAGCTGGACTGATGTGGTCCATTTTTTGGTCTTAGTGAGGACTCGAGCAGCAGAGTTCTGAATGAGCTGTAGTTGTCTGACTGATTTTTTAGGTAGACCTGTAAAGATGCTGTTACAGTAATCAAGCCTACTAAAGATGAATGCATGGACTAGTTTTTCCAGGTCCTGTTGAGACATCAGATCTTTTATGCAGACCTAAACTTAGAAAAACACATTAAGACAATAACAAAGTCAGCTTACTATCACCTCAAGAATATATCAAGGATAAAAGATCTGATGTCTCAACAGGACCTGGAAAAACTAGTCCATGCATTCATCTTTAGTAGGCTTGATTACTGTAACAGCATCTTTACAGGTCTACCTAAAAAATCAGTCAGACAACTACAGCTCATTCAGAACTCTGCTGCTCGAGTCCTCACTAAGACCAAAAAAGTGGACCACATCAGTCCAGCTCTGAGGTCCTTACACTGGCTGCCTGTCCGTCAGAGGATAGACTTTAAAGTTCTGATGCTGGCCTATAAAGCTCTGAATGGTTTAGGACCAAAATACATCAATGACCTCCTGACCCAGTATGAACCATCCAGATCCCTCAGGTCATCTGGATCCGGTCTTTTATCAGTTCCCAGAGTCAGAACCAGACACGGAGAAGCTGCATTCAGCTTTTATGCTCCTTATATCTGGAACAAACTCCCAGAAAGCCTCAGATCAGCTGAAACACTCAGTTTATTTAAATCCAGGTTGAAGACTCACCTGTTCTCAGCTGCATTTGAATAAAGCACCAAATCCACACGTTTAAGCTTAAATTTCAAAACTTACATTTAACTACTGATTTTATCTATTGTTCTGATTTTATCTGTTTTGATTTTATATACTGTTGTTTGTTTGTTTGTTTGTTTGTTTGTTAATTAGTTAGTTAGTTTATTTGCTTGTTTTATTCAATTTTAAATCATGCTTTTTATTTGTTCTTGTTTCTAATGTCTCTGTAAAGCACTTTGAATCACCTTGTTGTTGAATTGTGCTATACAAATAAACTTGCCTTGCCTTGCCTTGCCTTATCCTTGAAATATTCTTGAGGTGATAGTAAGCTGACTTTGTTATTGTCTTAATGTGTTTTTCTAAGTTTAGGTCTGCATCCATCACTACACCCAAATTTCTCGCCTGGTTTTTGGTTTTTAGGTGTATAGATTGAAGTTCTCTGGTGACCTGTAATCGTTTTTCTTTGGCGCCAAAGACTATTACCTCAGTTTTGTTTTTGTTTAGCTGGAGAAAATTGTAGCACAGGCAGTCATTAATTTCCTCAATGCATTTACCAAGAGCCTGTACAGGGCCTCGGTCTCCTGGTGACATTGTGATATATATTTGTGTGTCATCTGCATAGCTGTGGTAGTTTATTTTGTTGTTCTTTATAATCTGTGCCAGTGGGAGCATGTAAATGTTAAACAGAAGGGGTCCCAAGATGGAACCTTGGGGAACTCCACATGTGATACTTGTCTGCTCGGATGTGAAGTTACCTATTGATACAAAGTATTTCCTGTTTTCTAAGTATGTTTTGAACCAGTTTAGTACAGTTCCTGAAAGACCTGTCCAGTTCTCCAGTCGTTTGAGTAATATGTTGTGGTCAACTGTATCAAATGCTGCACTGAGATCCAGTAAAACTAAGACTGACATTTTTCCACTGTCTGTATTCAGACATATGTCATTAAACACTTTGGTCAGAGCGGTTTCACTGCTGTGGTTCTGTCTAAAACCTGACTGGAAGGCATCATAGCAGTTATTCTGTGTTAAGAAGTAACTGAGCTGTTGAGAAACTGCTTTTTCAATGATCTTACTTAAAAATGGGAGATTTGAGATCGGCCTGTAGTTGTTTATTTGTGTCTTGTCAAGATTGTCCTTTTTCAGTATAGGTTTGATTACAGCAGTTTTTAGTGGTTTTGGAAACACACCTGACATTAAGGAAAAGTTGACGATCTGTAACAGGTCTGACTCCAAAGTCTTTGAGACCTTTTTGAAAAAACTTGTTGGCAGGACATCTAAACAGCAAGAGGAGGAGTTCAGTTGACCTAAGATGTCCTCCAGGTCTTTGCTGTTAATCGGGTGAAACTGTTTCATGGTGTTTAAACAGTTTTTTGGTGGACACAGTACATATTCTGGATCTGCTGTTGATGTACCAATTGCTTGTCTAATTTTTGGGATTTTTTCTGTGAAGAATTTGGCAAAGTCATTGCAGGCCATGGTCGAATGAAGTTCAGCTGCCACTGACACAGGAGGGTTTGTTAGCCTGTCAACTGTAGAAAATAAGACCCGAGCATTATGGCTGTTTTTAGTGATGATGTCAGAGAAGTAGGACCTCCTTGCATTCCTCAGTTGTAAATTATAATTGTGAAGTTTCTCTTTATAGATGTCATAATGAACCTGGAGGTTTGTTTTTCTCCATCTGCGCTCAGCTTTCCTACACTCTCTTTTTTCATTTTTCACCAGTGTGGAGTTTCTCCATGGAGACTTTTTCCTTCCAGAGATAACCTTCACCTTAATGGGAGCAATAGTGTCCATTACATTTAACATGTTAGCATTGAAGCTATTGACGAGCTCATTGACTGACCCTCTGGACAGGTCAGGTGTTAATGGGAAGACCTGGTTAAAAATTGCACTACTGTGTTCAGTTATACACCGTTTTGTGATCACTGTTGTGGATATATTTATGTGGGCTGAGATTTTACTTTCAAAGAAAACACAGTAATGATCAGATAAGCCCACATCAGACACAGTAACCTTTGAAATGCTCAGGCCCTTGGAAATCAGTAGGTCAAGAGTGTGTCCTCTATTATGTGTGGCCTCTGTTACATGCTGAGTCAGCTCAAAATTGCCCAGAGTGTTACTCAGGTCTTTAGTCCCTTTGCCCTGAGGGTTGTCCACATGGATGTTAAAATCCCCAACAATAATTACACAGTCGAAATCAACACAGATCACAGACAGCAGTTCACTGAGATCATTAAAAAAAGTCTGTGCAGTGTTTGGGAGGCCTGTAAACATTAAGAAACACAACTTTGGATGGGGCCTTCAGCTGTAAAGCCACATATTCAAAAGACTGAAAACTTCCAGGAGATAGCTGCTTACATTGAAATGATTCATTAAATAAGACAGCAACCCCTCCTCCTCTCCTGCTCACCCTGGCCTCACTGATAAAACTGTAGTTAGGAGGGGTCGTCTCGATGAGAACAGCTCCACTGTTACTTTGGTCCAACCAAGTTTCAGTTAAAAACATAAAATCAAGGCTGTGCTCAGTGATTAAATCATTAATTAAAAATGTTTTCCCAGCTAAAGATCTAACGTTTAATAAAGCCAACTTAAGTGTTTTAGAGGTATTATTTGTCCCCTCGTGTTTGGGAGCAGTCTGTGGCACACAAGGTATGTTTACTATGTTTAAAGATCGTTTAGAGTGCAGCTCTCTGTGTTTTGACCAGGCCACATGTCTCCTTCTGTCACCTAAAAGTACAGGAATTTCATTCATTTCTAGTAAACAGGGTCCCAGCTTCTCCTGGGAAAAGTCACCACTGCCATAATCCTCGCAGCCCGGACCCTCCACACATCACACATCAGACTGCGGAGACAGAACATGAAGGTGGTAAGGAGGAACTAAGGGGGGCGAGGCTGCGCAATGTGACTTCGATTGCTCTGTTGAGGGTGGGGCTCGATGGCGAACCTTTGGCCGCTCTGGTGGGGGGTTTATGGGGGACAAAAAGGGATTGGGCCGGGGGGTAGATCTGAGCCCAGCATTGACCCGCTCCATCATCTCCTCAGTGAATTTCAGGTGTGGGGAGGAGGGAGAAAGGGAGGGGGAGGAGGGTGATGGGGGTGATGGCCTGTCAGGGGTTTGGGGGACTGGGGAAGATCGTGGTCCCTGGTCCTGGTCCTGGTCGTTGGTGTTGTTGAGAGAGTTGGAGGCAAATAGGGACCCCTCTTCTTGCCTCTTCTTGCCTCAGATGTCTCTCCTTTCTGAGGCTCTTCCCAGGTGGGGGCAGATGGAGCTCCTCCTCAAGGTTTCTGCTGGGCTTTGTCTGTTCTTGGAGTACTGTTTGTTCCTCTTTATGAGATAACTCCTCGTTTATCTCAGCCTTGGCACCAAGCACAGATGGATGACGTATGGAATAAAACAAGTTGGAGGTGAACAGTTTCACCCCTGACTTGTTAAAATTAAATCCATTTGCTTTAAACAGATGCCTGCGTTCCCAAAAAATATTAAAGTTGTTGATAAAATGCACTGAGTGGTCAGCACATGCTGATATAAGGCATTTATTCAGTGCAAACAACCTGCTGAATCTCTCGTCTCCTCCTCTGACGGGCGGTACAGGTCCACTGATGAATACAGCTGCATTCAGAGAGTTTACAGTATTTAGTAATCCAGTAAAGTCCCGTTTCAGAACCTCAGACTGTTGTTTGGACACATCGTTTGACCCTGTATGCAGAACAATGTTTGTCACAGTTGGATATTCATCTGCCATTTGAAGGTCAGGTTGTTGACCATATCCTTAGGAAAGCAGAGGACTTTAGTGTTCTTACCACACATCCTTTGTACATCCTTTACGGCAGAGTCACCCACAATCAGAGTTTCAGGCAGAGCCTTTAGCTTTCCCAGTGGTCTTTTACTTTTCAACAGATTTTCAGACCTTACTTCGCTCCTTTTAGATGGATGGTTGTCCGATATAGATCCAGGGTCCTTTGATAGTGGAGCGAATCTGTTCTGCAGTTTCACATTCAGTTGTTTTGGAGGTTTGTTGTTAACCTTCCTATTCACGGTTGTCCAGTCCTGTTTCCTCTCGTATACAGGGGTAGAAGAGCTTCTCTGTCTCGTAGGAAGTGAAGGCCAGTCGGTTTCAGAGATTTCAGCTCGCTGTGCTCTGCCCGTGATACGTCCTCCCCCTTCCAGGAGACATGATTTATGTCTTGGTTTTGCACCAAGACAGTCCAAGGGGGGATTATCACTTGAGGATTTATAATAATGCACAGAGTCTACTTTCTTGGTCATGTTATCTGTGCTCCTTAGCAGTGTACTAGCTTGCTCATCGCCATTGTTTTGAATCAAAGGCAAGGTTGTTTCATTTCCACACAGTCCATTTACCTCCACGTTTACTTCTAAGCGATGAATTTTTGTCTCCAGTACTACAATCTTCTGCAGGAGGCTGTGGTAGTCATCTGTGGAGAGGGAAGGCATCTTGTTGCTAGTTAGCCTAGCGGTTAGCACCTTTCCAGGCTATTGAGGCTGTTCGGTGCCCAGACGCTGTAATCAGGCTTCAGCTGTGTCTAGGCCACAGACACACAGAGCGCTGAGGATAAGGTAACTATAAAAATGTTGCTGTTTCTGTTAAGAACACTTTAGTCCTAATGATCTATAAGTGTCCAGAAGCTATCGCAGGTAAGCTCATACGGAAAAAAGGGAAAAAATCAGCATAAAAATCAATAAAAATCAATAAAAGAAGCAAAGCATTTAAGAGCAAAGAGATGAAGCGTCCACACTCACAAAAGGGGAGGAGCACTGTGAGCACTGATACTGAAACAATCAATTAAACCAGCTAGAGCCTTCAGCTGTCAGGTCTCTCTTCTGTGGAGCCAGCTCCCAGTTTGGATTCAGGAGACAGACACTCTCTACTTTTAAGATTATGCTTAAAACTTTTCCTTTTGATAAAGCTCATAGTTAGGGCTGAATCAGGTGACCCTGAATCCTTCCTCCCTGCTAAGTGTCTCGAGGCAACTGTGGATATGATTTGGCGCTATATAAATAAAACTGAATTGAGTTGAATCTGTTAAAGCAGCCCAAACATTTGAGTATAACAGGCAACCACGTATACTAGATCCTAGTTACAGACAGTTCAATGAGTTAAAAAAAAAGTGTAACAAGGCTGCATCAGCATGCAGAGACCAGGCCCGCGTAGATGACCAGACAGGTAGCTCACACAACACTTATCATGAACACTTATAAGGAACTTCACCTCCTGTCATTTTATCCCAGCTTACAGCTTCTCGAAACCTGGGATGTCCTCCTCTGACCTTTCCCCTTCGTTTTCGATCAAAAACATAATCTATAAGAAGTTTGTATTTTTTGAAGTTTTCATTTTGGCCAAATTCAAAAAATAAATAACTATTAACAAAATGATGTTACACGTTTCTTTCATCCACAGTCCTTAAATTATCTAAAAAAACCCATCTAAACATAAAAGCCTTGTTTTTTCTGGATCTCAGAAGGTTATAAATGTGTAGTGGTTGATGAGACTGTGCAGGCAGTTTTACTGTCTGGTGTGTACGGAAGCGTAGAGCTGCCACCCAGGCAAAAGAAAAATACAAGTGTATCACGTTATAACGTGAAAGGTTTATTGTTCTAACAAGATACTTTTCCTGTTTGTACAATATACTATCATGTTTGTACAATATATTGTACGAACGTGATAATTATGTATATTGTAATAACGTGATATTATGTTGTTCAAACGTGAAAAGTATATTGTACAAACAGGAAAAGTATCTTGTTAGAACAATAAACCTTTCACGTTATACCGTGATACACTTGTATTTTTCTTTTGCCTGGGTGGCAGCTCTACGCTTCCGTAGGTGTGGGTAGTGAGAGGCTCACAAAGTAATTTCTGCAGAACTGGAGAAATGAGGTGGGCATGTTTTAACGAGTGGAAAGTCTCCTTTCAGTAAATCCTGCCCTTCATCACACCAAACAAAACAGTTAGGCATTAAGAGATTGCAACTCTTTTTATGCAGAAACTCTACTTGGCCAACATGACAGAGAGAACCTATCAGAATGAATTAACTAATCAATGCTCTCCTCCCATCCCGTTTCAATAAAGTGATGCACTCAGCAGAAGAGCTCTTAAAGTTCTGACACGTGGAAACATGACACAGAAAATGCACAAACTCATCTTATCCAAAGACTTATTGAATTAAAATGCTGAACATATTGCCATTAAAACTTTATGTTAGTCTTGTTACTGCCAAAAGAGATACTGAGTGAATGATAATGTTTGTTGGGTGTTTAAATAAAGCCATCTTTCACAAATATGTTTATAATATCAGCCTAAAAGATGATGTGTTGAGGGAGTTTACATATGCTTTCCATTCGCTTCATATTAAACTCACTAACACATCTTACATCTTGTCATTTCCAGTGTTTTTTCATAGTAACTCTCTGTTGTCTTTGGGTCACACAGGTTTTGAAGAAAAAAAAGGTTTTCAAGCCAAAGAAGGTGTGGATTCATACAGATACCTCTGTGTTTGACAGAGTGTGATGTGAACTGAAAAAGTAAGAGCAAGTAGCAGCTGGAACAATGACAGTTGAATTCCCAGGAGAATTAGTCAGCAGCCTTGCAGCGTCGATCAGAACAACCCACAGATGTTTTAAGGAAATCAAAAAAGAAAGTCAAAAATCTAGTAATCCAGATGTGATATAATAAAGGTGTGAATAACACCATTCTCTAGTTTAGAGCGTGATGCAAAGGTACTCGGAAATATTCTAAACTTCCTGTTACACGATACTACAGATAATAATGGATTGCATTTATATAGCGCTTTTCTAGGCACCCAAAGTGCTTTACAGTTCTGCTATTCATTCACTCTCACATTCACACAGTGGTGCAGGCAAACCACAGTTGTAGCCACAGCTGCCCTGGGGCAGAGTGAGAGAAGCGAGGCTGCCAATATCGCGCTTCTGGCCAACACCAGTAGGCGGTAGGGTAAAGTGTCTTGCCCAAGGACACAACGACCAGGACAGAGAGAGCTAGGGATCAAACTGGCAACCTTCTGTCGCGGTTCGGATTTTGAGGAAGAGACATACGACTGGTAGTAGTGGGTCAACACAGATTATTTTTATTATAACACACAGTACAGTGTGGGAAGAGCCGGACTTCTTCGAGCAGACCGCTCCCCATCCTTATATAACCCTGATGACATCACAGTTAGATCTTACTGGAAATGATCACAGTTCCCTACACTCAAAAAGTTCTCCTTATATAGACATCAGCTGCTACTTTAGAGACAAACAAGTGTGTGATATGTTGTGCAATTGTGGGTTCAGGCCAACAAAAGTCCACTGTCCTTATCTGACTCGCTGTGGAGCGCCTGGACCTCCAGCTCCTCTGGTGCTATTTGCATGACAGAGTATAGTATTATATCTAGAATGTGTTTTATTCTGGAATAGCAGATCTACTTAGTGATCAATGATAATACTGATGATAAACTGATGATCAGTGATGCAGACTAATGAAATAATGATAAAATAATGACAGTGCATGTAAATGATAACAAAGTGACAGTAAAATAACAGGTTTTTCTCGACACTTCCGGTTACAGATAAGCCTCCCAACCTCCTGAACCATGGTCGCCCCGATAATAAGTCACTTTTCACCACTGCTTCTATCCGGAGATGTATGAGAAAATATTTTAATAACATTAAACTTTTCGTGGTAGTCCTCACAAAAACATGCTAAGACTTGAGGAAAGAAAAACATACTAAGTCTTGGGGAAAACAAACATGCTAAGACTTGGGGAAAATGCGTACCAAAGTTGGCTAAGCAACAATGGTACTTGTTGACCTTTTTTTTTTTTTTTTTTTTTTTTTTTATTTGAGAGTCTGGGTGCAGTTCCCCCCTAAAGGGGCAAGGGTACCTAGACCCGGTTAGTAGAGTACGCTTGGGGAGTGTGATCGTGTGTACAGCGTCCCTTTATGTCTGTCTCCACGTCGGTTGAGTGTGAAGTACATATGAGAGCATGAGGGTGGGAATGGATGTTTGTGTCTGTGTGTGCCTGTATGTCTGTGTCTATATGTCAGGTTGGGTATCAGACGCCACCTCTCTGGGGACATCTCGGGCCCTCCAAGGTTTGGAGGCCTATCTCCACCCACCACCACTTCCCCTGCCGGTGGCGGACTCCCTCAGGTATCGGTGCGTTGGTGGTTCTTTGTATCTGGGGGTGGGTGTCCGGGTACACACCGGCTCACTCCTTGGCGGCCGCTTATTGGGGCTCGCTCGGGCCACTTTGGAGGTGGGGTGCCCCCGGCCTCTCGGCCTGGGGCTCGGTCACTCAGGCACAGCTGGCTGCCGGCGGAGCTCACGGGCGCGTCACTGCAACTCCCCCTGGCTTCTGCTCCGCGGCTGCTGAATGAGCTCTCATCTGGGACTCTCCTTAGCTCTTACTGGGACAGTGGCGCGGCTGCCCCTCTGTGGGTCTTCCTTGGTCTCTTGTGTTCTGGGGGCCTCTGGATGTCTGGAGTTTTGATCTCCTCCATACCTGCTTGATACCATAGAGGACAGGGCTGTGGCTCCCCACACTCTCTAGCAGATCATTACATGGAGAAACCTTTGGAATGCAAGCATGCTGATCCACACAGGTATGCACACAGGTGTACACATGGGTATTCACAGACGCGGACTAAAGCTTTCTTGGCTGCTGCCTCAAAGCACACTGTGCGCTGTCTATCTTGCGTGCTGCACAATATCGTTTATTATTTAGTAACTATTGATATCTATGACTAGCTAGTTTATTGTGATGGTGCTTTTTTTTTTTTTTATTATTATGTTGCTCTTTGTTGTTTGCTGTCTCCCCTGTTTTTTTTTGTTTTTCTTTCTCTCCATACAGGTGACCCAGGAGTTTTTTTTTTTTTTTTTTTCCTCTCTTCCCCCCCTTCTCACCGTCTCTTCTCCCCTTTGGTTTTCTTTCTTCCTCTCCCCCTCTTTCTTTCATTCTTTCCCCCTGTCCTATTAAAAAAAAAAAAAAAAAAAAGGATGACAAAGGATGAACTGAAGCTCCGCCATCACGTGATGTCACATGCTGCTGTTTCTGATGTCACTTCCAAAAAAAAAAAAAAAAAAAAAAAAAAAAAAGAGAGTCACAAATACAGGTTTAATCACAACAACGGGGGATAATAAGGTCACAAGATGACATTTCAAACTGATGCATGACACAAGTCATCCTAACGACTGTATAACGAGCTCGATGTTGTTTAAAAGCCTGATAAATAAACGGTTTATTTATTTGTATGTCGACTGTGGCAAAGAGGTTGCTCTCATCTGAGGCAGAACTAAGCAGCCAGCCAACAGCTGTTTGTTATAGGTCAGATATTCACAAATAACTAGGCATGCGTATGGAAAATCTGTGTGCAAGTGAACAACATAGCATTGAGGCAAACCAATTACAGCACGTTTTCAGCTGAAGTTTGGATGGAAAAAGTGAAGGTGAAAACTGCATATGTCTCTGTGTCAACTAAAGAGGCTAATAAATACAAGCATGTAAAAAAAAAGAGAAGAAGCTTGGACTGAAAGTGTGAGAATATTTCCACTCCATCAAAGTCTGTACTGCAGATAGTTACCCCTTGAAAATAGCTGTCCAAACATGTATAATGTAATTAAAAGTATTTATAAAAACAACTTTGCGGTTATTTGTTGTCATTTAATCATCACAGAGTTATGTTGGCTCATACGCCACAGAACCAGACAACCCTGCCCTTTTTTTTTTTTTTTTTTTTTTTTTTTTTAATAACATTAAACTTTTCGTGGTAGTCCTCACAAAAACATGCTGAGACTTGAGGAAAGAAAAACATACTAAGTCTTGGGGAAAACAAACATGCTAAGACTTGGGGAAAATGCGTACCAAAGTTGGCTAAGCAACAATGGTACTTGTTGACCTTAAAAAAAGAATTGATGCCATTTCGGGGCGACTGTGGCTCAGGAGGTTGGGAAGCGTATCTGTAACCGGAAGGTTGCCGGTTCAATCCCTGGGCTCTCTGTCCTGGTCATTGTGTCCTTGGGCAAGACACTTTACCCTACCTCCTGCTGGTGTTGGCCAGAAGGACCGATGGCAGCCTCGCTTCTGTCAGTCTGTCCCAGGGCAGCTGTGGCTACAACCGTAGCTTGCCTCCACCAGTGCGTGTGAATAAATAGTGGCATTGTAAAGCGCTTTGGGTGCCTTGAAAAGCGCTGTATAAATCCAATCCATTATTATTATTATTATTTCCTAAACACAACTCAGAACTGTTCACACTTGATGAAACTGATGTAAGCCAGTTCAGAGTGCACAGCAAGCGAGGGCGAGTAGACAACAGTCACCTCTGACAATTTTCTCATACGCCAGGTTCGCTTGTTGCCTGCTGTGTTTGGGTGGGCAGCTAAAAATATTAAGTGGGTCTTGGGTGAGATAGTGATCTCTGACTAAATTAAGCATAATGAAAAAAAATGGTCTAGACTAAAATGAAGACCACTCATTTGTTACAGCTTCATGATGACTTCTGGAAGGATGAAGACAGCAAACACTGCAGGATTTAAAATCTGCAGCTGTTTTTGTACTTTTGCTTTTTTCGACAGGTCAGTTAATCGAGTGCATCTGATTAATAACACCTGGCTGCTGCTCACCCTCATGGTTCCTGTTGAAGCAGCAAGGGTGCACTTAGGTTTTCACAGGAATGTAAACCTCGTCTTAGCACACCGCTCAGAGCACCAGTCAGATTTTCATAAGAGAAAGAGTAATGTAATAATGTGCATGTAATAATAATAATAATGTGCATGTAATAATAATAATAATGTGCATGTAATGTGCATGAAACTTGATGAGGTCCATTTTAAGCCTTGCTCTTCAGGAAGTTGACTTCTTTCCTGTTACGGCGAGTGGGATGAGCTGTGTGGAGAAAAATCACGGAAGATCCAATTGCAGGCACTCATGGAGGTGCGAAGGAGGTTTATTGTAAAAATAAAATACAAGTAGAAAACAGCAAACGGGACTGAAGATAATCTAAACTGAGAACAATTAAACATGAACAAGAACACGAATATGAGGGCGGGTGAGCAGAGGCAGATGACGGACAGCAGGAAGAACACACGGATGAAGCATGGTGGATACACAGACGGACCAGCGACTACAACATAAGAAGACACAACTTAAATACACACAGAAGAACACGGGGAGATTACAAACAGGTGGGGAACACAGCTGGAAGTAATAGGGCTAACGAGACAGGGGGAGAAGTAAAACTGAACACGCTGACATCACACATGAACATGAACCTTCAAAGTAAAACAGGAAACAAGACACACTTTACTAAGACACAGACTAGAAAGGGAGAGACAGACTAGACACTGAACTAAACCTGCAATAATAACAAAATACAACCAGAACATCAATCATAATACATATACCAGAATAACTGAAACATAGATTTATCATAATAATCAATAAAGCACCAGAGAAACAGAAAACAATCCATCATTCAAAAATAAACCAAAACATAAGAAACTCAAAATGCTGGGTCAAAATGACCCAGAACCGTGACATTTCTCCTTGTTTATTCTGTGACTTTGTATCTTCTCTGTCGTTAAATTAAAAAGTGTGTGACCCTTTGCAGGACTGAAAGAGTGCAGAGCCTTGTTCCCTCACAACACCCCTCCCCTCACAAGTTTTAGTTTTAAGTAGCACTTCCTCTGATTTTTATCAAAGCTCAAAGAACCAGAGAACAGGTAAGAAAAACATCTTGAAGCAGTCAGCATTCTTTCTGAATTTGTGATGCTGTTTGGTGTCATTTTTCTCAGCTGGTGACATGTAGAACTTCTGTTAATGAAACTCAAAACATAAAGATGCTGTGAGCTTACATGTGCAACAACAGCATTTTATTCCCTCAGCGAAACAGGAACAAAGTAGACATTAAAAGAAACAATCTTTACTGCGACCACAGGAAGGTTATAAGCATTTAGGATATAACTAATGTATTTTAATGACTTCAATTTTATGCAAATCCCTAAATTTTGTATTAGGATATTTAAAAGCAGAAGTATGTAATGAAAGACATGCAAACAAAAAAGCTTTAAAATTCAAACAGCTTCTTGACCAAAGAGCAATAACACTGAAATTACCTTTACATGCCAGCATCTTAGTTATTCCACGAGCTAGTGAAAGTTTGTGTTTTTTGTGGTTAATTAAGTAATTTAAATTAGGAAGTCAGAAAATAATAACATGTCAAATTTAAGGCTCGATACAAATACAAAGCTACTCCTGTTCTTGCTGATGTTTGGGCCGATGCTAATATTAACTCAAAGTTAGCTAAACTCTCAAACTGTGAACAATGTGCTGTATAACAAAGGAACTGGACCGAAGGCCACCTTCACCTTTCAAACACGATCACACGGAGCTTTGTCTGCTTTGCAAGCACACCTGCAGGTGTGCTATTGGCTGTATACCGTCAATTTAAAATCAACAGTGAACCTCAAATCTGTGTCTTTGGACTCTGAGAGGAAAGCTGAGCAGGCACAGTGAGCCCATTAAGACTAAAAAGGCCAAGTTCTGCATCACATAGTGTTTTGGAGTTACTACATAGACAAAGGATGTTTTATTATGGAGGAAATATGAGTAAAGTCCTCTTTGTCTGCTTTTCCACTCATCTTTAGTCTATCTCTTGTACCTGACCATTTTCAAAGGAATGCTTTTTGTTTGTAAGCCACTTCACACTGACCTATGAATCATTTAAGCATAAAAAATACACCTAACCCAAAGGATGAACCAGTGTTATGTCTACACAGCCTAATAAAACATGTCAGATCCAAACCCAAGTATGCAGAGATACCTCTGGCCCTTCAGTTGATCCATCTACGGTTCACTGAAGCCTCATCAGAAATGGTCTGAGTGGAAGTGAGGCTGTTAAGAAGCTGTTCTTAAGGAAACAAAACAGACAGAAAAGACTGAGATCTTTCAAGTTACACAAGAATTGCACTGAAAATCAGTGGAAACAGGTGTGATGGAGAAATTACTCCAAAATAGTGGATCTTATGTTGAGGTCTGGACTCTGAACAGTATTTGGTGATATCCATAGGTTCTAGACTTTAGATAGTCAATGGCCACCTAAAGCGTGCAAAGATCCTTGTAGAGGGTTGCTTGCACCAGGAAACACTGTGCTGTGCACGTTACAGAAACAGCGCTGTAGACAGTAATGTTTTACACCAGTCTATTGACTTTTTCAGATTCTAGCTTTGGCATTTCTATCTTCCAGCCATGGCTGCTGTCTACCAGCAACCCATCCAGGTAGTGACGGTCGCCACCACTAATAAAAACTCCGGACGATGGAGCACCAACCTCTGTAATTGCTGCTCTGATATGCACACCTGTAAGTGAAGCCAGCAAATTTTACAAACAGCAGTGATTTCTGCATCAACTCTGTGCTATTTTGAAAACACAAGATGCAGGTCATGAAAGGAGACGTTAATGAAAACTGTTACAAACTCAAGGATATCTTACATCTCTGTGAGTTTTTCTTCCCTCAAGGTTGTTATGGTCTTTGGTGTTTCCCCTGCATGCAGTGTGAGACAGTCAGTAGACATGGATGGTGCTGCGTCTTGCCTCTCCTGGACGGTTGCTGTGTGGTGTCCTACTTATTCCGCAAGTCCATCAGGGAGCGCTACAACATCCCTGTAAGGCTGGATGACCAGTAAAATTGAAAGTGAAACCTATTTTTATTGGAAATAAGAATTAAAGTTAAACTTAACAAGCCCAAAGTGAGATAATATCGCAGCCCTGTTTTTAATGTTGTATACAACAACATTTTAAACTGTTGCAACCACGACAGCTTCAGAGAGACTACATTAACTCCTGCTGCGTGATCCTCTCTCCTTCTTCTCTCCTCATTTGCAGGGTTCATCCTGTGCCGACTGCTGTCAAATATTTTGGTGTTACGAGTGTGCTTGGTGCCAGATGCATCGTGAGCTGAAAATCAGGGCCAGGCAGGCACCTGCCATCTTGACGGTGGTCACCACGCAGGTCATCCATGGATAGAATATCAACCTCGTGTGTCAAGTGCATGTCACTTTTTCTTAATTAAACTTATTTGTCATAATATTGCAATTAAAAAACATTTAGTTGTTTGTACAGCTTGAAATGAAAGCAAAGAAATGTAGCCCCTTTGTATCTGCTTTTTCATAGCATTGCAGAGGTCATTGCGAGTGCTAGCATGGTGTAGGTGATACGTGACAGCCACATTAGTTGCTTTACTTTTAGAACATTTTTATTACGAAGATGTTTGAACTTTTCATAAATGCTTTGTTAGTGCATTAAAATTGAGGATATATCATGACATAGCGTATAATATCATCACTTTCTTCCAATCGTTCCCCAACTGGGTTTAAGCTATGCTAAAATAAAGCATTCATAGACACCTGTCTAATGCATTCTTTCACCTTGTTTACACAAATGTATGAAAACATGTCTTCAAACCTTTCACCCTTTTCTCAAACCCCAAATACAAAAGCCAAAATGACCTGCATCAAAACTGTTTGTCTGTGGCCAAAACCACACAGTAGTTTTAGATCATGGTCGCCTTAGCAACGTTTAGCTCATTTATAATTAAACAGACTCTGTCTGTGCTGCAATAATTTTTACAGTCACCCACGTATTGCCTTCCTTCTCTTTCTTATGGTTCTTGGTGTGTTCTTGTTCAGCATATTGTCTGCTGTTACTGTAGTTTCTTGATGTATGTGTGGATGTTTGTATCCAGCATCTGTTTCTGGATCGCCTGTTTAAATATGCTGCATCAGATATGTTTGTCTCAACCCTTTTCATTTAGAAGTATAACAACATAAAAACATATATACTAGTGGCATTAAAAGATAAACAAATAACTGAAGACCTTCTTTGGGCAGCCCAACAGTGCCCTCTACAGTAACGTTGATGTTAGCACAGCCTCACCTTCTTTCTTTCGCCATTATTTTGTTTCTAACATTCAGTAGCTTGGGGTAAAATGAATGGTTAATATATCTCCCCATGAGGTGATAGATAGATAAATATTTCCTGCAGTATTTTATGGGTTAAAGTGTTTATAGTCATATCAACAGGCTGACAATCTTTGTACGAGCTGTTTCATTAAACCAGTTTTTATTTGTGTTTCTCCATCAAATCAAAGGCTTTGTAGAACTAGCCAGCTGCAATTCTTCATTTTTAATAGATTTATGTTGAGCATTTCACAACAGCTTTCTGAGTATGGAGGCCTACAAGTGTCAAAATGAATAAACCACATCAATCAAATAAATTAATTAAAATGGGAACTAAATAAATTAATAACGTATCAGATGTTTTCAATGAAATGAACTGATATTTAATTAATTACTTAATAGTGTGTTTATTTTATTCATTTTAGTATTCGTGCCTTGGTTAACACATTCATTCTTAAGTTTTTCAGTTTCATGTAGTCCAAGCTGAAGTTTCAGCAGAAACCGATCCTTCATTTAATTGAAGAGATTTTATATGAACACAGGTTAAACTCAAGAAAAATTACACCAAGAGCAATCAAGTTTTATTAAGCACAGAGATTTTATTAGTCAGATTAAAACCTTCCCTGAGATAACAACCACCACCTGATATGTCAATGAAACCTTTAAAAAAAATCTAATTTTAAAGCTCAAGTGTTTAAAACTGTATGAAAGAAAACTAACATGGAACATGGAACCACACTTGATGGTCGGAGCTAATGACTACACTGTAGTAATGAGCTGTGCAGGGCTCTGAAAATGAAAGCAGATAGGACGCTATGCTACTTGATTCTCTTTGGCAAACTGAACTAATCCCTTCTTACGTGCAAAAAACTAAACAAACCCCAAAACCACAACAGGTCCTGAACATCAAAAGTGGTTGTATCTTATCCACGGACCACCTGAGTGGTGACCACTGATGAGTTAGCAGGCTGCTGGTTTTCCCTGATGTTCAGCTCACGATACATCTGGCACCAGGCGCATGGGTGACAGAAAATCACATTGCTGGCATCATCAACGAACGAGCCCTGCAGGATGGAGAAAAAGGAAGAAGAGAGTGAGGGAGAGGATGAAGCAATGAAGCAGAAGGAGTTACTGTAATTTAATTTAATGAAGCTGTCATGCAGGCATGTGCGGTGTGCAGTCCTGCCTGGGCCCCTCAACAATAATATTTAACTATTAATCACAATTTTGCTAAATAAAAGGATCTGGCTTGCATCAGTCACATCACTACCATTTAACCAATGATTGCCCTTGAAGGTAGAACGCGCTGGTTATGAGCCGGGAATCAACTCACAAAGAAAACGTGGATTGCTTTTGCCTCCTGAGCGTTGTGGAGTTGTAGGAGAAACACAACTTAATTGGGAGATGCAGACGCAGATTGATGCAAAGGAAACTAGGTGTACAGCTCACACTATAGTCTATAGCATATTAGCTTATTATGTAGTGGTCAGTTGTTCTTCTGTGGCAACTGATGAATTGAAATAAATGAGCATTTCTACAGGGCTTATATTTCAATAAAAACTAACTAATATACATATCCACATAATTATGGATTATTATAATTACAATATTATGAAACCCCCCCACTGTATTTTCAAAAATACATTAAGAAACAGATGATATTAGATTTATATTTCAAATATGACAAAATGCTGAATTTACAGCAGCAAAATTATTGTATCTCTACAGTTTAAACATTTAATAAGCTTTCTGCCTGCACAGAGTGGACAGTTAAACAATCACTGAATAATCATAAATACATTATTTTATTTTTATTACTTTAATATCAGAGCACTAGGAATAAATAATAGGAGAAGGATTCTGGAAGAAAACTTGTGGCCATATTGGACTGGAGAAGGTATAAAATGTCACTGTATGTGTGTGTGTCTACGTGTGCATGTTTTATGTGTATAGATTTTTTAAAATTATTATTCATGTTATAACATTGTCCAGACATGCCCTGTAAGGATATGAGGAGAAAACAGTGTCAAAAGGAGATGTGTGAGGCTGCTAAAGGCAGTGGATCCTTCACCAGCTGGATTAAAAAGAGTAGGTAACAATAACACACGTACCAGTTGTTGCATTGCTGGTACAAACACAGCTGCAATGATTTGGTTCAATAACATTTTTCTATTATTACTTTATTACGGATTAGGTGCAAAAGTTATTCAGTTTGGATAATTAAATAATAGTTTAAAGCAATAGCAAATTGTGCCTTGTTCTCAGATGGACAGCGAGTGGAGCTCGATAGCTCAGATGAGGAGATGGAAGGAGGGAGAGAGGCAAAGAGTGATTCACAGACAAAGCCTAGTTTATTTTCATCTGTTGTCTTATGATTCCATTGCTGTCACCAATCTTTGCATTTTATTTTTATCTGATAACACTTGTTATCAGCAGCAGAAGCAGCAGCCACCCCTCAACAGCAACAGTGTACACCATCAAGTAAAAGGTAGGCCATGTTTGCTTTGCATTGTCCCCACCTGGATAACCAAATATCTGAGAGTTTTTTAAAACAAGCAGCCACAGGTGCAGATTTCTTCCGTATGCAGACAAATAAGAGAGTTCAAATTTGGATAACTTTCCATTTCCTCTTTTTCTAATTTGGATGCAAGCTAGTCCCTAAAAAATGCCATCCCACTCAGTTTACTGATGCCACTGAATGATAAGGTGACTTAACCTAACTTATCTTCAGCTCGGCCTTCTGTTTTTCTGTCAGTAGTTTTGCAACCCATCCACCACAGCAGGCCTAACCATCATCTTGTAAATCTTCATTTTCACTCTTGCAGAAATCCTTCTGTCAACACTCATCTCCACCCACCCCACCCTGGCTGCACTCTTGTTTTCACCTGTGTCTGTTGCTTTGGATGGTTGAGTACTTAAAGAGGACATGAAAGAATACAAATATAAAGTATAATACCCTACTACCCTACATTCATCATCCTTCATCGTCTCTTGATTCAGTAACTTGAATATGCAAATGTGCACATTTTACTAATTAAACCCTACAGAAATCCCTATAAATTAAGGCAGCGGTCTCCAACCTTTGTTGCGCAATGGACCAGTTTATGTCCGACAATATTTTTACGGCCTTTAAGGTGTCACAGATAAATACAACAAAATAAAACCAGCACCGGTACCAAAAAAGAACATTTATTTATAACACACGGGAAAAGACTCAGGGAAACAGAGTTAACGATAAAAATGATAAAAACCATGAAAACCATAAATTTCACACCTGAGCATCAACTCTCGCGGCTCGGTACCAAACGACTCACGGTCCATGGTCCGAGGGTTGGGGACGGCTGCATTAAGGGATGCAGTTTTGCTAATGTGAAGTTTTAACATCGAACTGTTTCTCCACCCCAAAAACAGGCATTTCTGGATCCACAAAGCAAAACAAACAATAGTGAAAACTTTAAAATGGTTCACAAACTAAGGCTAGACGTCCCAGTGGGGTCATCAATCTGTTACACACTGTTTAACATACGCCCCTCCATCCCTAACCCAGACTTACAACAATGTTGTAGCGCTTTCTGATGGACTGACGGAGTAAGCAGGACACCACACAGCAAATGTCCAGGAGTGGCATTGCGCAACACCATCCATTTTTACTGGCTGTCTGACACTGCATGCAGGGGAAACACCAATATCCGTAGCAACCTAGAAAAATACACAGAGACATTTGTGTTTCATTACTAGTTATTACATTGCACTCTGCTACCTTATTGCAAAAACAGTCAGAGAAACTGCTGTTTGTAGGATTTGAATGATTAACTTACAGGAGCTCATATCAGAGCAACAGTCACAGATGCCGGTGCTCCAATTCATTGCACTCATCCCTGGAAGAAACAAGGCAGAAACAGACACAGAGTGAAGGGTTAATGCCGTCATAAAGATTATCACTTCTAGAATATGAGAAAGGTACAGACTGGTTAAAACTATTGCTCTCAACATGCTGCTTGTGTTACAGCTGGAACTGGTCCACGTAAATCACTACAAAAACCTGGAAGCAGATGTAGAAATGATCTGCGTGCAATACAGACAAAAAAGTTTGCCAACAAGTGGCAAGGAATTTACACACAGATGTACGTACACACATGTACATGGCAAACATTATTGTTCATATATATCTTTTAATGTAATTGTCTGGTAATAGTCTGTGTGCTTTAATGGATGTTGTGTGGCTGTGTCTTCAAACCCTTTTTGAATAACTTAAAAAAAACAAGCAAATGAAATGATTAAAAACAAAGTTTTGCAATAACCTGAAAAATGTGTTGTTGTACTATAACTGCAGGTGCAGTATCTGCTGTTCAGCTGCACTCTTATATCTAACAGGCAGGTTAATGCACGTTGCTAGACCGAACCATGTGCTGCAGCCCTGCTTTCAGTGACATCGTGGAGATACATGTTCAGTAATAAGAAAATATTCCACAGCCTGCTCACACCTTTTCTTGTCATTCCTGTGACGTGTCCATGGTGCAGCTGTATAGTTGAAGTTTTCAGTACTAGTTTCAGTACTTCAGCATCTGGCTAGACAGCCACACAATAGGACGCAGCATGAACCTTCTTAAACTGGAAACTCACTCTACTTTAATATCACCCGACTCCCAAAAGGTCTCTGTGTAGTGTGTCACAAAATGTGTCTGTGAGCTAAATGAACAGCTGCTGTATAAATAAAACCCACTAATGTGGCACACAGAAAAATAAAGGTGTAACAAAGAGAGGACAGGAGAAGAAGATAAATCATTATTTTCAAAGAGAAACTTTATAGACTGAAGAGGTCAGTTTTACATCTTCATTTTAGGGTTTCTTTATCAGATATTGGATTGGAGTGACTTCAGAAGCTATTTGAACTTGTTTGCATATCTTTCAGTACAACCTGTCATCAGTCTCATTCTTTTAAATATCTTGCGATAAAATTGAAGGATGGTTATAACAACATTTGTTACTTAATGTTCATCCTCTCTTTTACTGACCCATGAGTAATTATGATAAGTAGACTCCAGAATTTTCTTTCTAATTCTGTGAAGATATGAAAACCTTTAAAAATCCCCCTTGTTTTACTCAGCATCACTTGAGTACACTGGTTCATCAGCTCACTTGAAAATGACTGAGAAAAACGATACAACAGTGCAGTAAGCTTCAGAAACATTGTTGAATGTTTCAAGCTGTTCATTTTTATAGAAAGTCTTTCTTACCTGGTTTCTGGTTTGGTGAACTTTGAAGAAAAATGAGATGAAGGGTAGAAAACCCAACATTTAACTAATACACACACACATAGACACACCCCACCTGTTCACACAGGGAAACACAGAATTCACGATACACAGTCATTCAGCTAGTGTAAATGTAAAATAACTAGTTTGCATGTGGTAACACAGAAACATTGTAGCAAAAGTATTTGAAATATGGATGAAAAAGATAAATTTGTCCCCGGGTAAATGTCCCCAGGCAAAAAACACCACAGTGACTAGATACTTGGTCAGACCGTCTCTTACAGAGGAAGGAAAAACCCAGTGACTGTTGTTGTTGTTTTAAAAAAACAAACAAAATATTTGACTGACACTATTTTGGTCATTAAATGGTCGTGAACAGCCACTGAACCATCTATCAGCACATTAGCATTTTCACATTCATTAACATGTTCGCTCTCACTTGTTCAATTAGGTCATGTGATGTTACCGATTAAACCTTTAGCTCAGGTGTGTTAATGTCACTTTAGTTCAAATACTCACTTAAAGCTATTAGGTGAGTCATCAAATGACAAGCTAACAAAATCTGGTAAAAAAAAATAATAAACCATCCTTAAGATGAACAGGTGGAGATGTTAAGAAACATAAATGCTTAATTTTATTAATTTTATTAAAAGGGATAGACTGTCAGGGTTCAGTGGCCCGTGACACCCAGGTCATGACATAGAGTGTGCAACAAAGACTGTAAAAATTTTCATTTACAAGGAGGAGGATTATTAGTTTTTATTATTTCTTTTGCAAAAACATATGGAAATTTGGGAAAAATAGAGCACCTTCATTTTCACATTGGTAGAACTAGTGACTCGATCTATGTAATGAATTATTCTTATCAAATCTTATTGAAGAAAATTGACCTTTAATATGACCAGAGAGTTGGATGATATGAGATAGCAAAAACTCGTCAGTAGCATCATCAGATGGCGCTTAACTTTTAGTCTGGTTGAGCTCAAGTGGGAGCGGCTTGCTGCTTGGTTGCTCTGTGGGATGGTTTATATGATAAAATATGTCAGGTTTGTTTTGTTGGATTGACATTTATGCTTAGAAATATATATTTATATATTCTTAGAAGTATATAGTTGATTGCATATTGGAAGAATGTCTCATCCTAGGAGGTCTGTAACAACTCTGTGTAGCATGAAGAGGGGAGTGCGTTCACTCCTCTTCAGAGTGTTCTGGCATGGATCACACACCTCCTAGGAGAGGTCGTATCTTCTCTTGCTGATATATGGTATAGCAAACACACGTATATCTACCCCTTTGTTTAGATGGACCACTAGACTCCTGGCAACAGCTTTGGGGAGTCTTCACAGGGTCACATCTTGACCCCACACATACACATACGCATAAACATACATACACACATACCTGGATATGGATAGTATGGATAGTGTGTTGCACTTGCTAAGCTGGTGACTCCATAATGTGTAAACCCCACTAGTCAGCAAACTAAAGCTTTAAAAGAAATAGCATGGTGCAGTAGTACAGTAATTGCATCCAGAATACAGCGCAGTAAAAGTAGAAAGCAACATAACATGGACAAACTTAAATAGTACATTACAACAAAGTAAAGTGCTTGAGGAAATGTACTCAGATCCATGCTGCTCCTGTCTATGCGCTCATCTAATGGCGTTAGGGACCGTGAGACTAATAGTACTCATGCACAGTGCTGTGTGGTTAGTACCATTAACTCAAAGCAAGAAGGTCCTGGTTTCAATTACTCTGGCCCTTTGGGGCCTTTCTGAGTGCAGTTTACATCTTTCCTCATGACTGTGGAGGGGGTTCTCTGTGTACTGTATCACAGTCTATCACAGGGCTCTCTGTGTTAGCCTGTCCATGGGCTGTACCCTGCCTCTGGTACTATAGCAGCTGAGATACACTCCAGTCATGGCTGCAAAATAGATAAGTGGAAGAAAATGAATGGACAGTCCAATGGCTTCAGTCAGGGGACAATAGGAGGATAATCATATTTCATGGCAGGAGCTAGTACCCTCACCCCCCCATCTCCACGTCCTGCTTCTGGCCCCACCCCTAGAAGCTAGTGTGTCCACACCCCCCTCTCTCATTTCCAGTTTAGTGCTGGGATTTCTCAACTTCATCTAATTTTTTTTCAACGCTCAGAGAATCAGAGAAACGGTAAGACTAACTTTTCATATTGATGAACAGCTTAGTATTTCTGTGTAGTGATTAACATGTAAAGCTTGTGGGGGGACAAGACATTCAATGTTTTTTTTCCCAGCCTGGTTTAACCATAGTTTGCCATATAGTCTATCTATTCTGTCAAATCTAGTAATTTGTCTTGCTTGACACTAATTATTGATGTTTGGTTTTTGGGGATTCCTGTCCAAGCTGGGTCAGAAGCTAGTGTACACATAATGCTAGTTCCAAGTCTGGGTTGAGGGAAGGGTCATCTGATGTAAACTCTGTTCTTGTAGGAAATAAGGGAGCGACCAGAAATGCCTTTCTTATCTTAATCAAGGACACCAAACAGAATTCTGCCCCCGCCTTTATTTGTTAATGCGTATCTCTCATGCATGTTTTGATTGTTTGAATAAATCATCAATGTACGAAACAGTCCTTAGTGGTCATAAGCTTGGCCACTAATGAACTGTTCACATTTAATATGCAAATAAATGTGAAATGCACATAAATCTGGACAGTCTGAAACAGAGGAGGAGCCAGACATTTGAAACACCTGGGGCTTAGCCCTAAAGGGTAGTATGCATGTGGGATTTTTTTTTTTTTTGAGGGGGGGGGGGGGGGGGGTGTAGAAATGACTGAAAGATTAATAGGCTCTGTTTTGAGTTTTGTTCAATAAAGAATGACTTCATATAGGGAAATATATATATCACACATGCAGGACACCTTAAACTAGTTTTTTAATTGAGCAGCAAGACAGAACAAAGTCGGGGCTGTATCAAGACACAGGGACTAAACCCCAATTCAACCAGACCCAGAACTGATCCAGAATTAAAACAGGACTACAACAGTTCAAAAGCAGGATTACTGAGGACTTAACCAAGACAGAACAAGAATCAGAACTAGATGATAGTAGCACTAAAAGTCATCATAGACCTGCACTACACTTATTTATTTAATTCTACCAAAGTACAATATTTAGATTGAGAAAAGTTTATATAATTATTTAGCCTTGTTGTGCAAACAAGCCTGCAGAACTTAATAAATATAGAATTTGAAAAATAGCAAACCTAAAAAGAAACACTAGGTACGAGATACATGAGTACCTATGATACAGTGATACTTTTAGTAAGCAACCATTTGACTAACATGTGTGTCTCACCTGCTCTTGTTCATCTCTGTTCTGTCCTCATTCTCCATCTCAATCTCTGCTCCTCTCTCTCCCTCTTTGTGCTGACAATCATCAAATATACAGTTGAAACCAGATATTTACAAACTCTTCAGATCAAAACACAAACACTTTTTTAATTGTAACATCAAATCAGACTAAATGTTTATTTTTTTAGATTGATAAATATAAAAAACATATTTGTTAACTTTAAGAGTAAAGAGAGAAACTGTCTGTGTTTTTTAATTGCAAATGGCACCAAATTGTATTCAAATTGAGCCACACTTATGGAGCTCCACGATTCTTTTCCTGGTGTTTTGGTTGACATCTCTGGATTTTCCCATGTCAAAGAAACAGGCTCTGTGTTTTGCCTTATATGCATCCACAGGTGTGCCACCAATTTACTCACATGGACTCTACTAACCTATCAGAAGCTTCTTCAGCTCAGAATGGAATCGTCTGGAGTTTTCTTATTAATTAACAAACTTAGTGTACATGTACTCCTAAATTTAATGAAAGTGATAAAAAATAGACAGCTCTGTCTCTCTTTATTCTGACATTTAACTAATTCAAAATATATTTCAATATTTATCTAAAACAAAAGTTTACTCTAAATTGATGTTGTACAGTAAAAATGTTTTATGTTTTCTCCCTAAAGTGTATGTAAATATCTGGTTACAAATGTGAATATCCTGCTGTGTACTGAAATCCCTCTTGTTTTGCATAGAAATATACTGAACAACATAGTAAGCATAATATATAAAATAACATTTACCTGAGTTTTTTCTTTGAAAGAACCCTCTAATGTCCATTCTTATATTTCAGTACATAACTGAAACCGAATTAGTCGGGGAGGGTAAGAACTGAAAATATGAAATAAACACACGTAAGCTAAGACTCTCTAAAAAATAGCATTTGTTCGGCTTTTCATTTCGCCATTTGTTGATTCACTTGAAGAGCAAGTAACGTAATATTGGTCAAGTGATCAGTTTCATATCAATCTTTCGTGATGCACCGTCATATTTACATTATTTGTACGGTATGAATGATTTGCTTTGGTACCTGCTCAAACTTAAGCTCTCCTTAGTATGGCTGGCTCCGTTTCTCCAACAGCGCACTCACGGGCAGCAGCTCCCCCCGCCCCCTCGCTCAGTCGCTTAGTGCCTGAGCTTGGATCATACCAATATCAGGGGGGGATTCACGCACAGTCGTAAATTCCCACAGTGTGCACTATGTGCTTCGAATATTGTGTGTACTTTTTGTTTTATACAGTTGTCAGCCAGGCATCTAACTATGAAAAAATTACACTCCAAAATACCCCGGGCTTCTGACAAAACAACCCGGGCTTAAGCCCCGTAAGCCACCCCCACGCTCCGCCCCTGGTCTGAAATCTCCTCTCATTTCAACCCTCATTTCTGGTCACACTGTGATTTTTAGTTCACATATTCTTGCCATTTACCTCACAGACAGGCCTCCACAAGAGTGGAGGACATACTGTAGGACTGATAGTAGCCTGTTAGCCTACCTCCTGCCCCATACTGCTTTTAACCTGTCAGGTGTTGAAGCTCAATTTGTCATTGTAATATAGAGATGAGCAGGTATGACATCACTGCCTACCGACCAATGAATTCTCCAGAAAATGGTGTCACCTTTCCTGAAAAATCCCATGGACCTCTGTTGGGAGCCTGGGATGGTGTAAAGTTTCTCACTTGCGTCAGTTGGATAGCAAGTTGATAACCAGCTTTGTGCGACAAAGCTCACCTGATCCTAATCGCCTGTTTCAGGGTAAAGGAATGCAGATAACAGAAAGATACTCTGGATATGCCGAACTGTACTTCATAGTACAGGGCTCCGCTGGTTTCAGATGATGTCCACCATGATGGTACACAAAGTGCACAGGCATGATTTGAGGATGGTTGGTGGCATGGGGTCCAGAGGACAGAAGAGTGCACTGCACGCAAATTCTTTGCACATCTCACTCCAGCTATTTGTAGTGATTTAAATGAATCAGGAAACATCCTGTTATATATGTAACAAACCAGCCTGTTACCTTTCTCAAATTCTACCCTTGGATTTCTCCATGCGTAGCAGCAATAACTTCTGTCACACTTCACGCTGTCTCCTCCAGGCATGGCTGGCCACCAGCAGACCAACCAGGTGGTGACAATCACCACCAATCAGAACCCTGGGCAGTGGAGCACCGACCTCTGTGAATGCTGTGTTGATATGAACAGCTGTAAGTGAACACTCAGCAGTCATTTCTGCATCAACCATCTCCTCAGATTGTCCAATCAGTTGCATTATGGAGCTTTTGATTATATTATGCTCTTCTCCAGAAATCTGAGATTCTCTAATTGGCACAGGAACTTAAATGCAGCACTCTGTTGGAGTGCTTAGCACTGTTGAATGTTCTCCTGCCTGGTTTCCTGTTGTTACTCTGGCTTCCTCCCAGAAATCCACTGGCAAGTTATTATTTGAACCAACGGCAGCTGAATATTCCAGGGTAACGAATGACCCTTGCAATGAAATGACCAAACCAAACATCACCAGATCATAAGAAGAAGAACAGAGGCACACGCTCAGGAAACAAGAAGACAGAAGTGACAATGAGCAGAAGGGGAAGTGTTTAAAAACCCAGAAAACTACCTGAAACCTAGTGAAATGAGGATTACATACTGGCAAGATTATTCCCTATTCCCTTCTTTTTTTCCCCATTTTCTCTTTTTCTGTTTTGTTTCAAGGTTGCTGCGGCTTCTGGTGTTTCCCCTGCATGCAGTGTCAGACAGCCAGTAAACATGGATGGTGCTGTGCAATGCCACTCCTGGATGTTTGCGGGGTGGTTTCCTGCTTACTCCGTCAGTCCATCAGAGAGCGCCACAACATCCCTGTAAGGCTGGGTTAGAGATGAAGGGCAGCAGGCGTGTTGCTAGGATTTTGAAACATTTGAGGGCATATGTTTTATAGTGAAATTAATATAAAATGTCAAACATTGTGCAGTACCTAATGGCTGAATTCTCATAACTTTTTCTTTTATTGTGCCATATCACCTCTTCCTCACCTTTCATCGTCTTTTGGTGTCTCATCTGTCGGCTGCCCTCCATCCAGCTCTCTCATTTTTGATGTGATTATTAGATCTTTAATACGTGTTATTTCTCAACTTACTCAACCGACTATTCAACAAACATCACACTGGATAAAAAGCAAATGATTAACTATAGACTGGCTTCACAGTCACATGACTTCCTGTTGATTTATGTTTTCTGTTTCTGGAACCAGGGTTAATGACTCACCCTGTGGCTGTGGCCACTGTGACATCACTATGATGTCACTCATTGGTTTGAGGAAAGCTTTAACTTTAGGTTCCTCACCATGTTGGCTATTTGGAGTCCGAAATGACAGTATGTTGATGATAGGGTAGAGTAGAGATAAAAGCTAACATTAACAAACTATAGTTGTGGGCAGTGTTGGTCAAGTTACTTGAAAAAAAAAAATCCCATTACTTTACTGATTACTTATTTTCAAAAGTAATTAATTACTTAGTTACTTAGTTACTTTTTAAAAACACGATTTACAACCTGAATAGGTGATAAAGCGATAGATCTTTCAGCCCAATTCTACTTTTTCTGCATAATCCATCATACAAAATGTAATCAAATGGAAAAGTCTCTTTTTTAAACTTGTTTTATCAGTTTTAATCTTTACAAGTAACGCGTAACGCGTTACTGCCCATCTCTGGTTGTGGGTAACACATTCAGCTAACAAGCACTAGCTCAATCCTGGAAGGAGACAAAAGTCCCATTAGAGTTGCATCAGGAAGGGCATCTGGCATAAACTAATTTTTATTCATAAACACAGAGAGAGAGAGAGAAGCATAGAGAAGTGCCTGCTGACCAAATTAGAGGAAGAGGAAATGGAAAGCTATTCTAATCTCTAACTCTCATAGATGTTTTGCCACTCAGTATTTTTTACTGTTCATGTTACTCTCACTGCTTTTATTAGCCCTGTTTGCCAATATTTAACAGTTGACAGTAAGTGAATATAGAGGATCTTTGAGCAGGTAGAAAAAGACCAATGCAGAGCTCATTGAAATTACTGCAAATCAGACTCCATCTGTTATTTTCCTCTGTCTCACTGAAGGAAAGGAAACCTCTCTAAATCCTGCTTGTGTGTGGTCCTTCACTGACATCCTGACAGTTAACAGCAAGGAAACTGGCTACAGACAGATAAAGTTTTGAGGAAATAGAGAGGTTGTTTTGAGTTGCATAAAGATTTGAAAAAAATCGCTCCTCCCTGTTTCTCTTTCTAGTCGTGTTAGTTTCAGTTCAGTTCAGTACAAAGCAGCGTGAACAGGGACATTTAAACAGGTACAATCACGACAGCTACAAATTCAATCCCGATAACTCTTGCTGCTTCCTCTCCTCCATCCTGTAGGGCTCGTTCATCGATGACTGCTGCAAGGTATGTTGGTGTTACTCGTGCGTCTGGTGCCAGATGCATCGCGAGCTGAAGATCAGAGAAAGCCAGCAGCCCGCCACCTCGACTGTGATCACCACACAAGCCATGCTGTAAACAGTTTTGCTCTGGATCAAAGGCATGTGTCCCATTCAAAGCCACATGTTTCAATCCACTTCTGTTTTATCTGCATGTAACAGTCATCTCAAAGCATTTTGACCTCAGTTGAATTTTGAGAGCTGTAAACTAACCTTTAATGTAAATTAACCTGTAGTGTGTTATTAGCCTAGCTCACTGTCATTCATTGTTTGCAGAGCTAATTTCATGTAACAAGTAATAAGAATGGTTATGCAGGGATCCAAATAACAGTGCTAGCTCACTGTATTTTTGTGAGAAGCTTATTTTGAAGTGACGAGTTTGACCTAATCTCACCAGACATCACCACATTTATCACTTTACATCTCATCCTGGGAATCTCCGAAACACACCCAGGGACCTGTATAACCTCACCTCGATGACCTGAAAACCACTACTGTGACCAAAACAAGGGGAACCTTTTCCTGTGTTTAATAGTTTAATAGATGTGAGTTATATCCTTCATTTATAATGGTTCACATTTAAAAAACATACAGCCCAACACTGCCCTCTGCATCAGTACAGATGTTAGCACAGCCTCCACATTTATGCAACTCTTGTTATGTTCACTGTCCAGGCTGCATTAAACCTGTTATTTTACTTTTAATTATGGAGACAGTGGAAACAATCTATAAATCCTTGTAGTATGTAAACCTTTATGCGCATATGTTGAACTGAGAGTTAGTGTTTAAACTGACCCTTTTTCTTATACTAAGACAGGATTTGGTGTATAAGAAAAAGAAACATCTTATTTAAACACCCAGCACCCAAATATTAGTATTCATTTAATGGCTCTCTTGTACTCTTTAAAATAAATAAAAAGTCTTTTGGCAAACGTGAGTCTGTCCCTTTACACTTTTACAAGAACAGATTTTTCACCCTCTGTAAACATGATGACACAAATGCAACTGAAAAATGCCAAATTAAAGGTTTATTCATTCACATGCTTAAACTTATGGAAACTGTGCTTAGTTATAGCTGAATGTATAGCAATCAAATAAATTTCATTTGACCAGATACCATTAAATTCAACTTTTTACACCAGCCAATAATTTTGAAGGAACTTCATTGGCAGTGAAATGAGGGAAGAGTTTATAAGCAACGTGAGACACCCACTTACACAAACTCCTTACTCCTCTCACCTCTGTGTTGGAAACCGCTCATCAATTAACAATGCTAGTACACACCGTGACCACCTTTCATAGCTAATCGTATTATGCTTTTCGATCTACTGAGCCGACAGGCCGTCGTACAGACATTACACAGACCCTTCATTAATATTTTAAGCATAACAATAACTCCTAAACGCTCCTAAAAGGGCTCAAATGTCTTTTATATTCTGGTTCTGATGAATCCATTGTCTTCAGGATCAAGACCAAAGAAGAAATATTTGGCACCCACTTAGATGATCTAAATCAAACTCTATCCAGCTGTTGTATTCAGACCTGGTTTCATTGAGACATCCCTAAATTCTGCTCTACTGCAGTCATTCATTTACATTTAACGTGTTAGTAAAATAAATTTGAATGAGGGGATTTTACTTCAGCACTTGACACCACACAGCTTACTCAGCTTGGTTTGCAGTGTTTACCGACCAAACAAGCCATGGGCCCGAAGAGACCAATGACGACTGAGGGATTTGAGTAAATCAAAATGTTGCTGAACTTTCTGGCTGAGCTGTTTTAAAACATTTTAATTCTTTAATCTACAGCAAAGCTTCATGTCGAAAGGACATTTTGCTTGTGGTTTGTTTACATGGAACTTTGCAACTTTTATCTCTTGTGTTTCTCTGAGCATTGCACAGTCTGTCCTTGGGGTGAATTGTTTTGTTAACAGACATCTGAATGCTCCGCTACTGCTTTTATAGAGGTGCATGACCATAAACCCTCTGTTACAGTCCATAGCACTTTTGCCTGATCTTTTCTTTGTAGTGTCATGTTATGAAGTCAGAAATACAGACAGGCACCACTAGAGCACAAGTCAAAAAGTTCACAGCAAGGTGATTTTCATAAAGTAATAACAAATGATGCACTATAAACTGCATAAAACTCGACACGGTCAGTAACTCTCACGCTTAACTCTCGTTTTATTGGAACTGAACTTTTTTGGCCTTGAGTGTTTCATCTATTCTTATCTATCCTGGAATGAAAGCGTGTGTAACTGTTCGTCTTTCTCTGTCAGAGAGGTGGTTTCTTTGAAAATTGAAAGTGAGCAGAGCCTTCAACCCACACTTGACCACTCCCGTCACAATTTACAGTCATAGGTTGGACTTGCTCTCATTTTACTCATAACTCAGAGAAGCAGAGAAAAGGTAAGGAAAACTTTCTATACTGGCAAACATCTTAAAGCAGTTAGCAGTCTTTGCGACCTAATAGTACAGTTTGCTATCATTTTCCCAGTGTGGTGTTGTGAGCCAGTCAGAGGAATACTTGCAGCACACGGGTTTACACGCACTTCATACTGCCTCAAGAAAAATAGCACAAAAAACTGGACATCTAATTATTATAAGCATAGTTTTGCATTTTATACTCATAAATTAATGAATCTTATAGGACTGTTAGACTAGTTGGCAATAGACTATAAGTAGATTAATGTTAGCTAGGAATTTTTTAGTATATTAATTAAGATATTATTTCTAAGATATCTGAAGTAAGTTTATAATATGCCCCATGACCAAGGGTGTAATCGGCCTGGTATTAGGTACATGGAATTTCCATGTATTGTCTTGTGTTCACACAAGTTCAACATTTCTTTATTCTATTTTTGGTGTGTTATGTTTCAGTATAGGGGTGAAGGTGGAGCTCAGGGAGGTGGTTGACTGATATCCTGATTGGGACAAGTGTGTTGGGTTTGACCTCAACCAGTTAATTTAAAAGAGTCACTTCACTGTGTGTGTATTACAGCAAATTGTAGTTTATGGATCTCTGTACAGTGTAGTGTGCATCTTACATTGCAGAACTGGTGTAGATAAATTTGTTATCCCCCAGGCACCTCCATTAATCTCTAAAGTCCCTGTTTTAAGTTATTATGATACAACTACAGTGCAACTTTTGGTAAAACACGTGGAAATGGAAATTATTACCTCCACGGTAACTTATCTTATCTTGCGAAGGCTGTGTGCCATGAAGCAAGGGCAACTGAAATATCTTTCATGTACAGCTTCACTTCTCACAACATCTCCAGTCAGGCTATGTGAGCACACAAAGCTGGTTATCAACTTGATAAATTCATATGCAGTTTATCAGTCTTGTAGCAAAGGGTGCTAACGTGAACAAGATGGTATTGGAAACATGTGACAGTTGAGCTGTCCCAAACATGGACAGCTCAACAGGATCTATCAGTGGATTTTACAAACACAAGGAAACTATGACATTTGAAAAGCACAAAAAGGTTCAATATAAAATACAGGCAGAAAACTACACACCTGTCATATATAAAGCAACTGCCTGAGCATCTATTGCAACAAAGCTCTGCATAATAGCCCTAGAGAGTTGAATCTGCTCATCTAGACGTAGTATTTTCTGGACAGTACCATTAAAATCACTGTGTGTGCAGTTGAAGACCTTTGATCAGTAAGATTGGAAAAGGCTTGTAAACATAATGCAGGTTAGGGAAAAATAATCTCATGAAAAGGAATCTTACTGGAGAGCAGAGAAAGAAGAAAACACAGCACGAGGGAGAACATAACAAAGAGCAAGGGAAGACTGATAATATATACAAACACAGGCTAACAAGGGAATGGGAAACAGAGTGACGACTGCTGTCCTTTCTCCTGCACTTCTCCACAGCTGGTGCTAGCAGTCTCAGCATCTGGACTGTGAGGACTTAATACTAGTTGTTGTTGCTGCAGTGCAGCTGCAGCAGCAGTCCTGACAGCTAAAATGTCGATTAATTTCTTTTTGCTCTTTTTGGTCCATCTATATCAACCACACTAAACTCTGTTCTGCAAGGTGCCCGAGTGCACAGGGAAAGTATGGGAGGGGTCGGATACATTACGAGATTTGACTCCAGTGTTGGTAGTGAAACACGGGCTGCTTTCAGTGCTTTTAGTGTGTGGCTGTGTGGCAGCCCTACAAGCCAGCCATAGCCTGTATAATTATATTGATCCATTGGCAGACAAGTGCCAAAGATCCTGTTAGGGGTTTACATGCACTAGAAAACACCCTGCTGTGCATGTTACATGTTTATAACCACTATAGCCCGTTAACGTCGGTTTCATCTCTACATCTCATTTAAAAGCAACAGCTGACCAAAACTCTTAAGTTAGTGAATGAACAAGAGAAAACCATAGAAGAATAAATACAATGAAATAAGGCATAAGAAAAAGCAACAACAATGACAACAAAAACTCTCTTCAATCTGTGTCTAATTTTCTACTTCGTTTGCTCCAGGAATGGCCTTCCAGCATTCAACCACCCAGGTGGTAGTCACCACCACTGCAATGAGTCAGCAGTCTGGGCAATGGAGCACTGACATCTGTGACTGCTGCTCTGATATGAACTCCTGTAAGTGAACCCAGCAAACCCTACAAACAGCAGTGATTTCTGCATCAACCACCTCCTCAGACTTTGTTTGCAGTCGTTTTGCAGAGTATCTGAAGTCAGGATAATGCAGAGGTTACGCAAGAGTTTGTAGAATTTATTAAAAACTGGGGTAAATTCATACAGATATGGCATCTCTGCACATTTTTCTTCAAGGTTGCTTCGGATATTGGTGTTTCCCCTGCATGCAGTGTGACACAGCCAGTAAACATGGATGGTGCTGCGCAATGCCACTCCTGGACTTTTGCTGTGTGGTGTCCTGCTTACTTCGCAATTCTGTCAGAGAGCGCTACAACATCCCTGTAAGTGTGAGAGTGGAGGATAAGGTTATTGTATTTAGCTTAAATTATGCTACCGTTGTATTGTATTAAGCTTAGTAGTAATTAGCAGTTAGCTTAGTAGTTAGCTTACATTAAGCTAACTAAACTGCCCCCTGAACAATGAACAATGCCCCCATCCCTAAACTTTAAGAGAGAAAAAAAATGCAAACTTCAAGCAATACTATGTATGTACAAAGCTTAAAAAAATACAGAAGAAATGTCTTCAGTATTAGTCAACACTTGCTGATGAGGTTTGATGAATATTTTATTGCTACTCAGGATGACTGTAGTTGCATTAATCTCAAAATCAATAAAAATAAAGTTAACATAAGTGGATGAAACATCAAACCACAAGTAACCACATAAATGAAAATAGGGAGTGCTGAGTGCAGCTTTTAATTGGCGCAAAGCACACATGGTTATATTTGTAAATTAGTGCAACTGAAGTAACACATGAACAAAATACTACACCTTCACTCACCCTAACTACTGCACAGACTTCTTGGGTGGGCTGTTAGAAAGTATAACAAGCCTCATCGTTTGTCATATTATTGTACTGTTTATTGAATTCTCCAGAAAGTACAAATGGTGCAAAATGGCAGAACGAGCCCGGCACACCCCTGACATTAACAAGTCATAAAATGAGACAGCAAACAAAAAACCCACTCCTATTGCAAAAGGGGAGATGAGCCAAAGGCACTAAACCTGCTGTAAAGTGGTTGGGTTTTTTTTAACACGAAGGTCTGCAGTGACTGATTCACTTTTAGAGTCATTCTCGAGTGGTGATTTGAGGAATAGCATTTTTTTTTTTTTTTTGCCAAAGACATACTGACATCCACCACTTTTTGGTGGATGTCTGCCAGGTTTGAACTACATTGTCTTAAAGATGGAGTGCAATGCAATATTGCTTCAGTGCAGCTCAACAATGAGAACAACCAATGAAAAAAATCACCTCATTAAAAAGCTGCCATTAAAACAACAACATCAAACAAGCTCTCCTCTGGATAATTCCTGCACTCCACCTAAGTCTCAGTCCTCAGGACCTCAAACAGTCCCTGCAATTTCTATCAGAGGAGCTATCCTTGATATCAAAAAACCCTTTGCTTACATTGTATTATTTTGATTATGACAGTATTCACTCCTCCATCAGATCTTTAATTTAATTCACTTATAAGATGAATTAAATCCTATTTTATAAGATTTTCCTACTAAGTCTAATACGTTTCCTCCTCATAGTTTAGGATTTCTATTCGATGTAAAATGTCCTCATTCCTTCTTCCTTCACTTATTCCCTGATCTTACTCTTAGTATTTAAGTATGAACACAAAGCCGACAACACAAATCAAAAATGAAAATCAGCACAAAGAGACTTTAAAGCGATCACCATGGTGATTCCACATTAGAAACACGAACAGGATTGTATTGTTGTAGGGTCTTTACATTACAAGTGCCTTTGAGGCAACTGTTGTTGTGATATAGCAAAAAAACAACAAAGAACCCCCCCCCCCCAGATAGAATTCAATTTCAATTCAATTTATTTATCTAGCACTCTTCACAGGATAAAAACCACAAAGTGCTTCACAGTAATATAAAGACAGAAATACATAAAATACATCAAAAATCAAACATACAGCATGAATCTAATTAAAAGCCAATCTAAATAGAAACTTGGGGTGCAGCCCGACCGCTCATCTGTTTGTTACCTGATGAAGTTCAGCAGCAGCTTGCTTCACCACAGCTCACAAAAGACAACTCACTTGACCACGGTGCTGGACTGGGCTCAGCATTCATTCAGCTTCAGCATCACTCTGGGTTCTTGGCTAGCTTAGCGTTAGCATGCTGTCTGTGCAGGTGCTTGCAAAGAGCTGAAGTTGTATTAGCAGCATAATACAGTTATTTCTGTCCTGGATGCCACTTTACCATCATGCTCTCGTCTTTTTATGCAATAAAAATAAAAGTAATGTCCAAATTCATGCTGTAAACCTGCCTGTTATTTTCGAGCTGTGGGTAGTGAGCAAAAGAATTTTCTTTGGAGGGTGACTGGCCTCTCCTTTTGAGATAGGTTGAGGAGTTCGGTCATCTGGGAAGAGCTCAAAGTAGAATTGCTGCTCCTCCACACTGAAAGGAGCATTTGAGGTGGTTCAGGCATCGCACAAGGGTGCCTCCTGGGCGTCTCCTGGGTGAGGTGTTCCGGGTACATCCCACAGGGAGGAGGACCGAGGGCAGACTCAGGACATGCTGGGGAGATAATATCTTTCGGCTGGCTTGGGAACGCCTTGGCGTTCCCCCAGACAAGCTTGAAGAAGTGGCTGGGGGGAGGGAGGTCTGGGCTTCTCTTGTTAGGCTGCTCCCCCACAACTTAGCCCTGGATAAGAAAATGGAGAGATGGAAAATAAACATCATTTAATTTCATCTGTATACTGAACTATATGCTGTATGTTACTCTGATTTGTATGCTGAAATGACTGAACACCATTTCTCAATTCTCATTCCTAAGCATGACATTCAGACGTCAGCTGACTAAACAGGATATTGTTAGAAATTCAAAATATATCACAAAGTTCTCGTCTTCCTCTTCAATTTTCCTGTCCTGCAGGGCTCGTGCTGTGATGACTGCTGCAAAATATTTTGGTGTTATCACTGTGTCTGGTGCCAGATGCATCGTGAGCTGAAGATCAGGGAAAACCAATACCCTGCTGCCTCGACGGTGGTCACAACCCAGGTCATCCGTGGATAAGATGCAACCATTTTTGATGTGGGTTGAGTGAAACTGACAAAGATAATTTAAAAAAATGTATATGTTTTACAGCGATGAAACACATATGAAAATATTACTTCTGTTTCTGCAGCATGAAGTGAAATCTGAAAATGTAGCCTGGCATGTGATCTGCATTCTTTTTTATAGCATTTCATAGCTCAGTGCTGATGCTCGTTTGGTTCACTGCTCTGCAATAGATAGTTGTTTCATATAATCTAAGCAAGTTTTTATAGCTTTAGATTATATGTTTAAATCAGATGTTTTGAGTTTTGTCAGCATACTGCATATATCATCAGGAAAGATTTTACCCAGGTCGATAAAATCTGTATCATTTAACATACTCACACTTATAATAACTTTGTCCAAGTTGAGTTTCACCTGTGCTAAAATAAAAAGTATTCACATTCACCTACTACACAAGGCACTGTTGTACTTTTTTCAACTGTGGAGACGTGATAAGTTTGTAGCATAAACCTATTCGCTGGAACGTTCAAGACAATTTACTACACAGCAGAAAGCAAGACACAAGTAGGCGAAGTTCTTTGTGTTACTCCTGCATGAGGGGGTCTAAGACCTGCCTGGAGCCAAGTGTCGTTCCACCCACTTGACCTCCGTCAGACTCTCAGCCAGGTTCCCCATAGCACTCCTTTTATTGTGGTTATATGAATATGCATAGGTTCATTAACATATGATGTTTCATATAGGTATAGAGATTGAAAATGTGACGTCACTCAGGGGTAAAACCGCAAAGGATTCTGGGAACTCGTGGCAAGAGGTACTAGCGCACGCAGGCTTTCAATTGAAATCAGTCACACAGCGATAAAAAGAAACACAAAAAATGGCAAGAAGCTGTTGTATTATTAACTGCAATAGCCAGTCGCATGACAGCCACGGGAAGCCGACGGGTAAAGAGATCGGTTGTTATCGGATTACGTTGTTGAAAAGAAATTGTTCAAGCCATGTTTCCGAAGTAACAAAGAGGCAACGGATGGCCTGGATTGCAGCCATTCAAAGACCAAATATAACGTCCCAGAACACTCCAGCTCACAGGTTAGTCTGCTCCAAGCATTTACACAAAGGTCAGTGTTTTGTAGTAGTTAATACGTCATTTTCATAACATAATTGGTGATATAGGTTACAAGCAAGTCTGGCGCTGAACAGAAATTGTCGCGCTATGCTCCTTTGTTTATTGTGCATAAATAGTGAATTGTCCTGACACAATATTGTGTTTCGCTTCTGTTATTATGGTACATTGACAAAAACATATACTTTTATTCACAGGATAAAACAGGTTTTTTGTATCACTAATTGCCCAGTGCGATTACAACATACAGTATTATTGTCACTGCTACATTTCTGTGATGCTACCAGAAATTATTTCCACTACTAATTAATTACCGTTGAGCTCAAAGATCCTATTAATAAACGGTTAACGAATGTGTATTTATGAAGACGATTTGTGAGACTGGTAAACTTACCTTTGTTCACGGTGCATTTCAAGGTCCTGTACCCATCCGTTGGTAAACTGTACCTGGGCTTGTTGCAGTGACCTGAAGTTACTAAACTTCATGAGTGTATGCACTCACTCCAAGAACCGTATAATTATAAATATGAGCGTGGTGAAAGTTGGGCAATACGCTAACGTCTTTTGTCCACTCTGTGTGCTCGTAAGGGTCTGACCCTTTCACTCCTTTGATTTTTTCCTCGTATCCTTTCTTTGACTTTTCATCAAGTCTGTCTTTGTACGGACCGGCATTGTTCTCCTTCGTTTTGTACATACCTTTTTGGGGGGGCAAAGAAAAAGCAAGAAGGTATTGGAACCGGAGAATGAATGCTTGCATTTGATGCAGGTACTTGGATTGTTTTGCCACGAGTTCCCGGCATGCAATGCGCAAAAGTCACGTGGTCTGTCAATCTCTATACATGTGGACAAAGAATACCTTGTCTGTGTGTGTGTGTGTGGGGTCAGAGTGTGACCCCATAAATGACTTCCCTAAACCTGCTGGTCTGGAAGTCCAGCAGTTCATCTAAACAAAAGGCACTTAGACTAAAACTGACATAGCTACGTTTATCCTACCATAAAACAATAAAATAAGGTACGACCTCTCCCATGCTCCCAGGGTGTGGGTGTGAATGCCAGAGCACTCTGGAATGCACACACAGTCTTTGCAGACTACTAAAGATCACACATCCTATCACTACACACTCGATTATACACCTCTAAGCATATATGGTTAAATATTTCCCAATACAAATGACAATAATAAAATCTAAACCCATCAACATGTCTCTTAAACCTTCGCCCTTTTCTCAAAAGTCTAAACACAAAAACGTACTGGGCTACAGTCACAGATCCTTAAACCATGCAGTCGTCTCAGATCACGCGCACAAGCAGCACCGGTGACTTTGATAATGTTTGACCCAAACAGGCCCCACTCCCTACAAAGGACACATGAGTGACGTGCTACGAGTGAATAATTAACAGGCTCGTCATCTTTCTTCCTTCTTTTATGATTTTTATGCAGTCAGTAAATACTGTTTTACTTTCCGGAAAAAGCTACATGACAAATGATGCTTACCACGTCATCAGCTTTATTTTAACAACACAATTACCTGCAATAAAATGGATTCTTTGCTTTCTGCTGAAACCTGGCTTAATGAGAGCAGTAACACAGCAGTAACATGTTTCACTGAAACACGGTGTATCTGATGTCCAGCAGCAGTATAACTGTGCTGTTCTAGGGTCAAAATTGCAACTGATCAATCATGTTGTTGTGCTGTCATGGCTTTGGAATGTGGAGAAATAAGAAAGAAAAAAAAAAACCTTTGTTATTATAAAACTCAGCTCTGGGACAAATAGTAATCATTTCAAGTGCTTTCTTTGTTAATTTAATCAATATAATAGATATATTATTCAAGTTACTTTTGCACATGGACAAATTGAGTTAGTCATGTTGGTTTATTCTTTTTAACATGTCTTTTCACGAGCCTTTGTCTCCTGTTCACCGGACAATTATCTCGCGCATCATAATTTCCTCCACAGCGGAGAATTTCTCGGATGCTTTTAATTTAACTCTATCCCCGCAAAACGGCGTTGATTTTTTAACAGATCTATTTAATAACCATTGTTTTTTGGCTAAATGACAATATCCGCTCCATAAAACGTGATTGTCGTAAAGCTGAGCGCTTGTGGAGGAAAACTCATTTAAATGTGTACATCTCCTTTACTTAAAGGATCTTTTGCAATTAGAGATGCGAGGGCTGCTTATTTTTCTCATCTGGTTTCAAAGAGCAGAGGTAATCCTAAGGTGTTATTTGACACTATTACTGATATTATTACTCCTGCTCCACCTGCTGCCATTATTTCTTCTAATGAAGACTGTGAAACATTTCTTTCTTTCTTTCTAGAAAAAATTAGTAATGTAAGTCCCTGGTCCCTGTGTGCTCACCATAGTTAACACCTTACTGGGGTCTGGTAAAGTCCCTGCTTATTTTAAAACTGCTGCTATACACCCCCTGTTAAAAAACCCCACGCTGGACCAATCTCTCACTAGCAATTAGAGACCAATCTCAAAAATACCGTTAATTGCTAAGATATTAGAGAAGGTTGTGGCCAAGCAGCTTACAGCAGTTTTAGACAAACATAATATATTTGACAAATTTCAGTCTGGCTTTCGTAGAGCTCATTCTACTGAGACAGCCCTTCTTAGAGTTTCCAGTGACATTCTGATGCAAAACTATGCAGGAAAATGTTCTGTACTCCTAATGTTGGACCTCACGTCAGCCTTTGACACCATTGACCATTACATTTTTCTTGAAAGGCTGAAATACTGGGTTGGTGTATCTGGGTCTGCCTTAGAGTGGTTTTCCTCGTATCTCTATGAACGATACTTTTCTGTGGCGGTCTCTAAGTACAGGTCATCTTCCACGTCCCTGTCCTATGGTGTGCCACGAGGTTCTGTGCTGGGGCCCTTATTGTTTTTAATATATCTACTTCCTCTCCAGCATATTTTGAGCCCCTTTGAGGACATTTGCTACCACTGCTATGCAGACGACATCCAGCTATATATTTCTTTTAAACCTGAAGATGTTTCTAAGCTGCAGATTCTAAACGAGTGCTTAGAATCCATCAAAGGTTGGATGGCTGACAACTTCCTCCAACTTAATGAAGAAAAGACTGAAGTCCTTGTATGTGCTCCAGACAGACATGTACCTAACATAATGAATGCTCTTGGTCCTCTTTCAACATTTGTGAAATCGTCTATCAGGAACCTCGGGGTAACCTTTGATTCTGCTCTTACCCTGGATGTCCACATCAAATCTCTGGTTCGATCCTGCTTCTATCATTTAAGAAACATTTATAAATTGAGCCCTTTAGTATCTCATACTGAACTGGAGATTGTTATTCATGCGATTGGACCGCTGTAATTCACTGTTTACATGTCTAAACAAAAACTCCCTGGAGCGTCTGCAGATTGTCCAAAATGCTGCAGCAAGGCTTCTGACAAAAACACCTAAGTACTCTCATGTAACACTGTTGCTTATACAGCTGCACTGGCTCCCCGTTGAATTCAGAGACCATTTTAAGCTACTGGTTCTTACATTTAAAGCTCTTCAAGGACAAGCACCAGCCTACATCATTGAACTTTTACAGCCCTATGTCCCTAATAGGTCCCTGAGGTCATGTGATCAGGGCCTTCTTGTTATTCAGCATACGGCTCAAAACCAAGGGAGACAGAGCTTTTGCCACTGCCAGACTGTGGAACTCTCTTCCTCAGAACTTAAGATCTGTGGACTCAGTGATCACTTTTAAAAAACAACTAAAAACACATCTTTTTAGAATTGCATTTTGTTAACCTTTGTCTGTTTTTGTTTTATACCTTGTGAAGCACTTTGTGATCTTTTATCTAGAAATGTGCTATATAAATAAAAATTTACTTAGTTACTTAATGCTAAGTGAATGCTTAGACAACGAGATTGGTCAGCTGCAATGTTGATCTTGGACCAACACTGTTATGATGATGTAGAAACTACACCAACACGGAGATAACAGATCTACATCCACCCATCTTTATCAGGGTTGTGGGTGAGCTGGAGCATATCCCAGCTACCAAAGGGCGAGAGGCGGGGATCGCCAGTCTTTCGCAGGGCTAAGGATATCAGATCTTGAAGTGCTTGAAACATTTTACGCAAATTAAAGTTTTGAATGCTGCAGTACTCGTTCAAGCAGGATGGGTGGTAAGGTCAATGTGACATATAATGTGTTGTTTGACAGTTATCTGAGTTTTGAACGTCTACATTTGGGAATTATATCTATATTTTCTGCTGTATTAATTTACTCCACAGATCATCCCCCTAAACTGGGACTTCTTTCCACCTTCCATTCCAAATAACAACAAAATTTATTTCAGGTAATTTCAGTGTTACACTGACAACAGCAACAACTGCGACACAACAGTTTTGACTGCACTCAACCATACAAAACACCACAGGTTTGAGCTACATTTTTCCAGAAGTCTTGATGTCACAGTCACAGATGTTTTATGTTGCCATCTCTGACCGTTACTACACATTTTCTGAATTTGTTCATTTGCGTGGAAACAGATACCAACTAGTTTATTAGGTGTTACGTCAATGCCAGAGCAGCTGATACAGCTTTGATTACACATTCCCTTTGCTGTCATCCTGTGATGAAATGATGGAAAATTTCCCTGACGCGTTTTTTTTTTTTTCCACATTTTATTGATATATTGCTCCTGTCAGAACTGGAAATGTATGTGGAACACCTACAGCAGCACCCTCCCCTTCGTCAACTTGGTGTTTTCCAGGTTAATGAAGGTAGATGAATAAAATTACACTGGAATATTGGGAAAATTATATAATGTATATTTTTCCAATTAAAGAGAAAACATGTATATGGCATATAAATCTTTGAAGGACTCTATTTTACAGACCAAAACTGCCCTCTGCAGCAAAGCAGATGTTATTACAGCCCCATGTTCTTTTTCTTGATGATTTTAGGTGTGTAACCTGTAGTAGTTAATGCAGTTCATAGTTAATGTTAAATCTTGTCATGTTCTCTGAGCAGGATGAGATGGTGACCATTTATTATAATGTAATTACTAATAAGATTTCACCTTTTTCTTTCTTTTCGCCCCTCACAAGCGCTACAGATATCGCAGCGAATAACAATTATTTTGGTTGTGACAACTGACTAAGTTGTAATGAAAATCTGACAGCGTGACTGTTGTACACAACAGCTAGGATCACCTGTTTTTGAGTTTATTCACAATCCCCTGAACTTTAATAATGCAATCATGCTTCTGCTCATATACACAAAAACTAAAAGCATCATCATCCATTATAATTACACATTACATTTGCTGTTCAATTGTACAAAACTGAGATGAGGGCTGTTTTCTTTTTTTAATGAGACACTAGACAATAAAATATGCATGACCATTTTATTAGGATTCATAGGCAGTATGGCATACAGTGAAAGTGGCAAGATCTGTTTACTGAGTTTACTGAATTCTCATTCATTAATCATGGTATATCAAGGATATGCTGTATGTCTTATGAGACTAACATCTCATATAAAATACCAATGCCAGACTGATAAGTACCTTTCCTTTAGAAGTCCTATGATGAACACATATTGTGCTACAGAAGCTGTATTAAATAGTTGTCATTTGTTTCCTGGCAGTGGAGGATCACCAGTCTGACAAAGTTACTGCTGCGTTCAAGTTTTCTCTGAGTTTATTGGATCTTGAATCATGTTTTCAGGCCTGGGAGTTATCTCTCTGTTCTTTGACTAAAAATTAAAGACACAAGACATGCAGCTCACAATGACATATATTTGAATAACAAAATACCCAATAAGATGTCCTATAGTGAGGACATTTTCAGAATGATCAGAAATGTAACTGCTTTTTTTATTTTAAATTTCATTTCATTTCATTTTACATACACTGTACTTATAAGTCTCATGCAAGATGCAAGCATCAATTAAAGGATTAAAAGAGACATGTCAATAAAGAAAAATACAGATGCTAATTTCCATTTTCTTTTTTTCTTTTTTGTCAAAGAGACAGGAGATGGAGATAAAACCCCAGCATGCAACTCTTGAGCAGCAGCCGATATTCACCCCCCAGCCTGCTCAGAGAACATAAGAAGATTTGATATTAACCACCTATTTTCTGAACAGCTCCTGGAGGTTAAAAACAAGTTACCAATAATCAAGAAATAATTGATTAGAACACATTACATACTTTTCTTAGGGACTAATAAAGTATTCTGATTGTAAAATAAAGAATGTGAGGCTGTGCTGACATGTGTTTAACTGTAGAGGGCAGTGTTTGGCTGCACAAAGGAGTCTTTCAATCAAAGAAGACTGGATGAAGCAACTATGCCCATTAATGACGGTTTCATGCTTCTAAATGTATAAAAATTTTAAGTCATTTGAGGAGAGTTATTGCACGGCATCAAACGTCAAACCGATTTGAGCCTAAACTGTAACACATGGAAGACAGTCCTAATTGTGTATACAAAATGATGAAAAAGGCAAAACCATATAATTTATTATTGGTGAGCTGGTGTTGTTATGGTGAAAAAAAAGGAAAGAGAGCTAACTTCACTCAGAGACAGAGAAAGATAAGAAAGACAGGAGAGGAAGGTAAGGATATTGGCTCTGTATATGTAAAACGTCCTGCAAAACAAACTTGGTAAGCAAACATTGTGTTATGTAAAGGTTGCATGAACGCACTTTCCAGTACTGTAAAGGATATAAAGTAAACAGTAACAGTAAACACTGCTGAGTAAACAGTGCGTAACTCATGCACAGTGGCTGTGGTGCTCATGGTCAGAGTTATGTTACTTAAAGCGTAGCAGAGATTAATCGTTTAGTTGATGATGCTTAGATTCATTCACTGAAATCCAACTTCATATCAACTTTATAGCACAAATAGCATATACTGTATACTGTCAAGACAGTATTACAAGACAGCTGTAAAATGATCACGAAGTAAAGATGTGAGATTGCTCTAACAGCTGTTTTACTATAGTGAGCAGTATTGGACTGTTCAAATGAGCCCTTCAGTCATTATTTGTTGTTTTAAGTATGTTTGTTTTTATTTTTAAAACTTTACTTTCTTAAAGCTCCATTTTAGTCCTGCCCCCTCTGGGGCAAGAGTGGCCAATGCCCACTTAAACAAACATCCTGCCCCATTAAGTCAAACTTTTAGAAGTTGTGAAAGAAAATAATACATTACCCACAAACGGAATATGGACAAGATTTAACAACAGCACCTGGCAGAGAACCCCCCCCCCCCCCCCCAGCTAAACATCCAATCACAGTTAGTATGCAAATAACTTGGCGTCAGGTTTCTCGGTAGATAGGGCAGAGGAAAATGAAGCAGCAAATCTCTGTCGTCAAAATCATGAAATGATCAACAACTAAAAAATACATCTATATTTGTACAGTCACTGGAGGACTAGTCCATCAATCTTCTCACCCTTTCAGTCTGGTAGAGACACGTTTACTTCTGTGAGCAGATGATACCACCGTGGTGGGGCTTATCTCTGGGGGAGACGAGACGTTGCTTTTTTGAAAGTGTGCTGAGTGCATCTGTGTATAGTTCTAATAATAATGTGCAATATAAACATACACTAATTCTTTTTATTTATTAAGATAAATTACTGTGTTGTGTTGTGCATAGTGCTGACGCAGGACAGTTTTCAATTTCGTTGTACTATTGTACTAGGTGTGACTGTGCAATGAAAATAAAGAGTTATCTCTTATTTCTCATTATCTTTTGCAAAAGAAAGTTATCTTGGCCCATGAGAAGGAGAACAGATAATGTGAATTAATCTGTTATGGACTTCTTGGAAAGGGAAAAAGGAGTGGATTGAGGAGAAACGGGAGTGGAGGTAGTTCAGAGAGTTCAGTTCCTAACAAAACAAACAAGCTTAAAACAAGACAAAAAAAGAAGAAAAAAGTTACAATGTTCCATTCTAAATAGAGATGGCACGATACCACTTTTTTATGTCCGATACCGATATCGATATCATAAATTTGGATATCTGCCGATACCGATATGAATCCGATATAGTGTTTTTTAATCAACAAAACTGTTTTTTTAAAATATCTTGCGGCATTTTGTATAAGTTCATACTCAAGTTTAAAACAACAACTACACTAAAGCTATTCTGTTATACCTGTATGCAAAAAAAAATATTTCATAGTTCAGCAATACTGATCAATCTAATAAACTTAAACCTACACCATCCTCCCTATTCTGGTATTTTAAAGAGTACTTAGCATAAATATTAAGCAGCCTAACTAATAGGGTTCCAACTCCCAGCAACAACAAAAATAAATAAATAAAAAATAGGGAACCACCCCTCACGCTCCACCTCATGATGCTTAATCAACGTAATCAACCTTAATTTGATGCAGTGTGAAAAAAATACACAGAAATCAATTATTTTTCAATATATTAAAATATTAAATAGATTCAACATCTTTCTTCAACAAAATTGCAGACTGCACAGATGGTACCTTCCCAAAGGAAAAAGTATTATAGCTTACTAGGGTATATATATTAGACTTAATAGTTACTAGATACAGTAATTGACTTCTATTCATTTTACATCAGATTAAAACTTTGGGTGTCAGATAATTATTTATTAAAAGCTCGACATTTTAAATGAGAATAAGAAAGAAAAGTATGTCTTTGTGCCCCCTTTTCCCTGTTCATGCCCTATCGGCCCCCCTGGCTAAACTTTGCTAGATCCGCCCCTGCACAGTTACCAGCGTCAGCTACGTAGAAAAAGATCCTGGAGTAGAAAGTAATATTAAATAAATTCTAACAACAGCTTATCAAGCTTAAACGTGCTGCTGTTGTTCAGCCGCTGGTTTCCTCTTTCTGGTGCAAAGTGGGCCAAAAGCAAACTAGAGACACGGACTCGCGACAGAAAAGCCGATCAGCTGATCGTTAAGCAGTTTCATGATTGAAGTAGCAGCAAGAAGAGGCAGTCGCTCCATATATCGTTTGTTAAGCTTAACGCAGGAATGCTTTACAAACATTCAGAGATGGACTTACACACTTGCTTTACTTCTCTCGGGGATAACTTTGTTGGAGATGAAATGCCGGGTTGCTAGCGAAGCTCCACATGCTATCCAGACCACCTACAGATCCCGCATGCCACAGCCGCTCTATCACATGATGCATACTGCTCCAACGTGCTAACGTTCTGAGGCGAGTTACAGCGTGTTGCAAGTTTTGTGAGGTGCTTTCGTGATATTTAATGGATCGGATTACATTTTTTATTTTTCTCCGATATCCGATCCAGTAATTTAGGTCAGTATCGGACCGATACCGATACGTAATATCGGATCGGTCCATCTCTAGTTCTAAATCTGTTGTAGAACACAACAGATTTAGAATGGAACATTGTAACAATTCTCAGATTAATTTGTAGAACACAAATTTGTAGAACACAAATTAATCTGAGAATTGTTGGAAAAGATGAAAGGTCTTCAAGGAAACTTGGAGACCTTTCATCTGTAATCTGTGAAGCTTCTTCAGTTCTAAAAACAATAGAGTTTGAAAATGTGACGTCATTTCCGGGGTAAAACCGCAAACGATTGTATGTATAAGTGGCAAGTGGTACTAGCCCACATGGGCTATTAAAAGACAACAGTCACACAGAGATAAACAGAGACATAAAGAATGGCAATGGCAAGGCTGTTGTATTATTAACTGCCATAGCGAGTCATGTTTCTGAAGTTGCAAAGAGGTGACGGTGGCCTGGATTGCAGCTATTCGAAGACTAAATATAATGTTCCAGAACACTCCAGCTCACATATTAGTCTGCTCCAAGCATTTCCACAAAGGTAGATTTTTTGTTGTAGTTAATAAGTAATTTATCATATCATAATTGTTGATGTAGGTTACAAATAAGTCCTATATTGATTTGAATTGAAATCGTTGCACTATGCTGCTTTGTTTAGTGTGGCTTTGTGGGCTAATATTTGCAATGCGATAGAGACTGGGCTCCATTTATATACCAGGGTTTTGTACATAACTGTTTTTGGGGCAAATAAAATGCAAGTAGGGATTAAAATTGCAGAATTGATGGTTACAGGTGCTGGAAATGCTAGCGCTTCATGCAGTGTTTTGATTTTGCTGCCATTCGTGCCCACAATGCAACGCGCGCAAGTCACGTGGTCTGTCAATCTCCATTGAAGAGTTCCAGATATTAAGCCCAGATATTAAGTGTCTCCAAGACCCCCTATTGACCCTAATCACAAAGTGTGAAAATGGGTGTGGGTCACAATCAGCCAGGGTTTTGGGTGAACCCATTGTGAAGCCTAGCCCCAAATTATCATGTGATTCACTGAGGTGAAATGGCCCAGGGCAGCGGTTCCCAAACTTTTTTTGCTGGGCCCCCCCTTTGTTTTACAAGAATAATGTTCAACCTAACTGACACATGCAAGCGAGATCAAATATCTGCCATATTTGCATCATTACATTGGCTGCCAGTCAGTTTTCGAATTGATTTTAAGATTTTAATACTTGTTTTTAAGACGCAGCATGGACCAGCTCCTGCACATCTTTCTGATCTCCTAACCTGGTATACTCCTGCAAGATCTTTGAGGTCTGCGGACAAAATGCTCCTAGTTGTCCCAAGGTCCAGATTAAAACACAGAGAAGACCGGGCATTTGCGGTGACTGCTCCTAAATTGTGGAACACTTTGCCTCTCCATATCAGGGCCTCCCCAACACTGGATACTTTTAAAACTTGTCTAAAGACCCATTTTTATTCTTTGGCTTTTATATCACTATGAGTCTGTTACTATAGTTTTTACTATCTTATCATTCTATGATTCTATTCCCTTCTAACTTTATCCTATTTTTTATGTCTTCTGCCTTGACTATTTTTATTGTACAGTACTTTGGTCAACAGTTGTTGTTTTAAAAGTATTATATATAAATAAACTTGAACTTGAACTAGAAGACCACAAACTATTTGGCGTACAAGTCAAATAATTTAAAACAAGAAGATTTTCATAAAGTAATAATAAGCATACACTATGAACTGCATTAAACTTGGCATGGCTCATATCTCTAACTTCTAACTCTCGTTTTATTGGAAGTGAACGTCTTTGGCCATGAGTGTTTTATTAGTGTACATTTACACTGGACTGGAAGCATGTGGGCAGTAAACATGTGTCACCCTCTGCAGGAATGGTTTTCATTCCTTGAAAACCGGAACTGCAGAACTGTGAAGAGCATTCAACCCACACTTGACCACTCCCATTGCAATGTACATTAATAGGTCGGACTTGCTCCTACTTTATTCAGAGCTCACAGAAACAGAGAAAAGGTAAGGAAAACTTTCGATACTAATGAACATCTTAAAGCATTTAAGCAGTCTTTGTGACATGTAAGCTAGTCAAAGGAATATTTGCAGCACATGGGGTCTACGTGTACTTCATACTGCCTTGAGAAAAATAGCACAAAAATCTGGATATCTAATTATTATAATCACTGTCAGCACAGGGAGGTTATAAGACGGGAGTTTAGCAGGTTATTCTTTGAAATTAATGAATTTTAAGGACTGTTAGACTCGATTAGACTTGCATTAGACTGCAAGTAGATTAATGTTAGCTAGGGAAGTTTAGGTTTAATATGTTATGGAATTATTATTGCTAATATATTTAAAACAGAAGTCTTTTATAATTTTATAATATGGCCCACAATTAAGAGTGTAATATCTTTAGAAATAGATGAAATTTCCATACATTTTATCTGAAATAAAAGTATATGTACTGCTAAGTATGTGTAGCTGAATATTATAGTGTAATTCGGGTAAAATATAGGTAAAATTGATTGTGTGTTTGAGTGTATGTAATGTGTTTTTGTTTGCTTTTTTTTACATTTTATTTTATTGCAAGAGCTCCCGTAATGTCGCTGTACTGCATTATATAGGTGCAATAAAGCCATCTTGCCAAGACTGTTTACTATGGACAAAGGTCGACCGGAATATCCTTTATTTACAGCTTCAGTTCTCGCAACATGTGCAATTAGGCTAAGATAGACAGACAAAGTAGGTTATCAACTCAATAAATTAATTTACGGTTTATCCATCCAGGAACAAGCACGTTCACATGAAAGAATTGGCATTGGAAGCATATGGCTGACCCCAAACATGGATGGATCTACTTGCGATCTATTTACAGACAAAAAAGGAAACTATGACTTTAGAAAATATGAAAATACAGGCTGAAAGCAAAACACAGATTATAGATGAAGCAGTGGTCTGAGTATCGGTACAAACACAACTCTGCACAATAGTCCCAGAAAGATATAGTGTTTTCAGGACTGTAGCATTAAAAGCACTGTATATGTGGTCGAAGCACTTTGGTCAGTCACACATAGAAAATTCAGGAAGGAAAAGAAAAGGTGGGGGAAAATAGCTTTGACCCAGATGAGCCTGTGTTATGAGAAATGCTTTATCTGTTTATAAAACTGCTTTAAGAGTGCTGACAGTGATGTTCCTGACGTGAGAACTGGATCAAAAGTGAAAGATAAAACCTGTAACACACACGTGCACACCCAGATACTCCAGACCAACAAACTAAGAACCTTTGCTTTTATAGAGGTGCTTATAAATGTTCTAGATTACAGGCTGTCTGGTTTGGCTGTGTGACAGGCAGGAGTCTGACTCAAATGTAGTACTCAAGCCTCCAGCCAGTGGACAGTGTTTATGCTGTGTTTCTGTTCTGCATTTTTCAAAAAGAAAAATGGAAAATGTGTCACGAGTTTTCATGAGTAAAGATAAAATACTTAATCTATGATACATATATTTGTCATTTATGTATAATTGCAAGATGGGCACGGACTAAACAGAATTTCTTTGACCTTCATGCTGTAAATGTTGTTTTTCATTTTTTATGTATACACATTAATATAATAAATACATATTGAATCATCAATACTCAGTAATTTTATATTTACAGGCTGTGTGTGCGATCTGAAAACATGCTATGATAAAACTGTTTTATGTATGGAAACAGTTTCATTACATAAAACATTTTTAAGAAATGTCTTCTTAAAAAATATAAAATATATAACTTTCGAAAAGTGTACACACAAGTGTTGTGTCAAAGATCCTAACACTTAAACCCATTATCATTTAATCTAACCCAGTGCTGTCAATTTTTTTCATGTTGTGTCTTTGGCTTATGTGTCCTTTTTTCACTTGTTTCTTCAGGCATGAATTTCTACAACCAGTCCAACCCCCAGGTGGTGGTCACCACCACTGCAATGAGTCAAAAGGCTGGGGAGTGGAGCACGGGCATCTGTGACTGCTGCTCTGATATGAACACCTGTAAGTGAACCCAGCAAACAGCTACAAACAGCAGGGATTTCTGCATCAACCACCTCCTCAGACTTTGGTTGCAGTTAGGTATCAGAGTGTCTGAAGCCAGGATATAAAACAGAGGTTATGCAAGAGATTGTTAAAGTAGAATTTATTAAAAACTGGGGTAAATTCATACAGATATGGCACATTTTCTTCAAGGTTGCTTTGGATATTGGTGTTTCCCCTGCATGCAGTGTCAGACAGCCAGTAAACATGGATGGTGCTGCGGTATGCCACTCCTGGACTGTTGCTGTGTGGTGTCCTGCTTACTTCGCAAGTCTGTCAGAGAGCACTACAACATCCCTGTAAGTATGCGAGTGGAGGATAAGGTTATTGTATTTAGCTTAAATTAAGCTGACTACCTGTATGTACAAAGCCAACAAAAACAAAAGGTGCAAACATGACAGAGAGGGACAGGTCAGTTGGTTGTATTGTCATACAATCTATGGAGTGCAATTCATTATTACTTCACCCCAACATGTTTTTAAACTTCTGTTTTATGCATTTTTTAGCCACATAACATGAATTAAATCCTATATTCTTATATTGTCCTGCTGAGTGCAACTCCTTTCCTCCTCCTCATTTAGGATCTCTATGGTCGATGTAAAATTTCCATTACGGCTCTGATCTTGATTTAGAGACAAGGTGACAACTGAATAGGAAGCAGACTTTATCAAGCTGCTTGACCTTCACCATTCGGCTGTGCGTCTAGAAGACTGCTGTTAAAAATTCTAAATACATGAGAACCTCTCTTCCTCCCCTTCAATTTTCCTGTCCTGCAGGGCTCGTGCTGTGATGACTGCTGCAAAATATTTTGGTGTTATCACTGTGTCTGGTGCCAGATGAATCGTGAGCTGAAGATCAGGGAAAACCAGCACCCTGCTGCCTCGACGGTGGTCACCACGCAGGTTGTCCGTGGATAAGATGCAACCGTTTTTGTTGTGTGTTGAGTGAATATGACAGTTACCTTTTCAAACAGTATTAATTTTTCAGCACCACACAGTTTTGTCCTCAGCAATTTGTCTTTTATTTTAATTTAAGCTTGGATTTTATAGTTCTAGATTATATTTCAAAATGAGAAAATCTGAGTTCCGTTAGCATACTGGTTATTTATCATCTGGAAAACCTTTTAACTCTGTCCAATAAAATCTGTGTCATTTAACATGCTTGTTGTTATTCTAAACTTTTCAAGTTCAATTTAACCTGTATGAAAATAAATTATATAAAGACTTGGTGCATATGCAAAAACCAACTGATTCACATTCACAGATCCTTAAAACACAGAGTCGTGTCAGATCATGCACAGAAGCAGCACTTGGGCAATGTTTGGCCCCAGCAGGCTCCACTCCCTACAAATGATACATAAGTGACGTGCTACAAATTAATAATTAACCTGCTCGTCAGTGAGTACTGTTTTACTTTCCGGCTACATGTCAAGGCTACATGACAAATGATGGTTATCACACTATCAGTTTTATTATTAACAGCATCTTTATTTGCAATGAACTGGATTATTTGTTTTCTGCTCGAACCTGACTTGTAACACAGAGCAGAGCTGATTGAATCATACTTACAGTTTTTCACAGAAACAGGATGGGTGTTGGGATCGCTGTGACATATATGTGCTGCTTGACAACCGTCCGAGTAACTGTACTCCTCGCTACAAATCATCCCCCGAAACTAAGACTCCATTGATATAATAGTTTTCGAACTGAATTGAATTGACAGTTTTTGTTTGCTATCATGTGACAGCTTCTGTCTGAGTTTTGAACATGTATTTTTTTTTCGGGGGTTGAAGAAATTATGTTATGTCTGATTAATATTTAAACCTGCACCTTGGCGTGTTCTCAGTTTGCTTGTTACTTGATGTTTTTTTTTATTAATAACTAAAAAAAATCAAAAAAACACTCTAAATAATAATGTACAACACAATCTTATAATGCGCTGGGAGCAGTGTTGGTCAAGTTACTTGAAAAAAGTAATCAGTAACTAATTACTGATTACTTCCCCAAAAAAGTAATCCCGTTACTTTACTGATTACTTATTTTCAAAAGTAATTAATTACTTAGTTACTTAGTTACTTTTAAAAAACACGATTTACAACCTGAAGAGGCGATAAAGCGATAGATCTTTCAGCCCAATTCGACTTTTTCTGCATAATCCATCATACAAAATGTAATCAAATGGAAAAGTCTCTTTTTTTAAACTTGTTTTATCAGTTTTAATCTTTTAACTTTATGCATCAAGCAAAAATTTAATTATATGCAACATTCTCTGACTTGAATAAATTAGTTTAACATTTAAACCTATTTTCTGCACATTCCAGCACATAAAATAAAATATTTTTTGTGTTTACACTCACTCTTTCAAATAGATGCCAGTAAAACACAGCAGAAAATAAATAAAGTCAAAGACTAGAGGTCCTGTTGCTCTATTTTCACCTGTAAAGCAGGACTGCGGTAGGCGGAGGTTTACCCTGGTGCAGGTGTGCCGCGGTCAGTTGAAGAATCCGCGAGTTTCTCTGTGAGTTTCCCGTTACGTCATTGTGCACTCGGTGCTTGCTTGGAAGTTTAGGGGTTTTTTTCGCTGTAAAAAGAAGTTTTCTTCCCACACACAATGGACGCTAATGTTTTTGTCACTTTTTATGGAATCAAACTCAAAGTAAGGTCAGTACTTCCACACTTTAAACGCTGCACGCTCATACTCTCTCCCACAATCGATCTGTGATCCATTGTTGATCTGCACACAGCTGTTGTCACCAACGGCGCACTCGCTTACGTCACTGTCATGAGACATTCTTGTGTCACGGGGTGGAAAGGGACAAGTCATCTAAGTTTTTCTACTATGCATGTTTTGCTGCGTTTTACCTTTTTAATATTTTAATATTGTATATTGGGTTTGTTTGTATGAGCTTTATTGCATGTTTTTATCTTATTTAAATTGAACACCTGTCCTGGAAAGACTCCGCCCCTACCTGATAATAAACTGATCACACCTGCGAGAGATCCCAGAGAGGCCAATAAGAGGGCCTGGCAGACCAAAGGAAGGAGTTCGACCGAGAGGCTTGAGAGACGGCCAGGAGTAAGTGGTGCCAGGCGGCAGCGCCTGCAAGCCGAAGGGGCTGGTGGAGCTGGGCGTTAAGGAGAACGGACAGTACCAGCGCACAGGGCACCAGTGCAGAGAGTGACAGTACCAGCGGGGAGAGCGGAGACAGCACCAGCGGAAGGCACGGGACGGCTGTGTGGCTTTGCAGTTTTTAAGAAGCGGCGGGCGGAGTTGAGAGCTCTGCCCACCCGGGCATATCAAGATGCGAATGCGGAAAGGAAGGAGAGGACTCCGCTGGGTTTCCCTTTTACTTCGCTGGATTTCTTAACTCCCTGGGACTTTTATGCTGTGGTGGATTCCACTGGACTTTTAATGTTGTGTTTTATTGATTTTTATTGTGTTATCCCTTGGCCAAGGTTGTTTTAATTTATCTTACATTTTTAACTATTTAAATATAATAAATTATATTTTAATTCTACAGTTTTTTAAATTGTGTGTTTCCCTTGGCGGCTCCACTGCTCTGCCCGTTTTTAGGAAGGTCTCCTTCCTTTTAAAAACACAAAACATCTTGGAAATAAATCAGCCTTTCCGCTCCGTTACACTTGCAAAAAAATCACGGTTTTAGTAACGCAGTAACGCAGGGTTACTACGGGAAAGTAATGGCAATCTAATTACCGATTTTGCAATAGTAATCCCTTACTTTACTCGTTACTTGAAAAAAATAATCAGAATATAGTAACGCGTTACAAGTAACGGGTTACAAGTAACGCGTTGCTGCCCATGTCTGGCTGGGAGTATGCTTGTGCTGAGAGGTCCCTGCCTCCTAGTAATTGTGTATTTAACCAGTGGACAGGTACGTTTATATATAATACACTGCAACTTACACAATTACAACTGTAACTATATGAACAGTGTATTTCTTATGCACATTTTAGACCCGGAGGAAGAATCGCTGATGACCTGGTGTTTATTTAGGAACATTAGCACGTCCTCTCTTCCTCTTTGGCTCCATGCCTCTCATTAAGTCGCAAATACTGAGCATAATTCTCCCAACCCTAGAGCACAAGTTGTCCCGACCTAGAACACAATTCTCCCAACCTAGGAGACCTTCGTGCGCTCACACATAGCCACAAAGTATCAGCGCCAGCAGTGGCTTTAACACTCGCTCCGCCACTGCTCGCGCTGACACCTTCTAGCCTTGTGTCCCTTTAGTCCGCATCTGGATTACACAGTTGTGCACTAAAGGGAACACACATGTTCGTGTTCCTGGCTACTCGCTCGTTTGTATTTTCACACGCGGGTTTTGAAGCCGGTCGTGCACGCTGTTCTCTGATGTGCTGGCGCCCACTCTCTCAGTGCTCTCGTAGCTCCATAGTTTCCCAATGAATTCGGCAAAAGTCATTGCAAATTCACTTTGTGTGACATGATCCTGGCACTTCTTGCGAACCAGTGCTACACATTGCCCCTCGCTCAATGGCTCACCAGCATTTCTCAGGGCAGCGGTGGCGCCCTAGGTGGCAAAACACTTCACTTTCTCTAGGCAGTCTTAGCTACTCTGCGCCCATAACCTGTTAGCAGAGGTGAAAATACGCAGGAATTCTGGCGCGAATATCTAGACTGCTCCGAGGACAACTGTGGAGGAAATAAACACACAATAGCCACAATCCATTTTCTCACTTGAACTCATTCGCAAGAGAGAGAAGCTTTATTGACGATCACCAGCATATACATGAGCATCACATGTCAATCACAATGCATCTTATCCGCTATTTCCACCTCGCGTTATATACTCTCTGCAATAACGCACACGTTTTCTGCGTGTGTGCTATAATAAATAAAGATGTCCTTCTTACAGTTGAGAGTATATTTTTAATCTGTGTCATCACTTTATGAAAACTCTGAAACTTAACAGACAAATTCTCGTGGGTAACTCTTCTTTTAAACCGAGCACACGGATAATGCTTGGACGTCCAACTCCATGCGTCTTTGCGTTCAGCCTTCACACAGGGGGCAGGTCGACGGTGATCCTTCGAACTTGGCCATCTCTCTGTAACGTGAAAGTGATCCCAGGCAGCTGAATGGTCAGAGTCAGAGGTGGAAGCCTGGTCGTGACCGCATACAGAATTTGCCCGCAGGTGCAGAAAACTCTGCTGCTCAGCCAGTGGAGGAAATTCTTCATGTCAATGAGAGCGCGCACCGCGCTGTCACTGAATCGATTCAGCCACGCGTTTGGGTATGACATCGTGGTTTCACACCAGTGAGGCTGTGCTGCCAGCAGTTTGTCCGAGGGTGTAATGCTTGCAGGAGCTGAGTGGATTTGTTTTCAAGCCGGCTCTGACACTTCTTCCTCACAGGACTTCTGTCTAGTGAATAATGAAGGATGTTACAGTTTTTTCTGAATGCTTAAACCCTAACTGTGATTCCTGTAGCACAATCTCTAAAACTATTCAGACTTATAGCAAAACCATTCACTGAGGAGACAAATCCCCCGACCTGGAGCATAATTCTCCCAACCCAGAGCACAAGTTGTCCCGACCTAGAACACAATTCTCCCAACCTAGGAGACAATTCCCCCGACCTAGAGCACAATTCTCCCAACCTATAAGCACAATTTTTCCAACCTAGAACACAATTCTCTCGAATTGGAGCACAACTCTCCATTTCTCTCATTAAGTCGCAAATACTGAGACTCATCTCTCGCACAAAATCCCCACCAAAAGCACAAATCCCACCAAAACTCAATCCCTTAGAAACCCTTGAATCAGGCATGGAGCAGTAACGTGTTGAATCAAGCGTCATTGATCACGTGTTTCAAGCCGGCCCTCACCACCCAACAGTTCAACGTCTGCGGAATTACGAACACGGATCAGCGCAGACACCTGGATCGTTCCTCTGCGTCGTACCGTCACCAGGTAAACTCCAGGTCTTTTTTTTTTTTTGTCTAAAACAAAGTGTCAGCAGACACATAAAACGCAAAAGAAATACATCTCTAAAGACCAAATATTCACTCGTTTATTTCCAGTTTGTCTGTGGCGGCTCCTGAATAGCAAGTTGTCGGTGAGTTAATCTGTAACACGAGTTAATCTGTAACTCTGCTCTTTGAAGTGCTTTTGTGTGCTTTTTAACCGTGCTTCGTATTTCTGTCTGGCGGTATTTACTTAGTACACCTTGTGTAACTTGGCCCAGTTGAGTGTTGTGTTGTGGACTGTTTTAATCGTGATACTGGTGTCCGAGGTACCAGTGAGGGATCAAAACAGGAACTGCCTCATGAGGTTATGAGGATTCTGTGGATTATGATGTCCTCCTGCCACTTTTTCCTTCTGCATTAACCAGCGCATACTTTCTGTCCTTGTGATCAGTCTACCCCCATCTTCATTCTCTGTTTAAAAAAACAAAACAAAACCTTTTACTTGGGGTTCTTTATCAGCTGAGCTTTCAGCGATGACTGCTCTCATATGTTGGACACTCTTTTCAGTCATTTGCTCGAACACAAGAAAACCTGCAGGTTTTTTTTGTATAAGCATGAAAATGGTGTGGGGGGGAATCCCAACTTCAGTGCGACAAATGTTTTGGGAAAACCAAATTAAGAAAAAAAAAAAAAAATCAGCTTCTCTGGAACTCTCGTTTCAGCTGGGATAGGTAGGTTCATGTTAAAGCTTGATTTTTTTTGCCCTGGTAAACGTAGACTGAACTTGGTTTTTTTTTTTAGACCAGTGTTAATGATGAAACAAACAATTACAGCTCCTTTATACCTGCTGCATGAATACAATCTTTGCTTGGTAGTTTTCTTCCGCTGGTTTTCTTCCCACAGCTACGTAGGCACCAGGCTGACAGTAGGGACTCAAAAGTGGCTGTTTTCCCATCTATGCCCACTGAGTCTTTCTATAGGAAAGAAACAACTACATACCAATAGTACACAGAGGTTAAATGAGTGGAAACACAAATTTTCCACTACAAAAGCAAACTGTGTGTTTTTTCAAGAAAGGAAAAAACGTTTAAGATGTTTTGGAAATGCAGTTTGAAAAAACAGTTCTGTGGTTTTTAAACGGTCACGTGCAATTTCTGTGCCAAAAAGACCGCTGTAGGGCCTTAAACGCAGGAGTAATACTCCGCTGAACATGTTACAGAAGCAACACTGCAGATAGTTATGTTCAAACCAGTCTTTCTCTGAAGCAGGTCGAAAAGGTGAGATGCAGGATGGGGGGAGTCTCTTGTGATCGGGATGTATAGATGTCTGCAACAGAAGGGTGTTTGCAGCTGATTATCTTCAAATTAGTTCATAGTCTGGATTGGGTTTCTCCTTACAGATGAGCTATGACCCCTTTAACCTTTCTCTACATGGCTCTTGTTTTTTCTGTCTATTTTCTTCAGGAATGGCCTACCAGCAGCCCACACAGGTGATGACAGTCATGGGCGGTAATCAACACCTGGGGAACTGGAGCACCGGCCTCTGTGATTGCTGTGCTGATGTGGGCACCTGTAAGTTAACCCAGCAAACTCTATGAACAGCAGTGATGTATATGAACACAGATATTTCACTTGTATATATTTTTCTTCGAGGTTGCTGTGCATATTGGTGTTTCCCCTGCATGCAGTGTCAGACAGCCAGTAAACATGGATGGTGCTGTGGCATGCCACTGCTGGACGTTTTCTGCGTGGTGTCCTGCTTACTTCGCAAGTCCGTCAGAGCGCGCTACAACATTCCTGTAAGTGTGAGAGTGGAGGATGGATAAAGTTATTGTAGCTAGCTAAAATTAAACTAAAAACTAAAATGAAGAGTGAAAACTATTTTATTTGACTTCAGTAAATTACTTAGTATCATATTTTTTTGTATTCCTGTAAAAACCCAACTTGTTACCCTCTTCTTTCTCTAGTGCACCTATACTTTAAGTATTTGTATGTAAATATAATTACAGTGTCATATAAATAAAAACGATCTAAATTCCATTTAATTACACGAGTTACAACATTAACTCTGCTGATCGATCCCGTTACTCTCTCCTCTTCTTCCTCTTCCTGTTCTCTGTCCTGCAGGGCTCGTGCTGTGATGACTGCTGCAAGATACTTTGGTGTTACCCGTGTGTTTGGTGCCAGATGAATCGTGAGCTGAAGATCAGGGAAAACCAGCACCCTGCCACCTCGACGGTGGTCACCACGCAGGTGTTCCGTGAATAAGATGCAGCCATTTGAGCTGTGAATATGACAAAGTTATTAATTACAATTTTACAATGATGAAACGCATAGGAAAATATTACTTCTGTTTCTGCAGCACGAGGTGAAAATAGAAAATTTTGTCTTGTGCGGTTCATGCTCTGCAATATGTAATTGATTTATAGAATAAAGTCTGTTTTTTTTTTTTAAACTTTAGATTACATTTTTAACATCAGATGTTTTGAGTTTTGTTAGCATACTGATGTATATCATCAGGAAATATATATGTATTTTTTTTAACCTTGTCCAATACAAACGATATCATTTAACATGCTTACTCTTATACCAATTGTGTCTAAGTTGAGTTTAACTTGTGCTAAAATAAAGACTATTCATATCCACCCACTATATGAAGGATTGTTGTACTACATTCCTTGAAATCTTCCACCATTTCTGAACACTTCAAAGACAAAACTCATTTAACAAATTTCAAATAAAATAGCCCACACTCCTGGAAACTGTCGTCGAAATTCTTGAAATTTGTTATATTGGTAATCATACGCGACACTGCTCCCAAGTCCACCATCATCAGGCATTTCTTTTTTACACCTGATTGGATCTCTGTGTCCTTGTGGCTCATCCGGAATGCGTACTCCTTGACACTTGACTAGTAAATGTTTCACGCATTGTCCCGTTGTTGTTTCAGTCTGCAGTTAACGTTTCGATGTTTGGGGATTTAACACTCACTCCACCACTGCTTGAACGGACACGTTCTGGCTTTGTGTCCCTTTTGTCCACATCTGCAGTGCACACATGTGGACTAAGGGGAATACACATGTCTGTGTTCCCTGCTCCTGAATCAATTGTATTTTCTCACTTGGGTTTTTAGCCCAAAGATTGTTCTTGAACACATACGTTTAAAATACATTCATATTTCTGTACTGTCTTCTTTGACAGTGCATTTTGACTAGTGACCGGCCCACCATGGTATTATAGGAAAAGTCATAAAGCCTTATTAGAAATTTAAACCTACACCATCTTCGATATTCTAGTATTATAAACAGTACTTAGCAAAAATATAAATCAACATAATTTATAATTACATATACCTAACTAATAGGGTTACCAACTACCAGCAAAAAAAGACAAGAAAAAAAATACAGCTGATGTGACACCCAACCACAGCGGACTCATCAAAGATCTTGTGCGAAATATTGTCGTGCAAGGCGAAGGTGTTATGGGGTTCGGCGGTTGTGGTTACCACTCTAGACTGCACTCTGGGTCTGACTAGGATCACACTAAAAGCTAGCGCGCTTTTAGGAATTCCAAGTGTGGATGAGCTAAAGTGACATGTGTTCAAGCCCCTCGACCAACTACGCCTGTACACAACGGTAGGGCTGCTCGATTATGGCAAAAATGATAATCACGATTATTTTCACTGAAATTGAGATCACGATTATTTGACGATATTTATTTAACCCTTTAAGACCTACTATAGAACCAAGTCCACCAGAGCTTATATTATTTTATTTTTTTTACATGCTGTAGTGCCATTTGTGGGAGCATTTCAAGTTGCTATACATCAATACAACTGTTATAGCCCATATTTTAATAATATGTATGCATTAAGTCCATAGTAATTACATAAATTGCAAAAAAGTGCAATAAACTACAAAAAAAATTGAAAATCGCTTTTGTTTTGTTTACATATATTTCTACTTGGAGAAATTTAAGAGGTTTATCCCTCAAAACTTTAAATACAATAAAGTTGCAAAAAATAGTTTACAACAACAGGAAATTTATTTTGAGTGTCTTCATAGTTTTATTTTGGAGATACAGCAATTTTTATATACTGCAGGAAAAACAAAAAACAATCCTATGATGCAAATTTGCAAAGAAAACAGCATGTGCATCATTTCACTGTGGGAAGTGTTACGAACAGCTGATAGGAACGGCAAAGCGTGTTTCTGGAATATTATGTTTTTGTTCCTGCAAGCGCTTTTTATGCAATTTTTGCAAAGCTTTATGTGGAAGGAAACCGTGACCGAGGACAAGCTGATGGCATAAGATGTAAGTACAACTCCGGTTTCATATGCAAAACAAATTATTGCGCTAGCTTACACGGTTCAGGTTCTACAGGTATTTAAAAATAGTTACGCAAAACGGAGCTTGCTGCTCTGACCGGCTTTAAAGGGTTAACAATGACTTTAAAAAAATAATATAAAATGGTGTGCAACACCACTGAAGTTTTTTTTTTTTTAAACTCTCTTTTCAACCAACGGCAGTCACTCTCCAAATAATTTCTGCTTAGCTTTCCGAGCTTCCCTCAGGTCCTCTTAATCAGCGGTCTCCAACCTTTTTTGCGCCACGGACCGGTTTATGCCCGACAATATTTTCACGGACCGGCCTTTAAGGTGTCGCGGATAAATGAGGGAGGGGCTAATAATCGGCTCAGTCATTTTTAATGATCGTTGAAAGCCCAGATCGTAATCGTGATTAAAATTCGATTAATTGAGCAGCCCTACACAACGGACTACTGAACAGTTTTAGCCACATACACAGTATCACAGGATAACAGCATGAGAGGACTGATCAACGTTGTTGGGACTCACTGTGGTGTAAACAGTGTATTGCAGTGTCTGTACGTCACCGACGAATTTAAGATTACGCTGATAGGCGGTGGCTGTGGATCTCATTGTGATGGTGATGACGGCCATAGGGCCGGCAATGGCACTGTGTTGAGTGAACTGAAGAGCGTCTTACGGGAGATGGACCCGTGATCCATCTAGCGACCAACGTCATCATATATGTTGAGGAAAACAAGTCAAACAAGCTACCGGACTACCTGGATGAATACTTTGAATCCTTTAGAGCACAGGTGTCGAACTCCAGGCCTCAAGGGCCGGTGTCCTGGAGGCTTTAGATGTGTTTTTGATCCAACACAGCTGATTTAAATGGCTAAATTACCTCCTCAACATGTCTTGATGTTCTCCAGAGGACTGGACCTTAATCTTGTAAATGGCTATAAATTGATTTGTAAAGTAGCAATTGTGTATTTTGTTCACCTTGTGTATATATTGTTCACTGCAGCAGCCTAGTAGGCGTGAGAAGCCATTTTTGTTGATCCAGTTTTCTCCTGTTTTTCGTTTAGAAAGTTAGGTAAGTGAATTTTCTTTTGGTTGGTTTTTATTTGTGTAGGAAAGCATAGGGACCATTAGGGAGTTTTGTTTGTTATTTTTGGCACTGCTCACTGCTGAAGCAAATAAATGGATGCTTAGCACTTTAAAAGAAACAACTGTTCGTGTTCTTTCTTGGGTAGTGTGTGAATGGGGGCAATTTCTTGTTGCGTTCAATGCACGCCTACACTAAGAACGTAACATGACATTTTCATTTGTTTCCTTGCCATTTTTGGTTCGTCGTAAGGACTATGGCGCGGCGAACAGCTGTGGCTTTGGTATTCGGGTACCTCATCTCGAGGTTGTTCTGCGGGCTGATCACCTGTGTCCTTTATAGTAATGGCACACATCTTTCTCATGTAGTGTATGTTCACAGACACATTAGGCCAGGGCTCAGAGTTAAAAGGTAGCTGTGAGCTCGCTTCGTTCGTTTCGTTTGGGTCGAGAATTTCCGCTTCCCTAGGCTTTGCGGTGGAAAGCAGATGTGAGCACGCTTCGGTGGTTTCGTTTGGGTCGAGGGGCTCGGCTTCCCTAGGCTTGGCGGTGGAAAGCAGATGTGAGCATGTTTCCCTCGTTTCGTTTAGGGCTGTTTTGGTGGGCTTTGGGTTAGGGCAGGGGTCAGCAACCTTTAACACCCAAAGAGCCATTTGGACCCGGTTTCCACGCAAAAGAAAACACTGGGAGCTGCAAATACTTTTTCCATCCATCCATCTTCATCCGCTTTATCTGGGGCCGGGTCGCGGGGGCAGCAGCCTAAGCAGAGAAGCCCAGACCTCCCTCTCCCCAGCCACCTCCTCCAAGGCGTTCCCAGGCCAGCCGAGAGATATAATCTCTCCAGCGTGTCCTGGGTCCGCCCCAGGGCCTCCTCCCGGTGGGACATGCCCGGAACACCTCACCCAGGAGGCGCCCAGGAGGCATCCTTGACAGATGCCCGAACCACCTCAGCTGGCTCCTTTCGATGTGGAGGAGCAGCGGCTCTACTATGAGTGCTCCGACCTGGAGCAAAATTCTCCCAACCAAGAACCATAATTCTCCCAACCTAGAAGCATAATTCTCCCAACCAAGAACCATAATTCTCCCAGCCCAGAGCACAAGTTGTCCCGACCTAGAACACAATTCTCCCAACCTAGGAGACAATTCCCCCGACCTGGAGCATAATTCTCCCAACCCAGAGCACAAGTTGTCCCGACCTAGAACACAATTCTCCCAACCTAGGAGACAATTCCCCCGACCTGGAGCATAATTCTCCCAACCCTAGAGCACAAGTTGTCCCGACCTAGAACACAATTCTCCCAACCTAGGAGACAATTCCCCCGACCTGGAGCATAATTCTCCCAACCCAGAGCACAATTGGCCCAACCTAAAACACAAGTTCCCCCGACCTGGAGCACAATTTTCCATACCTAGAACACAATTCTCCCAACCTAGGAGACAAATCCCCCGACCTGGAGCATAATTCTCCCAACCCAGAGCACAAGTTGTCCCGACCTAGAACACAATTCTCCCAACCTAGGAGACAATTCCCCCGACCTGGAGCATAATTCTCCCAACCCTAGAGCACAAGTTGTCCCGACCTAGAACACAATTCTCCCAACCTAGGAGACAATTCCCCCGACCTGGAGCATAATTCTCCCAACCCAGAGCACAATTGGCCCAACCTAAAACACAAGTTCCCCCGACCTGGAGCATAATTCTCCCAACCCAGAGCACAATTGGCCCAACCTAAAACACAAGTTCCCCCGACCTGGAGCACAATTTTCCATACCTAGAGCACAATTCTCCCAACCTATAAGCACAATTTTTCCAACCTAGAACACAATTCTCTTGAATTGGAGCACAACTCTCAGTACAGTACAGAGACAGATTGCGTCCGGATGCAAAGAGACGTTACTTGCAGCAAATAGCATGCATTGGAAATGTGGACTGTATGAAATACGGCCGTGGAGTAGAAACCCTGAAGACCTACCGATATTGACGTAGCCTGATATATTTTCATACCTTGTCAGTGGAGTCAGTGCGTAGAAGGTGAACCAGTTTTACAATTATACATTTCTGGAGGGACACATCCAATTCACTAAATATTGGGTACATAATTTGTGAGTCAGCTAAGTGTGAGGTAATGAGGTAAGTCAGCTTGAGTACTGCGAGTAAAATGCGTTTGATTTTCCCCCCGAACATTCAAATTAGTGCAAGCATATATTCATTCATGAGGGGGAAATTACAGTGAGAACACGTGGAGGCTCTGTTAGAGGGATAACATAGTGAGTTCAGTGCATTGATGTTACAGTTTTTTCTGATTGCTTAAGCACATTTTTTGTAACTATTGGCTAATTTTGCAAAACTCTTCACACAAATAAGAAAACCTGTCACCCAATCATCAAAACATTGTAGTTCTCTTGCAAAAGCAAACACAGCTAGATTAACTCTTCACACCTTCGTAAAAATGGTGTTTCCGTATCAAACAGTACACACAAGCCATCATCTACTAAGCACACAATGCGCCAACTGCACACTGATGGTATGAATACAAAACACATCTGGCTTTTGCTTTCTCTGTGCACAAGGTAGGCTATGTCAGTTTGAGCTCATACTTCTGTCATAGATCCATAAGCATAGAGGGATCCAAACTTCAAGTACTGGTGTTTATTCAAACACATCAAAACAAACACAAGTGTTTATTTCCAAGTATAGGATTATTTGCAATCGCCATAATGACTATATGGGTTACTTGGTCTGCAGTGAACATGCTTCCTCTGCCCCAGCATCTGGTCATCTAGCAATTCTGTAAAGTAACAATTTCAGTATTTTTACATCAATGGTATTGGTGTGTTTCTCATTGGCATATGCCAGTGCTACAGATCTTAGTGCAAAGTGACTGTACTAACCGATTCTCATTTCAAGATGTCCTTATGATGCTTGCTACAGTGTAGCGGCTCGAGTTAGGCTGGACCCGTTGGCCAGCTTCCCTCAGGGTCATTCCACGGTTGATTACATGGTCCACTATTGTAGCTCTGATGTCATCAGCAATTCTATTTCTTACTCTTCCTACCCTTCCTCTCCCCCCTCCTCATCTTCCTCTCCCTCCTCCTCGTCTTCCTCTTGCTCCTCCTTGTCCTTGTCGTCCTCTTCATCCTACTTCTTCACCTCCACGTCCTCTTCCTCGGCCTCCTCTACTTCTCACTCTTTCTGCTCCCTCCATTGTACTCCGCACACACAGCTTACCTGTATTATAGTGCTTAGGCTGATTGCAAAGTGAACTAATTATCTAAAAAAGTTTTCACATGTGAAAGTGTGCCAGACAGTTGGCAAATTAGTGTTAATGATAGCCATACATGTGTATACTTTTGCTAGGAGTGTGTTGGAAATTTGGTAATTGAGTGTTGTGCAGTGAATTGTGCCTACAGTTTTGCAAAGTGTGTGTTACAAAATTGCAAACTGAGTGCAAAGCAGTTTTTGTGCTTTTAGTTTTGCAAACTCAGTGAGTGGTTTTGCTATAAGTCTGAATAGTTTTAGAGATTGTGCTACAGGAATCACAGTTAGGGTTTAAGCATTCAGAAAAAACTGTATATTGTCCTGAAGGATTTAGTTATTCTATATGGTTAAAGAAATTGCAATGATTTATTGTTTATTATAAATAATCCTAATTATATATCTTGTTTCCGTGTTTGTGTCCTGTGTCACTAAAAATACATTTTATTTTATTTTTATACATTGATTACAGTTTTTTCTGATTGCTTAAGCACATTTTTTGTAACTATTGGCTAATTTTGCAAAACTCTTCACACAAATAAGAAAACCTGTCACCCAATAATCAAAACATTGTAGTTCTCTTGCAAAAGCAAACACAGCTAGATTAACTCTTCACACCTTCGTAAAAATGGTGTTTCCGTATCAAACAGTACACACAAGCCATCATCTACTAAGCACACAATGCGCCAACTGCACACTGATGGTATGAATACAAAACACATCTGGCTTTTGCTTTCTCTGTGCACAAGGTAGGCTATGTCAGTTTGAGCTCATACTTCTGTCATAGATCCATAAGCATAGAGGGATCCAAACTTCAAGTACATCAAAACAAACACAAGTGTTTATTTCCAAGTATAGGATTATTTGCAACCGCCATAATGACTATATGGGTTACTTGGTCTGCAGTGAACATGCTTCCTCTGCCCCAGCATCTGGTCATCTAGCAATTCTGTAAAGTAACAATTTCAGTATTTTTACATCAATGGTATTGGTGTGTTTCTCATTGGCATATGGCAGTGCTACAAATCTTTGTGCGGAGTGACTGTACTAACCGATTCTCATTTCAAGATGTCCCTATGGTACTTGCTATAGTGTAGCGGCTCGAGTTAGGCTGGACCCGTTGGCCAGCTACCCTCAGGGTCATTCCACGGTTGATTACATGGTCCACTATTGTAGCTCTGATGTCATCAGCAATTCTATTTCTTACTCTTCCTACCCTTCCTCTCCCCCCTCCTCATCTTCCTCTCCCTCCTCCTCGTCTTCCTCTTGCTCCTCCTTGTCCTTGTCGTCCTCTTCATCCTACTTCTTCACCTCCACGTCCTCTTCCTCGGCCTCCTCTACTTCTCACTCTTTCTGCTCCCTCCATTGTACTCCGCACACACAGCTTACCTGTATTATAGTGCTTAGGCTGATTGCAAAGTGAACTAATTATCTAAAAAAGTTTTCACATGTGAAAGTGTGCCAGACAGTTGGCAAGTTAGTGTTAATGATAGCCATACATGTGTATACTTTTGCTAGGAGTGTGTTGGAAATTTGGTAATTGAGTGTTGTGCAGTGAATTGTGCCTACAGTTTTGCAAAGTGTGTGTTACAAAATTGCAAACTGAGTGCAAAGCAGTTTTTGTGCTTTTAGTTTTGCAAACTCAGTGAGTGGTTTTGCTATAAGTCTGAATAGTTTTAGAGATTGTGCTACAGGAATCACAGTTAGGGTTTAAGCATTCAGAAAAAACTGTAAAGTCAAACTTTATGCTTTCTCCATCTTGAAAGTGATGGCATCCTTGCATTACATACTTTAGGTTCATTCTCTGCAGGCAGGTTTCTGAAAGAGAACAGGCAGATTTGGAATATAACATGCAGCGTTCGATAGTTGGATACATAAAAAAAATGAAAAATTACATGTATGTGCTAACTTTCTAAACACTTTGTTACATTTATGATAAATGGATTAAAAAGTAGATAAAACACATTTATGTCGGCCTTGGCTCATTAAAAACCTTGTCTTTAAATTAACTTTGTCTGGTAATAAACCAGTCCTCATAAAGGAACAGTGCTCTTTAATGAATTCAGCACAGACTTTACATCGTAGAAGTAACAGGGAGACACAACAAGTTATCAGTTAGCCATCTAACCATACTCTAACTCTAAAACTTTACCAACTCCACTTTACTCTCATTTCATGACACCACCCTCTAGTGGTGCAATATGGTACGATCATTACAGGACACAACACATTCTCAAAGACAGAATGAACCAGCATTGCAGCCATGTGTCTTGTGAGCGTCACAGGGAAGGTTGAAGCCACCCACTGCACCTGTAATGCCGGAGTCGTGGAGACCTGCACCCATGTCACTGCTCTTTTCTTTACAGTTTTTTCTGAATGCTTAAACCCTAACTGTGATTCCTGTAGCACAATCTCTAAAACTATTCAGACTTATAGCAAAACCACTCACTGAGTTTGCAAAACTAAAAGCACAAAAACTGCTTTGCACTCAGTTTGCAATTTTGCAACACACACTTTGCAAAACTGTAGGCACAATTCACTGCACAACACTCAATTACCAAATTTCCAACACACTCCTAGCAAAAGTATACACATGTATGGCTATCATTAACACTAATTTGCCAACTGTCTGGCACACTTTCACATGTGAAAACTTTTTTAGATAATTAGTTCACTTTGCAATCAGCCTAAGCACTACAATACAGGTAAGCTGTGTGTGCGGAGTACAATGGAGGGAGCAGAAAGAGTGAGAAGTAGAGGAGGCTGAGGAAGAGGACGTGGAGGTGAAGAAGTAGGATGAAGAGGACGACAAGGACAAGGAGGAGCAAGAGGAAGATGAGGAGGGGGGAGAGGAAGATGAGGAGGGGGGAGAGGAAGGGTAGGAAGAGTAAGAAATAGAATTGCTGATGACATCAGAGCTACAATAGTGGACCATGTAATCAACCGTGGAATGACCCTGAGGGTAGCTGGCCAACGGGTCCAGCCTAACTCGAGCCGCTACACTGTAGCAAGTACCATAAGGACATCTTGAAATGAGAATCGGTTAGTACAGTCACTTCGCACAAAGATTTGTAGCACTGCCATATGCCAATGAGAAACACACCAATACCATTGATGTAAAAATACTGAAATTGTTACTTTACAGAATTGCTAGATGACCAGATGCTGGGGCAGAGGAAGCATGTTCACTGCAGACCAAGTAACCCATATAGTCATTATGGCGATTGCAAATAATCCTATACTTGGAAATAAACACTTGTGTTTGTTTTGATGTGTTTGAATAAACACCAGTACTTGAAGTTTGGATCCCTCTATGCTTATGGATCTATGACAGAAGTATGAGCTCAAACTGACATAGCCTACCTTGTGCACAGAGAAAGCAAAAGCCAGATGTGTTTTGTATTCATACCATCAGTGTGCAGTTGGCGCATTGTGTGCTTAGTAGATGATGGCTTGTGTGTACTGTTTGATACGGAAACACCATTTTTACGAAGGTGTGAAGAGTTAATCTAGCTGTGTTTGCTTTTGCAAGAGAACTACAATGTTTTGATTATTGGGTGACAGGTTTTCTTATTTGTGTGAAGAGTTTTGCAAAATTAGCCAATAGTTACAAAAAATGTGCTTAAGCAATCAGAAAAAACTGTAAACCCCCCAAAATATGACTATCCAGAGTTGGGACCAAGAAGCAGAGTTGCAGTCTTACACGCCTCTCTGCAGCTTCTCTCCTCCTCCTACCCCCGCCCAAAAACCCGTCTCCATAGAGACTGTGTCATCTCCCAAACAGACAAAGAACAAACTAAAAACCAGCAACAAAAAACTTAACCCTTGTATGGTGTTCGGGTCTGTGAGACCCGTGTTCAGTTTTTTTCAAAAGAAAAATTAAACAATTAATTATTTTTTCACGTGTAAATGTGTTGTGTCTTTCCACTCACTCCACTTGATTATAACTGATTTATTTATAACATTTTATATAAAAGAAAAACGAGAAGCACATTAATTCATAAATGTGATCTAACAAAGGTAAAGGGAAAAAATTAACCATGTTTGCTGTTCATATGTCTTGTAATTGGGATGAAGTAAACATCTGTTGAGTAATTTAACATAAAATTGTTTGATAGTGTTAATTTGGAAAGCCAAAACTCTAGCGGGTCCACCAGACCCATGAACACTGGCTGAGTGACAAAAATACGAACACCACACAAGGGTTAAACATAAAAAATCACAAAGAAAGAACAATACAGTATCCACATCTGAACCAAAGAGTAAAACAGTGAAATGTGGATCATTAAATATTAGGTCTCTCTCCTCCAAGTCTCTGTTAGTACATGACTTAATAATTGATCAACAAATCGATTTACTCTGCCTTACAGAAACCTGGTTGAATCCGCATGATTATGTTACTTTAAATGAATCAACACCCCCGAGTCATTCTAACTACCAGAAATCTCAAAGCACAGGCGGAGGGGGGCGGTGTGCTCAGCTCAGATAAAATAATTATTGTGGGTGATTTTAGCATCCATGTAGATGCTAAAAATGACAGTTTTAACAAGGCATTTAATCTGTTATTAGACTCAATTGGCTTCTCTCAAAATGTAAAAGAACCCACCCACCACTTTAATCACACTCCGCGTAGATCTTGTTTTAACATATGGCACAGAAACTGAATATTTAACGGTGTTTCCTGAAAACCCTCTCCTGTCTGATCATTTCCTGATAACATTTACATTTGGCGCGAGCAGTGGCGGAGCGAGTGTTAAAGCCACTGCTGGCGCTGATACTTTGTGGCTATGTGTGAGCGCAGGAAGACAGGAAAGAAATGTGAATGTATTTTGAAGGTGTGTGTTGAGGAAGAATGTTTTAAAAGTGTCCGTGCGCATCCGTGTGTATAGAGGAATCAAAGTATACGCCAAATCACGCTCCGCTCAGAGGTTCTTAAACACACACAGCGAGCTACACTCACCTCTGCCAGTTTAGCTCACTGCGATAGTACGCTGGCAAGTAGTACATCGAGGTGGACGTCGCGAGTTCGAGGCCTCGCCTTCCCACAACAAAGTTTTGACTGCTTGACTTGTTGCTGCGTGTGGAGCAAATGGACAAATCCTCGTGTATTTGACTTGCATTTCAGCAAGTCGGAGGAAATACAGCAAAAAGCGACCCTGCTCGCCGAACATACAACGAAGACACAGCCGCAACAGCCTCTCAACTCCGTCGTACTGGAGCGCTCAGCAGCGGGGAACTTCACTTCATGAAAGGACAAATCATGATGTATTTGACTTGCATTACAGCAAGTCGGAGGAAATACAGCAAAAAGCGACCCTGCTCGCCGAACATACAACGAAGACACAGCCGCAACAGCCTCTCAACTCCGTCGTACTGGAGCGCTCAGCAGCGGGGAACTTCACTTCACTTCATGAAAGGACAAATGGACAAATCATCATGTATTTGACTTGCATTACAGCAAGTCGGAGGAAATACAGCAAAAAGCGACCCTGCTCGCCGAACATACAACGAAGACACAGCCGCAACAGCCTCTCAACTCCGTCGTACTGGAGCGCTCAGCAGCGGGGAACTTCACTTCATGAAAAGACAAATGGACAAATCATGATGTATTTGACTTGCATTACAGCAAGTCGGAGGAAATACAGCAAAAAGCGACCCTGCTCGCCGAACATACAACGAAGACACGGCCGTAACAGCCTCTCAACTCGGTCGTGCTTAGCAGCGGGGAACTTCACTTCACTTCATGAAAAGACAGTATTAACATACCCGTAAAGAGTGAGGCTCAAAGCACAAAACGACACATAACGCACAGGAATAGCAGTGTGGAGCCATAGAACGAGGTGGAAACAGGCCAGCCTGGACGGCGCTCGACAAAAGCCCAATATTAACATACTTCAAACTTCACCAGATAGAAGACGTGCAAGGAGGAAGTCTCAGACCTACTCGGCTGCTACAAGCATTACACCCTCGGACAAACTCCACGAGATAGAAGACCTGCGAGGAGAAAGTCTTAAAGCTCACAGCAACCCAGTACTGTACTTCAACTAAAGAGCGTATTAACATCCTTCATTATTCACTAGACAGAAGTCCTGTGAGGAAGAAGTGTCAGAGCCGGCTTGAAAACAAATCCACTCAGCTCCTGCAAGCATTACACCCTCGGACAAACTGCTGGCAGCACAGCCTCACTGGTGTGAAACCACGATGTCATACCCAAACGCGTGGCTGAATCGATTCAGTGACAGCGCGCTGCGCGCTCTCATTGACATGAAGAATTTCCTCCACTGGCTGAGCAGCAGAGTTTTCTGCACCTGCGGGCAAATTCTGTATGCGGTCACGACCAGGCTTCCACCTCTGACTCTGACCATTCAGCTGCCTGGGATCACTTTCACGTTACAGAGAGATGGCCAAGTTCGAAGGATCACCGTCGACCTGCCCCCTGTGTGAAGGCTGAACGCAAAGACGCATGGAGTTGGACGTCCAAGCATTATCCGTGTGCTCGGTTTAAAAGAAGAGTTACCCACGAGAATTTGTCTGTTAAGTTTCAGAGTTTTCATAAAGTGATGACACAGATTAAAAATATACTCTCAACTGTAAGAAGGACATCTTTATTTATTATAGCACACACGCAGAAAACGTGTGCGTTATTGCAGAGAGTATATAACGCGAGGTGGAAATAGCGGATAAGATGCATTGTGATTGACATGTGATGCTCATGTATATGCTGGTGATCGTCAATAAAGCTTCTCTCTCTTGCGAATGAGTTCAAGTGAGAAAATGGATTGTGGCTATTGTGTGTTTATTTCCTCCACAGTTGTCCTCGGAGCAGTCTAGATATTCGCGCCAGAATTCCTGCGTATTTTCACCTCTGCTAACAGGTTATGGGCGCAGAGTAGCTAAGACTGCCTAGAGAAAGTGAAGTGTTTTGCCACCTAGGGCGCCACCGCTGCCCTGAGAAATGCTGGTGAGCCATTGAGCGAGGGGCAATGTGTAGCACTGGTTCGCAAGAAGTGCCAGGATCATGTCACACAAAGTGAATTTGCAATGACTTTTGCCGAATTCATTGGGAAACTATGGAGCTACGAGAGCACTGAGAGAGTGGGCGCCAGCACATCAGAGAACAGCGTGCACGGCCGGCTTCAAAACCCGCGTGTGAAAATACAAACGAGCGAGTAGCCAGGAACACGAACATGTGTGTTCCCTTTAGTGCACAACTGTGTAATCCAGATGCGGACTAAAGGGACACAAGGCTAGAAGGTGGCGGAGCGAGTGTTAAAGCCACTGCTGGCGCTGGTACTTTGTGGCTATGTGTGAGCGCAGGAAGACAGGAAAGAAATGTGAATGTATTTTTAAGGTGTGTGTTGAGGAAGAATGTTTTAAAAGTGTCCGTGCGCATCCGTGTGTATAGAGGAATCAAAGTATACGCCAAATCACGCTCCGCTCAGAGGTTCTTAAACACACACAGCGAGCTACACTCACCTCTGCCAGTTTAGCTCACTGCGATAGTACGCTGACAAGTAGTGCATCGAAGTGAACGTCGCGAGTTCGAGGCCTCGCCTTCCCACAACAAAGTTTTGACTGCTTGACTTGTTGCTGTGTGGAGCAAATGGACAAATCCTCGTGTATTTGACTTGCATTTCAGCAAGTCGGAGGAAATACAGCAAAAAGCGACCCTGCTCGCCGAACATACAACGAAGACACAGCCGCAACAGCCTCTCAACTCCATCGTACTGGAGCGCTCAGCAGCGGGGAACTTCACTTCATGAAAAGACAAATGGACAAATCATGATGTATTTGACTTGCATTACAGCAAGTCGGAGGAAATACAGCAAAAAGCGACCCTGCTCGCCGAACATACAACGAAGACACGGCCGTAACAGCCTCTCAACTCGGTCGTGCTTAGCAGCGGGGAACTTCACTTCACTTCATGAAAAGACAGTATTAACATACCCGTAAAGAGTGAGGCTCAAAGCACAAAACGACACATAACGCACAGGAATAGCAGTGTGGAGCCATAGAACGAGGTGGAAACAGGCCAGCCTGGACGGCGCTCGACAAAAGCCCAATATTAACATACTTCAAACTTCACCAGATAGAAGACGTGCAAGGAGGAAGTCTCAGACCTACTCGGCTGCTACAAGCATTACACCCTCGGACAAACTCCACGAGATAGAAGACCTGCGAGGAGAAAGTCTTAAAGCTCACAGCAACCCAGTACTGTACTTCAACTAAAGAGCGTATTAACATCCTTCATTATTCACTAGACAGAAGTCCTGTGAGGAAGAAGTGTCAGAGCCGGCTTGAAAACAAATCCACTCAGCTCCTGCAAGCATTACACCCTCGGACAAACTGCTGGCAGCACAGCCTCACTGGTGTGAAACCACGATGTCATACCCAAACGCGTGGCTGAATCGATTCAGTGACAGCGCGCTGCGCGCTCTCATTGACATGAAGAATTTCCTCCACTGGCTGAGCAGCAGAGTTTTCTGCACCTGCGGGCAAATTCTGTATGCGGTCACGACCAGGCTTCCACCTCTGACTCTGACCATTCAGCTGCCTGGGATCACTTTCACGTTACAGAGAGATGGCCAAGTTCGAAGGATCACCGTCGACCTGCCCCCTGTGTGAAGGATGAACGCAAAGACGCATGGAGTTGGACGTCCAAGCATTATCCGTGTGCTCGGTTTAAAAGAAGAGTTACCCACGAGAATTTGTCTGTTAAGTTTCAGAGTTTTCATAAAGTGATGACACAGATTAAAAATATACTCTCAACTGTAAGAAGGACATCTTTATTTATTATAGCACACACGCAGAAAACGTGTGCGTTATTGCAGAGAGTATATAACGCGAGGTGGAAATAGCGGATAAGATGCATTGTGATTGACATGTGATGCTCATGTATATGCTGGTGATCGTCAATAAAGCTTCTCTCTCTTGCGAATGAGTTCAAGTGAGAAAATGGATTGTGGCTATTGTGTGTTTATTTCCTCCACAGTTGTCCTCGGAGCAGTCTAGATATTCGCGCCAGAATTCCTGCGTATTTTCACCTCTGCTAACAGGTTATGGGCGCAGAGTAGCTAAGACTGCCTAGAGAAAGTGAAGTGTTTTGCTGCCCTGAGAAATGCTGGTGAGCCATTGAGCGAGGGGCAATGTGTAGCACTGGTTCGCAAGAAGTGCCAGGATCATGTCACACAAAGTGAATTTGCAATGACTTTTGCCGAATTCATTGGGAAACTATGGAGCTACGAGAGCACTGAGAGAGTGGGCGCCAGCACATCAGAGAACAGCGTGCACGGCCGGCTTCAAAACCCGCGTGTGAAAATACAAACGAGCGAGTAGCCAGGAACACGAACATGTGTGTTCCCTTTAGTGCACAACTGTGTAATCCAGATGCGGACTAAAGGGACACAAGGCTAGAAGGTGGCGGAGCGAGTGTTAAAGCCACTGCTGGCGCTGATACTTTGTGGCTATGTGTGAGCGCAGGAAGACAGGAAAGAAATGTGAATGTATTTTTAAGGTGTGTGTTGAGGAAGAATGTTTTAAAAGTGTCCGTGCGCATCCGTGTGTATAGAGGAATCAAAGTATACGCCAAATCACGCTCCGCTCAGAGGTTCTTAAACACACACAGCGAGCTACACTCACCTCTGCCAGTTTAGCTCACTGCGATAGTACGCTGGCAAGTAGTGCATCGAGGTGAACGTCGCGAGTTCGAGGCCTCGCCTTCCCACAACAAAGTTTTGACTGCTTGACTTGTTGCTGCGTGTGGAGCAAATGGACAAATCCTCGTGTATTTGACTTGCATTTCAGCAAGTCGGAGGAAATACAGCAGAAAGCGACCCTGCTCGCCGAACATACAACGAAGACACAGCCGCAACAGCCTCTCAACTCCATCGTACTGGAGCGCTCAGCAGCGGGGAACTTCACTTCATGAAAAGACAAATGGACAAATCATGATGTATTTGACTTGCATTACAGCAAGTCGGAGGAAATACAGCAAAAAGCGACCCTGCTCGCCGAACATACAACGAAGACACGGCCGTAACAGCCTCTCAACTCGGTCGTGCTTAGCAGCGGGGAACTTCACTTCATGAAAAGACAGTATTAACATACCCGTAAAGAGTGAGGCTCAAAGCACAAAACGACACATAACGCACAGGAATAGCAGTGTGGAGCCATAGAACGAGGTGGAAACAGGCCAGCCTGGACGGCGCTCGACAAAAGCCCAATATTAACATACTTCAAACTTCACCAGATAGAAGACGTGCAAGGAGGAAGTCTCAGACCTACTCGGCTGCTACAAGCATTACACCCTCGGACAAACTCCACGAGATAGAAGACCTGCGAGGAGAAAGTCTTAAAGCTCACAGCAACCCAGTACTGTACTTCAACTAAAGAGCGTATTAACATCCTTCATTATTCACTAGACAGAAGTCCTGTGAGGAAGAAGTGTCAGAGCCGGCTTGAAAACAAATCCACTCAGCTCCTGCAAGCATTACACCCTCGGACAAACTGCTGGCAGCACAGCCTCACTGGTGTGAAACCACGATGTCATACCCAAACGCGTGGCTGAATCGATTCAGTGACAGCGCGCTGCGCGCTCTCATTGACATGAAGAATTTCCTCCACTGGCTGAGCAGCAGAGTTTTCTGCACCTGCGGGCAAATTCTGTATGCGGTCACGACCAGGCTTCCACCTCTGACTCTGACCATTCAGCTGCCTGGGATCACTTTCACGTTACAGAGAGATGGCCAAGTTCGAAGGATCACCGTCGACCTGCCCCCTGTGTGAAGGCTGAACGCAAAGACGCATGGAGTTGGACGTCCAAGCATTATCCGTGTGCTCGGTTTAAAAGAAGAGTTACCCACGAGAATTTATCTGTTAAGTTTCAGAGTTTTCATAAAGTGATGACACAGATTAAAAATATACTCTCAACTGTAAGAAGGACATCTTTATTTATTATAGCACACACGCAGAAAACGTGTGCGTTATTGCAGAGAGTATATAACGCGAGGTGGAAATAGCGGATAAGATGCATTGTGATTGACATGTGATGCTCATGTATATGCTGGTGATCGTCAATAAAGCTTCTCTCTCTTGCGAATGAGTTCAAGTGAGAAAATGGATTGTGGCTATTGTGTGTTTATTTCCTCCACAGTTGTCCTCGGAGCAGTCTAGATATTCGCGCCAGAATTCCTGCGTATTTTCACCTCTGCTAACAGGTTATGGGCGCAGAGTAGCTAAGACTGCCTAGAGAAAGTGAAGTGTTTTGCTGCCCTGAGAAATGCTGGTGAGCCATTGAGCGAGGGGCAATGTGTAGCACTGGTTCGCAAGAAGTGCCAGGATCATGTCACACAAAGTGAATTTGCAATGACTTTTGCCGAATTCATTGGGAAACTATGGAGCTACGAGAGCACTGAGAGAGTGGGCGCCAGCACATCAGAGAACAGCGTGCACGGCCGGCTTCAAAACCCGCGTGTGAAAATACAAACGAGCGAGTAGCCAGGAACACGAACATGTGTGTTCCCTTTAGTGCACAACTGTGTAATCCAGATGCGGACTAAAGGGACACAAGGCTAGAAGGTGGCGGAGCGAGTGTTAAAGCCACTGCTGGCGCTGGTACTTTGTGGCTATGTGTGAGCGCAGGAAGACAGGAAAGAAATGTGAATGTATTTTTAAGGTGTGTGTTGAGGAAGAATGTTTTAAAAGTGTCCGTGTGTGTATAGAGGAATCAAAGTATACGCCAAATCACGCTCCGCTCAGAGGTTCTTAAACACACACAGCGAGCTACACTCACCTCTGCCAGTTTAGCTCACTGCGATAGTACGCTGGCAAGTAGTGCATCGAGGTGAACGTCGCGAGTTCGAGGCCTCGCCTTCCCACAACAAAGTTTTGACTGCTTGACTTGTTGCTGCGTGTGGAGCAAATGGACAAATCCTCGTGTATTTGACTTGCATTTCAGCAAGTCGGAGGAAATACAGCAGAAAGCGACCCTGCTCGCCGAACATACAACGAAGACACAGCCGCAACAGCCTCTCAACTCCATCGTACTGGAGCGCTCAGCAGCGGGGAACTTCACTTCATGAAAAGACAAATGGACAAATCATGATGTATTTGACTTGCATTACAGCAAGTCGGAGGAAATACAGCAAAAAGCGACCCTGCTCGCCGAACATACAACGAAGACACGGCCGTAACAGCCTCTCAACTCGGTCGTGCTTAGCAGCGGGGAACTTCACTTCATGAAAAGACAGTATTAACATACCCGTAAAGAGTGAGGCTCAAAGCACAAAACGACACATAACGCACAGGAATAGCAGTGTGGAGCCATAGAACGAGGTGGAAACAGGCCAGCCTGGACGGCGCTCGACAAAAGCCCAATATTAACATACTTCAAACTTCACCAGATAGAAGACCAAGGAGGAAGTCTCAGACCTACTCGGCTGCTACAAGCATTACACCCTCGGACAAACTCCACGAGATAGAAGACCTGCGAGGAGAAAGTCTTAAAGCTCACAGCAACCCAGTACTGTACTTCAACTAAAGAGCGTATTAACATCCTTCATTATTCACTAGACAGAAGTCCTGTGAGGAAGAAGTGTCAGAGCCGGCTTGAAAACAAATCCACTCAGCTCCTGCAAGCATTACACCCTCGGACAAACTGCTGGCAGCACAGCCTCACTGGTGTGAAACCACGATGTCATACCCAAACGCGTGGCTGAATCGATTCAGTGACAGCGCGCTGCGCGCTCTCATTGACATGAAGAATTTCCTCCACTGGCTGAGCAGCAGAGTTTTCTGCACCTGCGGGCAAATTCTGTATTCGGTCACGACCAGGCTTCCACCTCTGACTCTGACCATTCAGCTGCCTGGGATCACTTTCACGTTACAGAGAGATGGCCAAGTTCGAAGGATCACCGTCGACCTGCCCCCTGTGTGAAGGATGAACGCAAAGACGCATGGAGTTGGACGTCCAAGCATTATCCGTGTGCTCGGTTTAAAAGAAGAGTTACCCACGAGAATTTGTCTGTTAAGTTTCAGAGTTTTCATAAAGTGATGACACAGATTAAAAATATACTCTCAACTGTAAGAAGGACATCTTTATTTATTATAGCACACACGCAGAAAACGTGTGCGTTATTGCAGAGAGTATATAACGCGAGGTGGAAATAGCGGATAAGATGCATTGTGATTGACATGTGATGCTCATGTATATGCTGGTGATCGTCAATAAAGCTTCTCTCTCTTGCGAATGAGTTCAAGTGAGAAAATGGATTGTGGCTATTGTGTGTTTATTTCCTCCACAGTTGTCCTCGGAGCAGTCTAGATATTCGCGCCAGAATTCCTGCGTATTTTCACCTCTGCTAACAGGTTATGGGCGCAGAGTAGCTAAGACTGCCTAGAGAAAGTGAAGTGTTTTGCTGCCCTGAGAAATGCTGGTGAGCCATTGAGCGAGGGGCAATGTGTAGCACTGGTTCGCAAGAAGTGCCAGGATCATGTCACACAAAGTGAATTTGCAATGACTTTTGCCGAATTCATTGGGAAACTATGGAGCTACGAGAGCACTGAGAGAGTGGGCGCCAGCACATCAGAGAACAGCGTGCACGGCCGGCTTCAAAACCCGCGTGTGAAAATACAAACGAGCGAGTAGCCAGGAACACGAACATGTGTGTTCCCTTTAGTGCACAACTGTGTAATCCAGATGCGGACTAAAGGGACACAAGGCTAGAAGGTGGCGGAGCGAGTGTTAAAGCCACTGCTGGCGCTGATACTTTGTGGCTATGTGTGAGCGCAGGAAGACAGGAAAGAAATGTGAATGTATTTTTAAGGTGTGTGTTGAGGAAGAATGTTTTAAAAGTGTCCGTGTGTGTATAGAGGAATCAAAGTATACGCCAAATCACGCTCCGCTCAGAGGTTCTTAAACACACACAGCGAGCTACACTCACTTCTGCCAGTTTAGCTCACTGCGATAGTACGCTGGCAAGTAGTGCATCGAGGTGAACGTCGCGAGTTCGAGGCCTCGCCTTCCCACAATAAAGTTTTGACTGCTTGACTTGTTGCTGCGTGTGGAGCAAATGGACAAATCCTCGTGTATTTGACTTGCATTTCAGCAAGTCGGAGGAAATACAGCAAAAAGCGACCCTGCTCGCCGAACATACAACGAAGACACAGCCGCAACAGCCTCTCAACTCCATCGTACTGGAGCGCTCAGCAGCGGGGAACTTCACTTCATGAAAAGACAAATGGACAAATCATGATGTATTTGACTTGCATTACAGCAAGTCGGAGGAAATACAGCAAAAAGCGACCCTGCTCGCCGAACATACAACGAAGACACGGCCGTAACAGCCTCTCAACTCGGTCGTGCTTAGCAGCGGGGAACTTCACTTCACTTCATGAAAAGACAGTATTAACATACCCGTAAAGAGTGAGGCTCAAAGCACAAAACGACACATAACGCACAGGAATAGCAGTGTGGAGCCATAGAACGAGGTGGAAACAGGCCAGCCTGGACGGCGCTCGACAAAAGCCCAATATTAACATACTTCAAACTTCACCAGATAGAAGACGTGCAAGGAGGAAGTCTCAGACCTACTCGGCTGCTACAAGCATTACACCCTCGGACAAACTCCACGAGATAGAAGACCTGCGAGGAGAAAGTCTTAAAGCTCACAGCAACCCAGTACTGTACTTCAACTAAAGAGCGTATTAACATCCTTCATTATTCACTAGACAGAAGTCCTGTGAGGAAGAAGTGTCAGAGCCGGCTTGAAAACAAATCCACTCAGCTCCTGCAAGCATTACACCCTCGGACAAACTGCTGGCAGCACAGCCTCACTGGTGTGAAACCACGATGTCATACCCAAACGCGTGGCTGAATCGATTCAGTGACAGCGCGCTGCGCGCTCTCATTGACATGAAGAATTTCCTCCACTGGCTGAGCAGCAGAGTTTTCTGCACCTGCGGGCAAATTCTGTATGCGGTCACGACCAGGCTTCCACCTCTGACTCTGACCATTCAGCTGCCTGGGATCACTTTCACGTTACAGAGAGATGGCCAAGTTCGAAGGATCACCGTTGACCTGCCCCCTGTGTGAAGGATGAACGCAAAGACGCATGGAGTTGGACGTCCAAGCATTATCCGTGTGCTCGGTTTAAAAGAAGAGTTACCCACGAGAATTTGTCTGTTAAGTTTCAGAGTTTTCATAAAGTGATGACACAGATTAAAAATATACTCTCAACTGTAAGAAGGACATCTTTATTTATTATAGCACACACGCAGAAAACGTGTGCGTTATTGCAGAGAGTATATAACGCGAGGTGGAAATAGCGGATAAGATGCATTGTGATTGACATGTGATGCTCATGTATATGCTGGTGATCGTCAATAAAGCTTCTCTCTCTTGCGAATGAGTTCAAGTGAGAAAATGGATTGTGGCTATTGTGTGTTTATTTCCTCCACAGTTGTCCTCGGAGCAGTCTAGATATTCGCGCCAGAATTCCTGCGTATTTTCACCTCTGCTAACAGGTTATGGGCGCAGAGTAGCTAAGACTGCCTAGAGAAAGTGAAGTGTTTTGCTGCCCTGAGAAATGCTGGTGAGCCATTGAGCGAGGGGCAATGTGTAGCACTGGTTCGCAAGAAGTGCCAGGATCATGTCACACAAAGTGAATTTGCAATGACTTTTGCCGAATTCATTGGGAAACTATGGAGCTACGAGAGCACTGAGAGAGTGGGCGCCAGCACATCAGAGAACAGCGTGCACGGCCGGCTTCAAAACCCGCGTGTGAAAATACAAACGAGCGAGTAGCCAGGAACACGAACATGTGTGTTCCCTTTAGTGCACAACTGTGTAATCCAGATGCGGACTAAAGGGACACAAGGCTAGAAGGTGGCGGAGCGAGTGTTAAAGCCACTGCTGGCGCTGATACTTTGTGGCTATGTGTGAGCGCAGGAAGACAGGAAAGAAATGTGAATGTATTTTTAAGGTGTGTGTTGAGGAAGAATGTTTTAAAAGTGTCCGTGTGTGTATAGAGGAATCAAAGTATACGCCAAATCACGCTCCGCTCAGAGGTTCTTAAACACACACAGCGAGCTACACTCACTTCTGCCAGTTTAGCTCACTGCGATAGTACGCTGGCAAGTAGTGCATCGAAGTGAACGTCGCGAGTTCGAGGCCTCGCCTTCCCACAACAAAGTTTTGACTGCTTGACTTGTTGCTGCGTGTGGAGCAAATGGACAAATCCTCGTGTATTTGACTTGCATTTCAGCAAGTCGGAGGAAATACAGCAAAAAGCGACCCTGCTCGCCGAACATACAACGAAGACACAGCCGCAACAGCCTCTCAACTCCGTCGTACTGGAGCGCTCAGCAGCGGGGAACTTCACTTCACTTCATGAAAAGACAAATGGACAAATCATGATGTATTTGACTTGCATTACAGCAAGTCGGAGGAAATACAGCAAAAAGCGACCCTGCTCGCCGAACATACAACGAAGACACGGCCGTAACAGCCTCTCAACTCGGTCGTGCTTAGCAGCGGGGAACTTCACTTCACTTCATGAAAAGACAGTATTAACATACCCGTAAAGAGTGAGGCTCAAAGCACAAAACGACACATAACGCACAGGAATAGCAGTGTGGAGCCATAGAACGAGGTGGAAACAGGCCAGCCTGGACGGCGCTCGACAAAAGCCCAATATTAACATACTTCAAACTTCACCAGATAGAAGACGTGCAAGGAGGAAGTCTCAGACCTACTCGGCTGCTACAAGCATTACACCCTCGGACAAACTCCACGAGATAGAAGACCTGCGAGGAGAAAGTCTTAAAGCTCACAGCAACCCAGTACTGTACTTCAACTAAAGAGCGTATTAACATCCTTCATTATTCACTAGACAGAAGTCCTGTGAGGAAGAAGTGTCAGAGCCGGCTTGAAAACAAATCCACTCAGCTCCTGCAAGCATTACACCCTCGGACAAACTGCTGGCAGCACAGCCTCACTGGTGTGAAACCACGATGTCATACCCAAACGCGTGGCTGAATCGATTCAGTGACAGCGCGCTGCGCGCTCTCATTGACATGAAGAATTTCCTCCACTGGCTGAGCAGCAGAGTTTTCTGCACCTGCGGGCAAATTCTGTATGCGGTCACGACCAGGCTTCCACCTCTGACTCTGACCATTCAGCTGCCTGGGATCACTTTCACGTTACAGAGAGATGGCCAAGTTCGAAGGATCACCGTCGACCTGCCCCCTGTGTGAAGGATGAACGCAAAGACGCATGGAGTTGGACGTCCAAGCATTATCCGTGTGCTCGGTTTAAAAGAAGAGTTACCCACGAGAATTTGTCTGTTAAGTTTCAGAGTTTTCATAAAGTGATGACACAGATTAAAAATATACTCTCAACTGTAAGAAGGACATCTTTATTTATTATAGCACACACGCAGAAAACGTGTGCGTTATTGCAGAGAGTATATAACGCGAGGTGGAAATAGCGGATAAGATGCATTGTGATTGACATGTGATGCTCATATATATGCTGGTGATCGTCAATAAAGCTTCTCTCTCTTGCGAATGAGTTCAAGTGAGAAAATGGATTGTGGCTATTGTGTGTTTATTTCCTCCACAGTTGTCCTCGGAGCAGTCTAGATATTCGCGCCAGAATTCCTGCGTATTTTCACCTCTGCTAACAGGTTATGGGCGCAGAGTAGCTAAGACTGCCTAGAGAAAGTGAAGTGTTTTGCCACCTAGGGCGCCACCGCTGCCCTGAGAAATGCTGGTGAGCCATTGAGCGAGGGGCAATGTGTAGCACTGGTTCGCAAGAAGTGCCAGGATCATGTCACACAAAGTGAATTTGCAATGACTTTTGCCGAATTCATTGGGAAACTATGGAGCTACGAGAGCACTGAGAGAGTGGGCGCCAGCACATCAGAGAACAGCGTGCACGGCCGGCTTCAAAACCCGCGTGTGAAAATACAAACGAGCGAGTAGCCAGGAACACGAACATGTGTGTTCCCTTTAGTGCACAACTGTGTAATCCAGATGTCCAGACTAAAGGGACACAAGGCTGGAAGGTCTCAGCGCGAGCAGTGGCGGAGCGAGTGTTAAAGCCCCACGCATCAAAGGATAAACTGCAACTCTCTGTATGTGTGTGTGTGTACAGCAATCAAAGTAGACGGCAATCCACAGTCCATTGTGTGATGATCTTAAACCCACACACTATCCAGGAGCTCATGGCAAATGCAGGCAGTTTGGACGTAAAAGTCGGTGGTGCAAATCTTTACCAATTTCCTCAAATTCAACAAGTTCACTTGTCCATGACATTTCAGCCATTGGATTTTGAGAATGAGGATGAAACAGAACCATCTGGGTGACTTGGGACCGTGCTTGACAAATATAAACCCCATTACCCTTCACGATTGGGATTAAAAGAAACTTTAACTATATGTGTTCAGAAATCTGTTAAAAGTGTCTCCCCATGGGTGTGTGACGCAGAAGACCCACGAGTAGGGGACTTGGTCTCACGGTCAAGGCTCCACAAAACAGACTCAGTAGCAGACCTCAAAGGCACTGGTAGGTGTTGATTACCAGATTTTATTGCACAAAAACATGAAATTGCAAAGGCAAGACCATGAACTATGACTCCCCAGATCTGTTATATAATCTGTGATATAGAACCTGGTACAAGAACATAGAACATGAGAGAAAACTAAATTCATTTTGTAAGCTTTGGTTCAGGGCAAGGAGGAAGGGCATGGGCATCAGGAGATGCAACCGGGAGTCTCAGTACACTGCAAAGAGAGGAGAATAGATTCAGTGGTTAAAGACATGCTATCCATCCATCCATCCATCCATTCGCTTCCGCTTATCCTTTTCAGGGTCGCGGGGGGCGCTGGAGCCTATCCCAGCTGTCATAGGGCGAAAGGCGGGGTACACCCTGGACAGGTCGCCAGTCTGTCGCAGGGCTAAACACATAGGGACAGACAACCATTCACACTCACATTCACACCTAGTGGCAATTTGGATTATCCAATTAACCTATCCCCACAAACTGCATGTCTTTGGACCGTGGGAGGAAGCCCATGCTTCATGCTATCCAGAGAAGAAAAATCAAAGCAGAGTCTTTCAGGCTTACACTTTGCAGGTAGAGAACTGGTGTTTGAGGGAGGTCGAGCGGTCCAGGTGAGGCAGCCAGACTCCAGAGCAGGGAATCGGTGGACTGCCATGACTGTGGCCGGAGGGCAGGTGGGTGAGTAGAGTGAACTAGAGCCTATGAAGCAACAAGATGAAGGTGAGTATTGTCACGGATGGAGTTAGCTGAAAGGCTGTAGAAACAAACAAAAGGTCAGTTGCTTTCTGTGGGAAACTCTTCTCAACAAAAGTGTGGTGGTCAGCACTAACTGTGGCTAGCAGAACACTTGGCAAGGACTAGTGGTGACGTGAGCGGTGGTGAGTCTTAAAAGCCGGCAGCATAATTGCTTGCAGTTGTGGAGACGCGCCAGAGTGCAGCCACTCCGCCCACAGGTGGAGACAGCAACTCAGATGAAGACCCCAGCACTCACCCAGACCATGACACTTGTGCTGTATTCCACAACTGCTCTTGACGTGGTTGCTGGTGTTTGACACTAATTCATGGAGTGGACGTTGATTGCTAAAAACAGCCTTAGAGAGTTTTCACTTGTGTTGTAATTCTTATACCTCTAAGGACAGCAAGAAATCCTGCTGCAGACCAAACACACCAGTAAGCCCACAGCAGCAGTGAAAGGAAAGAAATCTATTCTTGCATTTTTAAAATCTCTCTTTTTACTACCAACTTTTACTGCCTTGGATATGGGATCCATCACAACTATCAATTTGTCTTTTCTTATAATTGACAATTAGCAAAATGTAAGGAGTAAGGTACCAAGTGACGATGCACGTCAGTAAATAAAAAAGGAAATGTTGAAATAAAATTTTAAAACATGTTTATCGCTCTTTAAACATTCATCAAAACTTTGGAAAACCACTGGAAATGGGCAAAGGAGCTCTCGAGCTGCAGGTCTAAGACCTTTGCTCTAGTCATCATAGGTGGTAACACAATTTATGAAACAAAGTATTAGAAATATAAACCAGTGTCAAGTGTATGCATTATCTGTTGACAGTTTGTGTGCGTGTCCAGTGTGTTCTGCAACAGTGTTACTGTTGTAGACTTTAACCACAAAATGCAGAAGGAAATATCTGAGGTCCTCTGTGCTAAACGTTCATCACCTCAACCTCAGAGAACATAATGAAATTGGAAATTAAGCAAAATATTTCCGAACAACTACTAAAGTTTAAACATGAGCCACTAATCATGAAGAAGTAAAGAATTTGAGGCTGTGCTAACATCAGTTTTACTGTAGAGGGCAGTGTTGGGCTGTACATAGGAGCCCTTGAGCAGTTTATTCTTATAAATGTGAGAAAAGGTGGCTACTGGGTATAGCATTCAAAAACTATCAATTTGTAACAATCAGCATTATGGACTTGATTAGATTATGGTCTTATGGTCCTTTGACATCTGCAGCCATACAATACAGTTGCAGTAACAGTAGCAATAGTATAATGAACAGATTGATATGCTATGCCAAAAAGTTGCAGCTTTGAAGTGAACATGTCTCATTTTGGAAATGCATGTTCACTCAGCTGCTTTGTATTTTTATGTCTTCATTGCCTCATCTACTTGCATCTATCATCCAGGGAAGAAGGATTTTTATAATCGAGTGGTTGCATGCTTGTGTTTTAATGTTGAGTGTATTTTAGTGTTGCATGCTTTTATTGTATTTATTTGGACTTCTCCCGGAGAGACTCCCCCCCCTCTGCTTCCCCAATGAGATACACCTGGAGGGCACAGGGGACAGGAATCAATCGGGCCTCCCTTGTTGGCAGCGGGCAATAAGAGCCTCTGGCAGGTGAGAGAAGGACGTGTGTACGCAGGGCAGCAGGAGAGCCGGAGTAGCGTGGCTGTGCGGGAGGACGCCGCCAAAGGTAGCGCGAGCAACGGAGCGGCAACTGGCGGCAAGGCGCGGCAGCAGTAGAAGGAGAGCGGGCCTTCAGTCAGTGGACGGCAGCCCCTTCCACGGTGGCAGCGAGACGTCAGTGAATGGTTAAGGCACGGAACAGCGGCGGGCGGAGTTCAGAGCTCTGCCCTCCCGGGTGAGTACCGACTTCTAAGATGTATATAATACCCTGGGGAATTAAGAAGAGTGACTTTCGCTGCTTCCCTGTGCCTAGTGGAACCTCAAGCGGAGCAGCGAGGCGACAACAGAGGACGCGGTTGGCCTGGTTCCCACTGGTGGAATCGGCGGATTCTTCATGGCTGAAGTGTGGCGGAGCCTGACTCGGAACTTTGGGACTGAGCACCATTATTTTTTTATTGTGCTGAGTTTTATGTTTTTTCTCTCTCCCCTGATCAGGGTATTTTTAGTGTTGTAAATAAAGCGTATTTAATTTTTATTGACTATTTTAACCGGTACGTCTTCTGTTTCCGTGATCACCCCTTGCTGCTCTCCCCGTTATAGAAGGGGTTCCTTTCTAAGCTTACACCCGTGACTCATCTGTAGTGTGATGGCTGGAGACCTTTATATCAGCATGAGTGGTATTTTCAGTGTAAGGCGAGCTTGGCACCAAGTGATCTTAAGATAAAATAACCTTTATTAGTCCCACACGTGGGAAATTTGTTTTGTCACAGCAGGAAGTGGACAGTGCAAAAGTTATGTAGCAAAAGTTAGAATACAATAAAAATAAAATACTGTACACAACTGTACAGAATAAAAAAAATACTATATACAGTAGAATAAATAGAATAAAATATACAATAGGATAAAAATAGAATGCAAATGCTTTATACAACTGAGTAAAAATACAACTTTGTCAGATAAAGAGTATTGCACCTAGTGTTATTGCACATGTGTGGATGTGTGTGTTTGATCAGTTGGAGCCTTTGTTGTGGAGTCTGACAGCAGTGGGGAGGAAAGACCTGCGAAATCTCTCCGTCCCACTCAATGTCCATACCTTGGATGTTCAAATTCAAATTCAAATTTTTATTTGTCACGTACACAGTCATACACAGTACGATATGTAGTGAAATGCTTGGACAACTGCTCGTGACCTAAAGAAAACAAAAAAGGAAAAGGCTATGAATAAGATAGGAAATAAATATGAAAAATTAAAAAGGGTAAATTTAACTAGGAAGGAATAAAATATAAATTAAGGTTAAAAATGAAATAACTGTACAACACAAATTAGAATGAAGGGTAAATTTAACTGGGAAGAATAAGATAAAATATATAAATTAAAGTTGAAAATAAAATAACTGTACAACAAAATACACAATATAGAACTATATAAGAATGTATGAAGAAATCTAAATATAAATAAATATATACACAATAACAGCAACTGTACAAGTATTAACCGGAAATGAAGAATATAGTGACCAGTGTTGTGCAAAACCAAAGTCCAGAAAGTCCAGTGTGTGTGTAAGAACCATATGTGTGGGTCAGTACTGTGTGGTGGTGTGATTGAGAGACCGTATCGCCTGCGGGAAGAAGCTCCTCCTCAGTCTCTCTGTGTTGGTCTTCAGGGAGCGGAATCGCTTTCCTGACCTCAACAGAGAGAACAGTCTGTTGTTGGGATGGCTGAGGTCCTTCACCATCTTCCTGGCCTTGGTCCAGCACCACCTGCTGTAGATTGAGTGCAGGTCAGGGAGCTCGGAGCGGATGGTGCGCTCAGCTGACCGCACAACCCTCTGTAGAGCTCGTCTGTCCTGCATGGTGCTGTTCCCGAACCAGGTTAAGATGTTTCCCGCCAGGATGCTCTCTATGGTGCACGAGTAAAAGTTCCTGAGCACCTTGGAGGGCAGTTGGAAGTCTCTCAAGCATCTGAGGTGGTAGAGACGCTGTCGGGCCTTTTTCACCACGGTGTTGATGTGACAGGACCATGACAGGTCCTGCGTGATGTGAACTCCGAGGTATTTGAAGCTGTCCACTCTCTCCACTGGGCACTCGTTGATGACGGGGGTCTGGTAGTTCCTCTCCTGCTTAGTGCTGAAGTCCACTATCAGCTCCTTTGTCTTACTGACGTTTAGAAGGAGGTTGTTCCTCTGGCACCAGTTCTCCAGATTCCTAATCTCCTTCAGGTAGGCCGTCTCGTTGTTATCAGAGATCAGGCCCACCACGACGGTGTCGTCAGCAAACTTGATGATGGTGGTGGAGCTGGTAGTGGCCACACAGTCATATGTGTACAAAGAGTACAGCAGGGGGCTCAGAACACACCCCTGGGGGGCTCCAGTGCTGAGAGTGGTGGAGGCTGAGACATGTCCGCCCATCCTTACTGCCTGTGGTCTGCCAGTTAGGAAGTTGGAGATCCACTGACACATAGATGAGCTGAGTCTTCAGTGCTTGCAGTGGAGGATGTTTGTGCCTGCGGAAGTCTACCACCAGCTTCTTGGTTTTACCTAGTGTTGATGTGGAGGTAGTTCAGCTGGCACCAGTCCACAAAGTCTTGGGTCAGTCCTCTGTACTCCTTGTCGTCCCCATCAGTGATGAGGCCGACTATTGCAGAGTCATCAGAGAACTTCTGCAGGAAGCACTGGGTGGAGTTGTGGGAGAAGTCTGCCCTGTGGGGCCCCCGTACTGCAGACGACCCTGTCCAACACACAGCCCTGAGTTCTTCTTTGTAAATAAAGGCAATTTGCAATTTCACTGAGATAAAATGTTTTGCAGTCAGGACCAAAGCATCAGAAAACATCTTGTGCTGTAGCTAATGTCTGCCATTTTTAAAATTTTCTTCTAGACCAAAGACAGCTCTACTCCATCACACCTGCCAGTCTGAAATCAGACATTTTTTTTTTATCATGCAGTAAAACTGAGGCATGCAGTTAAGATTACACTTTTTTAAACAACTCTTTCCCCTATCTTCATATAGCTCATCAGCATATCCCTCTGTTTTCATTACAGCACTGCACAGCAATCTCATGCTTGAAAACGTTTTGCTAACTTCTTGCTTTGAATACTTTCCTCTACTTCCTCACTCTAGACCTCACTCTGACTTCCTCACCAAGTCATCCTTATCTTCTTTTCTCTGTCCAGAAGATGCACCAAATACTTTGTAGCAGTTTTCTTCAACACTAAATCTATGCTTTCTCAGTCATCTGTTAACTTTGCACTGTGTGGTAGTGTAAAGCAGACAAACTCTGTAGCATCTTCACATTCATCTTCTTCTTCTTAATTTGATTATTCTTTTTGCTTTGCATCTGACTTCTATTGCATGTGGAAACAGCATTAAGATTGGTCAAGCCATCTACGGTCCAGTTGTACTGGGGAAATGACGAGGCTTTTATAACAATGTTTCTCAATGTTCACTGAAAAAAATATGTTGTTGGATTTACTTAATTCAATGGTGGACATTTGTTGCACACAGATGTTTTGCTTTGGCAGCAACTTAAACAATTGAGTTAAATTAACACAATTTATTCATGTTCAATAAACTTGTGCAATTTGTGTTGATAAAATGTGACTTAAACATGTTTTGATGAAGTAATTTGAGCTCTTGGAATATTTTAATCCTTCACAATTTTCTCACGTTATCCCAACACGATTCAATAACTTTTACCCAATACTACTTGGTCACTTAAATACTACATGTTATCTTCAAATCACATTTTGCTATTATATTCTAGTATCAAATACACAATTTTCAAATGGAGGCCTTATAACAGATTGTATTGTTCTCTTCCAAGATGGTTGCTGGCATCCACCAGTAACCTTTCAAAACAAAATGTCTAATTTCACTGCAGTAGGTAAAGAATTAAACTGACATTACTCCTCTACTGAATCTATATAAATCAACAGTTAAATAATGTCAGTTCTTCCGTGTTCTCTGGAATCAATCACAGCAAAGAAATTGGACTGTTTCTTTTGAAAAATGTTGGGAAAGAACAATACAAAACATTCTATTTAAGGCCTCTGACATCAAGATTCAGTTAAACAACAATTATAACTAAACAATTTGAGGTAATGTTAGTTTCCATTAACATTAAATTAGGTTACTGAATTGGCAAACACCTTCCTATTAACACCTCCCATTTTACCCCAATAACTAAAGAAATTAGCACTTGCAGGTCAAAACCTTTATTCAAGAGACGCAAAAATAACATTGATACAGTGACTGTCAAAAATTACAGCACTGATCATACTGTGACATCTTGGTTCAAAACAGCACACTTAGAAATATTCAACGTTCTTTACTTCAACTGAATGAAACTGAAAATACCATTTCACACGACCCATATGGGATATTTAGACTGTATAACTGTTCACGCTACATCTCTTCACTAGTAAAAGAAAGAAAAAATACAAAGAGAAATTAAAAAATGCTGCCAAACAGACAAACAGAACTTGTACAGAGCAAAAGGAAAAACAAACAACAACAAAAAACGGCTCGTCCTCATGGCAGTTGCAGAGTATATAAAAATGAACCCTGCGATCCGTTCCTGGAATTGAGCTTCAAAAATGCAGCAGAACAAGTGTGAGATTTAAATGTCCTCTCACCTAGAGCTGGTCACCTCACATGCATAACAGTGAGCTTCGTTGCAGGAGCAGTTTTGTCTTAGTTGTGAGCTTTTCTTGAGAGCTGAGTTGCATCCAACTCCATTACCACCCATTGAATCACCTCAAAAGTGTAGCAGAGTTGTGATGGGTAACTCATGTTGAAGGAATAAAAAAGGTCCAAACAGCATGGCTACTGCAAAGGTCACGTTATCCAGATCTTGAAGAACAACATCAGAAAAGTCATTGCCTGCCGCATCCTCTGGAGACAGATGTTCATTGTGGTTTTCTCAATCTGTGCAGTGGCCTCAGTCAAGTCCTGGTTAAACACAAAACATTTCTTTAAGATTCCTTTTTAAACTCATCTCTTTTGAATCTACCAGTTCTAATGTTAGAGTAATTTAAACCAATGCAAGCAACATAGTAAATAGCTATAGCCAAAGAGTGGCCTGCCATGCTGCCATTCATGGTCTAACAGAGTTTCTAAGAGAGGGTGAAAAACATAATAATTTCAAATGCTTTACATTAGTTTTTGTTAGAAAGACACCGGCCCATCAGAAATCCAGGTTATGTCACTCAGAAGATGTTAGAATTTAGACTTTCAGCCCCACAATTTGGTTAGCTGTTGGTCAGTTGGTCATTTTTTCAAACAAAAGCTAATATAAATATTGGTGGGATTTTCCTTTGTTCATTAGAATGACAAATTTAAAGTTTTTTCACACTGATGTGACCCCTAATACAGGGGTGGGGATGGGGCCTCAAGGGCTTCACTACCAGGCCTCATGTGAACTTCAAATTATTAAAGAGGACTACTGGTCCTAACCAGTCCAATGAGGATCAAGTGGATAACTAAATGCATTTTTAAATGTTGCAAAGCCACAATCTACTCATAAAACACTCACCATGAACTCCTGCACCAAGATGTTGCAATTGTCTTTCACACAGATGCGGAGCACTTTGATGAGGGACTCCGAGCATTAATGTCATCCTTGACTATTATAACAAAGAAAACAGAGATTTGTGAACTTTTCAGTAGCACAGAAGAAAATGATCCCAGACAAAAACTCTTGACTTTTTAAACCAGTCAACATGCAACACCAGCATCTACAAAGCAATATCAAAAGTTCCTGTTTGACATCAACTTTATGGATATATAGTTTCCAGAACATTTATTTTTAAAAAAAGATAATTTTTTCTCAGTGGGCCAGTAAATGCATGACGAAAATTATGGCATCCTTTTAGTGGAATCATTACTCACAGGTAATAGTTGACTGTTTCAATGGATGTAGCATAAAAATCTTTTACTGACCTAATGCAATACATATACACTTTGTAGTTAAAGAATTTTAAAGTTCTTACTGTCATTATGGCAGCTACATCCTTTAGCTTTGTGCCCTGTTCCCCCGATCACTTTGCAAACACTTTCAGCAGACTGTCAGAGAGAAACTCAGCTCCGTCAGAAACCTTGACTGTAAAGGCATGGTTGGGATGCACTGGAATGCTGCATTTTATCTGAAATGACATAAAATTATTTTGAAATAACAGCAGGCACTGTGCTTGGTTAATCAGTAATGTTTTGTTGAATAAAAACTGTGTTTCCAGATCTTATGGGATTAAAAAAAATCCAAAGATGTTTGTTTCTGATTTGCAACCCAACAACCCACAAGTTACAACCTCATTTCAGTTCAAGTGTGCATTAATGCGAGTCCAGTAATCACCTTTCTGGCAATACATACAGGTATAAGTTAAACCTATGGCAGATTTTGGATCTCTCAGTTGTATTAATAGGGTGAGTATGCATGCACCTAATAATTATAAAAAACCTATTATAATTAAGTTACAGAAACGAAAATAGAATATACTTTCTTACCATAACACCTTGAACCCACAATCCATCAGCTGACTCCTGGTGAAATGCAGAATAGAGGTCATCTCTCAATGTGCAGCAAAAAAAACAAAAACAAAAACAAAAGGACAGCAGGTGAGGGCAGGAGGGGTAGGGATGTAAGCTAGCATAATGCCGCTGATGATATTAGCTAAAGCTGTTCAATGTCCAAAATCTCACTAACACCACGGTGCAGTAAATACACAATGTAACTGAAGAGTCAGTTGACAAATGTATTCACACAGAAAACCAAATTATGTTATGAGTGCCTCGTAATTAGGTTTAATGTGATATTACGGCTCTTGTGCCAAAGACAAATTCAAATGAAAAAGCGCCAATTCTTTGACAACAGATAAAACAGCAAATAAGCTAACGGCTCTTTTTTAGCATGTTACATGGCGACACTCTAGACGTTTAACTACATTTGGCTGAAATATGGTAAATATTAATTCAAAAAATCAAGACATACCAAAAACGTAGAGTTGGCTGCTCGACTTGACTGAGATGGATGCCTTTTTTAAACCACGATCCAAAGCCCGCGAGATGAAATCACGCGTGGTTTCACGAGATTTAACGTTGCTATCTTATTGACTTACTTCACCTGAACATGATATGAACAATTTAATACACCCTTTCTGCATATCATGTAGTTTTTACACTATATAGTTACATTTAACTTTAAAACATGAGGCAATTGTGTTAAATGCATGCAAGATGCTTACATAAATCCAAGAGATGGCCAGTCCCTTTTTTTCAGTGTTCCAGCATTACATGAAATTTTTTGGGTCACTGTCCTCAAGAGAAAGAAACCACAAAGAAGCCACAAACAAACAAAAAACAGAACAAAACCGTTTTGCAGAGGTGTGTGTGTGTGTTTGTGTGCATATAGAGCTACAGCATTATCTCTCCCTTTCCCCCCCTCCCCTCTCTGATTTCTAGTTAAATGCTGAGTTGTCCACTCTCTAATTTTTTTCAAAGCTGAGAGAACCAGAGAAAAGGTAAGACGATTTTTATACTGATGAACAATTGCAAACAGTCAACAATTTTTCTCTGCCAGTTGTAATACTACTACTACTACTAATAATAATAATAATAGTTCCAATGTTATAATTAATAAATTTTATATCTAAATTTTTCTTATTTTGTTTGACATGCATTTGATATATTTTCCTTATTTGATATATATACTTAATCCTTTCTTGATATGGATCCTATGATTTGTTTGAGTAATTGAGTCGACAGCTATACACAACGATCTGGAGTGGCCATGAAGTTGCCAATAATAAACTGTTAGCATTTTTCTAAAAAAGAAATATATTCTATGATATGCCATACAGGCTGCAAAGGTTGAAATCTGGCAAGATCATCAAGGCACACCATAATATCTGTAATAGATTTAATTATCATAACAGCTGTGAAAGTTTAAATAAGTGCTCGAACGTATTTGTATTTATGAAAATGCAACTCTAAAATGATAGTACCTTTATACGATACAATAAGTGCCATTAAGTGATATAAAAGGCATTTTCAGCTACTGTTCCTGTGGCGTTGTCAAACTTTTTTATTTTTAATTAGTAAGAAGTGTCATTGTGGTATTTTAAAACAGCTATTTCATCAGCCTTAAAATCCTTCCACCTTAAAAACTTCCTCAAATTGCTTACCGGTCCAAAATACAGTAAAGCATAAAGCTGCTTCATGTTTGTCTTGCTAAGCATTCATTTCAATCTGTATTCCTCTGAAATGTTTGAAATACATTCTAGCTGCCACTGGCTGTATATTGTATCTATTTTATTCTTGATTTTTATTCTTGTTATTGTTATTTCTTACTTTTTGGTTGCTTTATTGTTATGTTTCTGTAATTGGTTCGAGTTCTGTTATTTCAAATCAAATCTATTCAATTTTACTTGTACAAAAGGGTTAGGTTTGTGTATGGGATTTCCTATGCCCCCTGCACCATCGGGGTGCATGTCCGCAACTTTAGTTCAGAGACAAACGGCAGCCAAACAACGGACAGTGTGTGCGTTCATAAGACCAAACCACACACACACACACACACACACACACACACACACACACACACACACACACTCTCTCTCTCTCTCTCTCTCTCTCTCTCTCACCCAGCTGCGGGCACATTCTCAATTGGAAATACAAAGAATGACAACTTTATTCCTGGACTCTGCCTGTTTGTTCCTCTCACATCTGAACATTTGCAAGTGTTCTGACCCGACACTCTGAAGTGATTGCTGCCAGCTCAGATTTCTTTAACCCTTCGGAACATTACTTATATCACCAAGTCATTACAACAAAGGGTCAGCAACATTAAAAGGAAATGCAGAAAGCGACTCAGGCTACGTCCACTAATGCGTTTTCATTTGAAAACGCATTAGTGGACGTAGCCTGAGTCGCCTGAGTCACCAAAGGGTCAGCCTGAGTTGCTGAACATTTGGTGTAAGCTTAGAAGGGAACCCTAACGGGGAGAGCAGCAGGGGGTGATCACGGAAACAGAAGACGTACCGGTTAAAATAGTCAATAAAAATTAAATACGCTTTCTCTCCGTTTTGAAAACACTCTCGAAGACGCATACATTTAAAAACGGAGCTGTCCAGTCGCAGTGTGGACACTCGAAAACGTAGACTTTCTAAAACATGATGCATTTTAGTCATGTGATGCAATCATGTGACAAATTAAACAAAGACAGCGGAGTGCTATCAAACCTATCAGTAGTGATGGCCAAATGAAGCTTTCTGAAGCACTGAAGCTTGTATTGAAAAACGGTTCATTACTCGAAGCTTTTCAACACAGTCCTCTCTGGTGACATCTGGTGGCCAAAAATATGAAGAGCAGCTTGAATCCACAAAATAAAACCAACTGCTTCATAATGATTCCTCACTCTACTGAGTGGAATTCTGTCTGATATTGGGCCGCCGTTGTGTTGCTTTGAACGTGTATTTTTTGGTGGTTAAAAAAATGTGTTTTATTTGTTTAATAAATAGTTTTGACCAGTAAACTCTCCTTGTTTAAACATGCAGCATGGCGTGGTCTTTCTTTGCTTGTGACTTCTTGATGTTGGTAAATACAATAATTGAAAAATACCACGTTACATATAATATACATATCAAAATGTACAACACATTATGGAGTATGCTTCTGCTCTGAGGTCTTGCCTCCCTGCACTCATGCAGTTAATCGCTAGACGGGTATTTTTATAAATAATATTACATTAGGGTAATTTTCCTATACATATTTTTGACCTGGGGGTAGAATTGATTGTGAAATGGGAAAGGGAAAATGCTTATGAACTTGCAAATTAAAAACATGATGCGTTTAAGGTAACCCTTTTCCATTTTTATTTAAAAAGAGAATTTGTTCTAGTGTGCAATGGCCGAACCTGTTCCTTTTCGTGGCGATAATTCCTCCTGCCTTAAGCAAAATCCCTTCACATGGCACAGAGGAGGCTGGAGTGCAGAGAAACTGGTAGAGATGCAGTTATACAGTCTACCTGGGCCCCACCAACTATCAGCTAAAGAGAATAAATAAATTAAATTGCTGCACATTTGGCAGACTAACATTATCAGATTAATTAAACAATAAAATATATATTTTTACAACATTACATGTAAAGAGTCAAGTGGAAGTTTTTCTAAAGTTATTTAATGATATTTATATTATGGAAGCAGATTTTTGACATTTTACCTTTTTCCCGTTTTCAGATATAATAAACACGCACAAAACAAAAGCAAACGGCCAGAACACAAAGCTGGAAAACCCACCATCAAAACAATCCACAAATCCCGCGAATGATTCGCTTCCTTATAAAGCATTGAATGAGACACTGAAGCAGTTAGGTTCTAAATGAAGCTTCGGTCGTCACTGATCACGTGACTCTGGCCAAACGAATCAAGCTTCGACACAGTGCTTCTGAAGCAGTGTGTTGATTTTTTTGACACACGCACCGGAGCTTTGTTTAATTGGTCACATGACTGCATCACATGACTAAAATGCTCATGTTTTAGAACAGGGGTGCCCAATCCCGGTCCTCGAGAGCTACCGTCCTGCAGCTTTTAGATGCATCCTTGTTCCCACACACCTGAATCAAATGAATGGCTTGTTATCAGGCCTTTGCCAAACATGATGGCATGCTGAAGAGGTAATCAAACCATTTGATTCAGCTGTGTTGGAGTAGGGATGCATCTAAAAGCTGCAGGATAGTAGCTCTCGAGGACCGGGATTGGGCAGCCCTGTTTTAGAAAGTCTGCGTTTTCAACTGTCCACATTGCGACGGGGCAGCTCTGTTTTAAAAGGTATGTGTTTTCGAGAGTGTTTTCAAAACGCCGTCTCAGTGAGGACAAAATGGAGAGAAAACGATTAGTGTGGACGTAGCCTAAGCTTGATATGGTGACTGGGGCAGAGGTGGGTAGTAACGAGTTACATTTACTCCGTTACATTTACTTGAGTATGTTTTGGAAAAAAAATGTACTTTTAAAGTACCTTTTTTGCATGATACTTTTTACTTTTAGTTGAGTACATTTGTGAAGAAGAAACGGTACTTTTACTCCGCTACATTTGCAAAATTCGACTCGTTACTTTTTTAAAAAAATAATTAGTTGAACACATTAGATAACACGCCGCCAGTGGAGCTTCCGGTAACTTTTTTACCAATGAGATGTGGCCATGCAGTCACATGACCAGTTTGAAACTGTGGCAGGCAGAGCGGCCCAAGCGTTTCAAATAGTGATGGGATTTCCAGCTCTTTTTAGAGAACCGGCTCTTTCGGCTCCGAACCGGATCTTCAGGTTGTTTTGTTGCTTTAATTAATTTATTATTAACAATAATATAAAATTATGCACAAAAGGAATTACTAATGTAAAAAAGAGTGGTTTTATTTATATATGTTTATATATAAATATATGCGGTGGCCCCTAGAGACAAAGCACATACAAACTCTAAAAAGCACGTACAAATTCCAAAACACATTTCTAGCATTAACTTCCAAAACAGAGCTACCTAGATCACTTAAATTACACAATTGAAAGCATATGTGTATTGTTTGTGTATTTATACTCAAGCACTCATATATATTCAAATAATCTTTAAAAAAAAGTTCATTTACCTGTTACTACCACACACCAAATCCGGTTGTTGGTACTTGCTGGAAAAAAGTGCGAGAGAGAGGGTGAGAGAAAGGAAAAAAACAAAAAAAAAAAAAACACCCACGGCTCGCGATAAGGATCCGGCTCGCGTCGTTCACATCAAAGAGTCGGCTCTAAGAACCATTTCGTTCGTGACCGACACATCACTAGTTTCAAACGCTAACACTCCTCTGGAATGGGACCTGTTGGAGTGGCACACAGTGCCCTGATCCTTAACATAAAAAAAACATAGAGAGGTAAATGTTGGGAGAAATGGAGGAGCTGTTAAATTAGCTTCATCACCATCTTCCTACATACTTAATCTGAAGAGGAGCACAATTTATTTCTCCTTGCTAATAATGTTGTGATTGGGTGCCTTCAGGCAATCTAACTGTCATGGCACTGCTGCTACAACAACAGCTCTTACACACACTTCAGGACACTTCCAGCCATGAAACGAGGAAGGAAAGTGAGATCCTCAACTCAATGATAATCAACTCAGCCCTTTCAGCAATGATACGGAGACTTATGAGCTTTATCAACAATGACTAGAGGTTAGAAAGAGAGAAGGTGAGGCTGTGCTAATATCTGTTCTGCTGTGGAGGGCAGTGTTGGGCTTTTAGTTAAGTGACAGGCCTTCTGTATATAATTGTTTTTATGTGTGTTTGTTTTTGTTGTGTCATTCTCATTCTGAATGTAAAAAAGTGGCCTCACATTTAAACTGAATTTAAGAGACACTTTGCAGATGTCAGTTCATCTTTTTTGCAATCACATTGACTCATGTAATGCAAAGCTGACCTCAAGATGTAACTGCTATGGCACAGATGTCACTTCCTGAAAATAACTAAAAGACTGTTGAGACCCGATGAAGCCAGTTAAGAGAAGACAGCCCGAAAGGCGGAGTTAAAGACTAATACCAAATTTGGAGGGAAATCATCTGAAAGGCAGAGGAGGAAGATGAAATACTTTCATTTCAGAAGACATTTGAGTGGAGCAACAGCCATGTGAAAAAAAAAAAAGGCAGAAACTCACACGTTTCATTAGATATCTGTTGTAGAGAAGTATACAAATAATACTATTAATGAATTCCTTGCATGATATTAAATCGTGTTTTTCACTGTTTCAGCAGTAAAAAACATCCTGTTATCCTTGTATTACACAGTGTGTGAAGCGCATATTATTATTTGCATAAACACTTTGACACATTAGAATCTTCTGATCAGCCCTGTGGGTTTGATGAGTTTCATGTATTGTCTGATGTGCACCAAATGAGACAGAGAATGTACATCTGTCTGTTTCCTGTGAAATGATAGTAAGAAACCAGGAAGGGCTGTAGATGCATCACTTTCATGCATCATTGCTTTTGTGCAAGACAGGCATGCAAATGTTATTTAACACAATGTTAAAGTGCACTTTAAATAAATTCTGATAGGTAAGGATTCTTAAAAAAAAAAATAGGAAGTAGCCCACATACATGCTTACACCCTTACAGGTGTTTTAAAGGCGACAAAACACAGTCAAAGGAAATCAATCAGACCCAGTACTCACTTGGTTAGTGTTACATACATTTTATCATTGCTCCATTAACTCTACACATCCGATTCTTCTACACCTTCGTGATTTCTTTCAAGGCTATGAAACTTCTAAGAGCTCGTAACAACAGTGCCTCTTCACATTTTACCCATACATAACACCAGGGCCACGACTCTAAAAAAATACAAATAAAAACTAGTGTTAGGTGGGCAGCTTAACTGAGACAGACCAGAGGTTAGAGTGAGAGAAAACCAGGTGACGTATTTGAGCTACCCAAATAAGTCCTATTGTGCTCAAATTTATATGTGCATGTGTGTGTGTGTACATATACACATATATGTAGATATATATGTATATTCACTACCAGCCAAAAGTCTTTACTTTTATTACTTTCTACATTGTAGATACAAACTGAAGACATCAAATATATCAAGCAAGATATATGGGATTATGTACCAAAGAAAAAGATGGATAAATAACACTAAATATCTCTTAATCTGTCTTGAATGCTCAGCATTCAAGACAGATTAAGATTTTGTGTGACTTTGAACTGTTTGAAACGGTAGATTTATAAAAGTTATTGGTTTGAAATGTATTGTGAATGCAGTTTATAAGCTGGGTTTTATCAAATTTCTGAGTTTTAAAAGATGTACTCGTAACTTTTGTGCCAATGGTCTTTGCAGTGATTTTCACGAAACAGGAAACTGTTATTTGTAAAAATATCCACACTGTGGACAGTAATGCTTCAAACCAGCTGTTATCTTTTTCATATTCTAGCATTTGATTTCTCCGTACAGAGGAGCAACTAAAACTATAACCCTTCAATGCATCTCTATTTCTACCTTCTTTCCTCCAGAAATGGCTGAATACCAGGCGGCCACCCAGATAGTGACAGTCTCCAGCACTAATCAACACCCTGGGCACTGGAGCACTGACCTCTGTGATTGCTGTGCTGATATGGGCACTTGTAAGTTAATCTAGCAAACTCTACAAACAGTAGTGGTTTTTGTATCAACTCTCTTCTCAGACTTTTATTCAGAGGGTCTTGAGTATCTGACCATCTGAAGGTAGGACTGAAGTCAGCATATGAAACACAGGATGCACAAGCTAGTTGTTGAAGGAGAACTTATTCAACAGTGAAATAAACTTGTGTCTGCATACTTTTTTTCTCTTCTGTCGAGGTTGCTGTGCCCTTTGGTGTTTCCCCTGCATGCAGTGTGATACAGCCAACAAGCACGGGTGGTGTTGCTGCCTCCCACTCTGTGATGTATGCTGCGTGGTGTCCTGCACGCTTCGCCAGTCGATCAGAGACCGCTACGGCATCCCTGTAAGGCTGGGGGTGAGGGAGGGTCAAGGTTATTGCTGTTAGCCAAGCTAAACTGAGGAGTGAAAACTATTTTATTTAAATTGTATTTCTTTTTAAAAGATATGCTTTTCCTACAAAAATCAACATAAAAAGAAGCATACTGAGAGTGCAAACTTCCGTTAGGCCAGCTCACCGAATAATTGAAAAGTGTTGCATTTTGTACAGTTTTATAAATTCTTTTTTTTTTTTTTTTTTATAAATTCATATTTTGTTTTCATTGATTTTTTTTAAAGAATATATAGTGCAATAAAAATAACACATTTTGGGTCAACTTGAAAGAAAACCATAGATGTACAATGCAGAAATCAGGTTTTTGAGTCCCCATATAGCAGTACTATTTCCTAAATGTTGCCAATAAGTAACAAGTAGAATTTCATGAAAATTTGACCTTATTTGACATTGAGTTGACCTTGAATTCCTTGGTGGATGTAAGCCAACTACACTCCTGTAAAGGTTTTGTTTCTTTATGAGTTATTGTGATGAGCTTTGTGCTTTGCCAACTTGATAAAATTTGGTAACACAGAAAATTGACACACATCTTCTGCACGTTCTTCATGTGTTTAGCAGGCTGTTGTGAAAAATCACTAGCTTATGGCACAAATCGGAAAATTCAGTTATAATTAAGATCTGCGTACTGGATAGTTTTCGTGAATAGTTGGATGAGCCGTTGCTATGAATTGTGGGATGGCATTTTCTCCTCTCCTTTCATAAAGGATGCTCCAGTCAATTGTTTGCTAAAGGAGGTAATTAAAGAAGCTCTTTTTCCTAAACATTATTACAGCTGCCACCCACATTCTTATTTCTCTTCTTTCTATTACAAAAAAGGGCCATAAGGATAATCCATAAAACTGGTTACAGAGATCAGACAAATCCACTATTCTTAAAATCAAAAATTCTAAAATTCACAGATCTGGTTCATTTTCTCACTGCACAAATTATATATAAAGCAATAAATAACCTGCTTCCTGACAATATTCTAAAAATGTTTTCTAAAAGGGAACGGGGATACAATTTGAGGGGGGAATTAAATTTAAAACATCCTCGTATCCGTACAACATTAAAAAGTTTTTGCATCTCTGTGTGTGGAGTGAAGCTGTGGAACAGACTAAGTAAAGATATGAAGCAATGTCCAAGCATGGCGCAGTTTAAAAAGCGGTTTAAGGATATGGTTTTTACAGGGTACAGGGAAAAGGTAGAGATTTGATAGGGTGTTCTTGTCTAATATTTTCATGTGTGTGCGGGTGCACAGGTATGTAGGTATGGGTATACTGTATATATATTTGTAGGTTGTGTATCCTTTGAGGTGTTACTGGGGTTATTGAAAATGTGTATATGTGCGTATGTGTATATACGTATGTATGGATAGATAGAAACATATGTGTATATATATATTAAAAAAAAGAATAATAAAAAAAATTACACATAACATATAATGTAATTGCAAGGAGGTATTTCTGTAGTCTATTGATACTAGATAGTGGAAAAGGGGTGGGATTAAATAAGCTTATGCTTCTTCCTGCTGCTTTTTGAACATGAACGTTATTTGTAGTTGTGGTTGCTCGTTTTCCTTTTGTTTTGCTTTGTTCATTTTTCTCTTTTAATTCTATGTTGTTGTACTTTTTCAACATGTTCAAAATAAAGATTCAATCAATCAATCAAGTGAAACTGACCATTCAAACATACCCCGTGTGCCTTCATTAAACACACAGACAGTGTAACGACAGTTTGTTCAAATCTGTTTAACAGGAAACTACGGCTGTGAACAAATTCACTTTTATTAACTCACCCAGCTTCTTATAACAGCATCAAAGAACTACTTGGCTGTTGGTTCACATTCGCAAGTGAACACTGAGAGTACTCTAAATCAGACAAGCATGGGGACTTCACCATGTTTGCCTCATTGTGTTGAGTTATGTCTTATTCTTCTCTTCTTTTTCTTCTCCATCCTGCAGGGTTCGTGCTGTGATGACTGGTGTAAAATAATTTGGTGTTACGAGTGTGTCTGGTGCCAGATGCATCGTGAGGTGAAGATCAGGGCCTACATGCAGCCGGCCACCTCAACGGTGGTCACCACTCAAGTTGTCAGAGCGTAGGATGTAACCATTTTGGCTGTTGGTTGAGTGAAGATGGCCAACAGTATTTTAAAGTTCATTTTAAGTATTTCAAAGTGCTGATGCTTGTGTAGTTCAATACAATATGTAGAGTCTGTGTTAAAACCAGATGCTTTGAGTTTTGTTTGCTTGTTTGGTATATAATACAACTGAGAATGTTTGTTTACTCTGGCTAGTAAAATCTGTATAATTTCACATGGTCACTGTTATTGTAATCGTTCCCAAGTTAAATTGAACGTTTCCTGAAATAAAAAGTTATTCATATTCACCCATTATATGTTGCTTGTTGTACATTTTTGCTCAGCTGTAGAGACACGTTTCTTCAAACCCTGAATATGTCATTTGCAGCTGGGTCTGGCTGGCCAGCTAGTGTCCTCCTCTGCTTAAACTCCTAAAATGATCAGGTGAAAGACTGATTAATCTCCTAAGATGAGGCCCCTTCTTTTGAGGTCTTTGTCTCCTTAAGCTGGGCATACACTGTGCAAATTTTTCAGTCTCGTTATTCAGCTCCTGCTCAAACTGTACGATTGAACCACAGGGGTTAGAAGTTTGTAGGTCACGTACAGGGTCTCACACTAGTCGGCCCGATGCTCTGATGGGACCTGAGTGCTCACACTGCGTCCATAACATGAAGGTTATAACACAAAATCTGTCTCTCGCTCTCCCTCTCTCTCTGTCTTTCACTCACACAGACACACACACCACCACCATCAACTTTGCTAGATTGAAAAGCATTGACCAGGCAGCTGTGATTGAGCAGCAATGTCCATCCAACTCTTTTCACGTTTTTTGTGGTCGTGATAATTTTGTGAGGCCAGGACTGGACTGGGACAAAAAAATCAGCCCGGGCATTTTGAGACCGGGCTGATTTTGATATGTTAAATCCAAATGTAATACTACGGAAAAATATATAAAATGATCGAAAATTAATGAGAATAATCAATAATTAAAGGAGTATTTGAATTATAATTTTGTCTGATTCAATAATTTAGAGGTAACAAGTGAAAATATAATTAACAGGAATAAAAACTAAAAAAAACATATAAAACATTGCACGGCCACGCTGTGCTAATTACATGTTTTAAGAAATAAATGTAGATGTAGGAATTGCAATTAATATAAATCTTAAAGTATTCACAACATTCCTGAACAGAAATAGGCCTCTGCACCTGGGGTGAGGGTGTGGCCATGAAAACAATGTGACATGCCATTGGATGTTGGGACACATAAAAACATGACGCTAAGCATCGGCCAATGAATGTGAACTAACAACTACAAGGTCGCGGGTGTGGCTGTACTGTAGGAAAAAATCCTAATATAAAAGTATTTTACTGCATTTTACAGTTTTGTTCTGTTCTTAATATCATTAAAGTTACGTAAATAGACTTTGACTTCACATTGTGAATGTAAATTAACGTTAAATCACTGTAATGTAATACAGAGGGCCCGGTGGCGCCAGTGTCCGGCAGCCTCGCCTCTGTCAGTGCGCCCCAGGGCGGCTGTGGCTACAATGTAGCTGCCATCACCAGTGTGTGTGAGTGTGTGTGAATGGGTGGATGACTGGATATGTAAAGCGCTTTGGGGTCCTTAGGGACTAGTAAAGCGCTCTATAAATACAGGCCATTTACCATTTACAACATAATTGTCATGATTATTAAATGTATCTGTCTATACATATGCATATTTAGATTGTTAAAATACATTTACAAATGTATCATGAATTCACAAATATCTGTCCATTATTTGAAAGATTGAACTGTTGAATTCAAATGTAATGCTATGGAAAAGTATATAACATGATTCCTATAACCTTGTGTTACATCACATAAGTATTATTATCATTGCTATAGAGGGCGTTTGTGGCTCAAGAGTTGGCAGTTCGCCTTGTGATCAGAAGGTTGCTGGTTCAAGCCCCGTCTTGGACACTCTCGGTATTGTGTCCGTGGTCAAGACTCTTCGCCTACTGTTGATGGCCAGAGGGGCCGATGGTGCAATATGGCAGCTTCGCCTCTGTCCCAGGGAGAGCAAGCCATTATTTTTTAAACCAACTGTTAACTGTATATTTTTGTACATTTGCGTATTATGATTCATATTGCCACATTCATTGACCTTGTTTATAGGTAATTTCATTGTTTGATCACATTAAAATGTTCCTAATTTAATGTCTAAACGCAATTGGAAAAGGCAGAATCCCATGTAAAATTAGCGCAACAAACTGTATTGTCATTACTGAAAATAACCGTATTTTTATGACGAAGATATTTTCTGTTATTTTAGTATTTTGGCACCCCAGCTGCCGGAATATTACTGTTTTTTTAAGATGTTTTTTTAACAGTGTAGAAAACATTTGGTCACAGACCGAGTGCCCTGACAGATGCAATTCGGAAAGGATAATACATACACTTAATACAAATGTAATAAGAGGTCTTTTTATTTTAAGAACCTTTTAACAAATGCTTTGAAGAGGAGAAAAAACAACACTGGCATGTAGAGGCCTACTTTTACATAAAGCATGATTTTGTATTTTGTCTATTTGAGTTCACACCTAAATAATTGCCCACTTTCAAATAAATAAAACGTAGCAGAGGCCCAATAATTTTAGAATAAAATTAGGTTAGTGTGAGTTCTGTTTCTAAACATTACTGCAGAGCTTTGCCATATCAGAGCTGTAAGAAGTCACTTTAATATTCATGCAGGACAGCAGAGTGTCGTCGGTCAGGAACAAGCGGTGTTTGGACTTCATCGTACTACCGTAGCAGAAAAACCTCTGGCTTGAGTTTGGCAAGTAACTGCTAGCTAGCTTTGTGGTCTGGATCAACTTATAGCAAAGTGGAGACATGAAGAGAGAGAGGTTACACAAACTCTTGTGTTTTTCCTTCTGACCAGATGAACCATCTTTTCAAAAATCCTTATACTGATCACTACACTGTGTTTATATGCTAAAAGAGAAATCATTTGCGTCCTTGTTACTAAAACAGATTCTGAAGTATTTCACTAACTCAGAGGGCACTGCAACTGTGGCAGTTTGTCTGAAAACAACAACTGTAATCTCGACATTTCAAATTTGTTCTCAAAATGGTCAAAATATTTTTCTTAATGTTGTTGGGAGAAAACTCTGTAAAAAACCCAGGAGAAATAAAGACACAATGAGACAAAGTTACTTTCTTTGCTAAACGTGTACACGGGTGAGCTGCTGAGAACAACTCACACCATGAACAGAGGCTTGGCACTTTTTATAGGAGAGACAGTGAGAACAGGATAAGAAAATAATAAACAGATAAAATAAACAACTCCATATGTGGCGCTAGTCTCGTCAGCAGAGAGCTGGGAGAAAGCTGTGAGAGATAAAACAATCTAAAACAATATGTCCCAAAACAATATGTCTTTGCTGGGAAAGTCTAAAAGGATAATTCTAAACTAATCTAACCATAGACAAAGGGCATCTTTGTACATTTAAAAGAAGGTAAAGAAACATCATAGAAAATGATTCTTCATTTTCCACTAACAAATGTGGCCCCAATACTCAGTCGTATTAAAGGGAAGGTTATGTCTGTAACATGAAATTTTTCTTAGTTTTATTTTTTCACCCAAAGTTTGCGGGAGCCACAGCTGAGAGCCAAAAGAGCCTGCAGCTCGCGGTCGCCAACCCCCGGTCTAATGTCCGTACCTGCCCTTGTAGGTTTCCTAGCCTGTTTTTTCGATTGTGCATTAGCCCACAAGAGGATGAATGTTTGTTTGAAAAAATATTTGTTGCATCTCACACAAATTCATTGATTTTGCTGTAACATATTTAAAAACACAAGGCAATGCAATATAATAAAAATTTAAAACAAACAGCTTTTAAATGAATTTCAGCCCTTGCAAGCTAGTATCTAAGTAGCATGCAAACATAGAAAATAATGTTTAACTGAGGGAACACCAGCAATTATAATCAAAGTAATGCAAATGTAGACTTGTGCCTTCGATTATTAAGTTTAAAGACATATATCTATGTGTAAAGTCTTTGTAGTGATTTTATATGTTCCCTTCTTAAATCTGAGCCTCCATTTCTCTTTCCTCCAGGCATGGCCGTCATCTACCAGTAGCCCACCCAGCTGCATTTTTATATTTATGTTCATAACATCAATAATAATGTAGATTTTATGAGATCCACAAAAAGTGTACTGAAAATGATTGAAGGTTCCTCTGTGTGCACATCCTTCCTCTCACCCTCAAGAAGCTCCAAGCTGTCTCATCAGCCTTAGTATTTGCTTATGGGTTGCACTGTAACCAGCAAACTGATATCTATATCATGTAGTGCCATGAAAGAAGTGAACTGGATACTGCGTTTTGTGACATGTTTGCATGAAAGGAACATATAGAGGGTATAAGGGGTTGGGTGACCTCCAAATTAGAGAAGAAAATCTGTTCATCTCTTATGTCTCACTGTAAAAAGGCAAACTGAACAGGCCCTCTACATTCTGATGCCGATTTTGTTGCTGGTACTGTGGCATTCCCCCACATTTTACACAGAAACAACCATGGCAGCTGCAAATTAAACTGCAGTAACACGTGCTGCTTCATCCTCTCTCTCTCTCTCTCTCTCTTCTTCCTCTTCTCCATCCTGCAGGGCTCTTGCTGTGACGACAGCTGTAAAATCACCAGCAGCGGCCCACCACAGCAATGATGGTCGCCACATAGGCCATGCATTGATAGGAAGTGACTGTTTTACTTAGTGGGTTGAGAGCAAATGTTACTGTTAAAACCAGATGCTTTAGAGTTTTGTGGGCATATTAATGTGTTGGATGGTATCTGAGACCAGCTTTCATTGTGACAAATAAAATCCTTCTATTTCATACAATCATCGCTGTCATTGTAATTGAATTCTTCTTCAGATCTGAGTTTAGCCTTTGTTAAAATAAAAACTATTAAAATGCACTTACTGTCATGCATTATTCTGATAGGTTACCGAATAAGAATATACATCAGAATTGGTCTTTATCTACAAAAAAACATCATAGTGTCAAAAATATTTTGCAGTTTGTCAGTCTGCTGTGCATACTTTGCACCGAGACGCTTTCAGACACGCATCACCTTCCACTTTCTCCCGAGAAGTGGGGTACCTCAAGGACATGTGGCAGGCACAAGTACAGGCTTTCTTTACTTAGGTAGAAGTACAGATACCCGTGTTAAAAAATATTCAGTATGCAGTTGTATAAAGGTGGAATTCAGTGAATTAATCTAACCATCATCATCTTAAATGCAAATTAGTCTACTACAGCTGATGTAAACCAACAATGTGCACTGTGCACCAGTCCAACACAGTTTTTTACAGTAAATCCATCACGCTATCACAAGCTAGTCTCTTTATCCCACACAAACTACAGCACATTTTTAGATTTGAATAACACAAAGTTAGTATGGCATAGTTTGTTTTGCAGGAATATATAATATATGATTAAAACAATGACATTACATGTAAGCTTAAAATATTTTCTAAGCATCGCTGATCAGTCCTCACCTTTAAATCTACTCTCTCTTCTTCCTCTCCTGTCTTTTCTTATCTCTTCCTCCATCTCTGAGTGAGGTTAGCTCTCACTCTTTTCTCCCTCTGTGAAATACAGCAGCCGGGCCTTTAGCTAACAACGTGCAGTGTGACAAGCTTCACACCAACAGATTGTGTGTTTGCTGATGTTTGGAATTACCTGACACTTATAAAAGTGTGCTTCCTTCTCCTTTGTGCTAGCTAGAGTGAAAGAAGTACCGTGAACACAACATACGGATACTCGCACTCCTTTAGGCTGACTTATACTAAATGAACCTAAAGTAACGAGCCTGTTTTGAAAATGTAAGGGGTAGAAAATACATGTAGCAAGTAAAAGTAAAAAGTTGTCAGAAAAACAAATACTGAAATAAAGTACAGATACCTGAAAATTCTGCTTAAATACAATAACAGAGTATTTGTAATTTGTTACTTTCCACCTCTGCTGTCCACTTGTTTAAGTTTTCACACAAATACAAGTTAATTTAAATTTGGTTGTGTTTGAACCTGTTGGAGTGGCACACAGTGTTCTGATCCTTAACATTAAAAAAAGAAAAAACAGAGGTAAAGGTTGGAAGAAATGGAGTAGCTGTTAATTTAGCTTCATCACCATCTTCCTACATACTTAATCTGAAGAGGAGCGCATTTTATTTCTCCTGGTAATAATGTTGTGACAGGTTGCATTCAGGCAATCTAACAGTCACGGCACAGACCGCTTTTACAACAACAGCTCTTAAACAGACTTCAGGAAAACGTCCAGCCATGAAATGCGGAAGGAAAGTGAGATCCCCTCTGCTAAATGGTCAACTCAGCCCTTTCAGCAATGATAAGGAGACTTTATATTAACCATGAGCTTTATCAACAACAACTGCTGCAGAGGGCAGTGTTGGCCTGCCCTTCAGTTCTTTATAGTTAAGTGACAGGCTTTCTGTACACAACTGTTGTTTTTATGTGTGTCGAATGTAAAAAAAAAAAGTGGCCTTACATTTTTCGCTCAGTGACTAATGCCGCCACGGCAGAGATGTCACTTCCTAAAAATAACTAAAAGACTGTTGAGACCTGATGAAGCCTGTTAAGAGCAGACAGCCAGAAAGGCGGAGTTAAAACTAATACTAAATTTGGAGGGAAATCATTTGAGAGGCAGAGGATGGAGATCAGACACTTTCATTTCTGAAGACATTTGAGTGGAGCGACAGCCATGTGAAAAAAATGGTAGAAACCACACGTCTCGTTAGATGTCTGTTGTTGTGAAGTATACAAATAATACTACAATTATAACAATATGTTTCAACGAGTTATGTGCATATTTAACAATTTCTTACCAACAATTTAACTCCTTCACAACATTCCCGTTCCACATCCACAACAAAAAGAAAAGTAAACAGGAAGCCCCAAGATGCATTTCTTGTTAAGTTTTTTTTGGAAAACTGCAGTTAACCCTTAAGCACCCCCCCCCCCCCCCCCCCAGTGACCACAATATGCAACTACACAAATCTATAAAATTAACAGCTTCAAGTGCACACAACATGCAGATAACCAAAGAAATAGCACAAGCAATAACATTAAATTACCCGATAACATTCTTGTCTTACCATACATGGAAACAAAGAAACAACATTTTAAGACCCCTTTTTGAACCTTAAATGGATTTTTGAAATGGAAAATATTATTATTAATTTACCACTCTGCTACATTTGCACAAACACTTTGACAGATTAGAATCTTCTGATCAGCCCTGTGGGTTTGATGAGTTTCATGTATTGTCTGATGTGCACCAAATGAGACAGAGAATGTACATCTGTCTGTTGGTGCTTGTGAAAAGGAAAGTAAGAAACCAGGAAGGGCTGTAGATGCATCACTTTCATGCATCAATGCTTTTGTGCAAGACAGGCATGCAAATGTAATTTAACAGTATGTTAAAGTGCACTTTAAATAAATGCTGACAGGAAAGGATTCTTAAAAAAAAAAAGGAAGTAGCCCACATACATGCTTACACCCTTACAGGTGTTTTAAAGGTGACAAAACACAGTCAAAGGAAATCAATCAGACCCAGTACTCACTTGTTTAGTGTTACATACATTTTATCATTGCTCCATTAACTCTACACATCCGATTCTTCTACACCTTCGTGATTTCTTTCAAGGCTATGAAACTTCTAAGAGCTCGTAACAACAGTGCCTCTTCACATTTTACCCATACATAACACCAGGGCCACGACTCTAAAAAAATACAAATAAAAACTAGTGTTAGGTGGGCAGCTTAACTGAGACAGACCAGAGGTTAGAGTGAGAGAAAACCAGGTGACGTATTTGAGCTACCCAAATAAGTCCTATTGTGCTCAAAAGAGGACACCCTGGCCTTTCCAGTGATATCTCATGTGTTTGGCCCTTTTTAGCTCACATAAGCAGGACTTTACAAAAAAAGCTAAACCAAAAGATCCTTGTTTCTTCGGTTCTCAGGGGGATATATTTGAGTATTGTTATGTGGCTGCTGGTGTGGTGATAGTTTTTAACTTTTGTTTTTTTACAGCCTAACAGACTCAAGTCAAAGTTTATTTATATAGCTTATTTAAAAGACTTGGTGTACATCAAAGTGCTTCACAATAAAACCACAATGCTATCTACCGTATCGAGAGTTAGATCTAATAAAACTCAAGTAGTGACATTGTACGTCAACGGTTTTTAAAAACATTGTTAGATTCTACACATCAGCTCAATCTGTGGTTGTTCTCCACACTTCAAGTCACACCTGAAACCACAAAATGTTCCAGGAAGCATACAGACAGAGTGCAAAACAACAATGGGCGTTAACAATCAGTCATGTCAACTGCATTGTTCTGTAGAGGCTTTGTTTAATCTGTGCAATTTGTTTTTCTTCTAAAACAGCTTTGCATTCAGACACATGCAGCTCCTGTGTTTACACCACACAGAGTACAACTCAAATACTCTACATCAATCAAGTTTTAATTACAGAGCAAATAATATAATGATGAGAATAAAATACTTTAACATTAAATTTGGCACTGACCATAACTTGTACTTTTAACGCTTTCTGTGTTGGAAGTTCACTTCTGTCTTCCTTTTTATGCAGCCGTGCATGTACACAGATTTGAAAGTACGTGGAACTGTGTTTCTCCTTGCAGAGGATTTTAAGTTTCATTTTCAGGAAAACTTCAGCCCACCCACCACCACACCTCTCACAGTTTGTAGTTACATTTTCCTCTCGCTCTTACTCTCATCTTCAAAGCCTACAGAACCAGAGAAAAGGTAATAAAATCTTTTTATACTAATGAACATCTTAAAACAGTGAGGTCTTTGTGAACACATGATACTGGTTGGTACATAGTTTTATCATCAGTAAGCTGCAGTGAGTTAGTTAAAGGAAAACTGTACTTTCTTCAAAAAAACCATGATCTGGATGTGTGATAATTATCATTGCTGTCAGCACAGCGAGGACAAAGGAAGTTACAGTTTAGCCTTTTAAACTCATTTTAGCCACTATTCTGTCAAACAACTAATCTGTATTAGCGCAGAGTTTGGTAAATGTTAGTTGTTGGATTTTGTGTAACATGTAATGCACTACAACTAAAAAAACACCCTTTACATGATAGCATCTTAGGCACAGTACCCAACGAAATATTGGCTACTGACGTCGCTTTGTCTGCGCTATAAATGAATTCAGATAGCAGCTTGCAACGTGAGAAATAAACTGCATGCCAAATTTAGGATTTGTTAGAAACACATAGCTTCTCCTGTCCCTGTTTAGTATGCTTGATTGAACCTGAAGTTAGCTAAACTCTCATAACTGTAAATAATGGGCCTAAAATGCATTTGGTATGGCTTTTATGTAGCATTTTTCAAGTCTTGTGCTCAGCATTCAACATGTTTTAAATCACATCTTTATTTAGCTCATAGTCACACCTACAGATGTACCATTTTCAGTATACAGCCAATTTATAATCATCATTTAACCTAATATGCATGTCTTTAGAGAAAAGCTAAGGGGGTACAGGAAGACCATGTGGTGTTCGTTATGGTGAAACCACATTTTGAAATCATTACATGGATGAATATACTTGAATTTTTAGGTAGTTCCTTTTTGTTTAATTACACTATTCAAGAAACAGTGTACGTCATGCTAGAAAGCTCGTCTTTTCCAGGGATGCCAAATTTTAGCTATCTGTTGTAGGAAGATAAGAGGGCGTGGAAATATTTTATTAAAACCCTTAAAGTTGAAAAAAATATTTTATTATTAAAGCTAGATTATTTGAAACAACTAAAGAGTGTTAATAGAAGTTTTTGTTTTTTTTATGTGTGATAGTGTAATTAGACTTTATGCCTATGTATTCACTCATTGACATAGGTTTAATTAATTTCTTGCTGTTCACAAGTCTGGGAAGGTTTATCATGACAGACAAAACGAAAGTGGCAGTGTTTAGTTATCATGCACCGCTTCGTGGTTAGCAAAAATGAAACTTGGCATAAATTTTCCTTTTGTCTTACCAACTGTCAAAAACAGGGGTGAATGGTGATGATTTGTGTTGGCAGTCAAAGGACCTGGGTACGTTACATTCATTGAGTCGACCATAAATTTGGTACTCGGACTGAAGACATCAAATATATGAAGCAAATTATATGAAATTATGTACCAAAGAAAAAAATGGATAAATAACTCTAAATATGTCTTATATTGTTTCTGTTACATCACAAAAATGTTACCATTTCTAACGTTCAACAAGTCAAAGCTGGAAAATGTTTTTTGATATGAGGAAATGAAGGCATGTTGTGTGTGTTTGTTCATAGGTTTTGCCCTGTTTTGATAGCTGTGGTCACACCAAAGATAAAGTTTATTTCTTCATTTCTCTCTGCATGGTTTTAGCAGCATCAAAGTATCAAAGTGTGCTTGATTAGAGCAAAATGTATCCAAAATGCGGCCTTTGTATAAATAGACACCTACAGACTTCAAAGAAAAGAAAGGTGGGCTAAAATTCATGCACAACAATATGAGAGACTGATAAAGTATACAGAAAACAATGATGGGATGACTTTAGTTTTTGACACAATGCTTCTGCAATTTGTATTTATCACTACACAAGGACAAATAATAATGTGTAAAGTGTCTTTGGTTTTCTGATGTAGTGCATCTTGAACGCTCTGCTTTATTTTGGATGCTCTCAAAAGATTTTGTGTGACTTTGAACTGTTTGAAACTGTGAATTTATAAAAGTTATAGATTTGAAATGTGCTGTGAATGCAGTTTGTAAGCTCGGTTTTAGCAAATTCATGAGTTTTAAAGGGTGTACTCATAAATTTACTGCCAATAGTCAGTGTAGGGATTTTCATGAAACAGGAAACTGTAATTTGTAAAAATATCCACACTGTGGACAGTAATGTTGCTATCTTTTTCATATTCTAGCATTTGATTTCTCCGTACAGAGGAGCAACTAAAACTATAACCCTTCAATGCATCTCTATTTCTACCTTCTTTCCTCCAGAAATGGCTGAATACCAGCAGCCCACCCAGATAGTGACAGTCTCCAGCACTAATCAACACCCTGGGACTTGGAGCACTGGCCTCTGTGATTGCTTCAGTGATATGGGCACTTGTAAGTTAATCTAGCAAACTCTACAAACAGCAGTGATTTTTGCATCAACAGTCTCCTCAGACTTTTATTCAGAGGTTCTTGAGTATCTGACCATCTGAAGTTAGGACTGAAGTCACCATATGAAACACAGGATGCACAAGCTAGTTGTTGAAGGAGAACTTATTCAACAGTAAAATAAACTTGTGTCTCTGCATATTTTTTTCTCTTCTGTTGAGGTTGCTGTGCCCTTTGGTGTTTCCCCTGCATGCAGTGTGATACAGCCAATAAGCACGGGTGGTGTTGCTGCCTCCCACTCTGTGATGGATGCTTCGTGGTGTCCTGCACGCTTCGCCAGTCAATCAGAGACCGCCACGGCATCGCTGTAAGGCTGGGGGCGAGGGAGGGTCAAGGTTATTGTTGTTAGCTAAAAGCTAAACCGAGGAGTGAAAAACTATTTTATTTAAATTCAATTTCGTTTTAAAAGATAAGCTTTTCCTACAAAAATCAACATAAAAAGAAACATACTGACACTGTAAACGTCTGCCAAGCCAGCTCACTCTGGACAATAATTACTTTTAATGAACAGTGCTGTATCTTGGACAGTTTTATATATTCATTTATATATATATATATATATATATATATATATATATATATATATATATATATATATATATATGTCTACATATGTACTTTAAGAATATGTAGACAGTAAAAATAACACACTTGAAAGAGAAACATAGATGTGCAATGTAGAAATGAGATCAGAAGGAAAAAGGTCACATGTGACATGATATTTGGATGTAAATTATTTTGGATATTCTGAGTCCCCTTATAGCAATATTAGTTCCTAAATGTTGCCAATAAGTAATAAGTAGAATTTTATGAAATTTTGACCTTATTTGACCTTGCAGAAAGGTCAGAGGTCCAAAGTAGTCATATTTACAGTGCCCATGTATCATTCCCTATATGCCTTCATGTTTTCAATTGGAACAATGGCAATAAGAAATATTAAATATCAAATTTGGAAACACAGAAAATTTACATAAATTGTCTGCATGTGCTTTGTGCGTGCAGACTCTTGTGAAAAATCAATAGCTTAATGGCAAAAATTGGCAAATTATATTATAATTAAGATTTAAATCATCTGCATACTTTACCAATTATACTGACAGTTTTCATGAATTGTGGGATGGCGTTTTCTCCTCTCCTTTCATCAACTAAATCAGACAAGCATGGGGACTCCATGTTTCCTAATTGTGTTGAGTTGTGGGTTGTGTTATGTCGTATTCTTCTCTTCTTTTTCTCCATCCTGCAGGGTTCGTGCTGTGATGACTGCTGTAAAATACTTTGGTGTTACACGTGTGTCTGGTGCCAGATGCATCGTGAGGTGAAGATCAGGGCCAACATGCAGCCGGCCACCTCAACGGTGGTCACCACTCAAGTTGTCAGAGCGTAGGATGTAACCATTTTGGCTGTTGGTTGAGTGAAGATGGCCAACAGTATTTCAAAGTTCATTTCAAGTATTTCAAAGTGCTGATGCTTGTGTAGTTCAATACAATATGTAGAGTCTGTGTTAAAACCAGATGCTTTAAGTTTTGGTAGCGTGTTGGATATATAATACAACTGAGAACGTTTGTTTACTCTGGCTAGTAAAATCTGTATAATTTCACATGGTCACTGTTATTGTAATTTTTCCCAAGTTAAATTTAACGTTTGCTGAAATAAAAAGTTATTCATATTCACCCATTATATGTTGCTTGTTGTACATTTTTGCTCAGCTGTGGAGACACGTTTCTTCAAACCCTGAATATGTCATTTGCAGCTGGGTTTGGCTGGCCAGCTAGTGTCCTCCAGGGGGTCTGCTTAAACTCCTAAAATGATCAAGTGAAAGACTGATTAATCTCCTAAGATGAAGGTTATAACACAAAATCTGTCTCTTGCTCTCCCTCTCTCTCTGTCTTTCACTCACACAGACACACACACCACCACCATCAACTTTGCTAGATTGAAAAGCATTGACCAGGCAGCTGTGATTGAGCAGCAATGTCCATCCAACTCTTTTCACGTTTTTTGTGGTCGTGATAATTTTGTGAGGCCAGGACTGGACTGGGACAAAAAAATCAGCCCGGGCATTTTAAGGAAAAGCCATAAAGCCTTTGAATGAAAACAAATGCTGTTGTGACAGTGATGTACACTATCTTGATGGTATGGATCAATCTAATAAGCCTACACCATCCTCCCAATTCTGGTATTTTAAACAGTACTTACCGGAAATATCAAACAACCTAATCAATAATTACATATACCTAACTAGCAGGGTTGCCAACTCCCAGCCAAAAAATAGGGAACTACCCCCCACCCTCCGCCTCATGATGCTTAATCGACGTAATCAACTTTAATTTATTGCCAGGGTAAAACAAATGCACAGAAACCAATTATTTTTCTACAGTAATTAAATACATTCAACCTCTTTCTTCAACAGAATTGCAGCTTGCACACATGGTACCTTCTATAAGTACTATAGCTTATTAGAGCATATATTAGATTTAATATTTACTATATACAATAATGAATTTCTATACATTTTACATCAGATGACCACTTTGGTTGTAAGATTCAGATAATTGTTTATTAAAAGCTAGACATTTTAAATGAGAATAAGAAAAAAAACAGTATTTCTTATTATTGAAGTAGCAGCAGGAGAGGGAGGGGGAGAGAATGAGAGAAGAAGAGGCAGCTGTGCAGGTTAAAGATGCAGAATAACTCCAGCTTTGTGGGTTTTTTTTCATTCTAGCTGAAGTTCAGGACAAGTCGCGTTCATCGAAAGGCTCGGATGAGCTTGCCAAAGTTCTACAAGTTGTGCCTCCATCGCTTGTGTCCAGATCACACGCTTCACTGACGTGCTGCTCCACCTTTTCACTTTCATTTCTGTGATTACGCGTGCGCAGTGTGAGATGTTGCGTTGATAACCTCACGAGGGGCGATAGGATTTCAAACAGGTTTGATTTTCTTGCGACCATACTATTGCTGATCAGAAGCTGGTCGTGAGGTGTTAATCGCTTCTCGTTACCCCATGTATACTACACGATGGACGACACAATTAAGGCGAGACTCGGGCCGATCCCCACCAAAACGGTCGCACGACTGAGAAATCGTCTCAAAAAAGGCCAAAGATCGCACAGTGTATGCCCAGCTTTAGTTGTTATGGTCCCTGCATCTTTGACCCAGAGTTTTGAGATTTTTGAGCTTATGGCTTTTGGTCTTGGTAAGGCAGTATGTTCTAGCTCTACTTTGGTTTTTTGGTGTTTAAGCTTTTGAGCTCTTCAAGCAATGACGTTAGCTCTCTTCTGTGTTTTTACTGCTCCAGTCTCATCTCTGTGTTTTTCTTTAGTATCTCTTGTGCTCAGGTTATGTCTACATGTTTGCTTACCTTTCCTTGTATCAAGTCTCAATGTTTGAGTTTATCCCAGTTGTATATAAGTGGCGGCTTTACTCGTGCACGTATGTGCACATGTGAGCATGCACAACCCGCACCCCAATTCATGGGTGATTTAATTAGGCTTCATTTTTGGTTCTCTCTGATTTCATTCAATCTGAATCAAAACTTGTTACCAGCATGCATTTCTAATTCCTTGTTATTTAAATTGGATAGTTTGTTGATCTAAATGTTTAGAGACAATAGTGTGGTCTTGAGCTCAATGTAATCTTTAAATCACTGTTGTTTAATTAACAGGTAATGTATTATTTAATTTTGTTTTATCATGTGTGACAACTATTTTGGTCTTCAGTGTGAATTTATACAAATTGGAATTATTTCAGATGGAGGATCCCTTATTTAATATTGCTTTATCCTGACAGTATGAAGAGCAGAGCCTTTATGAGTATTACTATTTTTAACTTGGACAATGTTGCTGTTGTGGAATGGAACACCTACTTCTTTTTTAGACTGATTTAAATGATAAATATAACTGAAGGCGCTTTGTTAAATTATTTTTTTAACTTGGTAGAACATAGTGTGAATCTTTCTTAAATTGGCCTTTTGATTTGCACAGTGTTTTTTTTTTCTCAGGTAAATTTCCTTTCTGTTAGTTTATTTTCACCACTCTGGTTAATAACCTCTTTCCTGTTTCGTGTTCTATACGCTGGCGGTTTGACCATCAACCGACCCTGCTTTCCTGTTTTGCGGTTTCCCTGTGTGCATTATTGTAGGGTCTACTTTACAATATGAAGCGCCTTGAGGCGACAGTTCCTGTGATTTGGTGCTGTATGAATACAATTGAATTGAATTAAATTGAGGCTTCATTGGTCAGTCTTGTTCTGTGTTTTTCCACACCCCTTTATTACACCCATTTAGTTAGTCATATTCACAGAATTCACAGATCAGACATTCTACACAGCCGACTCAGTCTAGAGCTCAGATCTCTGCTGCCTTTTTTCCAACATGGCCTTCAATAAGTAGAGATCTCTTTGTTTGTTTAGGTTCCCTATTATTCAAAAGCTTTTTGATTGTAGGTCCAGTTGTGTTTTCAGAGAACATTTCCCCAGCAACTTCACACAGTAAGTGTTTTAGGAGTTTACAACAATCTGCGTGCTCTAGATTATCTACACCAGTCTCTCTAAAATCATCACACTGACAATTCTCTGGGATTAAAAGCTGCTATATCTCTAGCTCTAATCCCAACCACTCCCACCACCCCTCTGCACAGAGTTGTCAGTTGCATCACAATGATTGCTAGATGGTTTTAGAAGCTAATAAATGTCAAAATGTCCAGGAGAAGGTGGTAGAACAAGAGCAGAAGAATTACAATTAACAGCAGCACCATCCTTATTTAAATGACTGTCCAGATCCTTACCATTAGCTATAACACCACCAGCAACACAAACATCAGAGTTACACTGGCCTGCAGGGAGAGGCATGCTGAAATATACAGTATATACAGTACAGTATACAGTACATACAGTGGTCATCTAATCTTACTATCATTTCTACGACTTTTTGCTTAAAGGCATTAATGCCAAAATGTCAGCCATTCTGTCAGCTACTCTCTGAAGGATTATTAGCAGGTTGACCAGACTGATCACTTTTGGGCGAATAATTATGGTCTCAATTTCTTCTGCATTCCTCGGAAATACGTCATACAAAGGTCGATGTGCATATACAGGTACATGTGCATGAGTAAAGTCAGTACCCCTCTCTCTTACTCCCCCCCCCCCCCTCCCCCTACTTTTAAATGCTGGCCTCATACTCGCATTGTTTCCTTTCACTCATGATATGAGATGCTTGTGGTCTCTGAAGAGCCATCTGGTTTTAGCTGTGCATCAGTTTGCAGAATGTGTTTCCGTAAATGAGATTTGCTTAGATTGTTTCCAAAATATCAACTGAAATCTGTAAGTTGCACCCAACTGTTTTGTCACCACCTTAGTTCTTTCTCTCAGTCAGGAAATTGAATACATAAAGTTTTTACTGGAATACTTAGAGCTACGTTAAGTTCATTTTTGAGTTTATTAAGTAGAAAACAATAATGATTTAGTTGAGTGTATACATTTATTAGTATGTAATTACATCTTCCAACAAACTCCTGTATTTTCAAACTGAATCCATTAAAAATGCAGAGATAAGAGCGTGGACCTGCCACGTTGCCCCTCCGTGTTGAATACAGTGACTGAAATGGCCCTTGCCATTCTCGCTAATCACGTTGTTGAACTGAGAAGATAGATGACAGAAGAGGAGTAAAAGAGGCCCATGACCAGTGTCTACTGTGAACAGCCATCTGTCAACAGAGGGGGTGGCTGCAACACCAACTCTTAGCCACCTACATACAATGCAGTATTGAGATCCCTTCCCAGGCGCCTCACATCTTGCTTCAGGTGACCTCAGTGGGACACATGATAGTTTGAGGCAAGGTCTTACAGTGGTTTCACGCAAAACCTCAGGTGGTAATGGCCCACGCTGTTGCTCACATCTTAGCTCTTGTGATGGTGTGCATGATCAATAGTGGGTTAACAACTCTCTTAAGCGACACCACCACTAGGGTTAAAGGTGGGACCTTTTGGTTTTAGAACTGAAGAAGCTTTTCACACGAGAGATAAAACATCCTCACAAAACGTAAAGAAGTCCAGTCACTTCCATTCCAAGATCCTTAGACTAGCTGCAAGAGTAGCTGAATCTAGTAGACAGGTGGGATTCATTGAGTGAATCTAACCAGCGCCATCATCTTAAATGTAAACCATTGTTTACAAGTCTTGATCTGTAATCTAAATTTAGCCTGCCGTGCATAATGCATCACTGTAAACTGCCTGCTATTTTCATGCAATCAGTGCATACTTGTATACTTCAGCTGGTTTTTCAGTTTCCTTTCCTTTCATTTTCTGTTTGTCAGTACCCCAAAGTGTTCTGGCTCCATACTACCATAGCTAGGATTATGCACTTGAATTGGAAGGGGTAAGAAAAAGGAACTCAGAATACAATCTGCAGTCTACTGACATCTAGCTGTGAGATTTGTGTGTGGGCAGATCTATAAAACATTTGATGTGATGGAGAAACACAAAATTGAACTTGTCAGTTTGTAACAAAATGTATTTAAAATATGAACCAACATAAATTTATTTATGCAGAGTAATAATCTAGTGAAGATGTGTGTGAATTGTGTAACACAATACCACAATCTCAACAAGAGCTCTTAAAAACAGTGTCAGTCTGATATGACTGCAGAAACAAAAAGCTGTAGAGAATATCTGAGAGAGTCTGTGATGGGATATATAAGATAGGACAAAAAAATAAATAAATAAATAAACAAAACAGGCTGTCCTAACATCTTCTTCCCTGTAGAGAGCAGTGTTGGAATGTACAAAAGAGTTAGGCCGCTTCTGCTTGTCGTTTGAACACAAACTGTCCATTTCAGTCCCTTTTTACTGGACATTTGTTTTTGGTCTATGTCTTTTGACTTATTTGAGCTAACCCAATGAGTCCTATTGTGCTCAAAAGAGGACATCCTGGCCTTTTGTTGCTATTATGTTGCTGATGGTGTGGTGATAGTTTTTTTAGATAAAACTTTTCAGCGTTTTGTTACAGCCTTAGCGGGCGTTGATAGACTCAAGTAGTGAGAGTGTGTGTGTGTTGATTTTTAAAGACATTGTTAGACTCTCCACATCAACTCTTAGACTGATGTCAGTCTGCGACTGTTCTGCACACTTCAATTTTCTAAATAAAGCATGTGTGTTGTGTTAGTGTTAAAAGTAAACAATATAAATATTGTTTTACAATATAAAACACTTCGAGGTGTGATTTTGTCCTATAAAAAAATACACCGAATTGAAAATTAAAACATAAATTGAATTAACTATTACATTTTACTTCTTTGTCTAAATGAGCACATATTTTAAGACCATCAAACTCTGATGATGACGTCACTGGACAAAAGAAAAAATCGACTGAGCAGCATTGCCTCGATGTCCTCTGTTGTTAGATTTGTACATTTGGGATGCTTTATGGTTGCTATAACAAGCCCACCCACACTGAAGTGGTGCTCAGTTGTAATGGAAAACATTCAAATTTTAGGCGGGAAATGGGTCTATTGCGCCAGAAAAAGTACTCCTTTTAAAAGCACTGCTACTTTTATCCAGACCTGTATAAAGTTATATTATTGCCAGATGCCAGATCAGGAAGCTGCATTACAGTTAGTGCAAGCTCGCTGCTTTGCTTATGCAAAATTCTTGGGCAATCATCCAGGTCTTACACCTCTGAAAACAGAGGGAAAGAATCACGAGAGTGATTTTGAGTTGCGAAAGCCCCCTAGTGGAGAATGGAGGCACTCCCAATCGATAAGGAAAAGGCTTACAAACTGATTAGTGATTAACACATCGCAGTCCTAATGAATAACTTAACAACCATTAGTACAACATGAAAAATAATAACTTTTATAACAATTTTCTTACCTTACATTTTTTTTATATTTATGTTAACTAATATGAAATAGTATTAAATGTATACCCTTTTAATTTTCAGTTGTGAACCCTTTTCTACTGTCAACTCCTGTAGTATGAAATCATCTTAGAAATAACAGCTGCATGGAGTCTTTTGGTACTGCCCAGAGTGTATAACGGTAGTCTTATCACAGAGACATGTAGGGAGAGAGGAGTGGCGATAGGTTGGGCGAGCAAGAGAGAGCGAGAGCGGGAGGAGACAAGTGGAGGGACCAGTGATGGGAGGGACAGAGAGAGGGGGGGGGGGACAGAGAGAGAGAGAGGGGGGGGGGGGCGGGGACAGAGATCAAAGCTGTAAAATGTCACTGTTTTCTGTTCTGGCTTTGAGTAGAGCAAGAAGAAGACACAGGAAGTCATCGCAGGGGATCATAAGAAGTTACGACTCTTCCCTGTGAAGAACTAAGTAAAGTGTAGCATTCTGTGGCTGTGAAAGCGCACGGTGGAGCGCGTTGTACTGCTTTGGCAGATTGCGCATTAAATACCACGACGCACAACGGTGGAAAAAGGAAATACCATTCATTGGAGTGACAACTTCATGTCGAACCCAAATTTGAGGTGGCCGAGTCGGGTAGGTGAAAGCAGCGGGGGCTCTCGCTCTCAACCAATGAGAAGGTTAACGTCACTTCTCGGCATGAGTCGTAGAGCTGTCTGTAGATGTGGAAACATTTTCTATTCAGTCATGCGCAGTATAGCGCTTCATTCTCTGAGAATTCAGCTGGGCTCGATCATTATCAGCCTACAGAGAAATGGAGAAACAGGAAATATCATCTTTGAGCTGCATGGTGTGTGATGGCGGGCGCCTTTCGCTACGCACACCACCTCTGGCGGGCAAGCTCTGTGTTCAAGGTAGTGATGCACTCTGCTTTCTATGCCTGTTTGTGCTGTTCCTTTGCAAAGGTTTCAAATGTCTTTCAATAAATCTCAGAAAATCTGTTTGGTTTTGATGGTCAAATTATTTTTTCACTACACCTCACTCAAGTCTGCTTTTGAATCCAGATTTTTGTTACAGCTTTAACGGGCCTTGACAGACTTTAAGTACTGACAGTGTGTATGAATAGTTCTTAAGAACAGCTTTGCATTATCCTTCTTAGAATACATTCAGGCACATGCAGCTCCTGTGATCAAGTACAAGTCAAATATTCTACAGAGGCTCTATTCTCCATAGTGACAGGATAAAGCAACATTAAATAACGGATCCTCCACCTGAACTAATTTCAGTATGTATAAATCTACACTTTAGACCAAAATATTTGTCACACACGATAAAACATAATTAAATAACACAGTGCCTGTTAACTAAAAATTCACGTTTTAAAAGATTTTATTGAGCTTAATACACTATTGACTCCAAACATTTAGATCCACAAAATATCTATTCTAAATAACAAGAATTAGAAATACACACTGGTAACAGGCTAGGATTCAGATTGAATGGAATCAGAGAGAACCACAATTAATATCTAATTAAACATACCCAGGGATTGGGTTGGGGGGGGGGGGGGGGCAAAGGTCATTCAAAGGTCTGAAAGTTGTGCGCAACACATGCACACACATGCATAAGCAAAGCCACCACTTATATACTAGTAGCACTGACTCAAACATTCAGACTTGACACAAAGACAGAAAGGTGAGGAAACACGGAGACTTAACCTGAACACAAAAGATACTACGGACTCACACAGAGATGAGACTGTGACAGAAAAAACACAGAAGAGAGCTAACGTCATTATCTGAAGAGCTCAAAAGCACCAACACCAAAAACCAAAGTAGAGCTGGAACATAATCTATGTCTACTGTGCACAGCCATCTGTCAACATGGGGGGTGGCTGCAACACTAACTCTCGGCCACCTACATACAAGGCAGTCTTGAGATCCCTTCCCAGATACCTCACATCTGGTGACCTCAGTAGGTCACATGATCGTCTGAGGCAAGGTCTTCAGTGGTTTCACTTGAAACCTCTGGTGTTGTAATGGCCCATGCTGTTCTTCACACATTGGCTCAGGTGATGAGGTACATGAACAATAGTAGCGACACCACCACTAGGGTTTAAAAACCTTTTGGCTTTAGAACTGAAGAAGCTTCTCAGATGAGAAACATCGTCACAAAACTTAAAGAGGTTCAGTCACTTTTATTCCCAGCTGCAACTGTAGCTAAGTCACATTAGATAGGTCACCTGAGCCATAACTGATTAATGAGTTTGCTGTTAATGTCGTAATGGTGGTGACACCAGGGGTTAAAGTGAAAAACTACCAAAGCTATGATTATGCACTTGAATTGGAAGGGGTAAGAAAGTAGAACTCTGCAGACTACAATCTGCAGTCTACTGACTCTAACAAGTCCTATTGTGCTCAAAAGAGGGCACACTGGCCTTTCTAATGCTATCTCATGTGTTTAAGTGGCCCTTTTTAATTCCAAACAAGCAGGACATCACAGAAAGAGTTAAACTGAAAGATACTTGTTTTCTCGGTTGTCATGAGAATATATTTGGTCATTATTATGTTCCTGGTGGTGTAGTGATAGTTTTTAACTTTTTTTTTACAGCCTGACAAACTCAAGTAGTGCAAGTGTGCATGAATTGTTTTTAAAAACATTGTTAAACTCTCCACATCAATATCTTAGACTCACGTCAATCTGTGATTGTTCTCCACACTTCAAGTCACACCCAAAACCACAAAATGTTCCAGGAAGTATCCAGGCAGAGTGCAAAACAACAGCAGGTGCTGACAATCAGTCATGTCAACCGCATTATTCTGTAGAGGCTGCGTTTAATCTGTGCAACTTGTTTTTCTTCTAAAACTGCTTTGCATTCAGACACATGCAGCTCCTGTGGTTACACCACACAGAGTACGAGTCAAATACTCTACATCAATCAAGTTTTAATAACAGAGAAAATAATATAATAATGAGTATAAAATACTTTGAACATTAAAGTGGGCACTGACCGTAACTTTTACTTAAACACTTTCTTTGTTGGAAGTTTACTTTCCATGTTTTTGTGTGTACACAGGTTTGAAAGAATGTGGATTTGTGTTTCTCCTTTCAGAGGATTTTAAGTTTCCTTTTACAGGAAAACATCTGCCCATCGTCCACCACACCTCTCACAGTTTGCAGATATATTTTACTCTCCCTCTTTTTCTCATCTTTAAAGCTTACAGAAGCAGAGGAAACCTTTTAATTACAATATCCATAGCTAATTTGAACTAATTCAAGAAATTGGCTGTAATGCTAGAAAGCTCATGTTTTCCAGGAATGTTAAATTTGTTGTACACAGCAAATTCTGGTCCTTGGAATAAACTCTCAGGGAGTTCAGATTAACTACATTTGAGTGTACATGCGTGACCATCGAATGAACTCTAGTGCAGAGTTAGAGTAACTCTTTTCCGGGAGTTGATTTTTCAACTCTTTATAGGAGTTAAAACTAAACTCTCACGGAGTGAAATTTCTACTACCATATAGAGTAAAATTTAACTCATAACTAGAGTTAAGTTTGATATTAACTCTTTTGTAGTGTTACTCATCAATTGAAAAAAGTTTTAGGTTTTTGGTGCAAATTACTACAAAAACACAATAGTGATTATTATGAATGTATGGATTTTATTTATCAAAAATAACATATTCAAATATGAATGCTGCATGGATTAACATACATTCTGTGTAACAGTACTGTAATAGCATAATATCCACCATTATTGGCAACTAAACAGTTGAGGTCAGAAAGGCCTAACATTGGGCGAAAAGAAAAAAAAAACAGAATTAAAGGAAAAAAATGACTACAGAATAAGCACTTCTTGTAATGCAGTGTTAACGTGAGGAAGACTCTGTAAAGTCTCCATCAAGCCAACAAATTAAGTAATGCAACTCTCTCACAGAACATAAAATTGTGAATCACACCCATATGACATTTGGGCATCAAAACATTTGAAATGTCTTACTTTCTCCCTTTCTAGGACCAGTATCTTCTTAAAAATGGTTTCATTTACCTGAAAAGCAGGACACTGATCATGGAAACACGTTTCATGGTTAACATGCATAACAAAAACAGAGAGAGAGCGAGAGAGAGAGAGCAAGTCTTATTACACACTACAGTTGCAGAGCAAACTACATGAAATACTATATTAAATTATTTTTCTCTAATCTGTTTTATCTTCGTGTTTAAGCTTTTTCAAGTAATGGCAACTAAAGAGTCAAGTATAAGTCAATTAAGTACTGTATCTACATTTCTTTCATGTATGCTGTCCAATAGAGGCTGAACCATTTGAAGTCCGGCATCACTTGTGTCACTGCTCTGACTGCTGGTGGTTGAGACAGACAATGTATCTGTTAGACTTGGAGAGGAGGGCTCTTCCACATGTTGCTTCAGGACAGTCAAATCTGAGGGTGACAAATAAAAATATTAGAATACAAGGTATATACAATCAAAAACACAACACAACAAAGATACCATTTATGCACACAGGGCCAGTAAATTGCACGGTTTGATTAAATTATACTTTCTCCCAGGAGAACAGATGGTTATTTTGTATTTTATTATGGTAATATACAATTTACATACCACAAGGTGTGAGTGTCACATAGTGTGTTAGGTCTGAGCAGTCACGCAGCTTCTTGGATGATTGTGTTTCCAGGATGTCTGAAATGCATGTGATAAATCCAACTTACTGTTGAGCCATGAAAACAGCATTTTGTGATTGTTACCACAGGATATTAGACAAATTAAAAATGTTTATTTAAGAGTAACTGTACAAATCAAATCCTTCAAAATCTATCAGAGCATATATTTACTTACCTTCAGCTGTATAGATGACAAAACACACCTCTTTGACTGCTGCAAGTTCAGGAAAGATATCCTCATCCACCTCTATACCCTGCTCATCCGTGACTTTCAGTGCTGCATTTTCTGGTATGAGAAACTTCTGCTGCACTGAAGTAAAATCATCACTTAGTTAATAACAACATTATCATTTCTTCTTTAATGACTTAGTACAAACCATAACTTACCTGCTCTCACAAAATCTGTGAAGCTGACTTCTTCCAATTTTGCATATTTCTTTGTCTCTCTGTGTTTTACTTTTATCAACATCTTGGCCACCTACGGAAAAAAATACCTTTACTACTATGAAACACAACACAAGAAGAAGAGGTTGTTTATGGTAACTCTATGTAAACTGTGTATAACTTAATCAACGAACACTGTCTTACATTGAGTTAGCCTGTCCACACTAAATATTGCTTAAAATCTATTTAGCTAGGCTGGTTTAGCAGACAATGTGACTGCATGTTTGCTGTGTCCTTGTCTTTACAGTTCTGGAGACAGGGTTGTGTGCATGTCTCAGTGTGCAGCAGGACTAACTAACTGATGTTAATGGTACCTCAACATCTCATCAGTGCAGGCTGCACCTCTCTTTGGTTAAATACGGCCATTACCATGAGTCTAAACAGAATATTACTGTAGTTAGCTAACGTTAAATTAAACGTTGGTGTTAAAATTAAGAAATAGAAATAAACGTTTTCATTGACAACGTGAAATGTGTATCTTAAAATACAGTAAGATAAGTAAGTTAGCTAACTTTTGACTAGCATTAGCCTAGCTGCTATCTCCAAATCAGCATAACATACAGAAAACACATGTAGTGCTAGTTAGTTAACTTTATATTTTACTTGTGCATCCATGTAACTGAATATATATATATATAAATAACATCACTACACTCACAGAAAATTCCAAAGTAAATAAAGTATTTTTACCTCCTACATGTCGGAGTCCAAGAAAGAAACACAGATAGGCGCTGTAACGGTCGACAGACAAACAACACCAGCAATGTGTTGAATTAGACTCCTTAGCACCCAGTGAATGAACACCTAAATATTACACCGCTTTAGAGTACTCCCCAACACTGACTGTAGTATAAGGTGAAAAATAAACTCTCGGAATGTAACTCTTGCGCACTTTTATGCCTAACTCCAGAATATTTAACTCCAGTGATTTGCTGTGTAGGAAGGTACGAGAAGGTTGGGTAGAAATATTTTATCAAAACTTTTTAGCTGATTTGTATGAAACAACTGAAGAGCTTTAATAGAAGTTTTTGTTTTCTGCCAGCCAGAAAAAAACTCACCTCACCTCCTGACAATATGACAACTCACCTTTTTCCTCTACGTTTGGACTCTATTCAGTTCAATTTTATTTATATACAATCAAATCACAATAATTGCTTCATATTGTAAAGTAAAGACCCAAGAATACAAGATTGTGTTCAGCTGTCTGTTTTATAAAGTAAAGATAATACTTTTTTCCACCAACATACTTGATCTAGCGCCACTTTCTGCGTAACAAGCTCATCATCAGATGTTAATCACATGTAAACTTCTCAAAACTCTAAGCACAAAAGAAAAGCTTCCAACTAAACCCACAAAACCTCTGAAGTTCCGGCCAATGTATCAAACCAATGAAAGCAGTTATAGCTGTGCTCACAACCACACAATGTTATCATGTCATGGGTGTGTATTTGTTACACATTTAAAACCCTGTTCTATAAAACAACAACAAAACAAAAAACAAACAAACCAAAAAAAAAAGGATTTCTCACCAGCTACTCACTCAATCAACAGAAACATGAGTATATAGTGAAAATCACAGTGGTAACAAAGCATCTGTTGAAATTAGGGTTCTCATTTTTTGTTACTTCCCTTATTGACATAAGAAATGGCTTATAGTAACGGTTTCAATATATATCACAATCACTGCAGTGATTGGTCGCATCACTGGAGGTGACGAAGCGGCTTATGGGAAAGGTGGCCAGTCTGGTGTCATGGTGTGAGGACAACAACCTCACCCACAACACTGATACGACAAAAGAGATGATAGTAGACAGGAGGAAGAAGAGGAGGCCTCACCAGCTGCTGTTTATCCTGAAGAATGAAGTGGAGAAGGTGAGCAGCTTTAGATACCTAGGCGTCTACATCACTGAGGACCTCACCTGGACACTGAACTCCACACAGCTGGTCAAGAAGGCTCAGCAGTGGCTGTATTTCCTGAGGAGGCTGAGGAAATTTGGTATTTTGGCCAAGATCCTCAGCAGCTTCTACAGCTGCACTGTGGAGAGCAGCCTGACCAGCAGCACAACTGCTATAGACTGCAAACACCTGCAGTGAGTTATAACAACTGCGGAGAAGATCACCAGGAGCCCGCTGCCCTCTCTTCAGAGCATCTACCATCGCAGAGTCCAGAGGAGAGCTGCCTCCATCCTCAAAGACCTCACACACCCCCAACACCGACTGTTCACACTTCATCCCGACTCAACAACTCCTTCCTCCCCACTGCTATCAGACTCTTGAACAGTAATAATAAGTTTTGGACATCAGGTCTTCTCACATATCAAACCAGCATATTAAGCTCATAGCTCTTTTGCACATAAATCTATTTAGCACTTCAATTTTTTTGTCTCCACTTATTTATTAATATTTTGTACTTTATTTACAAATAACACGGCAAAAGAGAAAGAATTTCATTGTACGGAGAAATGCCTTTTCTTTGCACACATGACAAAAAAACGCTTTGAATCTTGAATCTTGGGATTTGGGTTAGTTAAACAGCGGCCTCTGGTGGACGTCTCGGGAAAAGCCTGCCCGAAACCAGACAAAAAACACCCGTGGGCGGGGAGGCCCCAGAGAGAACCGGCGGCTGGCGCGCTGGGGGGAATACAGTTGGTGTCATGTGTGATAGAGTAGTGCTTTTTTTAAAAAGCCCCCCCCCCTGCGCATGTATTCTTTATTATAATAACAACAAACTCGCCGTCTTTCAGGCGGTTGTTTCTTTAAGGATTTTGAGAATTTAGCTTAGAGAACAAGAGTTGAGCTTTGGCAATTCAGAAAACTGCTGTAATCAACTACTGAGGAGTAACATGCACTCAAATTTAGTAAATGTAACATAAGGGATTTATTTATATATTGTGCACCTCCATCAACTAAAGTAACTTACATACCAGATACATTAATCATTAATGTACACCTCGGTATGTGTGACAAAAATTTGAACCATCACAGTTTCATGAATAATCCATGGCAATGAAGAGTCTCACACTTTACATTTCCTACTTTTCCTTCATACATTTTGATTTCTTGTAAAAGAAAGTTTATCACATCTGTTCACATTGTTTCTTATATATATATATATAGAATAACACAGAAAACAGAGATTTGAGATCGGAAACTTTTTGTATATGTATGTATGTAAGTATATTCACTACAAGTCAAAAGTTTTTATTTTGATTACTTTCTACATTGCAGATACCAACCGAAGACATTAAATATAGGAAGCATATCTTTGCAAAGATATGCAGCAAAGAAAAACATTGATAATAACTGTAAAGATGTCTTATATGGTATCTGTATCTTATATTGTATTGCAACAAAAATGTTATAACTTCTAACATTCAGCAGGTCAAAGCTGGAGAAGTTTTCTGATTTGAAGAAATGGGGGCATGTTGTGTGTGTTTATTCATAGGTTGTGCCCTGGTTTGATAGCTGTGGTTACACCACTACTTGCTCATTTCTGTCTGCATGGTTTTAGCTGCATCAGAGCATGATGAACAGCTTCACTGTGAGAGAGTCTAATTTAAAACTATTTCCGTGATTAGCTTCATCAGCTGCAATGTAACAGTGTGCTTGTTTATTGCAAAATGTATCCAAAATGCTAGAAAAAGAGAGTGTATTTTGACTTTTCTTCCTTTTAAATTCAGAATCTAATTCAAAATCCTTTTGCTCACATACAAGGTTATATAGTGAGGATGATAATAATAATAATAATAATAATAATAATAATAACAATAAGCAGGCCCCATCTTACTTTAAAGTCAAGTTAACTGGCTTTATTGTCATTCCAACCATGTGCAGTGGTACACAGTGAAATTAGACAGTGTTCCTCCAAGACTATGGTGCTACAAATGACATTTAAAACAGACAATCAAAACAGGACAACATAAAGTGCATTGTGCAAAAATTGCAAAAAAAAAACCCAAAACAAAGACAGTGCCTCAGCAGAGAGAACAGAACAATACAGACACAAGACAATGCAGACACAACCGTGCAACAGAAAAGTGCAGCAATGACAGTAACTTGATGTATGAAGGTGTGTTTGTGTGTATGAGCCTGTGCAGATAAGTGCTTGGTAGTGACGTGTATGAAGGTATTTGTGTGTGTGTCAAGTCCAGTGTTCAGGAGTCTGGCAGTGAGGGCCCAAATGCTCTGGTACCTCTTGCCAGAAGGCAGCAGGGTGAAGAGTGTGTGTGTGATGCGTGGGGGTCCTCCACAATGCTGGTGTCTATGATGGAGGGAAGAGAAGCTCCAATGATCTTCTAAGCTGTTCTTACTATCCGTTGTAGGGTATTGTGATCCAATACGGTACAGTTACCATACCAGACAGTGATGCAGCTGCTCAGGACGCTCTCAATAGTCCCTCTGTAGAAGGTGGTGAGAATTGATGGTGGGAGATGGGCTTCTCTCAGCTTCAACAGGAAGTAAAGACACTGTTGGGCCTTCGTACTTATGGAGCTGGTGTTGATGAACCAAGAAAGGTAATCTGCCAGGTGAACACCAAGGAATTTGGTGCTCTTGACAACCGAGGATCAATCAATATTCAGTGGACAGTGATCTCTCTGTGCTCTCCTGAAGTTGACAATTATGTCTTTGTTTTGCCCATGTTCAGAGACAGATTGTTGACTCCACGCCAGACCTCATAGTACCATATCACCCCATAAGAACACTTCACTCTCAAACTGCTGGTTTACTTGTAGTTCCTATACTATTGAAAAGTAGGAAGGTTAGGAATCAGGTCAGGGCTGGAATACACAGCTGGAACGTGTATTACTGCTGGGAGCATCTATCTATTGGATTCCATCTACAACCCGGCGCGTTCATGAGGAACGCCTCGGGACGTGACAAATCATCGGTATATTATGCGGACCAAGTGAGAACAGGCTCGAATACAATGGCTGAGATGGACATCGCCGTTCTGCCTATTTCCTTTGTGGCTAAAGATCAGTGACATACACCTTATAAGTTACTTTTAATTTAAAGATCACAACTCTTTCGAATGATATATGGGTAGTTAACATTTGTACATGTACATTTTCATCAACTCTTTCTCACCTTGAGCCTCATCTCTTGAACTGAACTCAGGGCTCAAACACAATAACATACATAAACATGTTTATTTATTCCAGATATTGTTGCAGTCACTTATTGTCAGCAGATTAGACGTGTGACCTTCCCGTCTTTGGACAGTTGATAACAAGCCGACTAAACAACAGCAACTGGTTATAAGGTAACATTATGCCAGCTAATGTTAGGCTCAGGTGTCCTAGAAATCATACTTTCCCTCTGATAAACACTTTTATTACAATCTTCAATCATATCAGAGTTTTTTAGGTAATTGAATTGGGTAGGATCAAGACGTTTACATGTAGTGGTGAGATTTTAAAGCATCAACATTGGAGCTGGCAGCTCTGTAAAATGATATGAAAAATATAAAATTGAACTTGTCAGTTTGTCCCAAAAAGTTTCAGTGGGAGAAACATGTGAAAGTGAAAAAACGATAAGCCATATCATTTTTTGATTGGTTGACATGGTACATTCTTCCACCAAAACGACGGGCCGTTTTTGTTTTTGTTTTTTTTTTGGGGGGGGGGGCATCGTGGCTTAAGACTTGGCAGTTCGCCTTGCAATCAGAAGGTTGCTGGTTCGAACCCCGGCTCCGAAAGTCTCGGTTGTTGTGTCCTTGAGCAAGACACTTCACCCGTTGCCTACTGGTGGTGGTCAGCGGGCCCCGTGGCGCCAGTGTCCGGCAGCCTCGCCTCTGTCAGTGCGCCCCAGGGCAGCTGTGGGTACAATGGTAGTGTAAAGCGCTTTGGGGTCCATAGGGACTGAGTAAAACGCTATTCAAATACAGACCATTAACCATAAGCAGAGAGTGCTTGCTAGCGCTCTTAGACAGTAAACGTGATGAAACTATTGAAGAAAAAATGCGGTGTATGAATGGCACCTGTTTGAACTCATCATCTGTATAAAAGACACCTGTCCACAGCCTCAAACAGTCAGACTCCAAACTCCGCCATGGCCAAGACCAAAGAGCTTTCGAAGGACACCAGGAAAAGTATTGTAGACCTGCACCAGACTGGGAAGAGTGAATCTACAATAGGCAAGCAGCTTGGTGTGAAAAAATCAACTGTGGGAGCAATCATCAGAAAATGGAAGACATACAAGACCACTGATAATCTCCCTCGATCTGGGGCTCCACGCAAGATCTCATCCCGTGGGGTCAAAATGATCATGAGAACGGTGAGCAAAGATCCCAGAACCACACGGGGGGACCTGGTGAATGACCTGCAGAGAGCTGGGACCAAAGTAACAAAGGTCACCATCAGTAACACACTACAACAGCAGGGAATCAAATCCCGCAGTGCCAGACGTGTTCCGCTGCTGAAGCCAGTGCATGTCCAGGCCCGTCTGAAGTTTGCCAGAGAGCACATGGATGATACAGCAGAGGATTGGGAGAATGTCATGTGGTCAGATGAAACCAAAGTAGAACTTTTTGGTATAAACTCAACTCGTCGTGTTTGGAGGAAGAAGAATACTGAGTTGCATCCCAAGAACACCATACCTACTGTGAAGCATGGGGGTGGAAACATCATGCTATGGGGCTGTTTTTCTGCCAAGGGGACAGGACGACTGATCCGTGTTAAGGACAGAATGAATGGGGCCATGTATGGTGAGATTTTGAGCCAAAACCTCCTTCCATCAATGACAACTTTGAAGATGAAACGAGGCTGGGTCTTCCAACATGACAATGATCCAAAACACACCGCCCGGGCAACAAAGGAGTGGCTCCGTAAGAAGCATTTGAAAGTCCTGGAGTGGCCTAGCCAGTCTCCAGACCTCAACCCCATAGAAAATCTGTGGCGGGAGTTGAAAGTCGTGTAGCTCGGCGACAGCCCCAAAACATCACTGCTCTCGAGAAGATCTGCATGGAGGAATGGGCCAAAATACCAGCTACTGTGTGTGCAAACCTGGTAAAGACCTATAGTAAACGTTTGCCAACAAAGGTTATGTTACAAAGTATTGAGTTGTACTTTTGTTATTGACCAAATACTTATTTTCCACCCTGATTTACAAATAAATTCTTTACAAATCCTACCATGTGGATTCATGGATTTTTTTTTCACATTCTGTCTCTCACAGTTGAAGTGTACCTCTGGTGCAAATTACTGACCTCTGTCATCATTTTAGGTGGGGGAACTTGCACAATCGGTGGCTGACTAAATACTTTTTTGCCCCACTGTAAAGCAAGATATATGCAAAGATATGTGGCAAAGAAAATTGATAAATAACTCTTATATTGTATCTGTTACATCAGCTGTCCCCAACCCCCGGGCCTCGGACCGGTACCGGTCCGTGAGTCGTTTGGTACCGGGCTGCGAGAGTTGAGGCTCAGGTGTGAAATGTATGGTTTTCAGGGTTTTTATCGGTTTTCAGCGTTATTTTGTTACCGTTTTTATCGTTAACTCGGTTTTCCTGGGTCTTTTCACGTGTGTTATGAATAAATCTTCTTTTTTTTCGGTACCGGTACTAGTTTTATTTTGTTGTATTTATCCGCGACACCTTAAAGGCCGGTCCGTGAAAATATTGTCGGGCATAAACCGGTCCGTGGCGCAAAAAAGGTTGGAGACCGCTATGTTACATCACAACAATGTTACAATTTGTAACACTGAGCAGGTCAAAGCTGGACAAGTTTTTTGATCTGAAGAAATGAAGGCATGTTGTGTGTGTTTATTCATAGGTTGTGCCCTGTTTTGATAGCTGTGGTCACACCACAGATAAAGTTTATTTGTTCATTTCTGTCTGCATGATTTTGGCAGCAGCAGACAAAATTGAACTTGTCGTTTTGTCCCAGAAATTTGATTCTGTTCATTAGTGTTTTCAGTGGGACAAACATTTTGTCACTCATCAATGACTGAAACTAGCAGCACTGACGAACAATGGGCTGGGAGGCCAGTTTCTTGACCATTAATGTGCAAACTGTCATGAATTCTGAATCAGGAGCTCGAGCTTGCACTCTGCTGCATGGGCTCCTACACCCTCTCCTCTTGGAGTTCTCAGTTGCCATGGATTGAGTATGCACATAACTGTCTCACCTCCTGAGCTACAGGTCTTTCTCCTTATCAGGTTTCCCTGGGATGCCAACCACTGTTGTTCCCAGAAGTGGCCATTTCTTCAGTTCTATGTGGCTAGAACTGAAGAAAACTTGGAACCTGACCAGAGTCTGTCCTACCGCTGAAAGACCTCAGCTCCTTGCTATGTGCAAGGTGAGAATGTGTGGTTGTCCTCTAGAGCTATTCCTCTGAAATGCCTGTCTAGAAAGTTAGCTTTACTCTACTTTACTCCTTTTGGAACTATATGATTAACTCTGTGCTCCTTTTTTAAAGTGCTCACTCTTCCTGTGACAACTGCTTCCTGCTCTGGCTTTCCCCGTGACCGTGTTGTTACAAATTCTTGTTGTCACTAAAACTTTTGAACTCCTAGTTGCTTTCCTCGAGTCTGCTTTTGAGTCCAGCTTTTTGTTACAGCCATAAGAGGCTCAAGTACTGACAGTGTGCGTTAATAAAAAACAAACCAAAAAAGAAATTGTTAGGCTCTCCACATGAGCTCTTAGACTAATGTCAGTCTGTGGCTGTTCTAGATATTTGTAGAGCAATTACCAAAAAAAGTAGCCACAACATGCTCCAAATCATAACCTCAGCCCACCCACTACTTCCCTCAAAATTTCCAGGTATATGTTCCTCTTGTTCTTACTCTCATCTTCAAAGCTTACAGAATCAGAGGAAAGGTAAGAAAAACCTTTTGTAATAATGAACATCTTAAGCACAGTCAGTTCTTTGTGAACTTATGATACTGGTTAGTTAGTTTCATCATCAGTAAGCTGCTGTGAGTTAGTTGAAGGAAAACTGTACTTTCCTCAAGACAAACATGATCTAGATGTGTGATAATTATCATTGCTGTCAGCACAGTGAGGATAAAGGAAGCTACAGTTTAGCCTTTTAAACTCATTTTAGCGACTATTCTTTCATACACTAATCTGCATTAGCTTACAGTTCGATAAATGTTAGCTGATGGGTTTTATGTGTAACATGTAATGCACTACAACTGAAAATACCCTTTACATGATAGAATCTTAGACACAGTAGCCAATGAAACTTTGCTTTGTTTGCACTATAAATGAATTCAGATAGCAGCTTGCAACGTGAGAATGAGTCAAGACATAAACTGCATGCCAAATTTAGGATTTGTTAGAAACACCAAGCCTCTCCTGTCCCTGTTTAGTATGCTTGATTGAACCTGAAGTTAGCTAAACTCTCATAACTGTAAAGGAACTAAAAATGCATTTTACAATTGGACTAGCATTTATGTAGCAATTTTCAAGTCTTGTGCACAGTGCTCACCATGTTTTAAATCACATCTTTATTTAGCTCATATTCACATCTACAGATGTACCATTTTCAGTATACAGCTAATTTATAATCATCATTTAACCTAATATGCATGTCTTTGGAGAAAAAGGGGTGGTAGTGTAAATAGAGTTTAGGCCCATATGTTGCAGTCAACAAGTCTGGGAAGGTTTATTTGGACAGACAAGACTAAAGTGGAGATGTTTACGCGTTGTGCACAACATCATGTTGGTTGAAAAATTGAACCTAGCGTTTAAGCCCAAACACCTCATACCTGCTGTCAAACACAGGGGTGGAAGTATAACGATGGGGCTTGCTTTGCAGTCACAGGACAGCTAAATCCTAACTCAAACTTATTGAATTATATTTTTGTCATAACAAATCTGCAAGCAAAAACAAAATCCGAGCAAATAATTTTACTTCATGGGTGCAATTAAATTCCTCATGCATAGAACGCGGCAGCTGCACATACAAAGAAGCCAAGATTCGTGCACGAGTGTCTGCTTTGGACGCCCTGCTGAAGTTTGATATGGCAAGGCAATAGTGCCGTAACTTGGCACTTACACTACCTACCTACCTGGTTGAAGAAATTATATAAAAATTGCAGTTTAATGAGTCAGAACAATGTAAAAAATTGCGGGGATCTCAACAGAACGCTGTATTTTACACCAGTGAATGGTGTTTAAAAGCCTGTTTTCAGCAAGATGTTTCAAAACGGTTCGGATGGGGCAACAAAAGGCCGGAAAAACAAGTGGTGCTAAAAAGAAATAGCTCGAGGGACATTTTAAAAGTAACTGGGTTACTTGGCAACAGGTCAGTAACATGATTAGGTATTTAAAGAGCAACTTAGAGAAACAGAGTTGCTCTGAAGGAAAGGTGGGCAATTTGGTTGATCAGCAAAAACGTCCATTAACAAATTGTGTAACAATTTCAGAATAATGTTCTTCACTGTAAAGCTGTGAAGACTTGAAATATTTCATCATCTAGAGTCATCAAAATCTATATCATCAAAACGTTCAGAGACTCTGGAGAAATCTCTCTGTGGAAACAACGAGGCTGAAAGTCATGATGTTGGTGATCTTTAAGCCCTCAGAGGAAACTGCATTAAAAACAGACATGATTCTGTCATGGAAATCAGTGCATTTCCTCTATCAATTGGGGCAAAAGATCTGAATCACTCTTTATAGAAGTACGTGGTGCAGTGGGTTGCCAGAAATATCAATGATGGATGGCAGTTTGTTCAATCACTTCCTGCTGCCAATCACAGAGCTAGCTTTCCTGAGCAGTTTTTCCAGTGTTTGTGTTGCCAGCTCCAATCTGGCTCCCCAAGAAGACCACAGCAAAGTGCACCGCACTCACCTCAACTGACAGAACATCTCCAATATTCTGGTGAACTCACAAGCTTCCATGCTTGCTCATCCACTTCTTGTATGCAGGTCAGCTAGTTATGTGACGTACAATGCTGTGATGTCACACCCTCTTGTGCTATGTTCCAAATTCATGTAAGACTTCCAGAGTGCTCTGATGACATTGAGAAGGACATCTTCAATTTACAAGGAAAGCAATTATTTTCTGTTCTTGAGATTACTTATTTACATCATAGTTCAGAAAAAGTCACCACATGACCTGTTTAAATTCCACCTCTTTTATTTAGTTGACATGTGGGCGCCCTCCAGAGGCCAATACATATATTATTTATACCGGTCTGATTCAAAAAGGCATTTCTGGTTCAGGTTGTTGCATGTTGAAATATTCTTGAGACGCTGTTAATAATATTGTTAAAATTGAATGCTATTATACAGTAACAGTACTTTAAAAAGAGTAGAACTGTATTTAGATAAAGTTAAGGTCTCCACTTGTGCAGACCGACCACACCAATTCATCCTAGATTCCCTTTGTTGCACAGTGATTATCTATTCTGTAGGAATCTTTAGCACAATCTTTACTTATGTACTAAGGCCACCATGCATTTTAATGAATTTAGAATATAATAAAGCTAACAAAAGACAGAAAGCTTTTTCTGGAAAAAGTAGAGAGCTCAACTTTTATGAATAATAAAGTTGTGCTCTATTTAAAATGATGCCACTTGATAATAGCCTTGAAATTTAATAACAGTGTGTCAAGAATATAATTTTTGCTCCTCCCACAGGCACATGTAAAGCACGCATATGCAGTTTGGAATCAGACCAGCATGAGTCGTGCATTTCTTGGCCTCTGGAGGGCATCGACATGTCAACTAAACAAGAGGGGAATTTAAAAAGTGGTCATGTGCTGGTTTGCACGTTTTCTCTCTCCTGTGGGTTGTGAGTGCAGATAGGAAACCAGTGTTTTTCTACATGTACAGCACTTCTGTCTCTTTGCAACATATCTGCCTGCCCCCGTGTTCCTGTATTTTAAATGATGTCACACTTCCTTTGGATGTATTTAAGATTTGAACCAAAACACAAAGATGAAAGCAAATTTGAATTTTCTTTTAGAAAACATGGATGCTGTCCTCTCTGCTGAAGACCATCCAGCTTGTTTTAAGCATTAAGTTCAAATCCTGCTTTTCTGATGGTCTGAGGGTGCATTAGTGCCTACGGCACTGGCAACTGGCTCATCTGTAGAGCTGCATCAGTGGTGAAACGTATACACCGATTAACTTTATCTGCTTCAAGTAAAGAGTCGGAGGGAGTGCAGGTCATGTAGACTGTGCGTCAGATATATTCAATTAGCCAAAAAAGCCCAGAGATAAAGTTTTGTGATCTGCAGATCCAGGACTGGAGACCAGAGTGATGGATCTACAGCAGGCATAACTGAAGTTAATCCAGTGGTTAGCTGCACAGAGATAACCGCAAAGCATTAAAAACATAGCAATTACTAGCACACAGCAGCTACAAGTATATGTGTGTAACATACTTATAAGAGCCTTTGGTTTACATAGCATGACATCAACAACCACATCAGACACTAGTTCAGACAACTGAGCTCCTTACCAAGGACAGCCTGCCACATCCTTCTCTCCTGTTCACTCCACAGTCTGTCTGTTCAGAGGACCTGAAATATTATATGGATGAAATCTTACAGTCGAAGCTGAACACAGAGTGAGTGGAGCTCTGCAGCCAGATGTGTACAGCTGTTTCATTTAGTGAAGCACATTCACCAACAACAACATGAACACATTCTATATGAGTTCACATTTTTTAAAATTATGTTTACTCAATAGGCTAATAAACAATTTGATCTTTTTCTTAGGGAAGATGTGGGTTTCTCATTATGTTTTTTGTTTTTTTAAAAATCAGTAAAAAATGTTATACTGTACAGCAGATTAATGTGACGGCAATGCAGAGGCTTCAGAACATGCCTTAGAATCCTCTGATTTAAAATATTTCTTCAACATTAAATGAATCCAGTAACAGTTGTCAGTATTCATTACCAATATTTATTAACATTACTTAATTGCCTGTTGATAATTAATTCATCAAACTTTATTTTTCAAGTTGTAAACAAATACATTTTTAAACAGCGTTTCTGTGGCTACCACAGTGTATCTCAGTTCTATGCAGTAACCTGAAGTGTCCCCGCGAAAGCGTAAAACTGTAGTAACGCGTGCAAAGCAGACACTCGCTCGTGCACAATGGCTTCTTTGTTCTTCTTTGTTGGTGCAATTGGTATGAGAAAAATGTCATTCTATACAAACTATCGTGCAACAGGACAATGACTGTAACAGAAAAGAGCTTGACCTAAATGCTGTGGTGAGACCTCTGTATAAATAGACACCTACAAACCTCAATGAAAAGGTGGGCAAAAATTCATGCACAATAAGATATGAGAGTCAAAGTTGTTCAAAGAACAGTGATGGTATGTGCTTAATTTTTCACACAGTGCTTCTGCATTTTTGATGTAGTTATCACTACACAGGGGCAAATATTAATATGTGAAGTGTTTTTGGCCTTCTGATATTGGATTTGCTTAATGTTAAGACCCGAGGCCTGACCTACGAACCAGAATTTGGGCCAACTGAGGAAACTTGAGGTATTATCTGCAGTCTGAATATTGTAAAAGTTATTCACTTCATACTAGGGGAACCACTGGAGACCTAACTTGCTCTGGAGCAGATTATAGTGTAAAATAGAGATCAACAGGTTTGCTTTGAGGCTTCAAATAAGATAGATTTTATTAACATCTATATAAATTTGGCACAAATGCTAAGGAAATTTGTATTGTGTTGATTCTTTTTTGTAACAATGCTTCTTGGTAATAAATATTAAGCGATTGGTAGGCCTGTTTGTTTCCCCTTAAATGGCGCTGCATTTGTAAGGTTGTGAGTAGAGATTGTTGAGATCCAATTGTAATAATGCATAATGATAATACTACTAATAATAATGATAAGACATTTTTATTCATGCTGTCGCTTTGAAATGCTGTGGCACAAAAACTGTTTTGTATTCTAAAGAACAAAACTTCCTGACACAGTAAGAATCTTTTTCTTTTCTTTGGGGGTCCTGCTCTAATTCGTATCACCGCTGGGATTCCTGCCTGCTATGATGGGTCACCGTAATCTAATTGCCAAATAGCATAACTTTATATCATAAAGTCCTGTTCAGTGGCTTCCAATCATCTGTCGTTAATGAAATGGAAGCAGGTTTCCAACTTGGAGAGGTACTAGGGCTCACTCCACATAATGCTGAAACTTGCATCTAGAAGGTCAACAGCAGAGTCGATAGCAGGATGAGCTATTTGGCAGTGGCAGAGACGATTTGGCAGGGTTTTAATGGACCAACCAACATAGTCAACTCTGCTGCTTAACCCACTCTGCTAGACAGATTAAATAAAAAAATAAAAAAAAGTAGAAAGTAAATAAAAAATTAATGCAATAATTTGCAAAAATGGAAGGATCACATTTCAAAAAAGGTGGGACAAGGGCAACAAACTGTTGTTTTTAAAGTTTTGTCTGCGTCTGTAGTTTTGGAAACATGAGTGTGAAGTTGGACCATTGGACCACACGTACAATACACGGACGTGGTGACAGCACTTCTTTATTTTACATTCGGTTTTACTGTTTTACAATGGGACACAGACACTCCCGCTCCGCTGTCACGTCCGCTCTCCTCCCCTCCGACTGTCACTGTGAACATAAAGAGGCACAATCACATTCACATCCCCTGTTCACCCCGCCCCTGCGCTGCCCCTGGAGCTCGCAGCATCACCCTTCCTCTGCAGCCGGCCAGAGACCACACCCAAGGCACACAGATATTTTTTGCTCAACAAATTACAATTGTGATGGACCGAGTTGAAAAACAGGAGGAGCCCCGGAATTATTAGAAAAATATAGTTTCCATTTATTTAACCCCCAAAAATTATATTTACAAGACTAATAAATGTTGAGCTCATAAAAGAGGTCAAAGAAACAAAACTGAACTCAGGAAACGCCTGCAACCTTACCAAACCAAATGACTGCCCAAACATACATAATTGACCTAAACATGAAATGACATACAAGGGTATATATAATGGCTGATCAGACCATTGTGACACATGAGGGGTAACAAACAAAACACAATCATAAATCACAAACGATGCAGTACAATCTGGTTTGTTAATAAACTAAACACTAAAGAAGAAAATCAAAACCCCCATTAAACCCTAAACTCAAATATTTAATTAAATACAAATACTTTGTTTTTAAAGTAAAGAAAACACACATTCCCCCCTTCAGCAGGAAGTGGTGGTGTGGTCCAATTATCTTCCTTTGTATTTAATGGTTTCAAACCCTGGTTACCATTTTTTGTCCAGCAACGCCCAGGGATGATGGCAGGTAAGAAATAAAAAGACAAAAGTTAGTCAGAAAGCAAAGAAATTAAGTAGTATGAATACATAAGTAAACTAAATGTGCGCGCTTACAAATAGAACAAATGTATCCAAACCAATCAATGAAGTTATTGGCAACTAAAATGTATTACTATGTTCAAAATGAAGAATGAAAATACAAAAGTTACCGACTTTAGAGTGTGGCCACGGGTTTGGCCATCACAACAATATTCCAGTGATGTTAATAATAACATTTTTGGTTTGGCAACATTTTTTACATCAGACATCTTGTAGCCTGATGTAAAAATCCTAGATCCTTGTTACAGCCCAGAGGACCTGGCAAACATGTTAGCCCCTGTGTTACTGAAATACATCAACCTTTTAGGGATGCTATAGACACATGTAAAGTCTGCTGAAGAAATAAACAACGATGAGACAGCTGGAAGCTAGCTAAAACTTTTCATGTTTCCATATATTTTTTGGATACAAGTTAGTTAAATGCAATTCAATCTAGGTGTCAAGGCTGTCTGCAGGCAGGCAGGATAAAGGACCCAATATGCAGATTCGTTGAGGCGGAATCCAAAGTCCACTGCTTTATTGCAGGCCAAGTCACAAAACGGAACAAAACTTAAACTGAACCATGACCGCTGAGAACAGAAACACACAGGCCAATCTGAGGGTACGACACAACACTGACACAAAGAAACATAGGGCTTAAATACACTGAGGAAGTCATCAAGGAATTAGAGACAGGAGGGGAATACAGCTGGGAGGAATGAGACCTAATGAGAAAGGGGGAGGGACGCTAGGTAACGCTGACATAAGACATAACCCTTCAAAATAAAACAGGAAACAATTCACAAAGACGCAGACTAAGAAACACGGACTTTACACAGAGGGAACACACGGGCAAAGGCTAAGCACAGAACTAAACCTTAAACCAGAATAAAGTGAAACATAGATTTATAATAATAATCAACAAAGCACAACAAGAGAATCAGAAAACAATCCATAATGCAAAATTAAACGAAAACATAAGAACTCAGAATCCTGGGTCAGAATGACCCAGAACCGTGACACTAGGATTTTCTTGTCATCCATCCAAGCATCCATCCATCGCCTTCTGCTTGTCTGGGGTCAGGTCATCAGGGCAGCAGCCTAATGGAGGATGCCCAGATCTTTCTCTCCCCACCCACCTTCTTCAGCTGATCCGGGGGAACACCAAGACGTTCCCCTGGATCAAGGTGAATGCAGTTTATAAACTGAGTTCATGAGTTTTAAAAGATATACTCATAATTTTAGTGTCAAAGGTTTTTGCAGTGATTTACACTAATAAGGAAATGTAAAAATATCCACACTATGGACAGTAATATCTCAAACCAGCTGTTATCTTTTTCATATTTGATTTCTCCGTACACAGAAGCAACAACCACTATAACCCTTCAATGCGTCTCCATTTCTACCCTCTTTCCTCCAGAAATGGCCGTCTACCAGCAGCCCACCCAGGTAGTGACGGTCACCACCACTAATCTAAACCATGGGACTTGGAGCACTGGCCTCTGTGATTGCTTCAGTGATATGGGCACTTGTAAGTTAATCTAGCAAACTCTATAAACAGTAGTGGTTTTTGCATTAACACTCTCCACAGACTTTTATTCAGAGAGTCTTGAGTATCTGAGGATCTAAAGTTGGGGCTGAAGTCAGCATATAAAACACAGGATGCACAAGCCAGTAATGAAAGGACAACTTATTCAAAGTGAAGTAAACGTGTTTCTGCATATTCTTCTTCTTCCGTCAAGGTTGCTGTGGCCTTTGGTGTTTTCCCTGCATGCAGTGTGATACAGCCAACAAGCACGGCTGTTGTTGCTGCCTCCCAGTCCTGGATGTATGCTGCGTGGTGTCGTCTTTGCTCCGCAAGTCCATCAGAGAGCGCTATGGGATCTATGTAAGGCTGGGAGTGGGGGAGGGTCAAGGTTATTATTGTTAGCTAAAAACTAAACTGAGGAGAGATAACCTATAACAAAGGCCGTGTGAGGTGTTGAGGAACCAGGACACCCTGATAAGAAGTGGGCTCCTGGAACAAGACAGCATAAATGGGTCCTCGCTTACTCGCTAACGGAGATTTGCCACATTAATGCGGTTTTAACTCGCTAACGCTGACAGGACTAATATATATATTAGTCCTGTCAGCGTTAGCGAGTTAATGCGGATTGCCCCGTGCAAGGCGCATTGACCCTCCCTCTTAATTATTCAATTATAATTAAAATTTAAATCATCTGCGTACTTAGTTTTCATGAATAGTTGGATGGGCCATTGCTATGAATTGTGCGATTGTGCTTCATTCTTGTCTCTCACTCTTCTCCTCTTCCTCTTCTCCATCCTGCAGGGCTCGTGCTGTGATGACTGGTGTAAAGCATTTTGCTGTTACATGTGTTTCTGGTGCCAGATGCATCGCGAGGTGAAGATCAGGAACGGCCTGTAGCTCACCATCTCAATGATGGTCACCACTCAAGTTGTCAGAGGACAGTATGTAACCATTTTGGCGGTTTGTTGGGTGAATATGACAAAGTTATTTGGTATAATTTTAAGATGACACAATAAATATGAAAAGTTGATTTCTGCTTCTACACTATTAGGCACAAACAAAGAATTTAGCCTGACACACAAGCTGCTTTTTCATCGCCACTTTAAGAATTTCTAAGTTCCTGTGCTCGTGTGGTTCAGTGCAATATGTAGAATCAAGATTTTTTTAGCTTTGGCAGCACGTTGGGTATAAAATATAATTGAGAACGTTTGTTTACTCTGGCCAGAAAAATCTGTGTAATTTCACATGCTCACAGTTATTGTAATCTTTCTGAACTTTTGCTGAAATAAAAAAATATTCATCTTTTTTGCTCAGGTTTCTGTCTTGATGTCAAGTCTGAATATTTGAGTCCTTGCCTCTGTGTTAATTAGCATCCCCTCATGTCTCCTCACTCTCAGCTCTCTAATATTTCTAGTATGTTTTTTTCTAGTATAGGTTTTGGTTAGTTTTTTCGGATCCCCTTTACATTCTTGCATTTTTCATTTGCTCATCGTCCAAATAAATGGTTCATTTTCAGTTTAACCTCACCTTCCAATGAGTGTGCATTTTGGATCATGAACACTCACCTCTTCAAGTTTTGACAACTCACCCTTGACTTCTAAGTTGGATTCAGCTTATTTTAATTTTATTTATCACATATCATAGTGACAGATCATCATAATTGCTTTATATTGTAAAGAAAAGACCCAAGATTGTGTTCAGCTGTGCGTTTCAGTCAGGTAAAGACAATACTGTTCTCCACCAAGATACCCGATCTAGCACCACTCTGCTTAACAAGCTCATCATTAGATTTTAATCACATGTAAACTTCTCACAAAGCACAAAGAAAAAGCTTCCAACTAAACCCACAAAACCTCTGAAAGTTCAGGGAAACCCACGAACCCATGAAAGCAGTTATAGCTGTGCTCACAACCACACAAAGTTATCAGGTCATGGGGGTGTATTTGTTACACATTTAAATCCCTAAAAACCGACAGTTAGGGGATGCAACATGTTTATAACAGCAGCAACAAAATGGATCTCCTAGGGTAGTGATACAGAAACTGTCATTTTTTTTTAAAAATAATGAAAAAATAAATAAGAAATGCAAATGGCCTCATGTCCCAAACATGTTTTATGAGGAATACCTGGAAGGTGAATATATTACAACTTTTCATTTTAAAGATTTTGAAGAAAAACAACATGTGGGGTCATTTTTGACCCCACTAAGGGTTAAACACATAATGTATGATTGGATAAACCTTTAGTAACCAGAAGAAGCATTCAAATAATATATTTTACAAGTCAAGTGTGGACTTACGGTCCTTTGTTTTCTTAGCAGTTGTAAAGTGATCTAGAAGAAAAGGGGAGGTGTCACACCGGTTCCTGTATTGTGTAGCATGCTGGGATATTACAATAAAAGTGTATCAAATGAGTGTAAAATGTCGCTGTCTTGTCAAACTGGGTTGATTTTCAGCAGATCACACAGGAATAAGAAACAAACAATCAAACAGTTACAGAGCCAAAAATAACCATGATCGTGGTGGGCATGCACCGTCATAAAAGCACCACTGAAACGGCCCATTATCAGGAAGAGGACGGCGACTGGAGAAAGAGGAACTGCAAGACTGCCGGCGTTTGGAACGAAGCAGGAGTCTCTAATTGCCGCGGCAAGTGGTTGTCGGTATCGCGCGTAGCTGGGCGGCGGCGACGACGACGGCGGCGGCGGCGACAACAACAACAACGACGACGGCGGTGGCGACGGCTTGTTAAGGATCTCCGGCGGTAATACACAGGAGCTGTGAGCGCACCATTTCCGCACCCAGCGTCCGTTGGCATCGAGCTACAGAGCTGCGCGAAGCGTTCGTTCGTCACGAGCATTTAACTGATTTCAGTTAAATACAAAGCTCTTGTGTGAGCGGCTTTAGACCGACCCGAGCAGCTGATCGCACCGGGCGTCACATCATAACGTGCTACGAAACTCATCGTCAGTGTGAGCGCGCGGCTCTGACCACAGCTGGGTTGCTGTAAGGCCATCGCTCCGGGAAGCACCAGCGGAGACCTGCGTACCGCGACCAATAACCAAATACCTGATATCATCATCACTTGGCTCGGTGCTCTGAGAGAAACATGCCAAACTCAACTTTACAGCTGCGTCGATTCGGTGAAAGCAGTAGCCGTGCGCTCTTTCCACTTTCACGGGCTTTCACCTCATTCTTCGGCCTGAGCCGCAGAGTTGTCTTTACCTGTGGACACATTCTCGGCTCGGTAATGCGCGGTATTACGCTCCATTCTCTCACTCTGACCATTCAGCACGGTAATCATGTGATAACCGTCGACATCCAAAGAGACGCAAACACGGGAAATCACACCTTTGCTCTCAGGGCCTGACAGGTGAACGCAAATGACCCAAATATGCTTCAGCGGGAAATCTGCATCGTAACCAAACGCTGTATAACCGGACGTGCACCTCGCCAGCAATCAAACTACTTGGGATGATCCAGTCAGCGATTATCGTCATTGACCAGTTCAGCACCATCGATTCCTCCAGTGCTCCAACTCAAATTAAACGGAAGAAGAAAATGACTCTGTACCGCTGTTTTATGTGTGCTTACATAATAAAGAATTTACTTCATTTTCCCAGTTTCAGTCGTTTTGTTTTTTTTGTCGTCTCCACTTTTCACCTGTTGAAACTTTGTCCTGGTTTTTCAATAGCCGTGAAATGACATCCCATAATGCAAGGGCGTAGATTTGGTTTTGGTATTGTTGGGGGCGGATGATTCCACCACCAAACACCTGCCCTGTTTCTTTTTTTCCTTTTCGTTTTTGCTTCTTGATAAAAAAAAATTTAAAAAAAGGAGAAATATACTTGCCTACATGCTATTCTACATGCTTTTAAACCATTTAAAATTACAATTCATAGTTTTATATGTGGATTATATAATGTTAAGTTACTATTAAACAAATGACTAAGTATTTTATACTTTAGTTTACTTCAACCATATTCCATATAAATCAGATATCATACAAAAATAAAAATAGCTTCAAATACAGTCATGACAATAAAAGAATATGACTTTAAGGACTTAACAACATTACTTCATTTATACAATAACATCTCTGATACATTAGCACTAAGGGAACACTGAATGACCTGGTGGTTTTTGTCCATAAAACTACTCATCTAAGATTACAACAAAGTAAAAGATCTCTCAGCAAAATTATGTTAATTAAATTAACATTTTAGGCACTATTGCCCCGATCAAGTCAGTGAGCTGGGATGTTTTACTCTAAACATGAACTACTGTTACAGCAACAGACATGGACTACTGGTGTCCCACACAACAACTCGATGTCCACTATGTGAAGGAGCCAAACACATGCCTTCTCCTCTCATTAACTGAGATGAACTGCTGGCATATTTGTTTTACATGTATACTGTCCAGTCTCTCCTGGTGGACATGGTAACGCGTTATTCATGGTTACATACAATTTTAGACTGATGTGGGCCAAAGCCTAAAACGATGTGCCGGGAGGTTGCTGTTCTTCCCGGCTCAGATATTTGAAGTTTGCACAGCTACATTCTCGCCTGAAAAAATTTTAAAAGTATATTTTGCAACCCAGGAAGAGAGGGACACTGAAATTCGGGATTGTCCAAGAAAAAACGGGAGGGTTGGCATGTATTACCTTGCATAGCCTGTAACGTTATTATGATAGACACATTTTATGAGTGAACTTGACTTTAAGTCACTTACAGGTTTCTTTGAAAAATACTTTATTATATCCAGGTTCTTTTTGCTGCCATCCTCCTCTCCTCCTAGCAGGTCTTCACAATACAGGATTGCCGCTGCTAAAACTAGAGCTCCCCGAAAGGCACAGCCAATCACATTGGCCATATTTGTCACATGATATAGGACTCCAGTACGCAATTTAACTCTTTCTGCACTGCTGGGTGAATGAGACGTTGACAGATCGCTTTTTTAAAAATTATTTCTATCGGTTTGGTTTTTCTTTACTCGAAGAGATCAAATTATTGGTGATGACAATTCAATAATCGCTGGATATTGGTGGGGACATGTCCCTTCCGTCCATGCCAAATCTACTCCCTTGCCATAATGACTGTCTAATGTGCTTCCACACTAAACAGCTAAAGTAAAGGGGGGGGGGGGGGGTAAGGGCAGCTTGAAAAACCAGGACCTCATTTCTCTAATCAAATAACTACTTTCATTAGCTGTATTCAGTCTCGAAGCCATGGATTAATCCTCATCAGAAGATCTGAGTGTGAGTTGCTGTGTTTTAGCCTTCAGTGTATAAACTCTCTATGCTACTTTATGCATGTACAGTCTGTACTTCAGACTCAGCACAACAGCGACATCTAGTGGTTTGATACACTTACAGCAGCCCGTTAACTCCACTGGATGAATGATCATTGTCCATTCATGCATTAACTGGAGGTAACTGGAGCTTTCTGCACGTCCAGACTTTGTTTTCGACAAACCCTTTATATTTATTTCCCTTCATAATAGACTATGTGCACATTAGCATATGCTACTTCCGGTGCGGAAACTCCTGTGGGGAGCTTTGTTTCCAGTGTCCTATTCGCGCCCTGTTTACGGTCCAAAACAAGTTAAGCAAATTAATGAATCAAGCGGCGATTTACATTTCTATAGATGTCTTGGGCATTTACCCAATATGTCTGTAAATGATGTTCATCGACTTGTCGATATTTTTTCCCCGTGCCTCAGAGCAAAAGAGAAAAGGGATTCAAATGTTATAGTTCTCAGTATCTGTAAACAGTGGTCCCTCGTTTATCGCGGGTGTTATCTTCTAAAAATAACCAGCGATAGGTGAAATCAAGTAGCCAATTTTATTTTTTGACAGTGCAAAACGTTTCGTGGACATCATGGACATACAGTACTGCACTTCAGAGTCACACTGCTAGCAATCGATGCAGCGATTCTGTACTGTAAAGGAGAGACATCACGGGGGAGATCGTCTGCAGTGATCAGGACGCAGGACACAGTGTGATGTAAAAAAAAAAAAAGCATGCGAACTTGCACTAAAAAATCTGCGAACCAGCGAGGTGACAGGTGAACCATGTTATAGCGAGGGGCCACTGTAATTTTGAAGGTAAGTCACAACATATCCTTCTTAAATACTAATGTATAGAAACCGTTACCAGCAATCATTCATTTTTTGTGGGGCTTTTTTTCATGGTTTGTTAACACATATCGACATAACGGGGAAACATCTGGTTTGACTATTCTTCACCTGTAGTTTGAATGCTGAGCATTTGCCTGTTTAAATCATAAGACCAGTCACTATACAGAGATGTGCTTCTGAATGTGGACGATGTGTCTTCTGCTGCAGTAATGCAGTTCTGCTTGTGTTGAGTGATGTAAACAACTGATCGATCTGAACTCTTTAAACGTCAAAATTGATCATTAGATTTTTTGTGACACAACAGCGGTGAGTGTTCCCACCTTCTGCTCTTTGTAACTTAACGCGATCTTTCCGTTTTCGAGTTTTGGACATGATTTTGGAGTATATCTTCGCAGTAGCGATTGACCGCAAAGTAAAGCTACCAGAAATGTACAACCCCACATCCGGTCTCAAACCAGGAAGTTAACATTTTCTCGTGCACAGGGTCTATTTTACAGTATTCAGAGCTGTGTCAACATCAGGAGACTGCAGAGATGCGTCATATGCAGAGATCGGCAGTAACGCATTAAAAGTAACGTGTAACTGCGATCCGTTTACAGTTTACAGCCAATCGTGGCTCAAGAGTTGACAGTTCGTCTTGTAATCAGAAGGTTGCCGGTTCGAGCCTTGGCTCGGACAGTCTTGGTCGTCGTGTCTTTGGGCAAGACACTTCACCCGTTGCCTACTGGTGGTGGTCAGAGGGCCTGGTGGCGCCAGTGTTCGGCAACCTCGCCTCGGTCAGTGCGCCCCAGGGCAGCTGTGGAAGCTTGCCATCACCAGTGTGTGAATGGGTGAATGAATGTAGTGTAAAACGCTTTGGGGTCCTTAGGGACTATGTAAAGCGCTATACAAATACAGGCCATTTACCATTTTTCAAGTAATGACTAAAGTAGGAAATTACTATTGCAAGAAAGTAATTTGATTACTGTTACCGTCCCATAAGGACGCTGCATTACTGCGTTACTAAACCGTGATTTCGTTTGTGAGAGTGTCTCATGACAATGGCGTACGAGTGCGATGTCAGTGGTAGCAATGTTTAGACATGTTTAGATCATATGGGCTGTGTCCTAATTAAGAGACCGCACACTTGAAGTACGCATTTTGAGTGCGATTATGTCACTGCCACGCGACGACGGCTGTCCCAATTCGAAGTGTACTTCAAATGCATACTCCAAATGCGCCGTCGGTTTCCCCAAATATCAAGCGTGGTCCAGTGCACGCTTCGTGGTCCCATATATCTCACAATTCATAGCGCGGCGCAGGGTGTGGATAATTTTTCCGCAAAATACAGCAGAAGGGAGCGACTGAAGAGTGAACTGTCGAAAGTAAGTACTGAATATGATGTCACTTATTTATGTGCGAATGTTTAATAATGAGGAACATTAAAACATTACTGTTGGCCACCAGCCGGCAAAGTTATGTGACATTAGTGATGTTTATACTTTCAGCGTTAACTTGGTTTTAAAGCCTTTACTTCAATATGTATATATATATATAGTCGACCTTAATCTTACAGAGAATGTGATGACTTTGTGGATAATTTAAGTCAGTCATATATCCACAAACACAACAGGCTGAAAGTCAGTGATGCTGCTCGGTTTGCAGTCCTGAATATCACGGCACAAGCAGGATCCACTGCACTGTTAATGTTAGCTATGTTATATTGCTGCCTCGTTTCGGTGGTGTCGAGCCAAACAGACTTTAACGTGTGTTTGAACGAGCTGACGGTTCACTCGTTAAGCTGAAAGAAAGATGCTTTAATCACAGGAGTCACACATGTGTCCACTGTACCATCTGGGAACTATTCTTGTGTAACACTCGTAATAACACAAACACTAAATCCTCCTGTTTGTAGCAGTGTGTACACCTGAGACTGTCACCTGTCTGTCCTGCACTCTCTGTTTCTTTCTCTCTGATTGTGTAATAAAAGTATGAACATGTATTTATAAGTTACACTTGTGTTTGAATCCTGCAGCTTATCACACATTTGATTTCTATGTGTGACAACTGCAAGTGTCCAGAGTGAGGACAGACTGAGGGACCCACTGCTGCACATCATCTGTGAGGCTTTGCAGCCCTGATGATCCACCAGGACAAACTCAGCAGTGTGTGAGGAAGAGGAGGAGGAAGAGCCAGCAGCAGCTGACAGATGGAGAGAATAGACAGACTGTTCCCTGTTTGTGAAGGACTGCTAGAAAAGTTTAAAATCACTAATTGTCTGTCCTGAATCAGTCTTATTAATAATAATAATAATAATGGATTGGATTTATATAGCGCTTTACAATGCCACTATTCATTCACTCTCACACACTGGTGGAGGCAGCTACAGTTGTAGCCACAGCTGCCCTGGGGCAGACTGACAGAAGCGAGGCTGCCATATTGCACCATCGGCCCCTCTGGCCAACACCAGTAGGCAATAGGGTAAAGTGTCTTGCCCAAGGACACAACGACCAGGACAGAGGACAGCCCAGGGATCGAACCGGCAACCTTCCGGTTACAGATACGCTTCCCAACCCCCTGAGCCACGGTATCAGGTAATGTTCAAATAATTTTATCATTCCAGTGTTTTCAGTGTGGGAGAAAGTACTCAGGGCCTTCAAGTTACACACTATGAAATGCAGCAACAAGTTTAATATTCAGAAACCTAAAGTATGTATCAGCAGCAGAATGGACCTAAAAATTAGTAGCACTGCTGTGTTCGTTGCATGATATTGCTGTAATTGTTTATATGCTTTATATATTCTGAGGTAAGTTGATCTATAGTGTTACATCATATTCTATAAGGATGTTATGTGTTTGTATACTTTCTGCCCAGTTTGACCCATTTAGCAGAAGTCAGCCTGTTTAAGGTGCTGATATCTATTCTGTATGACTTAAAGCAGTTATCAATCAACCAATCTTTATTTATAAAGCACTTTTCATACAGAAATGTATCAAGATTGGAACATGTTGTTGGTCTCAAAGGTACGGTTTTATCTTGGTTTAAATCCTATCTCTCAGAGAGGTCGTTCTCTGTTGCTATGGGGCAACACTCCTCGGCTTCTGCCCCTATTTATTGTGGTGTGCCTCAAGGGTCCGTGCTCGGTCCTGCTCTTTTCTCTTTGTACATGTTGCCGTTGGGATTAATTTTTAGAAAACATAACATCTCCTTTCACTGTTATGCCGATGATATCCAGATTTATTTACCTTTGAAATCCGATGTGACTGCTTCTTTGCAACCTCTGTTCAACTGTTTGCATGAAGTAAAAATTTGGTTATCACATAATTTTCTTACATTGAACGAGAATAAGACCGAAATCATAGTCTTTGGTAGTCACACTCCACTAGACCAGTTAGCTGACGCCCTAGGCCCTCTCGCTAGCCATCTTTCGTCCACTGTAAGAAACCTCGGAGTGTTCCTGGATGGCTCTTTTAAACTCGAGAAACAGGTGTCCACTGTGGTAAAAAACAGCTTTTACCAGTTGCGTCAGATTTCTAAAGCAAAGCCGTTCCTTCCTTTAAAAGATCTTGAAAAGCTTATCCACGCATTTATTACATCCAGATTGGACTACTGTAACTCCCTCTACTCGGGCCTCCAACACTCCTCTCTTTGCCGGCTCCAGTTAATTCAAAATGCAGCTGCGCGTCTTTTAACAGGTACGAGAATTCATGAACACATAACTCCAATTTTAGCCAAATTACATTGGCTCCCTGTTAAATATCGTATAGATTTTAAAATTCTTTTGTTCACTTTTAATATTTTGAATAATTTAGCGCCCAGTTATCTTTCTGATTTACTCCATTCATACAATCCCAACAGGGCACTTAGATCATCCAACCATAGGCTCCTAGCACAACCTAGGACTCGAATGAAGTCGAGAGGCGACCGGGCCTTTGCATCCGTGGCACCCAGACTCTGGAATAACCTCCCCGTTCATATTCGCACTGCCGAGTCTATCCAGTCTTTTAAATTACGTCTTAAAACTTATTTTTTTACTTTGGCCTTTGATTCTGTCTAGTTGGCTGTTTTAGCTTGTTGCGTTGTTACCTATTGTTTGTTGTCCTCTTCTATTGTTTGTTTTAACTGTCTCATGTTTTTATTGACTGTGAAGCACTATGGTCAACACTGTTGTTTTAATATGTGCTATATAAATAAATTTTGATTTGATTTGATTTGATTTGAAATGTAGCACAAAGTGCTTTACATGGTTAAAAGCACCTCACCCCGCCCTCCAACTCACTCCCCACACTCTCATTAACATAAACGGGTGAGTGGGCGTTAAGGTGTCTGGGAAGGGATCTCAAAACGCCCACTCACATCCTGAGCCATCTGATCTCAGGAATTCGCATGATAAGGTGGGGCCAGGTTTCACAATGAACTCACCCGAAACTCTGGCTGATTGGGACCCACACCCAGTTTCACACCTTGGCTCAGGCGATTAGAGGATCATCAGGGGTCCTTTTGTCCCTCTGTGGGGGGAAACTCCCACTGGGTTTATATCTGGGACTCTCCACCATTTGACCTTAGAACTGAAGAAGCTTCTCGGATGAGAGGTGAAACGTCTTCAAGCAACTTAAAGAAGTCCAGACGCTTTTCTTTCCAAGCTCCTTTGACTACGATGACCTGGATGACTGAGAACCTTCACAGACAAATATAAAATAAAATCAATAAATATTAGGTAAAACCTAATTTAATAATATAAATAGAATAACAGGATAAATAAGCATAAAATAAATAAACATTAGGTGAAAGCTAAATTAAAAAGGTGGGTCTTGAGCCTGTTCTTAAAAACATGTACGTTCTCTGCGGCCCTGAGCTCCTCCGGCAGGCTGGAGGACCATACCACTGAAAAGCTGCCTCTCCGTGAGTATGTGTCCTGACTTTATGAACAATCAAAAGGCCAGTACCAGAGGACCTCAGGGCCCGTACGGTTCATATGGTAAAAGCAGATCTGAGAGATAAGAAGGCCCAAGACCATTAAGACATTTAAAAACCAATAAAAGAACTTTAAAATCGATCCTGAAACACACGGGGAGCCAGTGCAGCGATTCTAAAACCAGTGTAATGTGGGCCCGCCCTCTGGTCTTCGTCAGCACACGAGCTGCAGAGTTTTGTAAAAGTTGTAAAGGTGAATTATTATTTTTGGGGAGACCAGAGAGCAGGGCATTGCAGTAATCAATGCGACTGGTAATAAAAGCATGCATCAGCATCTCCGTGTTGGCCCGAGAGAGAATAGGGCGGACTCTGGCTATATTTTTTAGATGATAAAATCCAATTTTGGTTACATGTTTAATATGTGGGATAAAACCAAGCTCAGAGTCAAAAATAACACCCAGATTTTTCACTTGTAGCGAAGGACATAGTGAAAATGCCTCTAATTTAGACAAGAGTTTCTCTCTCTGAGCCTCAGGACCGACGATTAAAACTTCAGTTTTGTCCTGGTTAAGCTGTAAAAAGTTTTCTACCATCCAAGATCTTATATCTAAAATACAGTTAAAAAGGGCATCCATTGGTCTGGTGTCATCAGGAGACACAGAGATGTACAGCTGCGTGTCATCAGCGTAACTGTGGAAGTTCACTCCATGCCTCCTGATGACACCACCAAGAGGGAGCATATACAAATTAAAAAGTACAGGGCCTAGAACCTACCCTTGAGGCACACCACATGTCATTTTATGGATCTTAGAGGAGCATGTGTCCATACTCACCATAAAAGATCTGTCAGAGAGACAGGAAGTGAACCAGTTGTGTACAGCACCAGAGAGGCCCACCATGTGTTTCAGTCGGTTTAAAAGAATAGCGTGGTCTACTGTATCAAAGGCTGCGCTTAGATCCAGTAGCACCAGGACTGAGAGCTTTTGGGCGTCCCAGTTACATCTAAGATCATTTAAAACCTTTAGGAGAGCCGTCTCTGTGCTGTAGTTCACCCTAAATCCAGACTGGAATATCTCCAGGATCTGTCAATCATTGAGAAAATCAGTAATCTGAGTAAAAACAAGTTTTTCTAAGACTTTACTTAAAAATGGTAAGTTGGATACAGGTCTGTAGTTATTAAAATCATTACAATCCAAATTGCTCTTCTTCAGAAGGGGCCTCACCACCGCCGTTTTAAAGGCAGCAGGGAAGACACCCAACTGAAGAGAGCAATTCATCATGTATAAAAGCTCAGCCTCAAAAAATCCATAAAGTGTTTTAAAGAGTGAAGAAGGGATTGGATCTAAAAGACATGTGGTGGGTCTCACTGTGGAGAAAACTTTCTGAAGGTTCTCAGCATTAACCAGGACAAAGCTGTCCAGTGTCTCCTCAGGTACAATCGAGCCCTCAGATGTGTTTAAAATCATATCGCGATTAGATAAAATATCAGATCTGATGGTGCTGATCTTTCCCCTGAAGTGGTCTGCAAACTGCTCACAGAGCGAGTCTGTGGGGGTTCTTTGGGAGCTGTTAAAATCAGGGTTAAATAAATGATCTATGGTGGAAAAGAGGACCTTGGGATTATTTTTGTTAATACTGATTATTTTGGCGAAGTATGAATTTCTTGACTTCCTTAATGTATTATTGTACATTTTAAGTTGCTCGCAAAATATTTGATGGTTGATTGCATTTTTATTTTTCCTCCATCTCCTTTCTGCTGCCCTGCAATTTCTTTTGAGTTTTTTGACTTCTTCGTTTCTCCAGGGTGATGCATGTTTTACGTTAATCTTTTTGGTGGTGAGTGGAGCAACGGAGTCAAGGCTTTTCTTCAGTTTGCTGTTAAAATGATTAAAAATCAAATCGCAGGGTGCAGGTAAAATCACAGGGGGGCATTCGTCTAAAACCCTGGTAAAATTTGCAGCCACTTCAGAGGTTAGATAGCGCCTCCTCACAGTTCGCACCGAGGTCTCCTGCTGAATAAAACCGGTGATGTTAAAAAACACACAGTAGTGGTCAGAGACAGCCAAGTCAACAACAGAGGACACGCTGGTGGACAGCCCATGGGTGATGACCAGGTCCAGAGTGTGTCCTCTGTTGTGAGTCGGCTGCGTGACGTGCTGGGTAAAATCCAAACAGTGAAGAATGTTTAAGAATTATTTTGATGCAGGGTCAGAAGGATTATCTATGTGCAGGTTAAAATCACCGGTTAAAATTATCATATTATATTTTGAATGTATGTTTGTTAAAAATTCTGAGAATTCCTTGATAAAAGCAGCGCTGTCTTTAGGTGGTCTGTAAACTGTGACAGATAAAACTGGAGGGCTGCTGAAAACAATAGTGTGGAATTCGAAAGTGGTAAATTGGTCAAATAAAATGTGTTTGGTGGTGAGTGTGTTGTTGGTTAAAGATGCAGTCCCACCTCTCTTACCACTTCTAATAGAAAAAGAGAAAGTAAAATTTGGTGGGGAGGCCTCAGTGAGAACAACTGGTGCATCCGAGCCCAGCCATGTTTCAGTTAAAAATAAACAGTCACGTTTATTATCTAAAATTAAATCATTAATAATAAAATACTTGTTCGACAGAGAGCGTACATTTAAAAGTGCCATACTGATCGAGACCGGTGGACAGTAGAGTTCAATGGATGTTGACATTTTTGAAGGGGCCGGAGGTTATTAATGTTTTTGGAGTTACTGGATTTAATAATAATTCTGTCGCTCTCTGTTTGTGATTATGACGGGTTTTGTGTTGACTGTGGGAGAGAGAGGTCCGAGTCCAGAGTTTTGTGTATTACTGTTAAAAGTGGAGCAAATATAGGAGCTGGGACCAGGGGGACATCAGTTAGTGGGACATCAGTCAGTAACTGACATCAGTCAGTTATGACATGGTCTGATTTTCTCACCCAATAAAGGAATATTTAATATATCAGTCTTGTTAGAGCCAATCTATAGAGAAATATTTTTGATACTGTTTCAGTTATTGTTACATGTTTAATTTTGTATGATATGTTGTTAGAGAATAAATGCTGCGTGTTTAATTTGTGTCGGGTAAGAAAACATTACAGCGCATGTGTTGTAGCAGGTTAGAGTGAGCCAGGACGGCAATGGAAGTGTGCGCTGTAGCAGCAAATAGTTTTTTGACCGTGACATCTTTTGTTTGTATGTACGAGTCAGAAATAAATCTGAACAGCTCACATTAAGAAGTGGAAGAATTATTTTTTCGAAGCTTGGGACAGAAATTCGCCACTACATAAAAGTCAAAAAACTAGCGAGTAACGGAGGAATGTTTTCCGCGGTGGAGCCACCGACTGAGACATAGAAAAGTCACCGGATCGTCGGCATAAGGACGCCTACATACAACAACACGGCGAACAGCTAAGTAAAAAGTGTTTTGTCAGATGCATCTTACCTGTGGAAGTAGCATAAAGGAGTTTGTGCAGTACACCACCCGACAGCTGTGCCGAAGAAAATCATTACGGCTTAGCGGTGTTATATGATTACAATGGCGGACGACATTAATGACAGTGTGGGTGTAGTTACGCGTGATGGCAGCCAGAGGGCGATGACAGACAAAGGTCTGGAGTTCAAACTGCATCAGCTCACAAAGGTGAGAAGAGGCAAATTAGGACAAGTGACAGCACAAGAAGATGAAACTGAGCGACTTTTGAGCCATGAAATTCTGCCGGCTGTAAATGATGTGAGAGAGGCACTGAAAGTTTACAAGAAGTTGTATGAAGAGTTTCAAGAATGCAATTATGCAGTGTTGCTGTGTATTAAAGATGAGGAGGAAAAGGAGGCTGACCAACAACTTTGGTTTCAGCCAATGTCAGAACGATGTTTGCAGTTCATTAATAGAGTTAATACATGGATTGAAATACAAACATGTGATCAAGAGATAACTCCCATGGACAGTGCATCCAGAGTGTCAAAAACATCTAGAGTGTCAAACAAGTCTAAAGTATCCAACACGTCAAGGGTGTCGACAGCATCGTCGGAGCGCGTCAAGGAAGAAGCTAACAGAGCAGCTCTGATGGCACGAGCAGCGTCTCTGAAAGAAAAACAGGCTCTAGAGTTAAAAGAAGCAGAAATTAAAGCTGCAAAGGAAAGACTGGAAATTGAAACAGCCATTGCAGTGTCTACTGCCAAAGTGAAAGTGTATGAGGAATGTGAAGGGGTTAAGTCTCAAATGAGTGAAACCAGACTTACGGTAATGCCACGTCGTGACCTCCTGAAGATGAATAACGAAAATGGTCATGGCAACGTAAAACACACACCAGGGAAGCCAACAGAGATAGAGAGGTCTGCCTCTTGGAGGAATCCTGGTGATCCAAGTACTGCAGCAGGGGCCATGCCTAAGACACATAGAACTCCACTGCAGGGGCCGAGCCAACGCCAAGATGGTGTCTCACTTCAGGAGACCAGACCAAGTGAGCTTTATCAAGTTATGCAGAAACAGGCAGATATTACAGAGATGCTTGTAAAGAACCAACAGCTGGCTCGGTTACCACAAAGGGATGTGCCAGTGTTCCACGGAGATCCTTTGGAATACAGGTCGTTTATGAGGGCATTCATGCACGCTATTGACACCAGAGCTGATAGCAATTCAGACAAGCTATATTTTCTGGAGCAGTATACTCGAGGCGAGCCTCGTGATCTTGTGAGGAGTTGTCAGCATATGCCTGAACATCGGGGGTATGAAAGGGCTTTGCAGCTGCTTCAAGATAAATATGGAAATGAGTTACAGATTGCTGGCACGCTAATTGAGAAGGCATCGAAGTGGCCACAAATTAAGGCTGAAGATGGAAAGGCGTTGAGCGCATTCTCTGTATTCCTGGTGAGCTGTCGTAATGCTATGGAGGATGTGGACTATATGGAAGAGATGGACAACCCTGCAACTATGAGGGTCATCATTTCCAAGTTGCCATTTAAAATAAGAGAGCGCTGGAGAGTCCATGCATATGATATCCAGGAGCGGCGCTGCAACAGAGCAAGATTCACAGAGCTGGTGGCCTTCGTTGAACGCCAAGCAAAGATCATGTCCGACCCACTCTTTGGCGATCTTGAAACAGCAGTGTCAGACAAGGTTATAAAAAAGCCACAGCAAGGAAATAAGTTGAAGAAAGACATTAGACATGGGAGCAGCTTTGCTATCAAGGTTAACCAAGATTCAGAAATGGACAAAAGAAGCAGAGTGAGTAAGAACCAGAGTGACCTTTCACTCAACTGCGCCTTCACAAGACCTTGCATGTTCTGTGGGAAACTTCATACACTGCAAGAGTGTTACAAGATTAGAGAGGAGACTCATAAGGATAGAGTGGACTACTTGAAGAAAAACGGACTTTGCTTTGGATGCCTGCTAAAGGGTCACATGAGCAGAGATTGCAAAAAGAAGATGGTGTGCGAGGTTTGTTCACTCAAGCATCCAAGTTTGTTGCACTTCTCAAGTTATGAGGAAGAGAAGCCTCCCGATGAGGTCAATATGGGTAGCACTGATAAAGGCCCAGCAGGGTTGTCTGAAGAAAAGGAGACAAGTGCCTGTACTGGGGCTGGAGGCAGCTGCGTGCTTGCCATTGTACCTGTAAGGGTGAAGTCCTGCAAGAGTGACAAGGCTGTGGAGGTTTACGCTTTCATTGACCCAGGTAGCTCTGCATCGTTCTGCACCAAAGCCTTGGCAAGGCAGCTGAAGGTGCAAGGCAGACGAACCGAGCTAACGTTGAGGACCATTAATTCCAAAAGCCGAGAGGAGAGTTATGTGCTCACAGAATTGGAAGTCAGCAGTCTGGCAGACAACAACTTTATCGCACTGTCAAAGGTCTTCACACAGAAAAGTATTCCTGTTTCCAGAGAGAACATCCCACTCCAGAAAGAGGTTGACAAGTGGCCGTACCTACGCGAAGTGAGGTTGCCTCATATTGAGGCTGAAGTGGAGCTTCTCATTGGAACTAAAGAATACACCATATTGGAGCCATGGAAGGTGATCCCAAGTGAGGACAATGGTCCATATGCCGTAAAGACAGCACTTGGATGGATTCTGAATGGACCACTCAGAGAAACGGATACTGCAGCCAATGATGTACAACCATGTGCTATTGTGAACAGAATAGCCATCGACAACGTGGAACAACTGCTTGTACGACAGTATAACCACGACTTTCCAGAGCGTCACTGTGATGATAAAGCAGGAATGTCTCAAGAGGACCACCACTTTATGGAGTCTGTGTCAAGCTCTACTCGTCTCACTGATGGACACTATTCCATAAGTCTTCCTACGAAGAAGTCGTGCGTTCAGATGCCGAACAATCGAAGTGCAGTGTTACAGCGTGCACTGAGCCTTCAGCGCAAGCTGAAGAGGAATCCTGCACTCCATGAAGAATACACTGCCTTCATGAGTGACATGTTGAGCAAGGGATATGCCGTTGAGGTTCCAACAACACAGTTAAACCGCAAGGATGGAAAACAGTGGTATATTCCTCACCATGGGGTATACCATCCACAAAAAAAGAAGCTGAGGGTGGTCTTTGACTGCGCTGCCAGCTACCAAGGAGTTTCACTGAATAGTGAACTTCTACAAGGGCCAGATTTAACAAACTCATTGATCGGAGTGCTGACACGGTTCAGACAAGAGTCTATAGCCTTTACAGCAGATATTGAAGCAATGTACCATCAGGTGTGTGTCCCGGATGACGATGCTGACCTGCAGCGCTTTCTGTGGTGGCCAGCAGGGGACCTCAATCGAGACATTGCTGAGTACAGGATGATGGTGCATATCTTCGGTGCGACTTCTTCTCCCAGTTGTGCCAACTATGCACTGCGAAGAACAGCAGAGGAGAACCGCAGCAAATCATCACCTGAAGCTGTAAGCACAGTTCTGGAAAATTTTTATGTTGACGACTGCTTGAAGTCTGTTGCCACGGAAACTCAAGGTATGGAGTTATACACAGACCTCACTGAATTGTGTTCTGGTGGAGGATTTCACCTAACGAAATGGACAAGCAACAGTCGTGCCTTGCTCTCATTCATCCCTGAGCATGAGAGAGCCAAAGATGTCAGAGACCTGAACTTGAACCATGACCTGCTGCCTATGGAATGTGCTTTAGGAGTTCTATGGTGCCCTGAGTCTGACGCATTCAAGTTCAGGATTAACATCAAAGAAAGACCTGTGACGAGACGTGGAATACTTTCCGTCACCAGCTCCATCTACGACCCACTGGGATTCCTTTCCCCAGGAACTCTCCCCGCAAAAATGATCTTGCAGCAGTTATGCAGGGAGGGTCTTGCTTGGGATGATGAGATCCCAGAACAGCTCAGTCATAAGTGGAACAAGTGGTTACAAGAGCTGTGCCAGCTGTCAGAGGTAACCGTACCCAGGTGTGTGAGACCATTGGACTTCGGTCCTGTCGCAACAGCACAGCTCCACCATTTTTCTGATGGGAGCGAAAGTGGATATGGAACAGCATCATACTTGAGGATGACCAGCAATGACGGACGGGTTCACTGTACGTTAATGATGGGAAAATCCCGTGTGGCGCCCCTGAAGCAAACCACTATTCCACGAATAGAGTTGACTGCAGCTATGGTTGCTGCAAAGACAGACAAAATGTTAAGAACGGAGCTTCAGATGAATCTTCTTGAATCTACATTCTGGACTGACAGCACAACTGTGTTGAAGTATATTGAAAATGAAAACCTTCGCTTCAAGACATTCGTGGCCAATCGCGTTGCGGTCATTAGAGAGCTAACAAATCCCCAGCAGTGGAGGTACGTTGGTACAGCAATCAATCCAGCTGATTGTGCATCCAGAGGGCTTGCACCATCTAAGCTCATGAAGAATCTAAGCTGGTTCCACGGCCCAGCTTTCCTGAAAACCCCAGAAAGACAGTGGCCAGAAAGACCTGACAAGGAAAGGATTGATAAAGATGACAGCGAAGTGAGGCATGCAACCATGGTACATCTCACAAATGCAGCTGAGAATGTTCACACGTTGAACAAGCTGATCAATCACTATTCCAGCTGGCATCGAGTGAAGAGAGCTGTGGCATGGATGATCAAACTCAAAGACTTACTGCTACGACGATGTGAAAAAAGGAAAGAGACGTACGTTAAACAGAAAGAACAAGACAACGAATCAATGCAGACAACACTTACCCTGAAAGATCTGGTGCAAGCTGAGACAGAGATCATCAAGTTCTGTCAAAGTCAACAATTCCAAGAAGAGATCACCATGTTAAAGAACGGCAAGTGTGTGACAAAGACTAGTCACTTGAGGAAACTTGATCCCGTGATGCAGGACGGAGTTTTGAGAGTTGGTGGTCGCCTCGCAGCTGCTGGGATGCCAGAACATGTGAAGCACCCAGTCATTATCCCAAAGGGCTCACATATCACCACACTGATCTTGCAGGATATACATGAGAAGATTGGGCACTGTGGAAGACTGTATATGCTTTCACGGCTGCGACAGAAGTATTGGATTCCATCCGCTAACTCAGAAGTGAGGAAGTTTCTGTCAAGGTGTGTAATCTGCAGGAAAACTAGAGGCAAACCACTGGAACAGAAGATGGCAGATTTGCCAGAGGATAGGCTTCTACCTGATGAACCCCCCTTTTCTAATGTTGGGGTGGATTACTTTGGACCGTTTAATGTGAAGCATGGCCGCAGCACAGTAAAAAGGTATGGTGTGGTGTTTACCTGCCTTACAACAAGAGCAGTGCACATTGAAATCGCGCACACTTTGGACACTGATTCATGTCTGAACGCCATCAGACGCTTTGTGTGTAGAAGAGGTCAGGTATCTGTCATGCGTTCAGATAATGGCACCAACCTAGTTGCTGCTGAACGGGAGTTACGCGAAGCCATTCAAGAGTGGAATCAGTCAAAGATTCTAGATTGTCTCATGCAAAAGGGAATCCAGTGGGTATTTAACCCACCCGCTGGTTCTCACTTTGGAGGGATATGGGAAAGGCAGGTCAGAACCGTGAGGAAGGTCCTGAGGTCTATACTGAAGGAACAGTTGGTCAATGATGAAGGTTTACTGACACTAATGTGTGAAGTGGAGTCAGTACTAAATGACAGACCGCTGACTACAGTAACAGATGATCCAACAGACCTGGAACCACTGACGCCTAACCACTTGTTACTGATGAAGAAAAAGCCGGGTTTGCCTCCTGGACTTTTCAGAAAGGAAGACTCATACTCCCGCCGCCGTTGGAAGCAAGTGCAATATCTTGCTGACTTGTTTTGGAAGAGGTGGGTGCGCGAGTATTTGCCTATGCTTCAAGAGCGTCAAAAGTGGACTCAGGTCAGAAGAAATGTAACTGTGGGGGACATTGTAATGGTGGTCGACGAGTCAGCACCAAGAAGCTCGTGGATGTTGGGGAGAGTTATTCGTGTCATTCCAGATGCTAAGGGTCTGGTGCGGCGTGTGATCATCAAGACAAAGACTAACACCTTAGAAAGACCCATTGACAAGCTATGCTTGATCTGTGAGAATGTCATGTAACTTGGAATGAGAAAATACAGTATATGTTCTGATCGGTTACAGGTTTTGTGAAAGATAATTTGAATGACCATGTGTGATACAGGAAGTGTTAATGTTTTTGGCTCTTTTGTAAGTGTTCGCTAATTGTCAGTCTTCACGCCCTCCAATTAGGGGGCTGGAAATGTTAGAGCCAATCTATAGAGAAATATTTTTGATACTGTTTCAGTTATTGTTACATGTTTAATTTTGTATGATATGTTGTTAGAGAATAAATGCTGCGTGTTTAATTTGTGTCGGGTAAGAAAACATTACAGCGCATGTGTTGTAGCAGGTTAGAGTGAGCCAGGACGGCAATGGAAGTGTGCGCTGTAGCAGCAAATAGTTTTTTGACCGTGACATCTTTTGTTTGTATGTACGAGTCAGAAATAAATCTGAACAGCTCACATTAAGAAGTGGAAGAATTATTTTTTCGAAGCTTGGGACAGAAATTCGCCACTACAAGTCTACTCTTCATTCTATCAGAAACAGTTTTCACAGCTCGTACATTTTCTTTTTACACATATATGTAAGCATTGAGCCAAATGTAATGTAATGCCAACATATTAAACGAACAATATTTGTCTCTTATGTATAATACATCTTTATATACACTGTCAAAGGTACTTGTCTTTGAGTGAAGATTTTAGGTGATAGGAAATATAAATAACTGCAACTTGAATCTTTGACCCAGAGTTCAAGCTGCTGTAATATATCCTGTAATATATATACAGGTCCTTCTCAAAAAATTAGCATATTGTGATAAAGTTTATTATTTTCTGTAATGTACTGATAAACAGTAGACTTTCATATATTTTAGATTCATTACACACAACTGAAGTAGCTCAAGCCTTTCATTGTTTTAATATTGATGATTTTGGCATACAGCTCATGAAAACCTAAAATTCCTATCTCAAAAAATTAGCATATCATGAAAAGGTTCTCTAAACGAGCTATTAACCTAATCATCTGAATCAACGAATTAACTCTAAACACCTGCAAAAGATTCCTGAGGCTTTTAAAAACTCCCAGCCTGGTTCATTACTCAAAACCGCAATCATGGGTAAGACTGCCGACCTGACTACTGTCCAGAAGGCCATCATTGACACCCTCAAGCAAGAGGGAGACAGAAAGAAATTTCTGAACAAATAGGCTGTTTCCAGAGTGCTGTATCAAGGCACCTCAGTGGGAAGTCTGTGGGAAGGAAAAAGTGTGGCAGAAAACGCTGCACGACGAGAAGAGGTGACCGGACACTGAGGAAGATTGTGGACAAGGACCGATTCCAGACCTTGGGGAACCTGCAGAAGCAGTGGACTGAGTCTTGAGTAGAAACATCCAGAGCCACCGTGTACAGGCGTGTGCAGGAAATGGGCTACAGGTGCCGCATTCAAGCCACTTTTGAACCAAAAACAGCGGCAGAAGTGGCTGACCTGGGCTACAGAGAAGCAGCACTGGACTGTTTCTCAGTGGTCCAAAGTACTTTAGCCCGGGTCATTTTTTCAGAACCCTGGGGTCTTTTGGAGTGTAACTTGTTTCATAGTTAGATGCCTGACTGACAACTGTATAAAACAAAAACTGCACATGTGATATATATTTTTTCCTATATGAAGTCATTCTTTTTTGAACAAAACTCAAAATAGAGCCTATTAATCTTTCAGTCATTTCTACCCTCACTTGATTTCCTTTCGCTGCTCAGCTCTCACACAGTGGCTCAGCTATGCGCCAATCCATCCATATTGTGGCCAATCACATGCGAGGATATGGGATAATATCATTATGTGAAAAACAGAGAACGTGAGAGACGCGAAAGTCAAGTGGAGCGTGCGGCTGTCCTCTCAGTGAGTGAGACAGTAGACAGCGGTGAGGAGGGCTGTGCGAAAGCAAAAACACATAAATATGCCTGACACCCGTAAACGAAGCAGCATCTGGCTGCAGTTTAAAGACTTTTTTGTCTCGGCCTAGGTCTCGTCTCGACTTGGTCTTGGTCTTGTCTTGGTCACGGTTGACTACAAGTCATAGGAAAATAATAATAGAAAATAGAATAAAATAGAAAAATAAATAAACAACGTTCCCATACTTGTGCTTGGAGTAAATGGGTTGCGCTAAGTATATCAAACCACTAGATGTCGCTGTGGAGCCGAGTCTGAAGCACAAAGCAAACAGAAATTTACTGCACAGTGCATTCTATTATCTGAAGACTGAAACATTCACGTCCTGCTTCTGCTGAACTAGAAACTAACTTTTAGATTTTGCCAGGGTTCCTCATTAGACAAAGAGTTAAAACGTAGACATTTACTTATTTATTAATCTGTCAGCACCCTGTTCAGATCATGTATTGCCTGCCTCTTCATGCAGGCATTAAACCCCTGAAAATGATAGGCTTTACTTGATCTATGTAGGGACACATTCAACACACTCATTGCGTTACTTTACGCCTGGCACTCCACCTTCTTCCTCATACGCTCTGAGTGGAAACTTTAACATCATTGAGAATAAACAAGACAGTATAGAGACCGTGTGAGACAAGCGTCAAAGTAAAGACTGAAATAGGAATATCAACAAAGTGCTTTATTAAAACTGTAAAACAAAAAAGGTTTCTCCTCCCACTCAATCAGTGTTATGGTGCTGTGGGTCTTTGCATTCACCAAGCTCAAAAGTGATTGTTCCTGCTTCTCTGTTTGGAGGCTGACGCAGAACAAGCTCAACCAAATCCTCAGAGTCGCAGAATGACAGGTTATAATGCACGTGACCTAACAGAGAATTGTTCCACAGGTACAGAAAACTCTGCAGCTCAGTCAGAGGGGTGAAGTTAAAATACCATCTGTGGAGAGAAAACAGGCCTCCTGATGTCACTCGGCCACCTTAACAACACACCAAAACAATCTAAGTCAGGGCAGGGGTATCAAACACACGGCTCACCATAGCGTATGAATAAAACTGCCTGGATTGCAACATAAAACAACTCTTCATGGGAGCGTTGTGCACCTTTCAACCGTGATCTGTAAATATATGTGTAGTGACACTGGGCTTAATGAATGTGGGAGAAGAAATCTGTGGAAATTGCACTTTTTCTTCTCCTTAAGACATCTCAGACTGCTCATCGTCTGCTGTCTGAATGGATCGCTCATTAAATGATGAAAACAATTTAACAAGAAAAATACTTCCCTGCTGTTTGCTTCAATTTTAGGGGCAAGACTTGCGCCTGAAGACCGGCTGTGGCCCAGGTGAGCACTTTTGTTGTGGTTGTGATGTGGTGCTTGTGCGTCTTTACACTTGCACTTTAATGTTTGTCTGAAAGTAATGCACTCTGAGTAATTTATTCTCTCTGTCAACAGCTGACTATTATTTTTTATATCAGCTGTGTCCTAACAAAGACCTCACAGTTTTCAGTCTTGCTGTTGTAATGTGCATAGACTTTAGTGTGTGCTTCCGATTTTATGTTTGGGAAATTAGATAAATGGTTACCTAACAAACATAAACATCAATCTTCCCAAACACATGTTTTCTATTCAAAAAAGAAGGAAAATGTAGTATTGTGTATAGTATACTTGTAGCTAAGATGGGGAAAGAACATGGAGTTATTCTTTCATCATGTGATCTAACATCTATTTACTTCTACTTATCAAGTTCAGTGGGGTAGGACGGCTCTCCAGGGTGGGATTGATCCTGAACAGGATGCCTGTCCACTGCAGGGCAAACACAAAGAGACAGACCTAGTTAAAGCTGCCAAGCAACTTAACCTTCACACCTCTTTGTGCTGTGGGAGGAAGCTATGGCGAACATTCAAACTCCACATAGGAGGCCCCCGGGAGTTTGAACGCGGACTTTCTTTTTGTGAGGCAGCAGTGCTAACCACTGCACCACCATGCTGCCCTGACGCATTAAATCTAATATCCTTTGTGAATTGCTATAACACCTCTAAAACTTCAAGGTTTAATAATACCACCAACTGAACTAACCCACAGTTGTTTGGCCCACAGCCACCATTTCCAAAAAAGTGCTTAGTCTAAACCAGAGAAAGACTTTTGCCACTGCAGATACGCGTTTTTATGAGCTGACACTTTATCAGCATATGTGATACACGTTTATAACACTTCTAAATGCGTTACTAAAACAAACTGACCCCAAAGAAATTTTGAAAAAATATTGTGAAAAACGTGTTCTACTTTATCCAAAAGGTCCTTCCTTTCAACGCTGAAAACAGAAATTAGGTCAAAATACATATATGTATTTAAAAAAGGTGTTTCGTTGGTCTGATATAGAGAGTAGATCAAGCTAAACTCTGGCTCAACTTACTTCAAACTAGTGTGGCAACTTTCCTTCAACTACTTTCATCTGATATTCAGGGTTTGTTTGTTTTTAAAAAGTACAACATATAAACACTACGCTGATAGGAAGTAACATGCAACTGTAAGAATGTATAAAATGTCAGTTGCGTGCTCTCATGAGCTTATTTCACGCACACAGGAAGTTATGCTCGGGTCTCTACAGTCTCCTTTTGTGCACAGTTAAAAGAAAGAGGAAGTTTTGTGTCACCAGCTGAGTGCGTTCACATGCTGCACACCGCGACACTCAGCCGGCGCGCAGAGAGGACTTGTTTTTTGGCTATGGATGTCTACCAGGAGGCTGTGCAATATCTGGAGTCACAGAACATACCAGGTGAGAGTAGATTTAACCTGAATGTTGCAGCCGTTTTCTTGTTTTGTTTGCTGGGAGGGGGAAGAAAAAACAATTAAAAAAAAGCTCTGCTATTAATACTTTTTCAAAGACAGAAAGACAAAAACAGAAGTAGATGTGAGAGATTGTGAGCTTTTCTCCCTCTGACTGAACAGTGTCTGCTGCAGTGGCAGAAGAAGCTGATGTCTTGGAAGAGGACGTTTTCCCAGAGGAGGCAGTGTCCTGTTTTCTCTCCCCGCTGAACACTGAGAGCGTGGACTTCCCTGACACCCCTGTGAGTTCACGACTCCAGTGTTTTGTATCACTGCACACTCTTTGTACCTTCTTGAGTTTGTCTTCTAGACTGCATTTAGTTTTGCAATACTTGTATTTTCATGATGAAAATGGAGAAGGATCAATGGCCTAGTGGGAAGTACGTATAAAAACCTTTCAGCACTATAATTCTCACATTTTATACGTGAGTAAATTTGAAAGCAACCAACACAGAACAGAAAGTAGACGGAGTGAAGCAGAGCCAAGTTTTCAAGTTTTGCTACATAGAGCTTTCTGGCTATTATGTTGGTTAAAAACACACAACTGCAGGTAGCACCCAGAAAGACAAACAAGGAGAAATCTAACTTTGTGTTTCAAAATCTAGAACAAAGGTACCTTAAAGAGTTTTAGTGTGGTTCCCATGTTTATCTGACTTATGTTTGAGGGGCAGTTACATCTCAGGAAGCTCTCGCATCATATACACAAAAACATAAAACAAATTAAAAACATTGTACAAACCTGTGAAACTCCAACAACCCGTCTGAGATTCATGAGAAAAGGGCTGCAGCTCAATTTGCTCGTCATCGCTTGCTTTAGCGACGGGACTCCTTTAACAGGAACGTCCAACGTTCCGATTCACCCTGTAAGTCCTGCGGTGATGATAACTGTGGCCTCTTTTTCAGAGGTTGGCATCACAAATTTTGTAAAAACTCTTTGACAATAACCTTGAGTCTGAGGGGGCGCTGTGATGTATTCTCATGCTCTGCACACCTGTGATCCAGACAACATGCAGCAAGGAGGAAATGCTGGAGAGGAGGCTCACGGTGCTGAAAGGCATCCTGGAGAGCGAGGAGGTTTACCTCAGAGAGCTGGACACCCTGTTGATGGTAAGATCAACACACACAGACACAAGCGCAAATTTGCATTTCTCAGTTCTTATATTTAGCTCTCTGTTCTTGTTATTCATAGACAGATTGTCATCACTTGTTCGCTGGACTGAATATTATTTTACAGCAATAAAAACTATTAGACTATTAGTGTTTCACTTCTGCTTTGTTGTTCAACTGTTACCACACTTACTATAGTGATTTAAGCCTGTTCTTTGTTAGTTAACATTACCTTTTTTTAGCATGTTACACAGGATCATGTCCGGCAATCACATGCAACAAAGTCTTGATTATTCAGCTTCCTTCTTTAGTGGTAGATAGATTGTTCTCCTTTGTGGATTAGGCTTCCCTTTTTCTTTTCATAAAACTATTGAAACCACTCCCATGTATAAAGTAAACATGTAGCACAAGGTGCGAGAAGTTACCTTAGCCTTACGTGGCTCTGAACAAGGGGATCGTTTTGCTGAAAGAATGCAGACAGTTTTTAACGCTCATCGGTGTCTCGTTGCTTGTTTTCTTTTGTAAACTAAAGGACAGGTGTGCTCAGAAGTTTACATACACTCATCATAAATGTGAATGTCATGGTAATCTTGGGCTGGTATTCCAGTAGCACTGATAGCAAAACAGCCTCAGGGCATGATACTACCACCACCATGCTTGACAGTTAGTGCAGTGTTTTAAGGTTTCAATTCATCTTTATTCCTCCAAAAACTCTTCTTGTTATTGTGGCCAAATGGTCTGACCACAAAACTTTTCACCAGAAGGCATTTGGCTTGCGCATCTGGACTACTGCAAATTTTAATTGAGCTTAAAGGATTCAGTTTTGGAGCAAGGTCTTCTTTCTTGGTCGACACCTTCTCAGTCCACGTTGATGTAAAACTCACTTCACTGTGGACAGTAACATGTTCTCACTCCCAACGTGTAGCATATTATGCTATGTGACAAATCGTCGGTATGTTACGCTTTTGGCCACCCAACACGATCCTATGTTATGCGTTTGGAAAAAGGAGGAAACATGAGAACTGTTTGGACTCAGTCTGCATATGTTGCTTTGGAAGACACTACCTAACACCATTAAGATTGTGGTCAAGGTTAGGGATAAGGTTAGGATTAAGATTAAGGTTTGGGTTAGGGCTGGAATACACGGCTGGAACGTCTGTTACCGCCGGGAGCGTCATTCTATTGGATTTCATCCACAACTCGCCGCGTCCTATGGGAACGCTGAAGGTTACCTTTCGCGTTCCCATTGGACGCCTTGGGACGTGACAAATCATTGGTATGTTACGCGTCGGTAATGACACTGGGCTGGTTCCAGTAGTCTCCAGTTTATTGTAGGCTTGAGCTTTGGTGGGTTGTTGCTGAGCATCCTAACCAATTTCCTCTTGTCTGACTGTTTGGATCTTCTTCCATTTCTTGAGAAAGAGGAGACGCATCCAAGTAACTTGCACTTACGATCTTAGAATCTGCAGTCGTGCAGAAATGTCTCAGAGAGACCTTCCCAGCTTGTGCAAATCTGCAGTTCTCCTTCTCAGAGTTTCACTGAGTTCCTTGGACTTTCCCATTGCTCTGAGTGTGTTGGTCAACCAAGTGCCAATAAGTGCTATCAAACAAAATTAAGTCAGGAAATGATGGCGCAATAATGAGTGCCTGAATCTATTTTTCCTTCTCTTTTTAGTGCTATTAATAACAACAGCTACACGCATTTCCCCATTCTTACAGTTTCCGACTCATTTAACAAAAGACAAGAAAAAAGATGTGAGAAAGTAAATGAAATTGTGTGGTTGATCCTTTAGCATGACTGCTGTGTTTTGTGGCGTTGTGAGCTCACCACTGTACTCTTATCACTGAGTGACTAAATGTAACATTTTTGCTCTTCCGGTTATAGTGGTGGTTTGCATGCATGTGCCAAAGGCAATGCTTTGCGAGATGTATCACATGTGAACTGCACATTTCACACATTCATGTCCTTCTCACTTCACCACAGCCTATTTCTCTTTTCAGCACACCACATTGTTCTTCTTTCTCACCCACACTGGCTGCCATTTAACACAACTTTTATTTTTTTTTAATTTTGCTGTCTAGCCCATGAAGGCTCTGCGGGCTTCAGCTGGGACCTCTCAACCAGTTCTGTCCAGCCAGCAGGTCCAGACCGTTTTCTACCAGGTGCCTGAGCTCAGAGACGTGCACCAAACTTTTTACTCAGGTCTGAAGGCCCGTTTGAGTGCTTATGACCAGATTGAGATCAGCCCTGGTAATGAGACAGAAATGAGATGCAGAGGCTTTGAGCTGGTGGTCGGGGACCTGTTCCAGAAAATGGTGAGTTTTTTGTTTGCATCGTATGTTATGTTTCAGTTGTGGAAATCCACAGAGAGATAAACGACAGTTCCCTAATGGCTCAGTAGTTACTCTCCATTCTCCTTTTTCAGAACCATCAGTTAGCGTAACATGCATGCCGTTAGATTGTTGGAGGAAGTTGTGGGATAATCCGCACATGGACAGGGAGAATTAGGCCTCAGCTAACCAGATGTTTGAAGGAGGAACTTTCTTCCTGTGAGGCGGCAGTTCTAACCACAGTGTGACTGACACTTTTTTTCTGAGCCCACGATGGCTCTCCTTAAATATGTTTTAAGTGACAGCAGGAACTGAGCAATTATTTGCTAAGGCATAGACTCTGTGTTTATGGACTTTACTATGATCACAGGGGAGCTTTTAACCACATATTTTATGAGTTGAGTCAATGAAGATAAGCAACATAGAGAGAACGCGCACAGCTTCCTGCACAAACACATTAACATCTTATATCAAAGTGGTCAAGCA